>NC_082685.1:99484012-100700612 GCF_949987515.2 Delphinus delphis | reverse complement strand
GGTGATTAATTGTTACTTCTTCAGTTGAAACTTTATGGTTTGGAGGTAAAAAAATTCTTAGAAGATAATTTTTTACAGATTTTGGGAGGGGGAAATTCTTAATTTCTGAAATCTTAGATATCCTCTTTTTTTTAAAACATTCCATTTTCTCTCAAGGTTTTTGGTTTTTTTAAAAAGTCTTTATTGGAGTATAATTGCTTTACAATGGTGTGTTAGATTCTGCTTTATAACAAAGTGAATCAGCTATACATATACATATATCCCAATATCTCTTCCCTCTTGCGTCTCCCTCCCTCCCAGACTCCCTACCCAACCCCTCTAGGTGGTGACAAAGCACCGAGCTGATCTCCCTGTGCTATGCGGCTGCTTCCCACTAGCTATCTATTTTACATTACGTAGTGTATATATGTCCATATCACTCTCTCACTTTGTCCCAGCTTACACTTCCCCCTCCCCGTGTCCTCAAGTCCATTCTCTTGTAGGTCTGTGTCTTTATTCCTGTCCTGCCCCTAGGTTCTTCATGACCATTTTTTTTTTTTAAGATTCCATATATATGTGTTAGCATATGGTATTTATTTTTCTCTTTCTGACTTACTTCACTCTGTATGACAGACTCTGGTTCCATCCACCTCACTACAAATAACTCAATTTCATTTCTTTTTATGGGTGAGTAATATTCCATTGTCTATATGTGCCACATCTTCTTTATCCATTCATCCGATGATGGACACTTAGGTTGTTTCCATCTCCGGGCTATTGTAAATAGAGCTGCAATGAACATTGTGGTACATGACTCTTTTTGAATTATAGTTTTCTCAGGGTATATGCCCAGTAGTGGGATTGCTGAGTGGTATGGTAGTTCTATTTTTAGTTTTTTAAGGAACCTCCATACTGTTCTCCAAAGTGGCTGTATCAATTTACATTCCTGCCAACAGTGCAAGAGGGTTCCCTTTTCTCCACACCCTCTCCAGCCTTTATTGTTTGTAGATTTTTTGATGATGGCCATTCTGACTGGTGTGAGATGATATCTCATTGTAGTTTTAATTTGCATTTCTCTAATGATTAGTGATGTTGAGCATCCTTTCATGTGTTTGTTGGCAATCTGTATATCTTCTTTGGAGAAATGTCTGTTTAGGTCTTCTGCCCATTTTTGGATTGGGTCGTTTGTTTTTTTGATGTAGAGCTGCATGAGCTACTTGTAAATTTTGGAGATTAATCCTTTGTCAGCTGCTTCATTTGCAAATATTTTCTCCCATTCTGAGGGTTGTCTTTTCGTCTTGTTTATGGTTTCCTTTGCTGTGCAAAAGCTTTTAAACTTCATTAGGTCCCATTTGTTTATTTTGTTTTTGTTTCCATTTCTCTAGGAGATGGGTCAGAAAGGATCTTGCTGTGATTTATGTCATGCAGTGTTCTGCCTGTTTTCCTCTAAGAGTTTGATAGTGTATGGCCTTACATTTAACTCTTTAATCCATTTTGAGTTTATTTTTGTGTATCGTGCTAGGGAGTGTTCTAAATGCATTCTTTTACATGTAGCTGTCCAGTTTTCCCAGCACCACTTATTGAAGAGGCTATCTTTTCTCCATTGTGTATTCTTGTTTCCTTTATCAAAGATAAGGTGACCATATGTGCATGGGTTTATCTCTGGGCTTTCTATCCTGTTCCATTAATCTGTGTTTCTGTTTTTGTGCCAGTACCATACTGTCTTGATTACTGTAGCTTTGTAATATAGTCTGAAGTCAGGAAGCCTGATTCCTCCAGCTCCGTTTCTCTTTCTCAAGATTGCTTTGGCTATTTGGGGTCTTTTGTGTTTCCATACAAATTGTGAAATTTTTTGTTCTACTTCTGTGTAAAATGCCATTGGTAGTTTGATAGGGATTGCATTGAATCTGTAGTTTGCTTTGGGGAGTAGAGTCATTTTCACAATGTTGCTTCTTCCAATCCAAGAACATGGTATATCTCTCTGTCTATGTATCATCTTTAATTTCTTTCCTCAGTGTTTTATAGTTTTCTGCATACAGGTCTTTTGTCTCCTTAGCTAGGTTTATTCCTCGGTATTTTATTCTTTTTGTTGCATTGGTAAATGGGAGTGTTTCCTTAATTTCACTTTCAGATTTTTCATCATTAGTGTATAGGAATGCAAGACATTTCTGTTCATTAATTTTGTATCCTGCTACTTTAACAAATCCATTGATTAACTCTAGTTGTTTATGGTAGCATATTTAGGATGCTCTATGTATAGTATCACGTCATCTGCAAACAGTGACAGCTTTACTTCTTCTTTTCCAATTTGGATTCCTTTTATTTCTTTTTCTTCACTGATTGCCGTGGCAAAAACTTCCAAAACAATGTTGAATAATAGTGGTGAGAGTGGGCAAACTTGTCTTGTTCCTGATCAGAGTGGAAATGGTTACAGTTTTTCACCATTGAGACCGATGTTGGCTGTGGGTTTGTCATATATGGCCTTTATTATGTTGAGGTAAGTTCCCTCTGTGCCTACTTTCTGGAGGATTTTTATCATAAATAGGTGTTGAATTTTGTCGAAAGCTTTTTCTGCATCTATTGAGATGATCATATGGTTTTTATCCTTCATTTTATTAATATGGTGTATCACATTGATCGATTTGCATATATTGAAGAATCCTTGCATTCCTGGGATAAACCCCACTTGATCATGGTGTATGATCCTTTTAATGTGCTGTTGGATTCTGTTTGCTAGTATTTTGTTGAGGATTTTTGCATCTATGTTTATCAGTGATATTTGCCTGTAGTATTCTTTCTTGGTGATGTCTTTGTCTGGTTTTCGTATCAGGGTGATGGTGGCCTTGTAGAATGAGTTAGGGAGTGTTCCTCCCTCTGCTATATTTTGGAAGAGTTTGAGAAGGATAGGTGTTAGCTCTTCTCTAAATGTTTGGTAGAATTCACCTGTGAAGCCATTTGGTCCTGTTCTTTTGTTTGTTGGAAGATTTTTAATCACAGTTTCAGTTTCAATGCTTCTGATTGGTCTGTTTATATTTCTGTTTTTCCTGGTTCAGTCTCGGAAGGTTGTGCTTTTCAAAGAATTTGTCCATTTCTTCCAGGTTGGCCATTTTATGCTTGTAGTAATCTCTCATGATCCTTTGTATTTCTACAGTGTCAGTTGTTACTTCTCCTTTTTCATTTCTAATTCTGTTGATTTGAGTCTTCTCCCTTTTTTTCTTATTGAGTCTGGCTAATGGTTTATCAATTTTGTTTATCTTCTCAAAGAACCAGCTTTTAGTTTTATTGATGTTTGCTATCGTTTCCTTCATTTCTTTTTCATTTATTTCTGATCTGATCTTTATGATTTCTTTACTTCTGCTAACTTTGGGGTTTTTTTTTGTTCTTCTTTCTCTAATTGCTTTAGGTGTAAGGTTAGGTTGTTTATTTGAGATGTTTCTTGTTTCTTAAGATAGGATTGTATTGCTATAAACTTCCCTCTTAGAACTGCATAGGGTGTCCAGCACTTTAGTTTGCTGGTTGTTTAGTGGAGCTGGATCTTGGCGTTTAGATGGAGATGTCTGGGAGATTTTCACTGTTTGATATTACGTGGTGCTGGGATGTTTCTGGTGGACCAGTGTCCTGAACTTGGCTCTCCCACCTCAGAGGTACAGCCCCGAAACCTGGCCAGAGCACCAAGACCCTGTCATCCACATGGCTCAGAATAAAAGGGAGAAAAAAAGAAAGAAAAGAATAAAATAAAGTTATTAAAGTAAACAATAATTATTAAAAATAAAAAAATGTTTATCAAGTAATTTAAAAAAAAGGAAGGAAGGAAGAAAGAAAGAGCAACCAAACCAAAAGAAAAATCCACCAATGATAACAAGCACTAACTGTACTAAAAAAAAAAAAAGAAAAAAAACGGACCGACAGAACCCTAGGACAAATGGTAAAAGCAAAGCTATACAGACAAAAATCACACACAGAAGCATACACATACACACTCTCAAAAAGAGAAAAAGGACTTTAGTTGCCCCCAAAGTCCACCTCCTCAATTTGGGATGATTCGTTGTCTATTCAGGTATTCTGCAGATGCAGGGTACATCAAGTTGACTGTGGAGATTTAATCCGCTGCTACTGAGGCTGCTGGGAGAAATTTCCCTTTCTCTTCCTTTGTTCACACAGCTCCTGGGGTTCAGTTTTGGATTTAGCCCTGCCTCTGTGTGTAGGTCGCCTGAGGGCGTCTGTTCTTCGCCCAGACGGGACGAGGTTAAAGGAGCAGCTGATTCGGGGGCTCTGGCTCACTCAGGCTGGGGGAGGGAGGGGTACGGGTACGGGGCGAGCCTGTGGCGGCAGAGGCCGGCGTGACGTTGCACCCGCCTGAGGTGCGCAGTGTGTTCTCCCGGGGAATTTGTCCCTGGATCACAGGAGCCTGGCAGTGGTGGGCTGCACAGGCTCCCGGCAGGGGAGGTGTGGATAGTGACCTGTGCTTGCACACAGGCTTCTTGGTGGCTGCAGCAGCAGCCTTAGCGTCTCATGCCCCTGTCTGGGGTCTACACTGATAGCCGTGGCTCGCACCTGTCCCTGGAGCTCATTTAGGTAGCGCTCTTAATCCCCTTTCCTCGTGCACCAGGAAACAAAGAGGCAAGGAAAAGTCCATTGCCTCTTAGGCAGGTCCAGGCTTTTTCCCGGACTCCCTCCCGGCTAGCTGTGGTGCACTAACCCCTTCAGGCTGTGTTCACGCAGCCAACCCCAGTCCTCTCCCTGGGATCTGACCTCTGAAGCCCAAGCCTCAGCTCCCGGACCTCGCCCGCCCTGGTGGGTGAGCAGACAAGCCTCTCAGGCTGGTGAGTGCTGGTCGGCACCGATCCTCTGTGCGGGAATCTCTCCGCTTTGCCCTCTGCACCCCTGTTGCTGTGCTCTCCTCCACGGCACCAAAGCTTCCCCCCTCCGCCTGCGAAGGGGCTTCCTAGTGTGTGGAAACCTTTCCTCCTTCACAGCTCCCTCCCACTGGTGCAGGTCCCGTCCCTATCCTTTTGTCTATGTTTATTCTTCTTTCTTTTGCCCTACCCAGGTATGTGGGGAGTTTCTTGCCTTTTGGGAGGTCTGAGGTCTTCTGCCAGCATTCAGCAGGTGTTCTGTAGGAGTTGTTCTACACGTAGATGTATTTCTGATGTATTTGTGGGGAGGAAGGTGATCTCCACGTCTTACTCTTCTGCCATCTGGAAGCTCCTCCTCGATATTCTCTTTTTATTAAAAACAAACAAAAACAAATTCCAATGTGAATGTCAGATTATCTACTTACTTTTTACCTTCAAATATTGTCTGTGGTTCACTATTGAATGTATTTGTGGTACTGGTATTTTAAAGTTAACTTGTTTATCTTTTCAAATTATGTTATTTTAGAAGCAGGTGAAATGAAATTTTATAATCCTGTCTTGCAAATTGCATACAACAGCCTGAAAGAGTTAAGATACTTTCTAAATTACCTAACTACTTGGAAAGTTTCACTTGGAATATAATGAGGCACACTTAATTTTTTTTGTATATAGTAGAGGAAAACTAATTTAAAGGATTTTTGATTCAGTATACTGAATTGTATAACTTTGTTGGGGTTTTTTTCCTTTTATTTTAGGTTTACTGGGAATTAAGCAGTGAGTTTGATATTACTGGAGACTTTCTGTCTACAAAAGGATTTTTCACCATTGCTGATGGAGAAAGTGAGGCCAGCTTTGATGTTAACTTGCTACCAGATGATGTACCTGAGATAGAGGAAGTTTATGTGATTCAGCTTGTTTCTGTAAAGGGAGGAGCAGAACTTGATCCAGAAAAATGCATCACACGGTTCTCTGTTTCTGCAAATGATGACCCACATGGGGTATTTGCCCTGTATTCAGATCACCAGTCAATACTTATTAGGCAGAACCTTAGTAGATTCCTCCAAATTAATGTAACCCGGCTTGCTGGAACATTTGGAGATGTGACTGTTGGGTATCGAATATCATCTGATCCTAAGAAGCAGTCTGTTGTTACTGAAGATGCAGAGAGGCAGCTGGTGGTCAAAGATGGCACCAGATATAAAGTGGACACAGTGCCAGTCAAGAGTCAGGTTTGTAGCATTTTTTAATTTCCTGATCATTCCAATAAAACTCCTTCAGGAAAGCCCTAGTTAATCTCATGATCAGTTTAAAGTCTTATTCTGATATTTAAATGGAACCATGAAAAATACCTTAGAAACTGCATGCTAATTATTGGATAATACATATACTGAAGTATTTTCAGATTATAAGTAAATAAATATATTCTTATTTGGAGATAAAATATTTTTGTCTAGATAGTAGCAGGCACTTATTTAGTACTTCAGAGTTCCAGAAATTGTTCCAAGTGCTACACACACACACACACACACACACACACACACACACACACACACACACACACACACACTCTGGATGCTTGTTGAAGGGAAGATATTTGTAGACTTCCTAGGACAGCAGACTGTTCTGCCGACATATCAGGTGAGAGTGCTAGGAATACATGGATTTTCTGTGGGTCAAATAGATACCTAGCAGTCTTTCTCAGTGTGATCCACAGAAAGTGATTGGAGCAACTGTTTTCATCCTCCCAAGAAGATAACTAGTATCATTCCGTATGCATGGCAGAGAAGTTAATTTATTTCATGCATGAGATGCATTATAGCTGTGAGGATTAATTATCTCATGGTTGAGAAAGTCTGTACCAGAGGACACTTTTAGATTATCTCCTGTGGTGGTACCTGGGACATTCTGAAGGATGGTAGTCCTCTTGTCATTTTACTTTGAAAACTTAATGGTATAGTTGATAAAGATACTTAGCTTTCTTAATACCTGTTTGAATTATCTATGGATTTCTTAATATCTGTTTTGAAGCTCTATTATTTTTATGATTTCTGTCTATTTTCAATAAAGAGTAACAAAAGTTTACTAGCTTACCCATATATGAAAGCTTCCTCTTATTTGCTTACTTTAACATCTTTCATTAGTGTATTTAAATTTGCATGGGTTCCTTCTGTCTCTTACATTCCACTATGTGTGGTGTAGACTGCACATAGATTATTATGTGAGTTAGACTTCCAAGGTGACTATTTAGGGCAACATGTGACATGCGCATAAACTGAGGGGAGGATTTTTCCAGCGGTCCCTTTCTCCCCTCACACCCTGGGTGTAATGCATTGCTCTTTAAAGTTTGGGATGTTAGTTACAAGTTACATATAGATCTACCTGATCTACCGCCCTGATAAAAGTTAGGACTTCGGACAGGTCCGCCACAGAGAAGGACCTTCAAGTGGGTCTTGGGACAGAATGAGTTTCCATTAGGCTCTGAAAACTAGAAGACTCTTGATGTTGGTTTAACATGAGGACCAGGGAGTGAACAGTTACCTCACCTGGGTAACAACAGGCTTCTCAGATGAAGTACTCACTGATGGTAAGAATCATTGGCACGATAAAGAAACAAGTCTGCGTTTAAAAGAATTTAAGTTAGAATGCAAGATAAGATTATATTCACGGCTGTCATTTATTCAGATATTTATTGAGCACTTGCTGTGTGTCAGTCATTGTGAGAAGCACAGCAGCTACAGTGATCACAAAGACATAATCTCTGTTGTCAGGTTGCTCCCTGTCTAGTGCAGGAGAAGGCCCTTGAACAGCCAATTATAAAAGCAAGCAGATAAGCAGTGTTCAAGATGCACACAGGATATTATGGGGCTGTAAACTCCATTTGTGCCCAAAGCCATCAAGAATGATGGGAAATACGTAGAATAGTATTGGTGATGCAGTCCTGGATCAGGGACATGGAAGGGCAAAACAGAACACCCTCAACTCCTAAAAACCTTCAAGGTCGTTTTCAAATTAGTCTACCTGCTTTTCTTCTGTAGGCAAACCAGCGTTTCTCCAAATCCATCATTACTCCTGTTCAACTTTAATGTTTAATTACTGCACCTTGGGGACCTGCCACACTCCATAAGTCTGTGTGCTGCACGGGCCCATGAACAGAAGAGTTGGGTAGGAAGGCACAAATGCCTGGGAGCTTTGAGCTGACATCTGGCCGTTCATTCTTTAGGAAATAGGGACAAAAAAAATCCTTAGCTGCCCAGCCAGTGAACTGCATGGGGAAGGGGCACACCCTTCAAGGAGAGGAGGGAGGCACATGATTGAAGTCAGGACACCATGATTTATTTCTGTTTCCTCAGCACTTGATCTATGCTTCATGTTCAGTGAATGTGATTTTGAAAAGATGAAGGTTGATTGTATGAATAAAACATCTGTTCCCCTCATGTTGCACATTTGAAAGCACTATAGTACATATTTTACACATTTCAGAGTGTGTTTTGTGTTTTAAGTACATTACATTTAAAAGAAGAACAGACTTCATAGAAATAGTTATTTGTACATTCAATAAAGATGTACAGAGTTAGTAATATTCCAGGTTACGGGGGCTTATCCATTATCAGTAACAAGGTTTCTATGGAAAAATGTATTATATCAATAAGTGTTAAAAAAATCTTTTAAAGTAATACCAGGTTTTAAATTCAAGATTTCCCTATTTTGTTGGATTCTAAAACTTTGAAAATTGGTAGTCTGATAAATGGTGTTAGTAGTCTTTATTTGTCCAAAGTATTCAAATAATCAGTACACCTAAATCATTATCTGTTTTAAGTAACTGTCATTAGAGCTCTTAGTTTCTACACAATGAAAAGGGAGAAAGTGAGTTTTGCTGGTTTTAGGAGCTGACACTGTTCACCAGTGAGCTCTTTCCATTCCTGTGGCACGTGATTCTATCACTAATACTACTTCTGAGATTCTCATCATTCTTCAGGTCATTTGGGCACACAGAGAGTATTTGCAGATTTGTGTTTTTTTAATACTGTATGGCTCTCAGTGTTAGCGTCAAAGTCTTCCTGCTGGTGCTTTGTTTTGTAACATGGGGGAAAGGGCATATACTGATGAAACTGATACAAAAGGAGGAAATGCTAATGACTCATTTCAATTGTCAGTATTTTTCTTTGAAAATTATTTTTTACTATTAAAAAAGTCATTGATACTGTTTGTATATAGGTCTTCCTACCCCTGGGCTCTAATTTCACCTTGCAACTGGTGACTGTGATGCTTGTTGGTGGAAGTTTCTATGGCATGCCAAGAATTCTCCAGGAAGCAAAATCTGCTGTCCTTCCAGTCCCTGAGAAAGCTGCCAATTCTCAGGTAATTGGCCCTGGGTGTGGTACTACCTCGGAACCACTAGAGGGCAGCTCTTATAGGAAGGACTAAGATTCTTAGAATTTCTTAAGATTCACTATTTCCTTAAATCTAAGTAATCCTATGACTATCAAAGTAGACACTGTGGATACACTATATGAAAATAATTTGTCAGTTTTCAACATTAGATAGAAAACTATATCTCCTTTCTGGAGTTTTAGAAAGTTTCTGTCTTGTAGAATGTAAGGTGTAGAATTTTTAAATTAATTAATTTTTGGCTGCATTGGGTCTTCATTGTTGCACGTGGGCTTTCTCTAGCTGCGGCGAGTGGGGGCTGCTCTTTGTTGCGATGCGCAGGCTCTAGGCACTGGAGCTTCAGTAGTTGTGGCTTACGAGCTCTAGAACGCAGACTCAGTAGTTGTGGCGCATGGGCTTAGTTGCTCCGCGGCATGTGGGATCTTCCCAGACCAGGGCTTGAACTCATGTCCCCTGCCTTGGCAGGCAGATTCTTAACCACTGCGCCATGAGGGAAGTCCTAGAGTTTTTAAAATAACAGTCACCTAGAGTCAAAACTTCAGGTTTTTTCTTGAAAATGAATATTTAACATTGAGATATTTTATGCTAAATAATTAAAATTAGAATGAAACCTCAGTTCATATTTCAGACTTTCTCATTTACTAAGATTGTAAATATTTAACTTGTGGGGCTCTTTTTACTGTGGCAAGTTTGTTCTGATATAGGTTAATGCTAGTGGTGCACCTAAGTATTTGAACCTTCTACCTGAATTCATTTTAGGAAGATTGTTCCCTAATCACTTTATAAATTCACATGAGAACAAAGAATACCTTGAGGGCTTTGCTTCCTGTGTAGGCCAATTCTGTCAATATAGGAACAAGACAGGGCTCCTGTCTCTGGCTACGGTAATGTGTGTATTTTATAAACCATAATAAGGGATAAGCATGCATCCTACTCCTTCAGGTGGGAGTTCCTTCAGTTCCTTGACCAGGATGTGGAATCTGTGCAGGAGGGGCAGGAGTGTGGGCAGATCTGGCCACCAGCTTGTGTAACAGGGTCTCTGGCCATTAAGGGGATGCTCTCCAGTTACTCCCACCTGGGCTGCTTCTCCCCAGGGAATGAATTTGCTTTGCTCCCTAAAGTGGAATCCACCAGCATTAAAATTAACTGAGAGGAATTGTCTTCTTTCTGCACCTCCTCTTTTCAAGAAGGAAAGAGGGTATAGAATTTAATGCTTTGACATTTTCTTACCTTCTTTTTGTTCACAGGTTGTTATAACAAAGATCCCTTTAAACCTGAATCCTTCGTTTGGTGTAGTAAACTATTTTCTTCTCCTTCTCCATGCATGTTGTCACAACATTATGTCACATCAAAGGGCCAGATCAGGGCCAGTCATGGAGTATTCCTGTCCTTGGTGTATCCTCTGTACTCCTTACCAGTATTTGTATGTGGGGTGTGTGTGTGTGTGTGTGTGTGTGTGTGATGTGCCTAGGACACTTTCAAACAGCCTCTAGCCATTTGGCAAGCATGAGCTGAGATATGCCAAAGATTTTGGCAGTTGCTAACCAGAAGCCTCACTGTAATAAGGAATCTAGGCAGGTGTCAAATTGAAGTTGTTGTTTTTTCTTTTCTGTGGCTTCAGAAGCTGTCCTGTGGCCGCCTCTCACACTTTCTGCTCCTCTCCATTCCAATTTAAAATAGGAGAATGAGTCTTAATATAGAACTGTTGATTCTATGGTATTCCAAATTTATAGATATTGGGACCAAAGAGGTAAACTGAGTTGTCTAAATAACAATGTGAAGCCAGGAATCTGGTTTTATTCTTATTCTTTGACCAGAACTTATTTCATCTATGAATCCCAGGGTACCCTGGGAAGGTTGCCCTGAAAACCAGATCTTACTTGGTGTGGATGAAAAAGATTGTTATTTTAAAAAAATCTTTGAGGGTTTCTGATCCTCAAAAAAAAGATATTGTATTGAATCAAAGAGCTGAAAAGAACCTTAATAGAAAATCTAGTTCATGGTACTCACTTTATAAATAAAGAATTTATTATTATACCTTAGAAAGAAGTCAGATTTCAGTTCTAGACAAATTAGGTTCTATAAAGACCCATCAACAAATCATATTAAAATGCCATGTTTAATCTTTCATTTAACCATAATTACCATTATATTTTTAGATATGGTTAATTCAGGGGTTTACATTTTGATAAAAAAATAAAGCTGTAAACTATAATCAGCATTATAAAATAGAATAAATTTTCAAATTTCACATGTCATTTCTTAACTACTACTCTTTAATTGACTATATTTTAGAACAGGAAATATACTGTGTAAACAAAGAGAAAGTTGACTTTTAACCCACTCTTCAGAAAACAAGAACCTTTAGAGAGAAATAAAATGTTCTAAGCATGTTTTTCCTCAGGTTGGATTTGAGTCTACTGCTTTTCCACTCCTGGACATCACCGCTGGAACAAGCCAAGTTGTGATTTCTAGGAGAGGCACGTATGGCTCTCTCAAGGTTTCCTGGGCGGCTGGATATGTTCCTGGGTTAAAAATCCCTGAATTCGTTGTTGTTGGCAATATGACCCCCAAAGTGGGTGAGTTGTGGCTTTTCTAGGATTTTCCCTATAGAACATGGAAATGTGTAATTGGCCACTAATTTTCCTGAATCCTCTTTACTCTGGACAGTGAGCTATTTGCCTCCTAATACAGTCCTCTCAGATTTAAGTGATCAGAATTTCACAGGCTGCTTGGTGAGAATGAGAGGAACTTTATTCGTTCAAATGGAAAACTTCATACCTCACCTGGAAATAATGGTCACTAAGCAGACTACTCTGTTTATACCTGAGGAGTTAGTTCTAAAAACCTAATGTGGCCCATACGATAATCAAAAAAGACACACCTTTATATCCATTTACATGTTCATCTGAATATTTCTGACAGTTGAGCAGCTGTTATTTCATCTACTTTATTTTTAGTTATACCATAAGCTCTGTGAGGATCAGTGAGGTGCAAAAGTTAGGTGGTTTGACCTCTACCTTGTAAAGGAGGCATGATTAAAGGCAAGGTGTGTGTGGTCTACGGAGCTTCCTCTATTTACACTCCCTCCCCCACTGACTTTTTAAATGTTTTACCTTTTGTAGACTGTCATAGAATTTTGGAAAAGGAAAGATTTCACTCTATTTTTAAGAGTTGAATTCCAATTTAAGAACTCAGAAATGAAACCCAGCTTCCCTTTTCATGTTCCCTGTCAGGGAGTCTTTCATTTTCCCATGGAGAAGAAAGTAAAAGAGTCTTGCTGTGGACATTTCCTAGCCCTGGTCGGCCAGAGGCCTTTGTCATTCACCTCTCAGGAGTGCAGAGCAGTGCCCCTGGTGGGGCTCAGCTTCGGTAAGACCAACTTGATTTTCAGCCAAGAAAGTCTCTGAGGAATAAGCTGGAATTTACCTGTTGAAACAAAAAAAAAGACACAAGGATCTCTCTCCTTGAAGCAGAGGTGAAAACAGTTTTAGTGTAGAGCAATATATGGCCTGCATTGCCAAAGATGCCACCACCCACTGCTTGCTTGAAGAGCGTTTCTCATGACCTCTCACTCAAGAATGTTGGCCTGAGGTGACATCTCCAAAAAGAACCATGATGGCAAAGCCACCTTTTTTTTTTTTTTTTTTGGAAATGCATTTATTCAGGGACACACATGGTTTAAAATACTCCTTCTACAGGGAGAATTCCAACCTGGGTCTGGCAGCTTTCCATGGTTTTGGTTGGGTGAACAGTGTTATTTCAAGAACAGTCCTATGAGCTGCTGAGTTGGGGTTCAAGTTGCTGAATTCAGGAGGAAAGGAAATTCTGATTCCCCTTCAATCCAGGAGCCAAGAGACTGAAAGCCACAGGAGTCTAACTTAAAATGACAAAGCCACTATTTTTAAAGGAAACTGTCTTCTGAAAGGTAGCCAAAAATACCTGATTTCTCCAAGAGATAAAGAATAAGAATAAGAAATCACAGTAGGATAATAATGTGACTTGAACTAGTAGTTCTTTTGAGTTTAATTTATATCAGTATATTTGCAGATAAATATGTCCTGGTCGAAAGCAATTGACTTTTCTCATACGTGAGATGGATTTGATCAGAACAACAGAGGACCGATCTTAGAGCCAGACTCCTGGGTTTAATCCTGGCTGTGTCACTTACTTTCTGTGTGACTTTGGGAAAGTTACTTGATCTTTCTGTTCTTTAGTTTACTTATTTGGAAACTGGGAAAAATGTGCGGGCAAAACCAGTGTGTGTTCAAGTGTGTTTGTATACATATTTATGTATAGGAGATATTGGTTGGAATCCAATATGGCTTTTGATTATACATATGCCATTCAAAAAGTGTTTGGACACAACGTATTTTAGCTTAAAAAATTCACATACCTTTAACAATAACAATAATAGCTAACAGGTTTTTTTTATTTCTTATTTTTAAATTTATTTTATTGAAGTATAGTTGATTTACAATGTTGTTTTAATTTCTACTGTACAGCAAAGTGATTCAGGCTAACAGTTTTATAGTGCTTACCCTAGGCCAGGCATTGCCCGCCTCCTCTCTCCATATATATATATATATATATATATATATATATATATATATATACACACCTTGTTAGGTCCTATCACCTGTGACTGCAGCTCCTGTTCTTATCTTTCTTGTGCTCTGGTATATTCATCAATAAGTAAATAGGGTTTTATGGAATTTGAAAGGGCATGTCATTTTTAAGATGTCCTCATGAGCAGTATCTTAAGTGTGTGAAAGTTGAATCTCTATAGTGGTATTCCTGTTTTTCATCAGTTCTCTCATGGTTTAATTTTTTTTTTCCAGATCAGGTCTCACCGTTGCTGAAATTGAACCAATGGGAGTCTTTCAATTTTCCCCTAGTTCAAGAAATATCATAGTGTCAGAGGATACACAGATGATCAGATTGCATGTACAAAGACTGTTTGGGTTCCACGGGGATCTTATTGAAGTTTCCTATCAGACAACTGCAGGAATGGCAAAGCCCCTGGAAGACTTTGAGCCTGTTCAGAATGGGGGGCTGCTTTTCCAAAAATTCCATGCTGAGGTTGATTTTGAAATAACTATTATTGATGATGAGCTTCCTGAGATAGAAGAAATTTTTTACATTAATCTAACTTCAGTAGAAATTAAAGGATCACAAAAATTTGATGCTAATCAGAGACCTCGCCTGAATCTAGATTTCAGTGTGGCAGTGATCACAATATTGGATAATGATGACCTGGCAGGAATGGATGTTTCTTTCCCCAAGACAACTGTGGCTATAGCAACGGACACAGCTCTTCCTCTAAAAACTGACTCCTCTACCACACACCCTGACACAACCAAGATAACTGCCGAAGTGTTTGCGACTGGTACGTCTGCTATGTCTGAGAAGCCTGATGTGCTCACTGTAACTGCAGATGTTTCCCCTCATGGAACATTTAGTCTTGGGCCATCTGTTGTTTATGTCGAAGAAGAAATGAAGAATGGCACGTTTAACGCTGCAGAAGTTCTTGTCCGAAGAACTGGTGGGTCTACTGGCGATGTCAGTGTAACAGTTAAGACTTTTGGTGAAAGATCTGCTCAGAAGGAACCAAATGCATTGCCCTTTCCTGGCATCGATGGGATTTCCAGCCTAAGATGGGCAACTGAAGAAGAAGATTTTGAAGAGCAAACTCTTATCCTTACATTTGTAGATGGAGAAAGAGAACGTAAAGTATTTGTTCAAATTTTGGATGATGATGAGCCTGAGGGGCAAGAATTCTTCTACGTGTTTCTCACAGACCCACAAGGGGGAGCACAGATTGTGAAGGGAAAGGATGACAGTGGGTTTGCAGCTTTTGCCATGATCATCATTACAGGTATATATTTGGAGTGATGGAGTTAAAAATGTACTTTTGTGATACAGAATTTGTAATAAGATCATTCTATCTTTAATTTAAGAAGGGGAATTACTTGACTCACCCATAGTGAATCATTAAAATTTTGTTTTCCTATGGCATGAACCCATAATATAAACTCATGATGTTGTTCGGAGGTGCCAGGCTAGAGTTTAATGGACTGTAAATGTCACTTAGCTCAGAGCCAGCTAAACAGTTACACAATTTATAGATCTGTACTTTCACAATAAAGGGAAAACCTTAAAAATACTTAAGTTCATGTACTTCTTCTGAAATATATTTAATCACCCAAACATGATTGCCTGTCCTGTTTTGAAACCCCATTCTGAATTTCCCAACCACTTTCATTAATCTATCCCAGAGTCTAAGATTTCATTGTCAGAAAATTCTTTATATCTGTTGGGAAATATATTAAAACTGTTTCCTTTTGTTCTGCTTTTGAACCAGTGCAGTTTATATAAGTTTTGGACTATTGGGGAGGTGTGTGCATATATAGAGTTCCTCATGCATGTTATAAAATTTTTTGGTGATAATTTGCAGTTTTCCTCTGAAATCATACTATATTTCTTTAAGTGGCTTAGCTCAGCTTGTCAGTACCTTACTGTAATTAGAGTATTGACAAGGCTGTCTCATGATTCTTACCTACTCCACTCTTTCATACAAACAGTTATGAGTTTTACACAGTGTTTTAGAGTTTCAGATAACACTATGGTAAAACATAGTAAAAAGAAAATTAAAAGTTATGAAGCCTATATTTTGACCCAGCTCAACCATTAATTGAGGAATTAATAAATCATTTAGTGTTTATGCTTTGTTTTTTATAAAAGGAAATATTTAGAATAAACATGTTTATGATCCCCTTTTAGGATTTGGTGCTTCCTAGAATTTTATTTATTTTAGCCATTCAGTTATAATTCAGTCATAATTTTACAATCGTGTAACTTTTATACCCAGCATCATCTCATTTATGCTACCCTGCAAATTTACACCAATTAGAACTGTCATTTATTCCTATTCCTTCAGTTTATTGAATATTGTAAAGTCAAATTCTGTTCTCCAAATTACTCACTGATTTTGATTCACATTAGCTTAATGCCATCTATATATTTCTATTAAAATTGTTTTGGCACTCAACAGCCTCCTCCCCCATTCCATGAAATAGATATTTTATTACATTTATTTGAATAAGACCAGAGCTGACAAAGTATTTAGCAATTAGTTTGACAGAGGCACAGACCAATCACAATGGTTGCTGGAGGCTTTTTGCTGTCCCAAACATTACCCCATTAGTTACTGGATCACAGGGAGATCTCATACTGGTTAGGCTGGTGACAGAGGGTTCTCTGGGGGCTCAAGACAGCAGCTGTGTTCCAACTGGAATGGAAGTGCTCCTCAGTTCAGTTTGGCATACCAACGCATACCAATATGGCGTGCTGATACTATATCAATATGGCGTACCAGTGCCTACCCATGCATCAGCTCTGAGCCTAACTCACCAGGCAAATTCCCATTTATCAGCTCTGAGCCTAACTTACCAGTCACTCAGTTGAGCCTCGATGAAGTTCTCTAATGAGAACTTCCCTACCTAACACATGGCATCATACATACTTGGCAAATGATTGGCTCCTCTTAGCGTCACATGATGTAATTCACCAGCACTTTTGCATGTCGTGTACCCTAAGTTCCCTTACTCTGTCTGTGAATGTTCCTATCATTTTCTTTGGCTGCATTGGGTCTTCGTTGCT
Organism: Delphinus delphis; assembly: GCF_949987515.2. Classification (NCBI taxonomy): domain Eukaryota; kingdom Metazoa; phylum Chordata; class Mammalia; order Artiodactyla; family Delphinidae; genus Delphinus; species Delphinus delphis. The sequence goes on along the minus strand of NC_082685.1, from coordinate 100,683,726 downwards.
GTGGGCTTTCTCTAGTTGTGGCGAGCAGGGGCTACTCTTCATGGCGGTGCATGGGCTTCTCATTGAGGTGACTTCTCTTGTTGCAGAGCACGGGCTCTAGGCGTGTGGGCTTCAGTAGTTGCGGTGTGTGGGTTCAGTAGTTGTGGCACACTGGCTTAGTTGCTCCACGGCATGTGGGATCTTCCCGGGCCAGGGATCGAGCCTGTGTCCCTTGCATTGGCAGGCGGACTCTTAACCACTGTGCCACCAGGGAAGTCCCTCCTCACCTGGCTTTTTATTTTAACGTAGTATTTCTGTTTTAACGCTATCATTAATTTTGCTGATTCCGCTTATTTTTATTTGTCTTACCTTTAATCTTCATAATCTCACATTTAGATTTTAGAACAAACTTTCAAGATAAATCAGGGAAAAGTAGTTTATTTTGTTTTGTTTTTGATCATTGCCACATTAGAAGTTTTGATTCATCTTACTAGAAATTTGACATCAACCTCATTATTGTAGATGTGGCAAGGGAAGTATTATACTCATTAGAACCATGCTAGTTGCTATTGCATTGAAAAAGAAAACGAAGGTTCTGCCTGTGGGAAGCTTATAATCTATTATTAACTGAGAGACCAAATTCCCATTAAAAGTGACAAGAAAACAGTTGCTGCTGAAGAAAAAAAAGTTGAGGTCTGGTTCTGACGCAGGGCTAAGAAGCGATTGTAGTGATTAATTGGTGAGGATGAGGATGGGCATCTGGCTGAGACAAAACACACATGAGGCACCAGGATAAAAGTCGTCCATCACCTCCACGTCCCTAAGCCATGGGCTCCACATTTGCTCACACTTCAGACCTGCAAAATATGGGCTGGTAACCACCAGCTTTCCCCTTTCAGGACAGTTCAGTGGTTTTCTGTTTCCTTACAGAAGTTCTGTCTACTTGGAATCTCAGGAGTCAGGTTTCAGGGTGAGGGGTACGAATGGTTTTTGAGGCTGATTGATTTGGATCATTGCTTTTAGGATCACTTTGCAAAACTGAGTCATTGAGAAATAGAAAGCAGCAGGAACTGTTTATTGGTATTTCTCTCGTCTGAGAAGCTAGTTTACCTTTTGGCAAGGATTTGGAGTGACTATTTCAGTGTAGTGTGGGCCCTAGGTTTGTTCCAGTTTAAACACAATTTTGTAGAATGATGCTGCCTGTAACCTCAAGAGTTGCTCAGAGGAGTTTCTTTTACTCAGAGGTTCTCAAGAGTTCCTTAATAGTTCTGTTTTTCTCTGGGGAAAATAACCAAATGTGAAACATAAATGGTCTTTCGGGTCAACTCTCTTATAGAAAAGTAAACAGTCAGATGGAGTTCATGTATTCACTAAATATTTATTAAACACTGTTTTGGTACCAGGGATACAGCAGTAAATAAAACAGTTGCTTCTCAGAAGAACTTATATTCTGTCAGGATGCACTGATTTTAAACAGTAGTATCAAGGACTATGAAATAAAAAGTAGAGCCTCATCAGAGAGAGATGAGCATGTTGTCATTATGGGAAGCAGGATTTGATGTTTTTTTCCTTTTCATCTTCTGTTCTCAAAGTGTCAGCTACCTTGATGTGATCATTTTGATTCTAGTCTGTTTTTAGTAAAGATCATTAAATGTTGTAGCTCCCGCCCACCCCATTCACTTTTGAATGTCTCAGTTTTATACCATCTGAGCTGGAAAGATTAGTGAAGCATTGGAGATCGTTTAAAGTCTTAAGTATATTATAATCTTCTATTTTTCTTTTCAGGGAGTGATCTTCACAATGGCATCATAGGATTCAGTGAGGAGTCCCAGAGTGTACTGGAGTTGAGTGAAGGAGCTGAGATGAGCAGACTGCATCTTGTTGTCACAAGGCAGCCAAACAGGTATGTTTATATATATGTGGAAGAAGTAACATCCTGTGTATCTAATTTGAATTCATAAAATGGTAGAGGCAGGATGAAATGTTGGTAGAAGAAGGTAGGGTGGAATTTGGCATGTCAGTGTTCAGATGCTGTAGTTCCTAATCTGTGGTTTAACACACTTGGTTTATGAACATAACTTGGGGCTGCCTTAACATTTTGTACTTTATAAAGTACCATACAGATGTTAGATTATGTAAGTCATCACTTTATCGTATTTACTCTTCTCTGATCACTCTGAATACACAACCATTTACTGTTAGGGAGACTTGGATTACCTTCGTTTTGCTTGCAACTTAGTACAGTATAGTGTACATGAGTGTTCATCATGTACATGCACTTGGTATGCACACATGTACATGTATTTGTATTACCTTTTCCATTTTGGGAATGAATATTCTCTGAAAATGTAAGTCATCTCTTGCCCTTTATTTTTATAGTAACAACCATTTTGGCAGTAGTGTTTTTCCTTTAGAAGGATTCTTGTTAAAAGACAAATGAGGAACACTTAGTTGAAGGCAAAAGTTCTCTATAATTTTTATTTTCATATTTCTGGTACATAGCATCAGGAATCATAGTTCAATAAATACTTAATTAGTACTGAATAAAATGTGGTTAAAGAAATGCCATGTAAACTCTGGCCTTAATTTCTTAACTGTAGTGGGGAGAATTGGTTATTTTTGACATTATCAGTGGGAGAGTAAGTGCTCTGCTTTGGATGTAGAGGTACACTCAGGCACAGTGATAACACATTCTGCATTAGCTACAGGAATAATGCACTCTGTGACTGCATTTGCATAGGTTTTGCTTTGTTCCTAGAGCCTTTGAAGATGTCAAGATCTTTTGGCGAATCACGTTTAACAAAACAGCTGCTGTGCTCCAAAAAGATGGTGTGAACCTGAGAGATGAATTTCTGTCTGTGTCAGGGACCACAATCTGTACAGCAGGTCAAACAAAGTGCTTTATCACCATTGAGCCCAAACCAGGGAAGGTAAGACACTATGAGACACAGTACTGGCAAATTCTGATTATATTTCTTTACAATTAATCATTCTAAAGCCACTTTGTTGAAACTTACACATTGCTTATGTGGAGATTCTTTGTGTCTCGCGTAGCCGTAATGTCTAAATCTCTTAGATGAGCAATAGATGTCACACTTAGAATTTATTACATTATGAATTTTTGTAGATAATCTTATCACTTGTGCACTTAAGACTTACACAATGTTGTAAGTCAGTAATAAAAAAAAGTTTGAATCTCAGTGCTAAAAAAAACAGCTCATCAGTTTTCTCTGTTCTGTTTCTTGTCATTTCCATGATTCTTCCTGGCCCACCTGCTCATTGTGTGAATGATCCCTTGAGTCATTTTCAGCCAGAGTAATATCTCTGATTACTCTGAATGTTTAGTGTTTTGCTTTTATCATATTGATAGATTTGGTCACATCGTGTTATATCCATAGATTTCATCCAGAATGAAAGTTCTCTCGTTCTCTAGAGAGTTCAGTTCTGACCCACTGAAGAAGCACCGAGGCCATGCTTGATCAGCCTTTGGATACACTTCTATTGGTTCATGTTGCACATGGCACCCAGGAGCCAGGTGTTCCCCCCTCTTTCTAAAGGAACCTCCATTATTCAAACGGTATTGGTCACTGATGACCTAACAGAGCTTTAGTCATTTAGTAATCATGTGTGGCTTTTTTTAATGACTATTTCATGATACTTTAATGCCTAAGGAGCACTCAGTAGTATTTGTTCTTTGTCTACTACTTAATTTATTAAACTCAAGTATTTATACAAAAACTAGGCATAATATTATGAATGTTCAAAAGTATCATGATTTCTTTGTACATGCCAAACACTTCAAACAGCAGAAAAAGCATTGCACAAATAAAGTTATTTCCAGATGTATAGCTATATTTAAACTCATTCTAAATAGCAGTCCTGTAGATTTAACTCTTTATTCATTTTTTCTCTACCTGTTTTTTCACTTTTTGAGAATTACTGAAACAGTTATATTGATCTTCTCTAAGATTACAATGATACATATTTTCATACCTTCCCAGAACTGTAGTAATTGTATTGGTTCCAGAAGAGAAAGAATAATCGTCCCAGATCACTTAAGGTTACATGCTCTTGGTTATCAAGAGCTCTTTGTTCTTTGCTAGGACCACAGGTCCTGGTGCTTCTCTGAAGCTGTTTCAAATGCGAATTGCTGGTCATCTGATTGGGGTTCATTTTATGACTTGACTTGTGAGATCAACATTTTTTTTTTAAGTTCATGCTTTACAAATTAATTTTTTCAACACCATGTGTTTTCCTCAGAATGATTTGTTCTTTAAATTTTGCAGTGCCAGCTTTAACTTAACCATTGCCCTGTCACTGTTGAACATGGAGCTGGTCTATTAGTGGTATTGGAAAGGTAGACCTGCCTTGTTAATATCTTGTTAATTTTTAAGAAGGCAACCTAGAGGCTTTACCTCATAAGAAATGAGATAACAAATCTGTGATCTTAGTGCATCTCTGCAGTTCATCTGTTCTGTCGTATTCAGACAAACATACAATTGCATCATCTTTCAACTTCTGGGTGACCAACAGTACTCTTTAACTTCTTACTTGTTTTCATCTTCATTTGTATGTGTTTCACAGGTCCTAATAATTTATTCCTATTTTTGGTGCAATTCTTACTTTTTCTAGGAATAATTGTTTTATTAACATCTTTTATTAACTCTTTACTAAGAGAAGAATGTTTATCATTCCTTAATAAATGAATATATACTGAATAAAAGATATAACTGTCTTGATATGTTAACATTCTCCTACACATTAAACTTAATAAAATATTAGGTACACACTATTATACTCACATTTTTCATTTTAACCATTTTTTAATACATTACAATAACTTTTCTCCATTAAGTACCATTATAGATTCAAATTCAACTAATTTTAATTGCTTACTAAATGCTTTTCTTTTTGCTACTCAAATAGTCATGTCATGGACACTGAAAGATCTATTAAGCTAGTCTTTTGTCTTTTCATATTGCTTTAAAAATCTCTGGATGCTTATTTGCTTTATAGCAATAACCTGTGTTCTAGAGCCATCTTGATTTTTCCTGCTCTAAGACATCCAATCGACTGTTGTCTAAGAACTTGATTTCTTTCATCAAAAAGAGTTTCAGAGATCTGAGTGTATGTTCTGGAGATAGGCATGAGAGGTCATGGTTGACAAAGATGCTTCTGTGAGCCATCTTGGTAGTGACAGAGCTAGAAAATATGTTTTTTAAAATATTGAGTTCCCGCTGATTTTTTTTTTAAACTTGGGAAATTCCAAGAATTTTCTTTTTAAAAGTTTTTAAGGGGCTTCCCTGGTGGCACAGTGGTTGAGAATCCACCTGCCAGTGCAGGGGATACGGGTTCAAGCCCTGGTCCAGGAAGATCCCACATGCCGCGGAGCAACTAAGCCCGTGCGCCACAACTACTGAGCCTGAGCTCTAGAGCCCGTGCACCACAACTACTGAGCCCATGAGCCAAAACTACTGAAGCCAGTGCGCCTAGAGCCCATGCTCCGCAACAAGAGAAGCCACCGCAATGAGAAGCCCGCGCGCCGCAATGAATGGGTAACATTAGACAAGTTGCTTAGCCTTCCTGAGCTTCCCAGACTTGGTTGAGTTAATAATAGGGCTGTTAGATTAAATGAGATAATGACTAAGAGGTTTTTTCACACGGTTCTTGGCAAGGAGTTGGCCCTTCACAAGGGAGGGTTACTATTATTCCGAATGGATGGGAACAGAGCCCGAGGTGATTCAGTGACTTGAGTAGTAGCCACATCAATCCTGGTGGCAGGGGAGTGACAACAAAACAACACAGCAAACACAATGCACACTTTCATCTGTAGAGTTACGCCAGTGATTGATGGTGGTTTCTCCTAAAGACGCTCAACTGAAAGTTTTTCTACTCTATCATATCTCTAATTATCGTCCCTATAGTTATTCAAAATTTTCATTTTCAAGTTATAAAGAATTTGAGTAACTTTCCCCAGGTCAATTACTTGGCAAAGATTAGAACTCATCTTTTGAATTCCAGTCCATTTACCCTTTCTCTGCTGGGTATCTTACTGTTCTGTGGTTCTGTCTTACGGTTCTGTATTAGCAAAATGTATAAAGGTCATAGTTAATTAACTTAGGATGCATTTCTTAGCCCACAAAATCTGTTTAAACCAAACAGATTGTCTAAACATTTGTTGCAAATATTTTTTAAAAGTATTTAAGTAAGACATTATTTCATTATTATTTTGTTTGCTTCTGAGCAGGTCTGGGCCCAGGAAAAATTATTTTATACTAGTTGGGCAAAACATCATCCTGGAATGCTGCTGCCCTAACTAGGAAAGGAACTTGAGTTCTTGTGAGGTCTCCAGTCATATTTAGGTCCAGAGAGGTTCAGATAATGATCTGTGAGTTTTGCTTTCCCAATACACTTCAGGCATATTGTTTGAAGAGAGTATTTTGTTGTAAGACTGGAAGATTCCTTTTGTCTCTTCTAATTATGTGTTGGCACCCATCTGCACACTGTTCAATTTGCGTGGTTCCTTACTTAGATTATAACATATTCTTTTGACTCAAAGTAGTTATAAGTAATGTTTTAATCATCATCACAATGAGAAGAAATATTATGCTGAAAAACAAAGACAGGAGTATGTTGGAATGTAATATTGAAATCCTTAGTTAAATGAAACTATTGTGAGTTCAAGCTCATTGGCCATTAGGGAATAATAGTTATTGAATATAGTTACCCATACTTTTCTAGTGCTTCAGTTTATTGTATTTGCCAAGTTTAGTTTCTCAAAAGCGGGAAGAGTGCATGTACCTTCATTTCAATATTTACTGAGAGTTGATCAGCAAAAGTAAAGCATAATATATACCACAGGAAAACTAAATATATTTCTTTAGACAATAAAAAGAGATTAAGTTCACTTATTGTGCTACTAAGAAGCAACTCATTTTGAATAATACTAAAGAATTTGTTGTATTGCTTCATGACATAATGATTCTCATTAAAATGATCACAAAACAAATGATGAATAAGGTCCTTGCTGATAAATAAAAATGATGCATTATAACAAATTAGACAATGATACATGCAGTTGAAAATGCTTCAGCTTAGCTCTTGGAGTTATGCTAGAAAGCTAAAAATGCTGCTAAGATTTTTAGATTATTGTGTAAGAGCAAGTAAGTAAAAACAGGTGATTGACAGTATGTTATAGAATTGAATTCAGGCTTTGAAACATTATTTGAGATTGTTGAGAAAGAACCAAGGTAAAACATGAGCAAACTGTAACCAACAGACTAAATTTAGATTTCTTGATACAGAATTTAGGGAAATTTTGAAAAATACATAAAATCACTAAATTAACTCATCAATATTTGGTCATATTTATGTAAAACCCTTTAAAAATAAAACCTTACAAAACTGAAGCTCCCTTTCACTCCTATCCCATGTTTTTTCAATTCCACACCCTGCCCTACCCGCATTGCCACCCGTCCACCTGAGATAACTACCATCATGGTGTCTTATTTTCCTTTTTACTCTTTAAATAAATATGTATCCATTAACAAAGTGTAGTAAGCTTTATGTAATTTAAAATTTTACATTTATTGTAGCATGCCATACATATCATTATGCAACTTGATTTGTTACTCATTATCATGATTTTGGACCCACCCATGTTGAAAAATATTGAAATGGTTCATTTTTTTTAACTACTAGGTAACATTTCATTGTACGAATATATCTTATGTATCCTTTTGTTTATTGAAGTATGCATAGATTGCTTCCTGACATTGATTTTCTAGTAAGAAGCTCACCCAGAGAGAGTAAAGGTATTAGAGAAAGACCAAAAATAATCTCATGGTAATCTAACATAAGAACTTAATTCTGTAATTATACAGAATGTATCTCTATATGTATACTTATTTCTGTAATAATGTATATGAATAATACTATTTCTTAATATCAGAATTATCTTAAGATAGAAATCTATTAGTAATCATCCTTTTTTTTTTTTTCCTTTTATCTCATTGTCAGATACGCCAAGTTGGAATGCAGTTTTTTGTGGAACTGTATGAAGTAACTGCTGGAGCAGCCATAAACAATAGTGCCAGATTTGCACAGATTAAATTATTACAGAGTGATAAACCTCTAAGTCTCGTGTATTTCTCTGTGGGTTCTCGGCTGCCGGTGGCTCATAAGAAGGCCACTCTAATCAGTCTGCAGGTGGCCAGAGACTCTGGGACAGGACTAATGATGTCTGTTAACTTCAGCACCCAGGTAAGCATGCAGTATGTATTATCACACAGTAAGGTTTTCTTCTTTAACTGTAGCATGTATAATGAAACAGAGAAGAATTGATGTATTATTTTCTGAATTACCATCATAATTCACATTATGTTTATTACATTAAGCTTTATCCTTGAAACAGTTCAATTTTTTTCACTTAGATCATGTTTTAAAATGATAGTCTTTTGTCTTTTTTTATCTTTTGGAAAAGTTGATTATACAGTGCAAAGCGTCTTACATAAATCTGTTCTATAAAATCTGTAGAGAGTTGAAATTTCTTCAGAATGAAACTGTATAAGACCAGAAACAAAAAGTATGGGTCTTTGTTCTGATTTTTACCTGAACTAGTTGAAAATCTTCTTCAGGACTTCAAACAGTAACTGATCTTTATGTTTCTTTAAATCCATGAGTTCATGAGGTCTCACAGCCACTTTTCACATCCATCATATTAGGTGACATCAAGTGAAAGAGAAGGAGCAGGTGGGTATCCAGGGATTCAGAAGAGTAATGCTACGAAACGCTAAGCAACTAGAGCCTGGGGCTGGTCCACACAACATGCTATACCTTCCGAACATTATGTTTTAAACTTTGTTTTAGGAGCAAAACTCTAACATATTAAAGCAAAAGTGTGCATCTACTTTTCTTCGAGCATGATTGTAGAGGTTGGAGCTTGCCCACCTTAGCCCTCTCTTATTTCCCCTTGACTCATATAACTCCCAAAACCCCACAATTTGGAAACTACCATTCCGGACAGTGCTACCATTTCCCCGGTTTCAAGATTTCAAAGCTGATGACACTTTAGGCCTCAAGGTATCAAAGTTGTTTTCTGTTTTTTTATACAAAGTGCTGTTTAGTATGTCTTTGGTTGTTGAGTGGCTCAAACACATAGAACATTCTGTGTATATAAAATACAACATTTGTGCAGCCAGTTTGCTGTAGCAATCATGTGAGTCAGGGATAGGAGGTTAAGACTGGAGCTGTGGGTAGTGAGCTGTCCTGGAAGCTTGCCAGGAAGAAAAGTTGTCTTTATGACAAAGTCTACAGCTTGGCAGGTGAGAAGACACTCTATATCATATGAGACTCTAGAAATCAACTCCATCCTAAATAACGTTGAAATAGTACGAACATGAAAAGAAGTACTTTGATTCATGGAGATTTTGGCTTTTTTTTTTCTTTTAAGCATTTAATATCGTAAGAGAAATGAGAAAAAAAATTGTGCTTCTTTCTTCTCCCATGAAATATATATCATCATATGCTCACTACTTTGTAGAGTGGAAGATGGGAAGAAGGGATAAAAAGATTTGAGGCATACTTTAGTTCACACACTCAGTTGAAAGGGGAGATGAAAATGCCAATATAAGAGTGTGAATGCCAATATCTCTTATCATATTTATTTATATTCTTTCTAGATTATCCACAAATGATTCCTTGCAAAATACATGCTGTCACTAGCATGTAACTCATAGCATTTTTATAACACTATAAAAATCAACATAGAGGATCTCTGGTGATGAAAATGTATCTTGACTCTATCAACGTCCATATCCTTGTTGTGATATATTATAATAATGCAAGATGTTACCAGCGAGGGATGTTGGGTAAAGGGCACAGGAGACCACTCTTTATTATTTCTTATAACTGCATGTGAATCTATAATTATCTCAAAATAAAAAGTTTCATTTAAAAAATTAGAAATAAAAGTTTTACCTCTCTGGTATGATTTTATTTTCCTGTTGCTTCATTGCCCCTGCATTTTCTCTCTCAATGCTAGGCACCTTGTTAGAAGAGAAAGTCATACAATTCTAGTTTCCAGTAGCTGACAAGGATGAGAAAATAATTATGGACCAAGTTGCTATTCTGTTACAGTGATATTAATTTTGCTTTTACTTTAAACAGATTTTAATAATGTAGGTAAAACAATAGCTGTAGCATACCTACACTTCAGTAGGTCAGCATTACTGGTACATAAATACTATGTGGTACATAAGTTCCCTTATATCTACATATTTGTGATCTAAAGTTAAGGGATATAAGGATTTGAGATAATGAAAATATCACTCATTCCAGTTATCTTTAAATTAAATAGGCCTATAGCTAAGCCAAATTTGAAAACCAATTCCAGATATTTCATTTGTATCTATGTGTACTAGACCAAAGCCCTACAAGTTCAAGAAAGAATATGCCTTTCCTTCTTATTCTCACATTGCTTATTCTATCAAAGGCTATTTCTGTATTGATTTTCGTTGTTGCTTTTCAATTGCATAGTGCTTCTTGTTTGTGTTTGTTATATGTATTTTATAAACACAAGAACATTTTGATTGTTCCATTTCCTTTAAATGTCTGAATTGTGAAATAACTTCTACCAGAAAATAGTGAACAGAATGTATATGTGCAGTTTATAGTAATAAAATCATCACCACCTACCTTAAGAAATCCAACTTAATCAGAATCTTAGCTGCCATGACCTCTTCTCTGATGCCATCCTGCTGTTTCCTTTGCAGAATAACCTCTCCCCATCTTGCAGATAACCTCTACCCTATATTACGTGATGAATTATTACCTTGTTTTTATTTATAGTTTTACCACATACCATATGCTGTTTAGGTTTACCTGTTTTGGAAATTATGCAGATGAGATTCTTCCAGTTGTATTGTCTTATGGTGCGCTTTTTTTGCTCAACAGTGTTTTTGAGAAATATGTGTGCTAATGTGTATAGTTCTTTCATTTTTCCTGTTATATGGTATTCCAGTGGATAGTTTCATTTCTCCATTCTGAGGCCAATAGACTTTTGTGTTTTTTCCTTCAGCAAGGCTTTTTTTCCCTATCATTATGCTGCAGAGGCTCTTGAAAACCCTTTTTCTTCATTGATTTTTCACTTTTTGTAACACTTGATCACTTCCTCCTTCTGGATGTGTGCTCTCCTTTGGGCCTCTGGAGCACCACACTTTCCTACTCTTAACCTTTTCTCTCTGGCAGCTCCTTCCTGTTGCCTGTGTTGGTTTTCCTGACCAATAAATATTGGGGTCCACCTAGACTTACTCTCTAGGCTAGACCATCCATACCTGTTTTCTTTAAACATCATCTATAAAATGAGAACTCCTGAATTTTTATCACTACCCTCCTCACTGCCCTGGATCCAGACTCATATATCTGATTGCTCTTACCTGACATCTTCATTTGAATTGTCTAAAAGGCATCTCAGGCTTAGTACATATAATACATTACTCTTGATTTCTCCCTTAGCACTATTTTCCCCCAGTTTACTGCCTTTCATTCAGGCACACAGCCAGGAGTTCTCCTTGCCTCTCCATCCAGCACTGAATTAATCAGAAAGTCCTGCTGACTCTACATTCAAAATATATTCCCAGTCTGAGTACTTCTTACTCTTTCTACTTATACAACCTAAACTACCGTTTGTTTCGTTTTTTTTTTTTTTTTTTTTGCAGGAACTAATATAAAAACGTTCTATCTCTTCTTCCTGCTTCCATCCTCATCCCCTTCTACAGCCTAACTATCCACAAGAGCCAGAATACTCATGAAAATATGAAATAAAGTGTGTCTCTCTCCTGCTGGAATCCTCCAGTGTCTTCCTGCCATACTTTGTATGATGGACATACATGATCTGACCCCTGGGCATATATGCCTCTGAATATCTTCAAATTGTTAGTAAGCTCACAATTGGAGAAATTCTGTGAGGCAGTAGTGACATTTCTTTTCTAATTCTCTTTCTTGATCTATTCTAAGGCATCTGTCTTTCCTGATCTCATCACTGTATGATGTGTATTTATCTCTCTAATTTGTTTTAGGAAATTAGAAAAAGTATAAAACCTCCCGTTTTAATAGTAACATTGTTGTGGCCCGTCAGATTGTTTAGGAGAAATAAAATTTGTTTAGGACTAGATCAGAGGTTTATAGTTTCACTTAAGTGGTGTTGTTTAATTTCTAGGAGTTAAGGAGTGCTGAGACAACTGGTCGTACTCTCATATCTCCAGCTATTTCTGGGAAAGACTTTGTGAGAACTGAAGGCATGTTGATCTTTGAACCTGGCCAGAGAAACACCATATTGGATGTCATCCTAACACCAGAGACAGGGTCTTTAAATCCATTTCCTAAACGCTTCCAGATTGTGCTTTTTGACCCAAAAGGTGGTGCCAGAATTGATAAAGTGTATGGGACTGCTAACATCACTCTTGTCTCTGACGCGGCTTCTCAGGCCTTTTGGGGGCTTGCGGATCAGCTGCAGCAGCCCCTGGATGATGACATTCTCAACAGGGTGCTCCACAGCATCAGTGTGAAAGTGGCAACGGAGAACACAGATGAACAGCTCAGCGCTGTGATGTATTTAATAGACAAGGTAAGAAGCCCTCGCAAATGTTAGCAGTTGCAACACTGCTTCATACATTTTTTTTCATAGAAATTTACTTTATGTGGGGAAGTTCTTTCTAAACATAAAACAAAACCCCAAAGTCATAAAGGAAATGATTGATAAACTTGACCACATAAAATGTAAACAAAATTTCTCTTTGCATATACCACAAGCAAAATCAAAAGACACCTAATGGTTATATATCAATTATATCTCAATAAAACTGGGGGGGGAGTAAGAAAAAAAGCGCTAATAGGTGTGGGGAATATTTATGCAATTATATATATAATAAGAATGTTTATTTCAGCGTTACTTATAATAACAAAAATTGGGAAAAATAGCTATTAAGAGGGGCCTGGCATATCCATAAAATGTAAAACTTTTTCATGATTTAGACATATAGTAATTAGAATAAGACAATAATGAAACCGGCATTGAAAATGTAGATAATCACATGGTAGGGTTGAAATTTTAACAATAAAATACAAGATGCCCAATTAACTTTGAATTTCAAATAAACAATGAATATATTTTTTATTATAGGTATATCACAAATAAAAATATTTTTATTTACAGGCAGTATTTGGGACATACTTATATCAAGCAGTTATTGGTTGCTTATCTGAAATTCAAATAGAGTCACTTATACTTTATCTGGCAACCATTCTTATGTCCCATATGTACTTCATATGTGCTCTAAGATATCCTCGAATTCAGGAATACAGAATAGAACTTCCAAGTACTGATACAATGTCATTCTATAAGGTCTTGTATTTTATGTGAAATTGTTTCATATTTGTAAGTTTTATTATCCCTCAGATTCTAACTTCTTTGAAACAGAATCTGCTTTATGCTATATATTTCTTTATAGGAAGAGCTCAACAGATCTTAGTTATTGTTTAGTTAGTAGTAGAAGTGACTACTTATTTATGTTCAGTAGAAACAGCTACTGTGCTAAAAAGAGCAACAGCCTTAAATGACTCACTATAAAGATGTTCTGGATAAAACTCAGCTGTGGTTTGGGCAAATTTTTGTCATGACATAATAGTCTATCCCTTGATTTTCCTAGGTATGGTGCAATGAAAATTATTTAAAACACTGTCATTTGCTTTAATAATAGTATTTGTCTTTTAAGACTGCTGGATTTGATATGCAAATTTTTAATTTCATTGGGTTTTGGTTTCCAGGTCATTGAAGCTTGGTAAAACACAAGTCAGGAGGCATTGCCTCTAATTTTGTGTTGAAAAACCACAGGAATAATTTCTTCTGTGAGACTTTGATAGACCCTCCTTTTCCATAAACGTCCCCCACTTTTTTGTTTCTCTCCTGAAAGTTTTTAAAGTTTTCCCCATGGTTGATTCAGGTTTTCCACTTTTTCGAAAGACAGTTTTGATAATTTGGGGAGTTCTTTTCATTGCTGTTTATGTAAAATGGCTACTTAGATCCAGCATATTTCTTTTTATCATATACTTTTTAATATTATATATCTTATATTTCAATAATTACTTTTTACATTTGATTTATTTTATAATCATACGAATGATGATATAGACTTGGCTCTGTATTTTCCTACCTGGTTTTGTGTTTCATGCTTGCAATAATTTTGACTGAACTGTCTGCAGACTGAGTCAGTCTGTGTTGTTATTTTAGGACAAGCAAATGGGGGGATGTTTTGAGTCAGGGAAGGGTGGCTGTCACAGGTGCCTCCTGGGATTGGCTGTTCATCATCTCTGTCTCCCTGGAAAAGCTAGGCATCCTCTTTCTGCCTCAGGTTCCTTATCTGGAAACAAAGCAAAATAACACTAGCATCTTCCTCACCGGAATGTTGTGAGAATTAGAGAAGTTAGTATAATGTGCTGAGAACAGCACCCTTGCAAACCAAGGGTTACATGAATAGCCTTTTTGGTTTTATTTATTTATTTATTTATTATTATTTTTTAAACATCTTTATTCGAGTATAATTGCTTTACAATGGTGTGTTAGTTTCTGCTTTATAACAAAGTGAATCAGCTATACATATACATATATCCCCATATCTCCTCCCTCTTGCGTCTCCCTCCCACCCTCACTATCCCACCCCTCTAGGTGGTCACAAAGCAGTGAGCCGATCTCCGTGTGCTATGCAGCTGCTTCCCACTAGCTGTTGGTTTTACATTTGCCACTCTCTCACTTCGTCCCAGCTTACCCTTCACCCTCTCAATGTCCTCAAGTCCATTCTCTACATCCACGTCTTTATTCCTGTCCTGCCCCTAGGTTCTTCAGAACCATTATTCTTTTTTAGATTCCATATATGTGTGTAAGCATACGATATTTATTTTTCTCTTTCTGACTTACTTCACTCTGTGTGAGAGTCTCTAGGTCCATCCACCTTACTACAAATAACTCAATTCTGTTTCTTTTTATGGCTGAGTAACATTCCATTGTATATATGTGCCACATCTTCTTTATCCATTCAACTGTTGATGGACACTTAGGTTGCTTCCATGTCCTGGCTATTGTAAATAGAGCTGCAATGAACATGGTGGTACATGACTCTTTTTGAATTATGGTTTTCTCAGGGTATATGCCCAGTATTGGGATTGCTGGGTCATATGGTAATTCTATTTTTAGTTTTTTAAGGAACCTTCATACTGTTCTCCATAGTGGCTGTATGAATTTACATTCCCGCTAACAGTGCAGAAGGGTTCCCTTTTCTCCACACCCTCTCCAGTATTAATTGTTTGTAGATTTTTTGATGATGACCATTCTCACTGGTGTGAGGAGATACCTCACTGTAGTTTTGATTTGCATTTCTCTAATGATTAGTGATGTTGAGCATCCTTTCATATGTTTGTTGGCAATCTGTATAACTGCTTTGGAGAAATGTCTATTTAGGTCTTCTGCCCATTTTTAGATTTGGTTGTTTGTTTTTTTTCATATTGAGCTGCATGAGATGCTTGTAAATTTTGGAGATTATTCCTTTGTCAGTTGCTTAATTTGCAAATATTTTCTGCCATTCTGAGGGTTGTGTTTTCATCTTGTTTATGGTTTCCTTTGCTGTGCAAAAGCTTTTAAGTTTTATTGGGTCCCATTTGTTTATTTTTGTTTTTATTTCCATTTCTCTAGGAGGTGGGTCAAAAAGGATCTTGCTGTGATTTATGTCATAGAGTGTTCTGCCTATGTTTTCCTCTAAGAGTTTGATAGTGTCTGACCTTACATTTAGGTCTTTAATCCATTTTTATTTTATTTTTGTGTATGGTGCTAGGGAGTGTTCTAATTTCATTCTTTTACATGTAGCTGTCCAGTTTTCCCAGCACCACTTTTTGAAGAGGCTGTCTTTTCTCCATTTTATATTCTTGCCTCCTTTATCAAAAATAAGGTGACCATATGTGTGTGGGTTAATCTCTGGGCTTTCTATACTGTACCATTGATCTATATTTCGGTTTTTGTGCCAGTACCATACTTTCTTGATTACTGTAGCTTTGTAATATAGTCTGAAGTCCGGGATCCTGATGCTTCCAGCTCTGTTTTTCTTTCTCAAGATTGCTTTGGCTATTCGGGGTCTTTTGTATTTCCATACAAACTGTGAAATTTTTTGTTCTAGTTCTGTGAAAAATGCCATTGGTAGTTTGATAGGGATTACATTGAATCTGTAGATTGCTTTGGTAGTATATTCATTTTCACAATGTTGCTTCTTCCAATCCAAGAACATGGTATATCTCTCTATCTATTTGTATCATCTTTAATTTCTTTCATCACTGTCTTATAGTTTTCTGCATACAGGTCTTTGGTCTCCCTTGGTAGGTTTATTCCTAGGTATTTTATTCTTTTTGTTGCAATGGTAAATGGGAGTGTTTCTTTAATTTCACTTTCAGATTTTTCATCTTTAGTGTATAAGAATGCAAGGGATTTCTGTGCATTAACTTTGTATGCTGCAACTTTACCAAATTCATTGATTAGCTGTAGTAGTTTTCTGGTAGCATCTGTAGGATTCTCTATGTATAGTATCATGTCATCTGCAAACAGTGACAGTTTTACTTCTTCTTTTCTGATTTAGATTCCTTTTAATTCTTTTTCTTCTCTGACTGCTGTGGCTAAAAATTCCAAAACTGTGTTGAATAATAGTGGTGAGAGTGGACAACTGTGTCTTGTTTCTGATCTAGAGGACATGGTTTCATTTTTTCACCACTGAGACCAATGTTGGCTGTGGGTTTGTCATTTATGGCCTTAAATTTTGTTGAGGAAAGTTCCCTCTATGCCTACTTTCTGGAGAGTTTTTATCATAAATGGGTGTTGAATTTTGTCGAAAGCTTTTCCTCCATCTATTGAGATGATCATATGGTTTTTCTCCTTCATTTGGTGAATATGGTTTACTACATTGATTGATTTGTGTATATTGAAGAATCCTTGCATTCCTGGGATAAACCCCACTTGATCATGGTGTATGATCCTTTTAATGTGCTGTTGGATTCTGTTTGCTGGTGTTTTGTTGAGGATTTTTGCATCTGTGTTCATCAGTGACATTGGCCTGTTGTTTTCTTTCTTTGTGACATCTTTGGTTTTGGCATCAGGGTGATGGTGGGGCCTTGTAGAATGAGTTTGGAAATTTTCCTCCCTCTGCTATATTTTGGAAGAGTTTGAGAAGGATAGGTATTAGCTCTTCTCTAAATGTTTGATAGAATTTGCCTGTGAAGCCATCTGGTCCTGGGCTTTTGTTTGTTGGAAGATTTTTAATCACAGTATCAATTTCAGTGCTTGTGATTGGTCTGTTTATATTTTCTATTTTTTCCTGGTTCAGTCTCTGAGGGTTGTGCTTTTCTAAAAATTTGTCCGTTTCTTCCAGGTCGTCCATTTTATTGGCATATATTTGCTTATAGTATCTCTCATGATCCTTTGAATTTCTGCAGTGTCAGTTGTTACTTCTTTTTCACTTCTAATTCTATTGATTTAAGTCTTCTCCCTTTTTTTCTTCATGAGTCTGGTAATGGTTTATCAATTTTGTTTATCTTCTCAGAGAACCAGCTTTTAGTTTTATTGCTCTTTGCTATCGTTTCCTTCATTTCTTTTTTTAAATTTTATTTCTTTTTAAATTTTGTTTCTTCAATTTTTGAATTTTATTTATTTTTGTATACAGCAGGTTCTTATTAGTTATCCATTTTATACATATTAGTATATATATGTCAATCCCAATCTCCTATTTCATCACACCACCACCACCACCCCCTACCGCCACTTTCCCCGCTTGGTGTCCATGCGTTTGTTCCCTACATCTGTGTCTCTATTTCTGCCCTGCATACTAGTTCATCTGTACCATTTTTCTAGGTTCCACATATATGCATTAATATATCATATTTGTTTTTCTCTTTCTAACTTACTTCACTCTGTATGACAGTCTCTGGATCCATCCATGTCTCTACAAATGACCCAGTTTCGTTCCTTTTTTTGGCTGAGTATTCTTCCATTGTATATATGTACCACATCTTTATCCATTCATCTGTCGATGGGCATTTAGGTTGCTTTCCCTGACCTGGCTATTGTAAATAGTGCTGCAGTGAACATTGGGGGGCATGTTTCTTTTTAAATTACAGTTTTCTCAGGGTATATGCCCAGTAGTGGGATTGCTGGGTAATATGATAACTCTATTTATAGTTTTTTAAGGAACCTCCATACTCTTCCCCATAGTGGCTGTATCAATTTGCATTCCCACCAACAATGCAAGAGGGTACCCTTTTCTCTACACCCTCTCCAGCATTTGTTGTTTGTAGATTTTCTGATGATGCCCATTCTAACTGGTGTGAGGTGATACCTTATTGTAGTTTTGATTTGCATTTCTCTAATAATTAGTGATGATGAGCAGCTTTTCATGTGCTTCTTGGCAATCTGTATATCTGCTTTGGAGAAATGTCTATTTAGGTCTTATGCCCATTTCTTGATTGGGTTGTTTGTTATTTTAATATTGAGCTTTATGAGCTGTTTATGTATTTTAGAGATTAATCCTTTGTCTGTTGATTCGTTTGCAGATATTTTCTCCCATTCTGAGCATTGTCTTTTCATCTTGTTTGTAGTTTCCTTTGCTTTGCAAATGGTTTTAAATTTCATTAGGTTCCATTTGTTTATTTTTATTTCCATTACTCCAGGAGGAGGGTCGAAAAATATCTTGCTGTGATTTATGTCAGTGTTCTTCCTATGTTATCCTCTAAGAGTTTTATAGTGTCCAGCCTTACATTTAGGTCTCTAATCCATTTTGAGTTTATTTTTGTTTATGGTGTTAGGGAGTATTCTAATTTCATTCTTTTACATGTAGCTGTCCAGTTTTCCCAGCACCACTTTTTGAAGAGACTGTCTTTTCTCCATTGTATATATCCTTGCCTCGTTTGTCATAGATTAGTTGACCATAGGTGTGTGGGTTTATCTCTGGGCTTTCTATCCTGTTCCATGATCTGTATTTCTGTTTTTGTGCCAGTACCATATTGTCTTAATTACTGTAGCTTTGTAGTATACTCTGAAGTCAGGGAGTCTGAATCCTCCAGCTCCGGTTTTTTCCCTCAAGACTGCTTTGGCTATTCAGGGTCTCTTGTGTCTCCATACAAATTTTAAGATTTTTTGATCTCGTTCTGTAAAAAATGCCATTGGTAATTTGATAGAGATTGCATTGAATCTGTAGATTGCTTTTGGCAGTATAGTAATTTTCACAATGTTGCTTCTTCCAATCCAAGAACATGGTATATCTCTCTATCTGTTTGTATCATCTTTAATTTCTTTCATCAGTGTCTTATAGTTTTCTGCATACAGGTCTTTTGACTCCCTTAGTAGGTTTATTCCTAGGTTTTTTATTCTTTTTGATGCAATGGCAAATGGGTGTGTTTCCTTAATTTCTCTTTCAGATTTTTCATTATTAGTGTATAGGAATGCAAGAGATTTCTCTGCATTAATTTTGTATCCTGCAACTTTACCAAATTCATTGATTAGCTCTAGTAGTTTTCTTTTTTTTTCTTTTTTTTTTTTTTGTGGTACACAGGCCTCTCACTGTTGTGGCCTCTCCCGTTGCAGAGCACAGGCTCTGGAGGCACAGGCTCAGTGGCCATGGCTCACTGGCCCAGCCGCTCCGCGGCATGTGGGATCTTCCCAGACTGGGGCACGAACCCGTGTCCCCTGCATTGGCAGGCAGACTCTCAACCACTGCGCCACCAGGGAAGCCCTCTAGTAGTTTTCTGATGGCATCTTTAAGATTCTCTATGTATACGATCATGTCATCTGCAAACAGTGACAGTTTTACTTCTTTTGCAATTTGTATTCCTTTTATTTCTTTTTCTTCTGTGAATGCCGTGGCCAGGACTTCCAAAACTATGTTGAATAAAAGTGGCGAGAGTGGACATCCTTGTGTTGTTCCTGATCTTAGAGGAAATGCTTTCAGTTTTTCACCATTGAGAATAATGTTTGCTGTGGGTTTGTTGTATATGGCCTTTATTTTGTTGTTGGTAAGTTACCACTATGCCCACTTTCTTGAGACACTTTATCATAACTGGGTGTTGAATATTGTCAAAAGCTTTTTCTGCATCTATTGTGATGGTCATATGGTTTTTATTCTTCAGTTTGTTAACATGGTGTTTCACATTGATTCATTTGCGTCTATTGAAGAATCCTTGCATCCCTGGGATAAATCCCACTTGATCATGGTGTATGATCCTTTTAATGTGTTGTTGGATTCTGTTCGCTAGTATTTCTTTTTTTTTTTTTTTTCTTTTTGCGGTACACAGGCCTCTCACTGTTGTGGCCTCTCCTGTTGTGGAGCACAGGCTCCGGACGTGCAGGCTCAGCAACCATGGCTCACGGGCCCAGCCGCTCCGCAGCATGTGGGATCTTCCCGGACCAGGGCATGAACCCGTGTCCCCTGCATTGGCAGGCGGACTCAACCACTGCACCACCAGGGAAGCTCTTTTTGTTAGTATTTCATTGAGGATTTTTGCCTCTATATTCATCAGTGATATTGGTCTGTAATTTTCTTTTTTTGTAGTATCTTTGTCTGGTTTTGGTAACAGGGTGATGGTGGCCTGGTAGAATGAGTTTGGGAGTGTTCCTTCCTCTGCAATTTTTGGAAGTGTTTGAGAAGGATGGGTGTTACCTCTTCTCTAAACATTTGATAGAATTCATCTGTGAAACCATCTGGTCCTGGACTTTTGTTTGTTGGAAGATTTTTAATTACAGTTTCAATTTCATTACTTGTGATTGGTCTTTTCACATTTTCTGTTTCTTCCTGGTTCAGTCTTGGAAGGTTACACCTTTCTAAGAATTTGTCCATTTCTTCCAGGTTGTCCATTTTATTGACGTAGAGTTGCTTGTAGTAGTCTCTTAGGATGCTTTGTATTTCTGCGGTGTCTGTTGTAACTTCTCCTTTTTCATTTCTAATTTTACTGATTTGAGTCCTCTCCCTCGTTTTCTTGATGAGTCTGGCTAATGGTTTATCAATTTTGTTTATCTTCTCAAAGAACCAGCTTTTAGTTTTATTGATCTTTGCTATTGTTTTCTGTTTCTATTTCATTTATTTCTTCTCTGATCTTACGATTTTTTTTCCTTCTACTAATCTTTGGGTTTTGTTTGTTCTGCTTTCTCTAATTCCTTTAGGTGTAAGGTTGGATTGTTTAGTTGAAATTTTCTTGTTTCTTGAGGTAGGCTTGTATTGCTATAAACTTCCCTCTTAGAACTGCTTTTGCTGCATCCCACAGGTTTTGGATCGTTGTGTTTTCATTGTCATTTGTTTCTAGGTATTTTTTGATTTCCTCTTTGATTTCTTCAGTGATCTCTTGGCTGTTTAGTAATGTATTGTTTAGCCTCCATGTGTTTGTGTTTCTCATGTGTTTTTCCTTGTAATTGATTTCTAATCTCATAGCGTTGTGGTCAAAAAAGATGCTAGATATGCTTTCAATTTTCTTAAATTTACTGGGGCTTGATTTGTGACCCAAGATGTGATCTCTCCCGGAGAATGTTCCATGTGCACTTGAGAAGAAAGTGTAATCTGCTATTTTTGGATGGAATGTCCTATAAATATCAATTAAATCTATGTGGTCTATTGTGTCATTTAAAGCGTTTGTTTCTTTATTAATTTTCTGTTTGGATGATCTGTCCATTGGTGTAAGTGAGGTGTTAAAGTCCCCCACTATTACTGTGTTACTGTCGATTTCCTCTCTTAGAGCTGTTAGCAGTTGCCTTATGTATTGACGTGCTCCTATGTTGGGTGCATATACATTTATAATTGTTATATCTTCTTGTTGGATTGATCCCTTGATCATTATATAGTGTCCTTCCTTGTCTCTTGTAACACTCTTTATTTTAAAGTCTATTTTATCTGATATGAGTATTGTTACTCCAGCTTTCTTTTGATTCCATTTGCATGGTATATCTTTTTCCATCCCCTCACTTTCAGTCTATATGTGTCCCTAGGTCTGAAGTGGGTTTCCAGTCACAGGAGAGGGGAATGACATTTTGATCAGTGATAACTAGACTAATTAGGTTCTATCTTCCTGGACTCAGAATTTGGCACGTTATTACCTGAAAGAAAGGTGGATGGATAACCCAACACATTGCGGTTCTTGGAATGACTCTTCACACCAGCAAGAATCTGTTTATATGAAGATCTCTTTCCTGCTAGTGTTGGAGGGTTCCTGCGGAGGTTGGGGGTGGCTATGGCTCACCGTGAGGACCTCCTTCATTTCTTTTTCATTTATTTCTGATCTGCTCTTTATGATTTCTTTCCTTCTGCTAACTTAGTGTTTTTTTGTTCTTCTTTCTCTAATTTCTTTAGGTGTAAGGTTAGGTTGCTTATTTGAGATGTTTCTTGTTTCTTGTGGTAGCATTGTATTGCTATAAACTTCCCTCTTAGATCTGCTTTTGCTGCATCCCATAGGTTTTGGGTCATCGTATTTTCATTGTCCTTTGTTTCTAGGTACTTTTTTTATTCTTTCAGTGATCTCTTGGTTATTAAGTAGTGTATTTTTTAGCCTCCATGTGTTTGTATTTTTCTTTTTTGCTTTTTTTTTTTTTTTTTTCCTGCGGTACGTGGGCCTCTCACTGTTGTGGCCTCTCCCATTGCGGAGCACAGCTCCAGACGTGCAGGTTCAGCAGCCATGGCTCACGGGCCATTCCGCTCCACGGTATGTGGGATCGTCCCAGACCGGGGCACGAACTCTTATCCCCTGCATCAGCAGGCGGACTCTCAACCACTGCGCCACCAGGGAAGCCCGTGTTTGTATTTTTTACAGATTTTTTCCTATAATTGATATCTAGTCTCATAGCATTGTGGTCAGAAAAGATATTTGATATGATTTCTATTTTCTCTGATTTACCAAGGCTTGATTTGTGACCCACGATATGATCTATCCTGCAGAAAGTTCCATGAGCACTTGAGAAGAAAGTGTATTCTGTTGGTTTTGAATGGAATGTCCTATTAATATCAATTAATTCTATCTTGTTTAATGTGTCATTTAAAGCTTGTGTTTCCTTATTTATTTTCATTTTGGATGATCTGTTCATTGGTGAAAGTGGGGTGTTAAAGTCCCCTACTATGATTGTGTTATTGTCGATTTCCTCTTTTACGGCTGTTAGCATTTGCCTAATGTATTTAGGTTCTCCTATGTTGGGTTCATAAACATTTACAATTGTTTTATCTTCTTCTTTGATTGACCCCCGATCATTATGTAATTTCCTTCTTTGTCTCTTGTAATAGTCTCTATTTTAAAGTCTATTTTTTCTGGTATGAAAATTGCTACTCCAGCTTTCTTTTCATTTTCATTTGAATGGAATATGTTTTTCCATCCCCTCACTTTCAGTCTGTATGTGTCTAGTTCTGAAGTGGGTCTCTTGTAGACAGCATATATACAGGTCTTGTTTTTGTACCCATTCAGCCAGTCTGTGTCTTGGTGGGAGCATTTAATCCATTTACATTTCAGGTAATTATCAATATGTATGTTCCTATTACCATTTTCTTAATTGTTTTGGGTTTGTTATTGTAGGTCTTTTCCTTCTCTTGTGTTTCCTGCCTAGAGAAGTTCCTTTAGCATTTGTTGTAATGATGGTTTGGTGGTGCTGAATTCTCTTAGGTTTTGCTTGTCTGTAAAGGTTTTAATTTCTCTGTCGAATCTGAATGAGATCCTTGCTGGGTAGACTAGTCTTGGTTATAGGTTTTTCCCTTTTATCACTTTAAATATGTCTTGCCACTCCCTTCTGGCTTGCAGAGTGTCTGCTGAAAGATCAGCTGTTAACCTTATGGGGATTCCCTTGTATGTTATTTGTTGTTTTTCCCTTTTTGCTTTTAATATTTTTTCTTTGTATGTAATTTTTGATGGTTTGATTAACATATGTCTTGGGGCTTCCCTGGTGGCGCAGTGGTTGAGAGTCCACCTGCCAACGCAGGGGACACGGGTTCGTGCCCTGGTCCAGGAAGATCCCATATGCCATGGAGTGGCTAGGCCCGTGAGCCATGGCTGCTGAGCCTGCGCTCCACAACAGGAGAGGCCACAACAGTGAGAGGCCCACATACCGCAAAATATATATATATATATATATATATATATGTCTGGCGTGTTTCTCCTTGGATTTATCCTGTATGGGACTCTCTGCACTTCCTGGAGTTGATTATTTCCTTTCCCATATTAGGGAAGTTTTCAACTATAATCTCTTCAAATATTTTCTCAGTCCCTTTCTTTTTCTCTTCTTCTTCTGGTACCCCTGTAATTCTAATGTTGGTGCGTTTAATGTTTTCCCAGAGGTCTCTAAGACTGTCCTCAGTTCTTTTCATTCTTTTTTCTTTTTTATGCTCTGCCGTAGTTATTTCTACTATTTTATCTTCCAGGTCAGTTATCCATTCTTCTGCCTCAGTTATTTTGCTATTGACTCCTTGTAGAGAATTTTAAATTTCATTTATTGTGGTGTTCATCTCTGTTTGTTTGCTCTTTCGTTCTTCTAGGTCCTTGTTAAACGTTTCTTGTATTTTCTCCATTCTATTTCCAAGATTTTGGATCATCTTTACTATCATTACTCTGAATTCTTTTTCAGGTAGACTGCCTATTTCCTCTTCATTTGTTTGGTGTGGTGGGTTTTTACCTTGCTGCTTCACCTGCTGTGTGTGTCTCTCTCTTCTCATTATGCTTAACTTACTGTGTTTGGGTCTCCTTTTCGCAGCCTGCAGTTTTGTAGTTCATGTTGTTTTTGGTGTCTGCCCCCAGTGGGTGAGGTTGGTTCTGTGAGTTGTGTGGGCTTCCTGGTGGAGGGGACTGGTGCCTGTATTCTGGTGGATGAAGTTGGATCATGTCTTTCTGGTGGGCAGGACCGTGTCCTGTGGTGTGTTTTGGGGTGTCTGTGACCTTATTATGATATTAGGTAGCCTCTCTGCTAATGGGTGCGGTTGTGTCCCTCTCTTGCTAGTTGTTTGGCATAGGGTGTCCAGCACTGTAGTTTGCTGGTTGTTGAGTGGAGCTGGGTCTTAGCATTGACATGGAGATCTCTGGGAGAGCTTTTGCCACTTGATATTACATGGAGCTGGGAGGTCTCTGGTGGACCAATGTCCTGAACTTGGCTCTCCCACGTCAGAGCCACAGGCCTGACACCCAGCCAGAGCACCAAGACCCTGTCAGCCACATGGCTCAGAAGAAAAGGGAGAAAAGAAGGAAGGAAGGAAGGAAGGAAGGAAGGAAGGAGGGAGAATAAAAAAAAAGGAAGTAAAGTTATTAAAATTAAAGAAGAAAATTATTAAAAATCAAATAATTGGAAAGTAATAAAAGAAAAGAAAAAAGAAAGAAAGAAAGAAGATAGCAACTGAACAAAAAAACCAATCCACCAGTGATGAGAAGCACTGAATACTGTATTAAAAAAAACAAACAAAAAACGGACAGACAGAACCCTAGGACAAATGCCAAAAGCAAAGCTATGTAGACAAAATGACACAAAAAGTATATACATACACACTCACAAAAAAAGAAAAAGGAAAAAGAAATCTATATATAAAAAAGAGAAAAAGGAATAGAGCAACCAATCAATAAACAAATCTATTAATGATAATAAACTCTAAATACTAAGCTAAGTTAAACATAAAACCAGAAACAAATTAGATGCAGAAAGTAAACCCCAAGTCTACAGTTGCTCCCAAAGTCCACCACCTCAACTTGGGATGATTCGTTGTCTATTCAGGTATTCCACAGATGCAGGTACATCAGGTTGATTGTGGAGATTTAATCCACTGCTCCTGAGGCTGCTGGGAGAGATTTCCCTTTCTCTTTTTTGTTCGCACAGCTCCTGGGGTTCAGCTTTGGATTTGGCCCCGTCTCTGCGTGTAGGTCGCCTGAGGGCATCTTTTGGGAAGTCTGAGGTCTTCTGCAAGCGTTCAGTCGGTTTCTTATAGGAGTTGTTCCACATGTAGATGTAGTTTTGATGTATTTGTGGGGAGAAAGGTGGTCTCCACATCTTACTCCTCTGCCATCTTGAAGGTCTCCCTCCTTGTTTTATTTTTTGTGTGCTTTGCTGAAAGAAACTTTCTCTTACCCTTGAATATGTATGAATGTTTGAGTGGCTCTAGAATTCTTGGATCACAGCCTTAAAATCTTGAAACTGCTTATGTTGCTCTGTTGGCTTCTGTCATTTCATTAGCAAAAAAAGTCTGATGTCAGACTGAATTTTTATTTCTCTGTTAGTAATTTTTTTCCTGTCTGATTTCTGGTAAGATTTTTTTAAAAACTCTTGAAATTATATTTAAAAATCACCCAAATACATCTGGTGTTGTTTCTTTTCCTAATTTTCTCTGGAAGAAAGCAAACTCTGCATTTTAGACGTATTTCTTTAGCTTATCAAGGATCTATGTTGCTTTTTTCTTTTACCTAATATTTTATATGCTTGTTGTATCTTACAGGTTTGTCCCATTTGTCTGTAATATTTTCTCTGAGTTCTGGGAGTGTTTCTTGAGCTTATTTTTCATTTAACATATTCAGTTTGATCGTTTTAGTAACCAATGGGCTGTTCCCTATCTCCCCATTGTAGTTTTTACCTTGTTAAATTTCATTTTGTACCTTTTATCTTTACCCTGTGTATTATTCTCCATTATTCCTAATTGTCTTTAAGATGGTTACTCTTATAAACTTAAATCTTGAGTTCAGCCATCATCTCGGCACTCTATAGATTACAAAGTTATTAAAAAATATATAGAGAATATTGAGCCACTTTCTCAGTGAGCTCAACTAATAGCAGTAACAGAAAAATCATTTCAACATTGTCGTAAGTTCATTAGTAAAAGTATGTGCAACTTACAGAGTGTAATCATGTATGCCAGCAGCTGGGGCATAGGGTAGAAATCACAGAAAAAGTGATGACTAATTTGGATTTTGAAGAATTAATAGGGACTCCTCAGGTATCTAAGAGTGTAGTGGAATAACAAGTCAGTGGCTTCACACCCATGCTTACTCTGACAGTAAAAATGTGTCCCCCATCATTCACGTGAGGGGTAAAAATTAAATCATGAAGGCTATTTTCCTCTTACTCTCCTTGTCCCTCAAACAACAAATAACCCAGTCCGTTCAGGTAGGAAGGCTCATACTTACCAATAAAGGCAAGAGTATCAGGAGCTCTTGACTACTCTTGGTTGGAAAAGGATTTTCCCCTTTGATGTTTGAGAAATTTAGTGATACGTGGTGGCTTCTGTCCAATAAAAAACAGATAAGAATAAATTTTGTTCTATTATAGACATATATTCTTGTGTCTATTTCCTTAGTTGTTGGTCGAAAGAAAACAGAATCTTGGGGTAGGTGTAAAAGTGAGATTAATTTGACTCGTGATGTTAATTATTGTAGTTAAAATTAAGTGACCAATGCAACTGTTTGGGGCTTTATCTAGATATTAAGTAGAAGATATTTTGGTGATTATGCCTTTTCTTTATAAAATGATTATTTATTGCTTTTTAAAGTACAGATGCATTTGAAATATGATTTTGATGCTGACTTCTCTTAAATTCTTCATAGGTTCATCTTCATTTTTGTTAATGTTAGTAACTGGTAATAAAGAACAAGTTATACCATATATATCATTTAAGCAGTTTATTTTTGAACATATATTTTCATACTTGGATTTTTTTCCAGATAACTGTTGAAGGAAAGAAGCAAGCATTAAGCATTGAAAGCCGAAATCTTTTCTATGAGATTCTTTGTGCTCTTGTTAACCCAAAACGCAAGGACACTAGGGGATTCAGTCACTTTACTGAAGTGACAGAGAATTTTGCCTTTTCTCTACTGACTGATGTTACTTGTGGCTCTCTTGGTGAAAAGTAAGTATCATTTAATATAATAGCAGTACCTTATATGTATTCCTTCACAGTTTACAAAGTAATATGCAGTGCAAATTGATGTTTAACTGATGTAACTCAGGATTATACAATCAATACATTGTACCTAATGGGCAAATTAAGTTAATTATTTGAAGAAAACATAGAAACTACATCAAGAGAAATTAACTTATACTGTCAGTTATATATTCCTCTTGTTTTGAAGGTTCTTTTAAAAATAAAAATGTGTTATTGCTTACTCATATTTATATAATGAGTAGAAGATACATTTCTGAATGGAAAAAAAAGTAAGATGATTCCAACTTTTAGACATATTTTAGGCCATATTTTTTATTGTGGTAAAATACACATAAGATGAAATTTACCATGTAAACTGTTTTTAGGTGTACAGATCAGTGGCATTTAGTATATTCACACTGTTGCCACCATCACCACTTGCATCTCCAGAACTGTCATCTTCTCAAATTGAAAATCTTTACCCATTAAGCAGTAACTCCTCTTTCCTCCCTTCCCCCAGCCCTGGTAACCTCTATTCTACTTTTCAGTCTCTATGAATTTGCCTATTCTAGGCACCTCATAAGTGGAATCATACAATATTTGTCCTTTGTGTCTGGTGTACTTTGCTTAGCGTGTCTTCAAGGTTCATCCATGTTGTAGCATGTGTCAGAATTTCACTCCTTTTTAAAAAAAGTTTTTTTAAATTGACTTGTAGTTTATTTACAACGTTGTGTTAGCTTCTGCTGTATAGCAAAGTGATTTAGTTATAATATATATACATTCTTTTTTATATTCTTTTCCATTATGATTTATCACAGGATATTGAATATAGTTCTCTGCTCTATACAGTCGGACCTTGTTGTTTATCCATTCTATATATAATAGTTTGCATCTGCTAACCCCAAACAATCCGTCCCCCTACCCTTGGCAACCTTTGTCTGTTCTCTATGTCTGTGAATCTGTTTCTGTTTTGTAGATAGGTTCATTTGTGTCATATTTTAGATTCCACATATAAGTGATATCGTATGTTATTTTTCTTTCTGACTTACTTCACTTAGTATGATAATTTCTAGGTCCATCCATGTTGCTGCAAATGGCATTATTTCATTCCTTTTGTTTCTATGTAGTATTCCATTGTATATATATACCACATCTTCTTTATCCATTCCTCTGTTGAAGGACATTCAGGTTGTTTCCATCTCTTGGCTATTGTGAATGGTGCTACTATGAACATAAGAGTGCATATATCTTTTTGAATTATAGTTTTGTCTGGATATATGCCCAGGAGTGGGATTGCTGGATCATGTGGCAACTCTATTTTTAGCTTTTTGAGGAAGCTCCATTTTGTTTTCCATAGTGGCTGCACCAACTTACATTCCCACCAAGAGTGTAGGAGGGTTCCCTTTTCTCCACACCCTCTCCAGCATTTGTTATTTGTAGGTTTTTTAAGATGGCTCTTCTGACTGGTGTGAGGTAGTACCTCATTGTAGTTTTGATTTGCATTTCTCTAATAATTAGCCATGTTGAGCATCTTTTCACGTGCCTGTTGGCCATCTGTATGTCTTCTTTGGAAAAGTGTCTATTTAGATCTTCTGCCCATTTTTTGATTGGGTTTTTGTTTTTTTGTTGTTGAGTTGTATGAGCTGTTTGTATATTTTGGAGATTAAGCCATTGTCAGCTACATTATTTGCAAATATTTTCTTCCAGTCTGTAGGTTATCTTTTCGTTTTGTTTATGGTTTCCTTTGTTGCACAGGAGCTTGTAAGTTTGATTAGGTACCATTTACGTATTTTTGCTTTTGTTTCTATTGCCTTGGGAGACTGACCTAAGAAAACATTGGTATGAGTTATGTCAGAGAATGTTTTTCCTATGCTTTTCTTCTAGGAGTTTTATGGTGTCATGTCTTATGTTTAAGTCTTTAAGCCATTGTGAGTTTTTGTGTATGGTGTGAAGGTGTGTTCTAACTTCACTGATTTACATGAAGTGTGTGTCCAACTTTCCCAACACCACTTGCTGAAGAGACTGTCTTTTTTCCATTGTATATTCTTGCCTCCTTTGTTTAAGATTAATTGACCATAGGTGTGTATGTTTATTTCTGGGCTCTCTATTCTGTTCTGTTGATCCATATCAACTTTTAGACATACTTTAATATACTGTTAATTGTGTTTCTCCCTGGAGTTTTGGTTCAATTTCATCCATTTGGAGGCAGTTCTCTGAATGTTGTTGAACTTCAGAGTCTTTTGTTTTAGAACATATTGCTGAACTTCAGAAATGTTGTTTCATGGCTGGAGTTTCAGGGCAGAGAGCAAGTAAGAGGAAAAGGAAAAAGTAAAATGTGGTTTGTGTATTAACTATATAGTTAATTTTGTAACTATATGTTAATATTCTCCAGTTCTGGTGTTTTATTGATAAATTACATTCATAAGGTAAATTGGATCATTGTAGTACAAAGACCTGAATCATGTTTTAATTCTGTTTGACTTAACGTAAAAATAGCTCATAATAGAACATGGTTGGAAGTTGATATTTCCCTCCAATTTTCACAGAGTACTATGTTATTTAAAAAGCAATTATTGTTATTTAGCGGGACATGTCTGATTAAAAGTGTTGTTCGGTGAAGTCAGATAGTTCATAGCTTTGTATAGTCTCAGTCCTTTCTCTTTGTTTTTCCATATTTATGCAAGATCACCAGGATGTTGAGATAGTGGTAGACGTGAACCATCTACCCTGCTGTGAATGTTGATTCCATCTTTGCTCTCAAAGGCCTGGTGAGAACTCAAAAGGGTATAAGATGCACAAAAGGAGTGGCTTTTTCTGTCTTGTTGCCTAATGTGTTCTCAGGGCCTAGAACAGTGTCTGGTACATGGTAGATTCTCAGTGGTTATGGTATAATGAGTGAATAGAATGAATAAAGGAATCAGTATGTTTTGGGCCATGTGCATCGTCCCTGCAGGCTTGCTGTTTCGCATGTATAATGGCAGTCAGGCAAGAGGAGCAAGCATGGCACATTTGGGGAAATCATCACTTGGGGAGATCATCAACCTTTAAATATTGAATATAGAATACGTTAGGTAGGGTGTGTGTATGTGTGTGTAGGAATCCGATTTAGGATTTTAGAGCGATCGTGCTGAGGACTATGTTAAAGATGAGTTTTTTTAAACTCAGGGAACTCTAAAGATGTTGACCATTCTAATATGCATTATTTATACATTGTCTTAAGCAGTATTCAGGGGCATCTACTGGGAGTGAAGGGTTTGGGAATAGAGCAGGGATATTGAGGAGAATGATGGTATCTAGAACAATCATTTGGAAGCCAAGTAAAAACAATGTCAAGTGGCATTGAGGGTCTGACTGAAGTCGGTCATTGTGGATTTGTAGTGGTGCCAATCTACATGTTAATGTGGGTTTTTCCCCCTCATTTAAACCTAGGTGTAAAGCAGATTTGGGGATTGATCAAAGTAAGTGCATTGGAAGAGCATGGATATAGGAGGTTAAAGTGTCAGGGAGAGTGTAGTTGTCGTCAGGCCCTCTTAAGGGGCCACGGATTTGACACACTTGTGTCAACGTTGGGTAGAGTCACTGTACCTGTTGTGTTCGTCTGAGAATGCCAACGTAATGGGGTCCCTGATAGCACTGATGGGTTAAATATCAGAAGATTCCAGGGTGGGTGGGTAGGGCGTAGGTTCACTGGTCTCAGTCACATTGTACCTGGTCAGGGGTGGGGAGGTCGACAGTGGCAGCTTTTTAGCTCTGAGTCACCAGTGAAGATGTAGGAAGCTAGATGGGAAGATGAAGAGATGAGCTTTTTATAAGCTGTTGTGGAGGTGCAGATGGCCTATATGGATTGAACTGTTTTAATAGGAGTCTTGGACACAGGGGTCTAGAGCCTGGATGAATGGCTGGACTAAAGATAGATTTTAAAGGTACCAATTCAAATGTGGTAGTTAAAGATTTTTTTAAAAGAGAGTATATAGCTAGAGGAAAAAGTTAGCCCTTACCCTTTCTTTTCTTTTTCAAATCTTCTGTTTAAAATTCTCAACTCCATTTCCCAGGTTAGGGGCCTTGACGAGGTATTTGTATCCATGATACATTTATATATACTCAGCATCTCTTGTGGCCCATGTAACTTTTAAAACTTAATGCATGATTTTTATCCTAATATATTCTCTATTCTTTTTGAGGCAGGTTTCGGGTACGATTCACCTTTGTGTCTCTTCATTGTTTGCAAACATGATAGATCCACAGAAAAAATGTATCAGATTTTTTGGAGGACTGGTTAAAAAATACAGATTCGTAGAAACTCTAGCCTCCCCCAGGCAAGGTTTCTGATTTAGTAAGAGTGGGATGTGATCTAGAAATCTGTGTTTTAAAACAAGCTTCAAGGTGATTTCAACACACGCTGAGGTTTGGAAGCAATTTCACTGAGCACAGGATCTCGTGCCTAGGGAATGTTGAAAACAGTTGTTAAATGGATAAAGATCCCTGCTCAGGGCTGTTTCTTTTATCAGATAATATGGTTAAATTGGAAATGCTCTGATGGCTTAGAAAGGGGTGAGGTAAACTTGATGAAAACATGGCTCTAGGTATATAAGTTTTATGATATTCTTGAATATAAAGCAGAGTTTCAGTTTAGTGGTGCATCCTTTCCTCAACCTATTCCACCAATGCTGATGTGACTAATACAGAAAAGTACATTTTATAACCACAGATCTGATATCTGTGAAACAGCTTGCAAAAGCCCATGTTTTAGGTTATAAGGGGGATCAGGCAAGAGGATGCAGAAAGTTCTGTGCAGAAAATCCTAACAATTCACCGTAAAAGAACTGAAAGCACATTCTCTTTACTGCTCCTGGGTAGGTAGTGTCATGGTTATACATAAAGGAAGGAGCTCCAAGGTGATGAATTTTAACAAATATGTTTTTAACAAATATGTTAAAAAAATTTAACAAATATTTGCAAATACATATGCAAATGCATGCCATTTTAGCAGAACCTTTGCTTTTCTGTCATAGAAGCAAAACCATCCTTGACAGTTGCCCGTATTTGTCCATACTGGCTCTTCACTGGTACCCTCAGCAAATCAATGGGCACAAGTTTGAAGGAAAAGAAGGTGATTATATTCGAATTCCAGAGAGGTTATTGGATGTTCCGGATGCAGAAATAATGGCCGGGGAAAGTATATGTGAATTAGTCCAGTTTACAGAGTATAGCAGCCAGCAGTGGTTTATAACTGGAACTAATCTTCATGCCCTGAAAAATAAGGTAATCTATCATTTAAAGAATTATGTGGTTAGAATCTGATTTTTCCTTAGCAAACATATTCCTCAGGATACATTCACTTGATCACATTTGTGGTAAATGCTAGACATGGTGAGCTAATTACGAAACATGTCCTATCTTTATGAGCTAGTTGTAGAATGTTTAGTCTCAAAAATAGTTGGAAATATTTCCTTCATGTTTTATTAAGTAAAAAATATATATATAAGTGGAGAAAGTGAAAAAAAAACCATAGCTTTCTCTAATGCTATATTGTATTGTATATCCCGCTTGTGATGAAGTCTGACAATAAAGTCTGTCAGCTGGAGACTGCTCAGCAGCTGGAGTAGAGGTAGAATGTTTGCAGTGGAAAACCAACCAGACAGCCTGCATTCATAAGCTATGAATAATAGTGACAGTAAGCAAGTAACTAAAATGACTGGAAAAATGAAGCGAAGTTCAGAATGGGAGATTCAGTCATGACATTAATTTGAAAAAATCATTACATTTTCTATTCTTTTTGGCATTGTAGGTATTATCTTTGAGTGTGAAAGGCCAGAGTTCACAACCCCTGACCAACAACAATGAGATTCTCTACAGGATTTATGCTGCTGAGCCTAGAATTGTTCCCCAGACATCTCTGTGTCTCCTTTGGAATCAGGCTGCTGCAAGGTACTTGTTAATAATGCTTTAAAATCAGAATTTGTTCCTTCCCCATTCCAGTATCATTAAGCCCAGTGTTTTTTTTTGTACTGAACATAGAGGTCTCAGGTGAGATTTTAGATTGGAGAATAACCTCTACACTAAATGAGACAAAGCAGCATAGGAAATGGTCTAGCCTTGTGCAGGTGGCAAACGCAACCAAACAATTTAAATATGTGTTTAACACATTATGTACTCCTTTATTATTACTACTTTCACGGGACATAGTGTGAGTTCTACTCAATTCAGATAACCTCCCTGTGGTTATTGGTTAATTTATTGAGCAGGGAAGGAATTTCTTTTGACCCCTTCCATCTGGGCTTGTGGTTCTGGATCTGCTGCTCTATGTTTAGAGGGAGTAGTAGGGATTTATAATTCTAGTCCACATATGACTTGGAGTACATTTTGGGATTAAAGCCATGCACAAGAATGAGAAGAAGGGCATGATTCTTTCTTTAACTCTCCTTGGCCTAAGACATGTTTCTGAGCAGTTCTCTCTCTGGGAGCTCAACCAGGGCTGCAGGGTCAGGCATTGCTGGCTTAGAAGGTTTAGGGTTCAAATCAGTCACTAGGTTCTGTTTGTTACTGACTTACAGCCACACCAACTAAAGTTCTAAAGAGGGTTCAACAGCTTAGTTGGGTAACCAACTGTCCTTCAAACACCAAAACTCTCCTTAGTCTCGTTGTGAGAAAATAATTTTCCATTGAAATTCCTAATGTCCGAGGACACATCTTAAACCTAATACACTCTACAATCCTCAATATATAATTAATACTGAATGTTTCAAGCTTGAATCTGCAGTTGGAATTAAGAAGTTTTATGTCCTTAGAAAAGTAAAGGGATCAAGAGGCACTGGAAGGGAAGAGGCTCAGTCGGTAGTCACTGAGGGATGCTCGGAAGGCATGGAATGTGACACTGTATTTGCTATAATCATGACAGTTATTGTGGTAAAAGCCAAACCTTATAGAAGGAAACACCTGAAAGAACCCTGCGAAACATTTACATAATACAACTGGCTCAAAATCCAAAAAGGCTGAGCTAGGAAACTTAGAAAAGCATGTAAGTAATTTATGTGGCTCAAAATAAAGGAGTTGTGAAAAATGAGGAAGGGTGAACACTGCACATTTGATGGCTATGTTGACCTTTTGGTATTCTTGAATGCTAGGGAAGAGTACTTTCTGTTGAACACCTTGAGTGTGTTTGCTTTAGATTAGGTAGGGACTGATACTGCTCTTTTGAGAGGACCAGCTTCTTTGGTATTGGGAATGCTTCTGCAGGTTTAGTTAGTATTTAGGCTGCTTCTTGAAGTATCTGTGGGATCTTTGTGTCACGTCTTGGACAAGGTGTTCCCTCCAATGTTTCTTCTTGAAAATGTGGTCTGCTTACGTCTTGAGTAAAGAATACTTAGCTTCAGTAAGTTATTTTTTCTTTAAAAGCCATCTCAACGCCTAAAGTATTGATGAAAGAGGAGTAGTGACGATTGTGTTTTTGCCCTAGCTGGTTGTCTGACAGTCAGTTTTGCAAAGTGATTGAGGACACTTCAAACTACGTGGAATGTGCCTGTTCATACATGTCCGTGTATGCAGTCTATGCCCAGACTGACAACTTGTCTTCATACAACGAAGCTTTTTTCTCTTCTGGATTTATATGTATCTCAGGTGAGTTACAGTATTTTTGAGTCAACAATTTAAAATATCGATGAGAATAAAACCCATTTTCCCGGAGTCTTTTTATATATGCAAGATGTGGGCATACTGTAATTCGTCAACACAAGGAGAAAATAAACTTTCCCATGGTCTTGTTCATTAATTCATACAGCAGTTGTTTATGGAGGACCAACTTTGTACTGAGGGAAAGGAAAGAACAAGACATAGTTCCAACTCATCTGTAATATAAAGTACAGTGTGGGATAGAAGCTAGATAGTAAGAAAGGGTATAGTTGATAGTGCTGTGATTTAGAAGGCAGATTCTGCAGTGGAATATCAGGATTGTGTGAGATAATATAAACAAAGCATTTTGTATTTTCATTAGAAAATAAACCTATCCCTTGGGTTGATTTGTATTCTGCAGTCTAGAAGCTCTAAATATGGCTTAACCACTGTGTTAAAAAAGAAATTGTCTTTCACCTTCTACATCTAGGTCCCATTTCTGGCAGGAATAGGAACTTGAGTTGTGTTAATGTCTGTCAAACTATTTACCTATAACTTAGCTTTGAATAACTATAGAATTATTCTCATTTGCTGTTTTGATTTTGTGGTTGGGAGTCTGAGAATTCCTTACACTATATTTCTGTCCCCACCCTCATCCATTCTGTGCCCTGAGTCATCTTTTACAGACGTACAGCAGCTTCTGTGAACAACATGCTACATAGAGGACTGGGTATAGGGTAACTCTGAAGCCAGATGGCCTGGGTTCAAATCCTGGTCCTGCCATTGGCTAGTTGTGAGACCTGGGCCTAATACCTCCATTTCCATACCCACAATATATGATTTTAAATTGTGTTAGGGCTTCCCTGGTGGCGCAGTGGTTGGGAGTCCGCCTGCCGATGCAGGGGACACGGTTTCATGCCCCGGTCCTGGAGGATCCCACATGCCGCGGAGCGGCTAGGCCCATGAGCCATGGCCGCTGAGCCTGCGCATCCGGAGCCTGTGCTCCGCAACGGGAGAGGCCGCAACATGTGAGAGGCCCGCGTACTGCAAAAAAAAAAAAAAAAATGCTTAAATTGTGTTAACAGGGTGGTAGATATACTAAGTCAGACATTCTGCTTTCATGATATTTTGTGTGTAAATGTGATTATCATTGAATTTATGTCTTTTACTTGGTGTGCAAACAGTCCCCTAGCAATCTTTATCTATTAGGAAAATTTTGTGGAGGTAGAAGCATGTAGTTAATTATTCTTCTTTGTCCTGGTTGTTAAATCTTTCTACTATAATTTAATGTTCTGTGTCCTAGTTAAAATATTTTCATTATAATTTCATTTTATAAAGTTATACATTTTCCTTAATGTATCTTAATTCTAAACCTAACTTAGATTCAGTAGCAAAAGTTAATAATTTCTTATTCTTAATAGCATCTTCCATAAGAATGATGTTTCTTGCTTAATAGATTCTTCTAGGTACACAGAGTTCCAAAATCAGATGGAGACATCCTATTTTACTTTGATGCAATCTATTTACAGAAATTTCATAGACTGATGAAATAGAGCCAAAAGGTAAAATCCTGAAATAAAATCTATTTAGATATCATTTCATGTATTTCCATAGAGACATAAATCTAAGTGCTAATATAACCCACAAAATCCTTTGCTTGTTCTAAATACTAAACATCAAAGCAAAGAGTTTTAAAAACTAAAGAGAGAATGTTACCTTGGTTTTTTTTAGAAGACTAGCAGGACTGTAAGATATTTCCTGAGAGGATTGTTAATAAATATGCATTTTTGCAACTAACTCTTGAAAAGGCTGCATAGATTTACTCATGTATTTGAGAACCAACACCCAAATATTAATATCTACATTTATTACTTTTGACTTGGACTCATATTTGAAATTATTGGTTTTTTTCCCCTCTGTCCATGACATATTGTAACATGGATTGCACGTTCTGTGGATCAGGAGACATAAAGTCCTATCTTTGTGCTCAGTTTCAGCTTCTGGGGAGGATGACATTCTATCACTCTGAGGGCCCCCAGGAACGAGGCAAGAGACTTTTATATATCTTACATACACATTCTCTAATTTAGGTCAGGCCACACCAAATATCCCTCTGAATTTGGAAGCAATCTGACAAACTCTTTTCATGAAATGCGGTAACATACAAGTAGACAGAAATTAAACCCTTTCTAAAAACAATCAGGATAGATCACAGTGTATCTGTTCCAATTCTAGTTTACAGTTCTGGTTACTTTACTAGAGCAGAACAACTAAAATGATCCAAGTGTATGAAATGGGCATGTAGGCCAAGAAGTTAATAATCCTCCATTTAGAAAGGTGAAAGACTAGGCTATATACCTGTGACTTTTAAAATTGTAAACCAGTTTATCAAATTCCAAGAAATTAAAGTTATCCCTTGAAGCTAAAAAAAGATAGAAAGGATGAGTAAATAACTGCACAGCAGTGTAACGTTATGGGACTCACCTCAAAGGTGATTTGGAAGAATCACAACTTACAATAACTTTAGATGATAATGCCATAATTTTATAGTTATTGAGGAACCTAAGCATGGTTTGAGGTACTATTACTATTCGGAGAATAATATCAAAGAAACCTGCTCTGCTTCCCATAACTCTGTTGATGTTGATCTATCAGAGGTAGACATTGGGTTAAAATCATCCTAATTTTGACTCTGGAGTACAATCCATATGGCCTTATGAACTTAATGAGACGCTGTAACGTTCCATAATCCACTTCGTTTTTAACATCAATACATGAACTAGGTCATGTTTGATGTACTTGTAGGTGGGTGAGTCTCCTGTTTTGAAGTGCTTTTAAGCTGAGACCTCACATTTGTTCTTTTTTGTTCTCTTATGATGGAGAAATGCTTTAATACATTAGTCAAACTAAAGCTTTCCCTTTTAAATGATGAATAGTTTTATTTACTCTATAGATTACTAAGTATGTAAGTGCCAACACAATGTCATTGTTTACAGTAAGTAACAGGAGATAATTGTCTATAAATTGCTAAATACTAAGACTTACAGGATAAGTAAATCAGCCCAATCCAGAATACTTTGAAGCATGCTTATTCTTTTGTTCAGGTTTATTAAACTGCAAGACTATTCTAAAAAAAAAAAAGAATATTCTAGTTGTGCTTTTATATTTTACAAGCTGATAGTCTAATGGTTTTTCTAGCGGAAAAAAAAACTATCAGGTGCCACCCATTCATTTTTAATTATTTTTAAATATAAGAGATATTTACTCAATTTCTGTGTCAGATTCTTCTAAAGATACTAAGTTCATATTCACAGTAATCGTTGTCCTAAGATAGCCATTATAATTATCAAAACAGTTTCATTCTATCTAATGGGGAGTTATTGACAAGAAGAATCGAAAAAATGTCAGAACTTAAAAAAAAGCAGTTTTAAGGGGTTACTGCAGGTGATAGAAGTCAGAGAGCTTAGTCTAATTCTGACATGGCATAAAAATGTTGGATTTCTCTAGCTATGTATCGATAATAACATGTATTGTTTAGGATGGCCCTGATTGCAAGTGACAGAAAGCAAATCAAATATCTTAAATAAGCAGAATTTAGTTTCAGGGTTGATTAGTTCAGCACCCCAATGGCATCATCAGGGGCCCAGCCTCTTCACATTTGTCTGTTTTGCTCTCTCAAAGGTTTTATTTTATTTTCTCTGCCTTGCCCCTTCGTGGTCTTGAGCTGGCTGCAGCAGCTCTAAGCATCCCACAACTCTGCCTAGGCTTGCCAAGGGAAAAGCACTTATCTGGATTCAGTTTTAAGAGCAATGAAAACTTTCCTGAAAACCACCCAGAGCGTTTTCCTGCACATCTCTTTGACCAGAATTGTGTTCTGTGACCCTTCATAAACAGTCTTGGGACAGTTTAACACAGCATTTTTCAGTAGATCTTTCTTCGATGATGGAAATGTTCTGCCCTCTTCAGTGTGGTGGCTACTGGCTACATCTGGTTATTGAGTCCTTGAAATATGGCTGGTACAATTGGAGCCTGAATGTTTAATGCTATTTAATTTTAATTAATTAACATTTAAATAGCCACATGTGGCTAGTGGCTACTGTATTGAACTTCATAGGTCACCCAGAGGCTGGTCTCCTGGCAACCTCTTCCCTCTGGAGTAAACCCTTCCCTCTAATACACAGAACTTGTGTACTCTAAGGTGTTTCGTATTGACTTTTGTTCACCCTAGAAAACTTTTCAGGATTGACAACTTTGTTTTCCTGTCCTTAGCTTATTAGCTGTAATCAAGAGGCATCACGCTGAAGGGAGAGTTGCAGGAATATGGGAATCAATAGAGATGAGCAACAAAAAGTAAAAAAGGTGACAGTTACAGCTATCATTAGGTGGGAGAAGAGAAAAAAACCTAAGCTAACAAGCGAATAACTGATTTAATAATCCAGTGATCATTTGGGTTTTAGATTGATCTGTAGAGAAGACAGAGATACATAAGTAAAGCAATACAAAATTTATAAATATTTTAAAGAGATTTTCCTGGGAAAAAGTGTTAATGTTTGGCTTGTGGAGGGATAAACTTCAGTGATTTGGACAGTATGTCCCGTTTGTAAGTGATGCCAAACAGTAGTTATTTACTGGATATCTATATTCCTATACAAACAGTACATATGTATATACACATACAAACATTCGAATATTGTATAGATAGATAAGATCTTTGGTCCACTTTGGTAATAGCAAAAGAATCCAGCGGTTCTTTAGAGTTTTTCTTATCTAAATCAAAGATTATCAATGTTATTATTTTGTTAAGGGTAATTTATCTTCCATCTTACTGTCTAATCATATAGAAAAGTTATTTGTGTTAGTAAACTGATTAATTGCCTTTTTCCAACGGATTCTGTAACCTACATAGTGCTAGGGGAAAAAGCAAATGAAAATTATTCAATCAGCAACTTGTTTTTCTACATAATTGCCAAGGAATCAGTTTTTACAAACCTGTTTAGAGTATACCTTTAGGTAATACCTGGAATTGTTACACTTTATTTAAAAAAATTTCTATTTATAATTATACCTTTTTGTACCCTGTGATTTACATATTAAGGGAATGTAAACCAAAAAAAAGTTACAATTTTTAAAAAACTGACTTGTAAATTTAAATTATGTTTGATGAATACAGCTCTTCAATATCAGATAAGAAAATAAAAGATAAATACTTAGCATATAATGTTTAGGAACTTGGTAATTGAAGTATTTATTTCTTTAAATCTATTCAGTATCTCTCCCAAGGCCAGTTGAGGCTAGGCTGCTTGAGGTTTTTTTAGCCGCATTCTTTTCTCCTAAATAAAAAATGCATCTAGATAATCATCATACATTACACTTACAGGCTAATAGAACCTAGCCCATTCTCCTGCCACTGGCTTTGAATCCTGGACTGCCACCAGGTGTCATGCTAGCATTTTAATTGAAGCTTAATAGACTTAATTAAATATTACTGATCTGGTCAAGTTTAACTGTACTAAATTTATATCATGAAATGGGAGTATAGTGGAGAATTACCAAGTTAGGGGAAAAGGCTGTGAATAAGTTCTTCTTGTGAACTAGAAAGAAACAGCTGGCTCAGGAGTATTTCTCCTTTGCCCAGCCCTAATCCCCTTGCCTCATATTGTTACCATCCACCACAGTAAACTCACAGTAAAGCACATATTTGTGATCATGTGGCCGGCAATGAAATGAGACTTCCAAGGCCCTGCTTTTAAGTCAGTGTGGTAACACACACAGACCCCCTCCACACACACACTCATATACACACACTGTCACACTCAACCTGAACCTTCAGTTGAAGGTGACTCTGACCATCACAGGAAGTTCAAAGTGTACATTTGTGAGTTTGGAGCAACAGCTTAAATCGTTTATAAGCTACCTAAGTAACAATGCAGTTTCTGGCTACACTGTGTACCTGTGTGGGAGGATTGGGCAGGCAGCCCCAGGACCTGCGCACCTGTTCCAGAACACCTCATGGCAGCCTTCCTAAAAGTGGATTACTCCTGATTTCTTGGCCAAATTTCTAGGCTGAAAGCCTTGGCTAATGCAAAGCCTCACTTCCTGTGTGGAACTTTGTCTACCTAACGCGAACCTAAACATATTGAAAGCTTTTCCCAGAAGGATTTCTGAGAGGCATTTCTGTGCTGACAATTAGTCACAGACCCCATGTGCGCATTTTGCAGATGCCCAGTCCACTTATGCCAACGTGTGGTGTACGTACTTGAGAAGTTTGTTCCATGGCTTCAGAAAAGATAATGAAGAAACAAAATGTTAAACAAATGCAGCGTCTCTTGCTTGCCACGGAGGCGTTGATGAATGAGCTAATGCATGCAGAGTACAGGGCAAAGCAGCATACACAAGCCAGTTGTTACGTTTCAACACTTCTTAGACAAAATAACCCTACTGAGGATGAGAGTGGAGTAAAAGGCTTAAGTGATAAAGCAAATAGATTACTTTGTGCAGCACATTTAAATTTTAAAAGGCAGGAAATATTTTTAAAATATATATACATTCTACATTTAAAACCTAACATTAAAAGAAATTTATACAAATTGCAAGATAAAAGATTTATGCGTTAGTCCTGAGATTCTGATCTTCCCCTTGAAGTAGTATAGGTAGGTGAATTCAAGTAGATTTAAAGAAAATAAGAATAATGTTCTTCACACTACTTGGAAATGTAGATGTTTAGGTTAAAAATCATCTCAGTGAGAAAGAACACATTTTGTTCCTGGTTTTGGCACCCAGGAGCATAAGGTTGCTTTAAAAATTCATAATCACCACTGTTGTAATTACATAATTATTTCTAGTAGACAAAAAGGGGTAATTACCAAACCTGAGTTTTGGTAGCACCATTCACAATTTTATGCCTGAAAAATCCTATTCACCTCCCTAAATATCTCTATTTAGCAAGCCACCTGATCATGGAAAATTAGATTGGAATTTGATTCTTTTCTTAAACAGTAAAACTTGTCTAAATTATTAATCTGCTTAATTTGTGCTTTCCTTTTAGTAGGGAAATAAGCAAGTAGATATTTGAAATTTAAAGTTACCCTTGGGCTTAATAAGTGTGAGGATTTTATATGTCTTGTCAAGTGGACTGGATTAAAATTGGAACATGAATGTTCCCTGAGATGTTGCGCTATGCGGCCTTATGTGCTTACCTTTTCCAGAGATTTTACCATGCTTCTGTTTATTCATGGATTGTAAAACCACACATGCGCTTTTTTTGTTTCTACAGGTCTCTGCCTGGCTGTTCTTTCCCATATCTTCTGTGCCAAGTATTCCATGTTTGCAGCTAAACTTCTGACTCACATGATGGCAGCCAGCTTAGGTACACAGGTAGGAGAGCGCTGGGATTTCCCACTTTCATGTGATGTTCATGTTTCTTCTTCTGTGATCCTTGAGTATAAGTAAAGTTTAATCTCAATTTAGTTGAAATAAGCTTGTTTAAATTGTAGTGGAGGAGGCTGGGGAAGGAGAGCAGTAAGAGGAAATGAGAGTATCAGGTCTAAAAAGTGTCTTTTGTGAACTTTCTACAGAGAAATACCTTAGTGTCGCCGCTTACAAGAAAATAACTGCTGCTTATCGTGAAGCATCATATTGTCAATATATGTATTACTAATGTGTATATATGTTAAAATGAGCACATTTTAATTTAATCTGAATAAAATATGCTCTGTTACAGATCCTTTATATGGAGGGCATTAAAATGATATATATTATTTATTTATTTATTTATTTATATTTGGCTGCATTGGGTCTTTGTTGCTGTGCGCAGGCTTTCTCTAGTTGCGATGAGCAGGGACTACTCTTCGTTGCCCTGTGCAGCTTCTCGTTGCGGTGGCTTCTCTTGTTGTGGAGCACGGGCTCTAGGTGTGCGGGCTTCAGTAGTTGTGGCACGGGGGCTCAGTAGTTCTGGCTTGCGGGCTCTAGAGCACAGGCTCAGTAGTTGTAGTGCATGAGTTTAGTTGCTCCGTGGCATGTGGGATCTTCCCGGACTAGGGCTTGAACCCGTGTCCCCTTCATTGGCAGGCGGATTCTTAACCACTGCGCCACCAGGGAAGCCCAAAATGATATATACTTTAAGACATCTGGATAATATATTTTGCTTCATTTAATATTATAGAATACAGTTTGGTAGAACATTCTTTTTTGAAAAACCGTTTCTATGGCAGAAGAAATAGTGTGAAAAGCATTGAGTCATTCATTAGCATGCATTTTAAAGCACACAGTTTAAAGCCCGGAAGGCAGATCAAAAAGATGAAATTAAATGCCTTTTCTGTCCATAAGACATTCACAGTCTGGAACAGTAGATGTGCATACAAATAACTCTAATGCAGTGTAATTAGTGTCAACACAGACTATTTGTAAATATAGTTGAGGACTTAATATTTCTGCGAAGGTAAGGGAAGTCTTCACAGAGGAGGTGATATTTGGAGTGGGCTCAAATGAGAAATTCATGCAGTTTGTTGATTAGGAGTAAGATGGGCATAGACATCTATATAAGCAAACAGGAAAAAGCATAATCACTTCTACTTAAAGACTGTAATTACAGTTTCAACCGGAAGAATACACTATATAATGTTATTATTGAGAAAACTTTGTAATATTGTTTTATAAAATTTCCTCATTTCTGGGTAGGTGGGTGCACTTCTGAAGTGCAGAAAATGCTGGTGCCTGATTGTGTGCTGGTGTATGCATGTGTTCAGTTTACGTAAATTTATTGTGCTGTCCCTACACTTAGGAGTTGCACACATTTTAGAATGCTAATGGCATTCTATTGAACTCCAAACAGAACCTTTAAAAATAATACTAGAGGAGGAGCTGAAATATAAAATGGAAGATTATCTGGGACACTGGACTTCTCTTGCCTTTTTTGGTCCCAGGAGTGAAAATGACATGAGTAAATTTCATAACTCTATTTTTTAGGGAACAATGAAGTGCTGAATTCTAAGTAGAAGATCCCAGATTGTGCTTTTAAAGTACCTATGAACTATGAGAGGTAACAGCTGTTAACAAAGGGGGGCTTACATTG
Source organism: Delphinus delphis (assembly GCF_949987515.2). NCBI lineage: Eukaryota > Metazoa > Chordata > Mammalia > Artiodactyla > Delphinidae > Delphinus > Delphinus delphis. The sequence continues at coordinate 100,639,140 of NC_082685.1, read as the reverse complement.
AGTTTGACAAGACTATTTATATTGCCTTGGTAGCTATCTTAGTTGTCTGATCTTGCCTTTGCTTCTTGTATTTAAGATCTTAGAAAACCCACCTTCCATAATTAGAGTTTACTTGGCTGTATTCACCACCCACTCTGGTGATTTTTTGGCAGCAGAATTTGTACAAGTCTTAATTATAGAACCATAGAATTACAGACAACTCTTCAGTGTCCTAGCAGACAAATTTGCTCATGTCTAGGGATGTAAAAAAAAGACAGGATTTATATCTTGGGACACTGCCTTCAGATTCACATTATACTTAACATTAATTTTGGAGAAAATAGTCAAATCCATGTTATTCAGTATATTTTTAGAATAGATAAAGCAACGTGGCATGAAAAATCCTACAATGTATGACTTGTCATGTGACGTAACTAAAAAAGAACTTCCGTAGTTTATTTTTGGCAGGAAGAATTGTTGATAGGTTGTGGATAGAAAGTACTGTTTCCTCAAAATGTTTTACCTATCTACTTTGATTTTTAAAAATACTCTCTAAATTAAAGAGAATAGTTTTCTCCTTTAAAACCTTTTAGCAAAGCCTTTGAAAAATTCTTAGACTCTCCAAAAAAAAGGAATGAAGCTGACTGCAGGAACTTGAGCCTATCCTTTCATTTATGAATTTTAAAATCACGTTTATATCTCCAGTTACAGAATCTTGCCAGTGGGAGGATTCCAGTTCCAGTCTTGGACCTCTCATTTGGGATCCTCCATCAACTATATGTTCACATTCTTACAGTTTAAGTTTCCTGTAGAGAAGTCTTAAAAAATACAGTTTGGCCTGTGGGTCTTTGGCTAAAAGAGTAAAATTTCTCTAGCTGACCTCAAGTGTTTGAGTTGTGAATACTCTGTAGACAGGTCTGCCAAGACCATTTGGTTTTAAATCTTTATTGCTGGCCTAGGACTAAGTCGAATGGCTTTTGTGGAAAGGGGAAGAATAAAAATGTAATGGCCTCTGACTTCCTTTTAGGGCAGTGTGTCAGTGAGGGAAGCAATCAGCATCAGGAAAATGTGATAGTCTGTGTTTCTCGAAACATATATTGTATCTAATGTTCTTCCTTTAAAAGACAAAAGATTCTGCTTTAATCTAGAATTTGTGTCGTTCAAGCATCTTTGAGAACCACTGACTATAAATTACCAGCAGGTGGCAGTAAAAGATTTTTTTTTTTTTTTTTGCAAAACCGGTTTTTAGTCTCTAGCAAAGATGGAGTTCAGTAGAGAACTTAAGATGTTTTCACAGCACTTCTTGCACTGGGCTAGAGAGTATTCTGCAACTTAGCAAACGTGCATTTGTGATTTTCTACCTTTCTCTTTTTATCCCCTTTGTTCAGAATTGAACTAATGAGTCTGAAAGGCACGGTAAGAAAGCTTGTGCATCACTAGCTTGGACTATATCTTTCTGTCATTTATCATTTATAGTTAAATTCAGGGGTATAACATTATTTTCATTATATTTATGTTGTATAAGCTTTAAGAAGTGTGTTGTTGGAGAAAAGTATGTTTAAATGTCGCAGAAGTTTTAAGATAAGATCTGTGTTTTCAGTATTGTTTACTTTAAAAGTATGTATTTTTCGGGGCTTCCCTGGTGGCGCAGTGGTTGAGAGTCCGCCTGCCGATGCAGGGAGCACGGTTTCGTGCCCTGATCCGGGAGGATCCCACGTGCCGCGGAGCGGCTGGGCCCGTGAGCCATGGCCTCTGAGCCTGCGCGTCCGGAGCCTGTGCTCCGCAACGGGAGAGGCCACAACAGTGAGAGGCCCGCGTACCGCAAAAAAAAAAAAAAAAAAAAAAAAAAAGTATGTATTTTTCTTCAGTGCCAAGTTAATGTTTCTCACTCATCTAAAAGAAAATGATTAAATGGCAAGAAATTGTGAGATCATTATCTTTAAATATGAAGGAGAAGAGAGCAAACAAATTTTCATGGCATTGGTGATATTTCTTGGAAAAACATCTAATTATATCTTAGGAATTTTTATCTTAGAATCACATTGCCAGCCCATGTGTGCCCTGATAAGGCTGGTAAACAACTAGGACAAAGGACAAGTTTGCAGTTCAGGGTTCTCAGTTCTGGGGGTTCTGTCAGTAAAAGCAATTCTCCAAATCTAAAAAAAGAACAGAAGTTTCCTCATAGAAAGATGATAAGATAGAACTGCATTTACTCTGATTAATAAACTTAACCAGAGGGAAACGTTTGTTTGTTTGTTTGTTTTCTCTGTTTTTTGTTTGCATGGCTTAAGCACCTTTTTCTGAAACTGAAGAGCAAATTAGTCTAGAAAAAAATGTATGTAAAAATACTCTCTGAATTCAGATGACACCGAATATCTGAGAATTTGAAATACTTAAATATGAATTTTGGGTAGCCGCTGGATGTATGGGAGTTTTAGCTTCCATAGGCCCTCTCCATAAGAAGGGACAAGGAAATCACCTTAAAATTCAGAGGACAGTTCTCTGGAATTTAGCAAAAAGTTGGACTGTAAGTGACTTGTCCAGTTTCCTCATTCTGTAATGCTTTGGGATGTCGTCTTGAAATGTCATTTTGTTTCCCGGGTAGGATTCTGTGTAGATACTCCTGCCAATAGATTCTGCTTTAATCTTCAATTTATGTTATTATGTTATTTTAGCTTTGAGTATCTAGCACTTTTGAGATGCAGAATCATTGGCTGTACGTGAAGAAAGCCAGAAGCCAACTGTGACCTCTTCAGTACTGATTCCTTATGGCTACTCCAGGGTCTGGTTTCTCTCCTGGCAGCTTGTGTTGTGTTGAGTCTGTCAGCTCAGGAAAGTCATTGTGTGTGTAGGGTCTGAAAACATGTATCTTATAGGCATATCTTTTTGGATTGAAGCAGAGTCAGACAGAAATTGTAAAATGTTCATTACTCAGAACAGATTTTTCATTGGCTGGAAGTTTTAGTTAATTGCTTGTTAAGCAGGGTATCCTTTGTTATTTCTGCTTTTGTTATTTAAGAAAAAGGAATTTAAGAGTTTGAGTACAAGAATAAAAATTGGACCTTGTTTTGAGGATTGGGAAGCACGAAGGATCATTATTCAGTGAAACATTTATGATCATTTGTTCGTGTAGATGTAAATGGATTAGGAAAGTGTTTCCTAAAGTTGGATGTAGGCATCTTGTTAAAATTCAGATACTAAATCATTAAATTTGGGTGGGTTTCTGGATCCCACTAGTTGAGAGATGAGGTTAGCTCTGTTAGGACCCAGATACATTTCTGGTTGTTGTTGCTGCTGTTGCTGTTATTGTTTTTATTATTACTATTATTATTATTACTAAACCCATAGTACTAACCTATTTTCTTTACTCTAAAAATAATTTCTGTAAGAAATTCCATTAATTAAATTTTTACTTCATTTAAAGTGTCATTGTCTTGAAACCGCTTACAAACATTTATCTTTCCATCCTGAAGGGAAAACTTCGGCTACCGTTTCCTTCTGGCTTTCTTTTCTTCCTCCTGGGTTACTAAGAAAAGATCCTCAGACATGGGAACTAATGTAGGACTGAGAGTGCAGACCAGACTTTTATTTTGGTCTTTCTCATAGCATTTCACACTTGCAGAACTTCTCGGTATTGTACGTGGACGTAAACCACTAGAAAGAAGGTGTAACCAGCACCTCCACCACCATGTCTTTCCTATAAAGAGCTTGTAAGCTCCTCCACTTCAATAGTATTGAGTATGTAAGGCTTTTATTTTTTATACAAAAAATTGTTAGGTATTTAACTGTACCTTTCCTTCACATAGACATTAATTTGGCGAACATGAATAAAGAGCATTCTGCACACAGATATGAATATACATTTGAGTTGAACTTATTAAACTATTTGATTCTAGTTTAGGTATGCTTATTAATGTGGCCAAAATAGTATCACTATTCATGACTATGAATGCCCATTCAATGATCCAGCAGTGAAATTAAAGCAAAAAAAAAAATTGAACAAACCCTACTTATCCCCCATCAGGATCATCATTAATCTATGAACTCATCTGCTTCCACCTCATCTACCATATGCACAGTATTGAGATTGTGCAACGGGAAATACCAGGCAAGATATATACACATGAAGCATGTAGATAACAGTCTGAAAATGAACCTTATGGTGAGAACCAAGTTGTATGTAGAAGAAAGTCTCCTCTTCTCTAGGATACTAGGTAGTATTGCATAAGCTGTGGGTGAGGGCCTTAGCTTGAAAAGGCTCCACAGAGCAAGTGGAATCAGACTTGGTTGTTGAAAGATGGATAAGATTTGAAGAAATAGGATGTGGCACATTCTAGGCAGGGGAAAAGAACAAGAATAAAGACCTGAAGGGTTTAGTGACCCTGGGAATTCCACTTAGGTAAGACCTGCCCCTGGCATAGGGAACTAGATAAGCCATCGAAGGTGAGGTCGTTGTATATTGTCTGAGAATTGGTGGGAGTCACCGATGGAGTAGTCCGAAAGGGCACAGTGTGAAAGGATTGTTCCAAAGGATTGATCTGGCAATTAGGGTTTAAATAAAAAATGGATTAAAATAGAAGAATGCCTGGAGATGGGTTTAGAGAGGCAGGGTGGGGAGCTTCTACCATCATCTGGTTACCTTGGGTCACGTAACCAGTGGCAGTGGACAGTGGTAGTGGCAATGAGAATTCAAAGGAAAGAAGAGGAACTAATAAAAAACACCCTGTTTTGTGCTATGAAAGTATTACTGTTTTAGTTTTCTATTTAAATCAATACAAAGGTCACACTGTAAATTTTATTTTATTTAATAAACGTGTTAATAAACATTAATATAATACCTACTAAGCATTATATGAGGTTGGCACTAGTACTCTTCCTATTTTACAACTGAGGAAACCGAGGCACAAAGAGTTTTAAGTTATTTGTCCTAGGTCACGTAGCGATACGTTACAGAACTGGAAATTGAGCGTAAGCACCCTTTAACCACTACGTATACTGCCTCATAAATCGTGAATTAATGAGATTTACCCTATCACCAAAGAGATAGATAGCCTTTTCTTATTTAAGTCATTTGACTTAAATAGAAAAGGCCAGAAGTTTTAATAGATGGAGAAGGATACATGCAATTTTGGGCATTAGGAATTTAGAGTTCTCATAGCACATTTAAGCTAGTGATTTCAATGTTAGCTACATAAACAAGTGTTGACACTATAAAATAGTTCTTTGGGACAGGTTGAGGAGAGAACCTGATTATAGAATACATGTAACTAATGTCACAAGGGCTTGCCTTTATGGCACTGAACTGTGCCGTAAAACATTTACATGTATTGCTTTATTCACTCCTTGTAACAACCAGATGAGGTGGGTACTTTTATCATCCCTATTTTACAAATGGAAAGAATGGGACTAAGAAGTTCAGTTACCTGCCCTAACCTTCAGAGCTAGAATGTGGCAGCTGGAAGGGTCTGAACTCAAGTCCATCTGCTTCCAAAATCTGTGTGTTTTAAGACACTGTGCTGTGTGGAATGAGAAGGATCGTTAGAAGCAGCTAACTAAAGCATAGTTAAAGTTTCTGAGGCCAAGGAAGGAAAAGATGTTTCAAATGGAAGGATTTAGCATCAGTGGGAGATTAGTCCTCCAGTTTGGCAAGAACAAAGTCACTGGAAACCTTGGTGAGAGATGATGAAAATAAGACACAAAAGGTTAGGGAGTTCAGTCGATCGGGAGGAAATGGAAGGGTTGTTTCAGACCACACCTGAGAGAAGCTTGGCGGTGAAAGAAGGGACCTGTTGGGGCACAAGAAGCGGGAACAGCTCTGGCGCCTCTGATATAAAAAGCTCGCTGAAGGGAAGCTGGACCCTGGGGCTACCAGCTACCACCCACCAAAGGGGTAGGTCTCCTCTTCTCCCATCCCACTCCCCCTCCCACATTGGTATTTTTATTTTCTTGAAATAGAACTTTCTTTAGCAGTTTGATGAAAGGGTAATAGGAATTGGTAAATTTCTCTGTGATCCATGTTTTTATTTATACTTTTTGATTACTTTGACATTTTTTATGCCTAAGACAAGTAACTTCCTGCTCGTGTGCCTAACCTAATCATGTTATACCTAGGAGACAATTAAAGCTCTAGTTTGAGCTCGTTTTTTCCCTGCATTTCTTGAATCCAAATTTTCTTTGATGACCTTACATTTTTGGTATTATTATTATTGAATTTCACGTAAACTTGCAATCAGTCATGAAGTAAATCTGTAGCTAGTGTTTATCAAATAATGTTATAATCCATTCTACAACCAAAAATATTAATATTATGCTATTCACAAGTATGTGCTTTGAGGGATTAAGATGATATTGGTATTTAAATGGAGGAAAACTTGAAGAAATAATAAGTTTCATGTTTGCTTTCTTCTTAAGAACATATTTATATATCAAAATTTTTTATTCTTAAAATCTTTTAATAATAAAATCCAGCTCCTTTTTTCCAGCAAGCTTTCAAAATTCAGCTCAACCGTAGATTCACTAAATTGAAAATAAGTGGACGCTGAAGATACAAAAATAGTATCATGGTCACACTACTGGGAAATTCAAACTTTCCCAAGTGCTGAAGTAGCAAAGCAACAGAAAGAGTGAGTAATATTCTGAATGAGGCTACAGTGACATTATCATGTTTGCAACATGGCTTTTGTTACTAGGAAAAATTGTGAAGCAAATCCAGACTTTACCAGAAAATACCAGTTTGGAATCTTCTGTTACAGCCTCAAAAATATAAACTATCCTTGACTTTTAAAAGTCTTCTTTTGATCTCCCTAAGTAAGGAAAATCAGCATCTGAGAAAAAATGTTTTTATGAAAGTTTAATGATAGCTCTAAAGAACTTTAAGTAACAAATATGGAATGTAGGAGGAAGAGTCCCATTTTTGGAATTAGAGGACCAAATGGCGGAATATCTCTGAGCTGCAATCGGAAAATCATTGGAAAAATAATAAGAATGCCTGGGCTTCCCTGGTGGCGCAGTGGTTGGGGGTCCGCCTGCCGATGCAGGGGACATGGGTTCGTGCCCCGGTCCGGGAAGATCCCACATGCCGTGGAGGGGCTGGGCCCGTGAGGCATGGCCGCTGAGCCTGCGCGTCCGGAGCCTGTGCTCCGCAACGGGAGAGGCCACAGCAGTGAGAGGCCCGCGTACAGCAAAAAAAAAATAAAAAAAAATAATAAGAATGCCTGCCTTGCAGAGTTGTTAAGAGGATAATAGGTCATGTTCAAAAATCTTAAAACACAAGGCCTAGGGAACAAACGAGGGGCAAAGGCGGAGGGTAAGGATGATTCCTGCTGCCACACAACACTGCAGAGGCCCGTTGGGTTCTGCTCTGAGTCCAACGCTTCCTAATGCCCTCTGGAGAGCTGAGCCTGCTTTTCTCTTCCGGAGGTTTTCTTAAATCAACAGCAAGGGAGGTGAAAGTTTCTTCAGCCCCACTGTTTTTAAATAATTGGCTCTATCATGCCTATTATCACACCTCTCACTGTACTCTCCCAGAAGGGTTTTTATTGTTGGTCTGCATTATCTTTAGACACTATTAATTTTTGCTTTGTTTATATTTTTCAAATGTGATTTTTTCCTCCTAATCTTAAGTATCTTCTAAGTGTTGTGTCTTTATTGCTTGTGTTGCATTGTTAGAACCTTAAGAACGGTAGAGATATAGATAGATATTTGAAAAAAAAAACTGCATGTGTGTCTGTGTGTATATGGTTTGACCTTGGGAATGTGGATGTGTGTACATTTGAAATTTGCAATAGGTATTTAAAAAAAAATTTATAGAAGTATAGTTGATTTACAATGTTGTGTTAATTTCTGCTGTACAGCAGAGTGACTCAGTTATACATATATTCTTTTTCATATTCTTTTCCATTATGGTTTATCACAGGATATTTTTATTTTAACATCTTTATTGGAGTATAATTGCTTTTCAATGGTGTGTTAGTTTCTGCTTTATAACACAGTGAATCAGCTATACATATACATATATCCCCACATCTCCTCCCTCTTGCATCTCCCTCCCACCCTCCCTATCCCACCCCTCCAGGTGGTCACAAAGCACGGAGCTGATCTCCCTGTGCTATGCGGCTGCTTCCCACTAGCCACCTTTTTTACATTTGGTAGTATATATAAGTCCATGCCACTCTCTCACTTCGTCCCAGCTTACCCTTCCCCCTCCCCGTGTCCTCAAGTCCATTCTCTACGTCTGCATCTTTATTCCTGTCCTGCCCCTACGTTCTTCAGAACCATTTTTTTTTTTAGATTCCATATATATGTGTTAGCATACGGTATTTGTTTTTCTCTTTCTGACTTACTTCACTCTGTATGACAGTCTCTAGGTCCATCCACTTCACTACCAATAACTCCATTTCGTTTCTTTTTATGGCTGAATAATATTTATCACAGGATATTGAATATAGTTCCCTGTGCTATACAGTAGGACCTTCTTGTTTATCCATGCTATATATAGTAGTTTGCATCTGCTAATCCCAAACCCCCAATCCTTCCCTCCCCCGCCACCCCCTGACAGCCACACATCTGTCCTCTGTGTCTGTGAGGATGTAGATGTGTTAATTTGTGCCGTATTTTAGATCCCCCATATAGGTGATACCATATGGTATTTGTCTTTCTCCTTCTGACTTATTTTGCTTAGTATGGTAATCTCTAAGTTCATCCATGTTGCTGAAGGTGGCATTATTTCATTCTTTTCTATGGCTGAGTAATATTCCAGTATGTGTGTGTGTGTGTGTGTGTGTGTGTGTGTGTGTATCTATCTAGATAGGTAGATAGATACACACACACACACACACACCCCATATCTTCTTTATCCATTCATCTTTCAGTGGACATTTAGGTTGTTTCCTTGTTTTGTCTATTGTAAATAGTGCTGCTATGAACATAGGGGTGCATACATCTTTTCCAATTATAGTTTTGTCTGGGCATATGCCCAGGAGTGGGATTGCTGGATCATATGGCAACTCTGTTTTTAGTTTTTTTCGAGGAACCTCCATGCTGTTTTCCATAATGGCTGCATCAGTTTACGTTCCCACCAACCGTGTAAGAGGGTTCCCTTTTCTCCATACTGTCTCCAACGTTTATTATTTTTAGACTTTTTAAATAATGGCCATTCTGACTGTTGTGAGGTGGTACCTCTTTGTAGTTTTGAATTGCATTTCTCTAATAATAGTGATGATGAGCATCTTTTCATGTGCCTATTGGCCATATGTATGTCTTCTTTGGAGAAATGTTTATTTAGATCTTCTGCCCATTTTTTGATTGGGTTTTTTTTTTGTTGTTTTGTTTTTGAGTTATATAAGCCATTTGTATATTTTGGAAATTAAACCCTTGTTGGTCGCATCATTTGCAAATATTTTCTCCCAGTCCTTACGTTGTCTTTTCATTTTGTTTATGGTTTCCTTTGCTGTACAGAAGCTTGTAGGTTTGATTACATCCCATTTACTTATTTTTGGTTTTATTCCTATTGGGAATAGGCATATTTTTAACAAAGGGACACTATTTAACGAAACAGTACAGCTAAGGACTACCGTAAGCCCTTGATCTGCGTAATTCCATGTAATCCTTACGACACCCTGTGAGACCGTCAGTATTATTATGATTGCCTCTGCATTGCACATGAAAAATCTGAGACCCCAAAAGGTTACATTACTTGCCCAGGCCCAATGCCCCATCTCTGTCTGAGAAAGACACCTCAGAACCCTTCAATGGTGCCTTTCCCCTCCACTTCCATGGAGCATAACAGCATGGTCTCCTGCAGACAGCTTAAAAAAAAAAAAGAAAAAAAAGCCTTGTTGAGATTGAATTCACATGCCATACATTGCAGCCATTGAAAGTGTACAATTCAGTGGCTTTTAGTGTATTCACCGAGTTGTGTACCCATTTCCACAATCAGTTTTATTTTTGTAGCTTTATTGAAGTATAGTTAACATTTGCTACTAGAGTAATCATGTTAGTAGGCCTCTCTTTAATCTTTTTAGCTCCTCAACATCTTGCTTCCTTTTGTGGCTCTTTTCAATGACTGGCCCTCACAAAATTGGTTTTTATGTTTCCATATACATCTGTAAGTCCCAGGAAGCTGTGCCTGAGTTTTAGCTTCTTGCTTTACCTACAGTGTCTTACACTTAATTGCCTATCTGCCTAACTGAACTTTAAGTTCCTGAGCAAAGCGACTATTCTTTTTTTACATCATATACTATGCCAAAAGGTGTATAAGAGGGCCAAAATAACAGCAGTTATACAAGTAAAGTAGCGTTTTCTATCGGCTTGTTAGTTGTGTGAGTCCAGAACCACCTTTCTGGCAGAGCCCCATTTGGATCCCATCTCCTGGGAACGTGTACTTTGTGTTCTGCCAGGGATGAGGAGGAACTTGGTTTCAGGCACTATGTTTTTGTTGTAAGCGTGAATGTTATTGCCAAGTTGAAAAAGTTACATGTCACATATCAACAACCAAGTGCATTTCCTGGCCAGGTTTCACATGTAGAAGATGGCATGTGCAAATGATTTTATGGGCCTGGAAACGGAGAAATTCCACAGCAACCCCAGACCTCACCTCTAAGCCACACCCCAACCCAATCTATGCCCTTGATCCTTCTGGAATACAGAAATCAAAGTTAAATGAAAGTCAGCTTCTGAATTGATATTCTCAATTTTTGCATGTTTTAAAACTATTTTAGTATGGATATCCCCTTTGAAAAATATGTATAGGATTAACCATATTTGGAAATTAAATGCATTTTATCTCTCTTCTTCCAGAGGATATCTCAATTGTATCCTTTTCTGTCAATCTTTACCTTTATCATACTCATCTAAGCCATCTCTCTTTTATAGTAGTGTCCAAATTATTACCCATGGTTTTGCTTTGGCCCCTTTCTTTATAATCTATTCTCTTCTCAGCAGCCACAGTAGTCCTTTGCAAGACTAAATCAGCTCAAGTCACTCTCCCACCTAAAATCCTTCAGTGACTTCCTACTGCACTAAAAGAGAAACTTCTGACCTGCATCCAACAGACCATGAGGATCACGCCTGCCTACATTGATCTCTCCTCCTCCCATCTCCACCTGTTCACCCAGCACCAGTGACAGTGGACTCTTTTCAGGGCCTTAAACATGCCACCTCCTTCTTGTCTTGGGTCTTGGGTTCCAGTTAGTCTCTAAGCCTGGAAAGTTCTATACTAGTGCTTTGCTCATTCATGTATTCATTCATCCATCCTTCATTCACACTCAGCAACCATAGTATCACCTCAGAACAGCCTCCCTGAGTAGCTCTCCCGCCCCACAATATCGCATCCTCATTATGTTTGCTTTATATCGTATATCGGTATATGAATCCTCTTGTTCATTTGTTGTATTCATTCCCCTTCCTCGCTCCCTACTCCCCTTCTCCTAGAACGTAAACTCCATTAGATCAGGACTCCCCTGTCTTGCTCATTGCTGTGTTTCTAGCACTCATAAAAAACTTTTTGACACGTACTAGATTTCCAATAAAAACTAGTTAGAATAACAGAACAAACAGTGAGGTGAAAGAAATTGCAGGCTTGCTCCTAATGAACATCTTCAATTTAAAACTAACCTATCGGGCTTCCCTGGTGGTGCAGTGGTGGAGAGTCCGCCTGCCGATCAGGGGACACGGGTTCGTGCCCCGGTCCGGGAAGATCCCACATGCCGCAGAGCGGCTGGGCCCGTGAGCCATGGCCACTGAGCCTGCGCATCCGGAGCCTGTGCTCCGCAACGGGAGAGGCCACAACAGTGAGAGGCCCGCATACGGCCAAAAAAAAAAACCCAAAAAACTAATCTATCACCATTTTCTCATGAAAATAAACTTCCTGTATTCTCAATTCCTTAAAAAAAGTCAGAATTAAAAAAAAAAGGTTATTCATATTCTTAAAGAATTGTAATGTTGTAGTGATCTACAACTTATAAATAAATTGTAGTATAAATTTTGGTTTATAATTTAAATGTGTTCAATTCACAATTAGCTTTTCCCCCAAAAGTAGTTATAAAGAGAAGTTAAGATCCCAAGCCAGCCACTAAAGCCCTTTAACTCTTAATCTAGCTATTGTGGGTTCTATTAGTCATTTTTCTTCATGTAAAACACATTTCGATGTCTGGTGGGGAACTTCAAGAAAATCCTCCCTCCTTCCACAGCCTCTGTTACCTGGGTCGCCTTCCTTCAGAATTCCATAGAAGCAGACATGACGGCTCAGAATGGGGCAGGGAGAGGGGAGAGGAAACTCGAGGGGAGAGGGAGACTTCTTGAAACCAGCTTCCTGAGTTTGGGTGGATGCTTGTGCAAGTGAGTTGGATAGCAAATGTGAAGGTTTTCTGGAGCTTGGGGACATTGTGTCAGGATAGAGAACTGGCTCATAAAGTAGCTTCATTAACTTCTTATTGAGAAGCAACGTTAGAGATGAGAGACCCGCCACTGGAGTACACAGAAGAAGTTTTTCAATATTCCACAGTAAAATTTCTGTATCCCATAGGAACAACGTTTTGTGCTAAGATTGAGTGTAGACACTCAAGATAGATAATAACTAATTATAATAGCTACTTCTGATAAATAGTTAACTAGTAAATGTCTGTAGTGCCAAAGTAATTAAAATGGGCCGTTAAAAATAAGGATACAAGTAACAAGGTTGTCATATTGGTAGTGTGTTGGAATTAGGGCTGGGATGACATACCCCAACATACTGTAATATGTCTACACATAATGAACAATCCTGCCTTGGTTAGCGTCATGATGAAACCAATGTTAGTTTCTGAGCTTATTGTATATATCTAATACAACATCCCCAAAGCCTTTGAACTTATGAGTAAAGCATTCATTACAATGCCTGGTATTACAAGTGAGTTAATGAGACAAAACAGTCACAAAACCCCATTCCTTCCCCCAAAAAAATATTGTAAAAAATTAGAGACTTTGCCTTTAAGGAGTATGGTTTTGTACCTTGGAAATCTTTAATTAAAAAAGTAAAAGTATTGGTTAAGTTTCTTTGCCTCTTTGAATCTGCCTAGAAAAGTGTTCAATAAATATTTGTTTTAGAAGGGCAATATAAGCATGTTAAATTATATAAATAGAGGCGTGTAGGTATTGCTTACACAGTTTCTTCACTCCACAGAGGTACAAAGGCCAGAGGAGTTTAAGAGATTAACCCCAGGAAGACAGAGTAGCTGGAGTGCTGGAGTTAGCTCAGGTCATGGTCATTACTATTGTTAACTCACTAGCTGCTTGTGAAACTCCATAAAAAATGGTCTTATATTGTATAAACAGTCCTTACTTGAGCAACTTTCAACTCTTAGGATTAGGGATTGCTCTTGAAAATGTTTGTCAGGGTAATTATTGAAGGCTCTTGTGTGAATGTAGACAAGTCAAATGAGGACAGGGAGGTCTGTCTATTACCTTGTGTTTGAGTCTAAATCAGAGCAGCAGAAAAATATATTTATTCTGTAGGTAACAAAAAGACCTTTTGTGAAGTTTTTGTGGAAACCCAATTTAAATTTATCTTCTTGTATATGCAACCACCATTCATTGTTCCCATTCTGCAAATATTATTGTCATATATAATGTATCAAGCTCTTTGGTAGTAACTGCAGACATAAAGATAAATAAAACATAGTTTAGACCCTGGTGCATTTATAGTCTACTGCAAAGGGGATAAACATGTAAATAAATGAATGCAATAGAGTGTGATAGGCAGTCTGTACAGCATACAGTGGGAACCAAAAATAGGGGAGTTTTTAATTCTATCCAGGATGAGGGGTGGCGTCAGGAAAATCTTTATAGCAGTGAGAGTGCTAAAGCTGTCTTGAAAGATGAGAAGTCTTTACCAGGTAGACTCTACATATAATTAAAATACAGACTTTAGTAAAGGCAGAGGAATGGGCAGTGTCTGGCAGGATTGCTCTGCATTGGATTATATTCTGTTTATTTCGCAGGGCTTTTGGGATGTTTCCGCTGGTTAAGGGTTGATGGTGACAGAAGGAGAATTACTTCTGCTGCAGACCTGGAAGAGCTGGAGAGTAGTCTCCAGACCTGAGCAGAACTGATATTTGGGGAAGAAACAGGAAATGAGAATTTCTTATAGGTTTTTCTAGGATAAAAATTTGGAGGCCACAGATATATTTTTGTGTCTCATGAGCATTTTTCTTAGAAGTGTGTTAACTGGTCTAACCTGAAAAGGCTAACATATCCAATTCTATACCACAGCTCATAAAAAAATCAGAAGTCTCTATTCTGTAAAGTGTCAGTAGAAGTTCAGATGGGTTTTTTTTGGTCGTTTATTAATGCATGAGGTAATATGTTTTAGAAATCGAAGCATTCATTATGCATGGAGATAAAAAGCTATTTCATATTTTAAAGAATAATTCCTCAGAACAATTCTAATGAACTCTTTGTTGTTAGCTTTGGTGAAGAAATAGGAAAAAGCTGATCAGGTATAAAGTATTTTTCAATGTTATTTCAAATATAATCTGCAATCATATGTTAAAGACCCATAAAGGCCTAAATCAATATAGTCATATATATTACAATATTTAAACTTATTTAAAAATATTAATACACCACTACATTTTATATGCCCTTTTAAGTAAGCCCTAGGGACAAAATTCCAGAAAAAAAGCTACAGTGAAATTGTGATAACTCCAACTGTATAACAGTAGGAAATATATCCTGTGTATATTTTCTGTGATACTACCCTTTGTGAATTTCCTATTGAATTCATATTCTTGAGGTAAAGATAGAATTCAGAGCATAGAGAAATGCAGTGAAAATACCACAGGAAAGTATTTGTGGTGTTGTTTAAAATTCAGCATGTGTAAAGTTATCAACAGGCTTGAGAACAACAATATAAGCAATTTTTTCCTAAATAGAAGCTAGTCTGAGAGAATAGACTTCCGTCAGAAGTGGCTGCTGTTAGGGAGAGGGGAAGCTGAATTCAAATTGTTTTGTGAGAAACTAGAAAAGAGGAAGCAATTCAGTTTCACAATCAATCCCTGACGTTTGACTTACTCTCTTCAGGGTTTACAAGTAGCTGACAAGTTACATATAACGCACCCTGCCTAATCCTGGGCGGCCTCTCTTCCAGCTGATGTCTGCGTCAGTGGTGGCCATGAGAGAGGAAACAACTTGAAGAAAAGATTGTTTACCACTTCGGTGTAACATGAAATTTAGAAGGAAGTGGTTTAGAGCACCCTTGGAATACTGCTTTGTATAAATCTAAAAGATGTACTTAGCAGACAGTCCTAAACGATAATTAGGATCTCATTCTGAAGGGCACCTTCTTACTACTTCTTCGGGGGTAACTACAAAAAGTCAAAGACATACTTTTAATAAATACCTCTTATCTTTATAGTCATTTGTAAATTCTGCATGAGACTAAACAAATAATCAAACTGACTAGCAAACACCAAAGTAGTCACAGTCATGTCCTCAAGAAGACTGTAATCTAAGAAGTACTGGGCCCACTTATACAGATACGGAGTAAAAGAAAATAAGGAGAGCATGAAATCAGCTACATGAATGTGGTGTAGCTGTCACACATTCTTTGTTGCTGCACATTTATACTTCTTGCTACTTAGAGATGATAATTTACTTGAGGGTAAGGACTCTAACCACATTTGTTTGTTACATCTCTTTTGGTGGACAGACTGGAATAAATGGGAAAAGAAACCATTGACCAGTTGCATGTGAGTAATTCTTTCCCTGGAATAAGCCTACTTCAGCTTTCAAGGGGAGAATGACTTGGGGAAAGTGTTGTAGAAATAAGGTCACAGACTCAGACTTGTTTGAAAGGAGGCTTTTGCTGCTGTTCTCCCAGTCTGCAAGCAGGAGGAGGGGAAGGGAGCACCCACCAGCAAAAGCAGGGTGAGGACTCCGAATTCACTTCCACAGTTCACAACGCAGGAGTGGAACCCAAGATTCCCTGCCCCCACTATCTTTCCAGAAATCATTTTGAGAGCGACAGGAAAGATGGGTCTTACACTCACAAGTAGGCCCACTTCACATATGCATCTGAAGGGCGATACATGTGCACATTTTTTTTTTCCCCCGGTACGTGGGCCTCTCACCGCTGTGGCCTCTCCCATTGCGGAGCACAGGCTCCGGACGCGCAGGCTCAGCGGCCATGGCTCACGGGCCCAGCCTCTTCGCGGCATGTGGGATCCTCCCGGACCAGGGCACGAACCCGTGTCCCCTGCATCAGCAGGCGGACTCTCAACCACTGCGCCACCAGGGAAGCCCCCAACATGGATCTTTTGATTGTGGAAGATCCGATTCCCCTCATCAAAGGAAGTGTGGCCTTTCCCCCAATTCCTTTCAAGGTTTAGCCTTGTTTCTTGAAGTTTCAATTTTATTTTTCATTGTGCTGCTTTGATTTGTTTGCTTTTTTCCCTTCATTTTCCTAAATGGTAAGTGACATATATTTAATTTTAAATTTAATTCTGTTAAAATAAATTCTTTTAAGAGTCTGTGTTTAGGTATTCCCTGGTGGCGCAGTGGTTGAGAGCCCACCTGCCGATGCAGGGGACACGGGTTCGTGCCCCGGTCCGGGAAGATCCCACATGCTGCAGAGCGTCTGGGCCCGTGAGCCATGGCCGCTGAGCCTGCGCGTCCGGAGCCTGTGCTCCGCAATGGGAGAGGCCACAGCAGTGAGAAGCCCGCGTACCACAAAAAAAAAAAAAGAGTCTGTGCTCAGGATTTTTTCCATTTCATTTATATAACTTTTAGGGAGGCAATGGCATTGTTAATAATATTCTTTTTGAGCTCCTGGTATAATCCAGAGACTTTTAAGTATGGCTACTTCATTCTGTTCTCAAAATAGTGCTCTCAGTAGGCATTATCATCTTCACTTTATAGCCGAGACTTAGTTGAAGGCTCACAAAATACAATTAAATTTGCCCAAGATACCACAACTATGAAGCAGGACTAAGATTTTAACCCATGCGTGTGTCTGATTCTCTTTTATCCACTAAACTACCCCAAAACCTGTATATGCACATATATGTCACAAGTACATGAATGTGTGTCATATAGAGCAGTACTTTTCCCTTTTCTTGGAAATTACTGAAGGCTTTAGCCAGATAGATGAAATTGGAATAGTCAGAGTTAGAAGGTGACTTTCAGTGGGAAGAAAGCATTTTGAGTAAAGGAAGCAGCATCAGTGACACCTTGGGTCTTTGAATGAGGGTGTCGAGGGAAAAGCTTGGAAAGGCAGATCCAGATTAGCTTATGGGAGACCTTGAAAGCTCGATTTTCCAGACATTGGAAGGTGTTGGTCAGAGAACTGACATGGTCAGAAGGTCCCGGAGCTGCCTCTCAGCTCAGCTTCTTTGGGCATATGGAGTTACTGACTTCACACCAACAGTTTCTTAGCTCTCAGCAGCGGCAGCCACCATCCCAATATGTCAGTTTTCTGGAGACTGTTGTTGCTGTGTTACGATATGGTAGTAATCTCAAATTTCCCATTGCTTTGTAGTCTCTTACCCTTATAAGTGAGCTTGCACTGAGCAGTAGACAGAGTTTAGCAAGGACCTTTTCTGATCAATGACTGCTCTATAAACCCCATGGCTCTGCTTGGCCACTTAGAGTTCTGACATCCCCTGCTATCACTCTTTGGGGAAACTTAAACTCTATCTGCTTGGTGATGCATCCTTTTCTTCATAGCTGGATGATGTTTGGAGCTGCTTTTTAGCCAAATCAGACTCTGAGGGTGAATACCAATGTGAAGAATTTTGTTGTACATTTCATCCCTAGTTGATAATTGATGGAATATTTTGTATTTCTTGGATCCTACCTCAGTCCATTGCCAAGAAACTGCTGGATTCCACCTGTGCAATTTTTAAAAAGAAATTAAACGATGCGTTCCAGGAAGGGTTCACATTTGCTCATTATTTCTGGCTTAATCAAGTTAAGGAGAAAGAATAAAAAATAGTTAAGACCAGAGCACCCATAACTAGTGTTGCCGGAAATTATGACCCTGTTACTTTGACATTTTGTGTGTATGTGGCAAAGGGGTCTAATTATTGGGGTGTTAATAATATTATTTAGGTACTCATTAAATGTGGTACCATTTAATAGACTTGTCTCATCACAAACCTTCATTAAAAGTCTTAGAAAGTTTTTTTTTTTTTAATCTTGTATTTTTCCAAAAAATTCATGTCATTGAACATGCTCAAGAGAGGTGGACCTTGGCCAGTGGGTCACAGTAAAGGACAAAGATTGGGTATTGTGTGTGAAGGATGCTCAAAATTTGTAGTATTTCACAGATGTCCCTGCGGTATTAATGCAAATTGTGGAAAACAAAATCTGGAAAATGATTAGTGATTGGAAAGAAGAGATAACAAGAATAAAATTTGGGGGGGATTTCATCTTTAACATTTGACTATAAGCTAACTTTTACTGAGAATTAAGTCAATGGAAAAACTTCTAAAATTCATCTTTGGGAGAAAATTGCAGATTTTCTCACAGGCGTAAAACAATTAGCTTTTCCATTAATATGTTTGCTTCCACACAGAAAGCTATTTCTGGATTTTAAAATTGAATTTGATTTAATGTAATTATTTTAAAAGAATATTCTTCTCATTTCTGGAAGCAGTTTTACAAAGCTCTTCAGTGCTTCTTTGTGTGTCTTTCTCATTCATTTTGGAGGTGAGGATAGGAAATAATATTGAATACTGTGTTGAGAAACAGGTATTTTATCTTTTTGAAATCCCCATTTTACAGGTGTGGAGACAGACTTACCCACAGTCACCTGCCTAAGTAACTGAGGAAGCTGTGAATATAACTTGTATCTGGCTCATTTCAAAGCCTATTTTTTTTTCTATTACACATATAACTGTATATATATTTTTCGCGACAGACTTTTAAAAACTTCTGTGTTATTTGTCATTTAAAGTTTTCAAGAAAGCTATTGTTCTGCTTGGGAAAACACCACCTGTGCCCAGACAGGCCTTTGGACACACTCACCACTTACCTTCCTGTTTAGACATGATCAACTGCTCACTGTGTTTGCATTTCACATCTAGAAAATAAATGCCTTTCCTTTTTCTAAAGAAACTTGTATATATGGATCAAGTTCATGGAAAATGAGAGACAACATCCAAAAATACACAGGTGTTTTTAATCAATAAGTACCTAAATATATAACAAATAATTTTTACTGTGTACGAATAGTGATTTGAAAATTCTAAAGATTCTATCAATGTCCTTAAAATCATGTTGAATTAAAAAGTCTTACTTTAAAAAATGTCTGTGACCATATTATATATTATTCTATTTGTAATTAGAGATATGTAAATTAGATTTATTTTGGTAGTAATATTTCTATGAAAATAGCAGTGCAGTAAGAAAAAATTCCATCTCCACTTTGAAGGTTCAGAGAGCCTTCAGAGGTTAGTGGATATGTCCCTAACACTACTGTTTGCCTTAATTATCTCTGAATTCATTTTGTTTGTTCAACAATATGATTTTAAAGAATCATGATTCTTTCTAAAATATTTTCGGATGAACCCTAATAGATTTTTAGTAATAGAGATATTATACTAAAAATTACATATTCATCTTTGGGTACCAGAAAGAAGGCCATATCTTGCTTTGTCTTCTAGACTAGCTGCATGGTATTTCAGGCCTTGAAGAAAAGAGGCAGCAAATATGTGTTGATTCTTAAATAGCTATCTGGCTTTTTTCCCCTCTTTTTCATATTATTTCAATAAGTATAAAGTCCAATATTGAGTTATATAGAAAATGCTGGTCTGCAAATCCCTAGTTAGTACTTTGAACATTTCATTTTAATTAATGATTTCCTTACCAACTGGTCCTTTTTATGATACATAGTTCCCTTTCACAGCTTCCAGATATAACTGGGAGAAATACTTGTCCTTTGTCAACCTAGCAATCACACTCCTAGAATAAAAATACTTTTCATTCACTTTAATGTCACTGGTATTAACTAAGTGGTTTTTATAAAGGTTTTATGGACCTAAACTAAGATTTCCCAACCTCTGCACTATTGACATTTGGGCCAGAAAATTAGTTGTGAAGGACTATCCTGTGCATCGTAGAATGTTTAGCACCATCCCTGGCCCCTACCCACTAAATGCCAGTAGCACCCTGCCACCCAACTGTGATAACTAAAAAAGTCTTCAGGCATTATCAGATGTCTCCTGGAGACCACAATTGCCTCTAGTTTGAGAGCCAGAACTCTAGACAACCAGTCTATTCCTTTTATCATTTTTATCTACATGCTTTATGAAATGTATCCTGTTGTTTTTATTTTATTTTTTCTTCCAGTTTTATTGAGACATAATTGACTTACAGCACTGTATAAATTGAAGGTGTATAGCAAAATGATTTGACTTCATGAAATGATTAGCACAGCAAGTTTAGTGAACATCCATCATTTCATATAGACACAAAAGATAGAAAAAAATTTTTCCTTGTGATGAGAACTCTCAGAATTTACTCACTTAATTACTTTCATATATAACATACAGCAATTTTAATTGTATTAATCATGTTGTACATTACATTTCTTGTACTTATTTATCTTATAACTGGAAGTTTGCACCCTTTTTTTTTTTTTTAATTTTTTTGGCTGCATAGCAAGTGGGATCTTAGTTCCCTTACCAGGGATCAAACCTGCGCCTTCTGCATTGGAAGCGCAGAGTCTTAACCACTGGACCACCAGGGAGGTCCCAAGTTTGCACCTTTTGACTGCCTTCATCTTATTCCCCCTACTCCCACCTCTGGTAACCACAAATCGGATCTCTTTTCCTATGAGTTTTTTTGTTGGTTGGTTGGTTGGTTTTTGAAGAATAATTGACCTAGAACAGTATGGCAGTTCCTGGTGTACAATATAGTGATTTGATATTTCTATACATTTCAAAAAGATCACCACAGTAAGTCAAGTTACCATCTGTCACTATACAAAGATATTACATAATTATTGACTATATTCTCACTACACTACATACCTGTCACTCATTTATTTTGTAACTGGAAGTTTGTACCTCTTAATCTCCCTCACCTATTTCTTTCTTCCCCATCCCACCTACCCTTCCCTCTAACAACCTCCTGTTTGTTCTCTGTATCTATGACTCTGTTTATGTTTTGTTATGATTGTTCATTTGTTTTGTTTTTTATATTCCACATACAAGTGAAATCTTACAGTCTTTGTTTTTGTCTGACTTATTTCACTTATCGTAATACCCTCTAGATCCATCAGATTGTTGCCAAAGGCAAGATTTCATTCTTTTTTATGGCTAAGTAATATTCCATTGTATGTATATACCACATCTTCTTTATCCATTCATCTGTTGATGGACACTTAGGTTACATCCATATCTTGGCTATTGTAAATAATGCTGCAGTGAACATAGGGGTGCATATATCTTTTCTAATTAGTGTTTTCCTCTTCCTCAGATAAATGCCCAGGAGTGGAATTGCTAGATCATATGGTAGTTGTATTTTTAATCTTTTTTTGGAACTTCCATACTGTTTACCACAGTGCCTACACCAACTTGCATTCCCACCAACAGTGGGAATCCTCGCCAACATATGTTATTTGTGGTCTTTTTGATAATTGCCATTCTGACAGGTGCGACGTGATATCTAACAGTGGTATTGTTTGCACGTCCCTAATGATTAGTGATGCTGAGCATCTTTTCATGTGCCCATTGGACATCTGTATGTCTTCTTTAGAAAAATGTCTATTCAGGTCCTCTACCCATTTTTAAATGGGTTGTTTTTGTTGTTGTTGAGTTGTATGAGATCTTTGCATATTTGGACAGTAACCACTTATTGAATATATCATTTGCAAATATCTTCTACCATTCAGTAGTTAGCCTTTTCATTTTGTTGATAGTTTTCTTTTGCTGTGCAAAAGCTTTTCAGCTTGATACAGTCTATTTGTTTATTTTTGCTTTTGTTTTCCATGTCTGAGAAGGCAGATCCAAAAAAATGTTGCTAAGACTGATGTCAAAGAGCATACTGCCTGTTTTCTTACAGAAGTTTTGTAGATTTGGGTCCCACATTTAAGTCTTTAATCCATTGTGAGTTTATTTTTTAAACATCTTCATTGGAGTATAATTGCTTTACAATGGTGTGTTAGTTTCTGCTTTATACCAAAGTGAATCAGCTGTACATATACATATATCCCTATATCTCTTTCCTCTTGTGTCCCCCTCCCTCCCACCCTCCCTATCCCACCCCTCTAGGTGGTCACAGAGCACTGAGCTGATCTCCCTGTGCTATGCGGCTGCTTCCCACTAGCTATCAGTTTTACACTTGGTAGTGTATGTATGTCCATGCCACTCACTCACTTTGTCCCGGCTTACACTTCCCCCTCCCCATGTCCTCAAGCCCATTCTCTAGTAGGTCTGCGTCTTTATTCCTGTCCTGCCCCTATGTTCTTCATGACCTTTTTGTTTTTTTAGATTCCATATATATGTGTTAGCATACGGTATTTGTTTTTCTCTTTCTGACTTATTTCACTCTGTATGACAGACTCTAGGTCCATCCACCTCACTACAAATAACTCAATTTCATTTCTTTTTATGGCTGAGTAATATTCCATTGTATATATGTGCCATATCTTCTTTATCCATTCATCTGTCGATGGACACTTAGGTTGCTTCCATGTCCTGGTTATTGTAAATAGAGCTGCAGTGAACATTGTGGTACATGACTCTTTTTGAATTATAGTTTTCTCAGGGTATATGCCTAGTAGTGGGATTGCTGGGTCATATGGTATTTCTGTTTTTAGTTTTTTAAGGAGACTGCATACTGTTCTCCATAGTGGCTGTATCAGTTTACATTCCCACCAACAGTGCAAAAGGGTTCCCTTTTCTCCACACGCTCTCCAGCCTTTATTGTTTGTAGGTTTTTTGATGATGGCCATTCTGACTGGTGTGAGATGATATCTCATTGTAGTTTTGATTTGCATTTCTCTAATGATTGAGTTTATTTTTTTATATCATGTGAGAGAGTAGTCTATTTGATTCTTTTGCAGGTAGTTGTCCAGCTTTATCAACACCATTTATGGAAGAGGCTGTCCTTTCCCCATTGTATATTCTTGCCTCCTTTGTCATTGATTAATTGTCCATGTAAGTGTGGATTCACTTTTGGTCTCTTTATTCTGTTCCATTAATCTGTGTTTCTGTTTTGTGCCAGTACTGTGCTGTTTTGATGACCATAGCTTTGTAGTATAGTTTGAAATCAGGGAGCATGATACCTCCAGCTTTGTTCTTCTTTCTCATGACTTTTTTGGCTATTTGGTTTTTTTTTTTATTTCCAAACAAATTTCAGAATTATTTGTTCTAGTTCTGCAAAAAATGCCATTGGTATTTTGATAGGGATTTCACTGAATCTTTAGATTGCTTTGGGTAGTATGGTCATTTTAACAATATCAGTTTTTCCAAACCATGAGCATGGTATCTCTTTCCATGTGTTTGTGTTATCTTTAATTTCTTTCATCATTGTCTTATAGCGTTTTGAGTACAGGTCTTTTACCTCCTTAGATTTACTCCTATGTATTTCATTCTTTTTGATGCAGTTGTAAAAGGGATTGTTTTAATTTCTTATTCTGATAGTTTGTTTTTAGTGTATAGAAATGCAACAGATTTCTCTATATTAATTTTGTATCCTGCAACTTTACTGAATTCATTGATAAGTTCTAAAAGTTTTTTGGTGGTGTCTTTAGGATTTTCTCTGTATACTGTCATGTCATCTCAAATAGTGACAGGTTTACTTATTCCTTTCCAATTTGGATTCCTTTTATTTTTTTTCTTGTCTGACTGCTGTGGCCAGGACTTGCAATACTATGTTGAATTAAAATGGCAGGAGTGGGCATCCCTGTCTTGTTCCTGATCTCAGAGCTGAAAGTGCTTTCAGCTTTTCACCATTAAGTATGATGTTAGCTGTGAACTTATCATATATGGCCTTTATTATGTTTAAGTATGTTACCTCTGTAACCACTTTGTGGAGAATTTTCATTGTGAATGAATGTTGAATTTTGTCAAAAGCTTTTTCTGCATCTACTGAGATGATCATATGATTTTTGTTCTTCAGTTTGTTAATGTGGTGTATCACATTGATTGACTTGTGGATATTGAACCATCCTTGCATCCCTGGGATAAATCCCACTTGATCATGGTGTATGATCTTTTAATATATCGTTGGATTTGGTTTGCTAAGGTTCTATTGGGGATTTTTGCATCTGTATTTATCAGTGATATTGGCCTGTAATTTTTTGTGTGTGGTAATTTTGTCTGGTTTTGGTATCAGAGTAATACTGGCTTCATGGAATGAGTTCAAAAGCATTTCTTCCTTTGCAGTTGTTTAGCATATTTTGAGAAGGATAGGTGTTTACTCTTTTTTAAATATTTGGTAGAATTCACCTCTGAAGTATCTGGTCCTGGTCTTTTGTTTGTCAAGAGTTGTTAAATTATTGATTCAATTTCATTCCTGTTTATTAGTCTGTTCATATTTTCTATTTCTTGCTGATTCAGTCTTGGGAGATTGTACATTTCTAGGAATTTGTCCATTTGCTCTAGGTTGTCCATTTTATTAGTGTATAACTGTTTGTAGTAATCTCTTTTGACTCTTTGTATTTCTGTGGTGTCAGTTGTACCTTCTTTTTCATTTCTTTTTTTTTTTTTGCGGTATGCAGGCCTCTCACTGTTGTGGCCTCTCCCGTTGCAGAGCACAGGCTCCAGACGCGCAGGCTCAGCAGCCATGGCTCACGGGCCCAGCCGCTCCGTGGCATGTGGGATCTTCCCGGACCGGGGCACAAACCCATGTCCACTGCATCGGCAGGTGGACTCTCAACCACTGCGCCACCTGGGAAGCCCTTCATTTCTGATTTTACTTATATGGGCCCTCTCTCTTTTTTACTTGATGAGTTTGGCAAAAGGTTAATCAATTTTGCTTACATTTTTAAAAAGCACCTCTTAGTTTCACTGATCTTTTCTATTTTTTAAACTATATTTATTTCTGCTCTGCTTTATTATTAAATAAACTATTATTTCTTTCCTTCTACTAACTTTGGGTTTTATTTGTTCTTTTTCTAGTTCCTTTAGGTGTAAGGTTAGGTTGTTTATTTCAGAATAGGCTTGTATCGCTGTAAACTTCCTTCTTAGAACTGCTCTTACTATGTCCCATAGGTTTTGGATTGTTGTGCTTTTGTTTTCGTTTGTCTACAGGTGTTATATGATTTCTTAGTTGATTCCTTCAGTGACTTATCGGTTGTTCAGTAGCATATTGTTTAGCTTCCACATTTGTGTGTTTTTTGCAGCTATTTCTTGTAGTTGATTTCTAGTCTCATAGCATTGTGGTTGGAGAAGATGCTTGATATGATTTCATTTTCTTAAATTGACTGAGGCTTGTATTGTGGTCTAGCATGTGATCTATCCTGGATAGATGTGCACTTGAAAAGAATGTGTATTCTGCTACTTTTGGATGGAATGTTTTATATATATATATTAAATCCATCGAGTCTAATGTATCATTTAAGTCCAGTGTTTTCTTACTGATTTTCTTTCTGGAGGATCTGTCCATTGAGGTAAGTGGGGTGTTAAAGTCCCCTACTCTTCTTATATTACTGTCAAGTTCTCCCTTTCTGTTTGTTAATATTTGTTTTATGCATTTAGGTGTTCCTATGTTGTGTGCATATATATTTACAATTGTTATATCTTCTTGTTGGATCAGTCCCTTTATCATTATGTAATGTCCTTTGTTTCTTGTTACAATCTTTGTTTAAAGTCTGTTTTCTCTGATATAAGTACTGCTACCCTGGCTTTTTTTTCATTTCAATTTGTGTGGAACATATTTTTCCATCCCCTCACTTTGAGTTTGTGTGTGTTTTTAGACCTGAAGTGAGTCCTTTGTAGGAAGCATAACATATATACAGGTCTTGTTTTCATGCCAACTCAGCCACTCTCTGTCTTTTGATTGGATCATTTAGTCAATTTCCATTTGAACTAACTATTGATAGGTATGTACTTATTGCCATTTGTTGATTGTTTTGAGGTTGTTTTTATACTTCTTTATTGTTCCTTCCTTCATCTTTTGCTCTCTTCCCTTGTTATTTGATGACTACTTTAGTGTTATGTTTGGATTCCTTTCTCTTTTTTGTTTGTGTATCTGTTATAGATTTTTGGTTTGTGGTTACCATGAGCTTTATATATAGCAATCTATATATGTATATGTGATTATTTGAAGTTTTTCATTTCTTACATTCAAATGCTGTTAAAGAACTCTGTATTTTTACCTGTCCTTCTGTTATATTTAATGTTTTTGACATAATACTTCACATTTTTTGTTTTGTGTATTCCTTAAATATTTATTGTGAATATAGATGATTTTACTAATTTTATCTTTTAGTCTTCTTACTAGCATTATAAGTGGTTGATTTACTTCACTCTATATTTTCCTTTACCAATGAGAGTTTTCCTTTTGTAATTTTTGTGTTTCAAGTTGTGGCTTTGTCTTTTCTGCTTAGAGAAGTCTGTCTAACATTTCTTATAAAGCCTGTTTTGTAGTGTTGCACTCTTTTAGATTTTGCTTATCTATAAAACTTCTAATCTCTCCATCAAGTCTGAATGAAAGCCTTCCCAGGCAGAGTATTCTTGATTGTAGATTTTTCCATTTCATCACTTTAAATGTATTATGCCACTCCCTTCTGGCCTGCAGAGTTTCTTTTGAAAAGTCAGCTGATACCCTTTTAGGAGTTCCTTGTGCATAACTTATTGCCTTTCCCTTGCTTCTTTTGATATTCTCTCTTTATCTTTAATTTTTGCCATTTTAATTACAATGTGTCTTGGGGTGGACCTCTTAAGGTTGATCTTGTTTGAGACTCTGTGCTTTCTGGACCTGGATATCTGTGTTCTTTTCCAGGTTAGGGATGGTTTCAGCTATTATGTCTTCAGATATGTTCTCTGCCCCCTTTGTTTTCTCTCTTTTCCTTCTGGGACCCTATAATAAGAATATGAGTATGCTTGATGTTGTCTCAGAGGCTGCTTAAATGGTCCTCATTTTTTAAAATTTATTTTTATTTTTTTCAGTTCAGCTTGACTGATTTCTACTACTCTGTCTCCCAGTTGGCTAATTTGATCCTCTGTACCATCTAATCTACTATTTCTTCTAGTTCATTTTTCATTTCAGTTGTATTCATCTCTATTTGGTTCTTCTTCATATTTTCTAACTCTTTGTTAAACTTCTCACTGTGGTTCATCCATTCTTCTCCCAAGTTATTTGAGCATCTTCATGATCATTACCCTGAACTCCTTATCAGGTAGATTCCTTATCACCACTTCACTTAGTTCTTTTTCTGTGGCTTTATCTTGTTTCTTTGTTTGGAACACATTCCTCTGTCAGCTCATTTTGCCAAATTCCCTGTTCTTATTTCTATGTATTAGGTAGGTAGTTACAGTTCCTGATCTTGGAGAAGTGGCTTTATGTAGGAGATGTCCTTATGGGCTCCAGAAGCACACTCTGCTCTGGTCACCAGAGCTATGTGCTCTAGGGGTGCCCTCTATGTGAGCTGCATGGGCCCTTCTGCTGTGGTGGGGCTGACTACTGTGGGCATGCTGGTAGGTGTGACTGGCCCCCAGTCCAGTTGGTAGCCAGGCCCTACCTGGTGGGGAGGCTGCCAGCTCCTGCAGGGTGGGGCTGGAACCTGGCACCATTAGCTGCTTGGCCTGGGGAGTCCCAGTCCTGGTTCCATCCTGCTGGTGGGCATGGCTGGGTCACAGGATAGCTGTCTGTGGGGCTGGGGGTCCTGTGCTGCTGTTGGCCTGCTGGTGGGCAGGCCAGGTCCCTGCTCGGCAGGCTGCAGGGCCCAGGAGTTCCCAGGGCTAATGTTGGCCCACTGGCCAGTGGGACTGGGTCCTGGGTTCTCTGGTGGGGAGGGCCGGATCTCAGGCACCTGGGGTCTCTTGAGTTTCTCAAGAGCATTATTCATTCCTTCTTCTGCATCACCCACAGTATCTGATCTATCAGCAGGTTCCATTGATTCTGCCTCCAAATTATGCCATGACTTCATCTACTTTTTTACAGATCTATCCAGTACCTTCTGTGCAACCCACCACCCAAACTTATGTGACTACTGAAATTGGCTTCTAATTGGTCTGCCTACTTCACCTCTGGCTCCCTTCCAATTTGTTGTCTCTTGAGGAGCCAGTGTCATCTTTTAAAAATGTCATGTGTATCCTCTATTGAAAATCTTTAATGACTCCCTGCTGCTCTTCAGATCCAACTCAGACATCTTACTGTGGCTGGTAAGATAGTACACAGCCAGCTCAGTCTGCCTCATCAGTCAGCCCCCACCTCCATCACTCTGCCCCTTGTTCACTGGGCTCCAGCCACACTGGCCTTTCTTGGTTCCCTGTCTTGGAACCTCTGTGGGTATGGTGGCCTCTTCCTGAAATGCTCTTTTTCTTGATCCCTGGCTCTTCACATTGCAGATTCCTTCACTCACTTCAGGGATCAGGTTGAATGTTACCTTTTTAAGGAGGCCTTTCTCATCACTCTGCTTCACTCTGTTTAATTCTCTCTCATCCTCAGCACATGATATTCTCTCAGTTCATTTTTCCTTCCCTCTATAATGCTAAGCATGTTGTGGTTATTTATTCATTGCTCTTTCTCTCATGAGACTGTATACTCCATGAGGGCAAGAACTATGGCTGTGTTCATCACTACTGTACATTCAGTACCTAGAACAGTGCCCGGCTAATAATAAACATTCAGTGCACATTTATTAAATTAATTAATTAAGGTTTAGGCTTTATTTGTTTGTATTTAATGTAGGCCCAAGAAATGTTAGCTGGGGAATAGAATCTGGGTGAGATTTTTAAAAAATATTGATTTCATATTGAAAGTGGATACCTACAGACTAAAACCTAATGTGGAGTTGTAATAATTCAACTCTGTGTTATCTGTCATCTATCATGCTTTTATGTAGTTTAGGTGTAAATATTTAACAGGATTAACTAGCCAACACTTAACTTCCTTTATTTGTATAATTCACAGTAAGATTCTTGTGCTACTTTTTTTTCACATACAGCGTTCCAGACACAGTAACTCATTTTTTTCATTTATGTGGAAAAAGAACAAATACAGGCTTGACCTTAAATACAGGTAGAAAATGACCATCTGCCTGCATACTCCAACTTCAGGGAGGTTATAAAAGCAAAAATAACTAAAAAGTATTCTTTTACTCTTGATTTTTGTGCCTGAAATTTTACCATTTTGCATATTATCTTGTCCCTGGGGTTCTGTTAAAATTATATATACATGAGGGATTATTACACTATCCAAGTTCAGTATACGTGAGATCTATTGCATCACTTTTATTTTGACTAGTGGAACTGGATAGCATTAAAATCATTTTTTTTCCCTATAGAAGGAATAATGAACTTTAGGAGAAAACTGATCTCCACATATAGGCATACCTCAGAGATATTGCAGGTTTGGTTCCAGAGCACCCAAATAAAAGTGAATATCACAATAAAGCGAGTCACACAAATTTTTTGGCTTCTCAGTGCATATAAAAGCTATGTTTACACTACACTGTGGTCTATGAAGTATGTAATAGCATTATGTCTAAACAACCAACGTACATAGATTAATCAGAAATACTTTATTGCTAAAAATGCTAACCACCATCTGACAATGCAGGTTTGCCACAAACCTTCAATTTGTACAAAAAGAAAAAAAGAAAAGTACAGTATCTTCTTAGACATATCTCATTTTACTGTGCTTCACTTTATTTTTCTTTGCAGCTACTGCATTTTTTTAAAAATTGAAGGTTGTGGCAACCCTGCATTGAGCAAGGCTATTGGCAGTTTTTCTCAAACAGCATTTGCTCACTTCATGTCTCTGTGTCACATTTTGGTAATTCTTGCAGTATTTCAAACATTTTCATTGTTATATTTGTTATTGTGATCTGTGACCAGTCATTTTGATGTTACTATTGCAAAAAGATTATGACTTACTGAAGGTTCAGTTTTATGACTTACTGAAGGTTCAGTTTTTTTTAGACATAATGCTAAAAATTACATAATTGCACACTTAGTAGACTATAGTGTAGTGTAAACATAACTTTGATAGATGCTGGAAAACCAAAAAAAAAGTCATGTGACTCTTATTGCAGTATTCTGGAACTGAACTTGCAATATCTCTGAGGTATGCCTGTATATATTAGCAACTTCTTGTAGCTGTTCAAATTATATACACAAAAAACTTGAGAACAATTGGACTGATATATTAAAACATGCACAAATATGCTTATGGACTTTGGAGGAAGAAATGACTCTAGTTGGCCTTTTTTCATAGATAATAAAGTATTTGATGTTGGATATCACGTGTCAGTTACTTGGTGTTTTTAATCATAGTAGTACAGATTAGCCTAGTCAACTCTTACATTAGTTTTCTTCTTTCTTATCTAGCCATTTTCACCTTCTATGCTTGGCTTATTTTTGTTAAGTGGTACAAACATTGAGTAACATTTATTGATGTTGGCACACTTTCACAACCGCCCCCCATTGTGGCCTTTCTCCTTATTACCTTATCTGACCTTAAGCTGTATTTTTACTATTCTTTTACAACTGATTCAGGTGAAACAGAGAAACCATAGTTTCTAATCCCATCTACTCTTTTTCTCACAACAGAAGCTGTGGCTACATCTGGGGTATCACCAGTGAGTTAAATGCTGAATATCACATCTTGGATTGTGGCCTCTTATGAGTCATTTGTCTTTTGAACAAGGTGTGTCCAATGTTGGAAAGAAATCATAGCAAGGTGTACACTGGAGTGCCAACAAGTTTTTCAAAAGAAGTTGCCACACCTAAACCTAAAACATTTTTTCAACGGCTAAGATTAAGAATAATTAACATTAAATATAGCCCCACTTATTTGTCCATTAAGTTTCCATGAAAACTAACATTTTAGCCATGTGTGTCACTGCTTACTTTAACTTCTTGATCTTTCAAAGATTTGTCTTTATTAGGTTGGTCTTTTCTCCGTAGAAACCTTTTTTTTTTTTTTTTTTTTTTAATATTACTGCTGTTCCATAGAGAGTATGGAACTGCTCTGTGGAGGCTGATGGTCTAGATGAACTGCCATCAACATTGTGATCTCTTGACAGGCCTTCCTTGTTCATTATGCAGAGAAGTCTCATTTGGGGAGTGAGGGAGAAGAGCTCCATGTTATGACCTTGTACAGATCATTGTTTTCAGAGCTAGAATCTCCCTTAAGTATATCTTCTTAAAGCAAATACTTTTTTGTTAAGAGTCTATTTCAGTAGGAGGGAAATTCCTTGATAGGCCTATCTTCTCAGACTATACAATATGAAAACTATTACATTTTATTTTGTCATCATTTGTTCATCTATTTTGGTCATGTAAAAGTAACCAGATTTCTTTTTTATTATATGGTTTTCTATGAATACTTTTTGTATGCAATTTGGTATGTAAAAACATTTCCATGTATTTGTGAAAACCATGTCTACTGTGTGTTAAAGCTTAGTGAAGTTGTTATACTGTTAAGGTTTTTGAGTTTTGTATGAAGATAATTGTCATAAATCAAGAATATAAGCCTTAAGATAATTATGTGCCCACGCATTTGATGAGAAGCCTATGGAGAGATGATAGAGAACATTTTCCTTCCTTGCACATAAGCAGATTTCTTTAATTACTTGAAAGACTTTACGTGCCTGCTCCAAACAGCTACAAAATCCTTCACCATGCCAGCTGCTCACTCCAAAACCCAATCTAGTTAGTCAATCTTGCAGTTCCCGGAACTGACACATTTTTTTTGAGGTGTTATCAGTCCTTAACCCAAGGGCAAGAAAAGGAGCCCTTTTTTTGCTCTTGATTCTGTATTTTTATTAATATGTATAGCCTAAGAGTGCTTTAGCTTCTTTAGCTATTGGTAATAAATCATAAACACGGTGTCGTGCAGTACAAATCATTTTGCACCTTGCCTTTTCCCTCCATGCCAGGCTGTTGGCATGTATGCAAGCTACTGTGTGCAGTCTGGCTTTTGCATCTTACTGGATGGTCTCTTCTGCTCCATGTGAATGTACTGCCAGGTGTTTGTTCCTTCCTCTCTGATGGGCTCTTGGATGATTTCAACCCTTTCACTCTTCCATGTGGTACTTCAGTGACCCATACATAGTGATTAACAGACTCCAGAACTAGATTGCTTGGGTTTGTGGTCCCACCACTACTAGTTATGCGACTTTGGCAAGTCATAAACCTCTGTGCCTCAGTGTACTCATCGGTAAAATGTGGTATATTTCCTCTGAGGAAGGCATGTTATGAGGGTAATAGAGTGAAAACATAGGAAGGACTTAGAACAGTGCCTGGCACATAAAAGGCTCTGTACAAGTCTTAGCTATAACATTTATTAACGTGGTTCTTTTACATGCCTTCTGAGGTCTAAGGTGACACTTTCTCATGAGTAAATGCCTAGAAGGGTAATTTCTGGGCCATAGCATAGGAATATTTTCAGTTTTGCTTGAAAATTATTAAGTTGTTCTCTAAAGACATTGTACCAACTGACACTTCTGCTTGCGGTGTGTAAGTTCCTGTTTTTCCTCATCTTCACCAACACTTTCAGTCTGATAGGTGACAGGATATTTCTCTGTTATTTTAATTTACATTTCTTGAGGAAGAGTGAAGTTGAAAATCTTTTCTAATTGGCCTTTCTGGGAATTGCCAAGTAATATTCTTTGTTCGTTCTTTGTTCAAAACAACATGTATAATGCTGGATACAAGCAGATGAAATTAAAATGTAAGGAAGATCACTTTTTACCTCTAGGAGGAAGGAGCAGGAATGGAATGAAAGAATAAGACTTAAATGTATCTGAACATTTTAAACAACAAAAATTTCAAGAAAATTTGGAAAAAATTTAAGTTATATCTGGGTGATGAGTAGCTGGTTATAGTTTACATTATTTGTCATTTTCAATATTTTATAATTTTTAAAAGAGAAATCAGTTAGGTTTTATTGTCAAGCCAGGTCATGATGTGTTTGAGATTCAGACCCTCTTTTTGATTGGACATACTTTTGTACTTTTCTTACTTTTGGGTGGAAGGCATTGGTTTTCTTAGTATCTCAAAGAGTAGTTAGCAATAGGTGTGTGTACAGAGGTAGTCATGCACTGTCATGTAACACAAACTGAAAGATACTGTCTTAAAATAGCCTTTATATGAAATCACCTTCCCATAGATAACCAATAATTAAGTGATAGCAATATTCTAAATATCACTGATTAAGAAAATTTAGTATGTACATGTTACTACAAGATAACCAGTTACTTACAGTAAAATCTTAATTATAAAAGTATAAACAGTAAATTAAAATGATAACATTCACTTTATTAAAAAATATGGAAAATATATTTGGAACGTAATAGGATCAGAAAAGGGAAAATCTTCAGCTTCTTCACAATACAGGATGATTATGGCGTGATTAAATAATAAAATATCCTATAGAATATTCTATTTTAAATGTTTTATTGAATATAAGTTACAAGAATTAACTATCAGTTATTATACTTGGACATCTTATAAAAGTACTAGTCTTCTTCATTTTAGAATGACTTCTGTTTTAGATAACATCATTAAAATAGGTTAAATGTTATTGCCGATGTAAGGAAACAAATCACATAAACCCACTTGCTCCCATTGCTTGTCTGTTGAGCACATTTCAAGGCTCGTGTGTATTCAGCCCACAAAATCCACTTTAGCAGGGTCCATTTGCCTAATATTTATTGGCTGATTACATAACAGTCTTACAACGTCTTGAATAATAATTTTTAAAAGCACATATTTATTTAACAGTTTACTAATAGCCATTGAAAATAACAATGTTGCATTTCCTTTAAATATCCTCTCTATTTCAAGAACTTTTTAATCTGGTGTATTTTGTCCCTTTCTGTTGATTAAACCTGCAGCATGTTATGAAAGAATCTGATTCTATTATTTGTAGTTTTACTCAGAAGGATTAATATTAAATTAGAAACATTAGCTAATTCAATATTTATTTTTCCCAAACACTACTGTAGCAAAAAGTTGTTCATTTTGAGGACTGTTATTGTGTTGTTCACACTTTTCAATGTATCTCCTATATTTTAGGTGTAGATACATTTAAAATTCCTTCTTAGCGTTGCTTTGAAAACTGGTATAGGGAGAAATAAAGAGGAGGATTTGAGTGTAAAAATATGCCCCACTTAGAAATTCAGCATACTTTTAAAAGATCATCTAAAGTTAAATTATAGCTTACAGTTAAACTCTAATAAAGACTCAAAATATTAATAGATGTTCTCACATATTAACAGTAATAGAGTATGTGACTCAAAATAGGCCCCCAAATGCAAACAATGAAACTAAATGGAGCACAGCATCAAAAAATCTGGCAGTAAAATCATTTTGCCCCACCCTATAGCTCATGCTGCTCCCAAGGAAGAAGCAGTGAGTTCTAAGGCTTAAGTTTTGGCAAAGGTTTTCATCATTCTCAGACCTCCTTCAAACTCCTAGGTCTGTATTCAATTTCACCATTCTTTCCATACCCCTGTTCCATTTCCTTATCCTCCGCTCCTACTGACCACTTTATAAACATCAGGAATACCTGCACAACTTGATGTAATTTAACTGCACCCTAAAACAAAGCAGCATCTGAAATGAGTAGGTAAAATAGCTTGCCTTCGCTTAGTAACTTTTTTTTTTTTTTTGCGGTACGCGGGCCTCTCACTGTTGAGACCTCTCCCGCTGCGGAGCACAGGCTCCGGACGCGCAGGCTCAGCGACCATGGCTCACGGGCCTAGCCGCTCTGCAGCATGTGGGATCTTCCCGGACCGGGGCGCAAACCCGTGTCCCCTGCATCGGCAGGCCGACTCTCAACCACTGCGCCACCAGGGAAGACCATTTTGCTTGGTAACTTGAAGACTCACTTGTTGGGTGGTAAGGGTAGGAGGGAGACTGAATTTGTTGACTAACTGACAAAACTGAGTAGACTAATACGTCTTGACTATTCTATTCCCAGGGCAATTCTTTATTTCACTGATATTTTATTACTTTGTTCGGAGCTCAGCGGTCACAGACTCTGCAAGGCAGACTGGTTTCTCAGACTCCAGCAGGTTCCCTGAGTGTTGGCATAGATGCACCAAGCCCAGCACACGGCAGAGCATAGGGCACTGAGTATCATTTCCAAGAATGAATGTGGAACCTGATTCATTCTTTACCTTGAATTTCTTCAAGGTAGATTTTGATTAAATGTCAGTATTAAGGAACAGTGTCTTATTTCCAAAATTTGGTCCTTAAAATGCTTTTATTAGATCAATTTTAATCACTCATTACTTATCAAGTTTCTAATAAGGGCCAGGCAAGGTTCATAGTGGTGAATTTTTCATTCACATGGGATATATATTTTATAATATTAGTTTCTAATAATATAATTTACTTTTAAAAAACTATCATAAATTAGTTTAAATGCAGTAGATCTGCAGTTTCTTTCTGAGATATTTCAAAGTCATTGGAAAGAAATTTATCTTGTTCTTTCCTGAAATTGTGAGTTTAGCCTGAAGTGATTAAATTTAAAAACAAATCTGATATTACAGTGAATTATTTGTATACTCATTATATAAACATCGGGGTTTATTCTTAAGAACTGAGTGGTTCTTAGTTTGTTCACTGTGGTGAACAAAAAAGGGCAAGGTCTCTACTTTTTGTGTGTAAGTATCATAACATTTGAGACAGACGTAAAGAGGTAAATAAACACACTTTACATACTGGTAAGTGTTAGGGTGAAAATCAGTTGGAGGGAGGTGGGGTCAGAGAAGACATTATCACTGTAGAGGTGACGCGTGAACTGAGAGGAAGTGCAGAGACTGGGGCAAGAGCATTCTTGGCAGAAAAAACAGCAAATGCAAAGAAAGGCCCAGAAACTAGAACAAGGTTGGCATACTTGAGCAGTAGAAATGGCAGTGTAGCACTTGGTTAGTGAACAAGATGGGAAGTCTTAGAAAATGTGGTCAGGAGGTTGGCGGGGCCTTGGTAGGACATATCTTTAAAGCTTAACATTTGTTTTCTTTTTTCTCAGTTCAGTAAATGCATAGGTTATCTGCCTCTTTTTCAGCAAATTTTAGGTTAGAGGGCTAGCTGATAATAATGTCATTATTTTGGCTATTTAGGGTTGAAATAATTTTTATTTTGCCGATATCTCCAGCTTGGGAGATGTACTATATAACATGGAGTGAGCGTATAGCCAAGATCATCCCAGACACTTGTAAGCAAGCAGTCAGGAGGGACATATCAAAAAGAAGGTAGTATCCACACTTTGCTTTAATTGAACATGCATTTTTCTATTAATTTTGTGCTGAAAGTTGTTTCATCTATAGATCTGTGACTCATTAGAATGAGATGTACTCTGATCTGTCTAGACTCAGGAGTGCCTGTGGAGTGACAAATAACTCCTTGAACCCCAGCCTCTGACACAGCTGACAATCAAATGGTCAAGCTAAGCGGACTTTACTGCAGTTGAAAATATAAATTGTTGGACCATATACTTTTTAAAAACTATCATAAATTAGTTTAAATGCAGTAGATCTGCAGTTTCTTTCTGAGATATTTCAAAGTCTATGGAAAGAAATTTATCTCTTTGTTTCTTGAGCTTGTGAGTTTAGCCTGAGGTGATTAAATTTGAAAACAAATAGGCTGTTACAGTGAAATTATTTGTTACTCATTTATATAAACATCAGGATTTATTAAGAATTCAGTAGAAAACAATTTGTATTGTTGTAGCTAATATATCCGGCAGCTGATACCTATTCAGTGTGTTTGGTCCCTGACTGCTGTGTTTTATTCTTATGGTTTCAATATACATGTATTAGAAGTGAAACTAATATTATAAAATATATATCCCATGTGAATGAAAAAGTAAGCACTATGATTTCTCAAGGAAGAAAACTTAAAAAATAACCTTGTCATGAACTCCTTTTTACTGCACCAGCACAAAGCAGAATTAAATGCAGAAGAGGGAACTGCCAGGTCTACATGTAGCTTTCATTATGGTGTGATCTTGGTGAGCAAACCAACATAGGGTGTAGACGGTGAAGTGCCTAAGTGCTGAAGCTCCTTTGCAGACAAAGACAAAATAATGGATAACACTTTCTGTTCATAACCAGAACACAAGGGTCTCTTATGACTTTAATCAGTATGCTTGGGCCAAGAATTAGGGATCCAGCAATTCAGTCACTTTTTTGGGGTCTTCAGTGGTCATTTCATTGCCTTAAATGGTTGATATATTTTAATTTAGCTCTGCATTTCAAACTGGTCATAGAAATTAGTTTTTAAAGCTTCATAAACACACAAATTCCAAGGTTTGGTTTGCTTAGTCAGTCTTGAGTCATCAGTGTATTCTCACTTTCGTAGCAAAATGTCATCATTAGGGTTTGTTATACTGAAGTACCTTCCTTCTGAATAAAAATGTAGGTTAGCGTTTTCAATGTGTCTCACTTTCAGGCATGCTTGAATAAATTTAAATGCTGGTAACTGGTTGAAAGTAACTGAATCAAAGGAACTGGGGATGGTGTTACTGATTCTTGGAAGTCAGTTATGGTTAAAGATTAGAATGGACTCTGCTGCTGCCTTTCTCTCTTATGCAAACATAAAGTCCAAGGATCACATGATATAAAAAAAAATTACTAGCTTCTACAAAACTTTTTTTTAACTCTTTCTTTAAATAGTTTCCTGATAATATCCTGTTTGCAAAGCCAATGAAACAGTTGAACTAGCTGGCTCTTGGGTTTTAGCAGAAATATCTCATATGGCACACTCACTGGCCTCGTTCACCCACGGTGAAGGAAGATGCACTGCTCTGTCCTGGGTCTCCGCTCTGTCCAGACCAGTGGGACAGTATTTCTGGCCTCCAGTCTACTTGGGGAACAGATCACCCCACATACCTCTCTGTGGTTGTGTTCTCTCTTCTATCTTGACCCTTCATAGGTAAACATCCCTTACCTGGCCAAAAGCAACAAAGTTGGAAAAACTTGGCTGAATCGGAAACCTGTTATTAGTCTGCCTCTTCCTGTTTCCCAGGGTCCAACTTCAGGCCACTGTGCTTCCTCGCTGTCCTTGACCTCAGCACGCATCTAGTATATGAATTTGGACCTTCCTCTCTCTGCCTCATTTCACCCTCTTTCTTTGTACCCTGCCACAAATCTTTACACTCCAGATACCTTTGGTTTTTCTTCTTTCTTTGAATGGACTTTCAGGTTTCCCCAGGCCTGGTACGCCTGTCCACTACATCTTCTAGACTCTCACTCTTCCTTCTTCCCACTCCTCCCCCACTGTTTCCCCATCTATTCCACCTCACCTGAACAGTCTGGAATCAAGTGTGAGCTTCTTGCATCTCAGTCTGATAGAATTTGGGGCAGTTAACGTTCCCTCACCATCTAATGGACCTCACCAATTTGTCTTCTGTCCACCAAGCGTGACACCCTTTGCCACTGGTTCTTTAGGAGAGGGAGTTCTTACTGTGGATTTGTCCTGATTGATCCCTCTGGTTTCCTTTCTTTGACTTACCTTGTCCTTGCACTTTTTCTCACCCCAAATTTCATGTTGGATGCACAATATAAGAAACATACGTACTTCTTTCATTTACTATTTTAGTAAATTTTACCACCTGGCCCTCATTTTCGATCACTCCACTAATCTTGTTCATTCTGTTAACATGTGATAGAAACTTAATGATAAGCAGAATGAAATCAATTTTACTAGCAGAAAGTAATACTTTAGAAATGTCTACTGTTAGATAGGGATGTCTCCATTTAGATAGGGATTTAATAGTTCTTTTAGTCTGCATATAGACTACTGTTGTTCTTTTCTTTGATTTAGAACTGTGCTTCTCAGACTTTAATGCGGATATGGATTTGTATACAAAGCAAGTAAACAAATATGTATCTCATACTTGAAGGGCAAAATCACCCTCGAAAATCACTTAAGTTTTTTGGCCCCTAAGAGAGCTATGTGTTTTGTTTTTTATAATTTAAATCATTTGCCAAGATTTAAAAACCAGGAAATTTCAACAAACATCCAGATTTCCAGTGTCAAAAAAATTTTTAATCTGGCAACTCCACTACCTGCATTTCTCTGCAGCAGCTGTGTCCTGGCACTGAGGAACAGCTGCCTCTTGACATGGGATTATGCTCACTGGTTTGACACAATTCCCATCTTGCAGGCCTCACTCCCTTATATTAGCTGCTGGGCCTTATAGGCATTTGAGTTCGTGATCCTTGTCTTAAAAGGAAAAGAAGCGTTGGAACCAAAGAGTTAAAGGCATAGATTTCCACCAGGCAGCACTTTTTTTTTTTGAAGAATTAAAACGTACAAAAAAATTACAAAGAATAAAATGTCTTTTGTATTGCCACAACCCAGAATAAGTTACTGTTAAGTTCTGAGAAATTTGCGTTCAAGGTTTTTTTTTTTTCCCTTCTGTCCAGCACCATTTTATATCCTGTAGAATTTTATTATGCTGTACAGGGCTTAATTTCTCCCTCAACAAGTTCCCCCAC
This sequence comes from Delphinus delphis, assembly GCF_949987515.2. Lineage (NCBI taxonomy): Eukaryota > Metazoa > Chordata > Mammalia > Artiodactyla > Delphinidae > Delphinus > Delphinus delphis. The sequence continues at coordinate 100,599,554 of NC_082685.1, read as the reverse complement.
AGTTCTTAAAGATTTTACTGCCTTTTTCCTCAGGAGATTCAGTAATCTCAGGTTTGCAAAGTTCATTCACTTTGTAACTAGGGCATTAGACGTTCTCCAAATCAGGAACTTGAATGGTTCCCAGTCAGGATTCTCTCTGGCCACTAGGCGCAAGTAGGAAATGTGGTTGTCACTTGGTTTCATGGTGAACAGCACAGCCCTGAGTCCTTTTAACAGGTTAATTGGTGAGTACTCATAAATGTGGAATATTTCAAGGCAGTTGGATTCATCTTAGTCCTGACCTCACCTGTTTAGGTGTGTTTTTCAAAGATTCTGGCCAGCTTTGGGCCAATGGAAGAAATGAATACAATCCAGTATTCATCTGGACCAAAACTGGGAGAGTCAGCTGCCATTCTTGTGTGATATGATACCCCCAGCCCCACCTCCATTGCCTTCAAACCTTTCAAACCTTTGCAAGCCCTCCCCTTGGGAATGAACGTGAACCCATTTGACTTTTGTTCAGACTACGTATACAGTTATCAACCTCTGATTTGTATTGAATAGTTGCTGTGCATTTTAGCAGTTTACCTTACTTATACGTAGGTGTTCAGGATGCAACTAATTTTTTAAAATTCGTATTTAGACTCCTTTGCTTGCTCCCAAAAAGATAATTTAAAACCATAATATGGCTGTGACATATAAATACATATATATTAAGGTTATAAAATCAATTTTTCAATGAGTTATTAAAGTGTAGAGCTCAACACTTTAGTATTTAATTGGTGTTCAGTTGAGGTCAGTGTCTTCCTTATTAAAAATGTGCACTGTCCCAGCAGTATAATGGATTTAATAGGATTCTGTGGTCTGTTTGGGAAGCCTCGCCATCTCACAGCATGGTTTCTATGGAAAAGTGCATTCTGTACTAAGCATGTTAGAAAAGGATGCAAAGATGCTGGGATGCTTTCTTACTCGGCCACAACCCCTAGGCATGGTGGAAAAGTGTATGTAACAGTCACTGCCTGCTGACTCTGGAATCTTAGGGATTAAGACTAGAGCCCTATCTCCTCCCCTTATCCCAGCCCCACATAGTATGTACGGCACATTTTGGCACCTATGCTACACCTCTCTTCCTGTCTCTCTTTTCTTACTATCTCTCTCCTGTTTGCTCCCATGCATGCAGTATTGGTGAACATATCTCATGCTTACAAGGAACATATTCACCCATAGGCCATTTCTGTGTGTCTTTCTGCTTATTGTTCTTATCTTAAAGATAAATTTGAAAATGCCTGTACTGTACTGCTTTATTTGTTCTGTAATCAGGTAAGTCACCACTGCTGTTATTTCCAGATGTAGATTTGTACAATTCAATTCAATAGCAAATTCTCCTAGCTAAGAGAGGACACATGATTAAACAATTCTGTACATGGTCAGGTTTTAGTGCTGCATGAAACAGCAGTTAACTGGGATTTTGAATTGAGTACCAGCAGGAAGTCCAATATGTCTTGGCTGGTGAAAGCAGGGCAGAGAATGGAAGAGGGTGAATTTAAATGGAGAAGTAGGGTCCAGATAATGTAAGGTCCAGTCGCTTATGATAAACAGTGTGATGCAAAGTCACTATAAAGTTTTGGCTGCCGGGTGGGGTATAGACCGTGGTGAATAGTGGATGATGGGGAAGAGTGAAAACAAAGAGAACAGTTAGGCCTTTGCAAGAGTCCAGGTGAAAGATAGTGATGGCTTGAGCTAGGGGATCCATAGTAGGGAGAAGAGGTTTCGGGTTTGCACTATACTTTGAAGGTAAAACCAATAGGATTTACTATTGGTAAATAGTAAATTTACTGGATGAGATAGATGTGTGTAAGGGGAAACGAGGAGTTCAGGAAAACCCCTGGTTTGAGTCATTTAATCTAATTGATTCCTTTTCTTCATCACACCAGTTATCCAAGCTCCTCCTTCCTATGAGAAATCAACTTTGAGCCATACTCCATGACTCAGTTGCTTCTCATCACTTCTGTCACCACCCACCTCTGGAAGCTTGCTGATTGTACCTGTTCTGTGAACTTTCTAACAGATTTTGAAATCCTTGCTCTTTCATCAAGCTCTTCTGATTGACCAGAGACCAGACTATTTCCACATAGTTTATTCAGTTGGGAGGAAGAATTTCCATAGCTTTTCTGTCCTCGACCCAGTTACATATGTTGCCTCCTTGCTGCAGTGCGCACTACCTGTAACAGAGAAATACTAATGCCTCATTTTCCGTTCATATACTTGCTCTGCAAGTTTAATTCTGTGTTTCAATATATGTGCATTTGTGTAAGTGTCTGTCTTTGGTTTGTAATACCTAGAGGGCACTTCCTGCCTTATACTTGTGTAATTTGGTTTTAAATAAATGTGTTTTAAGTGATGATAATATTTTGATTCCACTGTAGTGACAGTGTTTGGTAAGAATTTTAATCACACTTTTGCCAGTAGTCAGGCTCTTTCCCTCCCAACATATTAAGTGATGATACATGTGGGTTTTTCAGAAGGCAGCTCTGTGCTGTCAGGTTTCAAGGGCTGTTCTCTTCACCACACTGAGTTTACTATACTCTCCATTATGCCAACCTCATATCTTTGCTAATCTGCACATTCACCCTATATTTCCCAATACTGGAAAGCCACTTTTGTGTTAGAAACTGTTTGGAAAGGGATGGAAAAATCTCTTGTTTTATAAAAAAAAAAAAAGATGACACCTCATTTTAGTAATAAATCTAGATTTTTTTATTGAGTTCACTTTAATAATATGTTTTTATGAACCATGGTTAGCAAAGGGAATTAATTTCCTTTGAGACTCACCATGGACTTTTAGAAACCAAGAATGATTTATTTGCTTTGTGTCTAAGATTAACCAAGTTAAGAATGGAAAAATCCTATTAGATCATAAGAGACTGTTCCCTTCCCCACTGCAGGGTTATGCGCGAGAGTATATTTCCTAATCTTTGTTCTTTTTAATAACATTCTTCCTGTATTCATTTGAAAGTCATTACCCCAAAATATTTCCACGAAATTATAATATCGTGCATGATTTCAGGTGGAGATAAATTCCTTATGTTTATTTTATAAACATAAAGTTTATTTTATAATACACACCAAAGTTTATTTTTTAAAAATATTGAGTAATGTTTATCTCTTTGAAATGGGACAATTATGTTAGCTTTCTTTTAAACTAATTTTAATTTCTTTTAAACTCTTTTTCTTAAACTTTTAATATAAGTTTAAATAATAGCAGTACTTTCTTTTACTTGAGTAACTTTCACTGTTATTTTGGAATAGTGATACTTTGTTTGGAATATACTGTGGACTATGGATTATTGTCAGATATGCTTTACAAAGAAATTAGAATGTACCCTAAACTGAGAGGCAAGCAGATCAGGGTTTTTTGTTTTTTGGGGGGGGGGGGTCTTTTTGGTTTCCATTTTTTAATATAAAAAGGGCAGAATTGGTAGACTAATGATCCATTGGGACATGAATAACTCAAATAATAAAATAGTAGTTTTGTAATACTCCATATATATAAATGGGTAAATAAATTATATATATTTATATATATATATAAATTGCTTCATCCATATCTCCATGTGTGAAGATGCTCATGTAGCCCACCAGACCTTTCAGCAAGTGACTTCTGCTGTGGTTCATGATTCCCAGATGATAGTCCAGGTAGGACTTAATTTTTTCAAAGTTAAGATACGTCTAGAAAATGCAACTAGAAAATAGTCTAAATTAAATTAATTAGCAAATTATTAGGCATGTCATTATTAATACATTAAATGCTGTCACTGTGGACATTTCTCTTTCAACCTAAAAGTGTGTATGTTTTGAATTATTTTCAAAGATAGTTTGGAAATCAGCTGGCTTTTAAAAAAAAATAGCTAACTTGGAAACAAAAGAATAAGCCTGAACGTTATGTATCACTTCTGACTCTCATATTATCTTAGTAACAGTTTGAAATTAATCACTTAAATCAATAAATTTTAATTTTTGTTTACCAACCCAGATGAAATCTACTGATTTACTACTTAAAATTAGCCATGGCTCATCAGGGCCGCCAAGATGAAACCTAAACTCCTTAACACAGTGTATGCTTCGACACCAAGCTATGCTTCAGTCTCACATTCCATCCCTTCTCTTTCTCACATACCCCTCGTGCCCCACACACATACTCTGGTGGTCTCATATCTTTGCCCCTGTGGATTGTGCTGCCACGTGCAGCTTCTCCCCTTTCTTTATCTAGTGAGTTACCACTCATTCTTCATGCCCAATATCAAATGGCTGGACAGCCTTTCTGGGCTTGATTAGGTGGACTTGAAATATTTCGTATTGTCTAGGTTTTTCTAAGGCTGAGATGATGCTTTATTCATCTCTGTACCCCTCTTTTCACCTAGCATCTATCCCAGTGTCTTCAAAGTATTCAATAGCAGGGATATTGTGGAGGTTTATGGAATTTGTCAATAAATTAATAAGTGAATGTTATGGTAATCTTTCCCTGAATGGATAGTAATCAATGATTTAATGACTAGTGTCTAATATTTCCTATTCTAATCTTTCATATTTCACAGAAGTGAAGAAATCTATATCTATTGTATTTTGGTACAGAAGCCTTTTTTTTTTTAAATTTGCTAAATAACCTTTACTTTGAATTCAGTGGTAGAATTTTGTTATAATTATCTCAGGTAAACTAGGTAAATTACCTGATCTTGTATAATTATATATTAAATAGTGTGTGCATGCCCTTCTCTGCATTTATGTGAGTAAAGAGTGATATCACAGTATTCAAAGAACTCAGACATTTAAGAAGCACTGACTACTAAAAGTCAAAGTGTACCGTGAATTCATAGCTCACCACTTGTTTGCAATCTCTTTGGGAATGCTGACACATGGAACAAGAAAAAAGTGCAAGGCTTCACAGAGTAGTATCAAAATGCTCAGAGGATAAAATAATTGCTGTAGGAATTCATAGAGTGGTATGTTGAGATGGTTAAAGAAGGACTAAGAGAGCAGGTAAGATTTGTATGTGATTTTAAGGATGAATAGGAGAGGCAAATACTCCAGGAGGATGGGAGCATCATAGCAAAGGTACAGGCTATGGAGAATATTCCCTTGATCCCTCCTCCTTATTCCATCTTTTCCTCCATACACTCACATCTGCACAGGGTCACACTAGCCAAGTTCTGGGAAAGGATCCAGTAGGAAACGTGTAAGAAACTTCCTGGCCATAACAGAATTGCTTCAGTATCAAATTGCTTTGTTGCTTGGGTCTTGCATCTGTTTCCTTGTCCTTTCACCAGCCCCTGTGCTAGTTAAAGTGGATCTCCTGATTCCTGACTCCTCGACCTTTTGACCATCCCCGAAGCTTTGCCATTGTGACTTGAGGTTCTCATCTGCCTGCTTGATTTCTTTTCTGCATTTGGTACCTGAGCTCCTCTGACGTGTGTGGTCTAATTTCTGACTGGCTGAGGTTTCTGACTTGCTGTTCTCACTCAGACCCTTGGCTTGTTAGTATAGTTAGCTTACTATCTATCTAGTTGCTGACATACTGCATAGACTACATTTCCAACCAGAGACTGTTGTAATCTCAGTTTTCTGTGCAGTTTCTTTTTCTATTGTAACAACCAGCTTGCTTGCCATGAAAGATTCATTTGTGGGAATACTGAAAAATATTTGTGGAAATACTGAAAGAAAAAAGGTTAAATTTGGGCTGTGAAGGAACTTTCAAGACAGGTTGAATTTTACATTTCTATGTCAGCGGTCTTCAAAGTGGGGTGTTGGCACCTGAAAAATATGCAGAATGATCCATTGGGGTGTGGAAAGATATTATTATAGTGATTACTTCAATGTATTTTTATCTTTAAAATTTTTAATGAGTATAATTAAAGTACAAGATAAATACAAAATTAAAATATTTAAAATAAAAATAAATCAAAAATACAAATATTTAAATTATAGAATGGCCCAAGTTACTCTGTATACTAGATAATCATGTATCAATTGTGGTAACAGTTTTCTGGAGGGAGCAGTCTAAACTCAACAACCTAGAAGGGTTGACAGTGGGGACCTTATGTGTTTATTCACTTACAGCTTTTTTGGGGTATTGCAGTTTATATGTGCCTAGATATACAGATTGTGTTTCTAGCTTTAACCAAAATAGCACTCACAAAGTGATCAAGAGCCTTAAAAAGGTTCTTGCCTGAAGACTGAAGAGACATTTAAGAAGCACTGACTACTAAAGACTGAAGCTACTACTGCAGACTGAAGCTACTACTCATGATGCAGTCACATGTTGAAGCTGATACTTATACTCCTAGTACTCCTAATACTCCTGATACTCATACTCCTAATACAGACCCTTCCTTAACTACACTTAGAGCAAAAAATCAATGGTATTTTAGTCAGGTGTCACAGAAACCCCACCAACGGAAATAGATAATTTCCAAGTAGACTATTACAAAAGTAGATATATACCAGTATCTTGGAAGAAGAACCTCATCCTAAGTGTATATTCTGTTTTGAGATAGTAAGCACTGTGAGTGTGATATTATCATTTAAAAATAGTGTTTACTTCATTTTTATACTCAACCTTTAAAATGTCCACTTTTCCCCACGTTTAGTAATGTATGTATTTAATTCTGAGAATAGATGCATATATATTATACGTAAATAATAGTCATGTTTTGAGTATATGACCAAACATTTTTTTAGTGATTGGGGTTATTTTGTGGTCAGCTGATTGAAAATGTTTGGAGACCCACAGGTTCTCCCAGAGAGGGGTGGTTTCAATATGGGAGTGACAAGATGAATTTAGACTTTCCTGAAGTTTATTCTGAAGAGGTTGAAAAGAGAATATACCATTTATTGAATCGTTAGGTTCTCATTTGAAATCATAACCCAAAAGAATTTAGTTCTCTTGGAAAATTAAATTGTGTATCATTTTCCTGAATACTCAGTATAGGCTTAATGTGAACTAATTAATTTTTGTGGAAGAGGATATATGTGGATGGATAGATAGATGATGATGATAATAGATAGATTGATCAGCTTTGACATGTGATCATGAGTCTTCAGGTTCTTGGAATCTTTTTAAAGACACATATGTATATAATTTCACAATTTTACTTTAATCTTTAATAGCAATAAACTGATTACTGACTAAAAATCTGGTTTTTTATGGGAATTAATTTTTTTTTTTTTTTTTGCGGTACGCGGGCCTCTCACTGCTGTGGCCTCTCCCGTTGCGGAGCACAGGCTCCGGATGCGCAGGCTCAGCAGCCATGGCTCACGGGCCCAGCCGCTCCGCAGCATGTGGGATCTTCCTGGACCGGGGCACGAACCCGTGTCCCCTGCATCGGCAGGGGGACTCTCAACCACTGCACCATCAGGGAAGCCCGGAATTAATTTTTTGACAGTGGTGATGGCAAGTTCTTTTGTCAGCATTTCTATTTCCTACTAAAATTTTGGTCAGATATTTGAACTTTGCAACTAACAAGAGAAAGAAGGATAATGTTAACCTAGTCTGAGATGGTCCTTATGTTAACTAAGTAGTGGCCAAATCTTATTTAAAATAGAAAAATAGAGTTCTAGTTAATGTGTTTTCTGTCTGTTCTACAAAGAAACATGGTGAAGAAGTCTTAATAGAGAACTATAGCATCTTAAACATATTTGATAATGGTTTTACCAGGGAAAGTAATGATGGCTGTAAAATCAGTGTGGCTCTATTTTTAAGTGAAGTTCTTCAGGAAAAGGAGGTAGGCAGCATAATGAGAATTCTATTTTTAACTTAGGTCAGTTCTTTCATGTATTGACAATATGTGACTCTTTCAGACAGACAACTTGGCATTTACCTTTTGAACTCTTTTGTATTCTGTAAACATTAGGAAGGATCAGTTTGTCTCTTGATCCAGACATTCTCATCCAGACCTCATGTGCTGAATCTCTGATCAGTTAACCTTTGTTTATTCAAAATCTATTAAAAGGTGTGATTTGGATCTGTTCTCTCAATATTTCCATAGAAACTAAAAAATCGGTCTATAATATTATTTTACATACTGGCTTATCTAGAAGGAGAATAAAGTTTATTTTAGCTTTTGGTAATTTTTATTAATATAAAACATAAAATGAATCACACAAAAGTTGACCTTGAAACTTCTCATTTGTTATATTAGTGGTTTTAATATTATTACAGCTGAATTTCAAATAAGAAATATTAGATATATAATATTTCCTCCCTTTATTTATGTATTTATTTTGGCTTCTGCCTTCTGCCTTCTTAGCTTTCTGCATCTCCAAAAGAATACACAATTTTTGAATCAGAAATGGTATCATGGACTTTTTTCCCCTTGTCCTCTCAGGAAGTTAATTAAAATGGGAACTGTCTCAGGTCCCACAAAAAGTGTCTTCCTATAGCTCAGGTTGAGGATACACTATACATAGGAGAACAATTGCAAAGTCTCCTGTGGGAGCAGCCCCATAATGATTAGAACATTGAGTCTGCAGTGCAACTACCTGGGTTCACATCTTGGCTCTGCCAATTCTTAAATGCCTGCTGTGGGCAGCTGACTTAATGGGGCCAATCTCAGGGAGTTGTTAGGAGCATAAAATAAAAATTAAAAAAAAAGAAAGCATATAAACACCCTCACAAGGTGCCTAATACATGGTAAGTACCTTATAAATAAAAGGTGTTGTTATTATCATCATGTTTGTGGAGAGGAGAGAACCTTGTTTAACAGAGGTGTTTAAGGAGATAATTAACTTCTCAAAAAGACCAGTGATGAAAAGCAGAAAGCTGATACCAGGTCTCCTTGTAATGAAGGAAGGGGGAAGGGAAAGGAAGAAGAGAAGCAGCTGAATGGGAGGACCTGAGTAGACTTGTAGCCCCAGTGGCCTTTATGATTTTAAATGACAGTACCAAACATTTCTCTTGACCGTCTGCCGGCATCAACTTTTGCTCAAAGTTATTTAAGTCCAGTTATTCAACCTATATTGTCCATGCTTACTGCTGTAGAGTAGAAATTTGGGACTTTGAAGTTTCAACGTGAAACATATTTTCATTCTCCGTAACACTCCTTTTCATACTGTATGAAAAGTAAGACTAGATAAACATAGTAGGTCTTGAAAAACTATTTTCTAGATTGAATTGAATAAGAAAAATTGTTCAGAAGCAAATCCTAAAATCAAAGGATGACCATTCCTACCTTTGAAGAAGAGAACTGGAATATTCACAATTGTATTATTAGAAACACATTTTAATGCTTTATTAGGCACTGTTCTAGTCCCTTTGTACATACATACATATATATATATACATATATATATATATATATATATATATATATATATATATATCAACTTATGTAATCCTCACAATTATCCTAGGTACTTACTGCCATTTTACAGATGAAGATATTGAGGCACAAAGTATTTAACTTTCCTGAGGTTAAACATCCATTAAATGGCTTAGGATGTAGCTAGGCTCCAGAGCTCATGCCCAGACCTCTGCGTCCCATCACTTCTCTTAACCTTATTCTGTGTTAATAAAATACACATAGATTTCTGATCATTAAAAGGCTCACTGTAAAAATTATGTGCTGCACTTAACCAGGAGTTGGTGGTTTTGCCGGGCAATTTGCGCCCCAGGCAAACTGTGTGCAGAAATGAAGGTCAAGTGCCTTCTCAATGAGTTAATACTGAGGGCACGGTGGAAGCAGTGCTCTGCATTGATCTGGGTCCACCCTTGGAATGAAGTGCTATCTCACATGGTAGCAGCACTTACACTAGCCATCAGAGAATTAGCACTTTCGTGGATTTCACTCCTAACCTAAAGCATAAGCCTGAATTTGTAGACTTTTTACTGCAATTATCCTGTTATATCAATGTTTGCCATTTTCTTAATGAAATTTCTTATTTTTATGGTTTGGTAGAAGTTACCTAATTAGGTCTAATAGAAGTTTTACTTCTGAAAGTGGTAGCATTTAAAAATTAGTTTTGGGGGGACTTCCCTGGTGGCCCAGTGGTTAAGAATCTGCCTGCCAATGCAGGGGACACAGGTTTGAGCCCTGGCCCGGGAAGATCCCACATGCCGCAGAGCAACTAAGCCCGTGCGCCACAACTACTGAGCCTGCGCTCTAGAGCCCACGAGCCACAACTGCTGAGCCCACGCACTACAACTACTGAAGCCCGCGCTCCCAGAGCCCGTACTCTGCAACAAGAGAAGCCACTGAAATGAGAAGCCGCGCACCGCAATGAAGAGTAGCCCCCGCTCGCCGCAACTAGAGAAAGCCCACGCACAGCAACGAAGACCCAACGCAGCCAAAAATAAATTAATTAATTTAAAAAATAAGAAAATAAAAATAGTTTTGGATTTAATGACTGATACAGAATTGTAAAATAACTTTAGAAGAGTACTGATTATATTAAAATTTTAAGAAATGTCAAGTTTTTTTTCTCAATTGCAAGAAATGTAAATTTGATATGGAAACCTAGGTATCCTTCATTCAGAGTTTTTCAGCTGTGTGCCTTGTAAGCCCCATTGTCACAATTCATGCATGTCTTCCCGTTGCAGAGTAGTTTTCTAAATATATCACAAAGGGTCAGCTTCCTTTCTGTAGAACCTCATTCTAAAATGAGTTCTATGTGAGTGTCCACAGGGAAAACCAAGCCAACCCAAAGTCACTGTCGTGTTCATTTTATTTGAAAATATTTAGAATTAGTTGTTCATAGATGTGTGATACTTTTGTCCTGCTTCAGCGTCATAAATCTTTGCAGGTGAATTATCATGCTATACTGTTTTGTCACATGGCACAGATTTTAAAGTTTTGATAAGACCCTCTTAGCACAGTTACCCTGACAGTGAAAATCTAATCCTTTGTTAGGTATGTGTGGTAGTGGGTGGGACTAAGGTAGTGGATCCAGGCTTAGCTGAATAACAACATAACTTTATTGAGGGAGGCTTGACTCTGTGCCAGCCACTGTGCTAAAGCTTTCCTGGAGACCATATCATTCAATCACAACAAATCTTTCAGTGAGCTTCTCTTATTGTCCCTATTTAAAGAATGATAAACCTGAGGCTCAGAGAGTTTATTCAGCTTGTTTAAGGTCACACCACTATTAAGTGGTGATAAACTCTTTGGTCCTTAATTCCAGACTAACGAATTTGGATATTATACATAGTGAAGCATAATTGTACAAGTGTATTACTAAAAATTATATAAGAAAAAATTTTGTAAATATGATTATTTTATCTAATAATTAACCTTTAATAAAGGAGATATTTCCCCCATTTCTCATTGGTTTTCATTTACCAGAAGCTGCTAGATTCTTTTCATTAAGTTTATAGGTCAAGTGGTTAACAATCTTTACACAGAGCTTTAAATCTGCCAGATACGTGTATTTATTAACAACAATAAAAACAAAAACAGCCTGTTTTCCAAGAAACCTTTTCTAATTTAACAGTAGTCATAGTATCATGATATTTTAATTACCTTCAAGATCTCGTAAAAGACAAATTCTCTAAGTAACTGTTGGAATATTTATGGACAAGGAGAGTTTATAGTCTCTGCCTGCATGCTCTCTTCAAAACTGGATGTTGTGATTCTTTTTCAGTTACATATTTTATGTATATATATGTTTGTATATATTGCTGTTTGCCACACTCACCATCCTGTGCTGGCTCCTGGAGTCCTTGTCTCTCTCCTTACTTCTCTGCCTTGGCTAACAAAACTGACACCAATCATAATTAATAAGTAGAGGCAATGTCCGTTGCTGATATCCTGAAGAATGCAAAATGATCTGATATTTCTCCTAACTATACAATAATGAGTTGGACCCCATAGGCCACTACTGTTTTGTGATTTATTCTTGTAAAAACATTCAGTGTATATTATGCATAAAAATTCTCCAAAGGCTGTCATTTTGCAGTGGCAATGCAAAATAACTAAATAAAACCTTGGGAATTTTTTTAAAAAGCATATTATATGTATATATGTATATATTTATATATATATTCTTTTTTGGATTCTTTTCTCTTATAGGTTATTAAAAGATATTGAATACAGTTCCTTGTGCTATATAGTAAATTCTTATTGTTTATTTTATATATAATGGTGTGTATCTGTTAATCCCATACTCCTAATTTATCACCCCCCTCTTTGGTAACCATAAATTTGTTTTCTATGTCTGTGAGTCTATTTCTGTTTTGTACATAAATTCATTTGTATTATTTTTTAGATTCCACATATAAGTGATATCATCTGTTTGTCTTTCTCTGTCTGATTTAACTTCACTTAATATGGTAATCTCTAGGTCCAACCATGTTGCTGCAAATGGTGATATTTTTTTTTCTTTTTATGGCTGAGTAATATTCTGTTGTATACACATACCACATCTTCTTTATCCATTCATCTGATGGTGGATACTTAGGTTGCTTCCAGATAAGTTGTGATGTTTATAATTTTTTCTTTTGCTTTCTTTGTTTTTCTTTTAACTTTGAGAAATTTAAACATAGTTAAACTTTTTTTTAATATTCATTGTTATTAATTGGTGGGAATTATTACCTAGAAAAGACTAATTATCAAGACTGTAATCTTAAAGTAATCTTAGAAAATATAATGTCTTCAAATGTAGTGTAGGATAACTTTTAAAAAATTATTTGTTATAGGGTATTATCATTTTTAAACAAGAAATAAATAATTTAAAATAATATTCTGGTTTAAACGGACATTGACGTTAAAATATTATTTTTAAATTTGTGTTGAGTGTGGAGTTTGGCTTAAGAATTCAGTGGTTGTTTAATTCTCTGACTTAATATTACTTATTAATCTCTGTGACCTTTGATCAGAAATCTGGGGAAGAGCCACATGAACTGAGCATGATAAAGTCCATGACCTTGTTTGTTTGTTTTTTTCATTGTGTCTGAAGGCTAAACTCTTCTAGGAATGCAAAAGCACTCTGCAAAAATGAATGCTGTGAGATTGGTAGAAAAGGGGTGGGAACAAAGTAAAAAATACACATCGAATTCTAAAATTAGCCACTATTAATCAATGCGCTGCCCACCAGGGACTGTTGGCTGGCCTGTGGACCCTCCCCCTCCCACTGGGATGCTCTGGGGAGGAGGAGCCCAGCCTCGTAATCACTGGCTTTGCCCGTGTAAGTGTACTACGTGGGCATGCTTCATCCTTAGGCAGAAAAATTACCAAAATCACTTCAGAAGAGTAGATTGGTTGATTTTACTCGTAAATATACATGTAATTAACAGTTCAGCATTTCATAATTTATACGTGTAAACATTCAGACTCCAATAATAAGTCTTCTGGCCCTCCTTAACAGCATCATTTGTTCATACTTTCAAGCCCTTGAATGTTTCTGATGCTCCTATATTTGGAGTTGACAGGTTGTTGTTTAGGTGAGTGTGGGCCAGGAATCTTGACCTCCTTGCAGTGTTGCCAGGAGGTTTTCTCTGAATGTGGACTAACACCAGAGCTTGGAGAGATGTGGAGGGGATATTGGGATGTGGGATGCTTTTGGCTTCCCCACTAAGTATTCAGTGTAGCCACTTTGTAATATTTTTATGGGATTGCTTCTGGAATCCCATTCTAGTGAGTTCATTGAAAGTAAGGATTATATTTAATAAGGCAATGGCAATTTTTGAAAACATAGATTTAAGATAACAATTTTTATTTAATTTGAAGTGGCAACAATTAAGGTGATTTAATAACATTTAAATCAACTATGTGATTTAATAACATTTAAAAGTATGAAGGTATTTTGAAATTGATAACATCATTACACTAAATAAAATCTAAAAGAAATGTAGATTTTCAACAGTTCCACCATCAATAGATCAATTGATTAGGATCCTTTTGTGATAGAGCCTTGGCATTTAAATATTTAGGAATCTCTGCAGGTGGTCTCATGTGCAGCCCGGTAAAGAACCAATGTTTTACATAGTTTTCACTACAGTGTATATATTATTTTATATTTTATTTATATATATGCTATTTTACTTAATGTTATAGCAAATACTTTCAGTGCTTCTTCATAGTCTTCAAATGTTTCATTAAAATGTCCATATATGTATATATCATAATTTCTTAAAATCGTTCTTACAACGTCGAGTGTTTCACGTGTAAGCCAGTAGAAAACAATGGTGCAGTATCATTTGATTTCTGTTGGATCATTTCCAGACCAAATCAAAGAGAATGAACAAACCTTGCTTTTCATGGTTGCCACATTGCTTTCATAAGGGATGTAGCAATCACAATACTATCAGCAGTGAGTGCTTGTTTCACCACAAATTTCCTGGAATTGGGAATTATCATTTACTAAACACATGTTAAATCTTCATTATTTTGGGGACTCCAAAAATGAGAAGAGGGGAAAAATGCTGCAAATAGCTACATTTACAAATAGAGCCATGGGCAGTTCCCTACGAGTAGGGGGATGTACGTAATATGTGTCTGTAAAGATAGATACAGGTATGTTATTCTAATTTAAAAGTGACTTTCTAAATCATTACCAACAAAAAAATTTATAAATGCAAATTACCTACAGCAACCAAGAATGGATGAAAATTAACTACCGTGACTTATGCTAGCCATGTGTTAGCAGTTGGAATACTCAAAATAAGCAAACAAGATTGTGGTAAATCAAAACAAAATGAACAGGTGAAATCCGCTTCACATTCTTAAGGTTTATATTAAGCTCTAAATCTGACACACTGCTGAAGAAGTAAGTTTCAAACCCAATAATCTCTTTAATTGAGAGACCAAACTTCTTTCCTTAAAAGAAAAACCATGTAGAGCGTCTCATCTTATGTTGTTTATTACCCCTTGACTATAGAAAGCATGCTTCCGAGTAGAAAGAAGGTTATTGGCTAACAAATACATAGAAAAGCAGATGTAAAGAGAATATCTCTGAACCTTTGAATTGGACTCCTCTTCTTCCCCCTCCTCGTCCTCTATCATTTTTATCATCATCATCATTTTTGTTAAAGGAGCATTTGTACAGTACTATACTGAGTACTTTCTCTGCCTTATTTTATTTCGTCTTTATCATAGCTGTTAGGGAGATGTATTTCACGGTTTCCTTTTTTAGATGAGGAAACAGCATGGAGAGAATAAACACCCAGTTCAAGGTTATACAACCAGTAAGAGCAGAAGCTGGAATTTGACTGAGGCCTATCAGATCCTAGAGTCTATCCTTCTAATCCCTGCAATCAAACATCTAAGTGGACTTTCTGAGACTGTTTGGCTCTCACAGATGCTGTGATTTGGGTGCTAGATCATTCCAGTCTGGTGGCTATAGAAGGTGCTAATTCCTATAGGAAGTAGTCCCAGAGTTTTGGACCAGCTCTGGCTCTAATCATCCTCCAGAAGCATTCCTTGACTTTCAGGAATCCTGCAGTGGTTTTATGACAAGCCACATCTGCTAGAGTAAATGAAGGCCCAGATCCAGAGAGAAATGATCTAAACTTCTATTTCCCAGACGCTAGTTCTCTTTTATTAACATTCACATCACTAAGTTTAAATCTTGAGGCTATTTTCAGTGATTTTATCTCTTGCATCTTCCATGTCTGTGAGTCACCAAGTTCAGTAGGAGAGGTAGGTACAAAGATTAGTGTGGAAAGACTAGATTTTGAATGTAGCTATTTCCGATTTTGAAATCCAGCCCCACTATTTACTGTTTTTGTAACTTTGGACAGCTAAGTTACTTAATGTCTCTGTGCCCTGGTTTTTTGTTCTTAAAAATGTATATAACAAGTGTTAAATGAGATATCTGTATATAAATTTTTTATACAGTTTCTGGTACATGTAGGCTCTTTATCCCTGGTATTTTTCACTCCACAATGATTATTTAAACCGTTCTTTTACATTTCCACTTCTAATATCACTACAGCCAAGGCTTCCCTCTCTTCACTTCTTAGTTAGTGGAACATATACATATACCATCCACCAGGATCTTCTCAAATAATCCTTTAACTATGTCTTTCCTTAGTTTAGGAATTCGGTGTTCATCACTCAGAGACTTAATCAGTCTGCCCCCAGGTCCTACACTGGACCATCCTGCCTAATGTGCCTTTCTCTGATAGGGATTTAGGGATATATATTGTGTCTAAAAGTACTCATCCCAACCCATTTTGTCAGCCTTAGGAAACAAGGCACGTTTCCCAACATAGTCACTGCTCCTTATTGCTGTACTCCATTAATTGCTATAGATCTGTTTTTTTCTATAACCACTTTTTTGTGCCGTAACACAAGCTTCTCTAAAAGTTTACCATCTTTGATCTTAAAAAAAAAAAAAAAGTAGTATTGGGGACTTACCTGGCACTTCCACTGCGGGGGACTGGGTTCCATCCCTGGTCGGGGAACTAAGATCCCCACATGCTGCGCAGTGTGGCCAAAAAAAAAAAGTAGTGTTTATTTTAAAGTGAATCCTTTAGGCTTTACTGATACCTTCTAGTTCCCAGTTTCTATTTGTGCTTATTCTTTCCATATTTGTGACTGTATAGTCGATTCTGTCTCCTCTCAGCCTTCTCCTCTTGAATCTTAAAGACTGACTTTGTCAGGTAGTCACTGCAGCACCTCTTCCATCCCCTTCAGCATTTTATTTGATTGATTCCAGATATTATTACACATTGACTTTTACAAGCATAAGAACTTTTTCTTTCTGGGTCGATTATAATGCATAAACCTTTGCTTGGGCGCTTTGTAGCAGCATAGGGCTTTGAGGAAGTAGCCTTCAAGGACCATAATATTTCATGTTTATCTTTTAAAGCTGGCAGAAAGCTCATTAATCAAACATGGAGTTTGGGCTAAGTTTCTCTAAAAGTTTTTTTTTGTTGTTTTAATTTGCCTACTAAAGATCATCCCTCGGTTTTCTGACTACACATAAAGCATTGTGAACTACCCACTACCCCAAATATCAAACCCAAACCTCTTTTTCTAGTTTTTAATATTTTCCAGCTACTAATAGCATCCTTCCTCTCACCTGTATTTAGAATGACGGAATCATAAAGGACCAAGGAACTCATCTGGTCCAATCATTTCCTTTTTGCCCAAGTCTACACTCTTGTTCCTATCTCATCTCTTATATACTTCTCTACAGTGTCTCTATATTCACAAATAGTAGTGAAATAGAAAATCTTGTCCAGTCATAACAGCAATTTATTCTAATGATTGTAGGGATGGTATTTAGATGGAATTAGAAATTTCAAAAAGAAGTCGATAAGAGAAAATAATGTTGGGAAATGTAGTTCGTATATATAAAATTCTTGTACTACAGATTCAAATTAGAAGTTCACTTTCTTTTATTTTACCAGAATCTTATAGTGATTGTAATTTTAAATAAGAAGAAAAACAACTGAAGTTTGAAAAATTAAAGTTCTTCCTTGAAAGTAATCTCTTACCTTGATAAAATATACTACAATTACTTAATGTACTTATCTGCGATTCAGGTGAGATTTAGTTTAAGCTTTGAGCTTAGTTCCGTTAGAGGAAATACAGACAATAGCTTGAGATCATCATTGCTAGAATAAATAGGAAAAATGTTTTGAAAGAGGATTATTTTGCAGTACTCTTGAAAGTTATTTGTATAAAACAACTTGAATAAAAAAGATATTTTTTTTCCCTTCAGAGTCAGGTTTTACTTTCCATTATTCTAAATTCTGCTGCCTCCTAGAATTTATATAATTTTATCAGATATGGGATTTATTTTTAATATGCTAATGGAGAATGATTAACACTTTATTGTTTATTCCTATAATGAGCTAAGCTAATCAGAAATTTATGTTTTGTTAGATGAATTGAAGTTATAATCTTGTTAGTATTTTTTTCTCTAATTACTGAAGAAACAAAATTCATTTTTTTTGTCATAAAATAATTATTTAATTTCCTTTAAACTGAAAAGCTCAACAGAAACAGTGCAGCTAATGTTTAAAATTTAAACATGGAATTCTACTCCATTAACTAAAAAAAAATCTAACTCAAGTTCTTCTGTACTTACTAAAATTTTTCTTATAAATGTCATTAACAAACTGCTGTCTGCCAAATTCAATTGTTTTTCCATTTCTCATCTTTGAAACTGTTTACAACATCCTACTTTGTGAAACTTTTTTTTCACCCTTTTAATTAGTTTCAAAATTTTATTATAAAGCATATAAACTATTAAAAATGTGAGCATTGGGCTTCCCTGGTGGCACAGTGGTTGAGAGTCCGCCTGCCAATGCAGGGGACATGGGTTCGTGCCCCAGTCCGGGAAGATCCCACATGCCGTGGAGTGGCTGGGCCCGTAAGCCATGGCCGCTGAGCCTGGTGCGTCCGGAGCCTGTGCTCCGCAACGGGAGAGGCCATAGCAGTGAGAGGCCCGCATACCGCACCAAAAAAAAAAAAAAAATGTGAGCATTCATGTGCCCCCTACCAGTTTGATAAATAAAATATTATCAACAGAGTTCAAAGTCCCTGTGTGTTCTTCCCTGATGGTAATTTCCTCCCTGCCCAGACAGAAGTGTAACCATTATACCAAAATTTGGTATTTATCATTCTCATACATTTTTTATACTTTTACTGAGTATGTGTGTACTCCTACCTCAGTATGTCATATGTCACATTTTTATGTTTTAACCTTTATGTAAATGATATGAAAGTGTGTGTGTGTTATTTAGCACCTATTTTTGTATTTTTTACTTGACATTGTTTTATGAGATTTGTCCTCTCTTTTGCTTTTTTAAACTTCTTTGACACTGTTTTCTATTTGCTCATTCACTCCCCCTACTCATCTCCTTTGGTTGGACCCTCCTCTTCCATTGGTTTTGTTCCTAGGACCCTATAACTGACAGTACCTGCATTTGTAACTAGCACCCATGTGATCTGATACTGCTGGTGCTCAGGCTTTAGAAATAGTATCTATATATTTGGTTCTTGATGCATTGACAGGAACTGTATCTTGTTCGATTTGGAGTCCTCAAAAACTTCTACAGAGCATCTGTTACATAGTGGCTGTTCAGTACATTTATACTGAGTGACCAGGTTTGTATTTCATCTTGTCTTCTCTGGAAATATGTTGTCATAAGAAATTATGCTTGGAATTTGGGTGTTTTCAACACTAAACCAACCAAGCTGTTTATCTCCATGAGAAATAGAAGCATATTTTGCCCCACCCAGACCATGTCCTTTTAAACTTGTGAGCATTACATGTATGTGTCACATAAATTGGATAGAATAAATTGCAGGTTATGCTCATAATGTTTGCTATGCTTATAAGGGATCCATTAGCTAAAAGGATATTTTCATACACAAATGTTAGGGTAAGATTTAATATATTGTATATAAAAGATAATCACCTCTAATTTAATATGTACTATAAAATTCCATCACAAGTTACAGATTTCCTATGAATTCAATTTAAAAGGAATTGCTTTTTTTAAAGAGTAAGGGAAGCATAATCTAGAATTTAAAAATATACTAGAATATATATATGTATATATATATGTATGTGTATACACACACACAACTTGGAAGTTGAAAGGTACTGTTAGTATTTTTCTTTTTTAATTTTGCTATTTATGATTAGGCAGATCTTCTCTAAATAGGTTTTGGTCATGAGTTGGTCCAATGTGGATTATACTGCTCTGAGTATATTTAAGTTGTTGACTAATATATAGACACATGAGTATTTTTTTCTGTACAGAAACATTTTGTTAAGGAAAGTAGGGTGATAACTATGGGCTACAATCAAGGAAGATTTGTATTTATGTTTATATTTTAGCTTATTTGTTCATCCATGTTCTGCTTTAAAATAGAGGAATTTAAGGTGGCCAGTCTATATTTAAGTATGCATTAAATTCGGCCATGGGTTTTGGTTTTCCATTGAATGGACTGACCTGTTAAGATTTCTTTTGTTGTTTGTTTCTGTTTTCTTTAATATGATTTACCTAAAATTCTTTGGAAAAAAAACATGTTTCGTAACAGTACTGGTTTAAGGACAGATCATGGTGTGATTCTTGATTCGACAGCTTCCTGAGCTATAGGACGTGAGGTGCAACTTTCTCATTAGATACACTTGATGCCAATATTTACTTTCAGTGTTGGTCTAACAAAATTTAACAAAGGTCCTTTTGGCAAACTGAAAAAAAAACAAATATAGTGAAGGAGTATGCCAACTTAAAAAATTGTTTTCATTATGGGCTTATTTGTCCAGGAACATTCGTACACAGTCTTCTACACAATTCATAATAACCAAGTGGTAATGCCTTTTTATTGTCTGGTAGTTTTGTATGCAGATTTTTATAACTCAGTATTTAATGTATGAATTTGTCTAAATGCAATAATATTGTTTTATGCATGTGTGTTTAAGTTTCTTACCCCCAAAAAAGTGGCCAAATGTTGGTGTTAGCCAAATTTTTAAATGTTAGAGAATTATTTTTAGATTTACATGAGTCCACATTTCTGAGTGGGTAATATAATTCTCCTTTGCTCACATGTTAATTTTTATTGTCCTCATCAGCTTGGTCTTGCACTCTTTTTTTAAAATTTTTATTTATTTATTTTTGGCTGCGTTGGGTCTTTGTTGCTGCGCGGGGTCTTTCTCTAGTTGTTGCAAGCGGGGGCTACCCTTTGTTGCGGTGCACGGGTTTCCCATTATGAGGGCTTCTCTTGTTGCGGAGCACGGGCCCTATGCACGCGGGCTTCAGTAGTTGTGGCTCGCGGGCTCTAGAGGGCAGGCTTAGTAGTCATGGCCACACGGGCTTCGTTGCTCCATGGCACGTGGGATCTTCCCGGACCATGGCTCCAACCCGTGTCCCCTGCATTGGCAGGTGGATTCTTAACCACTGTGCCACCAGGGAAGTCCGGTCTTGCAGTTTTATAAATGACTCCATTTAATGGAAAAGAGGATATATTGTAGTTTCAAGTTTAATAACAATTTTCCTGGGTTTTGAAGAAGTTTCTCTCATGATGTGAGACCCTATATAATATGGATTATTCAACTCAATGAACACTTGCAGAGAACCCACTATGGGCAGTGCATGTTGCGGGGGGCTAGGGATAAACAAAACCTGACTTTGAGAAGGAGAACCCTAAACAGATTGGTTTACTACAGGGTATCAGTGCTAGAATATGACTTAAGAACAGGTGCCATGAGAGCTCAGAGAGACGGCTACTTCATTGATCCCAAGGTAACTTGGAATAGATGACATCCCAGCTGATCACTGAAAAATTAGCTTAGTAGACTTTTGATAGGTGAAGCAGAGGAGAGGGGAAGAGGAGCTACTGGCTGCAGTGTGTCCAGGTAGAGAGAGTAGCCTTGGTAAAAGCAGGCAGCTCTGACAGAATTTGTCATGTGTTGATGGAGAAAGAAGATCAAAGTTCAGTTTAAGATGACTGGAGTGAGTGTAAAGTAAAATTAGGCCAAAGTGGGAGATGAAACTAGACTGGTAAGCAAGAGCTAGTCGTGAAGGTCCGTGTATCCAAGAAGCTTGTATTTTACCGTCGATGGGGAGACAGTGCAGATTTAGAGTAGAGGGGTGATATGAAAGGAATCAATTATCCAAAAGTTCGTCATTTATCCAAGAATATAGCTAGCTAACTTAATGGAGCTTCTGTAAAACAAGTGTCTTTTTTTTTTAGTTCAGTTCTTATATTGCTGCCTAAATCGATGAATTTCATTAGGCAAAAATGTTTAATTTCCTAAGAGTAATACAGTTCTATTTAGAAATTAGTAAGTCTTTTAAAATCACAAATGCTAAGAATAACTTTTTGGTATTATCAGTGCTTTTGAGCAAAATTTTATACAATGATTAAATTGAAATATGGAAAGTAGAGACCATTCAACAACATGCAATTGATAACACAGTTTCTTAAGAGAAATATTTTAATAATTTGTCCATTCCTTCTTCTTTGATTAATTCATAATTAGGTATGTTTCCTACCTGGTGGGCAGACATGAAATAACTATTCCTGGGCAGGCATATGCTTGAAAACCTTTGCTATATATTGACTGAGAAAAATCACTGGCAATTTACTGCTGATCTAAATTTGAGCACCTGAAATCTTAACACTTAATTGAATATTTAGTGGTCATAAAATAAGTGGTCCATAGGAGCAGAGGTACCAAGTTAGAACAGCAAGAACCATAAAGAACTCTGGCTTTAGGTTTTCACTTTACTCACTTGGTTTTGTTTTCCTTCACCACACAAATTGTTATAAATTTTCCACTTGCTAGAAAGGATTTCTCAAGCATTGCTGGACAGTTTAGATTATTTTCCTCGTAGATAAATCTGTATGTAATCATTTTAACAGGTGAGAGAATTCAAGGAAGTGGTGACTTGCTAGGAAATGAGTTTGCAAGGCTGTAAGTTGTTTTTTCTTTATTGGTATGATTTCCCAAATATCCCATTTCATTTTCACGTGAAAGGTACTTTTCCATCTTGTCACTTCTACATTGAACAAGTCTACCCGCTAGGAGGCGGTCTTTCCAAACTCTATTTTTCGAAGCGCCTGGAAAACTTCCCCAATAAACCTTGTGGGTATTTATTCACCTTTTCTGTTTCTGTTTCTAAACGAAAGATGTTTGCACGCAGTCTCTATTTGCTAGTGGAGACAGGTCTTTTTATTGTTGTTAAAGCAACAATAACAAAGACTGCCAAATGTTTTGGTTGGTGCCTGTTTTTCTAGGTGCTAGTTTTTGGACAGAGATATTTAATTTTTTAGAAAAACACAATCTATTTGTTAGCACATGTTCACTAAAAGTTCTATTAATACCTTTAAAATAGTGATTCTCTCCCCAGTATTTTTTTCTCTTAGGTAAAAACATATAGATCTCTAAGTTTATCTCAGTTGTGAAGAGTTGAGGATATTAAGCCACAATAGCATGCAATGTTACAAAAACTAAACATTGATTTGCGTTAGAAAGAGCTTTCAGGTTCAAAAAATCGTCAGAGACTGTAAGATTGGTGTGTAGTATATATACACAAACATAAATACAGTTTAGAATGACCAGACCATAGAGAACATTTTCTTAGTGGCTTGTGAAGGTCAGTCTTATTACTGCTGGTCATAGACTGATATAGGCAGGCCCCTTGTGATAAGGATGCATATAAAATTAAACTAGAGTTATTAGTGATGTCCGAAAAAAAAATCACACTCTGAGTTTTAGAGATAGTAATTAATGCAGTTATTGAATTTTTAGATAGTTTCAGATTTCTATTATCAAAGATTGTAACTGAACATTTAAAATGCATTTCAAATTGAAATTGGTTGGTTTACTTAAAAAGCATGATTTTTCAAATTTGTTATATCAGAGTTAGAGGCCTGGCTCCAGGTATTCATTCATTTATTGAGTGCGGACTGTGTCAGGTCCTGTTCCTGACTTGGTTTAGAGCAGCAATCATAAGGACAAAATCCCTTTACCTGTGTTTGTATTTGGTAGTGGTGGTGACAAGGGACAAGGGTACATTCCAGGTTGCAACAAAAAAGGGTTAAGCACTTGTAAAAGGTTGAGAGTAGTAGAAGCTAAGCTACTTTATACAGAGAGGCCAGAAGGGTCTCACTGAAAAGGTATTATTTGAGAAGAGATCTGAAGGAAATGAGAAAGAAAGTCATGCATATAACATTCTGGATAAAAGGAAAAGCAAGCAGTCCTGTGGTTTATTTTAGGAAGAGTCAGAGAGCCTGGGCCTGGAGTGTGGAGGAGAGTGGTAGCAGAGGAAGTCAGAGAGATGTGAGAGGGCCTAGTAGACGGGATGTCACGGGTGGGATTTGTGCAGAAGAATGGGCTGATCTGACGTAACTTTTCAGAGGGTCACTCTAACTTCTGAGGTGAATCTCAGAAGGGGCTGGGATGAAAGTATGAAAACTAGTTTAAATCGTTTTGCAGTGGTCTAGGCAAGAGATAATGGTTCTCCGTGAACGTGAGGAAGTTCCTTAACTTTGTCGAGGCTGTTTCCTCCTGTTACTGGGAGATAACGAGACCTATGTATCAACTTGTTTTGAGGATTAAATGACAGAACATGCTGGGTTAATTTGGCCAAGACTTTGTGGGACTGATTCATGTAGAAGGTCATCTGTTGAGTTTTATATGCAGGTACACGTGCACACACACATATATATTGTATATATATTTCACCCAGTCAAAATCATATCTTTGATTATTGCAAGAATCAGTCAACTTAGTGTTCTCTCAGTCTCCTGTCTTCTCCATCAAATACATTTTACCATGAATTGTGTTTCTCAACACAGTTCTGAGAATGTGTTTCTTTGCCTGCATGCTCCCAATTCCCAAACCTGTGATGGTTCCCTGTAACTTAGCATAAAATCAGAACTTTTGAATCCAACGTTTGAAAGTCTTCGGTGTTCCGTTTCCTTTACCCACTGTTTAAGCAATGCCAAACTTATTGCTATTTCCTGTAAATGCCCGGCTCTCCAATCCTTCTGTTTTATTTAGGGTCCTTCTGCCTGGTATGTCGAGGGTGTGAATCTCAGTTCACCCACACAGATATGTAAGGAATATGACTCTATTTGATCATAGCTGAATTGAGCCCCATTCTGCTTGGGGCGGAGGTGGAAACTTAATCTGGCAATTCTGATCTCCCTTGGCTTTTTTCCTGTGGCTGTACTTAGGTTCTTGGGGACTCTAATAATTGTAAGCCATCAGGGGAAGGAAGGCAGGGACATCAGTCTGGTCCTCTGCGGTGATCCATTGGCAATAACATGCTGGCTGGCATCCCCGAGATGTCTGCCACTCAGCTGCTCTAGAGTTGGAGACTAAGGTCTTCACTTCTGCTCCCTCAGAGTGTGTAGTTATAAGCACCACCCTTCAAGGGTGAGTAGTACTGGGATTTTGCATCTCCTTATAACACTCACTCCCAATTTCTGTAACCCCTGGGCCCTAACTGCTAGCAGTGGACTGAGGGGAGTAGCTGTAACTTATCTGGGCAAGTTTTGCTGTCTTATATAGAGAGGAGAGATTGATTATGCTCTTGAAACTTCTGGAAATTCATAGTCTGTATGTTCAACAGGAAAACATGGGCATGTGATTTTCTAATAGTTCTTTTGTTATTGTTTTTAGTTACTAATTCTGTAGGCACCACAGAATTTATACCTTTACCCCTATACACACACCTATGGTATGTGTTCACCACAATTAGGAAGATATATTGAGCTTTTATAGATAGATGTCCAAATGTCTTATGTCTTAAAGCAGTGTTTCTCACAAGGTGGCTGGAGGGCCGACTCTATCAGGGTTACTAGGAATGGTTGTTTAAAATGCAGGTGTTACAGAATTTTTGATTTAGAATCTCCCATGATGAAGATTGATAGTTTGTAATAAATTTCCAAGGTGATTCTTTTGTACCCTAAACTTTCTGAATCATCGCTGTAAGTTGTAGAGAAAGACAGTGACCAGAAGACAGTGTTCTTCCAAACAACCCTTTTGATTTCTTCTGGGCCAGGATATTATGGATTGTGGATCACATTTGGTTAATTGTTACTGGATTATTAATTATTTTATTATCTGTTTATTTCCAGCTTAAATTGTAGTTTTCTAAATCTGTATTTACATCTATACCTTTCAAATTTGTTACTTTATGAATTTTTGTATCTCGGTATGATTTTTAAAGTGCTATCAATTTACCTATAAACATCTTCCCCTTTTCATACCCAGTATTGTTTATTTGTGCCTCTTTCTTGATAAGCCTTTCTCTAGGTTTATCTATTTTATTTATATTTTCAAAGAACAAGGTTATGGTTTTGGTTACTGTCTCTGCTTTTTTCCAGTAAGTTTTTTTATTATTTATTTTTCTACCTAATTTATTTACATTTAAATCTTTAGCTTTTGAATTAAATTATCCCTTTTTAGTTTTGTTTTGTAAATAAGTGCAATTAAGGCTATAAATTTAGCTTTCAGTGTCACTGTAGCAGCTTTACAATATAATTTGGTACCTTCATTTAGTTCTAAATATTTTGTGATTTTCATTTTAACTTCTTTAATTAGTTTGAGAGCACTTTTTTTTTTTTAATGTTTTTAGGACCCCTCCATGTGATCTTCAAAATCTCAACATTATTATGTGGTAAAAAAAACTATGAATTCTGTAGTAAAGAATCCATTACAAATCCAATGTTTGGATGATGGGATTTTCTGGTTGATACAATTTTCTGGTTAAAGAAAAGCTATCTTAAATCCTTAAAAGATTTTCACAAATCTTTTGAAGTTGTGTTTGTTCAAGTTACTACCCTACCTGCTCGATAAAGCCCTAAGGGCTTCCATCATCCCCTGAATAATCTGACTCCACTGCCCAGTTTACTCTCACACCCCTCTCTCTCCCTTTTTTTTTTTTTTTACACCTTTATTGGAGTATAATTGGTTTACAATGGTGTGTTAGTTTCTGCTTTATAACAAAGTGAATCAGTTATACATATACATATGTTCCCATATCTCTTCCCTCTTGCCTCTCCCTCCCTCCCACCCTCCCTATCCCACCCCTCTAGGTGGTCACAAAGCACCGAGCTGATTTCCCTGGGCTATGCGGCTGCTTCCTACTAGCTATCTATTTTACCTTTGGTAGTGTATATATGTCCATGCCATTCTCTCGCTTTGTCACAGCTTACCCTTCCCCCTCCCCATATCCTCAAGTCCATTCTCTAGTAAGTCTGTGTCTTTATTCCTGTCTTTACCCC
This sequence comes from Delphinus delphis, assembly GCF_949987515.2. Classification (NCBI taxonomy): domain Eukaryota; kingdom Metazoa; phylum Chordata; class Mammalia; order Artiodactyla; family Delphinidae; genus Delphinus; species Delphinus delphis. The sequence goes on along the minus strand of NC_082685.1, from coordinate 100,572,882 downwards.
TAGGATCTTCATGACATTTTTTTCCCTTAAATTCCATATATATGTGTTAGCATACGGTATTTGTCTTTCTCTTTCTGACTTACTTCACTCTGTATGACAGACTCTAGGTCCATCCACCTCATTACAGATAACTCAATTTCGTTTCTTTTTATGGCTGAGTAATATTCCATTGTATATATGTGCCACATCTTCTTTATCCATTCATCGGATGATGGACACTTAGGTTGTTTCCATCTCCAGGCTATTGTAAATAGAGCTGCAATGAACATTTTGGTACAAGACTCTTTTTGAATTATGGTTTTCTCAGGGTATACGCCCAGTAGTGGGATTGCTGGGTCACATAGTAGTTGTATTTGTAGTTTTTTAAGGAACCTCCATACTATTCTCCATAGTGGCTGTACCAATTCACATTCCCACCAGCAGTGCAAGAGTGTTCCCTTTTCTCCACACCCTCTCCAGCATTTATTGTTTCTAGATTTTTTGACGATGGCCATTCTGACTGGTGTGAGATGATATCTCATTGTAGTTTTGATTTGCATTTCTCTAATGATTAATGAAGTTGAGCATTCTTTCATGTGTTTGTTGGCAGTCTGTATATCTTCTTTGGAGAAATGTCTATTTAGGTCTTATGCCCATTTTTGGATTGGGTTGTTTGTTTTTTTGTTATTGAGCTGCTTATAAATTTTGGAGATTAATCCTTTGTCAGTTGCTTCATTTGCAAATATTTTCTCGCATTCTGAGGGTTGTCTTTTGGTCTTGTTTATGGTTTCCTTTGCTGTGCAAAAGCTTTGAAGTTTCATTAGGTCCCATTTGTTTTTTTTTGTTTTTATTCCCATTTCTCTAGGAGGTGGGTCAAAAAGGATCTTGCTGTGATTTATGTCATAGAGTGTTCTGCCTATGTTTTCCTCTAAGACTTTGATAGTTTCTGACCTTACATTTAGGTCTTTGATCCATTTTGAGCTTATTTTTGTGTATGGTGTTAGGGAGTGATCTAATTTCATACTTTTACATGTACCTGTCCAGTTTTCCCAGCACCACTTATTGAAGAGGCTGTCCTTTCTCCACTGTACATTCCTGCCTCCTTTATCAAAGATAAGGTGACCATATGTGCATGGGTTTATCTCTGGGCTTTCTATCCTGTTCCATTGATCTATCTTTCTGTTTTTGTGCCAGTACCATACTGTCTTGATTACTGTAGCTTTGTAGTATAGTCCGAAGTCAAGGAGTCTATTCCTCCAGCTCCGTTTTTCGTTCTCAAGATTGCTTTGGCTATTCGAGGTCTTTCGTGTTTCCATACAAATTGTGAAATTTTTTGTTCTAGTTCTGTGAAAAATGCCAGTGGTAGTTTGATAGGGATTGCATTGAATCTGCAGATTGCTTTGGGTAGTATAGTCATTTTTGCAATATTGATTCTTCCAATCCAAGAACATAGTATATCTCTCCATCTATTTGTATCATCTTTAATTTCTTTCATCAGTGTCTTATAATTTTCTGCATACAGGTCTTTTGTCTCCTTAGGTAGGTTTATTCCTAGATATTTTATTCTTTTTGTTGCAGTGGTAAATGGGAGTGTTTTCTTGATTTCACTTTCAGATTTTTCATCATTAGTATTTAGGAATGCCAGAGATTTCTGTGCATTAATTTTGTATCCTGCTACTTTACCAAATTCATTGATTAGCTCTAGTAGTTTTCTGGTGGCATCTTTAGGATTCCCTATGTATAGTATCATGTCATCTGCAAACAGTGACAGCTTTACTTCTTCTTTCCCGATTTGGATTCCTTTTATTTCCTTTTCTTCTCTGATTGCTGTGGCTAAAACTTCCAAAACTGTGTTGAATAAGAGTGGTGAGAGTGGGCAACCTTGTCTTGTTCCTGATCTTAGTGGAAATGCTTTCAGTTTTTCACCATTGAGGACAATGTTGGCTGTGGGCTTGTCATATATGGCCTTTATTATGTTGAGGAAAGTTCCCTCTATGCCTACTTTCTGCAGGATTTTTATCATAAATGGGTGTTGAATTTTGTCAAAAGCTTTTTCTGCATCTATTGAGATGATCATATGGTTTTTCTCCTTCAATTTGTTAATATGGTGTATCACGTTGATTGATTTGCGTATATTAAAGAGTCCTTGCATTCCTGGAATAAACCCCACTTGATCATGGTGTATGATCCTTTTACTGTGCTGTTGGATTCTGTTTGCTAGTATTTTGTTGAGGATTTTTGCATCTATGTTCATCAGTGATTTTGGCCTGTAGTTTTCTTTGTGACATCCTTGTCTGGTTTTGGTATCAGGGTGATGGTGGCCTCGTAGAATGAGTTTGGGAGTGTTCCTCCCTCTGCTATATTTTGGAAGAGTTTGAGAAGGATAGGTGTTAGCTCTTCTCTAAATGTTTGATAGAATTCACCTGTGAAGCCATCTGGTCCTGGGCTTTTGTTTGTTGGAAGATATTTAATCACAGTTTCAATTTCAGTGCTTGTGATTGGTCTGTTCGTATTTTCTATTTCTTCCTGATTCAGTCTTGGCAGGTTGTCCATTTCTAAGAATTTGTCCATTTCTTCCAGGTTGTCCATTTTATTGGCCTAGAGTTGCTTGTAGTAATCTCTCATGATCTTTTGTAATTTCTGCAGTGTCAGTTGTTACTTCTCCTTTTTCATTTGTAATTCTATTGATTTGAGTCTTCTCCCTTTTTTTCTTGATGAGTCTGGCTAATGGTTTATCAATTTTGTTTATCTTCTCAAAGAACCAGCTTTTAGTTTTATTGATCTTTGCTATCGTTTCCCTCATTTCTTTTTCATTTATTTCTCATCTATCTTTATGATTTCTTTCCTTCTGCTAACTTTGGGTTTTTTTTTGTTCTTCTTTCTCTAATTGCTTTAGGTGCAAGAGAGCACATTTTTAAAAAGGTTTTAAATATTTTATTTTTATTTTCCTGCTGAGCCCTAATTTAGTAATATTGGGTCAAAAGCATAGTGTGAATGACATCATTTTGAAAAACTTTTTTTGAGATTTTAGTGGGAATCTTGTACATAGTAGTTTTTATCAATATTTTCTGTTAACTTGTCAAACTTTTTGTTTGTTCACACCTTTTCTGTCCTTGCTATTATTTTATCTGCTTGATCTATCAGTATCTGATAAAAGTGTTTTGAATCTTTTATTTTGATTGGGTATTTCTCACTATCTCCTTTGAATTCTGTCAAGTTTTGCCAAATATGTTTTAAGATTACATTGATATTTTTCATGTATTTTGATAGTTTTTTCTATTACAAATATCCTTTTATCCTTTTAATGCTTTTTTTCTTTTAAATTATATTTTGTCCAATTTTCTTATTGCTAAGGTAGTGTCTTGTTCTTGTTTTAAGTGTATTTCATATTTTATTTTCAGCCTTTAGTGTGTTTTTGTTTTAGATTCTTGTAAACAATTAATAGCTTGATTTTTTTTAAATAAATTCAAGTATTCTCTCTCTTAATAAGTCAGTTTAGTCTATGTACATTTATTGTGATTACTGATACACTGGATGACGTCTACATTATTTTTTGTTTTCTGTTGATCATCTTTTTTTTCTTTTCTTCTTAATTTTTCTCTTTCCCTATCTTCTGGTGAACTGATGGTGCCTTCTTCAGCCTCTTATTTTTTTTTGATAATTTAGAAATTGTGGATTGTATTAATGTTTCCTCATAAATTTTAACATGTATATTTAATTGTGAAAATGTTAACAGTATCTATATTTATTATTTTTGTCCTCTTTCTAATTGAAACAAGTCATCAATGTTTTGTTTATAGATTTTTTCAACAAGAATTATTATCATTTGTTTAGTACATAGATAAAAATTTTGGCCCATTTTTGCTGTGGCCGAAACACTTGCTGTGTTTATCTTTGTTTCTTCTATATTATACCTTCCTGATGAGTTTAATTTTCTTGTTCCAGAAGAATATACTTTAATAAGTCTTTTGGTAAGTATGTTGGTGCCAAGTATTTCAGTCTTTTTGTGTCTAAATTATATTTATTTTTCCCTCAGTTCTTGAATAACTGTTTGGGTCAGTATGAAATTTTAGGTTAAGAGTTGTATTTCCTTGGCACCTTGCAAATATTGCTTCATTGTTTCTTGACATCTGTTGCTGCCTATCTGTCATTCTAACGTAAATAATTTGTATTTTACTCCCTCGGGTAGTTTTTAATGTTCGCTGTTTTATTACAATATGTTTAGGTCTATATTTATCCTTATTTATTCTACTTATACTTGAAGTGCATATCAAGTAATGACATGTTTTTCATTAATTCTGAAAAATTCTAAGCAATTGCCTTATCACAAATTTCTTTTTCAATTCTCTTTTTCTGGAGGATATATTAGGATACTTTCCAGTATCTTACCTATTCTTTCATAATTTTTAACCTTGTCTTTCTGTGCTGCATTTTGGGTGAGTTTTTCAGTATTTACTACCCTTTCATTAATTCACTCTTTGATCCCAGCCTAAAATTATCCCATTTATTGCATCTTTTAATTTTAATAACTGTATTTTTAAATGTCAAGGTTTATATTTTTTCACATTTACCTATTCATATTTCATTTCTGTGTATATTTTGTAGACTCTTGTTATTTTTATTGATAATTTTGTCTGCACTAATTCTGGCCATTGTTAACCTACTCTCTTAAGATCTTTGTCAGATTGTTTCATGAAATTAATTTCATCTGGAGCACATTTATATTCAAATAGCTGATTTTATTGATTGTCTTTATTTTCATTAGATTTATTCATGTGTTTTGAAATACTGGTTGGCAGACTCATTTTGAGCAGCAGGTTTTTTGTTTTCTTTCTCCTCCTCTTTTTCCCTTCCTCTATCATCTCTTCACGTCTAATAGTACTGCAGTGGCTTCCACCCAAAATTTAGAGCCCCCATTCTGGAACTCAGACTTACAATAACAAAGTAGTACGGGGGATATGGTCAGTCTAATCTTGGAGCCAAATGATGACTTGGCTCAGTTTCTGGTCAGGAGGCTGTATTGGTGTTTTCACTTACCCAGTCTTACAGCTTCATAAAACACTAACACAGGCGACAGTTGACAGAAACTGTTTCAGTCTGTTTTCAGGAAGTTGAGCTAGAGAGGCGTCAACACATGCCACGTGCAGTCCCCCATCTCCTGTGAAACATTTTAGTTTCTCTTTATCCCACAGGAGCTGAAATTTCTGATGTCTCAGCATACTTCCAGACCCATAGCCCAACAAGATCACTACTTCAGCACCTGTCCAGTTCCTTGATTTTTGTTCCATTTCCAGTTCACTAAAATAGTCGATTATATTTGACCTTGACTGTAATTTTTACTCTTCCCACCCTTTTTTAAAAAAAACTCCATTGTTGGTCTGTATTTAAAGTGGACTTTCCTCTGTGACGCTATTGTGCATCTTGAATTGGAAGTCCCGAACAGCTTGTTGGAGCAAGAGGAAGAAATAAAGAAATAATTTTGAGTTGTCATTCAGTAATTTTTAATGACAGTTAAGGCAAAAGTAACTTTTTTATTTACTGGTTTTCATTCTAGTTGTAGAATTCATTGCTCTGAAAAATTCACTTTCATTGCCTTGAAGTGTTTCTTATTTAGATTGACTCAATTTTAGAACTGCTTGGTTTTGACTTGTAATTTGTTGCCAAATTTAATACACTACCATAAGTATTGAAGAGTATGCTTTTTGGAGGGAAAGTATAACAGCAAGGCTCACAATGTTTCACTGTCAAAAGAGGTATTATTTTATTAAAGGCTTCCCTACTGAACACTTCTATTAAAGCTTTTTGTGATCTACTCTGGATAATATTACTCTGCTTCCTCAGCCAGAGCCTCTGCTTAATTCCCTAATATTTTTCACTCAACAAATATTTTATTGAGTGCCTATTATGTGCCAGGTACTGTTCTGTGCATAAAATATGGGCATATGACAGCAGACAAATCATATAAAGTCTCTAACTTCTTGGAGCTTACATTCTAGCTTATTGTTAATAATAGCTTTGATCAAGCAGCATTTTTATTAATCACTAAACACTGAGGAAAGTTATAATTCTGGGATTGGTTATTATGTACTGTATTGGTAAGAGAAGTGCAGTTGGTGCTTCTAGGTTTACTTTTATTATCTTTCTACGCAGGTGCTATATCTAGAGGAACTCAATTGACTCTTCTTGTCACATGCCTAGAACACTGACAAAAGAAATAACTACCCAAATCTGTACATGCTTGTGTCTTTCTATATATTTTCTATTGTAAATCTACAGTGGTAGAAGACTATCAGTTATTCCAATGCTATAGTTACGGAAGTTATGGACTTAAAGGTAATCCAGGAAAAGATAGATAATATATTTTGTTTGTCTAAAAATTAAACGTGCCCCTTTTAGAAAACCACATTGAAATCTTCTAGCTTGAAAAACAAAGTTAAACTAAGACGATGAAAGAAAAATGTATTGTCAGTTTAAGCCTTGGTATTATGTTTTAAAACATAGTAGTCAAAGAAGGGTCCCATTTTTAATGAGGTACAAGATGTGGATTAGAGTTTCTCTCATTAATTAGTTAGCTGTGTGGGGAATGACACTTAAAAGCAATTTTAGGGTATTTATTAGTTTTCATTGACTTACTCATTTTGTTCAGATTTGCTGCTGTGATTAACGAATTTTTGAGCAATGACGATTAGGTTAATTTGAGTTCATTATTCAAATACCAGGGCCTAACAGATGGAACACTAAACTGAAGGTCAGGAAATGTGGATTCCTGTCTAGGCTCACTGTTTACTTTCCCTGCAATTTGAATTTCTTCCTGCCTTATAGAGATATTGTGGATTAATGTTACTGTGAATGAAATGCTTTAAAGGACAAGGATATAAAGTAGTATGAAAGTACATGTGGAAAAAAATAATAATTTAGAGAGAAAAAATTTTCTTGTTCACCTGGGAATAATATTTGGAATTGATAAACAACTTTTCAGTGGAAATTTAGATACTGTGCTCTACAGTTAGAAGAATAGCTTTTCCTTTCTGTTTTTTTTGTTTGTTTGTTTAATAATCATAATACCTAATATTTTGAATAGTGATTTCTAGATTTTTAAGTACTTTCTCATCCTAACTTCATATAATACTTACAAAAGCTCTGTAAATTAGACCATTTCTGTATAGCCTCATGAAAAAAAAAAGACAATAATCTTTTCTTGGAGAGCTTAAGAGTGACTGGACACATTTATCTTATCCTTCAGCACTGATGTCATTTTAGAATTTCCCCATACAGCCAGGAGATCCTGTCATTCTTACCTCACCTCACCTCACCTCACCTCACTTCACCTCTTCATGGAGTTCAGAAATAACATATTTCCCAAGCATGCAACTTGATATTCTGATTCTCCTTAGGCCTTCAAAACACCATTGTTGACTTTGTTCTCTTAAGACCTGTTCCTGTAAATAGCTCCTAGCATTTATTGCAGACTAGCAGAACAGCAGAAGAACTGCAGTTATTTCAGACAAGGAATGTAAAATAGGCTAAAAATCTACCACCCTCCGCCGACGGTCCTTTGGACGTGGATATAAATCTGATCCTGTCTTATCCAAAATATGAGCTGCTCTTATTTTGTGACATACGGAAGCACACTCTGCATTCAAACAATTTCACAAAGGGAAAATACATTATTTGTATCAATTTTTAGTTTTCTCTAAGAATGCAAGGTAATTCAAAAAGCCAAGTTTAGTTTGGCATTTACTCTGAATTTATGAGTCATCCATGATTTCGATGATGTTACTTCTTATTCCAAGTTTGTCCATTGCTGGCAAAGGGACGCTACACAGGTGAACTGGCTAAGTTTCAGTACAAAGCTCTGTTGAATTGTAAACGTGTACACTGGGGACAGACAGTGTAGGATTATGTATATATGGTCGTGTCTGTTGTCACAGTGAATTTGCTTCTGAGATGAAATTCCTGAAATAGAGAGGAAAATATGTGTCAGGACCTTGGAGGCTGGCTTTAGAATGTGGTCAGTGGAGATGCTGGGGCGTAGGACTCAGTTTCTGAAGTGAGGTCACAAAGTTTAAGGCCTTCAGGGGCCAGTTACGTGAATGAAGACAAATATAAGGCAATGGGGAATGGTGACAGTGGGGACCCGAGGAGTACAGGCGCTGCCTAGGGGCATTCACATTCAGATTATTAAAAACACTGTACTGGCCAAACAAAACACACGTGCAGGCAAAAGTTCACTTTCCAGCGTGTGACGCCTGCTGTTAGGCCAAGTTCAATTCCCTCAGCTGGTTAGTGTGGTAGATCCCATTAGATCTGTCAAGTGTATGTTAGCATCTGAGGGGCTCTGGAACCTTGACTGAAAGTCACCGACCCTGTCACAGTGTCCTTACTGTTCCTCTGTGCCTCCTCATCTTCCCATAGTGCCCATGCACAGCCACAACAGGCCCAGAGATACAGGAGCCTGAGGCCAGAACTCCACTCACAACAGGCTGGCGTATGAATCCTCAGCACTAGAAGGGGAACTGCAGTTAATATGGGGTGGCAGATGTTTGGTGTTATAAATAATGCAAATTTTTATTTTATCAGAACAGACTATTTCTTTTTTTTTAATTATTCAAACAGAAAGTCACAAAAATTATAATCATCCTCATCAGTTCACTCAGTCCCATGTAATTTTTTTTCATCTTGATCTTTTGTTAGCACTTTTATGAATTCATCACTTTTCCATTAGAGTTCTGAAAATGCTTATTCATTCAGTTCAGCAGTGTAGTCAGTTACCAGAAACCTGTACTTGTCAGAGTCTTTTCCATGAATTCCTTGAAGATGAAACCGTTTTATAGGAACATTTTTGTGAAAGCATCAGAGTACACCCAGAACTGTCTGTAAATGACGAAAGACTTAAAAATGACCATGGTTAAAGATTTGATGAAGGTTCATAATAATGCAGTTGACAAGAAATTTAGTTATTTCTGAGATACACATTTTAAAGTAATAGCTAGAATTATGACTTATAACATTATACCAGAACATATAAGATTTTTAGAAATTTCATGTAATGTCTGAAACATTTATTTTAACATATTTCCATACAAATAACCCAAAGAAAGTTTAGTATTAGTTGTTTTTTTGTTTGTTTGTTTTTTTATACTGCAGGTTCTTATTAGTCATCAATTTTATACACATCAGTGTATACATGTCAATCCTAATTGCCCAATTCAGCATACCACCATCCCCACCCCACCACAGTTTTCTCCCCTTGGTGTCCATACGTTTGTTCTCTGCATCTGTGTCTCAACTTCTGCCCTGCAAACAGGTTCATCTGTACCATTTTTCTAGGTTCCACATACATGCGTTAATATATATTTGTTTTTCTCTTTCTGACTTACTTCACTCTGTATGACAGTCTCTAGATCCATCCACGTCTCAACAAATGACTCAATTTCGTTCCTTTTTATGGCTGAGTAATATTCCATTGTATATATGTATCACAACTTCTTTATCCGTTTGTCTGTGGATGGGCATTTAGGTTGCTTCCATGACCTGGGTATTGTAAATAGTGCTGCAGTGAACATTGGGGTGCATGTGTCTTTTTGAATTATGGTTTTCTCTGGATATATGCCCAGTAGTGGGATTGCTGGGTCATATGGTAATTCTATTTTTAGTTTTTAAGGAACCACCATACTGTTCTCCATAGTGGCTGTATCAATTTACATTCCACACCAACAGTGCAAGAGGGTTCCCTTTTCTCCACACCCTCTCCAGCATTTGTTGTTTGTAGATTTTCTGATGGTGCCCATTCTAATTGGTGTGAGGTGATACCTCATTGTACTTTTGATTTACATTTCTCTAATAATTCGTGATGTTGAGGAGCTTTTCATGTGCTTCTTGGCCATCTGTATGTCTTCTTTGGAGAAATGTCTATTTAGGTCTTCTGTCCATTTTTGGATTGGGTTGTTTGTTTCTTTAATATTGAGCTGCATGAGCTGTTTATATATTTTGGAGATTAATCCTTTGTCCGCTGATTTGTTGGCATATATTTTCTCCCATTCTGAGGGTTGTCTTTTACTATTGTTTATAGTTTCCTTTGCTGTGCAAAAGCTTTGAAGTTTCATTAGGTCCTATTTGTTTATTTTTGTTTTTATTTCCATTACTCTAGGAGGTGTATCAAAAAAGATCTTGCTGTGATTTATGTCAAAGAGTGTTCTTCCTATGTTTTCCTCTAAGAGTTTTATAGTGTCTGGTCTTACATTTAGGTCTCTAATCCATTTTGAGTTTATTTTTCTGTATGGTGTTAGGGAGTGTTCCGATGCCATTCTTTTACATGTAGCTGTCCAGTTTTCCCAGCACCACTTATTGAAGAGACTGTCTTTTCTCCATTGTATATCTTTGCCTCCTTGTCATAGATTAGTTGACCATAGGTGCGTGGGTTTATCTCTGGGCTTTCTATCTTGTTCCATTGATCTATGTTTCTGTTTTTGTGCCAGTACCATATTGTCTTGATTACTGTAGCTTGGTAGTATAGTCTGAAGTCAGGGAGTCTGATTCCTCCTGCTCGGTGTTTTTCCCTCAAAACTGCTTTGGCTATTCGGGGTCTTTTGTATCTCCATACAAATTTTAAGATGATTTGTCCTAATTCCATAAAAAATGCCATTGGTAGTTTGATAGGGATTGCATTGAATCTGTAGATTGCTTTGGGTAGTATAGTCATTTTCACAATATTGATTCTTCCTGTCCAAGATCATGGTATATCTCTCCATCTGTTGGTATCATCTTTAATTTCTTTATAGTTTTCTGCATACAGGTCTTTTGTCTCCCTTGGTAGGTTTATTCTTAAGTATTTTATTCTTTTTGTTGCAGTGGTAAATGGGAGTGTTTCCGTAATTTCTCTTTCAGATTTTTCATCATTAGTGTATAGGAATGCAAGAGATTTCTGTGCATTAATTTTGTATCCTGCAACTTTACCAAATTCATTGATTAGCTCCAGTAGTTTTCTGGCAGCATCTTTAAGATTCTCTATGTATACTATCATGTTGTCTGTAAACAGTGACAGTTTTACTTCTTCTTTTCCAATTTGTATTCCTTTTATTTCTTCTTCTTCTCTGATTGCCGTGGCTAGGACTTCCAAAACTATGTTGAATAATAGTGGTGAGAGTGGAGATCCTTGTCTTGTTCCTGATCTTAGAGGAAATGCTTTCAGTTTTTCACCATTGAGAATGATGTTTGCTGTGGGTTTGTCATATATGGCCTTTATTATGTTGAGGTAGGTTCCCTCCATGCCCACTTTCTGGAGAGTTTTTATCATAAATGGGTGTTGAATTTTGTCAAAAGCTTTTTCTGCATCTATTGAAATGATCATATGGTTTTTCTTCTTCAGTTTGTTTATATGGTGTATCACATTGATTGATTTGTGTATATTGAAGAATCCTTGCATGCCTGGGATAAATCCCACTTGATCATGGTGTATGATACTTTTAATGTGTTGTTGGATTCTGTTTGCTAGTATTTTGTTGAGGATTTTTGCATCTAAATTCATCAGTGATATTGGTCTGTAATTTTCTTTTTTTGTAGTATGTTTGTCTCATTTGGGCATCAGGGTGATGATGGCCTCATAGAATGAGTTTGGGTGTGTTCGTTCCTCTGCAATTTTTTGGAAGAGTTTGAGAAGGATGGGTGTTACCTCTTCTCTAAATGTTTGATAGAATTAACCTGTGAAGCCGTCTGGTCCTGGACTTTTGTTTGTTGGAAGATTTTTAATCACAGTTTCAATTTCATTAATTGCGATTGGTCTGTTCATATTTTCTGTTTCTTCCTGGTTCAGTCTTGGAAGGTTGTACCTTTCGAAGAATTTGTCCATTTCTTCCAGGTTGTCCATTTTATTGGCATAGAGTTGCTTGTAGTAGTCTCTTAGGATGCTTTGTATTTCTGCGGTGTCTGTTGTAACTTCTCCTTTTTCGTTTCTAATTTTATTGATTTGAGTCCTCTCCCTCTTTTTCTTGATGAGTCAGGCTAATGGTTTATCAATTTTGTTTATCTTCTCAAAGAACCATCTTTTAGTTTTATTGATCTTTGCTATTGTTTTCTTTGTTTCTATTTCATTTATCTCTGCTCTCAGAGCAGACTGTTTCTATGCTTTAACTTGCTTTTATTTCCTTTGAATTTTGATAATGACATACAGGGAGAGGGAGGGGAAGCTGGGACAAAGTGAGAGAGTGGCGTGGACATATATACACTACCAAATGTAAAATAGATAGCTAGTGGGAAGCAGCCACATAGCACAGGGAGATCAGCTTTGTACTTTGGGACCACCTAGAGTGGTGGGATAGGGTGGGTGGGAGGGAGGTGCAAGTGGGAGGGGATATGGGGATATATGTATATGTATAGCTGATTCACTTTGTTATACAGCAGCAACTAACACACCATTGTAAAGCGATTATACTCCGATAAAGATGTTTAAAAAAAAAAAGAGACGTATTCTTATTCCAAAACCAGAAATTGCTTTGCCAGAGTTTGCTTCCCACAGGTATTGTTACAGAATGGACACATATTCTGTGCTTCAAATAATTGATTCTAAAACCAGTGCATTGCTTAAAATAATGCCACTGTATCAGTGACATTTTTCCGTTTTCCCTTTGTTGGATGATTCAGGACTGTTCTGTTTACTCTTCCTGTCTGTCCAGTGGAAAAACAGAAAAAGTTAGGATATTTGAATGAATTTTCCTTGGATTCTTTTCAAATTCTTTATATAAATATTTCTGTAGGACTTTATAAGCAACCAAACAATAATTATACTGAATGACTTATACAGAATCAGGAGAATAGAGGAAATACAAATATGTCTGATAATAAACAGTAAAGATGCAGTTATATTTGCTTTAGATTAATATTATCTTTTCAGCTAATTAAGACATTAATAGGTTATTTAATGAGGTGTTTCAGTTTGGTGGTTAATTGCACAGGCTACATGGAAGCAAAAAGCCATGCTCTGTTCTAACTCAAACAAAAGCCCAGAGAAAGAGAGGAAGGATGATGCAAAGACTGGAGCCAGCCAGTTTGAACCGGCACTAGTTGGTAATGACAGGGAGAGCTGAGGTGGGACCCGCAGAGAGGAGGAAGGCGCAGAAGGGGAATTACATTCATTCAGCCTGGGCTCGTTTCAAGGTTCGCTGTGAAGGCCATTTAGAAGCTCTCATTTAAATGTGTGGTTACGGGCATCATGTTCTCACAAACTTCTTATTCTTCTGTGAAAGAAACACAGAAATAGCTGTTTGTGCTAGAGCAGAGCTGTCTATATTTCCCCCCCCCCAGGATTTGCCCTTGTCTCCCCATCCTGTTTAGAGCAGAATATGAATACTGATAAAAGGGAATCCTTAATTTTGAACATTTCCTGAGAAAAAAAAACAAAAGCAAAATATAAATAGAACCTGCTTCTAGAGAATTCCTAAGCAGGCTGTGCTAAGTAAAAGCACTTCTTTTAAATGTTGTAAAAGCAGACGTCACCATGCAAAGCAAATGAAACTTCACTTCAGACGATGTCTAATTGCAATGTTGTAGACTGTGCATCAGAGACGCCCATTTGCCGTCAATCAACAGACAGGAAATCACTTATAACCTTCTGTGAGGATTAAAGTCACAGAAGATTTTAAGGAAATGAAATTGGTTGATGGTAAATGATCAGTCTTGTGAAAATGTGTAATACACATAGCTATTTTTTAAAATGAGAATGACCTTTAGGAATGAGTTAAATTGAGTGGGCAAGAGTGTGGCTATGGGGCTTCTGGTATATTTCAAACTCATTATTCTCAAATCAGTTCTGTCTCATTAATTTTGGTTTTACTACTACTAGGCAACAATCCAAAACCATTTAAAACCTGCTAGACGGTTTCCACTCTAGGAGTCACTGCCAGCATGGTCCCCCAACTGAAAATACAAGAGACAGAACTCGGAGAACGGTCTAACCCCTATTCTCAGCCACGCACATATCTTAGGAATTTAAAGATGTGACTTCAGAGCAGACTCTCATGCAGATCAAGGGTGGTCTAAATTCAGGTGCATATGAAATAAAACCCATAGCTAACTTGACATTGCATTTCGTAGAAGCCATCCAGGATGAGGTCATAGTGTTAAAACGATTTTGGAAGCTAAAATATGATGATGAAATTGATTTTTATTTTTCCATGGTAATTGTGATCACAAAAATCCTAGGTAATCTAATTATCTTATTTTATCCATCGATTTCAATCTTTCTCCTCATAAAGCCTTATGTTAGAGCAGTCACGAGAAAACCATACCCTTCTTTTTATTCTCCCCACTCTTTGATAGATGCCCATCAAATAAGGAATTGTCTAGAAGTAAGAGGGTGAAGCCAAAAGCCTAGCTAATCTAATCCAAAGTGTGAATAATTAGAATTATTAACTAGCCAAGTCACTAACACCATTCAGTCATCAAGCAGTTTATGGAACTAACCACGAGTATTATAAGTGTTAAGTGCTAAGATGATAGCAAAGATATTCATGATGATCCTATATAATCTTTAGCTTAAATACATGTACTTGACAATTAACTAGCAATGCCAGTCAGCATTCAGTTAAGAAAACTCTAAGTAGCAGACACAATAAGGAGTTAGTTCTAGAAAAATAGTGGGCCAGGTATATTTGGAGAAGATGCCATAACTTACGTTGTTCCCTGGCAGAGGGTAGATTTGACTAAAAGAGAGATGAGGAGGAGAAATGAATATGAAGTATTTACAGAAGAGTTGAGGAATTTCTCAGAGTTAATAGTAGGTTCTGAGTTTGAGACTAGTGAGAAGTTTAAGTGTACAGATAAAGTGGGGTCAGGTTGGAGATTGTAAAGTTAATCTTTACGGAGCAAGGCTCACAAACCCAAGTGCCTGCAAGAGACCAGAAAAGCTATTTAAGTGAGTCTCTAGGGACTGTGGTAACCCATAACTGCATGCCCTAAGTGAAAGCCATTTTCCAACTCAGACCAATCATTCCCTATGGCAACGACTTCTGACTTTTTAAGAAAAATTGAGTATCTGAACTGTTGTGTGAAGTATCCGGATTTTTTTTTTTTTTTTTTTTTTTTTTTTTTTTTGCAGTACGCGGGCCTCTCACTGCTGTGGCCTCTCCCGTTGCGGAGCACAGGCTCCGGATGCGCAGGCTCAGCAGCCATGGCTCATGGGCCCAGCCACTCCACCGCATGTGGGGTCCTCCCGGACCGGGGCACGAACCCGTGTCCCCTGCACCGGCAGGCAGACTCTCAACCACTGCGCCACCAGGGAAGCCCCAAATATCCGGATTTTTAAAACAATAAGCAGATCAAACAAGACCTACCTGGAAGCTGATTTCAGCCTATGACACTACAGCTACAATTTGTGTAGGAAAAGGTGAGCCTTGCAGCTTTTTCATCAGGCCAGAGAACGTGATGAATATTTCAGGAAGGTTTCACAATGGTTGCCTCTAGGTGGTTTTGAATAGGAGAGAGCTACAGCCTCCAGGAAGCCTTTTCTGCCCCTCTCCAACCAGGAGCTACAAATAATCACCAAGACTTGGAGTCTGATTAAGCTAGTTTTCTTGTGTGTTTCTTGAGGATGCCTTGGCCTGGAGGGAAAATTATAGAGTACCTCTTTAATACTAGCCTTTTCCTGTCCCTCATAAAAATGTCCTTTGTCAGCAATATCTGCACTGCCTGCCTCTAGCCATACTTCACTTTTAATTACCAATAACATTGAACAGCGAGGGGTGAGTGGGTGGGTGAGTTGGCTGGGTGGTTGGTTGTTCTGAGGATGTTCTGAGATCTGGGATGTAGTAGGAAAGCTTTAAGCCCTGGTCTTTGAATTAGAAGTCTTGGAACCAAGTCTCAGTTCTTCTCTTCCTGGCTTTATGACCTTGGACAAATCATTCAGCTTACTGAACCTGACAGACTCTTCTCCATCCTGGGGCCAGACTCTTCTCCATCCTGGGGCCATGGCACATGCTGTGTTTCCTTGGCCTGCAAAGCGTCTCTTACCTTTACCTGACTGCCACTTTCTTGTCTTTAAGATGACAGCTAAAATGTCATTTCTTCAGAGAGGCCTCCCATGACCTTCCCATCTAAAGTGGAGCCTGTATTCGTTTCCTAGGGCTGCTGTAGCAAAGTACCACAACTTGGAGGCTAGAAATCTGAAATCACAGTGTCAGCAGGACCGTTTCCCCTCTAAAAGCTCTAGGGAAGAATCCTTCCTTGCCTCTTCATAGTTTTTGTTGATTTCCAGCGATCCTTGGCATTCCCTGGCTTATAGCTGCACTACTCCAGTTTCTGCCTGTATCATCACATGGACTTCTTCCCTATGTGTGTCTATTTGTCTTCATATGGTTTTTTTTTAATATTTTTTATTATTTTATTATTTATTTATTTAGGCTACGCCAGGTCTTAGTTGCAGCACGCGGACTTCTTCGTTGTGGCATGCAGACTCTTAGTTGCAGCATGCGGACTCTTAGTTGCAGCATGCATATGGGATCTAGTTCCCCGACCAGGGATCGAAACTGGGCCCCCTGCTTTGGGAGCATGGAGTCTTACCCAGTGAACCACCAGGGAAGTCCCTATATGGCCTTCTTATCAGGATACCAGTCATTGGATTTAGGGCCCACTCTAAGCTAGTATGACCTCATCTAAACTAAGACCCTGCTTCCAAATAAAGTCAATTTCTGAGGCTCCAGGTAGATCTGAATTTTGAGGTGACACTATTCAAACTAGCACAAGCTCCCCTTTTATTTTTAAAAATGCAATTCTAAAATTCCTAAGCAAAACGGTACTAGGCCTTACCTGGCCAACGAACTGAATTTCTTCCTATTCAAAGGACAGATTTTTCTTCTTTCTTTCTTTTTCTTTAGTATTCTAAGGAGGCCTAAAATATCAATATTTAATAGAGGTAGGAGGAAGAGAATGCAGGTTCTGAAACAGCATGGAGAAGGTCATGGTAGTCTATTCTTGTCACAGGTATATTTATCCCCCAGATAAGGAGGACAGTGTTGCAGGGTGAATGAGAACCCATATGTCTGTCCTATCTTCCTACATCGTCAGTTATCAATGTTATTTTACAGCATAATAAAATTAATATGTAGCTAAAGTTAAATAAGCATGATGATATTAAGCAACATGTAAATTCACATAGTATTTAGGATTAAGTATGACACACACACAAAAGAAGTCTTTGTCAAGGATACAGCCCCAGACTTCCCAAGAAGAGTCAGACATGCATATTCTTCTCCAAAAGAGGTACATGAATAGAAAAGTTTGAGATATGCTAAATGTGTTATAACTTATTCTTCACAACAACCCCACAAGATAAATATAATTTTAAAGATGTAGATACTGAAGTTCGGAAAGTTGAATAACTTCCCTGACATCGCTGTTAGCTGATGATAATATTAAAATTTGAATCCAGGACTCTGATTCAGAAGAATGAAATCTTAATGTTATATAAGGAAGAAATTTAGGAGCAAGCAAGTGCAAAGGAAGGCATGCCAATAACATAAAATATCAAACAGATCAAGTTGGATGAGGACTGAAAAGTAGTTTTGGTGGCTACTTGGTGACTATGGAACCTAGATTAAAGAAGGTTGAAAATGAAAGTGAACCAGAACGATATACAACTGTTCATCAACCAGAATGACTAAAATTAAGAAAAAAACAAACATACAATTCCAGGTGTTGCCAGTGGGGATTTCTGCTAAACATATAAATCACATGCCTATCCTACAACCCATCAATTTTACTTTTAAATATATACCCAAGATAAATATGCCATAGAAGACAAGTCTGTAAGATATTAATTGTAGCTTTATTCATAGTATTCCCAAATTGTAAATAACCCAAATGTCCATAGGAAGTAGAATGGATATATTTTGGTGTATTCACTCAGTGGTATACTACACAACAATTAAAAATGGAGTGAAATAGTATTACATACAACAACATGGATGAATCTCACAGACATTTGTTAAGAGAAATAAACCAGACATGAAATAGTACGTACTATAGTTCAAGAACAGGCAAAACTAACTGATGGTAATACAGGTGAATATGGTGATTTCCTTAAAGCTGCAGGGTACTGACAGGGAAGGGTCACAAGTGAATCTTATAAGATGTTAGAAGTGTTCTATATCTTGATCTTGGTGGTGGTTTGTGGGTATATATAGATGTAAAATTTTATCTAATTGCAATTAAAAATTCCTGAGATCAACTGTATGTAAGGTAGACTTTAATTTTAAAAATTTGAAATGAACATTTTTCTTACGGTATCCTCATGAGCTGGATGGGGAACAAGGAGGTAGTAAATAAAGGGAATATATTTTTTAAAGAAGAAAGAAAGAAGGAATCAGGCCAGAAGGTCCAATATCTGGATAATAGTAGATCTAGAAAGTATGAAAAGAGAAAATAGAGGGGAGGAAATTATCAAAGAAATAATAAAAAATTCCCAGAATTGAAGACTGTGATTCATAAAAGCCCTTCAAATGCTTAGCAAACAAAACCAGACAAGGCACATAATCATCATGACATTTTAGAACACTGTAATAAAAAAAAGCTGTAAAAGTTTCCAGAGAACCCCACGCCCAGTGTCGCACATCGGGGATCGGAATGGTGTCAGACTTCTTAACAGCAATGCTGGAGGACAAAAAATTAGTAACTTTAGAATTCTGACAGTAAATTGTTTCTGTATCACTGCTACTTTCCCAGCTAAATTAGTATTCAATTGAGTAAATTGAATAAATTACTGAAAGAATAAATTTACTGAAAGTAAAACATTTTCAGTCATACAAGACCTCAAAAAATGATCTCTGTGTACTCTCACATAGCTACTAGAGATGTGCTTCACTAAAAGAAGGAGGGAAACAGAGGGAAATATGGAATCCAGAATGCAAGGGAAATCTCAGGATGATAGCTGCACAGCAGGCCTTAGAGAGCAGCTGGTCTGTTATGAACCTTCTAAAACAATTTTTCTCTTAAAACCATGTACATGAATTTCTTTTAACCATGTACATGAATTTCTTTTAATGAATTTAAAAATTAATTGGGCTCAGATGGTAGAGGTAATAAATGGAAGAGCAGAGTCCCAGAATAGGTTACCAGAAGAGGGATTTGGTTATGAGCACAGGTGTAGAAAAGAGATGGGACATGCCTTTCCCTGTTACAGGGAAACTCTAGGGGTTCTTTGCATAACAAGATGCCCGTGCACATGATGGCTAGATTTGGTTTAGAGTCTGACCCAAGTATGCTGAGATGCTTTTATATAAGTCAGAAAATGAAGGGAAAAAATCGTGGTATTTTAGAGCAGTATGGTAAGGTATGTTCGCTTGCATCCAGCCCAACCCTCTTAATTTTAAAATGGATTGTGTTCCACTGACTGTTTGAAAGTGACTCAGTAAAGTACACGGTGCTCTGATGTGGAGTTTCTTTGACAAAGGAAGGATGACTTCACTCATGCTTGATTAACCATTTCCAGAATAATGCATTGTTAAACATGGACTTTGTACAATGGCTGGTCCATAATTCCTATCAGTATCTTAACAATCAGATGTTTCTGAATATAGGAGAGCTGGCAATCAATTCATAATTGTGGTAGTTATCTCAATGAAAAATATAGTAATGCATAGATTTAAAAGTTTCATGCTTCATTTTAAACTGTTTTTATCTCCTGGATCAAATTGAATATATTATATGGAGAGAAAGAGAGAGAGAGAGGTATAGAGTGTATATATTCCTGTACATTAAGGTAATTACACCACCCTGTTCACCATGGAGAGGAAGTAGTCCAGGTGAAAGATAATAATAGAAGCACGGGGAAGGATTGACATATTCCAGAGGTACTTGAAAAGTATAGCTGATAGAATTTGAGAATTAATTGCACAGGATGAAAAATAAAAGGAGTCAAGGTCTTGAGTAACTGGTTGAATGGTGGAGCCATTGACTAGGACACAGAACACTGGAGTAGTAGGAGTACTTTTGATGGAGAGGATCAAAATTTTAGTGTGGAGCATTGTAGGGAGAGGTTATACCTGAGTATATATCTTGCATTAATTCCATAATCATAAATAATCACTTTATAAATAATGTTCTCTTATCTGTATCTCTCTTTCTATAGATGAGAGGCTAATTGAATAAAACATTAATGCTATTTCATTTTACTGCCATCAACAGAAATAAGCCTCAGTCTTCTTTTATATCCTTATTCCTACTTTGCAGAACAAAGAATAAACCCTTTATAAAGTTTGTGGTTAAGACATAAAAACAGTAGGAGGGAGGGCATCTGGTGTGTGACCCAGCCTTGATATAAATCGGCTCATCTTAGCTTCTAGATGATCCACTGTTCCCAACTAAGTAACGTTTCTTCTGATCTTTAATCTCTTCCATAGAGCCCACCTCAATGCTAGTTATTCTCTGCCTGCTAGGTAAGAACTAGTTGGATTGGGTTGTAGAGAGGTAATGAGACTGCTAGTTTTTCAATGAGTCAGAAACAAGGCAGAATTATGGATTCTTTTTAAAGTGACACAAAATTTTGAAGATGCCTGTTCCTCCTACTTTATTGAGGAAAGAATGAATAAAATTTCATCAATTACTGTGGATCCTTGAAAATAGACTGTATGATTTTAAACATTTCCTTGAAATCTTAAGTTTTAAATTTAGTACCATTTATCATTACTTATCTCATAAGCCTACTAAATTCTATTTTATTTTAGTCACTGCTTACTCGTAAAAATTAGCATTTTACTTAAGTTAATGCAATTTCTGTTTTATTGGAAACAAGGACTGTGAGTAAATTGACACAGTTAATATTTAGAAAAAAAAAACCAAATAACTTTAAATGGTGCAAGCAATCAAATGAATAGGTCTCCAATTCAAATTTAATTTCTAAATCACAGATTTGTCAACATTTCCAAATGAGTTGATATCCTACATGAAATAAATTCAACAAATATTTTAAAATTAAATAATATTTTATTTTATTATTAATTTTTATTAGGGTATGGTTGCTTTACAATGTTGTGTTAGCCTTCACTGCACAACAAAATGAATCAGCCATACACATACAGATATCCCCTCTCTTTTGGACTTCACTCCCCTTTAGGTCACCACAGTGCATTAGGTAGAGTTCCCTGTGCTATACAGTATGTTCCCATCAGTTGTCTATTTTATACATAGTATCAGTAATGTATATGTGTCAATCCCAGTCTCCCAATTTCTCCTTCCCCTTTCCGCCTTGGTATCCATAAGTTTGTTCTCTACATCTATGTCTCTATTTCTGCTTTGCAAATAAGATCATCTGTACCATTTTTCTAGATTCCACATATATGTGTTATTATATGATATTTGCTCTTCTCTTTCTGACTTCACTCTGTATGACACTCTCTAAATTATTGCTTTAAATAATAAATATTTCTTTAAATTAAATAATAAATATTCAACAAGTATTTATAAATTCTCACTAGATCTTAGCCAGTGTACTAAGTATTAGGGTTACCTCAATAAACAAGACATGAGCCCTGCTGCCCTCAAAGTGCTTAAATCTGAGCTGAGAATTTATTAAATCCAATTACATGGAGTTGGAGCTATTTTTAAGGATATATATTATGCTGTATATAAAGATATATTAATTTTTCCACACAATGGATTATTTGCTGTAGTACTCTCATGCCAATCAATGGCAATATAGATAAAGCTCAATTGTCATTATTAAAGTAGAAATTTTCTCTAAAGATGAAAGGTGGAAATTTCTATGCAGGCTTAAAATTAATGAAAATTTTTTATGCACATCCAAAATTCCATTATACAAAAAAGTGATAGTTGCCCATAGTCTACACTGAATCTTTAAAAATTCTCTCTCTCTATTTTAGTGCTGACTTTGCTGCCAAAATAGTGCTCCACTTCTAACCTCTGTCCTGCTGCCACCCCTCCACCTCAGTGTTTTCTCTCTGGTTTTCTTTTGGTTTCTGCCACTTCTCCAGAGAATCCTCACTTTAGTTCCACACAGCTGACTGTTTATGGACATCATTAGGCAGTTGGCATGCTCTTTTCCTTGTGATCAATCATGGGCTACCATTTATTCTCTCTGAGCCCTTTTTATTTTTCTTACAACTTTCTGTCCAAGGGTGGTCATTGTGTTAAATCTCATTTGTGCCTCAGGGTGCGACCATGGGAAAGATTGGGATATGTGGGAAGGTGAACAACTTTGAAGTTTGAATCATCCTGGATACCTGAAGCTGCTATAAGGCTGATCTGTAGATACCCAACATGTATAATATGATCAAGTACAATTCATCTTCCCTAAGTCCTTGTCTTATTTCAAATAGTATTTTTTTAACCCTCTCAGGAGAATAAGATTTTCTTCTTTGGGGCACGAATTCTCTGTTTGGATAATAATAAGAGGATAATACCAAAATATCCCCTCAAATGCCTACCATTTAGATACAGGAGTAAACTTTTATGTAGATCTTGACCTGTTTATGTTGACTCGCCCTGTTTTCTTATACATAGCCCTCTTTTGTGTTATTTCCTTTATGCTGCTGAATGGTCTATAGAAGGAATTCTTCATTTTTAAAAATTGTAAAAGAGAAGCACTTGGATTTTATGTTGATAATTATGTCACCTAGTTTATCAGTTCAAGATATAAATTTTAGTATTAATATAAATTTAAAACAGTTTAATAAAATTTATTCATTGAAAAGAACAGGTTGAAGCACTTGTGAGAGTCATTAGCTTTGACCAAGTATATGAGAACACTGGTATTAACAGAAATGTTCTTTAAAGCCATGCAGCAAATCTCAATTCTGTCTCCACATTCAAAGAACTAATGGCAGTCCTTGCCTGAATTTTAGCAGTTATCATTGAAACAGCATAAAAGCAGCAGAGAATGGCAAAAAGAGCATTGAGTTAGTGGTCAGATAAGTCCAATCCAAATTCTGTCATTGGTTAGCTGTAAAGCCTTTGAGTTTCTGTTTCCTTAGCTATCACACAAGGGTAATAACCTAATAGGACTGTTACGAAGATTAAAATGAAATAACCTATCTACAGAAACCACAGAAAGCCCACCACACCTGAGAAACCCAATAAGTGTTGATTACTTTCCTCCCTGTTTGAGTCAAAACATTGCCCAGGGACTTCCCTGGTGGCGCAGTGGTTAAGGATATGCCTACCAATGCAGGGGACACAGGTTTGATCCCTGGCCGGGAAGATCCCACATGCCGCGGAGCAGCTAAGCCTGTGCACCACAACTACTGAAGCCTGTGCACCTAGAGCCCGTGTTCCACAACAAGAGAAGCCACAACAATGAGAAGCCCACGCACCGCAACGGAGAGTAGCCCCACTCGCCGCAACTAGAGAAAGCCCGCGCACAGCACTGAAGACCAACGCAGCCAAAAATAAAATTAAATTTAAAAAAAAAACCATTGCCCTGGGGCTTCCCTGGTGGCGCCGTGGTTGAGAATCTGCCTGCCAATGCAGCGGACACGGGTTCGAGCCCTGGTCTGGGAGGATCCCACATGCCGCGGAGCAACTGGGCCCGTGAGCCACAACTACTGAGCCTGCGCGTCTGGAGCCTGTGCTCCGCAACTAGAGAGGCCACGATAGTGAGAGGCCCGCGCACCGTGATGAAGAGTGGCCCCCGCTTGCCGCAACTAGAGAAAGTCCTCGCACAGAAACGAAGACCCAAGACAGCCAAAAATAAATAAATTAAGTAATTAAAAAAATATTAAAAAAAAAAAAACATTGCCCAATGTCCCCATAATACTGAATAGTTTCAGACAGTTCTGAGGTTTATGTACTCACTTCTAGACCCAGGAATATTGGGTCTTCTTGGAGGAACTAGTTTATTTTTAGTGCAGGTTTTGGTTTTGGTTTTGCATTAACTGACCTACTCAAATAATGAAGACTCTCGACAATTGCTAAACATCCTGATGTTTCTACTTTAAGAACAATTATGCAAAATTAAAACACAATGCAAACTGAGAAAAATCTGAGAAACTCGTAGGAAATGTGACTTCATTTATACCATAGTATCCTCTATTTCTTTAAAATATGATTTTATTAACTAACATGTTATTTACCGATTGGAAATAACTGGAGTCTTTAGTTGCTAGCTGTTCATCAACGTTCCAATTTGAGACTCTCTTTAACTTCAATTTTTTGAAATTAATTTTAACTTGCCCTTTAATTTCAAATATTAAATGTCTTTAGCAGATTCTCATGACAACACAGATGAAATTTGCATTCGTGGCTTCACTTTTTTCCAAAGATTTTTATGAACTGGAAATACTAAAATAGGCCAGCCTAAATTCTACAATTCTGGCCCTTTCCTTCATCCCATCAGGCAATGAGCTTTGTTACTTGCAGTGTCCAGAGCACAACCTTGCTGGATTAATGGTACAGTGGAGAAATCTAGGTATACACACTTATTCTTCTGATTTGAATAAAATGTGTAATCTTAGTTTTTGTTTTCATCATAGATTTATGTTGTCTGATAAAAGAACATGGCTTGTTCATATAATACTCAACTTCTCAGTTTCCTTATGAGCAGATGATTAGATGCTTTAGTTCTTGTGGGCTGACTAATGCGATTACAAACTGCTATAATACCTCAGGAGCCCTCACTCTGTATCACAGGTATCCTGTTTCTTCCAGAGGGCCACATGTTCTACACGTAGAGCAGGCTTCATTTATTTGAGCTGTCTTTTTCTAAATAATACATATCCCTCACCAGAATTGATTCAGTCATGTCACTTTCCAGATATGCTGTTGTTGCTCTAGACCCTGCAGATGCATCTATTTTGCTACTAATGAATCTAATGACCTCTGTGAAATTACGGATAAGGTCAATGCAACTTGCCCTGCATTTGAAGAATAGCAATTCAAGTGAAAAGTTTAAAAAGTTGTGTATAGAAGTTTAGCTATTTGATTTGATTTGAAGTAAAAGTATGAATTGAAACTAATTAACCATGAAAATAATGTATGCCTTTCCTTTGTAATAATTGTTATAATTTTCTTGCATAATTCTAAAAGGGGAAATGGTGCAAAGAGTAACATAAGAACTTCAGTTAGCTGTACAGTAGAAACTAACACAACGTTGTAAAACAACTATACCCCAATTAAAAAAGAAAGAAAGAAAGAAAGAGTATGGTACTGGTTGTAGAAAATGTATTTGGTTGGCCAAAAAGTTTGTTTGGCTTTTTCTGTAAGATGTTACCCGAACAAACTTTTTGGCGAACCCATATTTTGTTTTTTTATTCCTTAAAAATCTAGATGAAAGATAAAAGCTTCTTTCTTTAAAGGTCTTTAAAAATGTGTTTAGTTTTCCTAATTGTGAATTAAATTTCTGCCATGCTTATTTAATTTTAACTATGCCAGTGGATTGATCAAATAATTATCAATAGTAAACAAAAAGTACTTCATATATTTAAACAAATATTGGGGTAACTGTTAATCTGACATTGATTTTTAAAGATAACAATATATTAGATACCCACAAACTATGTAAAATCCTAAAAAGTTTTTTAAAACTTTTATAAAGCCTCAGTGTTCTCCTCTATAAAATGGAAGCAATGATCTCTAAGTTGCCTGGATTATTTAGGAATAGGATGAAATAATATCTTGTAGGACATTTAGCATAGTACCTGGCACATAATAGCCATTCATTAAATGGAAATTATTATTATTACCATTAAAAATAAGTTTTTACTTCTTTGGCTATGTGCCAGATAAAAAAGACTGGTCTTGGTGTTAATGAATGACTCCTAAAGATATGTTTCTCAGAGAGATTACTCTTTAAAGAAAAACAAAGAAGTAAAAACACAATAAAATAACTCAAAAAATCAGAAATGGGGACTAAGAGAGTGTTAGATTTTTTGGAAATTCTGGTGTCTTTGACAAGATGGCCTTTTAAAATGTCTTTTTCTCTCGGTGGCATATGTCCCAAGCAATCTACTTTACCAAAGATGAGCTAGGAACAAAATTAAGATGTTTATAGACAAGCCATAAGGTTTTTATTTTTTAATGATAATTAACAACATTTTATAGACCAACTTTTTTTAAGTCATATACCTAAACAGATAATCTGACTGTGTCTACAGTTTGAGTGAACACTCCCAATCTCCATCTGCTTCTGACTAAGAGCTACTGATTTACTTGTGTTCTGACAGTACCATGCAGCATGAGTAGGAGATCTGTGTTATTTACAGCAGTTAGGAACGAGGATACACTGAAGACAGGACATGTACAGAATGTGCCATGTGAAAACTATAAATATGTTGATTCATTTTTTTATTGTATTTTCACTATGACAGCTATAAAAAAGTAATAATTATAAAAACCTGTTGAGACCAGTTTGTGACATTCAGTAGTTGCCAGAAACTTGCATAAAACACCTTCCTGACACACCTAGGCATTCACAGCCATATTTACTTTATCATTCAAGGGTCTTTGATTCCATGCATTTTATATAATAGTCAAAGTAAGTATAAAGTACAGGGAGTTGGGATTTGTTTGAGACGGAAGGAAGAGAGGGAGGGAGGGAGGGAGGGAGGAGGTTGGGAGGAGGGAAGAAAGGAAGGGAGAAAGTCGTGAAAGGGAACATAATAGATTTTGTATTCCTTGACATGAAGACCATAAGAAAGCTATTCAAGAATGTTTAAAGTCTTCTAGCCAATGTACGACAATAATAGCTGTGTGAAATCGGTGAAAATAATTAGAATGTTAAGTCAGATATTTTTAATAATAGTGAAAATTAAGATTTGGTATTGACAGAACATTCCTGACACTTAAGCACTCTCTTAAGGGTTAGGGTAGAAATACAAGTGAAAAATACGCTAGCCCAGAAAAAAAAATAGTCGCAAACATACTGTGTGATCACAAGGTAATGAAGAAAAGATATAAGAAATTAAGACATTATTCCAAGTGCTGTGTTCTTAGGAACATCCTCCTGGCAACCTCTTTTGGGCACAGTCAAGCAGGAAAAAAAAAAAATTGATAACCTTTCCTCAGAGTTACTTTTCCACTTCTGGCTTCTATACTACTGCATAAGGAATTAAGGATTATCACTAAGTTCTCTTGATATTTTATGTTTAATACTGTGTTAAAGTTCTTCAGACAATTTTAAATGTTTTTTCAAATAATTTTTAAAATTGCACAGGTAATGCTGATAAAAAGTTAAACAAAAGGGAGTCTGTTACCACAGAATGCATTAGTGTCATGGAAATGTCATTACACTTGTGATGACACACTTGGCATTGCCACTGTGGCCAGTGCATCAGCAGCATGCAGAGGTCTCTTTGTCTCTAGCATCAGATTAAAGTTATACACAATTCTCCATGAATAAGTATTTTGCAGACATAAATGATTTACAAGTAACCGAGATAATTCAGAGCTCAGCATTTTGTGATTTTTTTTTAAACTTAAAATATCTTGTTTTTTGTCATTGAAACTAATGTGTAAAATAGCTTACTTACCAGCTAACTTTGAAAGAAGAGAGTGTAAAACTTTTTGTGGTCAAGAGAAGCTGAGTATGTTAGAAAAAGTGAGCTATAAAAATTCACAAAAGAGATTATATTGATAATCTAGATTTCAGTGCTTTTTAGTTGAGCTTAAGACAGAGCACCATAACAACAGAAAAATTTTAATTAAAAAAAAAGTGTACTAATAACAAGATCCAATACCTTGAATACCTACTGGATTCTGCCTCAAGCTAAGATGAAATGACAGGGATCAGATTTACCCTCGAATCTGAAACAAATAAAAAATATTTTAATATTTTAAATTAAAAAACTGAAGTAACAATTTTCAAGAGACTGGAGATCAAGCAGTGAAGTATAGTGATTCCTGAGGTGTGGGAAAGAAAGTGAGCTTAACAATTGTCCTGAAATACTGCCTTATGAGAGTTTCCAGCCTGTGGCAGAAGGAGGAGGAACCCAGGTGGAGTCCAGCAGACTCACAGAACTTTTTTAGCATATAGTTTGATGAAGTTTTATATATATATATATATATATATATATACACACACACACACACACACACACACACACACGTATATATGTACATATACACACACATTTGTGTAATCAGCAGCTAGATTCACAAAAGATATTTCCAGCACCTCAGTCAACATAGAGATAAATAAATATAAGATATATGATATATGATATAATATAATGTAATATATGAGGTAAACCCTTGCCTTTTTTTGTGGTAAGCACTCTTCAGATTTAGTCTTTTAACAATTTTCACACATAACATAAAGCACTGTTAATTATATTTACCATGTTGTACATTGCATCCCTAGTACTTATCCTATAATTGGAAGTTGGTACCTTTTGACTGCCTTCATCCAGTTCCTCATCTGCCCACCACATGCTTCTGATAACTACAAATCTGATCTCTTTTTCTATAAGTTTGCTTGTTTTTGAAATATAATTGACCTACAACGCTATGTTAGTTCCTGTTACAAAACACAGTGATTCAGTATTTCTGTGCATTTCAAAAATGGTCACCATGAGAAATCTAGTTCTGATGTCACCATAAAATATATTACATTTTTATTGACTATATTCCCCACACTGTACATTTCATACATGTAACTTATTTATTTTGCAACCTCTTAATCTCCATAACCTACTTCTTTCCTCCACCCACTCCCCTCCAGCAACCTCCTGTTTGTTCTCTGTATCTATAGTTCTGTTTATGTTTGTTCATTTGTTTTTTTTTTACATTCCACACACAAGTGAAATAATACAATATTTGTCTTCCTCTGACTTATTTCACTCAGCCTAACGTCCTCTAGGTCTATTCATGTTGTTGCAAATGGCAAGATTTCATTCTTTCTTATGGCTGAGTAATATTCCAATATATATCACATCTTTATCCATCCATCTATTGATGGGCACTTAGGTTGCTTCCATATCTTAGCTATTGTAAATAATGCTGCAGTGAACAGAGGGCTGCATATATCTTTTCAAATTAGTGTTTTTGTTTTCTTTGGATAAATACCCAGGAGTGGAATTGCTGGATCATTTGGTGATTCTATTTTTAATTTTTTGAGGAGCTTCCATACTTGCATTCCCACTAACAGTGCCCAGGGGTTCCTTTTTCTCCACATACTTGCCAACATTTGTTATTTGTGGTCTTTCTGATAGCCATTCTGACAGGTGTGAGGTGATATCTCATTGTGGTTTTGATTTGCATGTCCCTGATGATTAATGATGTTTAACATCTTTTCATGTGCCTGTTGGCTATCTATATGTCTTCTTTGGCAAAATGTCTTTTCAGATCCTCTACCTATTTTTCAGTCAGGTTGTTTGTTTTTTTTTTGATGTTGAGTTGTATGAGTTCTTTGTATATTTTGGTTATTAACACCTTATTGGATGTATAATTTGCGGATATTTTCTCCCATTTAGTAGGTGGCCTTTTCATTTTGTTCATAGTTTCCTTCACTGTGCAAAAGCTTTTTAGTTTGATGTAGTCTCATTTGTTTATTTTTGCTTTTGTTTCCCTTACAAATGAGGAGACACATCCAAAAATATATGACTGAGACCAGTGTCAAAGAGCTTGCCTATGTTCTTCTCTAGAAGTTTTATGGTTTCAGGTCTGATATTTATGTCTTTAATCCTTTTGAATTTATTTTTGTGCATAGTGTGAGAGAGTAGTCCAGTTTGATTCTTTTGTACATAGCTGTCAAGTTTTCCCAATGCCATTTATTGAAGAGGCTGTATTTTCCCCATGTATATTCTTGCCTCCTCTGTCATAGATTCATTGTCTGTGTAAGTGTGGGTTCATTTCTGGGCTCTCTATTCTGGGCCATCCATTTTTGTGTCTGTTTTTGTGCTAGTACTGTGCTGTTTTGATGATTGTAGCTTTGTAGTGTAGTTTGAAATCAAGGCATGTGATGCCTCCAACTTTGTTCTTGTTTGTCAAGATTGTTTTGGCTGTTCGGGTCTTTTATGATTCCATACAAATTTTAGAATTATTTGTTCTAGTTTTGTGGAAAATGCTATGGGTATTTTGATAGGGATTGCATTTGAATCTGTAGATTGCCTTGAATAGTATGGTCATTTTAACAATAATAATTCTTCCAATCCATGAACATGGTATATCTTTCCATCTGTTTGTGTCATTTTCAATTTCAGGTCTTTTACCTCCTTATTTATATTTGTTCCTAGGCATTTTATTCTTTTTGATGCAATTGTAAAAGGGACTGTTTTCTTAATTTCTCTTTCTGATAGTTAGTTGCTATGTATAGAAATGCAATAGATTTCTGTATTTTAATTTTGTGTCCTGCAACTTTACTGAATTCATTGTTGAATTCTATTTTATGGTGGCATCTTTAGGATTTTCTATGTTATAGCATCATGTCATCTGTAAACAGTGACAGTTTTACATCTTCCTTTCCAATTTGGATTCCTTTCATTTCTTTTTCTTGTCTGACTGTTGTATCTAGGACATCCAATACTGTGTTGAATAAAAGTGGTAAGAGTGGGCATACTCGTCTTGTTCCTGATCTTGGAGGAAATGCTTTCAGCTTTTCACCCTTGAGTATGATGTTAGCTGTGGGCTTGTCATGTATAGCCTTTATTATGTTAAGGTGTAGTCCCTCGAAACCAATTTGTTGAGAGGTTTTTTATCATACATAGATGTTGAATTTTATCAAAAGCTTTTCCTGCATCTATTGAGATGATCATATGTTTTCTGTTCTTCAGTTTGTTAATATGATATATCACATTGATTTATTTGCAAATATTGATTCATCCTTGCATCCTTGGGATAAATTCCACTTGATCATGGTGTGTAATCCTTTTAATATATTGTATTTTGTTGAGGATATTTGCGTCTATATTCATCAATGATACTGACCTGTAATTTTCTCTTTTTTTGTGTGATATCTTTGTCTGGTTTTGGTATCAGAGTAATGCATTCCAGTAAGTTGAGAAGCATTCCTTTCTCTGAAGTTTTTTGGAATAGTTTTAGAAAGATAGGTATTAACTCTTCTCTAAATGTTTGCTAGAATTCACCTATGAAGCCATCTGTTCCTAAACTTTTGTTTGTTGGGAGTATTTTTATCACTAATTGAGTTTTGTTATTGGTAAGTGGTATGTTCATATTTTCATTTTCTTCCTAGTTCACTCTTGAGAGATTGAACATTTCTAGGAATTTGTCCATTTCTTGTAGGCTATTTTATTGGTGTATAGTTGTTTATAGTAATCTCTTATTTTCCTTTGTATTTCTGTGCTGTCAGTTGTAACTTCTCCTTTTTTCTGATTTTATTGATTTGGGCCCTCTGTTTTTCTTGATGAGTCTGGCTATAGGTTTATTAATTTTGTTTATCTTTTCAAAGAATGAGTTCTTAGTTTCATTGATCTTTTCTTTTGTTTTTGTAGTCTCTATTTATTTCTGCCCTGATGTTTATGATTTCTTTCCTTCTACTAACTTTGGGTCTTGTTTGTTCTTCTTTTTCTAGTTCCTTTAGGTTTAAGGTTGTTTATTTGAGATTTTTTTCTTGTTTCCTAAGATAGGCTTGTATCACCATAAACTTCCCTCTTAGAACTGCTTTTGCTGCATCCCTTAGATTTTGGATTGTTGTGGATTTTTTTCATTTATCTCTGGTAATTTTTTATTTCTCTAGTGATCCTTGGTTGTTTAGTAGCATACTGTGTAGCCTCCATGTGTTCGTGGTTTTTGCAGCGTTTTTTTTCTTGTAGTTGATTTCTAGTCTCAAAGCATTGTGGTTGGAAAAGACGCTTGATATAATTTCAGTATTCTTAAATTCACTGACCCTTGCTCTGTGGTCTAGCATGTGATCTGTCCTGGAGAATGTTGCATGTGCACTTGAAAAGAATCTGTATTCTGCTGCTTTTTGATGGAATGTTCTATGTATATATCTACTAAGTTCATTTGGTCTAATGTGTTATTTAAGTCTAGTGTTTCCTTATTGATTTTCTGACTGGATGGTCTTTCCATTGATGTAAGTGAGGTGTTAAAGTCCCCTACTATTATTGTGTTACTGTCAATTTCTCCCTTTATGTCTGTTAATATTTGCTTTATGTATTTAGGTGATCCTATGTTGAGTACATATATATTTATAATAGTTATATCTTCTTGGATTGATCCCTTGATCATTATGTAATGTCCTTTTTCTCTTGTTACAGTCTTTGTTTTAAAGTCTATTTTGTCTGATATAAGTATTGCTACCTTGGCTTTATTTGCATTTCCATTTGCATTAATACCTTTTTGCATCTCCTCACTTTCAGTCTGTGGTGTCTTTAGATCTGAAGTGAGTCTCTTGTAGACAGCATATAGATGGGTCTTATTTTCATATCTGTTCACCCACGCTGTGCTTTTTGAGTGGAACATTTAGTCCATTTACACTTAAATTAATTATTGATAGGTACTTACCACCATTTTATTAATTGTCAGGGGTTCTTTTTTGTTCCTTTCTTCTTCTTTTGATCTCTTCCCTTGTGATTTGATGATTACTTTAGTGTTACGATTAGATAAAAGTGAGTATATAGTATATATAGTATACTATATATATTTGATTAAGTTGCTGATCTCGTAAGTTCAAATGCATTTTAACAACCCTACATTTTTACTCCCCCTACCCATTTTTACTGTTTTTGACATCATATTTATCATCTTTTTGTTTTTTGTATTTATTAACTACTTACTATGGATACACATGAGTTTACAGTTTTGTCTTTATCCTTCCTACTATCCTTATACATGGTTGATTTACTACCTATACTGTATATATGTTTTTAATGAAGAAACTTTCTCTTTTGTTATTTTCATGTTTCTAGTAGTGGCCTTGTCTTTTCCTCATAGAGAAGTTTCTTTAACCTCTCTTGTAAAGCTGGTTTGCTGGTACTGAATTCTTTTAGCTTTTGCTTGTCTGTAAAACTTCTGATCTTTCCATCAAATCTGAATGAAAGCCTTGCCAGGTACAATATTCTTGGTTGTAGACTTTTCCCTTTCACCTTTTTAAATATATCATGGCACTCACTTTTGACCTTCAGAGTTTCTGCTGAGGAGTCAGCTTATAGCATTATGGGAGTTCAGCTGTTTGTAACTTGTTGCTTTTCCCTTGCTGCTTCTGAAATCCTCTCTTTATCTTTAATTTTTACCATTTTAATTACAAGGTGTCTTGGTGGGTTGCTTTTATCTTGATCCTGTTTGAGTCTCTTTGTGCTTCCTGGACGTGGATGTCCTTCCTAGGTTAGGGAAGTTTTCAACTGTTATGTCTTCAAATATATTCTCTGCCTCTTTCTCGTTCTCCTCCTTCTGGGACCCCTGTAATCCTAATGTTAGTACACTTGATGTCCCAAACTGTCCTTATTTTTTTAATTCCTTTTTTCTGTTCAGCTTCAGTGATTTCCACTACTCTGTCTTCCAACTCATTGACCCATTCCTCTGTATCATCTAACGTTTTGATTCCTTCTAGTGTATTTTTTATACCTATTATTGAATTCTTCATCTCTGTTTGGTTCTATTTTATTTACGTTTTCTAACTTTTTAAAAGAACTAATAACTTTTCACTCTGTTCCTCCAATCTTCTTGCTCGTTCTTTAAGCATCTTTATGATGATTGTCTTCAACTCATTATCGGGTGGATTGCTTATCTCCATTCTACTTAGTTTTTCTTCTGGAGTTTTATCTTGTTTCTTCATTTGGAACGTGTTTCTATGTCACCCTATATTGTGTGACTTGCCGTTTTTATTTCTGTGTATTTGGTAGGATTGTTTCATTTCCTGATCTCAGAGAAGTGGCCTTTTGTAGGAGATGTCCTATGTGTCCTAGAAACACATTCACCTCTGGTCACCAGAGATGTATGCATTAATGGTGCCCCCTGTTTGGGATGTGTGGGTTCTTCTGTTGTGGTGGGCTGCCTACTGTGGGTAGCCTGGTCAGTGTGGCTGGCCCTGTCCATTTCGTTGCCAGGCCCTGCCTTGTGAGGAGGCTTCCAGCCACTGGTGGGTGGGGCCGGGTCATGAAGAGACTGCAGAGCCCCATGGGGTCCTGGGGCTCGTGCCATCTGGCTGGTGGGCAAAGCCAGGTACCAGAGTCTCTGGCTACAGAGCCCTGGGGGTCCCAGAGCTGGTGTCTGCCTGATGGTGGGTGGGGCCAGATATCAGGGCAGCTAGCTGAGGAGCCCAAGATATCCCAGAGCTGATGTTGGCCTGCTGGTGTGTGGGCCATGTCCTAGGTTCTCTGGCTGCAAGGCCAGGGGGTCTTGCAGCTACTTTTGTGTTGCTGGTAGGTTGGGCTGTGGCCTAGGGGGTCTCAGGGCTAGTGTCAGCTCACTGGTTGGTGGAGCTGAATTCCAGGCTCTCTGGCTTCAGAGCCTGAAGGGTCCCAGAGTTTCTGTCAGCCCACTGGTGTGCAGGGCTGGTTCCTGGGCCCTCTGGTGGACAGAGCCAGGTCCTGGTTTGGCGGGGCTGGGTCCCTGTGCTAATAAGCTGGAGTGAGGTTTGCAAAATGATGCTTGCCAGAACCAGTGTTCACATGGTAGAACAAACTCCCAGAAGGAGCTGCCACAAGTGTCTATGTCTCCAGGGTGAATTTCAGTTGCTCCTGCTTCTCTGGGAGGCTCTTCAAGATCAGCAGGTGTGTCTGACTCAGGATCCTTTCAAATTATTCCTTCTACCCTGTCTCCCAGGGCATGTGAGATTTTGTGTGCACCCTTTAGTAGTGAAGTCTCTATTTACTACGGCCCTCTGGGACTCTTAAAATTAAGCACTGCTGGCCTTCAGAACCAAACATTCTGAGGTCTTTCTTCCCAGTGCAGGACCCCCTGGGCTGAGGAGCCCTGTGTGGGGCTTAGACCCCTTGCTCCTTGGGGAGAACCTCTGCAATTGTAATTATTCTCTTCCATGTGTGTTGCCCACCTGAGAGTATGCAGCTCCGCCCCTCCTTCCCATCTCGATGTTGTTCCTTCTTCCTATCTTTAGTTGTAGATCTTTTCTGCTAGTCTTCTAGCCTTTCTCATCAATAGTAACTGTGTAGATTGTTGTAATTTTGGTGTGCCCATGGGATGAGGTGAGCTCAGGGTCTTCCTACTCCATCATCTTGGTCACTCCTCCCAGACCCACAGAGTTAAGGAGACAAGATGAGAGTCTTGGGAAACCAAGGCAGCTAGAGTTTGCAGGACAGAGTACTGGAGAAGAAAAAACTATAAAAAAGAACTCCGGAGATATGCAGAGGACTTGGGGAAAAGCATTTGAAAAAATAATGATTTAGGGCTTCCCTGGTGGTGCAGTGGTTGAGAGTCTGCCTGCCGATGCAGGGGACACGGGTTCATGCCCTGTTCCGGGAAGATCCCACATGCCGTGGAGCGGCTAGGCCTGTGAGCCATGGCCGCTTAGCCTGCGCGTCCGGAGACTGCTCCGCAACGAGAGAGGCCGCAACAGTGAGAGGCCCGTGTACCACAAAAAAAAAAAGAAAGAAAAAGAAAAAATAATGATTTACAAATTTTCAAATTTGTTGAAAGTGTAAACCTACAGATTCAAGAAGTTGAAAGAACTGCAATGAATCACAAACAGAAGAAACATAAAGAAACTGTATCAAGGCACATCATGATCAAATTGCTTAAAACCAGTGATAAAGAGAAAATATTAAAAGCAACAAAAATTACAAAAAAGAAATAATTTCATACAGCAGATTTCTTGTCAGAAATCATGTAAGTGAGGAGATAGTAGAAACCATGCTTAAGTACTGAAGGAGAAAAAAACCTGTTAACCAAAATATCTTTCAAAGTAAAGATGTTTTCACATATATTAAAGCTAAAATTATCACCAGATAATTTTCACAGATGTGACAACTAAAAATCAAATAACGAGATGATAGATTTTAACTTTAGCCCACAAAATCACATTAAATGCAAGTGGTCTTAAATATGCTGTTTAAATGGAGATTTTTCAAAATGAATAAAAAGCAGGGCACAGCTATATGTTGCCTGCAAGAAGCATCCTTCAAATGTAAAGCCACATATATTTAGGTTAAAAGTAAAAAGATGGAAAAAAATTGGATTGACTGTATTAACATCAAAGTAGATATCAGAGCAAAGAATAATATAAGAGAGAAAGAAGTTTATTCCATAATAATAAAAGGGTCAGTTTGTTGAGAGGATATAGTAATTCTAAATATTCACATACTTAATAACAAAGCTTCCAAATATACCATGTAAAACTGATAGAATTACAAGGAAAAAATGACAAATTCACAATTACAGTTGGTAATTTAAAGACCTCTCTTTAATAACTGAAAGAAAAAGACCCAGAAAATCAGTAAGAATATAGAATATCTTTAAAATGTTATCATACAACTTGACCTAATTGTGATTTAAAGAACAGTTAGCCCAGCAACAGTAGAATATACATTTTTATCAAGTGCACGTGGAATATAGGCTAGTAAATTTAAAATGATTAAAGTCATACAGAACATGTCCTGTGACTACAATGGAATTAAATTAGAAATCAACAACAGAAAGATTGATGGAACATCCTCAAATATTTGGAAACTAAATAGCTTACTTTAAAATAATTCATAGGTCAGAAAAGAAATCAGTATGAAAATTTCAGAGTATTTTGAACTGAATGAAAATGAACACATGATATAAAAAAATTTGAAAGATTCTGTTAAAGCAGTATTAAGAGGAAATTTAAAGAACTAAATGCCTATATTAAGAAATATATGATTGCATAAAACGAAAAACAATTTTTAAACTCAAAATAAATAATAAATAAATGATAAAGAGAATTACTGAAATAGAAAGAAGGAAAACAATATGGAAAATCAGTGAAACCAAGATCCAGTTCTTTAAGAAGATCAATAAAAGTATCAACCTTTAGCCAGAATGATCGGGGAATAAAAGAAAGTAGATCCAAATTACCAATATGAGGAAAGAGAGAAATGACATCACTACAGGAAAGATCTTAAAAAGATAATAAGGAAATATCATACATGACTTTACATCAATAGATTTGCCAGTTGTGGTGAAACAGACAATTTTTTTAAAAGACACAAATTACCAAAATTCATTCAAGAAGAAATAGATTGCCTGAATATCTCTATGTCTATTAAAGAAGTTGAATTTATATTTAAAAATCTTCCCACAAAGAAAATTATAGTCCAAAGGTGGTTTTACTGGTAAATTTTCTCAAAAATTTAAGGAAGAAAAAATACCAATTCTACACAAATTCTTTAAGAAAATTTAAAAGGAGGAAATGATTCCCAGCTTACTCTCTGAAGCCAATGTTATCCTGATAACAAAATGAAACAAAGATATTACAAGAAAAGAAAACTATCAACCAATGTTCCTTATGAACATTGATACAGACATTCTTAATACAATTTTAGCAAATCAAAAGGATAATACATCACAGTAAAGTGATAACTATCCGAGTAATGCAAGGTTGGTCTAATATTCAAGTCTCAATCAATGTAATTTATCATTAACAAACAAAAATAGAGTGATATTTTTCAATATCTCAATAGAGAAATAGCTTTGTCAAAATTCAACATCTATTCCTGATAAAAACTCCCAACAAAGGAGGAATAGAAGGGGGAACTTTCTCAACCTGATAAGGGCATCTACAGAAAAAAAAAACATAGCTAACCTCATACTTGTTTTAATTTATTGGGGCTTCCATTACAAAATCACAGACCAGATGGTTTAAATAGCAGAAATTTATTCTCTCACAGTTCTAGAGTCTGAAGTCTGAGATCAAGGTATTGGCAAGGTTGATTTCATTTTGACCCCTCTTTTCTTGCTTTTTAGATGTTCATCTTTCTCCTTTGTCTTTATATGATTTTTTTCCTCTGTATGTCTGGATTGCTGTATCCAAAATTTTCACTTCTTATAAGGACACCATTCATATTGGGTTAGGTCCCACCCTCAAGACCTCATTTTAACTTAATTACCTCTTTAATGACATCATATTTGAATATAATTACATTCTGAGATACTGGACTTTGGTACTTGGACATATGCATTTTGGGAGGACACAGTTCAGCTCATAAAAATACTTATGGTGAAAAACCAAATGTTTAGCCTTAAGATGAGAAGTAAAACAAGGATGTTCATTTTCACCACCTTTGTGTGTATATATACACTGTATCTGTATTTGTATCTATCTACCTGTCTATCTATCTATTCATCTGTCTATATCCAGTGAGTATAGTAAGGCAAGAAAAAGAACTTAAAGCCATTCTGATTTTAAAAAATAAGTAAAATTTCCTTTATTCAGAGATCCTTTATGTAGAAAATATAATGTTTTCTACAGAAGAACTATTCAAACTAGTTAAGTGTGTTCTATAAGTTTGCAGAATATATATACAGAATCAATATGCAATCAATACTTACAATCAATACAATATATAAAATTAATATACAAAATTAATTCATATGTATAGTCAATATACTAGCAATGAACAATCAGAAATTAAAGCTTAATGAAATACCATTTATAATAACAGCAAAATATAAAATACTGAGGGATGAATATTTTTTAAAATATATGAAGGACGTGTGCATAGAAAATTACGGAACACTCCTGAGAGAAATTAGAAAAGACCTAAATAAATGGAAGGATAAAATGTTCATGAGCCTCAAGAGTCAATATTGTTAACATGTCAATTCTCCCCAGGTTGAGATTCAACACAGTCCCAATCAGAACCCCAGCAGGACTTTTTTGTAGCAATTGAATAACCTGGTTCTAAAATTCATATGGAGGGGCTTCCCTGGTGGCACAGTGGTTGAGAGTCCGCCTGCCGATGCAGGGGACGCGGGTTCCTGCCCCAGTCCGGGAGGATCCCACATGCCGTGGAGCGGCTGGGCCCGTGAGCCATGGCCACTGAGCCTGCGTGTCCGGAGCCTGTGCTCCGCAGCGGGAGAGGCCACGGCAGTGAGAGGCCCGCGTACCGCAAAAAAATAAAATAAAATAAAAAAATAAAATTCGTATGGAATGCAAATGACTTGTAATAACCCAAACAACTTAGACAAAGAAGAAACTAGAGTCTAGTACTACCTGTTTTCAAGAACTACAGCTACAGTAATCAAGATGACGTAGTATTGTGTAAACGTAGACAAACTGATGAATGGAAAAGATTAGAGAGTTTAGAAATGGATCCCCATGTATATAGGAAAATATGCAAAGATAATTCAGTAGAGAAAGGGTAGTGTTTCAAAAAAATTACACTGAAAAAAGTGGTTATCCACCTGCAGAACAAAAAACTTTGGACCATACTTTGTGTTGTATTCAGAATAGCTCAAAATTAATCAAAGACCTAATTTTAAAACCAAAAACTGTAAAACTTCTAGGAAACATATGAGAAAACCTTTGTGAATTTGAATTCGGCAAATTTTCCTTAGATATGATAACAAAAGTATAATCTATAAAAGGTCAAAAATGTATGACACAATTCGTAATTGGGTTTCATCCATGTTAAAAAGTTGTTTTTCAAAAGACAGTGTTTAGAGAATGAGAACACAAGTCACAGACTTGGAGAAAATATTTTCAAACAAGTATCTGATGAAAGACTTTTATCATAAATGTAGAAAGTACTCATAAAACTCAATCACAGAAAAACAAACCAACTTTAAAAGTGGGCAAAAGAGTTAAGTGGGAATTTCTTCAAAGAAGAGATATGGATTGCAAATAAACACATGAAAAAATGATCAACATCATTGCTGATTAGGAAAATGCAAATTAAAACCACACTGAGGAACTTCTGTGTACCTATTAGAAAGGCTAAAAATTTAAAAGCTAACCATTACAAGTTTTAGTGAGAATGTGGAATAACTGGATACATACATTTCTCATGGGAATGTAAAATATTACAGCCACTTTGGGAAAATAATTGATCAGTTTCTTAAAATATTAAATACACACTTACCATATGATCCAGCCATTCCTCTCCTAGGTATTTACTCAAAATAAATGAAAGCATATGTCCATACAAAGACTTGTACGTTCATAGCAGCTTTCTTTGTAAAAGCCCAAAACTGGAAACAACCCAAATACACATCAGCAGGTGAAAGGATATGTAATTAGAACACTATTCAACAATAAAAAGAGAATGAACCATTGATACATTATTTTGGATGAATTTCAAAATAATTATACTAAACGAAATAAACTAGAGAAAAAAGTACCTATGATTCCATTTGCATGCAATTCTAGTAAATGAAACTAATGTGTAGTGACAGAAAACAGGTTGTCTGGGGAAGTGAGGAGTGGTGGTGGTGTGGAGGGGGGCGGTGCTGCAAAGGTCATGATGAAGATTTGGGGATGAGGTATACATTAATTATCTTCCTTGTGAGGATGGTTTCACGGGAGTATCTATGTGTCAAAATCATACACTTCAAATATGTGCCATTATGTATTGTCTGTCAATCATACTTCAATAAAACTTTTTAAAATAGCACTTACTATGCTCAAAATCATGATAGGGTCTGTATGGGATACTGAATACTTGCTATGTTTTCCTTCTTAAAAAAATGTATTTCAAAATAATAATACTAGAGAATATGATTGAATTGTTGCCTTTAAGGAGTTGACAGTTTTCCAAGAGATTAAGGCTGATTTTTGTATAAGAGTTGGGAGAACTGGGTAGGAAAATCAATCCTTATGTTAATAAAATCCTGTTTTAAAAATTCAGAGGAAGGAAGAGTTATTTATGGTTGAAAGCAATAGCCGTATATTCATGACAGAGTTGACATTTCAACCACACCTTGAAAAATGGACTTTCAACAGAGAAAGATGAGAAACAATTCTAGCAACACAGAAGACAAAGAACAAAGGCAAAGCATTGAGAGATGATGGAACGTGTTTTAGGGAATGGCAGTCAATGCAGTTAGAGTAGCAGGTTTGGAGTATGCAGGGTCCTGTGGAAGGTAAGCTTAGGAAGAGAAGGTGGGGCAGATGGGACTTGTAGACAAAGCCACTGCAATTCTGTTTCTTTGAATATTTCTTTGACTTCCACAAGCAGAACTACTCAGTCTTGACTTTGCATTCCCCTGATATTTTACCCCATATTCTATTACAACACCTGTTACATTTTATTGCAACATGTGTGTCTGGCTTCACCCATACGCACTCTCCTATTAGAAAGGACAACATTTGGCCCATTATAAATACTCGACAACACGTGCTGTTAACACTCTAAAAAATAGGGAAGTCTAGGAGTCTGTCATGATCAGAGTAGGCAGGCGGAATTTGAACTGCTCCTGTAAAAACTGAGTAGGTTTTGGGTAAGATGGAGAGTAGAGAGAAGAGCATTTCATAGAGAGAGGAGTGAGAATGTCCATAGTAAAATGTGGAGGAGGGGTGGGGAGTGTATATTAAGAAGTACTGAGAATTGAGGTTTATAGGAAAACCAGTTTTTATTATTTGTTATTATTTAGCCCAAGTAAGAAAAGACATGTGCTATATTTTTTTATGTTTTTTTATCTTTATTACAGTTTTGTCCAGCAGTAAATAGTATATAATGTTGTCTCTTGTGTATAAAATTTTTTAATAGATCTTTATTGGAGCATAACTGCTTCACAATACTGTGTTAGCTTCTGTTGTACACCAAAGTGAATCAGCCATATGCATACATATGTCCCCATATCCCCTCCCTCTTGAGGCTCCCTCCCATCCTCCCTATCCCACCCCTCTACGTCATCGCAAAGCACGGAGCTGATCTCCCTGTGCTATGCCGCTGCTTCCCACTAGCTAACTATTTTATGTTCGGTAGTGTACATGTGTTGATGCTACTCTCACTTCGCCCCATATTCCCCCTCCCATCCCGTGTCCTCAGGTCCATTCTCTATGTCTACATCTTTATTCCTGCCCTGCAACTACGTTCATCAGTACCGTTTTTTTTTTTTATTCCATATGTATGCGTTAGCATACAGTATTTGTTTTTCTCTTTCTGACTTACTTCACTCTGTATGACAGACTCTAGGTCCATCCA
This sequence comes from Delphinus delphis, assembly GCF_949987515.2. Lineage (NCBI taxonomy): Eukaryota > Metazoa > Chordata > Mammalia > Artiodactyla > Delphinidae > Delphinus > Delphinus delphis. The sequence goes on along the minus strand of NC_082685.1, from coordinate 100,530,943 downwards.
CCTCACTACAAATAACTCAGTTTTGTTTCTTTTTATGGCTGAGTAATATTGCATTGTATATATGTGCCACGTCTTCTTTATCCATTCATCTGCCGATGGACATTTAGGTTGGTTCCATGTTCTGGCTATTGTAAATAGTGCTGCAGTGAATATTGTGCTACATGTCTCTTTTTGAATTATGGTTTTCTCAAGATATATGCCCAGTAATGAGATTGCTGGGTCATACAGTAGTTCTATTTTCAGTTTTTTAAGGAACCTACATACTGTTTTCCATTGTGGCTGTATCAATTTACATTCCCACCAACAGTGCAGGAGGGTTCCCTTTTCACCACACGCTTTCCAGTATTTATTGTTTCTAGCTTTTTTGATAATGGCCATTCTGACCAGCATGAGGTGATACCTCATTGTAGTTTTGATTTGCATTTCTCTAATAATTAGTGATGTTGAGCATCTTTTCATGTGCCTCTTGGCCATCTGTATGTCTTCCTTGGTGAAATGTCTATTTAGATCTTCTGCCCATTTTTTAATTGGATTGTTTGTCTTTTTGATATTGAGTTCCATGAGCTGTTTGTATATTTTGGAGATTAATCCTTTGTTGTTTCATTTGCAAATATTTTATCCCATTCTGAGGCTTGTCTTTTTTTCTTGTTTATGGTTTCCTTTGCTGTGCAAAAGCTTTTAAGTTTAATTAAGTTCCATTTGTTTATTTTGTTTTTATTTCCATTTTTCTAGGAGGTGGGTCAAAAAAGATCTTGCTGTGGTTTATGTCAAACAGTGTTTTTCCTATGTTTTCCTCTAAGAGTTTTACAGTGTCTGGTCTTACATTTAGGTCTTTAATCCATTTGGAGTTTATTTTTGTGTATGGTGTTTGGTAGTGTTCTAATTTCATTCTTTTACATGTAGCTGTCCAGTTTTCCCACCACCACTTATTGAACAGGCTGTCTTTTCTCCATTGTATGTCCTTGCCTCCTTTGTCGTAAATTAGGTGACCATAGGTGTGTGGGTTTATCTCTGGGCATTCTGCCCTGTACCATTGATCTATATTTCTGTTTTTGTGCCAGACCATACTGTTTTGATTACTGTAGCTTCGTGGTATAGTTTGATATCAGGGAGCCTGATTCCTCCAACTCCATTTTTCTTTCTCAAGATTTTGTTGGCTATTTGTGGTCTTTTGTGTTTCAATACGAATTGTAAAATTTTTTGTTCTAATTCTGTGGAGAATACCATTGGTAGTTTGATAGGGATTGCATTGAATCTGTAGATTGCTTTGGGTAGTATCGTCATTTTTACAATATTAATTCTTCCCATCCAAGAACATGGTATATTTCTCCATCTGTTTATGTCATCTTTGATTTCTTTCATCAGTGTTTTATAGTTTTCTTAGTACAAGTCTTTCACCTCCTTAGGCAGGTTTATTCCTAGGTATTTTATTCTTTTTGTTGCAATGGTAAATAGGATTGTTTCCTTAATTTCTCTTTCTGAGCTTTTGTTGTTGGTGTATGGGAATGCCAGAGATTTCTGTGCATTAATTTTGTATCCTGCAACCTTACCAAATTCATTGATTAGTTCTTGTAGTTTTCTGGTGTCATCTTTAGGATTTTTTATGTATAGTATCATGTCATCAGCAAACAGTGACAGTTTTACTTCTTCTTTTCCAACTTGTATCCCTTTTATTTCTTTTTCTTCTCTGATTGCCGTGGCTAGGACTTCCAAAACTATGTTGAATAGGAGTGGTGAGATTGGACATCCTTGTCTTGTTCCTGATCTTAGTGGAAGTGCTTTCAGTTTTTCACCATTGAGTATGATGCTTGCTCTGGGTTTGTCATATATGGTCTTTATTATGTTGAGGTAGGTTCCCTCTCTGTTCATTTTCTGGAGAGTTTTTATCATAAATGGTGTTGAATTTTGTCAAAAGCTTTTCCTGCATCTGTTGAGATGATCATATGTGTTTTTTTTCCTTAATTTGTTAATGTGGTGTATCACATTGATTGATTTGTGTATATTGAAGAAACCTTGCATCCCTGGGATAAATCCCACTTGATCATGGTGTGTGATCCTTTTAATGTGTTGTTGGATTCTGTTTGCTAGTGTTTTTTTCAGGAGTTTTGCATCTATGTTCATCAGTGATATTGGTCTATAATTTTCTTTTTTTGTGACATCATTTTCTGGTTTTGGTATCAGGGTGATGGTGGCTTCCTAGAATGAATTTGGGAGTGTTTTTCCCTCTGCAATTGTTTGGAAGAGTTTGAGAAGGATCGGTGTTAGCTGTTCTCTAAATGTTTGATAGAATTCGCCTGTGAAGCCATCTGGTTCTGGACCTTTGTTTGTTGGAAGATTTTTAAATAAGATTTCAATTTCATTACTTGTGATAGGTCTGTTAATATTTTCTAAGTCTTCCTGGTTCAGTCTTGGAAAATTGTACCTTTCCAAGAATTTGTCCATTTCTTCATGGTTGTCCATTTTATTGGCATATAGTTGTTTCTAATAGTCTCTTATAATCCTTTGTATTTCTGTGGTGTCAGTTGTGATTTCTCCACTTTAATTTCTAATTTTATTGATTTGAGCCTTCTCCCTATTTTTCTTGATGAGTCTGGCTAAAGCTTTATCAATTTTGTTTATGTTCTCAAAGAACCAGCTTTTAGTTTTATTGATCTTTGCTATTGTTGTCTTTGTTTCTATTTCATTTATTTCTGCTCTGATCTTTCTGATTTCTTTCCTTCTCCTGACTTTGGGTTTTCTTTGTTCTTCTTTCTCTACTTGTTTTAAGTGTAGGGTTGCATTGTTTATTTGAGATTTTTCTTGTTTCTTGTTGTGAGATTGAATTGCTATAAACTTCCCTCAGAACTGCTTTTGCTGCATCTTATAGGTTTTGGGTCATCCTGTTTTCGTTGTCATTTGTTTCTATATATTTTTTATTCTTTGATTTCTTCAGTGATCTCTTGGTTATTTAGTAGTGCACTGTTTAGCCTCCATGTATTTGTGTTTTTTACAGTTATTTTCCTGCAGTTAATTTCCAATCTCATAGTGTTGTGGTCAAAAAAGGTATTTGATACAATATCAGTTTTCTTAAATTTTCCAAGGCTTGATTTGTGATCCAAGATGTGATCTATCCTGAAAAATGTTCCATGTGCACTTGAGAAGAAAGTGTATTCTGCCACTTTCGGGTAGAATGTCCTGTAAATGTCAATTAAGTCTATCTGGTCTATTGTGTCATTTAAAGCTTGTGTTTCCTTATTTATTTTCATTTTGGATGATCTGTCCATTGATGAAAGTGGGGTGTTAAAGTCCCTTACTATTACTGTGTTACTGTCGAGTTCTCCTTTCGTGGTTGTTAGCATTTGCCTTATGTATTGAGGTGCTCCTATGTTGGGTGCATAAACATTTATAATTGTTATATCTTCTTGGATTGATCCCTTGATCATTATGTAGTGTCCTTCCTTGTCTCTTGTAACATTCTTTATTTTAAAGTCTATTTTTATCTAATATAAGTATTGCTACTCCAGCTTTTTTTGATTTCCATTTGCATGGAAAATATCGTTTTCCATTCCCTCACTTTCAGTCTGTATATGTCCCTAGGTCTGAAGTGGGTCTCTTGTAGACAGCATATATATGGGTGTTGTTTTTGTATCCATTCAGCCAGTCTGTGTCTTTTGGTTGGGGCATTTAATCTATTTACATTCAAGGTTATTGTCAATATGTATGTTCCTATTACCATTTTCTTAATTTTGGGGGGTTAGTTTTTGTGGGTCTTTTCTTCTCTTGTGTTTCCCGCCTAGAGAGTTTTCTTTAGCATTTGTTGTAAAGCTCGTTTGGTGGTGCGGAATTCTCTTAGCTTTTGCTTGTCTGAAAAGCTTTCGATTTCTCCATCGAATCTGAATGAGATCCTTGCTGGGTAGAGTAATCTTGGATGTAGGTTTTTCTCTTCATCACTTGAAGTATATCCTGCCTCTCGCTTCTGGCCTGCAGAGTTTCTGCTGAAAAATCAGCTGATAACCTTATGGGGATTCCTTGGTATATTATTTTTTGTTTTTCCCTTGCTGCTTTTAATATTTTTTCTTTGAATTTAATTTTTGTTGGTTTGATTAATATGTGTCGTGGTGTGTTTTTCCTAGGGTTTATCCTGTATGGGACTCTCTGTGCTTCTTGGACTTGAGTGACTATTTCCTTTCCCATGTTAGGGATGTTTTCGACTATAATCTCTTCAAATATTTTCTCAGACCCCTTCTTTTTCTCTTCTTCTTCTGGGACCCCTGTAATTTGAATGTTGGTGCATTTAGTGTTGTCCCAGAGGTCTCTGAGATTGTCTTCAATTCTTTTCATTCTTTTTTCTTTATTCTGCTCCTTAGCAGTTACTTCCAGCATTTTGTCTTCCAGCTCACTTATTCGTTCTTTTGCCTGAGTTATTCTGCTATTGATTCCTTCTAATGTATTTTTCATTTCAGTTATTGTGTTGTTCATCTCTGTTTGTTTGTTCTTTAGTTCTTCTAGATCATTGTTAAACATTTCTTGTATTTTCTCAATTCGTGCCTCCATCTATTTCTGAGATTCTGGATCATCTTTACTGCCATTACTCTGAATTCTTTTTCAGGTAGACTGCCTATTTCATCTTCAGTTATTTGTTCTTGTAGGTTTTTAACTTGCTCCTTCTCCTTCATCTGTGACATAATTTTTTGTCGTGTCTTTTTTTTTTTTTTTTATGAGTGTGATTGTGTTCCTGTCTTACTGGTTGTTTGGCCTGAGGCTTCCAACACTGGAGTTTGTAGCCTGTTGGGTAGACCTGGGTCTTCATGCTGAGATGAGGACCTCCATGAGACCTCCCTCCAATGAATATTCCGTGGGGTCTGAGGTTCTCTGTTAGTCTAGTGGTTCAAACTTGGAGCTACCACCCCGCCTGACCCCTGGCTCATGAACCAAGATCCTGTAAGCCACATGGGGTGGAAAAAGAAAAAAAGAACAATAACAAAGTTAAAAAAATATATTAGACTAGGAAACTAACAGGTATGTTAGAAAGAATATAAAAGTAAAACTATAGATGAATCAACAACTGGAAGGTATAACAGTATCACAATAGTAAAAAAAGAGGAGGAGGGAAAAGAAAAAAAATTGGGGGGGGGGCCCTTGGCTGTGGAGGGTGGGGCCTAAGCAAGGGTGAGGTTTGGGCCTGGGCAGGGCCTATGCTTCGGACCCACAGGGCTGGAAGAGGCCCTGGGGGCTGTGAGGGGTGGGGCTTAGGCTCAATGGAACAGAAGGAGCCCAGGCTTGCCCCTCACCCCTGGTCTCAGAGGGTGGGAGACTTCACCTGGGAGCCCAGCAGGCTTCCTGGGCTCAACTGGGTGGGGCAAATGCCCTCCTCTCTGTTCCTGACCCTCCAGTCCAGAGGGCCTCTTCCACCTGCCTCTCCTGTTCTCCCCTTGGCCTCCTTCCCATGCCCCCAGGACCAATGCGGCTGGGCGCAGTGGGGGGTCTTGGAGGGCAGGGGACTGGCCTGGGAGCTCAACAGGCTCTCTGGGCCCAAGTGGATGGGGGAAACGCCTTCTGCTCCTCTTCCGCTCCTCTGGGTGGGCCCCTCCCGCCTGCTTCTCCTGATCTCTCTTGGTCTCCCTCTTATGCCCCCAAGACCCACATGGCCTGCACAGGACTTTGGAGGGGGTGTACCAGCCTGGGAATTCAGCAGGCTCCCTGGGCCCGAGTGGGCGGGGCGATTGCCCTCCACTCCTCTCCCTCTTCTGGATGGCTCCACATGCCTGCCTCTCCTGATCTCCCCGGCCTCAGGGATGCTGATCCTGTCTGGCTTCCACTTCTTCTCCCCACCTCAGTCCCCCCACATCCTATTGGTTCACTTGGGGGTTCCTCCCGTCTCCTTGGGTGTCAGGGTACCCCACCAGCGGCCGGCTCGCACCCTAGTTGTGGAGAGACGCTAACTCTGCCCCATATACATATATATATATATATGTATATATATATATACATTTTTTTTTTTTTTTTCGGTGCGTGGGCTTCTCACTGTTTTGGCTTCTCCCATTGCGGAGCACAGGCTCCAGACGCGCAGGTTCAGCGGCCATGGCTCACAGGCCTAGCCACTCCGCAGCATGTGAGATCTTCCCAGACCGGGGCACGAACCCATGTCCCCTGCATTGGCAGGTGGACTCTCAACCACTGAGCCACCAGGGAAGCCCTGCCCTGTATATATTTTAAATGAAAAAAAAATTAGGTATTTCCTCCCTTGGTTATTATAGTAGAGCTCTAATCAACCAGAAGAAGAAAGAATTTTACAAGTTGTTATCAAAATATATCAGATACTCTCTTCTGGAAATATATATATATTTTTTTTTTTGGTTAAGACGTACATATATTATATCAATGTAGAATTAAGAGTAGTATTATATTTGCCACGGGCATTATGTTCTATTGCCATTGTGAACCTGTGGTGGCCCATGGGTTAAAAAAGATTGAGAAACAATGAACCAGAATTTCGGCACTTTGAGACAGGGCTCACGCTGGATGTAGCTTGGTGGGCAGCAGTGTGATGTTCTAGAAAGAACGCTGGCCTCTCAAATCAGAACACCAGGATTTGAATCCCACTTTAAAATTTGTTCAGTGACCCTTGAACAAGTTAGTTCCCCTATCAGACCTTCTTTCATCTTTAATTAAATTGGGATAAAACAATAATGACTTCACATCATTAATATGTGGCGCGTCTGCACGCACACACATGGACAACAAAAAAAACCAAGAAAACATGTAGCACCATGCTGGTACATGGTACACAATTTTCCACCATAACATTCTTCATCTTGCATAGGTGGCATAATGCTCTGTAGATAGTAGGTATGCCAACACTTGCTTACTGAATGAATCAACACATGAATGACTGAGAACCATTGAAAAATTCCTTGCTTTCTGTTATGGTGTTCAACTTAGTGTATCCAGAGAACTGACTGAAAATAACCTTTTTCCTGATCATCTCTAGGTGTTTGAGTAAAAAAGCAACGGTAAAACTTCCTCTCTTCCTTGGTTATGTACCTTAAGAACATGTGAACTAAATATGCTAGGAGATCTTATTTTATTTTACTTTAACCATTTAATTTATATTTTAATTCAGTTTAATTTTAGATAGGCCCCATGACACATAATCTCTGGTTCTCCAAGTATTCTTAGCTCATCCCTGTTGTAGTAATGTGTATTGAGAGCTCAGCCTTGTCTTGCTTACCAGCCTTCTCCCATACAGAGAGAAGCATTTCTCATATTTTAGAGAACATTCTGGAAGAATGTTCATAGTTTACAAAAGTAGGTATGTAACTGGTCTTATGATTTAGAAAAAGAGATTAAAACGTAATAAAATATGAAGAAGCCATATCTTAAAAATGGAATTTTGGATGTTAAAACTGTATTCTGGAAATAAATATAGTTTTAAGCAATAACTTGTACTAATTTGCTTCAAAGAAAAAATATTGAAAAGAATAAGAGTTATTTAAATTAGCATACCATTTATAAATAGTTTCATAGTTAAAACTAAACACATTCAATTACAGTTTGGATTACACTATTGTTTTACGTAGCAAACCATTCAGGTTGATTCGTACAAAACTAGGAAATAAATTCAACACAATCCATATTATAGAATCTGAATTAGAGAGGCTCAAATTTATTATAAGTACACATATAAAGACTTTATGAAAAGATGCCACTTTGTGCAAATAAAAAGCATAAAATGTTAAAATTATTCTTTTTGTTTTTTGGATTTTTTTGTTTGGCTGAATCTCACAGTTCTGTGTTTCTAAGGTCTTTTAAGGCATAGTTTTCAGTTGTTTAGTGTTCATTGTTAGTGTTTTGGTGAAGGTGTTCAATGAATTTTTGTGAAATTTAGGAAGTTTAAATGTATGACCTATAATATATTACAATTCAGAAGTTTGAAGCTAAAATCTAGGGAAATCTAGGCGTGTTTTTAAAATAAGCTCTAATAATTCAAAAGCTATTTGTGATACATTCTGGAAAGGCAAATTTGTTGGCTTTACTTTTTCCAGGGAGCTAATTTGTACCAGATTGTTAGGATATAACCAGACATACATTTCTAGTGTCTGCTTTTTTTTTTTTTAAATTGTGTGTTACAAATACTCCAAAACTAGAGTTAAAATAAACAAAAAGTTGAGTCAGGAATACTTCTCATTTAAAAAATAATCCTGGAATTTTGGAGTAGAAAGAGACTTTAGAGTTTATTTTTTCCAACTTCCTCCTCCTACTAATGAGGGAATTAGTCCCAGAAGGGTAAACTGACTTGTTTAGAGTCCATAGCTTGAAAAAGAAAAAAAAAAACGGAAAAGGTTTCCTTTTCTTCTATACTTGGTACAGGAAGTACTCAATAAATAATTACCAAGAGGGAAGTCAGCGTGGCATGAGATATGTATTATTGTGAATTTATTAATTAGCATTTTGGTTCTTCTGTAATTGACTAAGGAGACTGGTTAAGGTAAGTTTTTCCCCATGAAATAGAGATGCTGGGAGCATGCAAGTTCTTATCCCAGATCCTGACATTCGCCACAATGATGCCATCCTGGGAACACTCCTGGGCAGAAATTTTCAAGACGATTTAACGTACACACCTTTGAAATAAAAGGTTTGGGGAGGGGTATATTTCATTTGAAAATAAAAACAATATTCTGATTTGATTTTGAGCACAGTATTCATTTTTTAAAATCCAAGAAACATTAATGACATTTGCATTTCCTTTTTAGAAGTTGAGAGATTTTGAGGCCTAAGTCAGCTACTTTTCTCCTTACAGCACCCCTCTGTTGTTTTGGAATCAATCATTCTTTCTTTCAACAATTATTTATTGAACATTTCAGGCATATTCCAGGCATAGTGGTAGTTTATTAAAACATTAAGTTAAAAAGACTTGGTCTGTGTCTGAAAGAGGAAGGGAATTTATTCCTTGAGAGGTTACAGTCCACTATTATTGCTCCAAATTTTCCCTTGCCATCTATACTTTCCATTATAAAATTTGACATAGTAGTCATATAGTAGAGAAAATGATAGATAGAAATCACAGGAGTGTTTCACTGCATTTATTTATCCATTTATTCAACAAGTATTTATTGAGTACCTCCAATAGAGACTTTGAGAGTACCTACTGTGTTCCAGACACTGGGCTGTGTGAGTGTGGGGTATACCAGTGAGTAAAACATTAAGTGATCCTGCCTTCATAGGGATTACATTCTAGTGGGTGACACTAACAATGACCAAGAAACATAAGAAATAAACAAATGACAGAGCATGTTAGAAAATGACAAGCACTGTTTAAAAAAGAAACAGAAAGGTAGAGTAGGGAGATCACATATGTGGGAAGGAGAGAAGAAAAGAGGGTGTAATTTTAAATAGTTTGGTCAAGAAAGGTCCCATTGTGAAGGTTACTTTTGAAGAAAGACTTGAGGGTAGTCGAAATAAAAATCCAAGAATTAGGGTAACCATAGGGTTTGAAATTTTACATTTATTTTAAGTCTATTTTGTTATATGTGTACTTCCTGACCAGAGGATGCAGATGATGGTAGCCTCAGAGCATTTTTTCTTCTCTTTCTTTTCTCTCCTATTAGCTTTGACTTACACAAGGAATGGTATTTCCACTCTATTTTCTCTTTTGTACTTAACTAAAATAAATGTATTTCATATGATTTTTGTCCATCTGTAAGAACAGAGTTTACTTTGAGAATTTCCTCTTGACAGTCCGATGCAGTGTGTAGCATAATTTCATATAATTCATTGTTTCTTATAAACATAAAAATCCATGTATTGCCATTTTTAGAGTGACTTAGTCATCTCATTTTGGGCAACAAATCAAATTCTTTTCCCTTTGAGTCATTGAATCGTCGATTCAGATAAGAAAATGTTTTATTTTCTTAATATTCTTGAATGACTTTAACATGATTTTAAAATAAAAGTATTTGTTTCTTACAGATTGTATTTCTGGCATCTGCATATGCAAGTCCCCAACTCACGGAGGAGAGCTGTTCAGCCGTGGCTGCTGTCATACATTACCTGTATCTTTGCCAGTTTAGCTGGATGCTCATCCAGGTTGGTACCTCCTTTCCTCCCTCTGCCCCCTTCAGCTTTCCAATGTGTCTGGATGGAGTGGCCTTTATATCTGATATTCTTTATACTGAAATGGAAGTAATTCCATATATCCGTCACTGCATTCCCAGGAGATCAATGCAAGAGAAACCTTATAAGCTGTACAACATTAGAAAGTGTAGTGAATTTGAGGAAATGAAAAGAAATCTAATAGAGTTGGAAATAAGAGAATGGTAGGAGATGAGGCCCTATAAGGCACAGTAAGAAATTTTAACTTTTTTTCTATGAGAAGTCATAGAATTATTTTTAAGCAAGAGAGTGACATGATGAGATTTGGATTTTAGAAGGAACTCCCTGTTTGTAGTGAATTGAGTTCAGCAAAGAGTTGACGTGGGAGCCAATTAAGTAGCTTTAGCTGTATTCAGGGGAAAGAACGTGGTGGTGTGAACCAAAGGGAGCAGAAGAGACAAAGGGAAGTGAACAGCTTCTAAGAATTGTTTTTTTAAACTAGAACTATAGGATGTAGAGATTGGTTATAAAGAACGCAGAAGGTGGAACCGAGGATGTCACCCAAGTTTCTGGCATGAATGAATGGGTAGATAGTGGTGCCTTGAACTAAAATAATGATCCCTGGAGACTGGGAGAAGATGATGGGTTATTTTTAAGGACATGCTGAGTGTGAAGTTCTTGTGAGATCTCCAATGGAGACTCAGGGAGAAGTGGAATATGCAGAGCTAAATCCCAGAACAGAGGTCCATGCTAGAGAAATACATTAGACAATTACTGACTTAGAGTTGGAAAATGGAGCCATTGCTTTGGAAGAGATCACTTTGGGAGAGAGTACAGAGTGAAACCCAAAGAGATCTAGCATACTCTCCTGAGGAAATAGTAAGGGCTGGGGAGAGATTTGAACTCTCCTTTTCTGACTAAAGTCCCAAATTCTCTCTATTGTCTAATGCTGATTTGCTTGATAAAGAAGGTGATGTGAGAGTTGGATCCACTTAAGCACTATTAATTTCACTAATTCAATAGCTCAACTAAGATGCTGCCTTCGAAAGTGATTTCTGCATGGTGGTATTGTTCCATCTTTCACGTGATAGAAATAGTTTCATATGTGTTTCTGAGTACGCAGGTGAAGTATACTATGTAAACAGATGCATTCAGGCTCTTGCATATTCTTTTCTCTTGTTGAATAAGAAGGATGTGGGATGTCTACCATCTGGCAATATTGGAGGAAGGTGAGGTGATACTATTAGTAGAGAATACCATACAGATTCAAGGAAGGGATCTTTTCCCAAGTATCATATTATAGTTGTCTCTGAAGCAGAAGAAAACTGAACTGTTTAGTTAATAGAACTACTTGGAACAATTGGAGGCCTGCATCTGGGTTTGAATTCTGGCTCTGTTATTATCTTTGTAACCTTAATCAAGTTATTGACTCTCTCCAAGGTTTGTTTCTAAATCTGCATATGGAGATAATAATTCCTACCTCATAGAATTATTGTCTTATAGCTCTTTGAGCAGCTCTAATTATGGAAAATTTATGGTGTTCTCCAGTCCCCCACCAAACAATTAAAAAATAAATCTAAACCATACAACATAAAATAAATACTTGCTGAAATTACAATAGCATTTGCAAGATTCTCTGACTCCCTTTAGTAGTTTATCTAAGTTGAACTTTTTATGTGTGCCCTGTGTATGTTGTCATTTATCTTCCTGAACTGAGGTCCATAGTGGTTTGCTGAAGGTCTTTGTCCATGTCCCTGACCTATTCAGTTCTTGATGAATGATCTGGATGAAAACACAGGGAGCTGTCTTATCAGGTATGCAATGATACAGAGCTGAAACAAGCTAAAACAGCAAGCTGCCTGTGTTAAGAGTACAGGTAGAACAAATATAGAAAACCTGTACTGCGACAGCTTGAAAATGAGAGTGCAAGAGGCATAATCTGATGGGGGTTAATGTAAACAACTTGAAATTTTAATTTAACCCAAACTCAGTAGCAATCAAATGTGTGACCAGATTACTTAAACCATAGCAACTACGGTAACTACAAAAACAACACAGACCTGGGTTACATTAATAACAGTATGAAGGCAGCTGGGGGAGCCATGTTTAAATTATAATCTACAATAGTCAGACAACCCTGGCTCCCTGTAACCACTTTCAGCAGGAATATTAACCAGCCAATGAGAAGTTGGAAGACAGTCCTATAAGAAACTTGGAGGCAGCTGGAGACAACTAACCTGGAAAGAACTTAGTGAGATGTGATGGCTGTCTACGGATACTGGGAGGGCTGCTACAGGAAAGAAAGAATGGACTATATAGCTTCATCTGGAAGAACCAGAACAAATGGGTCAAAAATTAGGGAAGCAAATTTTGAATCACGTTAAGAACTTTTATAGTCAGTAAGAATTTCAAAGTTGAAAAAGCTATGTCTAAAAGTAGAGAACGTCCAATCACTGAAATATGTTCAAAATGGGGGAAATGACCAACTTTCAAATATGTTGTAGACAGATTTCCTGCTTTAGGGGATGGCATATAAAATTTCATCCAGCTTAATAGAGATTGCTGTATTCTGTATGTCTTCTTCCAGTTTTGAGTAAATATGATTGTGGCTGATGCACATTTAGTAAACTAATTAGATTTCTGTATGGCTGATGGTTTAGGAAAACTATTTAAAGTACCAGTGAAGTTTAATGTGTTTCAGATGGTACACCACACACTTTCATGGTTTGTGGTGTGACCACAAGGGAAAAATTCAATAACTTCTGATTCTAGGTAGGTTACTTCTAATGAGTTACTTTGTGGTCAGAGGTTGTCGCCTTTACTAACCTGTGTTTTCCTGTTTATAAAATACTGTCTGCTAAAATCTTTTTTTTTTAATGAGAATTCATTTTTAAAACATTATTTAAAAGATAAGACTACTGTTAATCCAATCTTGTTAGTCAAACAGTTGAAAAAATTGAAAGAATATTAACATTTCAATAATTCTACTTTGTATTTCTAGCAATGTAGGAGAGAAATTGATATATGTATGTGTGCATAGCTTATGATGAAAAGTTAATCACTAACTTTTAATCATTGAGCTAAGCATGCAAGAATTATTTATTTTGATCTGTATTATATCTTCAATCTTAGAATAAATACATTTAAATGAATTTATCTTGAAAAGTTATTTTACTTTTACATCATACTTTTAATACATTGTAGTAAAAAGGGATTCTATTTTAGAGTAGGTAAAGAGCAATTTTGTTGGTAAACATGTTACATAACTTCTCTGAGCCTAGATTTTCTTATTGAATGATTAGATTTGTAATAACAATACCTCTCTTTGAGGATTGTAAAAAGACAAAATGAATGAATACATGGAAAGAGCTTGGAATGATTCCTGGTACAGACTGCACACTCCATACGAATTTACCCATATTATCGGCTAAGCAAATATGTAGACTAATAATTCTTAGATTTTGAAACATGTTGAAATACTCTGTTTTTCCAGTATAATTTACACTTTTTTTTTTTTTTTTTGGCAAAAGAGAATTAGCTTGATATAGGAGAACGAGAGGGCTGACAGTGTGAGGCAGACATGAGCTGAAAAGCCTTAGCAAGCTGATAACCTCTAACCTCTTTACTGAAGTGCACGTGTGGCTCATAGCAGGCTCCAGACCAGAGCTGGTGGCCTTTACTGTTTCTTTAGACGTCCCCTTTCCTGAGTGTTTCTTTAGGCTTCCCCTTTCTTTGACAGGGAAGTCACACTGTGCATGATGGGAATAGAGTAACAAATTATTTTGCATATTTTTTTAGAAGTATACAACTCACAAATTCCTTTTTGCCCATGGAAATTGAGTTAGCCTTCTGTTTGCTCTTCATGTAAGATCACTCGGAAATTACTGAAACAGCAGGGTTATGTCTACTCTAAGAAAAATTGACAGTGAGAATTTAAGCTCTCATGGTACTTTTGCTCTATTTTCCTAGTTATTGTTCTAACTTTTGTTTCTTTTTTCTGTTTTGATTGGCTTTCATTTTAGAAATAGCATATACTAATTGTACAAAACATAATCAAACACTATAGAGAAATATTAAATGAAAAGTACATCTATTTCTCCCTCTTTCATATGCTCTCCACTCTCTCTGCTCTACCCTCAACCCTACTCCCAAAGTTAAACACTGTTAATGGTTTCCTGTGTATGCCTCCAGATATATTCCACAAGTATATAAATATTTATAAATATATAAAGAAGCACATGTGTGTGTTTGTGTGTATATAGTGTATATATGTTTATAGTGTGTATATATATATATATATATAAATATATATATATAAGTTTACCCCATACTGATATACTTTTTTTTCTCTTCTATAATATGGTTATTCCATAATTTTTTTTCTGATTCCTATTAATGAAATGCTGGTTATTTCCAGTTATTTTTGCTATTATAAACAATGTTTCTTCGAACATCCTTACACTCTGAATATTTGTCTATTTACAGAATATCCATAGAATAAATCCCTAGAACTAATGTCTTTGTTCTTAACATCTACGTGAAACATGCTGCCAGATGGATTGCCAGACCATGTGTGAATTCATGCAGGAAATAAATCACAAGTAAATTATTTGAGATATTAGTATTTAATATAGGTAAATAGAAACTTAATTTTGCCTGTATATTCATTTGGCCCAGTTTTATGATCGTTTCCTGTCACCAAGTTAAATTATATAATAATCTGCTTCAGTTATGATCAGTATCCAAGCCTGGATTGTCCTTGCAGTCTGTTCATTTCATGCCAAGGGACACAGCTTACTCAAAACTATAACATTTTATTTTGAAACTAAAGCTTACTTGAAGAACATATTTCTTAAATGGTAGAATAAAGTTAGAAATCATTTCACAGTTGTACTTGAGCATTCATAAGGAAAACAGACTGGTAATTATCAAGATAAAAATGATATATCCAGGAAATACTGAATTCTCCAATCCTCACAAAGCCTTGTAAAAATTGTTAAAAGGGAGGATAACTGGAACAAGGACACATGGTAACATTTCTTAGACTCTCCTCTGAAATGAATGACTAAGAACGTATGGTGATGACAGAATTAATAGCATCCGTGATCTCTGACTGAACTTGATGCTATATATCAGTGCATGGTTTCTGGTGACACAATTAATAACCAAATATTAAACAACAGGCTAGATTCCAATCTTATTCCACACATCATGAAAATGTATGGGATTCAAGCAGCCTATTTTAACTTAAAAAAAGAAAAGGCATTTCTCCTTTATATTTTACAAATATAATATGTATTATATTAGCATATATTATATGAGCAAACTAATGAATCTGTGTTTATGGAGCATAGGAAAGCATTTATGACTTATTACCATCAAACAGTTAACGCAGTATAGCTTCAATTTTCCTGTGCAGACGCTTGGAAGATAGTAGCGGTAATCACTGAAAATGTTACTCTAAAAATAAATAGACATGTACGTATACGAACGTAAGTAAATATGCTTATAGACACACCATCTTTTAGTTTATTCCTATCTATATTTGAACTAAATTGTATCTGGGTAATTCATTTGGTTGGTTTGCATCTTAATCAGAATCAGTTTAAATTCTAACAGCCTCAATTCCCAATTCTGAGAAATACGCTTCTCCTGTCTTCAGTTTCCTCCTGTATTAATAATAATAATAATAAAACTTAGGAGAGCAGTTGTCTTTATTAAATGAGATATAGCTTAATGTGGGGTCTACATTTATTAACCAATTAGTAAATACTGATTCCATTCTTATTCTCTTAAACTGTTGTATTTAACATTTGCAAGTTTCCACCAGTTTAACATTGACCCCCTTCATTAGGAGTTCAATCAAATCAATTCTACAATTCTTTCTGAGAAGGTAGTATATAAATAAATAAACTCAACAACTAAACCAAATTATGAAATTGTTATTAAATTCAATGAAAACTTAAATATTGAAATTGTGTACATCTTCGTTTATTTGATACTTCTCAATAAAGATTGTATGCAGAGCATTTTACTAGGTACTACAAGGTATACAAACATTAATCTACCATAGCTCACAGATATGTTTCAGCCATTTCTATTCTGATTAAGCCCTTTATAAGTTCTCATTTAGTGCTGGCAAAAAGTGGAGAGGGAGAGAGAATGGGTTATCTCCATACTTGAACCAGGAAAATACATCTCCACTGGCACATACAATGAGTGCGGGAAAATGAGGACAAAAAAATAAGCTCTCATGGAAACAATAATATTGTCAGCATTTGTGTGACCTTCTATGGAAATAAATCTTAACCTTAGTCTTCACAAGATGCTTTGTTCTATAACTAACCCAAATATGAAAAAGCTATGTTTTTCTCTCGCTGCCTCAGCTTCCTTATCTCTAAATAAGATGTCTTGAGATGGTCCATAAGAGGGTTCTAACAAAGTGTTTAAAGCCTAGAGATAGAAATGTAACTGAAGACCTAGGTACTGAAATTTCGATTCACATTTAGTCTTTAGCGATAAATATGTAGGTGTGGTAAGCTGTGCTCAGTCAGTATGAAGCATGTTGGTGAGAGTGACACCTTTAACTTATACTGAATTTTCATAATTCTTTTAGTTCTAACATTGGATAAACACAGATACTGAGGCACATATGCTATATATCTGGCAACATAAAAATATTAAGCAAAGATAATGGTCTCTTGATACTCTAACCTTCGATTACAAAGGAGGAACCACGATTACAGGGAAAGGAATGTATCTCAAATGTTCCACTCCCACCTTATTGTGGAGAATGCAGTACTGGAGCTTTTAACCCAAGTGCTTCAGAGGAGCAATATATGCCTCAATGTTTTTAGAACAATGAAGAAAAACTAAGTTAATCCAAGCAAACTTTCAAATCATAAAAGGAATAATAAGCATATAGGCTAACTCATTGAACCCAAGTTCTGTAAGTACAGTTGGACCTCAAGGAGCTGTGAGCAGGAATGGAAGGCTTTGTCCCTTCTTCTTCTCTACAAACACACTTTCTCTCTTCACTGTGCCTTTGGCTACTCCTACCACTAAAGTTCATATGTTTTCTTTTCTCAGCTGACCAGCTTAACTATCACAAAATTTCAGGGAACTCAATGAGAGATGATTGGTTCAGCCTGGGTCAGGCTTTGTCGCCAGATCCACAGCTGTGGGCAGAGGAACAGGGTCGTGAGCCCACCCTGCATATGTTGGCAGGGGGTGGGGGAAGGTAAGGAGGGAGACAGGGTTCAGAGAAGAGTGCTGATGGCCTAGGCATACATCCCAAAATATACCTACCATACATACTATATTAAAATATTTTAAATTTCAAGTAAAACTTGAAGTGAGTTAGTCAACACAAGTCTTAGGTTTAGGCCATATGGTATTTCCAGAATAGTTAGATGTTGTTTCATTACATAGTGTTTCCATTCTTTAGCAAAAAAAAAAAAAAAGTCATATAGTGGTAAATACTGTCCCTAGAGTATACCTCAATGATTGGATTCTTTTGAGAAGGAAAGAGATTTTTTTTTTTTAATTAACAAAAGCTTATGACATTTGGAGCTTGATTTGCTTAACTGAGTATTCAAGAATCAGTGACCCTGTACCTTGAGCTCTTTAGAGCAGAAGCATTGTGTGTGTACATCTAACAAGCAGTTACATTTGTCTCAGTCTTATCTGAGGCTGTGGTAAAGGTCAGACGGTTGCTGAAACGTTCAGTGATTCTAAAAAGTGTAAAAGTGGACATTTTGGAAATGCCCCAATCTTTATCATGATGAATCAACTTACAAGTCATTTACCAATCTGTGAGCTCCTTCCTGATTCTTCCACCGACTGCACCACTGAGTTACCATGTTATAAGGATACATACAACATCGATTTAAAATAAATAATCCGTACTTTTATTTTGGAAATGGGTTAATCATCCTTACTTTGCATGAATTTTCATTCTCTTAACAGGCAGTATTGACCACTCCAGCATCAGACACTTGATACAGTCCCACCTATTTGAGTCATGTCCCTACACTAATAATAGAAAGGAGGAAAAAAGCCTCTTGGACCTAATAATTTTTAAAAAGGAGTTAGAACAAATTTACATAAGCAGCAACTCAAAACATCCTCCATAATTTCAGATAGATGCAGATGTACATAAAGATATGGAGTGCTGACAGGAAATAAAATTCAGAGACAAAAATCTTCAAGTAACCAAACATTTTTATCCTTTCCTGGTTTAGGCCAATCAATACTAATCCTTCAAGGCTACTTTGGTTCAGATAGAATCTTACCTGGAAGCCTCAGTAAACTATCTGAAAGCCTTCCTAGGAACATTAGGCATGTTGTTTTTCACATAGAAGAGTTTCCATTGTATCACTGCTTACTTTTGGTCTCTATTTATCTTTTGTTTTTCACACTGTCCGACATCCTAATAGGAGATTTAAGTGAGGTGGTCACATTTTTTAGTGCTGACTATGTGCTTAGCACTTTATATGTAGTGTCTTATGTAATCTTTGTAATAGCTTTGTTGTACACATGAAGAAACTGAGATTGTTGTCACTTGCTCTGGGATTGTTGTCACTAATGTATAAAAATATACATATATGATTAATCTGTACTCACACTTCACAATATGAAATTGAGAAGGGGGTTTATCTAGTGGATAAGCATCATGTGTGAAATATATATGATATGCCTTTCAATGTTGTTTCTGTAATAAAAGATAATTAAACATAAGTGATCTCATGGGAAAAGAACACTAGAAGGCAGAATATATAAGTTCTAGATTTGGCTTATATACACGCTAGGTGTGATTTGGGGCCAACAGTAACATTTCCAGGCCTCGGATTCCTTCTTCTATTTATCTAATATATCCCTTCATCCCCCTCACTCTTTATATACACTTGTCCCTTTTATATATATATGTATATATATATATATATATATATATATGTATATATATATATTTTTTTTTTTTTTTTTTTTTTTTTTTTTTGCGTTACGCGGGCCTCTCACTGTTGTGGCCTCTCCCGTTGCGGAGCACAGGCTCTGGACGCGCAGGCTCAGCGGCCATGGCTCACGGGCCCAGCCGCTCCGCGGCATGTGGGATCTTCCAGGACCGGGGCACAAACCCGTGTCCCCTGCATCGGCAGGCGGACTCTCAACCACTGCGCCACCAGGGAAGCCCCCTTTTATATTTTTATCTTAAGAAAATAAGAAATAACATATAAAGGATGATATAAATTTAAATGTTTTCCTTAATGATTTCTTCCCATTTGTTTGGAAAGTAAGATTCAAGAAGGTAAATACCCCTACCACCTCTGTTACTGTTATAGCCCCAGTGCCTAGACGGGCCTTTGAAATGCAGTAAGCACTCAATAAGCATTTATCAAGCGAATGAATGAAAAAGAGAGAGTGTAAATTGAGAAAGGAGAATGGCCGCAAAGCCTACCCCATCACAGTACATTTTTCTCTGTGCAAACATTTTCTGTTTACTTGTCTGTCTCCCACTTGGGACTGAGACTGGGGCTGTTGTCACAACTATATCCCCATTCCCTGGAACAAGTGTCTGACTCTACCACGTGATAAACCCTCAATAAGTAAACATTGTTTAAAAGTCTGGGACATAGGGCTATTTACTTCATTATCATCATGAAGCTGTTCATATAGAAAGTAAGTTTGAGTATCTGTGTGTTTCTTCAAAGACATTGACAGAACAATCACAGACGATTATGACTGAGTCAAATCGTCATAATCAAAACAAATTAAGCAAAATATAAAGTACAGTAAATAAACTAAGTATTTACTAATGTTTTCGGACTTTTGAGATACCCTGAATTTCTCGGGTATATGAAAAAAATGAATGTGTGAACTGACTTAAAAAATCAAATCAAAACTATAGTTATTGAGTAGAGCCTGGCCCTTTGTTGATCTGTTGTCACTCTTTATGCCTAAGCCAGGTGAGTGTGTTTCCTGTGCCACTAGACCAGAGCCTGTTCATCTTATGTTCTGCTTCTTTCCGTAGTCTGTGAATTTCTGGTACGTGCTGGTGATGAATGATGAACACACAGAAAGGCGGTATCTGCTGTTTTTTCTTCTGAGTTGGGGACTTCCAGCTTTTGTGGTGATTCTCCTCATAGTTATTTTGAGAGGAGTCTATCATCAGAGCATGTCGCAGATCTATGGACTCATCCACGGTGACCTGTAAGTACATCCAGGCAGAGCACACTGCCTCCTCAGCCTTTCTGTATCCAGGCAGCTTTACTGGTAGAAGGTGGGAGCAGTTGACTAAGGGGTCTGACTGAAGGAGCACCATGAAGACCTTTGCCTTCCTGCCACACCTTCTAAATCTCTAATTATCTCTATAAATAAGAAACTATTGCCTCTCCAGTCCCTTTGATAGGTGCAGTTTTCTCAGGTGAATTGGTGTATCAAACAGTTCACAGCAATTTATACTTTACCATAATTTAGTTTGTTAGATTGGGGCAAACAGAAATACCTAGTGAAATCAGAGAACTATGAAAATTTTGGTGAAGAATAGAATCAGTGACAAATTTTGAGTGTGGCATGTTATCTAAGGAGTCTGATATTTGGGGCAGGTGGATGGGGAGCACGGCAGGCACCATCATTCATAAAATCCCTAAATACCAAATCAGAGTGAATGGAGAGTGTCTGCAAAAGTATATGGGAAGGAGGCAAGGTCAGCTGGGTCCTTCTGATAGATTCTTATTAAAGTACACTGTAGTCTTGAAATCTAACGGATCTTTATACACACATATATATGCACGCCTTAATCCTGAATCTGGTATCTTACAGCTTTGAGGACCACTCAGCCCCTTTTATTGACTCCACATTAAAAAAAAAAAGACAACTTTGGGTAATAAAGCTTAATCAACTCCCTTGGTGTAATGAGGATTTAGAGGAAAAAGTAACATTTCTAAATAAGAAAGAATAGCCTAGTCACAATCTTATGAAGACAGTATTACCTAATTATCTCACAGGTTATTGTGAAGATAAAAATTAGTTAATAGATGTAAAGAATCTTTTAAAGTAAAAGTACTATATAAGCAGAAGTCATTTTCATATTATTATTGCCTCTGATCAATTATGATCATCCATTATATACTTAATCAACACTTGTTATTGACGTATGCAGATACACTTCACACGTGGGCAATCGCAGACTAATATCCCATACCACATTAAACCAAAGGAGATGAGCTATGTAATACACACACACCCATTGAGATACCATATATAATAATTTAGTCTTTTTATTGCAATTCAGTAAGATTCCCTCATACTGATTAATTTATAGCATTACAACAATAGTATTGAAATATAGTATTCTATTTTGTTGATATAAAATTCTAAAAGCCTGATCTTCTAGAAGGGAATGGTTGTGTCTTTTCACAGTTATATTATGACATATTACTACTCCTGGCATTAATTTAAACCTTGGGCTGCCAGGATTAATTTCAGAAAGTTCTGCATCTTTCTTTGTCAAGTACAAAGTAACCATGAGACAAGTCCTGGTGGCCAGTAGCCATCTCTTTCATGAGCTCCCTGGCAAGATCGGGGTTATTTGGCAGCAGTTTTAGCATCACATGTATACACACCCAGTCTGGATAAATGGGTGTGTATCACCCGATGAAAGTGATGTTAGCTAGAAGAAACTCCCTCTTGATGCTTCTAAAAGGATTTTTAAGAGAGAAATAAACTGTTATACAAGAATGTCCAAATCAACTGACTCTTAAAATATTTGCCTTCTGAGGCTTTTGCAGAAAGTTCTTTATTACCAGCTCAACTATAATAAATGCAATGTAAAATACATTAACCTTTACCCAATCTTAAAATTATAGCCTTATTCAACCAAAAGTGACTAACCTTTGTAAGTAGTATAGGTTACTTTTCTTCTTCATTCACATAGAATGTTCATGTGAATTTATTCCAGTTTTTAAGAAATTCTGTATTTTTAATATTACTTTAATCTCAATGTAAGAATAAATTACTGTGTTATTTTTGTAAAATATTGTATACTTATATCATCATTCAAAAACATGCCTTTTCTCTGGAGATGGTAGGATTTGTGGTTGTAAAATAACTGGACATCTGTTGTGCAGTGGTTGTTTTCAGTAATAAAACTTCCTTTTTAGTGAGGAATTTTCTTTAAGTAGATCTCTAATGTATTAATATGCTCAAGTTGTTATATTTACAATGTTTTTGCCAACTTTTGGAACCAAAATTATGATAATTTCGTAAAACCAGGAAGTTATTGCTCTTTTCCTATTAGCTGAAAAAGTTTGCAAGTTTAGTGATATTTCTTCTTTATTATTTTGGAAGAAGTCACACATGAAGCCAACTAGGCCTCAGGTTTTCCTTGTAGGAAGACTTTTAATTACAGATTCATTTTCTTGTAAACATATAGAACTATTCATATTTTCCATATGCAGTTCTTTCTGTGTCAATTTGATAAATTGTCTTTTTTTCTAGGAATGTTTCCATTCCATCTAACTATTCAAATTTTTTAGTGTTTGTAAGAGATCTGTAGTAATGAACCTTTTTTCGTTCTTGATATTGACAATTAGTGTCTTCTTTCACTATTTTTTCCTCTCCTCATCAGTCTTGCTGGGGTGTTTATGAATAGTACTGTTTTTTCCCAAATTCAGCTTTTGACTTCTTGATATACTCTATTGTGCATTTATTTTAAATTTCATTTCAATTTCTAGACTTATCTTCTTGATTTACTTTTGGATTTTATCTGACTTTTTCTTTATTCTATTTATCTTATTTATTTTATTTGCTTTGCTTACTATGTGCCATGTACTATGTATTTATTTTGTTTATTTTAAAAATTTTCCCCAGCTTTATTGAGATATGACTCACATATATAATTTTGTAAGTTTAAGGTGTGATGCTTTGATACCCACATCTATTGTGAACTAATTACAACAATAAGGTTAGTTAACACCTCCATCACCTCACATAATTACCTTGTGTGTGTGTGTGTGTGTGTGTGTGTGTGTGTGTGTGTGTGTGTGTGGTTAAGAACATTTAAGATTTCTTCTCTTAGCAACTTGCAAGTATGTAATATATTATTGTTATAGTCACCATGCTGTACGTTGGATCCCCAGAACTTATTTGTCTTATGCTAGAAATTTGTGCCTTTTGACCAATATCTCCCCACTTTCCCCATCCTCAGGTCATGGCAACCACCATTCTAATCTCTGTTTCTATGAGTGCAGCTTTTTTAAGATTCCTCATATAAGTGAGATTATATAATATCTATCTTTCTTTGTCTAAAGTACTTCACTTAGCATAATGCCCACAAGGTCTATCCATGTTGTTGCACATGGCAGGCTTTCCTTCTTTCTTGTGGCTGAATAATATTGTAGTGTATTGTATATATTGCAATATATATCTCACATCTTTATGCATTCATTCATAGACAGACACTTAGGTTGTTTCTATATCTTGGCTATTGTGAATAATGCTGGTGTGAACATGGGGGTGCAAATATCTCTTCAAGATCCTGATTTCATTTCCTGGATATGATAGTTCTATTTTTAACTTTTTGAGGAACCTCCATACTGTTTTCTGTAGTGGTTGTAACAATTTACGTTCCCACCGAAAGTATATAATCTTTATTATTTCCTTCCTTCTGCTAACTTTGGGCTTAGTTTTTTCTTTTCCTAGTTCCTTGAGGTGTAGAGTTAGGTTGTTTGAGATCTTTCTTTTTTCGTCATGTAGGCTTTTATCACTACAGACTTCATCTTAGAACTGCTTTTGCTGCATCCCATAAGTTTTGGTATAAGTTTTGGTATATTGTGTTCCATTTTTGTTTGTTTCAAGATTTTTTTTATTTCCCTTTTGATTCCTTCTTTGACCCATTGGTTGTTTAGGAGTGTATTGTTTAATTTCCACATATTCGTGAATTTTCCAGTTTTCTTCCTGTAATTGATTTCTAGTTTCATACTATTGTGGTTGGAAAAGATACTTGATATGATTTCAGTCTTTTAAGATTTGTTAAAACTTTTTTGTGGCCTAATATATGATCTCTCCTAGAGAATGTTCTGTGTGCACTTGAGAGGAATGTATATTCTGTTGCTGTTGGATGGCATGTTCTATATGTCTTTTAGGTCCATTTGGTCTAAAGAATAGCTCAAGTCCAACATTTTCTTATTGACTGTTTGACTGGGTGATATATCCATTGTTAAAAGTGGGATGTTGAAGTCCCCTACTATTATTGTATTCTCGTCTACTTCTCCCTTCAGATTGGTTAGTATTTGCTTAGTATATTTGGGTTCTCTGATGTTGGGTACGTATATATTTATGATTATTATATCCTCTTGATAAGTTGACCCTTTATCATTATATAATGGCCTTCTTCATCTCTTGCTACACCATTTGAGTTAAAGTCTATTTGTATGATGTAAGTATAGCTACCCCTGCTCGCTTTCAGTTCCACTTGATGGAATATCTTTTCTCATCCCTTCTTTTTGAGCCCATATGTGTCCATAAAGCTGAAGTAAATCTCTTATAGGTAGCATATATTGGACCCTTTTTTAAAAAAAATCTACCCAGCCATTCTATGCCTTTATATTGAAGAATTTAATATATTTACATTTAGAGTAATTATCGATAAGGACTTACTAATACATCTTATTAATTGTTTTTTTGCCTATTTTATTGTTCCTTTCTTCCTTTTTCCTCTCTTGCTATTTTCCTTTTTGAATCGGTGCTTTTCCATGGTGATATGCTTTGATTCCCTTCTATCTTTTGTGTGTCTACTGAAAGTTTTTTGCTTTGTGGTTACCATGAGGCTTACATAAAATATCTTATTGACGTAACAATCTATTTTATTGGTCAACTTAACTTCATCTGCATACAAAAACTGCTCTTTTACTCCTCCCCTTTTCTTTTTTGGGTCACAATTTACCTCTTTTTATATTGTGTATTTATTAACAAATTAATGTAGCTATAGTTATTTTTAATACTTCTGTCCTTCAACTTTTTTAGTAGAGTTAACTGGTGAACACACTACCTAACTACTGTATCAGAATATTCTGAATTTGACTACATGCTTACCTTTACATGTATTGTATATTTTTATATGTTTTCATGTGACTAGTATCCTTTCATTTCAGCTTGAGGAACTCCTTTCAGTTTTTCTTGTAAGGTGGGGCTAGTGGTAATGAATTCCTTCAGTCTTTATTTCTCCTTAATTTCTTAAGGACAGCTTTGCCAAGTAGGGTATTGTTGGTTGGTAGGTTTTTCTTTCAGTGCTTTGAATATATCATCCCACTCTCTTCTGGGATACCTCTAAGGTCTCTGATGAGAAATCCACTGATGGCATTATGAAGGTTTCCTTGTAAGTTACAAGTTTTTTCTCTTACTGCTTTTAAGATGCTTTCTTTGTCTTTGATTTTTGACAGTTTTATTATAATGTGTTTTTCAGAGAAGATCTCTGTAAGTTGAGTTTGTTTAGGGACTTCTATTATTTATTCAGAAGTCCAATAAACATCTTTACCAGAATGACATGCAGCTATCTTATATTTAACAGGTTTAAAATTAATCTCTTAGGGCTTCCCTGGTGGCGCAGTGGTTGAGAGTCCGCCTGCCGATGCAGAGGACACGGGTTTGTGCCCCGGTCTGGGAAGATCCCACATGCCGTGGAGCGGCTAGGCCCGTGAGCCATGGCCGCTGAGCCTGCGTGTCCGGAGCACAGTGAGAGGCCCGCGTACCGCAAAAATAAATAAATAAATAATAATCTCTTAAATGTGTGCTTTGACCTACATTCCCTAGGAAAAGTCCACCATCTACCTAGGTACCCATGTTGTGAACTTGAGAGTTTTTCTACTATTTTCCCCTTACATTTCACATCCTATTAATCACAAATTGTTTCCTAGTCTAACTCCTAAATGTCTTCCTACTACTTTCTCATTTTCATCTCTTATTTCATCACCATCTCTTCAGTTCATTTGTGTCATCTTTGTCTTGTCTGTTGGGTTGCCTCTTAACTTGTGTTCTTATCTCTAATTTCTTCCTTTTACAGTCCATTCACTAAATTTTGAAAAATGGAAATAACCATATCACTCTGATGCTTAAAACCCAGGAGGTGCTTTTCATTACCATCAAGGTCATGGATTGTTAGGTTGTCCACGGTTTGACTCTAAACTATTGAACAAGCTTTTTTTAGCATCCTTCCCACCCATCCTTTCCAGTTATCCTTTGTAACTGAATCACTTGATATTTCCCATGGTCTCCTATGCATATACCTTTAACTATATCTTCTATGTCTCAAATACTTTTCTTTCTTTATATCTGCCAAAAAAATACCTATTTTTCCTCTAAACATCAACTTAAATATCAACTCTTTAAAGTGTCTATTTTCAGATTAAAACACTACCTCTTATATATAACCTTGGTAGACTCAGAACCCGTCATAAATCCTATGATTGTGCCAATCATACTATATTATGAATACTTGAGTAAGTTAGCTATGTAAATTGAAATTCATCCTGGAGGTCAGTGATTAATTACAGAATATATGGTAAAAATAATAAATTTATGAAGAATGTGGGGCTTAATTTACCCCTTGATGGAAATATCTGAACTGGAAAAAAGAAAAGCCTTAACAACCAAGGCAAGTTTACACAAATGTGGGTTTAGAGAAAACTTTCATGATTTCTCTATAATATATACCTAATAAAATCTTACACAGTAATATGGTTAGCGAATTGTATCTAAAATACCTGGAAGTCACCAAATGATACTAATGTCTCAACATTTTAAATACTGCATGAGGCATGTCATATCTTATGAGAAAAAAATCTTCTTATACATATATAATAGATAAAATTCTAATTTACCAAGAGTAATGGATTTTTGAATCTAGATTTAAATCACACAACATGATTTAGAGAAAGGTTTTAAAGAGCCTATAAAATTTTAAATTTACTTTTGTCTATGAAGTAGAACACCCAATATAGACTTGTTACCGCTTCTTTGTCACTGAGCCGGTTAATGCTATGAAACTATGAAAAACTGTACTATACTCAAAGTTAACAAAAGAAGGCTTCCTATACCTTTAAAAAATTTTAAAGACATTTTCATCACTTTTTGAAAATTGTGCTAGAAATTCTTCTAGCTTTCTTTTTTATCGTATAATTGAACAGTGTTTAACTAAAGTAAAGCCAAAGTAAATGAAGTCTGTCCTTAATTGATTTCCATTGGTTACCAGAAGTAACTCTGTTGAGAGTACCTAGAGGTAGTCTCTATTGCGTGGTGTATATTTAGTGTCTTTGGAAGTAGCCACCGATTTTTCTTGGGTTGGCTTCTCAACTGCTCTAGGAAAAGGAACAATCTGAAGAAAAATCCCTAGCTTTATCATGCCAAATGCAGAGGAAAGAGAATACAGAAGGGTCAAGAGCCAGGGTAGAAGCCAAGGGAATATGGCCCTGAGACATTGTCCCTAAATAGATAATATGCTGTTAATCTGGGGTCACAGTTACGTGACTATGGAAGGATAGAGTAATTGAGAATGAGTGGCAGAGTCATGTCATACAGAGGGGAGGAGAGTGAAGACTTACTTATCTCCATATTCCTACCTCTGAGCTGTAAGACCCTGACATATTAATAAATGTCAGTAACAGTAAAAATGACATAACAAAAATGATAGGTTATTTTGTACTTCCAAAACAGTTGCTTTTTTCTCTTTCTTGCTAGGTCATATGAATTCAACTTTAAAGAAAAAATCAGCAAATTGCTTACTGAATAACTATTATGTGCTAAGGCCTAAGTGAATTCTCTTCTATTTAAGCTAAGAATTTGTTTGCTCATGATGAAAAAATGCATAACTTAATTTAAAAATTTATTACAGTTTTTTAGTTTTTCAGTATTTTAGTTTCTTAATATTTTGGCATCATGTTTTATTTTAGATACTCTTAACAAATCTTAATTATAACCTATTCTGATTTTCCTGCTCCTGAACTGAATTACTTGTTTTATAAATAACTCAATCCTCTGAAAACAATCTAATTTTGCTAACTATATTAGGAGAAATGTTGTTAACGTAGAGGACAAATCTGTGTATTCTGAATTAGAACTAAGTAGGAGATACAGCTCTGTATGGGAAGTATGATATCATATGAGAGTCTTTATTTTCATTGAATTACTTAAAAAGAGAATCATGAAAAATATTTATAAATACAGGGAGCCTATTTACCTATCGTCTGAGGATTAGAGAAAATTGCAGTAAATCTATGGAAGAGAGATGTTGTCAGGATCTCTTCAAGGATTTTCTCAGGTGGGTGGTATGTTATTGCACACGGGTGTGTACACACACACACACACGCACAAATACATGAATAGAAATAGCAGCTTTCGACTTGCATTTTCCATTTATTCAGAACTCCAAATAAAAAAATATTGAGAGTATGCTTCTCCACAAAGTCTTAGAATCATAGAATCAAAGGGTTGGAAAACTTCCAGGCATGTCCTCAAAGGCATATCATGATTCAAAACCCTGTTCAAAGACTTGTTAGCTTCTTGAACTTCTTACTGTAAACATACTCAGTTTATATGACCTTTTATAGCTACTGATTATACAACTCATTCTACTACCCTTACCTCATTCTCTTAGCTTATGTTAGCTTTAGCTCTCCTAGCACCAGCCTCAGCTTTTCTGACTACTGCTGTATCTCTCCGAGAAAAATTCCAACTGATGCTTTGACTTACACCCCTCATGACTTCTCTTAAGTCCCTGGATCCTCTTCTTCACATGCAAGATGGAATCTAGGTGAAAAAGAACTTTATAAAGCATTGGATCCAGTCTCCTTTACAATCCTTGGGTAATCTTTACAGCAATCCCTGACAAATGTTCATTCACTTTATATTTGAACTCCTCTATGAGAAAGCATGTATTTCCTCCCAGGACTTTCCACATAGAGTAGAAATCTTTTAGATTCTGGCTCAAAATCTAATTGCTGGATTCACACCAGAAAAAACCCTAAACATTTCAATTAAATAATCCTTCAGTTTGTCACTGTTATTTTGTTTCCAGGCTAAACATTTCTTATTTGTTCAAATATTTCCACATATAGCATGGTTTTGCATCTTTTCACTATCTTAGTAGCTCTCCTCTAAACTTGTTCTGTCTATCCATCTATATCCATCTTCTTCTCTTACATTTTATTTTGGAAAGAATTTTAAACACAGAAAAGTTGAAAAAATTGCCAGAGTTCACATATATCCTTCACTCAAGGACATATATATACATACTTATATAACCATAGTACAGTGATCAAAACCAGGAAATTAACTATGATAAAACACTATTAACTAAATGGCAAACCTTCTTCACATTTCACCAATTTTCTCCATCTTTGGAGACAAGCATATGATTTTATTAATGTACCTCAATATATTAATGTGATGTATGATATTATTAGATAGAGCATACCTACCATTCCTAGAAGAAACCCCTCTTGGTCATTGTATTATTTCTTTTTTTTTTTTTTAACACCTTTATTGGGGTATAATTGCTTTACAATGGTGTGTTAGTTTCTACTTTATAACAAAGTGAATCAGTTATACATATGTTCCCATATCTCTTCCCTCTTGCGTCTCCCTCCCTCCCACCCTCCCTATCCCACCCCTCCAGGCGGTCACAAAGCACCGAGCCGATGTATTATTTCTTAATATGGAGTTGGATTCTCTTTATTTATATTTCACTTAGTATTATTGTATCACTATTCATGAATGATGTTGGTTTATAGTTTTTTTTCCCCTTTGGACTGCCTTTATTTGGTTTAGGTAACAGTGTTTTACTTGCTTTATAAAAGGACTTAGGAAGTTTTTCTTCCTTTTAACAGTGCATGAGACAGTCTGGTCTCAAAAGGTTTGGTAGAATTCCCCTGTGAAATCATCTGGGCCTGTTTCTTTTTGTGGAGTTGTCCCTCAATAACTTTTTCTAGTTCTCTGTAGAAATTGGTCTGTTTAAGCTTTCTAAATCAAATGGGAACAATTTTGATAGTCTGTATTAAACTACGATTTTATCCATTGTGTGTAGGTTTTCAAATTCATCTGCATGGAGGACTGAAAATCCTCATCACTTCTTTATGATATACCCACAAACATAAAATTCTGTTCTCCACAAATGGTGTCACCATAGTGACCTAGTTTGGCTAATGTCAGACAGCATGACAGAGTTCTTTATTAATTGCTTGTATCTGTGGATAATGAAGAGAAGGCATATAATAGCCTTAAAATGTGTCTAGCATACCTTTGCCATTATTCAGTTTAATTTGAATAATAATTACAAGGGTTTTTGTATTCTGTACCTGTGTCCCCATGATGTGGTGTATTACTTAAGATACACAAGCAAAATAAGTTTTCTTAGTCAAGTAAGAGAAGTTGCCGTTAGAAGACAAAAGATGAGAATTATCTGTGATCAATTTAATATTCTAAGTTAAATGACCTGAGTCATTTTAATTACTGTACAAATTCATAGATAGAT
Organism: Delphinus delphis; assembly: GCF_949987515.2. Classification (NCBI taxonomy): domain Eukaryota; kingdom Metazoa; phylum Chordata; class Mammalia; order Artiodactyla; family Delphinidae; genus Delphinus; species Delphinus delphis. The sequence continues at coordinate 100,500,351 of NC_082685.1, read as the reverse complement.
TACCTCCTTACTCCTTCTTTCCATAAGCATTCATTGAATACTATATAGGATAACCAAAAAACCAATTCTACCATGTCCTATATTTGAGTAAAAATTACACATTTTTTAATACTCATTTAAAATCCACCTGTAATATCCTTCTATGTAAAGGAGATAGCATCACCAAATAGCATTATCAGTAAAAAGAATATGTATTTAGTCACTCTAGCTGGTTGACACTTACAAATAAGCACCCATGGCCAGATGCAACTCTGACTCTTATTTCTAGTACACAGGCATCCAACTCTTAAGTAAGTGTCCTTAATATTTGGCACACCCAGGTACTGAAATGTAGGGACTTAAAAAAAGTGTACTTTAGCCAGTTCACTGTACTCACTCTGTGTAGGGAGGTGGCTGTAAAATTTTTCTTGATCGGAACACAGTGGAAAGAGCAGAGGCTTTGGAGGTAGATAGACAAGACGTCAACTGCTGGCTCTCCTATGTTCTAGCTCTGTGACCCTGAGCCGGTTACTCTCTGAGAGTTTGCTGTTCCCCATCTGTGGAATAGGTATAATAAAACCTGTGTGTCATAGGATTGTGATGTGGATTGAGTGAGATAATGCATGTAGAGAAAATGCATGTGCAGTACCTGGCACGGGGGTGGGGGGGGTCAGTTCAAGACAGCCTTGTGATGGGTCTGTGAATGTGTGTCACACGTGAAGTAATAATTACATGTAATCTGTCAGACAAGCCTGGCTAAACATTATTGACCCTATGAATTCCTGAAGGGCAGCTTATCATTTTACTACCTCCAGTTATTCTGAAACTATTATTTAAATTATTTCTATCATTTTCTTTTGCATCTTTGACATTAGGATTACAAATAATACACTCTTTAATATTTCTGAAACTCAGAAGCTTTTATCAACCAAAGTCAGGACTTTGGTTTATTTTGCTTTCTTTTGTGTTTGTCATAAATGAGAATAAAATGCCTCTAAAGTTTGCAATCTTCTATGATACTATCTCATTTGGTTTAGGTTGATATAACAGAATACCATTGACTGCTGGGTGACTTAAACAACAAACATTTATTTCTCACAGTTCTGGAGGCTGGAAATCCAGATCAGAGTGACAGCAAGGTCAGGTTCTTGGTGAGGGCCCTCTAGCTGGTCTTGTCCTCACATGGCCTTCCTTGGTGCATGCAGAGAGAGATCCTGTGCTTCCTCTTATCTCAGAGCATTAGTCTCATCACAAGGCTCCACCCTATGACCTAATCTAACAGAAATTATTTCCCAAAGCTGCCATCTCCAAATATATCACATTGGGGGTTAGAGTTTCAACATATGCATTTGGGGAGAGGAGGAACACAAACATTCCGTCCATAGCTGGTATTTTTATAGTTTATCTGAATGTAAGTACAATCTGAAGTGAAAGATTAAGTATCCATTTAGTTCCAGGGAGTCCTTTTTGGTAAGGCCACAAGTTGTAAAAAATAAGAGAACATAAGCTTCATTTATGTTGAAAGATGAGGAACTGAATCCTTCCATATCCAGAAACAACTAGATTTATTCTAATATTATTTTCGGACAGTAGTGTCATATAAATATTTTTATTTGTGATTACTTCAGTAGTATTAGTAATAGCTTTTTCCAAGTCTCAATACTTATAACAATATTATAATAATATGTAACTTCAACTATAACTTCATATTAAAGGTATTTGGTATGTATTTTTCTACCTTTTCTTTGTATATTCTAATATATGTATATGCACACGCTCATACCTACATAAATACGCACTCACAATGAAAACAGGATATATTCTGTTTTGCAATCTACTTTTCATTTATGGGACAATTTTCTATATCCGTATATATCAATCACATTTTGTACTGTAATGTTCTATTATATTTATTTCACCAAACTTCTATTGGTAGACTTTTGGACTATTTCCAGTTTTTCTTTAGAACATTGTAATGAATATCCCTATATACTTGTATACTTGTGTTATTGTTTGCCATAGGATGAATTTTGAGCAGTGGAATGGCTCATTCAAAGAAGACATATATAATTATTTACTTTAAAAGATATTACCAAAGCGTTTTCTAAAATGGACATATCTATTTACACTCAAATCACAAAATATGACAGAACCTGTTGCTCCATGTTCTTGACAACTCTGGGCATTGTAAGTTTTTTTTCAGTGTTTGCCAACGTGAGGTAGGTAGGTAGGTAGGTAGATATATAGATAGATAGATATACACATACACACATAGACATATATGTTTATATATATATATACATATATAGATAGGTATGTTTTATATGTATATATAGACATATATGTTTATATATACACATATATACATATATAGATAGGTATGTTTTATATGTATATACAGATATATGTTTTTATATATATGTTTTAATAACATCATTTATTATGTATCAGACATCATCCTAAGTACACGTCTCATTTATATATCATTGCATACACTTATTTACCATTTTTATCTATTTTGTGACTTGCTTGTTCATCTTCCTCCATTAATTTTTCTGATTGTTCATGTTTTCCAATAATTTGAAGAGTAGTGTTTCCTTGTTTTCTTTTTCACTTTTTTTGGAGGTGAGGTGCACTATATTAGGGCTATTAGCTTTTGTCTCCCTTGAATTTTTATTTCTCTATTAACACATCTTTCTCCTATCCATTTGTAGGGAAAATTTACATTTTAATGTATGAGATAAGCTTTTGTGTGATATCAGATTATTTCAGAGAATTAGTTTAAATGTTTTATGTGCTAATTAAATTTTCCAAGTACAATAATGGTACAGTTAACACATTGAGAGCATTTAAAGTGATTTACTCAGGGTCAAAATGGTGAAAACGTGTTGCCACAAGAATCTCAGTCTGTGTTCATCCTAATTTATTAACTAGAGGCAGAATCAGGAAGAATAATGATTATGTTTTAATGCAGAGTGCTAAGAACTTAGGCATTTGAAATATCAAGCTGAATAAAGCATTAGGAAAGAGGTAATTGTAAAACTGCAGGAGGTGGAGTTGTAATGAGAGATGCTTGTGAATTGCATTTCATCTTGCTTATTTTCTTTAAAAATTTTACAGATGAAATGAAAAAATTGATCAGCTTTCATTTTCAGATGCTCTGCATTACAAGGTATTTTGCAATATATCAAAAACTCTCATTTGGAAATCTAAGAAACCTCGTACAACCACAAATGGTCAATTGTGTATTAGTTCAGGAAATAAATCAGTTATTTATAGGGGAAGTTTTGTTGAAGTCTCTAATGGAAAAGGAAATGCCCACAAATATAAACAGTTTGTCCAACAGGATATTTAGTGACTTAAGAAAACCATTCCTGGCTCAAAAAGATTTTCTGACAGTTGATTTGGGGGTTATATTTTCTACTTTGTGGCTTTTCAGGAGCAAGGAATCTGCTTGCTTTTTTTTTTTCTTAAAATAATATTTTTTTAATTATAAAATTAATCATTGTTTTAGAAATTATGGAAAACTTAGAAAATATAATTTAAAAAATAAAAGTCAGATATATTCCCATCATTCAAATATTAGTACTTCTGTTTATATCTAGATTTATAGATTTTTATTATGTAAAATTGAGGTCACACAGTTTTATCTCCTCCTTATTTCACTTAATGTCATATCATTAGAATTTCCCATGCCATTGGGTATACCTCCACATTTTTTTAATGACATCACAATATCTGTCTCAAGATGGACTTTATCATAGTGTGTTTACCATTCCCCAGCATTGGACATTTAAGTTCTTCCCTTTCCTCATTTTTAATATAAAAGGTCTGCAGTGTGTGTGCTGTGTCACATTTCTACGTCACAGATTTCCTGAAATGAAATTACTGGATTAAAACTATGAAATTTTTAGAAATATTGCCAAACTGTCATCCAGAAAGGTTCAAAATTTAGTCTTAATGATGTTTCTGGAGAGTACCGGTCTCCCAACAGCAGTGCTAGGCTTGATTGTGAGCTTTATGGTTTTGACAGGTAAATGCAGTGTGTTAGGGTTGTCCAGAGAAATGGATCCAATAGGATGTAGGTAGGTAGGTAAGGAGGTAGATAGTTAGATAGATAGATAGATAGATAGATAGATAGACAGACACAAGTTTATTGTAAGGAGTTGGTTCATGAGATTACGGAGGCTAGCAATTACCAAAATCTGCAGGGAAAGTCAGCAAGTTGGAGACCTGCGAGAAACAATCGTGTAATTCCAGTCCAGAGGCTGGCAGGCTTGGGGCCTTAGAAGAGGCAATGTTTCAGTTGGAGTCTGAAGGCAGGAAAAAAGCCAATGTCCCAGTTCAAAGACCATGAAGTAGGAACAATTCCCATTAGGAAGAGCAATCTACTTTATTCAGTTTATCTACCAATTTAAATGTTAATCTCATCCAAAAACACCTTCACAAACACAGGCAGAATAATGTTTGACCAAATATCTGAGCATCCCATGGTCCAGTCAGGTTGACAAATAAAATTAACCATCACATGCAGTGATTTATTATTGTTTCTATTGCTATTTCTTTCATGAGACCAGGGAGTTTGAATACAATCATATATTTATTCGGCCATTTGTACTTCTCTTATAAATTGTTCATGTTGTTTTTCTATTTTTTTTTTTTATAGATTTGCGAGAGCTTTGTCCCTATTAAAGACATTATCCTTTGTAGTATTTGGTGAAATATTTGTCACAATTTGTGATCCACGTTTTTAAATTGTAGTAAAACCTATCTACCTTTTCCTGCATTGTTCTTGGCTTATTATTTGTATGCTTAGAAAAGTTTTGTGTTCTTTCAGCATGAAGATTTATTTCTTCCTTAATTTCAGAAAATTTTTCTTCAATTACACCTTTAATGCCTTTCTATTCCCTTCCATTTAGGGAGGTTCTTTATTTCCTGAATGCCAGTTAATTTATTGGATCTTTGTATCTCCCGTATCTGCATTATATTCTCCCTAATTTCTTTTCCCTTTGTGTTTTGTTTCTCTCAAACATTTTCTACTTTTTGCTAATTCAGTTGCATACTGTGTTTTTTATTTCTTACGCTCTTAAATAATTTATTATTTTTGCTGGATATTATTTTTCACATCAGAACTCAGGAAATAATATATTATTATTGTCTGGCATTTCGTGTTACAGAGATTAGCCTGATACTGTTTTTCCATTCAGGTTAATTTATTCTTTACCTTCTTGGATGCTTGTAGATCTTTAACATTTTATTTCTATAATGTAAAAATTGGGACTGAATGTATATAGTTATAGCTATTTTTTCCTTTAAATGTGTCTGGTACTTGGGCTCTTAACTCCACAGACATAGCGTGTTCTGCTTCATTGAGTTTTTCAATCATATACATTTTCTTTGCTATTTTCCCATTGTTCTAGAATCAGAGATAACAAAGTATTATGAGTACTTATCACTATACCTTGTCTTCTGTGATCATAATAATCACACTTAATCGTTTTCAGCTCTTTGACTTTTTCCCATGCATCCTGCCACAGCTTCTCAAGTTTGTCTGCTCTGTTAGTCAGCTGAGTTTCTGCATTGCTATTCTGCTTACCCCTGCTTCCAATGCAGATTTCAGTTGTTACACATTTTTTTCCCATTTCTTTTGCTTCTTTGACAGTTCCTTCGGACCACATTTGTCTGGGCCTTATTTTGCTGCTTTTCCTTAGGCTTTGCCTTCTTATATTCTATTTAAGTTCTAAGCAGTTAGAAAAAAATTTTTTCTGGCACCTTAATAATTTTCAAAATCAGTATCTTTTTACTATTTTATTTTGGGGGTTTCACTGTTTCTTCTCATGTATCCCATGTTGATTTTTCACAAATTATTTACTCATCCCAGAATGAGATTTCCATGGAGCCGTCTGTTGTCCAATACATGAAGCTGTGATGGTTAGCTCTGTTCGCTTTGTTCTTAGTTAGAATCTTCTTTTTAAATATCAAGGTTGATTTAACGTCTATGTACATAATAATAGCCCAATTAACAATAATGTATAGCATACCTCTGCTGCAGGTCTATAGGATAGAAGTGGCGTTTTCATCTGCCTGCATAGCCTAGTTGTCTGACACTTCAAACCGATAAAATACGTGAAAAATGTTAGACCCCAACAGACGTTGCTGCCAGGGTTTTTCCTGTCTCTGTACCTGTGAAATACATCTTTCCTAGGAACCATACCTCTCAGAGTACCATGCCCAACACAGTCCCCTTACTCCTACTGCTCCTATGGATTTGGTGAACTGCAGGCTTGGAAACAGTGGCTAAAGGTCATTAGTATCAATTGGATGAGTAGACTGCTGGCAGGAGGAAAAGAACTCTGGCTACCTCACAAGGAAATTTCTGTGAGCTGCCTAGCTTTCTAGTGATAGAGATCCTGGCTGTTATTAGCTAAATGAATGCCATGGGAATTTTTAGGTAACTTGTTTCTTCATGAGAAATTAAGGTGCAAAGAGGTGGAAAGTCAGAAAAATTATGGGTAGCACAGCCGGGATTAAACCCAGTGGGTTTGATTATCCATAGGTCCATAGCTGCTCTCTCACATGCACACTGGAAATCCTATTCTGCTTAAAACAGAGTAACTAATGATATTTTATTTGAATATCTGACAATTTCTCAGAAGGTAGAGGAAGCAGTGAGGCAAACTTGACATAATTCGTTCAATTCGAGAAATAGAAACAATAAGATCCAGCAGCTATCAACCTTTGCCAAATGGAGCCCTTGATAAACAGAGGGAAAGCTTGAACATAATTAGATATGTGTTCACACTAAAATTTAGGAAGTTCAATTTTAAAACACTCAGATAAAAATTAGACAATATTAATATTTCACGACCAGAGACTGTAAAAGGAAACAGTACTAGAGGAGAAAGTTTAAAAATTAAATTCAAATGAAATGGTTGAAATAATTTTAAAGACAAAAAAGGGAAAGATAGTCATAGAATCAATAGGGTATATGTATTCTTTCTGGTGGGCTCAAATGAAACAAGGACAGGCATAGTGAAAGAAAATAGGAATATATCATTAATAGAAAAAGAATGGCTAATATAAGAAAAAGGGAAGCTTAAACCTCAAGTGACGTGAGGCTTGCTAAAAAAAATGATAAAATGACAACTGAAGGGAAGGAGGGGCCATTTAAAGTTATTGTTCAGATTAAAGATACACTAAAGAGTGAGGAAAATGTCTACTATAGGAAGGCATTTAATATTAGAAAAAGAAAACATGATTAAGGTAGATTTTGCTTTACCTTTCTCTGTTAAGTAGAAAGAGTCTCTAGAGGGAAGGAAAAAGAAGGCTGCTGGTAAAAGACTTGAAATCTCAAAGAGGTGAACTGTTTATGAGAGCACCTAAGTGTTCTAAATAACTTCACATTTCTCTTCCTGCATTAATGATAATATTCAAATATGAGAGAATTTGCTGAACTGACACTGAGGAATGCAGGACAGTTAGGGAACAAATGGAGAATAAGCAAATATTGTCCCCAGTTTCATACATTGGATTCTCAATCTTCCTGGTCCTGAAAAAAGTTCCCAAAATATCTTCTTAAATTGATTCCTTAGGAGCACTTAGAAAAAAGAAAGTGGTGATAAACTAAAAGATAACATATACTCTTAGACCAATTTCCTTTATAAGGGGTATATCAGTATATCAAGAGAATCCTATAAATATTGTAATCTGTGACATATTTTCCTATGATATTTTTTTAAGGATAAGATGGTAAAATATGGATTGGATATGATAGAGTTGTCTTATGCTTGCTTAAATAAATGTATCTAACGGGTATTGATTTAATTACTTGTTTTGAATTCTGAAGGTAGAGAGACATGCAAAAAACAATAGGCTGTCAGGAGGAGAATGGCCATGATGGTTAGGAGGATGTCAAATGACATTATGTAGGGGTTTATGAATAGAAGCGGGGCCTTGTTATAAAGGAAAAGTCTTAGGGGACACAATACAGCTTTCTTTAAATGTGTGAAGGACTGACATAACAAAAAGGGAGACGGGGAGAGTCAAGCTTTGATTGAAAGCTAATTAAATGACCATTAAAGTTCTTCTACACGCAATGGTTTATAATTTGATTCTCTTTTATAAACCTGAAATGCTGATCTGTATTTTTTAATTGCTTTTAAACGTAACATACTACATTTAATCCTCCACTAAAAGAGCATACTGTGTATGCTTTTTCAGAATTTATTTTAAACTTTATAGCTTATCTGTTCTGGTTTTAGAGTAAATGCTCAATAAATACTCAATAAATATATTTGGTTAACTTGATTTGCTTTAAGATTCTATTTGTTGCTAAAATATCAACAAGGATATAACTGATAACCCCAAAATTGACTTCTCCAAAGGGGAGAAGACAGCCCAAGATAATCATAAAGGAGAAATTTGACAGTATTTTAACCAATCTATTTGAAAAGTGTACAAAACTTTTTAAGGCAACAATTCTAATTTGTTTGCCATTATTACGTATGTTGTGAAAATCTGCTTATGCTGCATTCTCCAACTTATTATCAGCCGTATTATTCCTCTAGGTACTCAAGCAAGAAAATTGAGTCATCTTTGGCAGCTTCCTCTCACCTACTTTCCACATCCTGTTAGTCACAGAGCTGTTGATCCTTTTGATAGCACTTGAAACCTGTTCCCTCCTGTCCTGTTCTCTTTCATAGGTCTAATTCGGGTCCTCATAGTCTTGAACAAAGTCTGTTGCAATAGCTTCAAAGTCAGTTATTTTATTATTTACTCCCCATTTTAATTCTTTCCTTGTACTATCACCAGAGTTATTCTAAAACAAGTTCTGCTTAAAACGCTTCGGCAACTCTCTGGAAAAAAAAATTCAAACTCCTATAAACAGCAAGCAGCACCATTAACGCCTATGCTTTTCTCAGCCGTTCATATCCACTTGTGTATGCTAAGCCCTGATTCTATACTTTTCAAACTAGAGTACTTGTAGAATGCCCCAGAGTCGTAGACAGAGCCTCAGAATAGACGTGGCTTACCTTCCTGAAGTTTCTAAATATCTAGGGTAAACATAAAATAGTTTAGTTGGTACATAAATTAAAATATTATTTTTATACTAGACATAATATTATGCTCTCTGACATTTGAGTGGGAATACAGGCACAGGGCCTTACAGGGGCTGATCCAGATTCCAGGCAAACTGTGGAGAGACTGAAAAGATCAGTGATTGCCAGGGGTTATTCTGTATTATATTATAATGATGGAAACATCATTATACATTTGTCCAAACCCATAGAATGTACAACACCAAGAGTGAGCTGTAATGTAAACTATCGACTTTGGGTGATTATGATGTGTCAGTGTAGGTTCATCAGTTATAACCCATGTACCACAACTATGGGGAATGGTGATAATGAAGCTATGAGTGTGTAAGGGTAGGAGATAAATGGGGACTCTTAGTACCTTCCCCTCAATTTTGCTGTGAACCTAAAACCGTTTTTAAAAAATCAAGTCTTAGTAAAAAAAAAAAAAAAAGTATATAGAGTATTTATCATTTTATTCATTAGATATATTCTGACAGAAGAGAAAAGGGGTCTAATCATAATTGGAGGCATTTTCTACAGGCCAACTTCTGAGTATATACATTCTAAACCTTGTTCCTCCACCATTCTCTTCTAAGGCTGCACTCATTTGCACATTTTCATATTTCTGTATAACCTCTGACCCTGCGTGTCCCCACCACTGATGCCCAGCGAAGTGGTACCATGGATGATGTCTAACAGTAACTTCATAAATGGAAGTGACTCTATGCCGCATGAATATATCCCACACATTCCAGCGAAATTTACTCCCATCTGAACTTCCCCTTAGCCACATCCCAAATTATCAATCATTCCAGTATCACCTAATGCAAGAGGTAATGTGACAGAAGGAGAGTTGGGATTGAAAAGACAGCAGGCTTAACTGACTGCAATTAAAATATCTTAGTTTCATAAATTTTACAAAAACTCATAACCAGGTGAACATACTGCTAGGGCCATTCCCAGGCCCTTGAAAAGGGTTTATGCAAGTGAGTAGTCCTAGAGTTTAAGCTTAAGCTTCGTTAGCTTCCTGGTACATCCAACGGTGGTTCGTTATAAGAAGGAAAGTCTGCTGATACCTGATCATATACATATTTGGAGTCTAGGGGACAGTTCGAAAACATATCTTTACAGTGTAGCTTTCAGTGCTTAGAATCATTCCAAGAAGCTTTCCCTCCTTGATCTCTCTACTTCCTTTTCTATCTCATTGGCCCTGCTCCATCTTGCTACTGCATCTTTGCCCATTTTTCTCTCCATCCTGGGAGATTATTAATGGGTGCTTACACCCTCAGAGCATAGCATATACAAGAAATACGAATATTTCCCTTCATAATATTGATTTTCCCTCATGCCTTTAAATACTTGATGTGTTGAAAGACCTTTTCCCTCCTAGTGGAGAGGTCAAGGTGGAAAAAAAGATGAAGAAGGCAAACCCTATCCCAAGTGTAAATATCAATACATAGGGATGATGGAAATTTTTGATGAATTTTAAAGGCAAAATAGATGAAATTAAAGAAATATCTCTTAGTAGTGAGCCTTTTCAAGCTGCAGTTTCAGATCACCCGAATAACCCATTCATTCTTTGCCATTAATGGCTCTGAGTGGGAAAGTCTCACTGCCCTCAACATATTCAATTATTAGCCCTTTCCAAAACATGCCAGGGCATTTCATCCTTTACCCTTTGTTCTTTTTTTGGAAGAGCATTTCCCTTCTTCTCTGCTAGTGAATTTTTACTCAATGTTTAAGGTGTAGTCAAAGGTTGTTTACTCTATGCGATCTTCTAAGAACACCTCAAGCAAAATTAATTACATCTCTTTCTTTTCCTGTAACACCTTTAACCCCTATTTTGTCACTTACAAGACAATCTTATAGTTAGATATTTACCTGTCTCCCAATTAGGTCATAATTTCTATGAAGGCAGGGTCTTATTCTTCTTTGTAATCCTGGAACCCACCCTGCCAGTATTGTGCTGGTAAATGTTTAACAAGTGGCTCATGGGAGCAGGGCACAACTGATTGTAGCATTAGTTAGCTTCCATGTTGTAAATGCTCCCACTATGGCTGGGTTCAAGCTATCAGTGTGCCATCCTTGAAAACAGAGGTGGAAAGGGATGCATAATAGCACACCATTATATGACATTTCCACCACATGAATATAATAGATGCATGGGTAATAATAAAATGAAGTAAAATAATTAGAAAATGGTGAGTTTTGAGTATTTATTACCTTTGCTTTAATATAATTAACTGTAAGTCTGTATAATTTCATTTTTAATAATGGGTCTGTTTAACAGCTGGTTCACAAAATTCTTGAAAATTTAGCAATCACTTCTCATGAGCTTGTACAAGCCAACCTTAGCACAACACTGTTTGTAGTTCCTTAGAAGCAAGTGTTGACAAATCATAACAGTCATTTTCAGGGGATTCTATTAAAAAATCATGTTGGTAGTGGAGTAGGGACGCTAATACCTCCCCCAAGTTGATAACTGATGTTAGCCTCATAATCTGTTGCATTTGTATGTGACTTGCTATCTCTTCAATTCATAAAAGTCTTCAAAATATGTAGTCCATAGCGGTGAATCACAGACTAAGGAAAAGACTATTGACTATTTCCTAAGGTTCCTCCAAGTGTGACTTTCCCCTTCATGTAGATATGAGGTGAAAGGAAGCAACTATGACCTTCTACTTTTAGGATCTCTGCAAAATGATCTTTCATCAAGGAAATGATGGAGAGAATAGATGTGGTATCCAGAGCTGTCAGTATTTCCTCTGATAAGGTTTTACTAGCCCAGCATCATAATCAGGCCACATGTCCTCAGATTGTACCTCCTGGTTCTGTTGGACAGAAGTGAAACAAGACGAGGAGAACCATACAGTCCTGGCAAGTCCCCAGAATGACTTACTGCTGATTTCCCTTGACATGAAATAATATACTCCTGGGAGATTTCAGAATGCTTTTTTTTATTCCAAGTGTTCATACCTGTGATGTTTGCTTTGTCATAAATGTCTGTCTGTGACAGATAATTAGAGCCAAATAATGAAAAATAATTACAAATTTTCTTTTGTTAAAGCTGTAACTTTTGAGTATGATTTTAATAAAAAGAATTCCATTTAAGTTTTTTTTTTTCCATTTTGTAATGGCAAAAGAGTGGCAAGTCAGTCATGTCATGAACTAAAGTTATATAATATGTGTTTATTAAGTTGTGGTATAATGCCTATGTCACTAAATTGGGTGGATTTGACAACACTCTATCATAGCCCTTCAGGTATTTGGAGTCAAGGAGGAAGAGAGACTAGAAGCATCAGAAAATTAAGGCCATATATTTAAATATGTATCAGTAATTTAAGGGTAGTTATGTGAATTATAATTATGCATTTCATGTGTCTCTAAAACACTGAAAGTTGCTTTTATTTCTGAGTTCCATTAAGGTGTTACAGAAACAAAGGGACACTGACTGGATCAGGGTCACCCTAAGTAATACTGCCATTGTCTTAGCATCTCATTCACAAAAATTTGTCTATGGTAGGTCACAAACAAAATAGTCTTTTAATGTGAGTTACTGAAAGCTGGATGGGGTAGGAAGTAGATGTTAGTAGGGGAACAAAATGAATGGGAATGTATAAAAGCTAAATGCAGCATGACACATGGGCTTTCTAAGTAATGAATAATGATCTCATTCAGAGTTTCCGAGAAGCGGTAGTTACATACGCAGTTCCTAGGGTGGATCAAAGAACCACCTAAATATGAGCATACATCTGTCCATCTTCTAAAAGAAGGGGCAATGCTTGACTGAACACAAAGCCTGAGTTAAAACACCAGTCTTGTTCTCAGAGATCAGATGATCTCTGAGGCACTTTTCATTGACTCTTGTTTGCCCTTGTACAGGCATAGTTATGAATAGTAAGTGAAGTTTTGTTTTCCTCCGAGCCCTAAAATATTTGGAAATAGAGAAATCAGTGTTCACAGTTGTTCAATGGATTTTTGATGGGGCAAAAGTAAAATGACAATTTTTAGGTCAAAGATGTTTTCAGTAATTAAAACCACTGGAGAATGAACACCTTAAGTGATAGTCACTCTGTAATATAAAGAAACTTTGCCTGACTTATCTGAAAATGCCTGGCTAACTCTTGTACTATTTGCATTAGAAACTTTCTGAAAATCTAGATTTGCATCCTAGAAATCACCTTTCACTCAAATATGTTAATTTTAATTTCTAAACATTTTCTGAAGTTTTTGAAATATTCAATATGCATTAGACAAAGTAATGATTCTCATACTACTAAGTTCTGTATTATAATAATTAACTTCTCTCTCTTTCCTGATAGTAAATTCCCTGAAAATAAAATCCAGACACTTTTTGACTTTAGATTCTCAGCATAGTGCAGAATTACTATTTGATAAATGAATGATTTCTTGGAAAGAGATAGCAACATATATTATTGAATTCAATTTATATTACAAATGTTAGTATGCATAGAACAAATCTGTAACAGTGTACAGGAAACCACTAACAGTTGTTTTCTCTAGGGAAGGAGATGGGGAAAGGGGTCAGGAGGCCTTTACTTTCTGCCTTGGAGTCTTCTGATTGTGTTTATCACAGACTTGCTGTATTACTTTCATAATAATAATGTTTAAGGCTAAAAACTTATGGCACCTTAAAGCTTCATAGAACGGAAAACTTGGCAACTAACTCTCTCTTACATTCATATTGGAGGCTTCACAAAGTTTTGTTACTATTTATTTTGTTTCCAGAGGAAGAAAATTTTAATTTGAACATTTTTATAATTATGAATGTGTCATTTCTAGTTCTTTTCTGATTTCTCAGATTCAGCTTCTTTACATAGTTCTGTATCCATTTCCCTTTCTTCCAGTTTCCTCATTTAGTCATATCGCCTTACTAAGTGGCAAAAAACACTGTATCCTAGAAGATTTCACTCCACATTTTTCCTCATTCATTTAGAACACTATTAACTTCAAAATATTTACTTTCATGGACCCTTTATATGTATTAGTATATTAGCATGTTGTGTACATATACAGCATTTCTCATCTATAAAACTAGAAAGTGACGAATTTTAAATTTCTGTATTCTTCCTCTTACTATCCCTGTATCATTGTCAATTTATCTGTTAATAATATGGTTTATGCTTTCCTTTCACAAAGGCTTTTACTGTGCAGATTTAGTAAGGTAAGAAAAAAAAGTGGTGCTAAGAAGACATGGTTTCCCATGTAATAGAGCTACTTTATTACCTTCAGACGGCATTCCTTTGAAAATAGTAGCAATTAGCTGATCTATCCATTTAAACTGAAACACTTTCCTGCCTGGGAAATGAGCCATGATCTCCTTCAATTCTGAGAATTCTCCCAGGTATCTGAACTTACCTTGACTCCATTCCCCTCCTCCATTCTTCACGTCAAATACAATCTCCCCTTCTTTTTGATCTTCCTTCGCAGCACATCTCACATTCGACCTTTCTTTCCATTCCCGCTACTACCACTTAAATCCATGACCTGAAATATTGAAATAAAATCAACCTCAATAGCTTGCTGGTCGCCTTCAGTCTCTCTTTCCACTGGGGCTGGGTTGGTCTGCCTTCTCCTGTTGCCATTCTTCTAGTGACTGGTTTCCTACTAAGGCCTAAATAAAATTTGATTTCCCTTTGCCTGACTTTCAGTATCCTTGGACACCTTTTCAGCTTGGTCTGTAACTGTTAGACATTCCATTTGTTCCAGTCTAGTTGGGATACTTTTTTATTCTCCTTCGAACAACTTACTCTTTCCTTTCTCCACCCATTTGCTTATACCATTTGTTTTAATAAATCTCCTTCAGTTTTCCTTTCCTACTTGTCTGTTAAAATCTTATATATACTTTGGGGTTAAATTCCATGACTTTCTAGAAGGCTTGCTTCATTTTCATTATAGGCAGTCTCTTCTGTGAATACCTTTCTATTTATTTAAACACTCTTATGGCACTTATCACATGTTTTCTTGTATAATTTATGTAGCTTTTTCTCTCCTTATTAACTTACTCATCTACTGTGTGTCAAGTAGTGTGCTGATGGGGATGTTTTCCACGGCAAACAAGAAATAATTTCTCCCTGTCTGACAAAGGATTAGTGATAAAGTATATTCGCAGATGATTAAAATATGCTTAAAATTGAGACGCTCAAATATACATGTTTGTAGTTTTTTTTTTTTTTTTTGCGGTACATGGGCCTCTCACTATTGTGGCCTCTCCCGTTGTGGAGCACAGGCTCCGGACACGCAGGCTCAGCGGCCATGGCTCAGGGGCCCAGGCGCTCCGCGGCATGTGGGATCCTCCCGGACCTGGGCATGAACCCACGTCCCCTGCATCGGCAGGCGGACTCTCAACCACTGCGCCACCAGGGAAGCCTTGTTTGTAATTTTTAATCAACCTTTAATTGACTGATTTGGGCCATACTTTGCCTTCTATTCATTCAGCAAAGATTTACGGATTATCTGTTTGGACCCAGGCACTGTGTGGTGGGGAGTTCTTCAGAAATTACCAGAATCTAGAGGGTTCTTTCTCTCATGGAGTCTAGTCACTGCCTCAGCTCCCAGCCCCTGCAAGTTTCACACACAAATGCAGAGACAAATTCCCACCTCCACGGATCCAGACTTAGGACCCTGGTCTCTTTCTTGGCCTCTTTTTCTATCTGAATTTCCTTAAGCTGACTCCTAATTAAAGAAAAGAAACCCTTGGGACTTTGGAGGGAGGGGAAATGCTGGCCGGTATTCCATAAAAACCTCTCTATCCTTCGGGATCATCCATTGAGAACGCAGACATCAATCCCATAAGCTTGCCAAGGGCAAGGTTGATGGATTTTAGGTGTCCTGTGGCAAATGGTAAGAATGAGAGATTACTCTCACCCACTCCACCTTGAGTACAGAGACTGAGTAAAGTTAAGATGGAATAAAAGATAATGTGACCAAAGGGGGAAAAAGCCATTTAATTCATTTATTCATTCACTTGTTCCTTCATTCAAGGAGTATTTATTAATCATTTTTATGTGCCATGCACTCTCATAGATATTGGAGGTATGGTATTGAAAGTAGTCTCTGACATTATTCCCAGTGATAGTAAAAAGAGAGAGAGGGTATGGGGATGAAAAGGGGAGGATAAAGAGAAAAGAGAGCAGAGAAGAAGACTCTGTTGTCACTCAAGACTGTCACATGATTGTAAAACCTAGAGATGTTTAGGCTATAATTTGAGGAGTTCCAATGGAAGAACCATTTATGAAACTATTGTCCCATTGCATTCAGTGGTACCTAACAGCCTATAAGAATTAATACGTATTTCAAACATGCCTTACTTTAGGTGTGGCTTTCAAAACGTATATATGTGGCTCATGAAGAGCCTTGTTCTATATGCTCTTGCTAAATTTTCAATTTTACATACATATTTTTCCTCATTAAGAGATGTTCTCTCTTGCAGTGGTGATTGATGAGCTACCAAACCATGTAAACTGCATTTAGACCACAACTGGCAGAACGTGTTCTAATGTAAAGTGTAAAACACCAGGCACTTTCCTATAATTCTGCGTTTAAAATGAGAGGAAAAAATAAGCGCCCCTCAAAATGTTAACTTTTCAAATTAAAATGTATCAGTGGATCCACGGGAGTCTATGAAATGTCTTGCTTTGTCACCTGAAGGAGAACTGAAGCTGTTTGTTTATATTGCGCTGCCACTTCAGCTGTGAGTCAGGAACACTTTATCCTCCCATGGCATGAATACTGGGGGTGATAGCAGACAAAATAAGTAGTCAGAGCAATATTCTACTCAAATTATTAACTCTGTAGCTCTTGATAAATAAGATTTTATGCTAAAAGCATCAAGTTGAAGATATGGCACCAGCGATGTAAATTGCTGTTGCATTTACAAAGTAGGAATGAATGCAAAGGACAAATGACTGTGTGCCCTTGGATGTGAATTTCCCCCCAGGATAATGTTTCTCAGTGTGTGGTTCTCAGGTGATTTGCATCACCTGAAAATTCAGATTTCTAGGCTCTGCCTACAGTGATTCAGATTCCACAGGTCTGGGATAGGCCCTGGGAGTCTGTACTTTGAACAAGTCCTTGAAGGATTCTAATGCAAATTGAAGTTTGAAAGCTAGGGACCTAGAAGCAAAAGAATCTTTTCCTGTCAGTCAATGTAACTAACTGGTTAATAGAAATAAAATTATAATAATTACATGTTCAAAAGTAGAGAATATATGTCATACACTGAAAGACAATGTAAAACAAATTTATCTTATTGAAACTGTTCATAATCAGCCCCACCCAGTTTTTGCCAAGTACATGCTGGGTTTCCCATATTTGTTTAGAGAAAGAAAGCAACCTCCAGAGACCCAATAAAGAATCTGGTCCCGAAAGGGAAAGGAAAACCTTTTCTGCAAGCCTCTGAGCCATCTCCTGCCCCTTCTGACCGTGTCTGTTTTAAGAGCTGGTGTCCTGCAGGAAGTCCCAGGTGGGCTTTCTGGAATGCAATTTCATACTCTGCCAGCTCTCCCTGCCCTTAACTACTTGGAGTTAATTGAAGCTCCAGGCAGCTCTGGCAGCCAGCTGCATTTCTCGAGCAGTTCCGTCTGCTGTCCCAGGACCTGGATGTAGATTCCATGAGAGATGCCGTAAGTAAACTTGATATGGGAGATTTACTAGCTTGTAGGACAGAGGTTTTGGCAGAGCCTCTTCAGAGAGGTGTTGATAGAAAAGTTGAGATTTATGTTACTCAACATCTTGACCTCAAACAGTGTTTGTTTTGGGTTCTTAGGTGTGAAAGGCAACTTTTGCCCTTCTAAAAAGTAACAGACACTGTAAGTCTTGCATCTTATGTTTGCTTTAAATCAGCTAATAGAAAAAATGTACTGTATATTCATGCAAATAAATTAAGAAGTGAGTCTGAAATCCTTTTTTGCAATAGTCCAATTGATACTCCTTTCAAAAGCAGTTTTCTAAAGTACATTGATGCCGATTCAATAAAAATCCCCACATTTTATGAAGCAAGATTATATTACTCAGAATTCATGCTAATACAAAAAAGTTTGCAGAAACCCAGTGCAAACTGGCAGGGCATAAGCCTTAAAGATTATGTATGTTAATTGATGTGCTGTGAATGAGTGGCTTCAGGCATTGCTGAATCCAGGGGTTCAAGATGTCATAGCACTGTGACTTTCACCATCCGGGGGTGGAGCTCATGTCATAGCGATCAGTCTTTCAGTCATTTATCACTGCGAGATGCTTCCCTTATGGTGGCAACATGATAGCTGGTGGCTTCAGACTCTCATCCTACCAATATAGATGAAAGAGATTTTTCTTTTCAAGAGTTCTAGGGCTTCCCTGGTGGCACAGTGGTTAAGAATCTGCCTGCCAATGCAGAGGACATGGGTTCAAGCCCTGGTCCGGGAAGATCTCACATGCTGCAGAGCAACTAAGCGCATGCACCACAGCTACTGAGCCGGTGCTCTAGAGCCCGTGAGCCACAACTACTGAGCCTGCATGCCACAACTAAGTGAAGCCCGCGTGCCTAGAGCCTGTGCTCCACAACAAGTAGAAGCCACAGCAATGAGAAGCCCACTCACCGCAGCAGAGTAGCCCCTGCTCGCCACAAGTAGAGAAAGCCCGTGCGCAGCAACGAAGACCCAACCCAGCCAAAAATAAGTAAATAAATTAATTTAAAAAATAAAAACAGTTCTAGCAGAAGTCCTAAATATGAGTCTCATTGGCTTCATAGAGTCAGTGTCCAGCTCTGAGCTTGTCCCCGTGGACAGGGGAGTAGGTGACATCAATTGGCCAGGTCATAGGTCCATTCTTAGAGCAAGGAAGAGTGAGGTAAGCCATGACCAAATCACACGGATTTCAAAGGAAATTCTGAAGTGCTATGACCAGAAGAAGGAGGAATAAATGCTGGGCAGGCAACTAGCAACTGTGTCTATTACATAGGTACATCATAAGTAATAATATGTAAAAATCTACAGGAAATTAATCCTAGGGTTAGGAAATATAAGGGAAATAGCAGTGGACTTTTTGATCCCCACTCTTCTATGAGATTGCGGTCTAATTTGATCTAGTATAGATGACCATTCTTAGATAGAATACTTTTAATAATCTCTTCTTCCCTTAAACTGTTGAATAAGCAAGCATGTTACAGTTTAGTGTAAAATGAAACCAATTTAAGATTGCCCTTTAGTACACTTGTCTAATGGTAATAGATGTGGTAGCTTGACCATTGCTGTGTCATTAATTCACTTAGTTTTTTTCTCATTCTCTGGGGAAAAATTCGAAATGATGGCATTAGATCTTCACTTTTTTCATAGGAGTCTAATGATTAGGAAACTGCTTTGTTATTTATTTTTAATTATAAAACACCCAGGATTCTTTGTGGTAGATGTCATCCAAATAAAATGGCTGTTGGTGAAAATACCATCATCCAAGCACATTTTTTTAATGAATATTTTTAGTTCTTCACATATTAACTCTTTAGATTTGCATAACTATTTAAATATGTATGGAGAGAGGTCCAGTTCTTCTTTCTCAGAGAATTTCCTTATTCATTTGTCTAACTATTTCCTACTCTCTGCATCTCTCCCACTCCCAGGTCTCCAATACTTCCTCGTTGTATAATTATCATTTGAGCAGCTGGAACTTTAAAATTCTCATCAAATAAGTTGGGCTTAGCTAGGCCTTGGTGATCAAAAACGGTCATGTTTAAGAAAAATTTAAAGAAAATACGATGATGTTTTTAAATGTAATTTCTTCGTGGCTTATAGTTATGGCACAATGACTGTGGTTTCTTCCCCATAGATTGCATATGATGCTACATCTGTGTAATATTTGCTGGTTTATATTATTTCTGGGCAGGTCCCAGTAGTCATTCTTATCGGGCTGCCATGGGTATATGCTTTTGGAAGCTGGCCTTGATCCTAAGGAGTGAGACTAGGAATCCAACATGTGTCCAGTTCCATTCTCAGCCCTCTAAACTATGTGACTTTCTTAGTGCTGACATAGGCACTGGCCTGCATTACCTAATCAGTGGATCACAGAAAAAAGAACTTTCCAGACAGCTTCCATTTGTATGTGACTTTCCGTTTTAGAAACTATTTTCATGTACATTATCCCACTTGAGTCTCATAATAGATGAGGTATCGTTTTCCTAAATTTTCGGGTAGACTGGAGCTTGAGGACCTTTCGTAAATTGTGCCAAGTTATGTAAGTAGGAAATGACAGTGTCAGGACTTTGACTCTGGACTGAGTGTGTATTCTTTCCATCATGCTGTTGCCTGAAATCCATTCTGGCATTGTAGACTGTGAGACAAAGCAAAGCATGTGTGGAAGACCCTCTGCCATTGTTCATGTGGAAGGCTGCAAGGCTGAGGAATTTCAGTTGGCAAGCATAAGGGCTTGAGAGAAATTGAGACACTGGGAAGAGAATGAACCAGTAGGAGACATCTTAAAGGACATTAAACCTACTGAATGCCATTGCCTTGCCATCTAAATTTCTGAAATATTATTTAAAAGGTACTGACTGCGTATAAGTTCTTGCGCTGCTTGTATCACAATTCAAATAAAATATTTTCATTGAATGTCATGTATTTTGAAATATGTAATGTTTAACTTTGAATTCTTTCAAACTTATCCCGTTTACTAGTATGCAAAAAGAAAAAGCATGCTTTTTCTCTTTTAAGTCCTTTTTATATTTTTTCAAATTTTAATGTAAATTTAGAGCATATATTTCCATATCAGAAAGAGACACAAATCAATGATTTGGATCCCTAAGGGCAATTATTTTCTGTCAGTTACTTTATTGTTGGGACTTAGAATTGCAAGAAGAAAATATTTTATTTTATCTAACCTGATTTTTATCTTGTTTTAAGAATGTCAATTACCACTGTCACAACTGATTTTGGGGGGCTATAATGCAGAATGGCATAAGTTTGTCAGTTTCATTCATCAGTAAGTAAGATATGACTTGATTTCTAACCAAGGGCTACTGTCTTTCCCTTGGTGGTATTATTTTTCTCTCGATTTCCTCACAACGTTGTAATTACGCAGTTAAGCACATAAAATCCAATTTGAGTGGCTGGAAGTAGATCAAATGGTTTAATAAACTCAACTTTATTTATATTAGGTGAGGAAATCAAAGCTGAGACTGATAATTTCTGTGCCCATGAAAGAATCAGAGACCTAATTAAGCCCACACAGAGAACCAGGTTAGAGACTGCTTATCTTCCACATTTCCTGTATGAAATAATCCTGTGCCATCTCATCAGCTTTTATGTGAATCTCTACCAAGGAAGTGCTAAACCAAGGTAAGTGTAAATCACACTGGCTCTTGACAAAGGCTGGCAGCAGGTAGATATAGTGTGGTTCTACCACCAAATCATTACATCTGTGTGGCACAGGCCCATGGTGACCCTTGCCCTGGTTTTTCAGAAAATCCTGCAGCAGTTCTGAATTTTATTTTAAAAGAAGGGTAGTGTCTAGGTAGAGAGCATAATAGTATCTGCACCTGGAGCAACTGCAACACTCGGAATTCAGATTTAGGTGCTTCATATGAGCCAGGGTATCGTACATCCAGGGAGGGAGCCAGTGAGGATCATTTTTTTAATGATTGCCTACCCGTGAGAATAGGGCAGCATGATTATTAGTGTCCTCTTCAGTTAGCACGATGGCAACTGAGGATGGGAATACAGTGACAGATTGTAAAGTTGTGCAAGCAGTTGTATAGCACGCAATGCAAAACACTTTGAAATTAAAAAAAAAAAATGGTGGAATGGTTCATAAGGTAATCACCACCTTCAAAACAATTCCATTTTGAACTAGTTAAAATAGCATAATCATTGTCTGTCTTGTAGCCTTATGTGTCCAATTCAACAATCCACTGTGTGTATCAATGCAGTCTCAGTTCTGTGATAACAGATCTTTATGAGTAGAATTTATAACCAAGTAAACATTTCTGCTAAAGCTAGACTTAAGCTTAGTTACATCCAACTGCTTATAGAATGTCCATGGAGCTCAGGCGTGAAGAACCACTAAGATTACCATCAGAGAGAGTTGAATAGTTGAGCTATAAAAATTTTCTATGACTTCTAAGAATTTCTTTTTTTTTCCTGCCATGAAAATAGGCAGCAGGAAAAAGAAATCTGACTGAAAGATTTGATTCAGATGCTCAACATAGAGTACCCCCTGTGCTTTAAGATTTATGGAAAGGAAAGCCTCTAAGCAATTTTCTAAGTCCTGAATACATTTGGGTTCTTATTTGTGTAATGCCTGTAATCGAGGCTAAATAAAGACAGCTAAGAGTTTAGCTTGGCCTCTGTTTTCTTGAAATGGCTAACATCCATTTATAGGCTCATAAATCCTTCAAGTGTCTCCAACTGCGGGGTTTGCGGAACCCCACCCCCATTTATGAGCAGCTAGAATTGGGTCACAGATAAGCTTGATTACTGGTAGAGATACAATTTTGGGGAGATGAATACAGCAAGTTAGTTTCCCTTAATGTGAGGACTAAATTTGTTCCAGTAGGTTTACAAGTTACACTTTTAGCCTACAGCTTTCTGTATTGCTGTTTTAAGATGTTACATTTAAAGAAGACAAAAGAGCTAACAATTCCTAAATTTAGGTGTGAAATCCTGGGACCTTTGAAAGGAAATTTGAGATCCTATGATTATTTCTGTCATTTTTAAGCTCCCTGTTGTCTCAGGTCTTACTTCCTTTCTGTGCAGTTAAATTAGAAGTGATTTCTTTTTCCCTATTGAAGATCCTGCAGGTGAATTTAAGATCTCATAATTTTAAAAGGGGATCGATGCTTAAACAGAAACGCTTACTTATAAGCAAACTTACATATTACAGTTTTACAGTTAATAAGGCCAGTGTTTAAATGTTAAAAACAGTCTTATGACTAAAACACTGTAACATGTAGTTAAACTATGACTTTAATACAAGCACTACATACTCAGAGCATTAAGATTAATCTGCAGATGTTCACAGGCTGAATTAAGGGTGGGATATCAGAGCCCAGGGGAAAAGTGTGATAGTCTAAAGAAGTGGTAAAGGTGAGATGATAAAGACCTTACTTAGAGATGCAGTGGGAATGGAATGGAAAACAAGGACCTGACACCAGAAATAACAATTGTTGCTATATTTTCAAATTAAAAGGTGTATGTTTCCTCTCCCTTTCTTTTGTTTGGTTTTTGAGTTAGAGAATTGTTAATTTTCCTGAACTGTTGCAGGTTTAGTTGCCCAAGAATAGTGGGTGAAAGATATTTGGAAATGCTTTCTGGTATCAGGTTCAAAAATAAATCATATCCACACCTATGTTTTCTATCATAATCTCAAAAGGATCCTAGGCCACCCCCAAGATGCAGGGGTAGCTTAGGGGACAGGGAACCCAGAGTCCTAGCAAAGCTTCCCCCTGGAGCCCTGAGCAAGGCTGTTAGAGCTACATTTCCTTTTTTGAAAATGCAAGTGTTTATACTGACAGAGATGGGATGAAAAACACAGAGTGTTACTTAAATGCTTTTAAAATATTATTTTTGTTTATTTTTAGAAAGTAAATGTAATAATTAATATATAGCAACTAGTAACTACCCATACTAGAACTTCACACATTAAAGTTTATCCCTTCATGGTTTTCATACTATAGACCAGTGGTTTTCAACCTTGACTATACATTAGAATCACTTTTTGAAACTAGTACTAAACCAGTTTCTGCACCTAAGGCCTAGGGCCCAGATGTGAGTAGGTTCTAAAAACTCCCCTGCTGATTTAAATATGCAGCCAGAGTTGAATTCCTCATCTCTGGATGCCCAACCACGTAGCATTGCTTTGTCTCAGCTGTTTGTTCTCTTGGTGATCTTAGCCATTTCCTCCATGGTATTCCTAGCCTTATTTACTGTGTGATGATTTTGAGACAGAAGAATGGCAATGAAATTGAAGGTTTGAGCATTTTCACTCAAGATGAAGAAAGGAAATTCATGTTCGTAATATCCTGTTTTAGAAAGGGAAGCAATCTCTCTATTGCCTGAATTATTTTTGTAGATTAATAAACCCGAAGGTAATGCTCTATGAAGTGCTCTTTTTACTCTGCCAACATTTAGGGTTTGAAAACATTAAACCTTTGTTTGCATCCTCTATAAATCAGCAGCGATTTGTTTCTCTCCTGGGATTTAACTAAGAGCAGTGCTCAGTTACACACACATATTAACAGACTGAACAACTATACAAAATGATTAAAAGATGTAAAATTAAATTCCTAATCCCTAGAATATGCCTCTGAATATGTGCATATTTCATAATGAGGGCAACTAGTTTCCACTAAAACTTTTACTTTTTGGTTAAAAAAAAAATCAGTTTGTTCTCATAGACACAAACTAAAGCATGAGCATTCCTGTAGGGTTTAGAATGCTGCTTATTGCATAACGGGCTAAAGAGGTGAAATCTTTCATTTAAGGAGAAAGCATGCCCTTTAAATTCCACGCCAGGCTAAGTGACAGAGACAGTTTGCATCCACTGAGATTTCAGTAACTTGATGCAATAGCCTTGGCAACAAAATTCTACCAAATGAAAAGCGTCAAATTGCACAGAATGGTGTTGGTAGCCAGTGGGTCTCCACATCGACTTCCCTGGGAATTGTGCCAAGATAAAAGGCTTTAAAGTTTCCATTGCTACTTCTGAGTTATAAACTGCAGCTTTTTGAGCTCTCATTAGACTAGGAAAGTTGAATGCCTATAACAACGTTCTCTGACCAACCCCAGTGACCTCGAGAACATTCCCAATCCATGCAAGTAGGAGACCTACTACACACTGAGTAACATATCGCTATTCTGCATAATTCTCCCTCCCTTCTCTCTAGCATCCCCTTGGTTCTCTGTTCTGTTTTTCCATTTACTCTTTCTCCCATTCACAGTCCCCCACCTCCTCCCCCATGCAGAACTTAGCTAACTTACATAAAAATCCCACAATTCGTCAGGGACAAAATCAGGAGCTAGCGTTATTGTAAAACAATAAAGTTGCCCAAGGGCAGAAGGAAGATTTTGAGGCGTGTCTTACCTAAGCCTGACGATTAAGCATTTTAATACCAATTATCTAAATGGATGCACAAATACCTTTAAGAGAACTTGGGATTAATTTAGGATAAAATGATTGACCTTTGTGGACAGAGTTGGAACAATGGATATAATTACTTTTGAAAATGTAGGATCTTTTCGGTTGTGAGAGACCTTGAGGAAAGGCAAGCTCTGAGATAAATAAGGTTTATTTCTGCTGATCTCTCAATGGACTGCCACAGGCAAAAGACAGAGCCAGTGGTGTACTCTTCCCCTCCCTTCTGCCACAACATTCAGCCTGTAAACCACAGCCATCACCAGTCAGAAGCAGTGAAAAGACACCACACAAACTCTTAATTTTTGTTTCCATGAACGGCCACTGCATTTATGCCGGTACCTCCACTGATAGCCCAAACAGGGAATGGAAAGAACACTGTTTTAGTGCTCTTATCCCACTGTGGTTGGCCCAGGAACTCTGGATATACTGGTAAAAAATAAGGCATAGTACGTAGAAAAGCTCAGCAGTTGAGCTTCAACACATGAAAGCACCTCAATTCTCAATAAGGCAGAGATGACAAATTTGAAGAATCAGGTACATTATATTGATGAGATGATAACCCAAAAAATGCCATCTAACAATAATAATAAATACCGATTGAATGCTTACTACAAAGTGCTGCTATGAAGTACATACTATTATTATCATGTCCATTTTAGAAATGAGAATACTGAGGCACAAAGTAATGACGTAAAACTTGTACAAGTCACTCAGCTAACAAGTAGCTTAGCTGGGATGTGAACCTGCTCCCAGGTCAGTGCTTTAAACCCCTAGCCTACCATTCTGCTAACTTTTAGGAAACTTCTGTGACTTACAGACAAGATTAAATATTTGCAAATGCTTTAAAGCAGAATCAGTATGATGCCAACAAATGAAATGTAAAGTATTTCATTGGAGCAGGGCATACAACAATGCCTTTTACTTTCTTTTATTGGAGTATAATTGCTTTATAATGTTGTGTTAGTTTCTGAAGTACAATGAAGTGAAACAGCTATATGTATACCTGTATCCCCTCCCTCTTGGACCTCCCTCCCACCCCACCCCTCATCCCACCCATCTAGGTCATCACAGAGCACCTAGCTGAGCTTCTGTGCTTTATAGCATGTTCCCACTAGCTATCTGTTTTACACATGGTAGTGTATGTATGTCGATCCTGATCTACCAATTCATCCCACCCTCCCCTTCCCCCTCTGTGTCCACATGTCCCCGTCTGTATTCCTGCCCTGCAAATAGGTTCATCTGTACCATTTTTCTAGATTCCACATATATGTGTTAATATACAACATTTGTTTTTCTCTTTCTGGCTTACTTCACTCTGTATGACAGACTCTAGGTCCATCCACATCTCTACAAATGACCCAGTTTTGTTCCTTTCTATGGCTGAGTAATATTCCATCGTATATATGTACCACATCTTCTTTATCCATTTAAATGTCCAAATGTCGTTGGACATTTAGGTTGTTTCCATGTCCTGGCTATTGTAAATAGTGCTGCAGTAAACATTGGGGTACATGTGTCCTTTTGAATTATGGTTTTCTCAGGGTATATGCCCATTAGTGGGATTGCTGGGTCATATGGTAGTTCTGTATTTAGTTTTCTAAGGAACCTTCATATTGTTCTCCACAGTGGCTGTATCAATTTACATTCCCACCAACAGTGCAAGAGGGTTCCCTTTTCTCCACACCCTCTCCAGCATTTATTGTTAGTAGATTTTTTGATGATTGCCATTCTGACCAGTGTGAGGTCATACCTCATTGTAATTTTGATTTGCATTTCTCTAATAATTAGTGATGTTGAGCATCTTTTCATGTGCCTCTTGGCCATCTGTATGTCTTCTTTGGTGAAATGTCTATTTAGTTCTTCCACCTATTTTTTTAATTGGACTCTTTGGTTTTTTTTTGATATTGAGTTCCATGAGCTGTTTGTATATTTTGGAGATTAATCCTTTGTCTGTTGCTTAGTTTGCAAATATTTTCTCCCATTCTGAGGGTTGTCTTTTCGTCTTGTTTATGGTTTCCTTTGCTTAAAAGCAAAAGCTTTTAAGTTTAACTAGGTCCCATTTGTTTATTCTTGTTTTTATTTTCATTACTCTAGGAGGGGGGTCAAAAAAGATCTTGCTGTGGTTTATGTCAAAGAGTGTCTTTCCTTTGTTTTCCTCTGAGAGTTTTATAGTGTCCGGTCTTACATTTAGGTCTTGAATCCATTTTGAGTTTATTTTTGTGTGTGGTGTTAGAGAGTATTCTAATTTCATTCTTTTACATGTAGCTAGCTGTCCAGTTTCCCCACCACCATTTATTGAAGAGGCTGTCTTTTCTCCATTTTATGTTCTTGCCTTCTTTGTCATAAATTAGGTGACCATATGTGTGTGGGTTTATCTCTGGGCTTTCCATCCTGTACCATTGATCTATATTTCTGTTTTTGTGCCAGTACCATACTGTCTTGATTACTGTAGCTTTGTAATATAGTTTGAAGTCAGAGAGCCTGATTCCTCCAGCTCCATTTTTCTTTCTCAAGACTGCTTTGGCTATTCAGGGTCTTTTGTGTTTCCATACGAATTGTAAACTTTTTTGTTCTAATTCTGTGAAGAAAGCCGTTGGTAATTTGATAGGGACTGCATTGAATCTGTAGATTGCTTTGGGTAGTATAGTCATTTTCACAATATTGATTCTTCCAATCCAAGAACATGGTAATTTCTCCACCTATTTATGTCATCTTTGATTTCTTTCATCAGTGTTTTATAGTTTTCTGAGTACAGGTCTTTTGTCTCCTTAGGTAGGTTTATTCCTAGATATTTTATTCTTTTTGTTGCAGTGGTAAATGGGATTGTTTCCTTAATTTCTCTTTCTGATCTTTTGTTGTTAGTGTATAGGAATGCAAGAGATTTCTGTGCATTAATTTAAGCTTAATTAAAATAATTAAAAATAAAGCAGTCAAAGAGTATTTGACCACTGTGTTGCTTTGGAAACATTAACCAAACTACTATTTTAAAAGCCTGCAATTTAATTATTACATTATATATATTTTTCTATCTTGGTGCGATTCCCTTTCCCTATGTTGGAACACAAGTCTTGAAAAATGGAAAATGTCAAGATTAAATCTCTGAGCTCGATACTGAGAAGTAGTAGGAAAATAAGTATATGCTATTAACTAGGGATGACTTTGGATTGGTGCCTCCTTGGATTTCAGTTAATAGAAGGAATGTGTTCAATGTTGAAGCTCTTAGGGAGGTTTAATAGCACTTTGAACATGAACATTCCTGAACTCATAGGTGACACAGCCATCTGTGCTGCGACTGGATTTTAGAGGCATGCCAAAGAGACCTGGCAGGTGGGAGATGGGAACACAGAAAGCCTTAGTCAAATACCTCGTCTATCAGTAAGAATGAATGTTTTCATGAAGACAAGTTAACCTCAGCTCTTATAGTGTGATGAGGATAGGACCAAAAGTCCACGGGACTAGAAATCAGTCCTCCCTGCCATTAACGAGCTGCCTGACTGGAGGAAAGGAACAATCTCTCAGTTATTCATTTTCCAATCCATAAAATAATTAATGGACTAAGTAATGGTTGCTAACCTCTTTGATAATCTAATGAAAGCTCAGAACTCTCTCTTTTGAGAAACGTGCAGGCATAAATTCAGTGGTGTTCTTGGCTCCTAAACCTCATCATAGAACCTAGGTTAAAAACATATAGGTTAAATCTCTCACGTTCTTTACAGTGCCTACTTTGATGTAATGCTGAGAAGTTGAGATACAGTGTGTGTGTTTCCTTGTTTGGGATCAAGGCAAGGCCACCCCAGAATATGGAAAGATATAGGAACGGCATGAGAAAGGGCATCAGAAGGTTATTGGGTTAATTGGGACAGGCAGTCAGTGACAAGAGGGAGGTCATTGAAATGAGAAGGCTCAGCTCTTGGCCGAGGATAAACTGGAGTGACTTGACAGTTGTGCTTGCAGGGGAGGGGGTGACAAAGATTTTAATTTTGCTCTACTGCTTTGGTGTACTGTGCTTTATACCTTCGTCCAGACTGTCTAATCGGGATCTCATTAAGGAAAAGCTTAGCATTGTTTGAGTTCTCTTTCCCACAGCAGAGCGAAAAGTAAACAGCAGCCAAAGATAAACAAGGAACATTGCTCTTTTCCTGCGTTGTACAATAGTAAGTCTAACTTATTGACACTATTGTTGGTGGTGTAAATACTGAATCTTACAATGAACTTTTTTTAAGAGCCTGCTGGTTTCTACGCTTTACCAGGCCAGTAGACTTTCTTTTGTTGTTAATGGTATTTGTTTTCTAAATCGGGATTTCTTAAATAACGGGCTTTGTGTACTAGAAGACACTAGAGACCATTTGCTATTCAGGTCCAGTGGTTTGTTTTGTTTTGAATTCTTTAAACCAATGAATGGCTGAATTTCAGCTTTTCTGTTTTTGTTTCTTGTAAAAAGAGTAGAAAGACAGATTTATGAGTAAAGAAGAGTTATACATCCCTGCTCTTGAATCTGTTCTGAGGCTGTCTGGATCATGGTGTAG
Source organism: Delphinus delphis (assembly GCF_949987515.2). NCBI lineage: Eukaryota > Metazoa > Chordata > Mammalia > Artiodactyla > Delphinidae > Delphinus > Delphinus delphis. Next base: position 100,470,650 of record NC_082685.1, on the reverse strand, counting down.
GGAAGGATTCCTACCAAAATCCATTCCTACCAAAATTCCTCTTCACCCTCGTACCCAGTTATCTACATAAACCTAGATAGAGGGCCTGACCCCATAGAACCTAGAGTTTCAAACAGAGCCACGGCTGGCCTGGGTTACAGGCCGGGTTTGTGCCAGAAAATTAATTTACCGAGGTCTGCTTCACCATTCCATCTTGACTGCTTGCTTATTTACTTGTGGCTGTATTTTCAAAAGAATTTAAGCTGTCTTTGATATTCTTAAGGTTGGTTTTGGTATCCTTTTATTTTGCGCTTTGTCTGTCTGACCCAACTGACATCCTGCTCCTAAGCCGATTCTCCCAGCAATAAGGCCCATTTAAACATGGCCGGAATCTAACACACTAGAGACATCCTAATCATCTGGTGATGCCTTGCCCTGCCCCAGTGTTAAGACATCTCTACCATCCAGGACAAGACTCTTTAAATACAGCCTGTCCCAGACTTACCAGACTCATTGAACATGACTGAACCAAAGTCCAACAAGTGAAAATGTTAGACTTTTTTTCTTAGCTTTCTTTTTTAAAGGCATACTACATAGGTACAGTTCAACTTCCCTTTCTATCCTCTATAGTATGAAGGTTACTGTATATCTTTTCTACCAATGTTTGTTTGTTTTTTTTATAAATTTATTTATTTTTTGCCTGCGTTGGGTCTTTGTTGCTGCGTGCAGGCTTTCTCTAGTTGCAGCGAGCAGGGACTACTCTTCGTTGCGGTGCGCAGGCTTCTCATTGCGGTAGCTTCTCTTGTTGCGGAGCACGGGCTCTAGGCGCGCAGGCTTCAGAAGTTGTGGCACGCGGGCTCTACAGTGCAGGCTCAGTAGTTGTAGCGCACGGGCTTAGTTGCTCCTTGGAATGTGGGATCTTCCTGGACCAGGGCTGAAACCCGTGTGCCCTCCATTGGCAGGTGGATTCTTAACCACTGCGCCACCAGGGAAGTCCTCTACCCATGTTTTGTTTTGTTTTGCTTTTTTATTTTTGGCTGTGTTGGGTCCTCATTGCTGCACGCGAGCTTTCTCTAGTTGCGGTGAGCAGGGGCTACTCTCCGTGGCGGTGCACAGGCTCCTCATTGCAGTGGCTTCTCTTGTTGTGGAGCACGGGCTCTAGGTGCACAGGCTTCAGTAGTTGTGGCATGCAGGTTCTAGAGCGCAGGCTCAGTAGTTGTGGCACATGGACTTAGTTGCTCCGCGGCATGTGGGATCTTCCCAGACCAGGACTCGAACCCGTGTCCCCTGAATTGACAGACGGATTCTTAACCACTGCACGACCAGGGAAGCCCTATCCATGTTTTTATACTGTTCATGAGCTACATTGAGTATTGATTTATTTAAATCTACCTATCCTTCTGCCATTTGGTTGTTTAATCAGTGCAATGTTTTAGAGGTTATTCCAACGTGGTACATATATCTTTAGTTTACCTATTTAAACTATTCTCCTATATGCCAAGGTATAAATAGACTATGATTTATTTCTCCAATTTGTTAACTATCAATAGATAGACATGTAGATTTTCCCTAATTTTTTGTTGTTATAAATAATGGTTCAGTGAACACATTTGCATATGCAAAAATGTGCATATGCAGAAAATAAACAAAAATTTCTCAGGGACTGAGAAATGAATGGAGGCACATCTCAAACACTAGCGGAAATTGACAAATTGCTCTTGAAGATGGTTGCAGCCATTTATACCCCACCAGACGTATATGAGCATATCCCCATAGCTCTGCCGACACTTGGTAACTGGTCCTTTCAAATAATTGCCCATTTTTCCAATAGATAGTTTATCCTTTTCTAATTGATTTTTAGGAGTTTGAATAACTTTTTTTCATGATAATAATTTGTCTTAAATATCTGCTTCCAGTCTGTCCCTTGTCTTTTTAATTCTGTGTATCTAGTGAATATTCAAGTTGATGTAGTCACATTAAACAATATTTTCCTTTAACATGTACTTTGCTTAAGAAAAAAATCTAGCCTGATACCATTAATAATCTTTTATGTTGTCTTCTAAGATATTTGAAGTCTTACTTTTTACATTTAGATATTTTATTTATCTGGAATGTATTTTTGTGAGTGGTGTCAAGTAGGGATTTATTTTTTTAAAAATAGCCACCAATTGTCTCAATACCATTTATTGAGTAATTTATTCTTCCCCCATTTATTTGTCTTATACTAAAATTCCCCTTCGCATGTGGGTAGACTCTTTCTTCTGTTCCTTTTGCTTATCCCTGTACCAAGATCATACTCTTTTAATTGCTGCATGATATTCTATAATCTGTGCATGATAAATTATATTTATAGATATCCTTATGTTAAGCTATCTTTGAAATCCTTGGATAAACCCTACTTTGTTTTGGTCCACTCTTGGATTCAAATTACTAATATTTAATTTAGATTTTTTGCATGCATCTTCATAAGCAAGATTGGTTTATTATGATCCTTCTCATATATTTCTGGCCCTTTGATACCCAGGTTATGGTAGCATCAAAAAATGAGGTGGAGAACTTTCTATTTTGTAATATTATTTGTATAAGATGGAGTTATCAATTTCATAAAAGTTTATTTAACACTCACCTGTAAAACCTTAATGACCTGAAAATATGGGGTGAGTTTTTAGTTTCTAATTTCTTTAATAATTTTTAGTCTATTCATGTTTTCTATTTTTATTGAGTCACTTTAGAACTTTTTTTCTAGAAAAGTTTATTTCACCTAAGTATTCAAATTTTTTGACATAAAGTACTTGATATTATTTTCTAATACCTAAAGTTATATCCCCCTTTTCATTTTTAACGTGTTTTTTGGCTTTCTTTCTTTTTAATGACCAGAAATGCCAATGATTGTTCGTGTCTTTTCAAAGAAGTAGCTTTTTAAACAATTATGCTTCATTAAGGTGACTAGTAAACTCCACTGAATAACTACTGTATGCCAGACTCGGTTCTAAGTGATTAGGTTGGGGATAAAAAGAGAGCAGTGAAAAATAAACAGATCGTGCATCCCTGCTCCTGTGGAGTTTATGAGGCAGAGATGAAAAACAAATGTAAAATATAATTAATTATATGAAATATCTTAAGAAAAGCTATGGAAAAAAGTGGAGCAGGGTAAGCAGGATCAGAAGTGCTATAGGGTATGAGGGGGCATGTGGGTTGCAATTTTAAAGAAGGTGGATAGGGGAGGTGTCACTGAGAAGACAAGAATTGAACAGATTTAAAGGGGGTGGGGAAGTTAGCCATGTGTGTACCTGGGAAGAAATTCCTAGTAGAGGGAACAGCCAGTGCAAAGGCCCTAAGGCAGGAGCATTCTTGGTATGACTGGAGATTGAAAAGAGACCAGTGTGGCCCAAGTAGAGTGACTGAGAGAAAGAGGAAAGGAGAAGTTAGGGAAATAGGTAAGTGTAATCACTCTGGGTCTGAGTGATTACACTGAGACAGCTCTGGTGGGAATGACAGGATCTGATTTCAAATGTAAAGGAAGCAGGGTGAAGTTAAGAGGCTATTGCAATGATAGAGACAAGAGATAATGACCACTTAGCCCAAGGTGGAAGCAGTGGGACTGCAGAGGTAAACTTGGAATCATCTCTCTCTGCTGTTTTTGTTTATTCATTTCTATTTTAGCAGTGTTGGCTGATATCTTTATTATTGTCTTCCTTCTACTTTCTTTAGTTGAATAATTAACCACCCTTTCTTCTTAACTATTTTGTTCTACTAATTATAATTAAACATTGTATTTAGCCAAATCCCTAATTATATAGTTTATTCTTTCATTGTTTTTCTAACTTTTTTGTTTTTGTCAACTTGATCTATCAGTTTCTGAAAAGAATGAAATTTCCCAATTAGATTGTAGATTTGTTGATTTTACCTTATATCAGTGTTTGCATTATGTATTTCAAGACTATCTTGTTAGGTGCATATAGGTTTCAAATTGTTATATCTTCCAGGGAGGAATTGTTCTTTTTATCATTAAATAATATATCTTTGTATCTCTATCAATGCTTATAAGCTTTCTCCTCTGTTTGGTTTTGTATTAGTATTACTATCCCAGTTTTCTATTTTACTGTGGCATTTCCTGACCTTTTACTTTAAACTTTATGGGTATGATTTTTAGGTAAATCTCATGTGGCATGTATCTGTATTTGCTTAAATCAAATCTAAGCTTTATTAGCTAGTGGGTTTAATACATTTACTGTGATTGTTGGTAAACTTTGAGTTATTTCTACTAACTCATTTTGTGTTTTTTGTGAATCTGAGCTTTCTGTTAGCTTTTCTTTTTGCTGTTCTTTCATTGGTTTAATTAAGCAATTCAATTTTTACTTACAGGTTTGTGTAGTTTTTGAATATATATACTTAGCAAAATTTTTAAAGTTAATAATGTCTTTAACATTTTATTGAATGATACAAGGACCTTTATTTCCTTGTGTGGTGTATGATTTTTTTTAGTTTAAGTTTAGCTAGACAAGGGTTGCTTTCTACAGGAATTCTCTGTGCACTTTAATGGGTCCTATACAATTAACATGTTCCAAACCAATTTTATCTTAATTTCTCAGCTTGATATTCCTGATTATATGAGTATGTGAATTTGGATGCCACATCTAAATACATAGGGTAGGGGTTGGAGTTCAAATTTCTGGCTGGTAACTGTTTTCCACTTCTTCAGGGCAGTGAGCAAAGATTTTTTTCTGGTTCCCCTTTCATGATCTTGGCAGCCATTCACGGGTCCTAGATTTCTGCATGTAACTCAGTTCTACAGCTTGCAGGCAAAGCCCTGCCACCTCCGCACAGGCATTAAACCCAGACCTCCCTGGTTCTGATTGCTCTGTGTCACAGGACTTGCAGCCCCCATTGACCAATGTGTGGCTTTAATTTTGGCATGTAAGGATTTGTTGTGTTATATGTTCAGTTAGACTATATGTTTACATTTTTAGTATTCTTATTTATTTCCTTATTTTATCTTGTTTATTTTTAAAGTAATTTATTTGGAGTAGAGGGGAGTTCAGTATAGTCAACCATATTGACTTAAAGTCCACTTCAACATTTTTACTTTAAATTGATATTCAGAATATTAGTGATATTGTTTCATATTTCTAATACATTGTTCACTGTTCAAATACATTGTTCATTTAAAGTTTTTTTTTCTTCTTTTGGGTCACCAAATATTTTAATTCCTTTATATAAGGAAAATAAAATTCAGTATGTAGAAATTCTCAACCAGCTGCTGTTTTGTGATAACTTGTTTTTATATATGAATACCAAAATTTAAAAATTTTTTAACTTTTAATGTTTGGTTGAGTGCTTCTAAGAACATGGGAACAGTGATTGCTTTCTCTAAATCTTCCAAACTGCAGCTGGAAGACCGAGGCCAGGGTAGGCTAGGAGGTTACCCACACATTTTTCTGAGGCTTGTAAAAACCAGTCAAGGTCAGTCTAAATACAAACACATAACATTTCAATCCAATAAGACCTGGATGCAAACTTTAAGCAGGTTAAAATCTGACTACCACGAAACTCATAGAAGAATTAACACAAAAATTCATAGATTACTGCACTGAAGCAAGGTTTACTGAACATCTGAAGAGAGATTCAAGAAGGGTGACATTATTAACATCAATTAATCTGTTTTGTTTTTAAAAAAGGATCCTTTTAGAACTTTTACTTATCAAGTATTCCATCCTCCCGCGGTCACCCTTCCATTTAATGGATTTGAGAACTTGACCCGATTCCCCATCACAGGAGAGGTGAGGAGTGCAGTGTCCTCACCTGTATCTCCATGAACACTTGTGCTTGGATTCCTGCATTTCTTGTATTCCCTCTCTACTCTGCATCTAGCTTCTTTCATGAATTTTCTTCTCTCTTTCTCTTATCGATAAAGACAGAAAACATAGACTTCTTTTACTTTTTTGTGCCCTGCCAAATTCTACAAGCATAAGTCAGGGTAAAGAGGAGACAAAACAGTATAATGGACATCTTGCTTGAGATCCCTACTTTTAATTATTCTCCTGTCTTCTGCAACATAGAGACTTTCTCTGTGGCTCTATCTTCCAGCCTGGTCCTTCTTCCATCATCCAGCTTTCATATCTTCTCTATCCTCCACCCTCTTTTATGTCCTAAGCTTCCACTACCTCCCACTTGGCTGCCCCTGGAAAGGAACCAATTTTTTCTCACCTTCTTTGAAGAGCAAATCAATCTTCCCTTGGTCTCACCTTTTCTTTCTCTTGAGGCCCATGCATTTACCTCCCAATGGCCTATTAAGAAGTGTTGCTAACTAAATTAGATCCATAAGAAGAATTCTGTTTATCACATTTTGAAATCAGATTTTTTTCTTCCTCAACATATGTTTTAGAATCATTTTTGCTTAATCTCAATTTTCTGAAATGCTTCAGCCAACTTTGATTTTGTCAAATAATAAAAATTATAAGAATGTAATTTTCAAGAATGTGATTGGTTAGCTCTTATTTCATAGTTATATTATTAACTAGCCCAACTTAGTTAAATCAAATCAAGTAGCACACATAGGCCAATATGTAACAGCAAAAGGAATCCAAAAGATCTTGAATTTTTAATCAAATTGAAAATCTAATATAGCTTATGTGTGAAGGTCATATATAAATTCATGTATCTCCCTGTCTAGTTTCAAGTCTTCCGTCACTTACTAGCTGTGTGACTTTGGACAAGTGATTTAACCTCTTTGCTCTTCAATTTTCTCATCTGTAACATCCAATAATAATAATAACAATAATAATAGTACCTACCTTATATGGATGCTGTAAGTAATAAATGAGTTAATACACGTAAAGCTCTTAGAACAATGCCAGGCACCACATAAGCTAAGATTCACATATTCACACCACACACATTATTTCAAGTACTTAAGAACAAAAATATGATATAAAGAAGGTTGACCAATTGGGATTTTTAGATTAAGTATCACAGATATCTGACATTTAAAACATACTTAATGAAAACATTGCTGTTTTTCAACCTATTCTAGTATATCATAAATAAATATAAAATATTCATAAGGAGATAAGGCATACACCCTTAAATTGTTCTTAACATTTTTTCTGGCCTTTTGGATAATATAATAAAAAGCAGTTTACTCTTTTCAAGAACTCTGTTAAAACAGTAGTGCTTATATATTGGATTCTTTATTCCCATGAAGCCCATCCTGGTACCTCAGCTTAAGTATTCATGGCTTAAATATTTTCTTAGATCAGTCTCCTAAGGCAAAAGAAATAAAAGCAAAAATAAACAAATGGAATCTAATTAAACTTAAAAGCTTTTGTACAGCAAAGAAAACAGTCGACAAAATGAAAAGACAACCTATAAAATGGAAGAAAATATTTGCAAATGATGCAACTGACAAGGGCTTAATTTCCGAACTATACAAACAGTTCATACAACTCAACACAATAAAACAGACAAACCAATCAAAAAATGGACAGAAGATCTAAATAGACATTTCTCCAAAGAAGACATGCAGATGGCTAACAAGCACATGAAAAGATGTTCAATATTGCTAATTATTAGAGAAATGCAAATCAAAACCACAGTGAGGTGTCACCTCACACCTGTCAGAATGGCATGAAAAGATGTTCAGTATTGCTAATTATTAGAGAAATGCAAATCAAAACCACAGTGAGGTATCACCTCACACCTGTCAGAATGGCTGTCATCAAAAAGTCTACAAATAGCAAACGTTGGGGAGGATGTGGAGAAAAGGGAACGCTCATACACTGTTGGTGAAAATGTAAATTGGTGCAGCCACTATGGAAAACAGTATGGCAGCACCTTAAAAAACTAAAAATAGAACTACCATATGATCCAGCAATTTCACTGCTGGGTATATATCTGGAAAAAACAAAAGCACTAATTCGAAAAGATACATGCACCCCAATGTTCATAGCAGCCCTGTTTACAATAGCCAAGACATGGAAGCAACCCAAGTGACCATCAACAGACTATTGGATTTAGAAGATGTGATATACATTTACAATGGAATGTTACTCAGGCATAAAGAAGAATGAAATACTGCCGTTTGCAGCAACATGGATGGACATAGAAAATATTATGCTCAGTGAAATAAGTCAGAGAAAGATAAATACTACATGATATCACTTATATGTGGAATCTAAAAAATAATACAGATGAATCTATATGCAGAACAGAAACAGACTCACGGATATAGAAAACAAACTTGTGGTTACAGAGGGAAGGGGGGAGGGACAAATTAGGGGTATGGGCTTAACAAACTACTATACATAAAATAGAAAAGCAAAAAGGATAGGGTATAGTGTATATAGCACAGGGAATTATACCCATTATCTTGTAATAACCTATAATGGAGTATAATCTGAAAAAATATTGAATCACTATGCTGTACACCTAAAACCAACATGATATTGTAAATCTACTATACTTCAATAAAAAAAAATCATGGCTTAAGAGTTTCTAGTAGTGGGGATATATGTATACATATAGCTGATTTACTTTGTTGTACAGCAGAAACTAACACAACATTGTAACGCAATTATACTCCAATAAAGATATAAAAAATAAATAAATAAGAGTTTCTAGTAGGAAATCAGATGCCAAAAGAAGTTTTAGCATTGTTTTTTGTTTGTTTGTTTGTTTGTTTTTGCGGTATGTGGGCCTCTCACTGTTGTGGCCTCTCCCGTTGCGGAGCACAGGCTCCGGATGCGCAGGCTCAGCGGCAATGGCTCACGGGCCCAGCCGCTCCACGGCATGTGGGATCCTCCCCGACCGGGGTTCGAACCCACGTCCCCTGCATCGGCAGGCAAACTCTCAACCACTGCACCACCAGGGAAGCCCAGCATTGTTTTTAATGTTAAGCATTACAAAGAATAGATGATCTCAGGATCTACAAGTTTACCTTCCTTCCTAGCCTGCCACAGCTCCTGGATACTGGCAGATATGAGAATTCTGGGTCAGAGACAAAACAACTTTAATACTCCTGACACAGCCAGCAGTTCAGCTCCTTATAGCAATTCCCCTTCCCCTGCCCACTGCCCCCTGCCCCAAGATGCACAGGGGCAATGCAGGGCAACCTAGGTGGATGCTGTGCACAGAATGGATTTGCATCCCAGCTGAAGACCCTCAAGTTTAGGAAACCTCAATCTTTTATAATGGGCTGCAAGCAAACCTATATGATCTTTGCACAGGAAGGACAAATATTTATTATACCAGACAGTAACTAAATCCGCCTTCTGCTCCACAAGGAAGCAGTACCTCTACCTTCCAAAGCTGTCCGTACATTCTTCAAAAGATAGTCCAGAACAAAAGCTGTCAGTGCCTCTGTTTGCAAGCCATCCAGAAAGAGAGAGACCCATGGAGAACTGTCTCCCAGCATTTATCCCATCAAGTCAGGGGAGAAAGGTATTGTCATATGTTCTTTGGGGGAGGGGAATTAAAGTTAGTTATATGGATAGATAAACAATGATCTCTTCATTATAATAGGAGGAATATGAAAGGAACAAGATACACATAGTGTTTGCCTTCAGGAAGCTTACAGGTTTTAAACAGATAGGCCTTAAAATGATTAATTGCTATTTGGATAAATTCTACCAGAGAAAATTAAATTATGAAATTATATATTGGGGGGCCTTGATCTAGTTCATGATGTCAAAGAAGGTGTCACTGAGGAAGTGACAGTTGAAAACAAGGCCTAACAGAGTAGTAGGAATCATCAGGTTAAGAGTAGGGCGTACAGTGTTCTAGGTAGAAGGAAGATCCTATTCCTACTGGATGAAGGAAGCCTAGGTTATTGGAGGAACTACAAGAAGCCCAGGATTATTAGATCAGAATAAAATAAACAGGGGCTAGATTGGATTTTGGACTTGATCCAGATGACAGTGCAAAGTCACTGAAGGGTTAAGAGAGAGAGTGCCATTATTATGTTTGTGGGTTTTTTGGGGGTTTTTTGTTGTTGTTTCTTTTTGCGGTACGCGGGCCTCTCACTGTTGTGGCCTCTCCCGTTGCGGAGCACAGGCTCCGGACACGCAGCCCAGCGGGCCATGGCTCACGGGCCCAGCCGCTCCGCGGCATGTGGAATCCTCCCGGACCAGGGCACGAACCCGTGTCCCCTGCATCGACAAGCAGACTCTCAACCACTGCGCCACCAGGGAAGCCCTATGTTTGCGTTTTTAAAAGCTTCCCTCTCACAACCATTGTTGTATAAGAAACAGGTTGTAGGGGAATAGTGAATGCAGACAGTGGAATTGAAAGTTTATTTCCATAAGCCAAGCAGGAGGTGATAGTGATCTGGTCTATAGACAGTGGCAATGTAGATGAAAAGAAATGAATGGATTCAAGAAATATTTATAAAGTACAGTATAGTTGTCAGGCCTGGGTGATTGATTTGATTTAGAGAGAGAAAAATAAAGTCATGGATGATTCTCAGATTTCTGGCATGGGCAACTGCACAGGCAGAGTGCCTAGAAAGAATTAACTAGCCTCTTGAGGATTTATCTCATAAATTCATTTCTATTTCAGTGACAGCAAGCATTTTAGATATATACACATAAGGAACCTGATTCTCTCCAGGGCTCTAAGAACTAACTTTGGTGCGGATGAAAGATGAGCTGTAGGGAATTGAGATATTGCATATACCTCTTAACCTCAAAATATAGTGCTTTTTTGCTTAAGTTCATTGAAGAAAGAAGACCCTTATGCTATCAGTTGGTAAAAAATAATGCCTCAAATTTTCCTACCAGTATGATCCCTTCCAAACTCCTACAATTAAAATTAGGGTATAATGCCATCATTAATGCTCCCTAAATTCCCAGCATGTTAATTCTGAGGTTTATGTCCTTTTCTCATATTGTCTTACTGCTCAGATATACTGAATATATAGTAGATAAGCAACTATATCAAATATGTATTGAGCCTGATGTTCACAATGTGTAAATTATTTCTTAGCATTTAGGAACTCCTAGAAGCGTATTCTTGGAGTATTTAAAATGTAATTGACAAAAATTCAATTCAAAGTAGCATAAGAAAACATACAGCACATGTATGTAAAATCCTTCAGAGCAGAGTAGGATTCAGCAGCTATGAATACAGAAGAAGTCATCAGGGTTCTGTCTCACTCCATGACTCACCTCTGGATTCCTTTGTTACTTTCATTATTGGCAGGCTTTCTCCATGAGGCAGGAAAAGAGGCCACTGGCAGCTCCTAGCCTATGTGGTCCTTCTGGTTTCCCAATGGAAAACTGTATTGTTTACCCACCATGAAAACAGGGAAGACCATTTGAGTCATGTACCTATCTCTGAACCAATCAGTGTGGCCAAAGGATGAAGCACTTACTGTCCAACTGAAGTCACCTGTTTGCCTTGATCAGCTTAACCAGTGTTATATGTGATCTCCTCTCCACAAGAATGGGGGATGTGATCCCAGAACATGAGGAAGACGTGATGGATGGGCATGCAAACTAACGAACAATAGATGTCATTTCAGGTAGGAAAATAGGAAAAGTGCTGAAACATCACTGAATGATTTCAATAAGGCCAAAAGCAGAATTACAGACCTGAAAGGTTAAAACAAAGTATATAAATGTAAGATGAAGAGGAGGTAATTATGCGATAATATAAATAAAAAGATGAAAAGACTATATATTGTGTTGCATGTGAATCAGTAGGTGCCAAAGTTTTAAAGTCAAGAAAGTACAAGGATGAATACAAACTATGTATAGGACTTCCCTGATGGTGCAGTGGTTAAGAATCCGCCTGCCAATGCAGGGGACGTGGGTTCAATCCCTGGTCCGGGATCGATCCCACATGTCACGGAGCAGCTAAGCCCAAGCGCCACAACTACTGAGCCTGCGCTCCAGAGCCCACGACCCACAGCTACTGAAGCCCGCACACCTAGAGCCCGTGCTCCGCAACAAGAGAAAGCCTGCATGCAACAACGAAGACCCAACGCAGCCAAAAATAAATAAATAAATTTATTTAAAAAAAAAAAACTATGTATAGAATATGGGAATGATGATTTAGTTTTACTATTTTACTACCCTTAAATGAGATGCTTGTATCTAAGCTGGTACTCTTCAACTAAAAAAATAGACTGAAAACAAATTGGAAAAGATTCAGAAGAGTTTTACGAAGATGTGTAGTGGGTAGAAAATGAAATTTAAAAATCAATAATATGAATGTAGTGCTTTGTCTATGCAAAACAAAGCCTTTTGAGATAAATAAATATGTAAAAATATTGCACCAGTAAAAGAGAAATTGAATACTTTTATATATATATAGTTTTAATTCAGAAAATAATGCATCTGTACTCAAGATTAAAAAAAAACAATACAAGAAGTTTGAGAAGAAGCATGGGGCTTCCCTGGTGGCGCAGTGGTTGAGAGTCTGCCTGCTAATGCATGGGACATGGGTTCGAGCCCTGGTCTGGGAGGATCCCACATGCCACGGAGTAGCTGAGCCCGTGAGCCACACTGATGAGCCTGTGCATCTGGAGCCTGTGCTCCGCAACGGGAGAGGCCACGATAGTGAGAGGCCCATGCACCGCGATGAAGAGTGGCCCCCGCTTGCCACAACTGGAGAAAGCCCTCACACAGAAACGAAGACCCAACACAGCAAAAATAAATTAATTAATTAATAAACTCCTACCTCCAGCATCTTCTTTAAAAAAAAAAAAAAGCATGAAACATTTGGATTTGAGATAGAAAAATTTTTAGCTAAGAGTTAATAAAGCATTGGAATGAATCAGAAGCCTTTCTGAAATGTTTTAAAACAGCTGTTCCTTCTTATATGTTTGATTGGTGAGGACCCTGTGCTGTTCAGAGTCAGAGTGAAGAGTTAGATGAATATAGGCTTCATGAGGGCAGGAATCATGTGTTTTGCAAATTTGCATCTCAGGGGCTGGAGCATAATAGACCCTAAAATATTTGCTGAGTAAATGTGTGTCGATGCTAATTTGTATAATATACTCAATTCTTAATTATCTGTGTATGGAATCTGTTTTGTGGATCTGCCAAATAAATATTATATTTATGCTGGTGTTGTCATCATGCACAACAGATGCCTAGACTGCCAATTTTCTAGCTGCTGTGTTTTCAGTGAATAGAAGCACGATATGCTGTTAATCCAAGTGAAAGATTAATGGCAATGTGAAACGATATAATTTCTAATTATTTGCAATTTTGGATCCTCTGGTCCATAGTCTCCCTCTATTATTGTCATCAACTAAGAGTTCATTTTAACAATAATTATGAAAGATGGCACTTATTAATATCATAAATTATACTAAATAAAAAGCACATGTTCATAGCACCTTTATAAATAGATTTAATATTGAATCCAGGTTAAAATGGAATTGAGTGATAGAATTTGGGTTACAGAAAGAAACTGAAGGCCCATCTTCTACCTAACCTCTCCTTCTATAATCATCTCATTATTTACGTGATAATGAGATTGAGGCCTAACTATGTTAAATGATTGCCCAATGTGAAATAACCTCTTTACGACAGAACCTGGACTAGAACCTGCTTAAAATCTGAAAATTTCCTGAAGTCAGAGGAAAGTTTTCACAGGCTCTTTCTTCATTGAAAGATTCATTCCAATTGGTTAATATAATCCATACCTTAATACCATCTTGAGATTGATTTGTAATTTTCTTTTTCGCAATGCTCTGAAAACAAATTCCACACATGCAGATAAATACAGGCTTAATATGTTTTCCTTTCTCTTAGAAACATCTTAGATTTGAGAATTGTGGTTCTTTTTTTTCTTTTTTTGGGGGGGGGGGGGTTGGTGCACACCAAGCAGCAGGTGGGATCTTAGTTCCCGGACCAGGGATTGAACCCACGCCTCTTGCAGTAGAAGCACAGAGTCTTAACCACTGGACCACCAAGGAAGTCCTGAGAATTGTGTATTTAAAATTAGGTCTCCGTTAGAAGGTGGTTTTAAGGATAAAGAAATAAGGAAGTTGGGCTTCCCTGGTGGCGCAATGGTTGGGAGTCCGCCTGCCGATGCAGGGGGCACGGGTTCGTGCCCCAGTCCAGGAGGTGGGCCCGTGGGCTGTGGCTGCTGAGCCTGCATGTCCGGAGCCTGTGCTCCGCAGCAGGAGAGGCCACAGCAGTGAGGGGCCCGCGTACCGCAAAAAAACAAAAACAAAGAAATGAGGAAGTTATTTAACTGCATTTAAACTTGAGGTTCTTAGTCAATTTTACCGATTTACCTTCAATCTGATTACACCACTGGCCCAGGAAAACATGCTCATTCAGTTCAAAGATCTCCCCAAGCTCTGCCTAAACTTTTCTGAAATCAGTTCAGTAGTTAACGCATTATGAAAAGATTGTGCTTTGCTATAGACAATAGCTTTTATTTTGAATAATAAAGTAATTCAGTAATCGTGCTGTTGGGAGCCACCTAAGTGACAATGGGTTATATTAAGCATCACAGTACAGTTGGTATATTGAAAAATAACACCTTTCTTACAGCCACAAAGAAAACTGTTTTATTTCATTCACAGCTGGGCCAGAGCTGTCCATTTGGACTTCACAAGACACGTCTACCACCTTGGACATTAAAGCAAATGTTACGCTGCTTCGGCATGATGCATTTTGGTTTTTAGCCAATCATAGTGCAGAGAGCTATCTATTAAATCAGGATAATTTAATCTGAATAAAATGTCAGCATTAGAAAATACAGCAGACTTTAAAAAATAATACCCTACACATTAGCAAACAATCCCTTTCCTGTTTCCTTTATGCATTTCTAACGTTATGTATGTCAGAGCTTTAATAAACTTTTGCTTGTACATCCATAAATGGGAGGCACCCTAGAAGGCAGCCTGATTTTTTTTTTTTTTTTAACGTGGGATTCCTAGTGCTGAAAGCATTCACTGTTTCATTCCAACTCTTTATTGAGATCCTTAAAACTTGATTTCTGGCTTTTTTTTTTTCCTTCCCAAGAGAACAAACAAGCTATAGTTTGAGCCAATAGTAACCCCCAAGCATTTTTATTAATGTGTGCTCAGCAACAGGCTGAGCTTTCTATGGTTGTTTTATCCACAGTCCAATGTTTATCTGCAATTTCCTGTTCACCATCTGGGAAAACCAGATGTAACTCTTTTGAGAGGAAGCACCGAAGTTTCATCTCTGCTTCATTATTTCAGATGTAATCAAAGAAGTAAGCCTATGGAGTGTTTTTGACTCTAATACAGTAGAGTTGTCCCTAGCCTGGACAAAATTCCATCTGTGTTCATTATTCTTTTAGAGGAATTTCTATTCCAGATATAGTTATATTAAGTATTATGTTGGTTCAAGCTGATAAATCTTAAGTTTTTAAATTAAAGCCAGTATCTTACATCTTGATAGCAATACTCTTTGAAGCTCTGGAAGTTCTTGCTACAACTTTTTAAGGAGACTTCACTCAGTGCCCAACCCCCAGAGCCCCCTTGTTGAGACAGGGAATGTGGTGCAGTGGTTAGAGAAGGGACTCTGGAGGTAGACCAACTGCTTGGGTTCAGACTCTGATTCTGCCTCCTCTTAGAGTTAACCTGGAACAAGTTATTTAACCTCTCTGTGCCTTGATTCCCCCATTTGTAGAATGGAGATGATAATACTAGTACTACCTCTTAAGGATTAAATGTTATTCCACTCATTCTACCCTTCTACTACTGAGAAGAGTGCCTAGCATTTAGTAAATAAAACTTATGCATTACATATTTTTACAGCTGTTCCTGTCTCAAAACCTTTGCACTTGGTGTTCCTTCTGTCTGGAATGTTCTTCGTTCAGATACTCCCATGGCATGCTCTTTTTTTTTTTAACTTTTTTTTTAATGTATTATTTATTTTTGGCTGCATTGGGTTTTCATTGCCGCACGTGGGCTTTCTCTAGTTGCAGCGAGCAGGGGCTACTCTTCGTTGCCATGCGTGGGCTTCTCATTGCGGTGGCTTCTCTTATTGCAGCGCATGGGGTCTAGGAGCGCGGGCTTCAGTAGTTGTGTCTCACGGGCTCTAGAGCGCAGGCTCAGTAGTAGCGGTGCATGGGCTTCCTTGCTCCGCAGCATGTGGGATCTTCCCAGACCAGGGATCGAACCCATGTCCCCTGCATTGATAGGCGGATTCTTAACCACTGCACCACCAGGGAAGCCTCTTATGGCATGCTCTTTCACTTCAACTATCACGCCTCAGGGAAACCTTTCCTGACCATCTTTTTCATTCTCTATCTCTATTCGCTACTTTAGTTTATTATAGCTTTGATCACCACCCAATATTATATATTATATTTATCTCATCTTTCTAACTCTTTGTTTCTTCAAAAAGAATGTAATCTCAGTAAGGATTTTTGTGTAATGTTATATCCCTTGAGTCTAGAATGGTGTCTGGTGTATGTATATATATATATATATATATATAGAAATATATATATAGTAGGTGCTTAACAAATATTTGATGACAGAATAAATGAAGACTTTGTGTTCAAAGGATATTTACATTAGAGTACATTTCTATAGATACATGGATCTTTCTAGCAGAATTCTCTAAAGCACAAAATAATCACAATTAGTCCAAAATGAACTAAATTAAATAACTAGGTAAATACATGCATACTTCATCAAATGGCCACATATGGACACTCGTTGCCCTATGTCTTAATGCAGACTTGTAACAAATACTATTATTTAAAGTATTTACTGGATAGCTTGTGCTCAGGCAAATACTGGGATTTATGGGATGACTATAATCAAATGAATTGGATGCTAATAAGATAGAAAAAAATGTCACCCTCAGGCAAATTTAAGGTTCGAATCACCAGTGTCTTCTGATCATTTCTGAAGGGAGAATGCTTCAGGCAAAAGATATAAACTGACGGTAAGTGAGAAAAACAATACAGTGTATGAGGTCTCGAAATGCCTCATATAAATCTGTAGACTTATCAGGTAGTCAGTGCAACTATTTTACTGACATGGGTCACGTGCTGGCCTGTCAGGGAGAATTCCAGATGTCCTCCTCCAGATCCTCCTGATAAGAATTAGAAAAATAATTAACCATACCCATTTGGGTACATATGGTGACAATGAGGATCTTTATGTTTTAGAAATAAAGTGATAGGATTTTTTTCCAGTAGAGTAAGGTGTTCATTGGGTGATATTCTGCCTTTTCAAGACTTAGCATTAATTTGTTCAGGACAACAACATGTTGGTAATAATACTGGAATATTACTATCTTTTCCTGTTGTTTGAAAGAGACATTCAGTTCACTGATTTGTTTATAGAAAAATCTCATATCTCAGTTGAGATATATCTCTCTGACTCTTTCATGTAGTATTAGTAATTCCCAGAACTTCCTAGTGACCTTTTCCTATTTTATTTTCCGTCATGGCATTATCACCATCGGATGTAGTATCTATTTATTTATTTGAATGAGTTTTTTTCATATTTTCTTTCTCTCAGGTATCCATGTCAGATTCCAGTTGTGGTCTAAGAGGAAGTTTTTACTTTTTAATTTCTTTCTAATAACTTAGCTCAGGACAAGGTTGATTACAAAGAATTAAGAAAAAGCAGTATCCACTAGAAAGTAAGCTCCAGAAGGGCAAGGACTTTTTGTTGTGGTTATTCACTGCTCTAGTCCTGGAGCCTTGAATAGTCTCTGGAATTTAATAGGTGCTCAGTAAGTACTCACTAAATGAAAAAAATGGAGAAAACACTGCTAGTCTTACGGATTTGTCCTGAGGATTAAACTAAAGGTTGTGTGCAAAAGTACCTAATACAGGAGGAGATGGAATCCAAAAACCCTGAAAGGACTGATGTGGCACCCAGAAATGCCAGACCTGACTTTAAGTGTATGAACGTCAGCCCTTAAATATTGATACTGATTAAATGCATGTTTCAAATAAATTTGACTTCTGAAAATTATATTCAGCATCCTCATTTTTATAGTGAATGACTTTTTTATAATGATGAGAAGCTCATTATGATTTTCATTAGCAATTTGCTTTATGTTTGGTTTATACAAGCTTCCCTCTTATAAAAGACGAAATAGTATCCTAAACATTTTACCAAACCATAGACAGAACTACTCATGATCTTTATTTGACTGGTGTCTTGGCACTGTTCATTTGATAAAGATGACACTTAAACTACTGAACGAATTTGTTGGCTTTGCTTTTCTTTTTTTTAAGTTAGTATCAAGGAAGGCCAGAGACAGTGCTCCACTTAGGACTCTAAGCAAATGCAAATATTAACATCAGGACCTCTGCAGTGAGATTTTACAAGGATTAAAGAAAGGGAGTTACAAAGCATTAGACATCTGATATTAGTGTGTGTGATAGGCTGATAGCCTCTTTATTTTCTTGATCCTTTCTCCTCAAAAAGATGCATCTTAGAATCTAACTTTTCAAAATTGCATAGTAATTGCATTTATTAGGTGGACTGTAGTGTTTTATACTCTGTTCTTGTTGAAAGCATTGACATACAGGAGAAGCTCTGCCGTATTTCTTTACAAGATAGATGCTTTACATGCTGATGGTGACACTTCTTTCAGGCTATCAGGAGAGTCTAGCTTTTAGACCTAGCATTTTAAATATCTTGTGACTTGTTAAAGATGTCTATGTCAGATTCCAGTTATAGCTTAGGAAAAATTTTTATTTAGCAATCAAGGACAAATTTACCTTGAAAAGATATGGAGGGGGGGAAAGCAGTATCAAAGGCCTCTTCTCCCTCCAGAAATATTGCTTCTTCAGTGTTCTTCAGTTTGCTACTTTTTATCCAATATTAGTACATTCTTCAGTTGTTAAGTTTGGATTCGTTTTCAGCTAACAAAAGTGGAATGTTTCAAGGGGTGGTGAATTATGCCTCTACTCCACTTCCCAAGCCCCCTCCGCTCAGCTTTGATCTTATGGATAACATCTGGTCATGTCCATTGGGTTGAAGGGTCCTAAGAAGAGAGCATTGGTTCAGTAACTGCTTCCTTCCTGAGGCTGCTGTGATTTCTGGATTGTCTGGGCTTCTTTTGAAATTCTTATATGGCAGTTCTCTTGAACTTTCTTCCATAATTATCCTTCACACAAACTGTATTGGAGGGGTTGTGAAATGACATGTCTCTCTTTTACTCTGGGCCTTTTTTCTAAAATTAGTAAAATACACAGTCCTTGTATCTTTGGACCAATCAAGCCTCTGTTTTAATTCTATGTAGTTATTAATTTTGGTCCCTGCATATGCCCCAAATCAGGGTCTATACACAAATCCTTGTCCTTGAAAGTTTTATAGCCCCAGAGGAACAAAGATTAATCATAATTATGTTATCTTCCTGAAAATCTCAGACCATGCTTCCTTTTTAAGAGCACAGATGATTCCTGAAGCAACAGGAAACAAAGCTGAGAAGTTTCTGAGCATTGCCTTTTCTTTGCCATTGTCCGGGAAAGGGAGTATGGCTCTCCCAAGACTGTCCAAATCATTTTCCTGTCAGGTGACTTAAGTAACAAATGTCCTTCTCGATTCTCATCTCTTTTCTTTCTTGGCAAATATGATTTCAACTCCCCTTGCACACAATAACTCACACCTTCCTTTGAGCTCCCGCCACCCTCCAGGTGGCTGTGCTGTCACATTTAACGCGTTGCAGTAAAATTTGGCACTCTCCTCCACTGTAGACTCTGATCTTCTCCAGGTCAAGAGGCATGTATTATTCATCACTGATGAATAGCTTGGCAAATAGAATGCACATAGTTTTTGCTTAGTAGGTGTATGTTGAATGAATGAATAGCAGTCATGTAACATGAACATTGTAACATGTAGCAAGAACATTGACCATTGTATGACACAGTAACCATGTTGCTCTCGTATTGGAAAGAGTTGTACTTCTCTTGAACTACTGTGTGTGTGTGTGTGCGTGTGTGCGTGTGCACACACGTGCGCATGTCTCTGAAACATCTGCTGGAAAAAGCACACTGGAATGAATGTATAGCTGATTTTTAGCCAATAGTATTTTGATACCCCACTCCTGATGCAGTCTTAGTTTATTTTTTATTTGCCTCGTTTCTCTCATTTTTATTTTATATTATCTAGATTATATGTCTTTATAAACTACTTAAAACAATTTTAAGAACATTAGTTAAACTTTCGTATTTTATAGGAATAATAAGGAAGCATAAAGAGGGTCCAGTACCTCTTTGCTGAGGAGGAAAGTGGGGGAAAAAACACCCTGAAAATGCTATTTACTATTACCCAGGTATTGAAATAACATGATAGGCAGCTTATTTACAAAGTTGCCTCAGCTGCCAAAGAAAATGTCTTCCAAGGACAGTAACATAGCTGTGAAAATAACAGCTTAGTCATAACAAAGGAGACCACTGTGATGGCATGTGTTCCTTTACCCTTCAAAACAGCAACCATAGGGACACACATCCCTAAGCAGTTAGGCAATCTATATCGCAATATGAAGACTTCACCACACCTGACCTTTCTGTGGTTTTAAACCTAGGATTTAGTGCAAACAATTTTGGGTTACCTCAACAGTACCAATTGAAGATTTAAACATACATTTTTTAAAGATTTCACGTCTGTCTTAGCTTTCAAATGACTAAATATTGACCCAGAGCTTTAACATTTTTTTAAATTAATTTAAAAAGTTTAATTTTTTTATAATTGACTCACACTATATATTAGTTTCAGGAATACTGCATAGTAATTCAATATTTTTATACATTACAAAATGATCACAATAACTGTAATAGCCATCTGCTACCATACAAAGTTATTACAATACTATTGCCTATATTTCCTATGCTGTACATTGCATCCTTGTGACTTGTTTATTGATATTTTATAACTGAAGTTTGTCCCATTTAATCCCCTTCCCCTACTTCACCCAGCCACTCCCCCTTCCTGGCATCTACCAGCTTGTTCTTTGTTTCTATGAGTCTGTTTCTGTTTTACTATGTTTGTTCGTTTGTTTTGTTTTTTAGATTCCCTATATAAGTAAAATCATATGGTATTTGTCTTTCTCTGTCTTATTTCTTTTAACATAATACCCTCTGGGTCCATTCATGTTGTCATAAATGGCAAGATTTCTTCTTTATAGCTGAGTAATATTCCATTGTGTGTGTGTGTGTGTGTGTGTGTGTGTGTGTGTGTGTGTGTGTGTGTACACCACATCTTCTTTATCCGTTCATCTGTTGATGGATACTTAGGTTGCTTCCATATCTTAGCTATTGTAAATAATGCTTCAGTGAACTTTGGGGTGAATATATCTTTTTGAATTACTGTTTTCATTTTCTTGGGATAAATACCCAGAAGTGGAATTCTTGCTGGGTTATATGGTAGCACTATTTTTAATTTTTTGATTCAAGTCACTGCTATGGGTGTTAAAGGAAATGCTTGCTCTTCTGAGAAATGGTGTTGGACCTTGGGTTAGAGGTGATGATGACTTTGTGGATAAGCTTGCTATAACAAAAAAGTCAGTGATATTAACCAAATACATGAAACAATCTGAGTATAGTTAAATGCCACATATAATTTCTATTCACAAGTTCACATTACAGTGTTTCAGCAAAGTAATGTAACCAATTCACATGCTAAAGTGAATGGTAACGGCTGTCCTTTATGGAGTCTTTACCACATGCTAGGCATTGTGCTAAGCACTTTAATCAAGTTAATCTAATTTCATTCTCACAGCACATTTATGAAAAAAATAGATTTTATTCATATTTTATAAACAAGGATACTGAAGCTCAGAGAGGTAACTTCACTTGCCCATAGTCACACAGCTATTAAGTAGCAGCCGAGGTTCAAAGCCAGGCCCATCTGATTCAGAGTCCACATCTGTAAGCACTTCACTTTCTCACTCCCTGTTTTGTGAAATCATCATATTCTTCCTGTCTTCCATTTAGAATGTCCCAGACAGTAGTGGGTTTTGATGCATTTTCACCCATAATCAAAGCCAGTTAGATTAGTCTCTGTTTTTAGTGATAACAGGCAGCAGAATCTTCAAGCAAGTGTTTGATTTAGAGGAGATGATATCTCCTGACTCCTCTCTCCACACACCTGAGTAATAGGCCTTGACATTTGGTCAAGAACAGTCTTGACATTTGGTAAGATTTTATCATAAAAATACATGATACCCTCCCAGACAGCATGTATATCACACTCTTGCATTTTCAGCATGTTTTTTAAATTATTTCCATTTTGTGGCACATGGAACTTTCATTTGAAGAAAGAGAGAATAAGAAATAAAGAAGAGAATACACTAGTATACCATCATGAAGGCGAAAGAATAAGAAATAAAGAAGAGAATACACTAGTATACCATCATGAAGGCAAGTTTTTCAAGACTTTAGCTGGCCCAGCTCTACATTTAAGAAGTTTGGCTACAATGAAAAAGTTAAGAATTTTAGCCAAAACAAAAAATCTTTACTGCATGTCAGATCATGATATTTTTTAATTAAAAGAAATTCAGAAAATTCATGAAGGAGATAGGCTTTTTTAAAGACAGGTTTTAGACTACTTGGGTTTTCCTCATACATTCATGATTATGCTCAGAAATTAATATTACTCTGCTGTTCCCATTTCATTTCACTGCCCTGAAATCCTGTTGTTGAAACTACAGGACTTGAAAATAACAGGAACATCCTGTTGTCAAAAATAAATTCCTTAGGATAAAGTATTAATTCAACTGAAGCCAATTTTTTTTTGGAGGGTGGGAAGTTCCTCAGTGGGAGGGGAGCTTATGAATGACAGAGTGCCATTCACTGCCCTTTCTTCATATCTATGGATTCACTGGCCTTTTTTCATATCTTTGCTATATCTCTAACTAAATGAAATTTAGTCTTTTATATGAATTTATATGTTGCAAAAACTTAATATGTGGTGTCATTAAAAACTTTCATGAGAGGGATAAGTAAGGTCTAAGCTGCTTGGGTCACTGCTATTGAGTATTATATTCAGAAATATGCATGTTTATTGTTTCATTCTATGATTTATTTAGTAGTCCCCTAGCCCCTGGGAATTCATATGCAAGGTAAAATAAAACACTGGGGACACTTCCTAAAAAAGGAATTTTTAGATTATTTGCAGAATATGGCCCCTGAAAACATTGGGGTTATTTTTCTTGAGTCTGACTTATGCTTTGGACCCTCATTTGGAACACTGACTTAGGAGTTTAGACAGTCAGGTTCTGGGCAGGCCTCAGAAGTCCTTGGTTCTTGGGTTCTTCACCCATACAGCTAGAGGGAGGGTGGAATGACCTTTATTATTTCTTCTAGTTTTAAGATTCCATGAAGAAAAAATGCCTTCGTGAAAGGAGGAGGTACAGTTATCTTTCTGGTGGACGGGTCAGGTTGATGGGACGTTCACAATGCCTTGCTTTCTGATAGTCAACATTGGGCGTCCTTCAGCAGTCACCCAATCCAGACTGTGGGCTTCCGAGTGGCTTGAAACTCTCCCTCTTCTAGAACCATCAGCTAATTGGCCTTTTCCCTCCAGAACTGTTTGCCTTCTCCTTAGAGGACAGCAGGTAAGAAACCATCTGTTCAAATGCCTAGAGAAGCCCCTGAACCCAGCTCTGTCTCCTGCTGCTGACACTTCTGGACCAGGCCGGTTTGTCAGCCTGTGGCAGTGCAATAATGTTATGTTGGACTTCCTTGAGGGTTACCTACCTCTTTTTGAATGACCGACCCATAATTACCTTGACTTTTCAAGTTGGAACCAAGTTTCAACAACTAGTTTTGCAGAAACACAGATGAGTCATGTGGAAAAGCTGCAAAGGGAAAGTTTTCCTCTTTCCCCTCTTGCAGAGCCTCTGTGGACAAAGGCAGATCATCTTATTTGCATGACTAAATCACACGAAGTATCTGCTGATTGGCAAGGAATTCCAGAGGGAAAAAGCTGATTATCAAATCCCACGTCTTCCATGAAGTCTTCCCTGACTACCCCAGTTTAAAGACTTTTCTATCATTAAACTCGTACCATTCAGCACTTTTCCCTAACAGATAAAAAAGGTGCTAGGTGTTCACACTTCCCTCTGTACTATTTGGTATCTTCGTTTTATTCAAATACAGCCAAGTCTTGTATAGACATAAGAGGATTTGGGGCTTAGTAATAGATGATATATATATAATCATTGTAAATATCTTTATTGAGCACCTACAGTGTTCTAGGCTCCCATCCAAGAGCTTTACATTCAGTTCTCACTCTGCTCTTATGAGGCAGATGCTGTTGTTCACTCCATTTTATTTTTTAGGAAACTGAGGTATAGAGAAGCTCAATACTGGCTCAGGTGACAGAGTCAGTAAAAGGTATACCTAGGATTGACTCAAGACAGTCTGCTTCCAGAGCCTTCATTCTTAACAGTACACTCTTTTTTTTGTAGGCAGTATTATCCTGATCCAGTAAGAAACTTTTTCCTACTCTGTCCTTCTTCCCGCACATAAATTGTCAATAGCAACATCATTTTCTTTTGAGAAAATTCTTTACATAAATCATAAAGGAAATCATTTTATATCTATGTATCTGGTATCTAGTGTAAGACTTTCCAACTTCGGACTTTCACATATTGCTTCTACATCTGTATGATCTAATCCTTAAGATTTCAAAACTTCAAGGAAAGTGAAATGTGTCATTTCCCATCAAAGCTGGGGATTCCCCATAGAGTGGACAGAATTTTGGCCTCCATTTGCTTCCAGTTTTACTTTCCTTTTCTGAAATTAATCCATAAACTCTATCTCCTTTCCCCCAGATATTTTGGCCTGTATTTCTTAACCATTTAAGCATTTATTAGATATCCCTCACATGTTGGCAGTGTATTATGGGATTTTACAATGTTCTCTCATTGTTATATTGTACGTCTCTTGCCCCAAGACCCTTCAGGGAAGAAGTTATGCCTTTCACATTTGCTAAGTTTCCAGCTGTAACTGTAACAATGCAGGAGGTATAAAAATACTCAATAAATATCCATTAATTGTAGTATCATAGGCCAGCTGTAACAACCACCCAGTATGAACATATTAAGGGTGTTTAGCTATCTTAAAACATGTCTTTGATGTGCTAACCCATTTCTCTGAAGACCAACATCCTAAAATATTTGTTCAATAAAAAATTCACATCAGATTGAATTGAACTCAGCAACAGAGTATTGGAGTTGAGACATAACTATGTTTTCTACAACTTGACATAATGACCTTGAAATAATTGACGTTATCACCTCATCTACTTAACATTATCCTGTTCTCTCAATAGTTAAAAGTTAACACTGTTGTTTCCAGGATTAAAATTTTACAGAAAGCACAAGGAAGTGTATAGTGTATTTTAAACAGGGTATGACTAACTTCAATTAACAATTTCTTAGTGATTTTAAGTCAATATTTAGGAACATTACTTATTGCAATGTGTTATAAATGTTAATGTGAGTATAAATGATACAAGATGTGGGTATGACTGAGCATTCACTCCTACAGGGAATGCTCTAGGCATTTTTTCTTGGAGTATCTGCAACTTTCACATAAAGCCAGAGAAATCTGTGGGCCTAATCTTCAGGACAGTGTAATGTGGCTACTGTTCAGTAGTATATAGTTGATTAAAAGTTAGATTATCCTTCTACCAAGTGATTTTGCCCTTTTGAAAAATGAGTACCATTGCTCTCAGGATTTTTTGCCACTTGAAACACCTATATCATTAATAGAGTGGCCACAGTGACATAGACATGCGTAGACATGCACTTCTACCTTTCTCATAATTTCCATGGGCTCTAAATGAAACACTACAAGTGTGTTCTAAGACTGTTTGTGGAGGGAGCAGTACTCCAAAGTCTACAGAGTCTTAATCAGGAAAAGGAGAGAATATTTATGCTCTCATGAAACATAGCCCCTAACTTCTTCTAAACTATCCCTTAATGTTTTGAGTTTATTGAAATCACAGATTCAAAGCACAAAAAATAAAAAATTGTATCTTCAACATCAATCTAAGATCAGAAAGTATGGATACTTCATCCTGCCTGTGTGATGAGGGATTACCTCACCTGAATCTGCTTTCCTGCTTTCCTCACTCTGTTGCTGAGTCCAGTTCAATCTGATGTGAATTTTTTATTGAACAAATATTTAAGGATGTTGGTCTTCAGAGCAATGGGTTAGCACGTCAAAGATCTGTTTTAAGGTATCTAAACACCCTTAATATGTTCATACTGGGTGGTTGTTAGAGCTGGTGTATGATACTACAGTTAATGAGTATTTTCTGAGTATCGTTGTCCATAAGTACAATTGTGAATGAAGATAGGGGGTGCAAAAAGATAAATATTTCTTGGACTTTAATCTTGTATTCCCATGGTCACCTCTATCACCTTTTCAGATACAAGAAGGTGATAGGATTAGTCAGAAAAACACTTTTTAGCCATCCATTCAGAGGCTTGGTAAGCAAGAGATTAAGGAGGACAATGACATTTTCCAGTACCTATCAATTTTGTTTTATGAGGACATAGAGCATTAGTACATGCAAAAAGTAACGAGTCAGACCTTATTCTGATTAAATTCTGAAGGGGCTTGATTCACTGGAACCTACCTGGAGCGCAGTTGACAATCACTGTCCACTGGACCAATTTCAACAGTATCATCAAGTTGTTAAGGGGACAGACTGCTCAGACTTGAGTTTCTTGGAAAAAGAACAAAAAGAAAAGGTCATTTGGGGGTATCATGATTTTCAGACTGTTTTTTATCTATTCTTTCTACGCTGTTAATACTTGAAGTTTTTAATGAGCTAATTATGAACAATACAAGGCTGCATTTTAGTGTATGTAGTATATCTGACTACTTCAAAATTGTAGGCAGTTTAATATTCAGTGAATCAAAATATCTGCTCCTTTTGAAGTAGATGAAACAGTATTGCTTGGATATGTCCACATTTTTCTTAGCTCAATCTTTTCAACTAATATAAGCATGTGGATACATTGTAAATACTAAAAGGTGAGACTGATTCTTATTCTTTGATCACTTGTCAGTGCATAGAAGTAGATAGCAATGATAACCATGGAGTAGATTTGAGCTCTAAAACTGGTAGACATGGCAGTGATATTGGCAGGAAATGAGGTGTAGTTGGACCTCAGAGGACCTGGAATTAAAATGCTGAAGACCAGACCACACTCTTCATCTCTTAGGGACCACAGAGCCTCACTTCTTGTTGTGGTGAACATCGCAATGCCCCTCCCAACCCTTGCCTCCCCCCGCCATTTTTCTATCCATTTATACTTGATATTTGTTGTATGTTTACTCCAAGATGGCTGTTTGCCCTGAACTTAGAATGGTTCTGGTGCCCACTACTAACTGGCAATTATCCATGTGAAATTCTCAAGACCAAAAAACTGATTCGCTCAGCTCAACGTTTAGAGCAGAGTCACCAAGTTATAAATCAGAGGCAAGCCAGAAGAATGTCTGTCTTTGGGTCAGGTATCCATCTCAGAGGTAGTCACCTGTATTTGGGTGATCTGTGGGTGGGATGTGAGGATAGAGGTATATGGAACACAGGCTCTTCCAGAACCCTTGAGCAGTGTCAGCAGTTATGGAACATGTCTATTGTGCCCACAACTATCAGAATCCTTATTCCTTCAAGGGTTGTTTAGATGCAGCTGATTATTTACCTGCCATCCACACCTGTCACAGCCCAGCACTCCCCTTCTTGTTTTGTTCCACCGGTCTGCAGATCGCTTGTGTCCTCTCTCACTTTATTTGCTTTCTCTCTCTCCTTTTCTGTAACGAGCATGTTCAGGTTGCGAATCACAGGCTTCTAAATGTGACAGGAGCTAATTGCCAGACTTCTAAATATGGCACATCTCTGCTTCTCTATCCCTTTTGCTTCCTGCTGCTTTTCCCTCTCTGGTTCTTCAGGCTGCTGTGACCACCATGTGCTGCAAAATCTCTGGGCCTAATTCTCCTTTTGGGGTTACACTTGGCTTCACTGCCAAATAGATGTAAAGATTAGTTAATTTTGTTAATTAGTTTAAGCTACTTTATGCCTCATGAGTGCGCTAGAAGAGTGCTTCTCCAACTTTTCAATGTGCACATGAAACACGTAGGGATCTTGTTAAAATGTAGTTTCAGGAACTCTGTCATGGAGTGTGAGATTCTGCATGTATAGCAAACTCCCAGGTAGTGTTGATGATGCTGATGAATTAACAATGCTTTGAATAGAAGATTAGATTGACTTATTGTAACTATGATCTTCTTGATGGGAAGGACCGTGCCTTAGGCATCTTCATCTGCCCTTCCATGGCCAGCACCGTACCTGATACGTGGTAGATATTCAAATGTTGCTTGGATTTTGAGTAAACTAAGCACACAGGAAATACAGGATTTTCTATGCCTACTTTTTAAAAAAGTGAGTGGTTTCAAAGACTGCTAAAAATCAGTGAAATAAATAAACATTTCTTAAGGGTCTGATTATGCAAAGGACTAGGAGAAATACTAAAAAAAATTACAGTCCAAGTCCTCAAGGAAACACTGTCCTACTAACTCTAATATGTCTTTGCTAGAATTGTGAAATAATTTTAGAACTGTAGGGGTAGCAGAATGAGCCTATTTATGCTATAGCATTTGACCTCATATACTTTGTGTCATTTTTCCATATGTACGATGAGGCTAAGGGGACTGTTGTGATATTTATGTGTGATAATACATGTAGGGATTGAGTTTCATGCCTGGCACACAGTAAATGATCACTGCTAATACTGTTAGTAGTGGTAGAAGAAGTAGAAACAGTAGTAGTAATATTTAAGGTTGTTTTCATTACTAGCTAATTCAGTTTAAGAAAATACTTTGCTCTTCCTCTTCTTCTCTAAGTCCATACATTATCCTAATATGAGATTTCACTTTGTAGGGCTTATCTGCAATTTAGTCTTAATATTGTTCTTGTTTAGAGTTTAAAGGAAGATGAATTTTAGAATTCAGTTGTGTGCAGTACAACAGAAGGACTTCTAGAAGAATTTGTTTTCCTAACTTGCAGCTCGTTAAACAGTTATTTTCTCTTCACTCCAATGTCTTCATAAATTTATTCCTGAGAAAAAAATGAATGTGCTTAAAGGGCTCTCTCGAAACCTCCAGTCATTTTGAATGGGACAGGAAATGCACACATATACACAGAAATACATGCATACATACATACATACATAAATTCACAGGTGAACTAAAAGTGTGTGTTAAATAATAGCATCATCTTTGGAAAGAAAGTAAATTGAGCGGGCAAGGAAAGGAATATTGAACTCATAAGTATTGGCTTAGATATTATTTATAAGCATCTACATAATGAATAACATCTGTATTCTTCAACTAATAGGGCCAGTACATCGATGTATTGTACTTTCTACACAAAGTAGAACTCAGTTTGCAATAAGTGGACAATTCTTGATCCATCATACATTTTAAAATTTCTGGAATAAAACTGACAGACCATCTCTTTTTTTCCCATATAAAGTAGGGCATCACTATGAGCTTCCATGTGGAAAAGAAAAAGCTGGTTGCAGCGGCAAATGTAACTGTGACATAGGTGCCATCATTAAAGAAATCTCCCCTCCTGGGGGAGGTTGGCATATGAACCTATGAGTCATAACTATCATCATTGTCTTGTTGAGGAGAAGTACTTATAAAGACCTTAGAAACAAACATCTGTTATTCTTTCATTACCTAGTTCCTTTTTCATTACCTATGTAACCCAGATGTAACGCACATGTCTGCTGCCTGGATTGCTTCATGTCCTCCAGTGCGCCAGGGTCAACTTGTTCTCTAAAATATAATTTAAATGGACTCAAATTACAGTTTCACGTACAGGGAGTTCCCAGCATCTCTTCCAATATTTTTAGCAGTTGTAAGTGAAGCTTTTGTCTCTCCTGGACTCTTTGCTTCTGAGCCCCGCCTTATGCTGATTTCATACAAGAATTAAAAAAACTGAAATACCGTATACCACCCACATAATTTTTTTTAATCAAGTTGGGTAATACAAGTAGAAACACTTCAATAAGTATAAAGAACTACCTGGGAGTGGTGGGGTGAGGGGGTAATAATAATCTTACTAAATGAGAAAGTGAGGGGCTTCCCTGGTGGCACAGTGGTTAAGAATCTGCCTGCCAATGCACGGGACACGGGTTCGAGCCCTGGTCCAGGAAGATCCCACATGCCATGGGGCAACTAAGCCCGTGCGCCACAGCTACTGAGCCTGTGTGCCACAGCTACTGAAGCCTGCGTGGCTAGAGCCCATATTCCACTACAAGAGGAGCCACTGCCATGAGAAGCCCACGCACCACAGCGAAGAGTAGCCCCTGCTTGCCACAACTAGAGAAAGCACACGCACAGCAATGAAGGCCCAATGCAGCCAAAATAAATAAATAAATATATATTTTAAAATAAATAAATAAATGAGAAAGTGACATAAGGCGTTGTGAATGCTCCAGGGTAGACTTGAAGAGGAAAAACTGAAGATAGTGAAACAACATCTACTTATTTCATCTGGCTTAAAATAGAGAAAAAGATGAAGTCCTGGCAAGATTTTGAAATAAAGTAGGATTGTCTGAGGGTTATAATAAGAAAGGAAATTTACCCATGAAACTTTAAAAGGGAACAGCAAAAGTTAGTCATGTGATTACAAGAACCCAAAAGAATATTTAACACCAAAAGAGAGAAGGGTCGCCAGAATGCTTTGAAGCTGGTTGAGCTAGTAATTACAAGGAACAACTTTCCTCGCCGTTTTTAAGACAGCAAATCCACATGGCCTTTGTCTCATTTTCTGGTAACTGCCACAGCTGTCCTTGAAGCAATAGTTGCCAGCAGGTTAATCAGCTGCTTCCACAGCCCTGTGTATGCATAGTATTCAGTCTGCTTGTTTCTTACATTACATTGTTTTTCCAAGAATTTGTTCCCAGCCTTACTTCAAAAACTGTTTTGAACATGATATTCAGTTTCCTAACTCCCCACATCACTTTCATGTGATCTAATCTTCAGACTACCTGGATGTACTGTACATCTTAGTCAGTTGGACTAAAGAAAATTCTGGTTAGTGAGGCTTTTTTTTCCTTTGAGGGTAGGGTACAGTTCATTTATCTTGGGAACTTTTAAATGTATGTCGCAAGTTTTATTCTACATCAGTAGAAATTCCATTCAGAAAAGATTGATCAGAAACTTAGAATACGTATTAGCTTTAAAGGAAAAGTTCAATGAGAATTTAAAACAAGGAAGTGTTAGTATATAAGATAGAATGTAGAATGACATAGCCAGCTCCACCTGCATTCCATGGCCCAGGTCACATGAGTAGGGGCCCTGACTGCGGCCTGCGCTTGTGGGTTTACCCTTTCAGCCCTGTCTCATTTGCAATTGTTAGTGTTTGTTGCAGGAGAGTTGTCTGACCCCCTAACCCCTAAGAGGGGTGGTACGCAAGGCAGAGAGTTTGTTGGAGGGAGACTGGGATGGAGTCACAGCTGGACAGGAGTGGGCGAGGGAAGCCCCTGCCGGACTGTAGTACCTGCGCAGGAGAGGAAGGCAGAAGGGGCTGCAGACAAGGCAGGCGCGCTGGGGGCCCAAGCCCTCCTCA
This sequence comes from Delphinus delphis, assembly GCF_949987515.2. Classification (NCBI taxonomy): domain Eukaryota; kingdom Metazoa; phylum Chordata; class Mammalia; order Artiodactyla; family Delphinidae; genus Delphinus; species Delphinus delphis. The sequence continues at coordinate 100,439,104 of NC_082685.1, read as the reverse complement.
TTCATGATCTGGCCCCACGCTGACCAGGACAAACTTAGGGCACTCTCACCAGCCTGATGCTAATGAGAGGCCACGATTTGTAGGGCTCTGAAGAAACAGAGGGGAAAAGGGTTGCTTCAGGATTAGATAATTTTCCTGCCCCTTTCTCTGAAAGAATGGCCCAACATGGCCAAGTCACTGTACAAACAGGGAGAATTGCAAATGAGATTGTGAAGAGCTGTGACACTTTGGGAATTCTCCCCCTCTTCCCAAAGCCACTGCACACATGCCTGGTTACTTCTAACCTCCCAGAGGTCCACTTTGCCCAATTTATTTTTTGACCAGGATCGCACGGCATTCATTGAAGTCCTCCTTTCAAATGTTTTCCTCTATAATAAAGGAAAGTTTTCAGGAAAGCACTTCAGATAGAGATGAGAACCAAACATGGCCAGCCACCGGCAAGTGTAGATGTTGGAGAGCCAAAGCTATACGCCATAGCACTGTGTACAAAATGTTTATTATCCTAAAACAGCTCACAGTAGATTCGATAATTATCCCCATTTTACAGCCTGAAATTGACTTGTGATGACATTTTTCAAGATAAAAAATAAAACACTGAAGCCCATGTGACTTCCTTTGTCAGTGTCTGTGTTTGTCTAACCTGCTTTAAGCCAGCCTGTGGCAGTGAATCCACAATTCAGGTGAAAACAAATCAGCTCAATAACAAAAAAACAAACAACCCAATCCAAAAATGGGCAGAAGACCTAAACAGACATTTCTCCAAAGAAGATATACAGATTGCCAACAAACACATGAAAGAATGCTCAACATCATTAATCATTAGAGAAATGGAAATCAAAACTACAATGAGATATCATCTCACACCAGTCAGAATGGCCATCATCAAAAAATCTAGAAACAATAAATGCTGGAGAGGGTGTGGAGAAAAGGGAACACTCCTGCACTGCTGGTGGGAATGTGAATTGGTACAGCCACTATGGAGAACAGTATGGAGGTTCCTTAAAAAACTATAAATAGAACTACCATATGCCCCAGCAATCCCACTACTGGTCATATACCCTGAGAAAACCATAATTCAAAGAGAGTCATGTACCAAAATGTTCATTGCAGCTCTATTTACAATAGCCTGGAGATGGAAACAACCTAAGTGCCCATCATCAGATGAATGGATAAAGAAGATGTGGCACATATATACAATGGAATATTACTCAGCCATAAAAAGAAACGAAATTGAGCTATTTGTAATGAGGTGGATAGACCTAGAGTCTGTCATACAGAGTGAAGTAAGTCAGAAAGAGAAAGACAAATACCGTATGCTAACACATATATATGGAATTTAAGAAAAAAAAGTGTCATGAAGAACCTAGGGGTAAGACAGGAATAAAGACACAAACTTACTAGAGAATGGACTTGAGGATATGGGGAGGGGGAAGGGTGAGCTGTGACAAAGCGAGAGAGAGGCATGGACATATATACACTACCAAACGTAAGGTAGATAGCTAGTGGGAAGCAGCCGCATAGCACAGGGAGATCAGCTCAGTGCTTTGTGACCGCCTGGAGGGGTGGGATAGGGAGGGTGGGAGGGAGGGAGACGCAAGAGGGAAAAGATATGGGAACATATGTATATGTATAACTGATTCACTTTGTTATAAAGCAGAAACTAACACACCACTGTAAAGCAATTATACCCCAATAAAGATGTTAAAAAAATTAAATTAAATTAAATTTTAAAAAAAAGAAATCATTTAAAGCCAATGTACATAAAAACAAGTAGCCAACATGACCCCTATTTTTAGTGCAGAAATATATTCAAGATCAAAGCCATTAGTGTTTGCCTGTTTTATTTAATCACATACCTTTTACCTGGAAGATGTGGGTCTTATGGCATACAAATGAGTGTACAGGAAAGGATTCAGGCTTTATGCTGTCCAAATTAAATTCTAAAAGCCAGAAAATTCATCATTCTGACATCTCTTTGTAGATGCAGAATGTGTGTTGAAATATCTCTTGAAATGTGTCTTGTTTACTTGAGGAATACATTTAGCAGATCATATTAATTAGAAATAATATCTGAGTAAAGTCTTTAATAACGTATCTCTTTTTAACATAAATCAAAGGGACTGATTTCCCAAGTTGCAAGAATGGGTGTTTCCCCTGATTACCTATAGTTTGGATTTTGAGGTTTTCTTCTTAATAAGTTATATTTTTTTCCTTGCGTTATCAGCATCCATTATTTTTGGCTATATTGCAATCTAGGTTTGCAGATATTATGTATTAAAAAATGGCGAAGTTGGGGAAAATATTTCACAAGAGACATTCTCTACTATTAAGATTTCTTGTAAAGTATTATTGCCATTATAAGTTGTAGGAGGTGTGTCCTCTATAAGAATACCTCAGAAGCACAATTTTAGATACTGAGAACCTATTTAACAGTCCTCCATTTGGAGATTTTTTTGTGAAAGATTTTATGTGAACAAGATGATTTTTATAACCCGTGAGTAAAATCTTCCAATTACATCTCTAAAACCTTTTTCCGTGGAATTTCAGTATTACCAAAATATATAAATGATGTTAAGTTTACCTTAAACCTCATTGATCTAAATAAACTCCAGTAATAATGGGTACAGTTATGCAGTATAGCTTCTAAATGGAAAATTGGCATCATATTCAAGAGAATGAATGGCTCTAGGGAAATGTACAGCTTAGGAATGACAAAACTGTCATCCAAGCAGAGAACAAAATTGTGGAAATTACAGAGTTGAGCCCTGGGAATCCTCAAATTTGCCTTTAAACAATACCTTCTTCAAACTAGTGGTTACCAGTGGGGAGAGGGAAAGGGGAAAGGCAACATAGGGGTAGAACTATTAGGTATAAAAGAGGTAGGAACTAAGAGGTTACACTATTAGGTATAACGTAAGCTACAAGAGAATATTGTACAACACAGGGAATATAGCCAATATTTTATAACAACTATAATTGGAGTATAATCTTTAAAAATTGTGAATCACTGTATCGTACATCTGTAACTTACATAATATTGTATAACAACTATACTTCAATAAAAAAATTTAAAAGATAAAAGAAAACAATTACCTTCCCTCATGTGGTCCCTAGTGAAACCGTGGTCTCATTAGACGAAGAAGACAGAGCTGGAAAAGCAAATATGCATCTCTGAAATTTGTTTGGCCGTAACCTTTTTTGAAGTTTTCTGAGCACCTCAGGATATGCATGTTCCATGGAACCTACTTTGTGAAGCAGTGGGTTAGATTTAGTCATGTAGCCTCTACTCAAACAGAGCTCCAATTTGGCAAGCCAGAAAGCTGCTTTTGCCAACATTTAGATACAAAGAGCTAGTATAAAGCGGTGATGTAATGCATGGTGCATTTAGAAATGTTTGTGTTGAAGCTGAGTAATCTCTTCTCTTGTCTCTTCCAGGTGTTTCATCCCAAACATCTATGCAGCTCTGTTCAGTGCAGCTCTTGTTCCGTTAATGTGCCTCGTGGTAGTATTTGTGGTGTTCATCCATGCCTACCAGGTGAAGCCACAGTGGAAAGCATATGATGATGTCTTCAGAGGAAGAACAAATGCTGCAGGTTTGAAAGAAACTGTATTTGTATTTTAAGATGGGGACTTTTAATAGAGGGAAAAGGTCACTGAATATTCTTTATCAAGAAAAGGAGTGAGGGCTTCCCTGGTGGCGCAGTGGTTGAGAGTCCGCCTGCCAATGCAGGGGACACGGGTTCGTGCCCCGGTCCGGGAAGATCCCACATGCCTCGGAGAGGCTGGGCCCGTGAGCCATGGCCGCTGAGCCTGTGCGTCCGGAGCCTGTGCTCCGCAATGGGAGAGGCCACAGCAGTGAGAGGCCCGTGTACCGCAAAAAAAAAAAAAGAAGAAAGAAAGAAAAGGAGTGAGGTTTGACTTAGCTTTCAGCTCTGAAGCCATAAGTTAAATTATAGTTCTCCAATTTCTCCCACTCCTTGGGACTTCCTGACATCTCTCTTTCTTCAGGGCTCTGTAGGTTTTATTCTGATGCCAGTTTTGTCCCTGAGATATTAATATTCAAGTAAGTGACTCACAGCCTTTGGGAGCTGCTTCCCCAAGTGTTCTTCAACTCAAGCAGTAACAACCTGTGTTCAACTTGTGAAATCTGTTCATTTCTTTCAGATTCTGAGACTTCTTCACAAACCTCCATAATGCTTGGGAGTGCTGTATTTTGCATGTGGAGTTCTGACTGTGCTGACAAATGTTTAAAAACATATGTGACCAGACAGCTTCATAAGTGGCTACACATGTCTGGTTACTTAAGAGTACAGTCTTTCCAGCTCAAATTGGCTTTCACTACAGCTCATTTTTTCCCTTTGAATCATACTTAACACAGGTTTTTATGATGTGTTTCTTTTTCTGTTGTTAGATTAGCGTCTCTTAGGAATTTTTTTAAGGAACAATAACCAAACACCTTCATACAGAAAAGTCACTCTAAAATGGTTTGAGTGATATTAGGGAGAATCTAATGAGCTGGGGGTGGGGGAATCCCACTTGGGCCAAGAGGAAGACTAGTCTTTTCTAAGCTTTTGAAAGCCAAATGAATGGAGAAGTTCTTCACTTTTTAAGTGCTTTTCAGAGTTTAAGCAAGATACCATATATGAAGTCCCTAGAATACATAATATAATAATGTCTAATACATTATTAGAGACTCAATAGATATTGTCATTTATAGGCTAATAAAAGGATTCATTCTAATATAAGAAAAGCCTGTAGTTCCTAAACTGTGTAAGGGAAGATGCAAAACGATTTTCCTTGTTGTGTAAAAAGAAGGGACTCTTGGGCTTCCCTGGTGGCACAGTGGTTGAGAGTCCGCCTGCCGATTCAGGGGACACGGGTTCGTGCCCCGGTCCGGGAAGATCCCACATGCCGCGGAGCGGCGGGGCGCGTGAGCCATGGCCGCTGAGCCTGCACGTCCAGAGCCTGTGCTCCGCAACGGGAGAGGCCCCAGCAGTGAGAGGCCCACGTACTGCAAAAACAAAACAAAACAAAACAAAAAACAAAACAAAAAGAAGGGACTCTTTTATATTAGTCTGTGGGGTAGTTTGTAGATAGTTGTATCTAGCCAACTCTTCCCTCTTCTGTCTCATTTAGCATGCAATTATTATGTGGGCAGAAATATTATTTAAGGTTATGATTAATCTTAGATTCTTCAGTTAAAAAAGCAACATTCAATGTAGAAATCCACCTTTTTCACGGGATATAGAATTTATCTAGAAGCTCTGCTTTTATTCAACTTAAGATTCATTTTATTAAAATGCATATTCTCTTTCGAAGGAAAAGTTTGTTTCTTTCCCCAAATAACCAGATTTATTTTGTTCTGTATATTATGTAAAAGTGCCAATGTTTGCATGTTTTCAATAATGATAACATCATAAGGGCCTAACCTAACGAGTTAGTCCTTTCATGCCTGAATCACCCCTGTGCCTTTTTGGATATGATCCATCATGGATACAGTAGATAAACAATGCTCTGATTATCTGAAAAACAGCCCTCAAGCATTGAACATAATGCTAAAAGCCCTAGCACACTTCTATCTCAACTAGCGAAACCTCTCTTGCAATGAAATATTAATAGAAGCATTGCTCTTATTGTAGCTTTTCAAATAAAAACAATTATGGCAGTTCTGATTCCCCTATTCCCACTCAATCTAATAGTCATTATCTCACTTGGACTCTTACAGTGTTTTCCTGATAGGTCACTAGTTCTAGTTCTTCTCCAGTATCATTTTCTCAGATGTCTATATTTCAACAAAGTGGCTCCCCTCACTCTCTAGCTTTACAGTCATTCGAAGTCTCTCTCATTGCCCAGAAGAAAGTTCAGTCTTTTTATAACACAAGAGTCTCTATAAGTCCACCCCTGGGCCATCTTTTCGTCCCCAAGTTAGTTACCATTCAGCCTGCATTCTGACCATGCCATCAATTTACTCCTCTTACTCGTTCTTTTTTTTTAATAAATTTTATTTATTTATTTATTTATTTTTGACTGTGTTGGGTCTTCACTACTGTGTACAGGCTTTCTCTAGTTGCAACGAGTGGGTGCTACTCTTCGTTGCAGTGCACAGGCTTCTCTTGTTGTGGAGCATGGGCTCTAGGCATGCGGGCTCAGTAGTTGCAGCACGCGGGCTCACTAGTTGTGGCTCGTGGGCTCTAGATTGCAGGCTCCCTAGTTGTGGCGCACGGGCTTAGTTGCTCCACGGCATGTGGGATCTTCCCAGACCAGGGCTTGAACCCATGTCTCCTGCACTGGCAGGTGGGTTCTCAACCACTGTGCCACCAGGGAAGCCCCTACTCTTACTCATCCTTAAAATTGCCTGATACTGTCATCTTTGCTCATGTAAGGCGCCCTCTATGAACTCCTCATCATCAGTTGATAAAACTCATGTGTTTAGTAAGTAATGTGAGAAAATGTGGATGAAAGAGAGGTGGAAGGTGCTTATTACCCTTCCATAATCTTCATTATCTCCCCAAAGCTGTCCTAAAGAAACCCATAATCTAAGTAAAAGAAGTGTGCTGAACAAACACAAGTTAATCCCTAGGAAGCCCTTCCAGCAAGATACTGCTCACTCTTTTATAGAAATCTTGGAAGCTCCCAACATGCTACCTCTTCTGTGACGCCTTTGGAATTCCCTCTTTACAGAGCCACACCAAATAAGCATTACTCATTCCTTCTTCTATGCTTTTAAAGCACTTTGTTCCTACAGCCATTACAGCACTTAGCATTTATTTCAGAATTAAATGGTGACTTGTTTTGGTGTGTGTGGCTGATTTCCTTAATAAATTATGAATTCCTTGAGGGTAAGGACCATTTATTATTCATCTCTGTATCACCAGAGCCTGGTAGAGTGCTCAGTAGATAGCAGGAGCATAATTAATATTTGTTGACTAAATGAATAAATTAATAATCATCAATGCACCATAAAATCTTATGATTATGGGAATGGATCCCAAAGCTAAATATAGCTTTAAGAAGAAAAGGAATCTGTCATATCATCAGAAGTAGAAATTATAGAATTTATCTCATTGATCTGTTTGTAGGTATCCCTTTAAAAGTTATTATTAGGACTATCATTTTTGCCTTGACTTCTCTGATTCCCAAAACTATGTGTTCAGCTTTGACCTCTAAGCTGATATCTTACATTTTATTTGAAACCTCCTTTAACTCTCTTCCATCTGAACATATGCCACATACCTCGAATTCAAATGTTCAAGAAAAAAAAAATGTCAATCTACTCTACCAAGGAGCATTTGATACTCTCTTTGAATCTGTCTACTAGAATTCCATTTCATTGACCTGAAAAATATCCAGTCCAGAAGGACTGTAAATTCATGTTTTGCCCATTTCCCTGCTCCATATACATAGCAGTTAATGACAAGATATAACAAGAGAAAATTAAAAAGAAGATGAATTGTGGATCAGAAAGAGCAGAAGCACAAAGTATAAGCTGGGCTACTGTCAAGGACCTGATGTTTTCTGGGTCCACAAGCCTGTGAATGCAGGAGTATCTCAACTGCTGTGGTGGTAAGTTGGGAATTAAAGGTCTCACCCAAGGCCGGTAGACTGGAGCAGTAGGACCTGTAGGAAAGGAACCTGAAAAAGAGCTGCCATAGTAGCTTGGGCTTTGGCTGAGGGATCTGGGAGCCCAAAGAGAAAGCAGAGGAAGCATCTCACCAAGTTCCTGGGCCAAAATCTCTAGAGTTCACAGAGTTTATCTGCCATATTCATATGTATATGTCATTATGGGGACAGAAGACCCATGACACCAAACTAGTCCTTTTTGGACAGAAGGGTTAAGTGGAGGCCACCACAAAACCATTAGACAGAAAAAGGTAGCCAGAGAGAAAGACAGAGAGTGAGTGAGAGAGAGAGAGAGAGAGAGAGAGAGAGAGAGAACAAGCAAGGAAGCAAATGCTTTCTACTCAAGATTAGCTGCAATATAAAAGTCCCAAACATTGGAGGAAAACTAACAAAGATAGCCCTTAAAATCAGCAAAGAGATGAATTTAACATAGAAAAAAATATAAAAATAGAATAAACTATAAATAACTTTCTCAAGTTATTTAGGTTCCTCAAAAATATAAAGTAGGAATCATCAAACTATGGCCCTGCCAGCCACTTACCTGTTTCCTCATTTTATCTATTTATTTTTTTAACAGCTTCATTGAGATATAGTTTACATCCCATAAAGTTCATCTGTTTAAATTGTACAGTTCATTGGTCTTTATTATATTTATATAGTTGTGTAACTATCGCCATAATCTAATTTTAGAATACTTGCATCATCCCCAAAAAGAAACCCCATACCTGTTAGCAGTCACTCCCCATTCTCCACTTCCCTGAAGCCTAGGTAACTGCTAATCAATTTTCTGTCTCTATAGATTTGTCTATTCTGGACATATCATATAATGGAACTATAGAATAGGTGGTCTTTTATTAAGTCTGGCTTCTTTCACTTAACATAGTGGTTTCAGAGTTCATCCATATTTTATATCATGTATCAGTACATAGTTCTTTTTATTGCCAAATAATATTGCATTGTGTGAACATACTACATTTTGCTTTCCTATTCATCAGTTGATGGACATTTGGGTTGTTTTCACCTTTTGGCTATTATGAAAAACATTCCTATGGTCATTTATATATAAGTTTTTGTATTAACATGTGTTTTCGTTTCTCTCGGGTATATGCCTAGAATTGGAATTTCTGCGTCATACAGTAGCTCGATGTTTAACATTTTGAGGAACTGCCAAACTGTTTTCCAAAGTAGCTGCAGTGACCTGTTTTTGTAAGTAAAGGTTTTTCTTGACACCCAGCCACACCCATTTGTTTACATATATTCTATGGCTGCTTGCAACAAAAACCATGTGGCCTGAAAAACCTAACATTTAATATCTGGCCCTGTACAGAAAATGGTTGACCATTGACCCCTGACATAAAGGAAGATGTATCCATTCAAAGCACTTAAACATTAAAAAAAAAAAAAAAAAAAGATATAAGCAAATAAAATTAAAAGAGACCAATATGAAACTGAAAAAATTTCAATAATCTTGACAGTGAAAAATAACACTAGTCGAAAGTTTTAAATATCTTTATATTTGAGATAAAATATAGATGAGACACAGAGAAGAGAGAATTAATTAATTAGAATCCGAAGCTAGGATTAAGGAATTCATGTGAAAGATACAAAAAAAGAGAAAATATGAAAACAGAGCTAAGAAGTATGAGAATACATTGCCAGGAGAAAAGAATACAAGGAATGGAGAGTAATCAATATTTGAAGAGGTAATGTTGAGAATTTTCTAGAATTAAAGAAATTAACATAACTACCCATAAATATCTACCTTGTTTAAAAATTGGGGGAGAGGGGTAGGGGAATGCTGAAAAGTCTACTATATTAGTAAAGTTCCCACATCTGTATTTTTGAAAACTGGATAGTAAGTACCCTTTCTTTGCTTCTAATATTCTTTATTGTTAGAATAATTGGCACAAACCCCACTCAGGAGTTTGAGTCCACAGTGCAAGCAGTTGCCACTATGTTCTCTAAAAGCCAAAGCTTCAGATGCAACACAGACTGGTACCAGGCCTCTTCTCTTCTTTCCTCTGAGATTCCTGCACTTTTTATACCCCGTGTGTACGTGGTATCTGAGAAGGAGGGCAGTTCCAATTACAGTTGGCCCTCTGTATCACCAGGTTCTGCATTTGCAAATTCAACCAGCCATGGGTCGGAAAATATTTGGGGAAAAAAAATTCCAGAAAGTTCCAAAAAGCAAATCTTGAATTTGCCACACACCAGCAACTATTTACATAGCATTTACATTGTGTTTACAACTATTTACGTTGTATTAGGTATTATTTTAAGTATTCCAGGGGATGTGCATAGGTTATATGCAAATAGTATGCCATTTTATATAAGGGACTTTGAGCATCCTTGGATTTTGGTATCTTGCAGGGTCCTGGAACTAATCCCCAATGGATACAGAGGGAAGACTGTAGTCTCAAGCAGATCTGGCTTAGTTCTCTACAATTCCAAACATGCAAAATAGCCCTTTTTCCTATGGCAGCTGAGATGGTTTATAGTTTAGTTTTATTTTGCCCTGCATTTTTTAAAATTTATTTTAATTTATTTTAAATTAATTTATTTATTTTTGGCTGTGTTGGGTCTTCGTTGCTGCGCGCAGGCTTTCTCTAGTTGCGGTGGGCGGGGGCTACTCTTCGTTGCAGTGCACAGCCTTCTCATTGTGGTGGCTTCTTTTGTTGTGGAGCACAGGCTCTAGGCACATGGGCTTCAGTAGTTGTGGCACGCGGGCTCATTAGTTGTGGTTCTCGGGCTCTAGAGCACAGGCTCAGTAGTTATGGCAGATGGGCTTAGTTGCTCCACGGCATGTGGGATCTTCCCAGACCAGGGATCGAACCCGTGTCCCCTGCATTGGCAGGCAGATTCGTAACCACTGTGCCACCAGGGAAGTCCCCTGCATTTTTTTAATTGGATGAGTATTTTCAGATATTACAGTTGACCGTTGAACAGCACTGATTTGAACTATGCACTTATATGCAGATTTTTTCAATAGATACGTACTACAGTACTATACCATCCACCGTTGGTTGAATCCTCAGATGCAGAAAATATATATATATTAGTATATATATAACTGTAAAGTTATATGTGGATTTTTGATTGTGAGGAGGTTTGGCACCCCTAACCTTTGCATTGTTCAAGGCTTAACTGTATTAGATAGTAGCATGAGAAATATATTCTCAAATAATAAATCAAGAGTTGAAAGTAAATCCCCTTTTATTACAGAAGCACAGTTTCCTAATTTTCCAAATTATGTTAAATTTTGAGTATTTTTGGTCAAACCTTGTCAAGAGTTTTTTGTTTATTTATAAATTACCTTTAACAATGAGTACGATGCATTATGAGAAGGAAAGGTCAATTTATAGTTTCCTTATAGCCAAGCTGTTTTCTGTTTTTAGTAGCTAGGATGATTATGGTTATTTATTTACCTTAGAGTTTTAGGTTTGGTAAACAGATGTGATTAGTTAACACCAGCATCAGCCCTGTTTGAATAACTGAAGAGCTTATATCAGTCATTTTGTTTGGGCTGGAATCTTCCATATTTCTATAGAACTGTTCTCTAGACTGTTCACTCTGGTGCAGATTAGATGTGCCTGACAACAGGAGCAATTTTACATCAACACTTGTGTGTTGGTTATGTCTGCTCAGTATCAACCCCTTTATACTCTATATTTTGAGTGACTTCTTCACTCCTGACATCCGTTAATTTCAGACTCAAATTTCCACTGAAATCCAAAGGAAAGGGGGAACAGAGGAAGAGCTGCTAGTAAATCAAATACACTCTGTGCTGTAGTCTCCAAAGACAGCCACTGTCAGTCCCTCCCTTTCTGAGCGTGGCTGGGACAGCGATGTCAGCTTTGCTTCCTTCTGTGCCCTTTTTGCTGCTCGACTGCTATGAACCACATTTTCGAAGGTCGGTGGCTCCTAGTGAAATTTACTGGCCTCCTCCTCCTTCAGTGAAGTGAGTGTGCAGTGAGAATGAGTCAGGATAAAGGTATGTTCCCTGAACTAAACTTCAGTGTCTCAAAGAGCATTTTAAACAAAGCCTGTAATTTTAGGGTTTGGTTTTGATCTCTGGCAATGATAAGCTTGTCTCTCCTTTTAGGCTCATTAGAATTTACTGACTTTTCTGATTCTTCAGCCAGTTCTTATGTGAGGAGTGATTCATGGATCAGGGAAGGAAAATTAATTTGAATAAAAAGAGGAAGCAGATTACAAATCCCTTTCTTATAAAAATCCCATGCATATGTTTCAATATGATATATAAAAAATGTAAAGGTGGCTTGATCCAGCTAGCCATGCATAACATGAATCTGAGGTATTTGGAATCTCCCCGTACAATAATGGCCACTTCTGTGCTTGGTAATATATTTGAGGATGAATGCTTCCACTTCTTCTGAGTCTCCATGTCTTCATATTTACAGAACAACAATACTAATGTAAATCAAGATTCCATCGCTATTATGAAAATCATTGGAAACTTGCTCTAATGAATATTATGAAGTATCATCCCTTTCATCTTAAGGTTGAGTAACTTTTCTTCTCCTGACATCTTAGAAATTTCAAAAAGAGTTCAGAGAAACTCATATAAGCCAAAGGAAAAAGAAGAAAAGGAAATAGCTCCTAGTAAATGCAGTACACTCTGTGTTGTGTTCTCCAAAGAGGGCCGCCATCAATTATTTCCCTCCCTTTACATGTGTGCTTCTCCTCACATACAACAGTGGAGTCTATTTCCCCTCCCTTTAACTCTTTGGACTTGCGAAGTGATACTGCCCCATAATGGGTCTAACCTTTAAGAGGACTAGCAGTTTCAGCTTCCTTTCTCTTGGAAGCCAGTCACAGTGTAAGAAGTCCAGTTACTCTGAGACCACCATGATGTTAGAAACTCCAGGCTAGTCATATGGAGTGGCCATGTGAATAGGCATATTTGACCAGCCTCCAGTTGTTTCAGGCGTCTGATTCCAGACATGGGAGTAAAAAGCCTTCCTGTAGGTTCCAGCCCGAGTAGACACCACACAGAGCAGAAAACCGCCCAGCACAGATTGTAAATTATTTTAAGCCACCAAGTTTTGTGGTGGTTTATTATGTAGCAATCAATAGCTGAAACACTCTGGTTCTAGTATCCTTATTATTCTCATATCAAAATTCTAAGTATGTCATTGTCATTTTTAATTTTATTTTCATTCTGATTTTATTGTGCTGTTTTATTTTAGTTTTTATTGCTTGTCATTTCAAATACATATTACAGAATTCTAAGTGTGTCATTATCATTTTAAATTTTACATGGTTTATAAATATAAATGGAAAAACACAATATGATTTTTTTTCCCTAAACCAAAATTAAGGCTTCCACTAAAGCAAAGTAAAAGTAATCTTACCTAACAACAGTATGTACTTGAATCAGATCCAGAATGACCAATATAACAGGTTTCACATGTCCTTGGCAGTAAGCTGCTTGTTTGCAGTCTACTCCCAGTTCCATTGCTGAAAAGAAAATAAAAAACAATGCCTAGGGACCTAAGGAAAACCCCAGAGCTCCCCACTACACAATGAACAATCTCTTCCACTTGAGCTTAAAAAAATCTTTGTGAGCACAGTTTAGTCTTCCCACATTTTGTCAATAGTGCTGGGGAAAATCCAGAATATTTTTAAAAACATTATGCATGCTCATCCTCTGCTTAGAATTGTATCTATGACCTCAGTCTTCAAAGATTCAAATCAGAAATCTTTGAGCCTGAAAGATGATGTGTAGTCATTCAGTGTGTGTTGGTTTTTTTCATTATTGTTTTTGAAAACATTGGGGATTTGACATTGCTCATTAAAAACTCCTAGAACAATAGCATCAGGAATTAGTTTCCTAAGGCTTGGAACCTCAAGATAAAAAGTAAAAAATAAAATCAGAGAGTTGAGAGAAAGCTTGAATTTCTGTTTGAACTCCTGATTTACACATGTAACCAATGAAGAAAATGGACTAGTAATTTGTGGCAGAGCTGGATCTTTCTAAAACTCAAGTTTCCTGAATGTCTATACCTCAGTGACTGCCTTTTACCTAGTCTGTTAAAACTGATGAGACAAGGATGGTTCTCTCTTCAGACTATTTCAGTACTAAACTGTTAAATTCAATTTACATTTGTTTTCTAGGTGGGCAGCGGGCATAGAGCATGGATGTGGTAGGTTTGGGAGAGAGAGTAGAAGACATGTAAGTGACAGCTGTGAAAGGACTTGGGCCCTGGTGGCAATCATCATTATCCTCATCACCTCTACCAATCACCGTATGCCAGACACCGGGCTAAGCATTTCGTATATATTATCTCAATTTTTACAAGAATCTTGTGAAATAGGCATTTCTATTCCTATAGTGAGACAAGAAAATGAAGGAAATGAAAGGCTTAGGAAGGTGTCCAGATTTGCAAAGCCGTTAAATTGTGCAGTTGGATTAGAACCACAGGTGACTCTGGCCAACACCAATGCTTCACAGTTTACCATTTTTTTATCAAAACTTTCATTGAGAAAAATAACATGTAAACATTAAATTAAACCTAGAGAGCTCTAATTCCATAAAAGGAATTGTTCGATTTTATTCCTGAGAAAGAATTTGAAGTGATCCAGGCTAGCAAATTATTTCTTCATCTTATTTCCAAGAAAGACTGCCCCCTCTCTTTATGGTACTGAAACATGCCTAGTTTTCCTCACTATTCTCATATGTAGTGCAGGCATAATAATAATATATAACTTTATAGCACTGTTTGAAGGATTAAAGTATTAAATGTCAATTCATATAAAGTCTTTAGCCCACTCTCTGAAACACAGTAAGCAGTCAGTAGGCTTTGGTATTTTTGTTAGCATAACAACTCTTTCAATATGTAATTGGTGCAGAATATACTCAGACTTTGTCCTGTATACTTACTAAATGTCTCTCAGATATGCCTCTCTCTTCCTTTCTTCATGATTATGCCTGATGTATTAATCAGCTCGAGCTGCCATAACAAAATGCCATAGACTGGGTGGTTTAAACAATTAAAATATATACCTCACAGTTCTGGAGGCTGAGAAGTCCCATAATCTGGGTGCTGGCCAATTCAGTTCCCGATGAGGGCCCTCTTCCTGGCTTGCAGACAATCATCTTCTTGCTATGTTCTTACATGGGGGAGAGAGGGAGAGAAAGAGAATGAGGAAGAGAAAGGGAGAAAGAGAAATGTCTCATGTCTCTCCTTACAAGGACACTAATCCCATCACGAGGGCTCTACCCTCATGACTTAACTCCTTAAGTCCCTATTTCCAAATACCATCACATTGAGGGGTGGGGCTTCAACATATGAATTTGGTGGCGGGGGGTTGGGGGGGGGACTCAATTCAGTTCATAGCACCTGGGTTATATCCTCCATCATCTCACAACTCTCTTAAACTGATATTCCTTGATTCTTGTCTGTCCCCATTCCACATTGAACATCTAAAAGGTGAAATTGATCACATCATTAATTCATCCAGTAGCGATCCTTAGGGACTTCTCTGGCCCTCCAGTGGTTAGAACTCTGTGCTTCCAGTGCAGGGAACACATGTTCAATCCCTGGTCGGTCAGGGAAAGAGGATCCCACATGCTGTGAGGCATGGCAGAAAAACAAACAAAGACAATAGCAATCCTTAAACTGTAGGATAAAAGGAAAATTCCAATACTTCCCTGCATAAACTCTCCATATGCACAGCCATACTGAACTAGTGCTGTTGCCTAAAAGTGACATGATGTCTGATAAGTCTGGACTTAAACAACATAACTGAATTCACTCTCACTTGCTGAGTTCATCATTTATGGTGGTTGGGGAGGAGAAGGAATGGAATTGAAATTAATTTCTTGATACCCATCATGAACAGGCTTCAGTAGAATGTTAGTGGAAGATGTGGTCAGTATGATATACATTTAAAGCCAGTGTCTAAGAGCATCACAGTGGCATTGCTGCTCAGATTCACTGCAAACTCTTTGCCCTTCATCTCTTATTGACATAGGCTTACCATTGCCATGCGAATACCATTGCCATGCCTCAGCTTGACCCAGAGGGTCAGTGAAACTTTCCCCATTGTTTATAATTTTTATGCATAGGCTGAGTTTCCCAAATATTTCCTTGGCAGTTTTTTCCCAAGTTAATTAAAAGTTTACATTTTAACTTTCCTGGCATACTCCACTCTTTCAAAGGACTTTTCCCCCCTTAAATCCTTTTTTTAGTTATCTTGAAAAAATTACAGTGAGGCATTACTTTCTACTCTTTTGAAAATTAGGTGAAACAGTTATTCATATTTATTACTTTCATCTAAGAGCACATTCAGTTTTTTAACGGGTGACTGAAGTCTTCCATTCATCTCTTAGCTAATGAAAATACAATTTCTGATTTTTTTAACATGTCTCTCAAATTTGTATTTAGACCATTGCCAAAGAATGTATTATAAAACTCTACTGAAGAGTAGAAAAATGAGTTTTTCAAGCCTGTTTTATCTTGGAATATTTATGGCATTGAAAACACTATATTCCCACTCAACCTGGTCTGTGAGCCACCTCAGTTGGTGTCAACATTGTGATCTTGTGATACTCCATGGTTCTCTGTAATCAGGCAAATCCCAAGTTCTAAGGTGTAAATTCCATTTGTGATTTGCAACTTTTTTCATGTATTATTTATTACCATTCTCATTATTTAGAGACACTTTCAATTATTCAGTGCCTATACAATTCTTTAAAGAATACATAGCCACAAAATAATAGTTTGTTTGATCACACTTTAATAAATCAACTGGTACAGAATTAAAGGGAAGATCCAGAAATAAAGGAAAATAGCGTTGATAGGTCTAGGGAAATAGGCAGTGGGGACAAGTAATCTGGGGAATCAGCAATTGCATCATAAATTTCTTTAAAAATGTATAGTTGGCACATCTGTGATCACAATGGTATACTTAATAGTTTATGCATTATAAAACTGAGAAAGTTGAATAGTGAAAAAGGACATCTTTATAATAAGTTGTTTCCTTTTGGAAGAAAAGGACATCCATATCAAAGGTGAAGTTTGAATTTCGTTGGGCCAGAAAGGCAGTAACAAACTTGATCTGATCCTTTTATAAAAGGACTCAGTTGCCTTCTCATAACCAAAATGGTGGCCTCGTAAACCAATCGCTTTCCCTACAACCAGTTGTAAGAGGCTACTCCTTCCAACTAACAGGATGTCAAAATATTTTTGTTCCATCTTGCACTTGCTTCAAGGTCATGATGTCCCTGCTTAATAACTTTCCCTATTTTTAAATTTTTGCATTTTGCTTACACCACCCTTTCCCTATTCATATTACCGTGATTACCATTTCTCATGATATCCTCCCTTCCTGGGTCAACGTTTCCCTCTTCATATCTCTCCCTGCCCTCTTCTCCCAGTTCCTCACTCCTACTGGTCTTCATCTTCACGTGACCGCCCTCTCTTTGACCTTGTGATTGAACATCCAAGGATATTTTCATTAGCTCCCTTGATTTCCTCACCAACTTGGCTCTCTCCTTAAGCAATTTTGCCAATCACCATTCCAGTCTATGTCACGTACTTCTCTTCTTTTTACCAGCCAATTAATGCTACTGTGTAATAGATACAAATTTAGTCTAAGTAATCTTAGCTGAGCCATCTCTGCTTCTCAGTAATCCTTTGGATTATTTTTAATTGATTCTTTGGTAATCTTTGAAACAGATTGCCCGTAAGTCTTATGCTTAATACCTTCTATTCTCACTCTCTATATAAGATGTGAAAACAACCTGATGATCACTCACTCAACTTTCCTTATATTATCTGATCAATTCTTTTTTTTTTTTCCTCCCTTCTGTGCCATTTTTCCTTCCATTTTAGGAAGGGAGTAAATAACTCATTCTCACCAAAGCCAACCCTCCCAATTGTGCTCTCCATCTCTTTTTCCTTTTTTGGAACTTGTTTCATTAAATTTTCCACAATTGCCTTACATCTTAAACATCTCTCTATTCTGGGTCTTTCCTCTCCATCTAAAAACATGCGTCACTTTTCAGTGCCTGAAAGAACTTACTCATAATGCTGCTGCTTTATCAAGTTACCTCCTTGCCTGTCTCCTTCACCAACAAACTTCTTGTAGAGTAGTCGTTATGAGCTATCTATACTCATCACCTTATGTTCACTGCTAAGCCTTGAGAGTATCTTGCTTATTCTCTTCCATTCAACACCTATAACCTTGGACACCAAATCTACTGACCACTTTTCTGTCCTTATCCTTAAACTTGTCTGCGTAAATCGATAACTTCCTTTCCTTGAATAGTCTATCTCCCTTGGTTTTCATGATGCTCTCTTCTTTTTTATTTTCCTGTTAAATCCCAGGCCATGACTCACTCTTTTTGTGACTCATAACTCTGGAGTGTATGTGTTTTCCAGGGATTGCCTTTGCCTTTTTCACATCACAGTAGTTATTTTCAAACCTGTCAACTTGAGCTCAACTTGTCTTCCCATCTTCTTTTCTGTCCTCTTCCTGGGAATAATATCTTGTCCTCAGAATGTACAAAACTTGTCAACAACTTGCCTACCCCAATTGCTCTGATCTCTGTGTTACTCTTTCTCCCTCTTCCTTCTCTTCTTCCTCTTAATCCTTTTCTCATTTTCCTAATTTTGATGCCAGTGTAATTTCTTTTACTCCACACTCCTAGACTTTCAGGTCAGTAGTTGTCAAAACTGATCATCAAGATCACACTTTCACAAATGATTGTTTGATGAGTCTCTCTAAAGGCTCAGTGAATTGGAACCTCCAGAGATGAAGTCCCAATATCTGTATAATTTTTAAAGTTTCTCACTGTTTTCTGATTTGGGGGTACTTCACCTTTAGATTCTCTATAATATTTTTGTGTCCATCCCCTTCTTTCCATTGTGGGAGTCCCTCCTCCGCCACTGCCCCAGGCCTTCAGTATGTCTCACGTTGAGCACTGCAACAGTTACCTAACTGGAATCCCTGCCACCAGCACTCTCTCCACCAATCTGTTTACTTTCCTGTGAGATTAAGGAAATTTCTGTTTTGATTGGGCCACACATCTTCTCAGAAATTTTAAATGTCTCTCCATTTCCTGTAAAATAATTCTGTACTGCTTAACCTGGTCCTCAAGATCCCTTCATGACCTCATGCTACAAATATTCTTCTCACTATTTACCTTCATGGACCTTTCACGCCAATCAAAAGGGATATTTTACACTAATTTATGCATTTGCCTTTTTGCCTCTCTTTCCACTACCTTGAGTTCAAAGTCCACATGTTCAAATATGGCTCATCTTTAAGTCCCAGTTGAAATGCCAGTGACCTCTCTGATACCATCAATGGTAAGTAACTGCTGCTTTCCCTGAATTTTTGTATAACTTTATCCCTCTTTTCTAATATTGATCTTCTACCTTTTATGATAGTGGATATATATTTTTTATATATATATAATATTTAAAAGAAGACCCATACGTAATTCATCCTTTTACCTGTCACATTTTATCAAATACATTTTTGAATCTTAAATAAATATATATTTCTTGAATAATAAGCAATAGCCAAAGTTTATATAAAACTGTTCTAAGTGTTCTGCATTTTAACCATTAAATCCTAACTGAATTCAGTATTCTGTATTTAGGAGGTACTAGTGTTATTCTCATTGTACAGTTGAGGAAATTGTGCATCAGAGCAGTCAAGTAACTCACCAAGGTCACACAGCTAGTAAATGGCCCTTAAGTAATCTGGCTCCAGAGTCCATGCTCATAACCACTATAGTATTCTGCCTTTTGATGAATAAATCCCACTCAGTCAACCTCAGCGCATGCTTTTTATTTTTCATTTATTTATTTATGTATTTATTTATTTTGCACGCGTTGGGTCCTTGTTGCTGCACGCAGGCTTTCGAGTTGCAGCGAGCGGGGGCTACTCTTCGCTGTGGTACACAGGCTTCTCATTGAGGTGGCTTCTCTTTGTTGCAGAGCAGGGGCCCTAGGCGCACAGGCTTCAGTAGTTGTGGCACATGGGCTTAGTTGCTCTGCAGCATGTGGGATCTTCCGAGACCAGGGCTGGGACCCGTGTCCCCTGCATTGGCAGGCAGATTCTTAACCACTGGGCCACCAGTGAAGTCCCAGTGTGTGCTTTTTAAAAAAGTTTATTTGACTGACTGCCCATATTCAAAACAGATCTTTTTCTTTTAATTGAATTTAACAGAAGGAAATTAGAAAACTTAGTATAAATAACCTTCAGGAAAGCAAATGATGTGATTTATAATTAGAATACATCAACTTCAAGAAAGAAGTAGAAATTGGGTCATAGGAAACACTAAAAGTATTGAAGAGCAATTTGAAGCTCTATTGTGCAGTTTTATAAAGACAGTATAAATCCATGTGGTTGTAAATTAACAAGTAATTGAAATGAACAATAGTTGATACTTACACTCATTTAATTTTATGGTTTCCAAGAAGTATGGTGATCTCCCTCTCTCTATCATTTTCCCACTAATGCCAGAGTCTTTGCAAATAAACACTTAATCTATGGTTATAGTAAAGCTGCTTTGCCACCGTGAAAAAAAATTGTTTTTTACAAATGTGGCTCACAAACTTTGTAACAGAATAAACTTCACCTGGTTTAAAAAAAAAAACAGGACAGAAACAAATAAATGAAAAATATAGCAGGATCTGTCTAACCTATTAAAGATGGAATTGAATAGTAAAAATAGCTCTATGTTGGGGGCTTGGGAAGCAAGGAAGGGAGGGAGGGAGGAAGAGGGGAAGGAAGGAAGGAAGGAAGGGAGGAAGGAAGAAGGGAAGGAGGAAGGAAGGAGTGGAAACATAATTTTGAGCCTGAGGCAAAAATAAGCTCTAGTATCTACCTTATATTTGCTACTAACATCTAACACTTGTGAAACAGTGTAACCATTAACAATTTTAATTCCACATGAAAGAGGAGAAAGAGTTGGAATTAAAATCTTACAGATTTTAAGGTCTACACATGACATTGACAAACAAATACAGAAAGAAAATTTTAAAGTTTATCATTGGGTCCAAATCACTTCGATAAAATTACTTTGATCATTAATATAGAAATATTGTCAATGTAGATGTTTTTTTGGACAGCTTCCTTCTCCCTAGATCATACACATGCCATTCAATCTGGGGATTACCTTTCTTTCTTAGCACAAAGGTTTCTTTCTTTTCTCTGTAAGGGCTTGATCCAAGGTTGTTCCTAAGAATGAGCAATAAAATATTAGTTCATTCCCATATGCATAGACCTTCCTGGCACAACTGTTTCTGTGCCATTATTTAATGGTTAACAATAAGCTTTTATATAACACAGGTATTATACCACTTTATGGTCTGTTCTTGTATATTCCCGAAAACAGCTCTCTATATGGGTTTGATACTAGTTTTCTGTATTTGCAGATGTAGTTATTTAACAACAGAGGGTAAGTAATATCCCCAAAGCTTTTGAGAAATACATAACATTATTTTTATGACAAGACAATGCCCTGATAATCTGATACCAGAATATCTTTTGGGAGAAGAGATGCAATTAATCCCATTGACAGAGAGGAACCGAAAGATTTCATTCAATTAGACTTTTTAGGATAGTGACATGGCAAAGGAAATTAAAATAAACTAAAATTTTAAATTGGTGTTACAGTTTTGTAATGTGAGGGCTACAGAGCCCAATTAAAGAAAGGAAATAACGCGTTGAGGTCAGCTGGCATTTATCCAGATTGAGGGTCTCTACCAGGAAACAGTTCTGGGAACTGACATACTTAACACACTGTAAAAATATTTTCTTGAACATATAGAGTTATTTTTAGTGTTAATTTTTCTGAGACATTGTGTCAGAATTGATTCGAGACTTCAGTGTTGAATTTGAGCCTATTAAATGGTAATGACTGCTCTGTGATGTACTATCAAACTATCTTTAAAACATAACTGGCTAGTCATGGCCAAATACATAGCAACCTGATTCCCCAAATTATGGGACCATCTAGTAAGACTTAAAATATAGATATAGCAGGTTGAAAGATGCATTGTGTGTTTTCATTGTGTTACAAAAGCAGAGTGTGTTGGGAATTGCTGTTAGGTGCCTGAGCATGCCTGGAGATGACTGTTCTGAACTCCTTAATGGCTAATTAACTGGAAATGTAGTTAGGAAGCTAAGTTAAGCCAGTCTTCGATTGTTGGTTGGCTGACTTCATGGTTGTTTTAGAACTCTGATCTTCTAAAAACGTTTGTCATAATGTGATTGTATGAAACATTTCTGAAGTGTGTAGAAAATTACTATGTTGGCTATGAAACCAAATGGTAATTCTCCTTCCCATAGTTTCAAGACATTTTCCCTCACAAGAAGAAAACAGATCACTTAACCTTTTCCTTAAGAATCACAGAACTATCTGATCCCCGTCAGTAGGATATTCTCTGGCAACTTTGAAGTACACAGTTCAAATGGTATTACTCTAATAACAGTGCGTGCAAGGTCCATGTGGGTAGGTCTCATCTAAGTTGATTATTCTCCTTGGATTCAAAATTATAGCCTGCAAATTGAAAATTATACATAGTTTTTGCAAGGCGAGACCATAATTCTAGGCTTTTGCCATTTTGTTTCAATCCCAATAAATCACCCTCAAAGTAGGCCTGACACTGAACTGTCTTTAGCATCCAGGAGAGCCTCAAGTCAGCCATTGACAAAGTACCGCTATTTAGGGTCCCAGCGGTCTTGAGACTCCTCTGAGAATTTGCTCACATTCCTCCTCTTTACCCCTGGAAAATATACTCTAGGCCAGTATTGACTCTCTGTTCTGCCTGCAGATCTAATGTGTCACCTGTACAGATCCCTCCAAATTAGGCTTGCCTCCTTCGTATAGCCGGAAGGGTCAGGGTAAATCCATGTCCGAACATGGTGGCTGTAGGCCTCCCACGATAGTTACATTTACTCTATCTACCTTGTGTCTGAGATATCCTACTAGCTACTTAAATGACCTTTTAGAGCAGAGTTTTACACATTGTGGGTCACAATACATTGGTGGGTCTCATTGCCAGCATTTTAAAGTGGAGTGGGATGAAACGGGATGGGATGGGAGGGGATGGGAGGGGATTGGAGAGAGTAAAGTAGAATAGAATAGAGTAGAGTAGAATAAAAATAGAATATAATAGAAAGTATCAAAGAGAGACAGAGGGGAATAGAGGATACGGAGAGGTCCATGTTAAATAGGTTGGTCAGGAAGTTTTCAGTGACAGTTTGGATGTGTTGGAACTTAAGAGTCTGCACATTGAAAGCAACCCTCCTCTCTATGTGATCATCATATTACATCAGGATAAACATAAGTGTTCTAACACCAAATAAGTTTGGGAAATCCAGGTACAAAAAAGTTAAACGTGTTTATTACATGATTTTTTGGCCTTTTAAAGATGCAAGAGAAGGCTATCTATAGCCATATGCTGTTTCTCTAACTTGACTAAAGTCATGGTGGTGATGAGGGTGAGGATGATGGGATGAGGGTGAAGATGACAGGAGGTAAGGCTCTTTAAGCACGTGCTTTGTGCCAGGCTCTGTGCTGACTGCTTTCTGTGCGTGGTTCTCTCCCCCTCCCCCCCATTTGGTGCAGTGTATGAGGAAAAATGAGTCATGGGGTAAATGCATTTGGAGGGTGGTACCTGTACTCAGAAGGAAGAGACAGTTTGAGAGGAAGGATAGCAAATTTAGCTTTGAATGAACTGAATTTGAGATGCTTTGAGGATCTCCAGACCTGGAGGTCTAGAACTCAGGAGAGATGGAGATGCATATTTGGATATTGTTGGCCTAAAATGCTCATTGAAAGCAGGTGACACTAGAGATTATGAGTTTGATAAGGATGGCTAAATAAAGTGAAGAGCCTGGCACATCATCCAGGTGACATACACACAGTCTAGCCTGCTGCAACAAACGTTTGCAGCTGTGTCTGGACACCAGCGCCACAGGACTCAGAGTGGGTTCCCTGTTGCCCAGATGGTTCTCAAGAGCTCTTTTGGGAACGTGTTGAAGTACTGAGGCAAGAAGGAAACTCTTAAAACTAGAACCAGGTATAGGACTAGTGACCAAAGGTTAGGAATGCAAACTACCCAGATGAAGTATGGAGTGTTTCTTTGAACAATTTACAAATCCAGTCCATAAGTTTGTTGTTATCTGTTCCAGCCACAGTATCCTAATACTGATTTGGCAGTTCTGTGAAATATGTGCCTTGTTCTCTTCTACAACATTAGGTTTATTTGCTGAGAATACAGGTGGGTGACTATACATTGTGTATTAACCCTTGTTAAGAAAGCTCAAGAGCACATTTAATATTTTCTCACCAGGAAATGGATCAGATCAATGAAACTTCTTGACCTTCAAGTATCTGCTCATTTCAGAATAAAGGCCCATATTTTAGAAATAAGACCTTTTGATGCCTTTTTTTGATTACCTTTTTTTTCTAATTTAAAAATAATGCATGATTATTGTTGGAAATAGACCCATAAATATCTTAGCTCCACATTATTTCACAGTTGTGTTCCTTGTTTTACGTTGATGAGTTTGTTTTAGTAGCACATCCAAATTGTTAGAATCAGAAGATCAGTGAGGTAAAATTAAAACAAGTACTTTAGAAGATTGTAAACACAGAATAAATTTCAGCTTCATGTAAATGAGGTGTGATTTCCATAATAAAGCCATTATTGTTGTCACTGGTGCATAGCAATAAAGCCAAGACTGCAATTACAAAGAAAAGACATAATATAGAACCATACTTCCTTTACAAATGGCAATTCATTGAAATCATATTTTCCACTAAAAAGTAAAGAGATCTTATGGAATCTACTGACTCCCATAAGTAGACTTTACTAATGATAGTAGTACTAAATAACAAATCCACTTGTCGGGCTTTTTTTTTTTTTGATACTTTCCACAAGTAATTTCTTTCACTAAAACCTTTTCAGATTACTTTGTTTATCACATGAGTGACTCTTGCTAATGTAAGTATTTTAAGTACTTTGAGGATTGTTTTCTCCCTCATTGTGGAACTTCATCTTGACACAAGCCTCTCTTTTTTAGCATGTAGTAAAATATGCATAACACAAAATTTACCATTTTAACTATTTTTAAGTGTACAATTCAGTGGCAGTAAATGCATTCACAGTGTTGTGCAACCATCGCCACCATCTATTTTCAGAACTTTTTCATCATCCCAAACATAAACTCTGTACCCATTAAGCAATAACTCCCTCTTTTCCCCCTCCCAGCTCCTGGTAACCTCTATTCTACTTTCTGCCTCTGAATTTGCCTATTCTAGGCACCTCATGTAAGTGGAATCATACAATATTCGTCCTTTTGTGTCTGGCTTATTTTACTTAACATAATGTTTTCAAGGTTTATCCACGTTGTAGCATATGTCAGAATTTCATTCCTTTTTAAGGCTGAGCAATATTCCATTGTATGTGTACATTGTATTTTGTTTATCCTTTCATCTGTTGAGGGACATTTTGGGTTGTTTCCACCTTTGGGATACTGTGAATGATGCTGCCATGAACATTGATGTACAAGTCTCTGAGTCCCTGGTTTTAATTATTTTGAGCATATACCTAGAAGTGAAATTTCTAGATTATGTGGTAATTCTGTGTTTAACTTTTTGAGGTACCACCAAACCATTTTCCACAGGAGCCGCACCATTTTACATTCTTACCAGCAAGGCACAAGGGTTCCAATTTCTCCACATCTTTGCCAACATTTGTAACTTTCTCGTTTTTTGACAATAGCTATCCTAGTGGGTACAAATAATATCTCATTGTGGGTTTGATTTGCATTTCCCTAGTGACTAGTGATGTTGGTCATCTTTGCCTGTGCTCAATGGCCATTTGTATATCTTCTTGGGAGAGAAATGTCTGTTCAAGTCCATTGCCCATTTTTGAATTGGGTTGTTTATTTTTTGTTGACTTCGAGGGGTTCCTTGTATATTCTGGATAGCACAGTCTTTATATAGATACCCTTATTCCATGGGTCCAATACTGTGTTTTTAGGGTTCCCTTTTATCGGGAACATCGAAATGATTCTGTTTTCTATTAACTAATTCACTCCTAAACATATATTTCTAACATTACCTATCATAAATGCCTGCTTCAGTAAGCAGTGACTTATATAGGCAACAGAAAAGTTACTAGTATTTCACCAAACGTGAAGTATCAGCTTAGGAAATATATAACTAAATGATTTTCATTAAAAGAACATTAATTTTCAATTTGCCAAGTGGAATTCATAGTAGCTTTTAAACAACAACATGCTCCTCCCCACTTTCATCACCATCACCCACTCTCACACCCCTTCTCCCTTTGGTCATTGTTACTCTAGGCCCCAGAGGTGAAAGGTACCTCCTTTAGGTTCACCATAAAGCTGATGAGGCATACGTTTTAGGGCCTGTTACTTGCATGGACCTCTTCCAAGATCTTCTACCTAATTATGCTTTTGAAATTCTTATTTTTTAAAGAAGGCTTTCCAAATTTTATAAAAGTTCAGGCCCACAAAATCCGGATGTACCTCTGGATATGTTTCTTCCATCTGAAATCATGTCTTCGTTAGTGTTGCACTGCTGGAAAACCAGCCTGGGGTCTGTTGTGCAGTATACTGAGTTATTTATGACTGGCTTTCTTTCCTTGCAGTTTCTGATCTGGGTTGCCAAACTACCACACTTTTCTGCAGAGTTCCAGAAAAGCATGGGTGTTCCTAGTCAGCCCCGGTATGCTCTTCTGGCTTCCGCAGGGAGCTTTTCAGCAACACAGCACTTGTCTGGCTCTAGGCACTCGCAGGAACATGCGGGCCAAATTTTGAAAATTTGGTTCCTAGCTGTTCATGCAAAATATGCATGTCCTTTTACACTGTACACAGAGACATAAATAGAATTTTGTCCTTGCACAGTGAGAGCAAAGGATGCAATTGCCAGACTAATACCTAATCTCTGAAAACTTTCACGAGCATAGCTTAGGCAATTTCCTAAGTATTAAGGTATCTTGTCAGAAGTAAAATAAGAGCCTTCTGGCCCTTTATCAAATTGTATGATTTCATTAAACAAAAATGATGTTTTTTAAAAAAATTAAATAAATCTTAATATATTTGCTCCTGTCCTGTGGTAAGGCATCGATGACACAGGAACTATTCATCTGCAGAAACTGTGTCTTATATTATTCTTATTTTCTCTGTGCAGTTGTAATAACTTAGACAATTGACATTTTTCTAAAAAGGGGATATCTGACAAGATATCAGTATGGTGTCCTTCGAAAGCCTTTTTTCTTCTCAAAAAAAAAAAAACATGCTCAGGTTCCCTCTTCCTTTCTTTCTTTCCTTTCTTTTCCCTTCCAGAACAATTCCGTCTTAAAACCATTAGTTTGACAGAGCCAGGTATGCATCCAGTGGAAGGTGTCAAGCATGGAGTGTCACAAGCCAATCATTGTGAGGGGGCATCCGTGTGAAGGGTGAAGTGTACTCACGGGGCTCCTAAGAACCTGAGTGGATTTGGGAGGCCATCTGTGCAAGGCAGGGACAACAGCAGTGGGAGACTGGTTACAATCAATAGAGTTGATCAAATAGGTAAATATTTTAAGAATAATGAGAAATACATTTCTTGCCAACAGAGAAGGAAGTTACAAATACAGAAAAAGATACAATTCCAATTAACCTTGTGGCATTGGATTGGAATTGGAAATATTGGTATACTATGATTTTCATTGTACAGAGATAGATATAGAAATCTAGATGGAAATGAGTGTGTGTACAGATGTGTGCAGACAGGTATTCCCCAGCTCTGTCTACTGAGAGGACGTAGGAGCAGCAGCGCCCCAATAGCAATGACCATACCCAGCCCCAGATCTTGGTTTCTGAACGCCATTCTACCCTAAAGGAAGCCAGGACTGGGGCAGGGAAAGTACAAGATGAGCTTGAAACATCTTGTTGGGCCAAAGCAGAATGATGAGGACATAACAGAAGTCACAGAAACCATCTTCAAGGGGTTCCCACTAATCAGACTTAGGACAATTTGAGCATCAAAATAAATGGTAGTAATAGATGATAACCCATTACGTTGAGAATATATGAATCCATATTATAAAAATAAGTAAACGCATAAATCAGATATTTGATAAGTGAAAGGATAGTTACCTAGTTTCAAAGTAATGTCATGCAAGATACATACTAATTACAAAAGGAAAAAGACTAACTTTACGATGGAGAATTCATGCAGCCACTACCTTAATCAAATGACCAAAATGAGCCTCCTAGATAATGGGACAAATAGAAATCTTGTGCCATCCAATAGAATGTTATGAAAAGAACCCAGGATCACTTCTGTGATTTCTGGCAAAGCTTATAATCTAAATCATAGGAAAATATCAAACTCAAATTTAAGGGCACTCTACAAGACAAACTGGCTGGTAATCTTCAAACATGCCAGAGTCACAAAAGCCAACGACACTCAAAGGAGCCATTTTATTTTTATTTATTTATTTTTTAAACATTTTTATTGGAGTATAATTGCTTTACAATGGTGTGTTAGTTTCTGCTATATAACAAAGTGAATCAGTTATACATGTACATATATCCCCATATCTCTTCCCTCTTGTATCTCCCTCCCTCCCACCCTCCCTATCCCACCCTTGGGTCACAAAGCACCAAGCTGATCTCCCTGTGCTATGCGACTGCTTCCCACTACCTATTTTACATTTGGTAGTGTATATATGTCCATATATACACTACCACTCTCTCACTTTGTCCCAGCTTACCCTTCCCCCTCCCCATGTCCTTGAGGACATTCTCTAGTAGGTCTGCATCTTTATTCCTGTCTTGCCCCTAGTTGCCCCAAGGTTCTTCATGACCTTTTTTTTTACATTCCATATATATGTGTTAGCATACGGTATTTGTTTTTCTCTTTCTGACTTACTTCACTCTGTATGACAGACTCTAGGTCCATCCACCTCACTACAAATAACTCAATTTCGTTTCTTTTTATGGCTGAGTAATATTCCATTGTATATATGTGCCACATCTTCTTTATCCATTCATCTGCCGATGGACACTTAGGTTGCTTCCAAGTCCTGGCTGTTGTAAATAGAGCTGCAGTGAACATTGTGGTACATGACTCCTTTTGAATTGTGGTTTTCTCAGGGTATATGCCCAGTAGTGGGATTGCTGGGTTGTATGGTAGTTCTATTTTTAGTTTTTTAAGGAACCTCCATACTGTTAAAGGAGCCATTTCAGATTAAAGGAGACTACAGAAAAGTCAACTGGATTCTTCTGCTACAAAGGAAATTACTGGAATAATCGACTGATCTTGAGTGGGATCTGAGGATAGTTGTAACATATCAGTGTTAATTTTCTCATTTGATGGTTGTATTGTGTTAATGTAGGAGAATGTCTTTGTAGAAAATATACATTACAATGTTCAGAAGGTGATGGGGGATCAGGTTGGCAACTTTCAAATGGTTCAGGGAAAAACAAAACTTTCTTGTCATACTGTACTTGCAACCCTTCTATAAGTTTGAGATTGTTTCAAAATAAAATAAGATTTTTAATTTGCTAAAATTGTAAATAACTGTTCAGATTTCTACAATGTATGTAGATTTTAGGCATTAATTGATGTTGAATATATATGGACTTTGAGGTCTGTCATGAGAGTTGTCAGTGATGTGTGGTCCTTCCTGATGTCTTTCAGTAGCTTGAAAATGTGTTTATGTGCAGCTGCTAAGATCTGATTCAGTTTCCAAATATTCTATAGCTTGCCATTTAAATATTAATAACCCTTCTTTAAGATTGTTATTCTAAATCCCAAATATCAAAAATAAGTAGAAAGGGTAATGAAGTCCTTTGGCCCTGAAGAAATCTGTTCTGGAAACTATTAAAACAAATTGCACAATAAAATGATGGGTAGAATAAGCTTAGTGTTGTCAGTAGTGAATCCTTCACTTCATCTTTGCTCTTAACCATAGCTGTGACGTTTGGTGTCCACTCAGAAAAAGAGATAAATATGTATTTTTCCATTACATACAAACAAGTTATATCACTTAAGTTTTAAAATGTCAGACTGGACTACAGTAATTTTGAGAGCACACTGCTGCCTACCATTTTCTGGTAGAGAGCTCTTTTAAGGAGATTTATATACCCGGTCTTCCCTGGGATTGAAATGTGATTGCATCTCCCCAGTTGTTGGTGGCAGTTCCTGAACAGTCCAGCAGGTGGTAGTCTAGGAGAGGAACAGTTCTCATCCTTCTTCAGTCCCCTGCCTACCAGCAAAACAGAAGGAAGGTGGACTCAGCAACGTTACCATTGCCTTCTCTTCTCTGTTGTAAGAATGGTATTTCCAAGGTTGTTCTTTCAAAATGAGTGCTTAGACATAGAGAGTATCTCCAGAAAGTAGCTAAAAATAATTTTGTGTATATGTATGATTATGCAGTATTCTGAAGTTCAAAAATTCTTTTTCTTTTCTTTTTATTTTATGGTGTCTAGAAATTCCACTGGTTTTGTATCTCTTTGCCCTGATTTCAATGACATGGCTTTGGGGAGGCCTGCACATGGCTTACAGACACTTCTGGATGCTGGTCCTCTTTGTCATTTTCAACAGTCTGCAGGTAAGCCTTACAGTTTGGTTACAGCACACATAAACACGAGGCAGGGAGTTTCAACGTAAAGAAATCAAGTGTCCACATGTAGGTGAATTCGTATGCACAAAAACATCACGCAGAGTTTTAGAATAAAATGACAAAGATTATGTTAAAATTTTTTAACACCTGAAATATGGCTGGACCCTCTAACTGCTGGTTATACAAATAGGGAAGACATAAAATATTTACCCTCCTTCATTTTGACAACACCTAAGTAGCTACAAAAACATGTTTCTTTTTCAATAGGATTGATGTTTATAAACTTCACAGATGGCAGCCATCTAGGGCATATGCACATATTTGGGGTGGGTCTGTGTCTAGAAATTAGATCAACTGAGAGTAAAATAACAGTGATGGTCAAGCAATTCCCTCTTGAGTCTGGTGCTTAGTGTTTTGGTTCACTGAAAACTGATTGACATCCTCCAAGTCTGGCAATGCCTAGCTTAAATTAGCTTTGTGAGAATGTTTGGATAGCGTAACCAGGAATTATATAACTGTAACAAAAGTTAAAGCTGACTTTTTTAGTGCTTTTGTTAAATGGAAAAAAAGTTGTACCCTGAAATTAGCAAACTGAACAAATGAACACATTTTTTCTTATTTTTCAAAGTGAAAAGATGTGTCCTAGACTAAAACAATTTATTGAATTTGCCAAGGATATCTGTAAACAGCCCTTGTTTGGACCACCGTCTTACAAGAAACCTCTGTAGGAAAAATATTAGGATTACAGCATAAAACTGAAACATGACTCAAAACATATTTAGGTTTGCTTTGTAGGAGACAGATTCATTAGTGAGATCATATCTAACAGCATGGTGCCTAATCAAAACATAATATCGATTTAGGGAGGGAAAAATACAAAGTGGCTTAAATATTTGGAATGAAGTTGATACAAGTTGATATATAGACACCTCCCAATAGAGTTATAATTGAGTACCAGCTACTAGCACAGTGTGCCAGTGCTACCATTACTAGGGTGAAGATGACAGCACTGCTTCTCTAGGATCTGATGATTCAGGGAGTAAGCAAACAATTAGCTGTAAGGGTATACTCTGGCAGGTGCCATGTAAACAAAGTGTTATGAGAGCAGAGTAGAGGACTTGTTTACTCCTGCCTGTGCTAGTGTTTGAGCTGGACACCAAAGGTGAGCCACTCAGGTCAGAGGCCCTGTCTTGGTCACCTTTGAATACCTAGGCCTAGCAGAACTAACACCAAAGTCCACACTGACAGCCTGTAGATGTGTTTTATTTGGTGGACACACAATGGTACACAGAGCAGGGTTTTAGATTTTTTTAATATACAGAGTGAAGTAAGTCCAAAAGAGAAAAACAAATACCGTATGCTAACGCATATATATGGAATTTTAGAAAGCGGTACTGATGAACCTAGTGGCAGGGCAGGCATAAAGACGCAGACGTGTAGAGAACAGACATGAGAGCACCGGGGATGGGGGGAAGGGGAAGCTGGGATGAAGTGAGAGAATAGCACTGACATATATACACTACCAAATGTGAAATAGATAGCCAGTGGGAAGCTGCTGCATAGCACAGGGAGATCAGCTCGGTGCTTTGTGACCACCTAGAGCAGTGGAAGGGATGCTCAAGGGAGAGTAGATATGGGGACATATATATATGTATAGCTGATTCACTTTGTTATACAGCAGAAACTAACACACCATTGTAAAGCATTTATATTCCAATAAAGATGTGAAAAATAAATAAATATTTGCTCAATTTTTAAATTGAGAAATTTCACATGAAAACCTGAATGTCTGGCTTTTCTCTAATGGCAGTATTTGCATGGCAGCAATTTTCAAGTCTTGAGTAGATGCTGCCCTCTTTAGATGGGGCACGTTACCTCATTATACTCGATATATTCAATTTGTTCATTTTACCTGCCCCTGAGTTTGTGTCATATTTAATGTTTATTAAATAAGTGATGAGTAGATAGTTAGAGATGGGTATTTCAGGCACAGAATACAGTGTTAGCCTAGGCTGCAAAAAAGAAACGTGATTAATCTTGCCTACATTTACCAAAGGTTTGGGGGAGGAAGAAAGGTTTTGCAGTTAGTGGTGGGAGAGGAGACAGAAGGCTAGGTTGGCTTAATCACCATGTTACCATGCTCAGAATAGGATGTTAAACTTCAGCCTTTAGGTAAAGGGAAGCCATAAAAGTTGGGTGTTTTGTTTGTTTTATTCTGATTAGTTTTTTAAATTTTGTTAGGGTTTTTTTTTTAATTTTTAAATTCTGAATGGGAATGACATGCTTATACCTGCTTTTTAGAAGGATAACTGGAAATGTTTAGGATGGTATTGAAAAGAAGAGCAGCTCCAGGCAGGAAGGCTGTTATCATATTCCAGCCTATAATGTTTGGGAGTGCACCTGGAGACAGAGATAGGTGACAGGTTTGAGAATATTCTAGAGATAAATATTGACGAAATTTGGTTAGCCAATTAAATGTAGGAATGTAGGGGGCAAGAGAGCAACGTCACCTAGAGATGCTGGCTGTGGTGAATGGCTGGGCACTGACTCCTTTGGTCAACATGGAGATTACAACAAGAGAAGGTCCTAGGGAACATGCAGCAAAGTTGGTGAGTTGGTGAGATTTGGGAGACATTGGTAAAGCTAACCAATGTTTTAGCAGGAAGGCTAGTGAAAGAGATTGTTAGTGAAAGAGAATCAAGATATAGTAGTTTGGAGTTTCTGGTAGAAAAGAAGGCTTCAAAAGAAAACACCTAACTCTGTCAAGTGTAGCAGAGAAGTTAAATAGATTGAGAACAGAAGGGCATTGTGGTCTAGTGCACTGGTCCCCGCACTGTAGTGTCATCAGAATCTCGTGAAGGGCTTGCTAAAACACAGATTGTAGGTCCCACACCCAGAGCTTCTGATACAGTAGATCAGGGTGGGACCTGAGAATTTGCATTTCTAACAAGTTCCAGGAGATGCTGATACAGCTGCTCTAGAGACCACAGCTTGAGAACCATTGGTTAAAGTAAGTGTGATCATAACTCCACCAGCCTACTATCTGGTTGACTTCAGCTGAGTCACAGATGTTTACCCAGTTCTACTTTCTTCATCTGTGAAACGGGAATAAATACCATTTAGGATTACAGTGTGATTTAATTAAATGGCATAATGAACATAAAGCAATTGTACAGTAACTCACAGTTAAAGAGCAGTTTTTTTTGTTTGTTTTATTCAAGAAGTTTAATGGAGAAAGCAATAATAGCTTAGGAAGGAAGGTTGGTTGGTTCAAAGGAAACTTGGGGGTTTGGTTTTCTTTCCTTGTGAAAAGAACCAACAGAGAAGAAGAAACTGACAACTGGAGGAAAGGCTCATTGCCTTGGCAAGATCATGGACAGGGCAGGAAAACAGAAGAGACAGACGGCCTGTCTGAGGGAGGAATTAGACATGTTTCTTTCACTGAGGCTCAGGAAAGAAGGAAGGATAGGTGTACACGAAAAACTCTTCTGGAGCTGAAAGTCTGGAAAGTTGGGGTTTGTATGTAATGCTCTCTCTTATCTCTGAAAGGCACAAAGCAAGAACATTTGTTGAGAGGAATGGATTAAAAGCTTGTGGTAAAAATAGTAAAAGGTAAGGAGCAGTTTCTAAGCAGAAAGTAAATAATAAATTACAGTGGGTTGGAAGATGGTAAAGAAATGACTGCTTAGAGAGAAATTGGTGGGATTCGGGTTGGACACCTGAAATCTGTAATTGTAATTCAGCAGTAATTAAATAAATTAAGCCTTACGATTGAAATGGTAGCCATTGTAACCTATCAAACCACACACAAGAGAAAGGTTTATTGAGCTCTTATGGAGGTTAGAGGTTTGGTAATAAAGGAGGATTGTTGAGGATTAAACTATGTTTCACAGGAAGATAAAAAAGGAATTGTTATGATCTCTTTCTTTGAGGAACTGAAAACAAGCTAAGTATAAGTAAAAACTAAAAATATTTCAAACTCATGTTTAATGAGCTTAATTCCATCTGTGCGGCACCATTGAAGCAATGACTTTTTGTATCACTGTTGCCTGGTATCTGGTGCACTGGCATATTCCTAGCACCAGTGCTCAGTGAGTCAGTCCTAAAAGGAATGCCTGTTAAGAAACACTTGGAAAATATGGTTTCTCTAGGGTTTATTAAAGTTCATTTAATTTATAAACTACTTCATGTCTTCAACTTGGGCATTTCCATGATTCCATGCTTTTTTAAAATTAATTAATTTATTTATTTAGGCTGCTCTGGGTCTTAGTTGCGGCATGCGGGATCTTTAGTTGCAGCATGTGGGATCTTTTAGTTGCGGCATGAGGACTCTTAGTTGTGGCATGTGGACTCTTAGTTGCGGCATGCAAACTCTTAGTTGCCGCATGCATGCAGGATCTAGTTCCCCAACCAGAGATCGAACCCAGGCCCCCTACATTAGGAACACGGAGTCTTACTCACTGGACCACCAGGGGAGTCCCTGACTTTTGTATTTTCTTATTGGCTTTTGTCAACACCTGTGACCGGAAAAGTGTACTATATATCTTACGCTTGGCTTTTATATTTTGCTCAGAGGTGATTACTGCCTCACTTTTTAATTCAGATTATTATTATGCCATAGGTGCTCTGAAACTGACAGATGAAAGTTATATTTTTATAATATTCTGATATTTGATATTTATTATTGGGTACAATTTAAAAAAGAAAATCTTGATCATTTGAAATATTATCAGAAATTTCTTGATCACTTTCTGAAGATTCAGGGTTGAGCTACCAAACTTTTAATATGTTTGAGCATTTTAAGAAAATGTATATGAAATACTTTCTAAAGCATGATGGATGCAAATGCAAAAGTGATGTAAAAAAAGTTATCATTCTAAATATGTCTACTGTTATTTTTATTGCTTCTTCCTTGAACTCTAAGACATTTTTTCCTCAAGAACTGAACTTTAATTCAATTTTTTATTGATTTAGGCATGTTATTTACATCTTCTTGACTGTTTAAAAAAATTTAAACTGTTGAGTATCGAGTAAGCAGAACATAGAGAATAAAGGGGGAAATGTCCTCTGAGTTTATTTCCTGGGTTGTTTTTTTTTTAATTCTAGGAGTTGCTTGCTAGCATGTCAGCATGTTTATGGTATCTGCTGTTTTTCCACTTCCCCATGATGCACTTGATGTGTGGACGTGAGGTGAACAAATCCTGATTTCCATTGCGCTTTCTTTTGTATCAAAAGAGGGACTCTAAAATTTCCAAAAAGAAAAAAGTAGTTCTGTACATACTTGCTTAGCAATCCCAAATCCCAAAGGCCTCGGGGCTCTATCTTGTTTTTTGCTAAATGGGCTTTCTGAGTGCGCTGAGCATGGTAGCCACCACCAGTCTTAATTCCTACCGGCTTTCCAGCCCCAGCAGGGAAAATCCTGTGAAGGACTTAAATTACCCTCACTTTGAATCACCCATTATCCAGA
This sequence comes from Delphinus delphis, assembly GCF_949987515.2. Lineage (NCBI taxonomy): Eukaryota > Metazoa > Chordata > Mammalia > Artiodactyla > Delphinidae > Delphinus > Delphinus delphis. The sequence continues at coordinate 100,403,377 of NC_082685.1, read as the reverse complement.
AACCAGTCACAGGGTGGCAGGTACTCTGGCCAGGCCTGGGTCATGAGCAGACGCTAACAGTGGAAAGATGAGTTGATCTCACAAAAACCACATGGAATGGAATTCCCACCAGAAGAAAAGAATCTCTTACCAATAGAATGGTAACAATGCTAGGCAGACCAAAGTAACAGGTGTCCATTATATATATTTTCTAAATTTTCTTGTTCATCGATATGTTTGGACAAGGCCCAGGGCAGCTATTGTCAGACTACTAGGAAACTTAATCAATGTGACATAGGTTTATTATGAATATCCTTGGGATCCATCATATAACCAAATGTCTCTGTATTGTCCACAGAAAAGTCATAAGGGACTACATTATTTTTCTTAATTTTCTCATCCATTAACTCAATAACCACTATTTTTTTTTAAAAAAAAAAGTTGAGTTTGTCATTTCTAAGTAGATTTATGCTAAAACTTACAGATGACAACTTTCTTAAAATGTTTAGTCCAAGTTATATCCACATTTGTGTAACAATTAAAGAAAATAATCACTAAGTTTGATACTCAGCTGGTAGTCACTAGTAGAACCCTATCAGTCATCATAATATTGAAATAGGTACTGTCTAAACCCCCTGCAAGTGTCCCAGACTTCTAGCTATTTAAGCTAGAAGCACCACAGACCTCTAGCAGCTAAAAGGCTAATGTTGGCTAGACAGGGAGCGCCAGGACCCTGCTCCAGCACTAGACCTGCAGTCTGATGGGTCAGTGCCTATGCCACACTCTAAACGTTTTGTGCATCGCTCCTAGCTTAACTATGTTCTAAAATACATTTCTATTTTTAACCTAACCACTCAGCTTCAGACTTACATACAGCATTTATTTCAGGTTTCTCTAGGGCTCGCACATTGACTACGTCAAAATTTCACTAACTGACAATCTTCTTACATGTAGGGAATCCCAGGTAAGATAATGAGGGTAGCCGGCAGTAAAGAGGCATGAGCTTCTTGGAGATGCTGAAAAATAAGTTCTGGAGAAGATTCATATACAGAGAAGAACCTTTCCAAAAGCTGAAATGCATTCTTCTTGGAATGCATAAGTTGGCAAGGGAGCGGAACTTTACGTAGTATGGGGATATGACATTTCTCAGTATGTGAGTTATGAGACCACATTCTTCAGAATCTTATTTGACTGTCTCCCTGTAACTGACTTGTACTTGTTCGTTTATGTGAGCATCTGGTCTCGAGATGTTCCCTGGCAGTTTTTGAATCATTCCCTATTTCAGAGAAGGGAGTTACAACATGGAATTTGTAGCTAAAAATATATAGCCTGTATTCAAATTTAAGGTCAGCTAGTTAAAATCATTTTCATTCCTAGCCCCGCATCTTTAACAGCTAAATCGCTAGGGAAATAAGTGACTTAAAGGTGGGAACAGTTTCTCCTACATTTTAAAAAATTATTGTTTTTTAGTGGCCACTAGAGTGCCTTGAACACATAAAGCATTTTTCTTCTACTAAAAAATAGTGTTTCTTTTCTTTATCCTCCTTCTTTCTTTCTCTCCCTTCTTCCTTCCTTCCCTCTCTTTCTACCTTCTTTCCTCTCTTCCTTCCTTGCTTTCCATGTCTCTCTTGTTGTTCTATGTTGAATTTCAGCTTTAAAACGAAATCCATCTTTCATGAAGAGATTTTCCCAATAAAAATAGTCCTTGAGGTATCATGAGAAATGGAATATGTTTCCTTGCTCACGGAAAGGTACAGGGTTCATTGCAAATGGAATAGAAAAGAAAATAATCCTCCATTAATTTTCTTCTGTGAGAATCCCCGTTTCGCATCCAGAGGGCTTCAGTGCAGGTGTCTACATAGATACAGTACCTATTTAGTCTTGGCTGCTTCCTTTTGAGGATAAACAGCTCTTGGGAAATATGCATTGTTAAATAATCAGTTACAGAGGACTAATTGTTTCAAGGCACTCCCTTTGCCATTGCTTTCCAAGGGCCAGCAGTAATAAGAAATGTCACTTTGTTTCCATTGGAGACTAGCACATGAAGAGTGGAAAACCAGTGTTCCCAGAAAACCCTGGAATAAACATGTAGAAGCCAGAGGAGGTTGGGATTCTATCATTGATTTGTCCCAGAACCATGTCAAGTTCAGTGGAAAAAAATTACTACACTTGTTTTGTAGAGTGAAATTCAGAAACTAATGAATGCCTCGTGTGCTCTTCAGAACGTCCCAGAACATTTCTGTAACTTTACAAATAAATATACAGAAGCTAGCTCTTCAGAACGTCCCAGAATATTTCTGTAACTTTACAAATAAATATACAGAAGCTAAGACAAGTAGCTGTATTTAAATTGTCTTGATTAGGTCATGCAACTCTGTTCAGTGTTCAGTAGCATCTGGGCTGATGAAATATCTTTGAGTTTTCATGTAATAAACTTCTTACTCCATTTGACAATGAATGATAGCGTTACCTTCTCATTAACCTGTTGATTGGCCAAGCAGGGCTCTTAAGACAGACTGCAGGGTTTTTACTTTTGTTTGTGCTGGGTTCTCTAAATACAAATGTCGGGATCTGATCTGCCAGTGAATGTCTTCTACAAATACAGGTTTAGAAGTGATGGGAGTGAATAGACTACGTTTTGACACCTGGCTGCATCCTTGCAAAACAGGTACCCCATTTCTCCTGCCCTAATCATATGTTAGTTTCTTACTCAGTGGTTTTTCCATTTCAAAGTTTTTTCCTGTGCCCTCTATGACTGCATGTTTTGCATTTTAACCGTGTAACACGGCTTCTTGGGCTTTGTGAGCCTTTACTTTACCTGTGAAAGGATTTAGCACGCTCTGATTCTGAATTATCAAACCTACAAGAATTAGAGTAAGCGAGACACATACCTCCCCTTGTTAAAACAGTTTTGGGAGAAGAAAGCAGTTAACGTTTGAGCCAGTTTTTACTCAGTCATTCAGATTCTTTGTCTTGGTGTTAATTTATAATTTTTCCAGGGTCTAAAATTTTGTTTTTATCTCATGTATTACTCAGACATTGGGGTGGGGAGAATACATTTTTTTGGTAAATACATTTATATGCATCTTTTATGATAACATTCTTTAATATTGAGCTGTTTAGGTATAGTAGAAGAAGCATACAATTAAGTGTCGTGCAACCTCTATTCTACCAAATGACTTGACATCTCTGAGCTTTAGTTACCTACTTTCCAGAGAGAGATGCTAATTCTTGCTCTCAGTTTTGTCCTAAGTATTATATAAAAATATATGTATAAAATATAATTGGTAAACTACATGTTTTACAAATACAAAGTTCTATAAATGAATAAATGGACAAAAGAAATGTTTGTCAGAAGCTACATGAAGGCAAATGAGAAGCCAAAGAGAGGAAGTTTGTAAGCTCAGTCTTTTTTTTTTTTTTTTTTGCGGTACGCGGGCCTCTCACTGTTGTGGCCTCTCCCGTTGCGGAGCACAGGCTCCGGACGCGCAGGCTCAGTGGCCATGGCTCACGGGCCCAGCTGCTCCACGGCATGTGGGATCCTTCCAGACCAGGTTATGAACCCGTGTCCCCTGCATCAGCAGGCGGACTCCCAACCACTGCGCCACCAGGGAAGCCCCTCAGTCTTTTTTTTTTTATTGAAGCATAGTTGATTTACAGTATTGTGTTAATTTCTGCTGTATAGCAAAGTGATTCAGTTATACATATATACATTCTTTTTTAAAAAATATTCTTTTCCATTGTGGTTTATCATAGGATATTGAATATAGCTCCCTGTGCTACACCATAGGACCTTGTTGTTTATCCATTCAATATATACTAGTTTGCATCCGCTAACCCCAAACTCCCACTCCATCCCTCCCTCAGTCCCCCTCCCCCTTGACAGCCACAAGCCTGTTCTCCATGTCTGTCGGAGCTCAGTCTTTAAATCCTCTCTTCAGCCACTGGTTCTCCCCCTGAATGGTCTCATCCCCTCTTGGGTATTCGCCTCATGCAGTCCCTTGCGATTACACTCACAGTGCTTGGCTTACAACATAGGTTGTTGTCATCACTCATCTGCTTTTAAATGTGTAGCACATGCCTTCAGTTTCAGGTAAGTAACTTGTGGGGGCAAAATAGGTTTATTGTGAGACTGCAGGGATTGGTGGGGACTGTAGAAGAACCAGACAGTAGAGCCTCCTCCCCAAAGCATGCAGATGAGAAAAGCAAACATTGTGTGGGCCAAACAAAAGCTTTGGCAGGTAAATTCTCATAGGTGGCAGTCAGTGTGCAACTCCCATATAAAAAGTTCAAATTTCTTTCTCTGAAGAGGATTTAATTTTCTTTTGGAAGCCAAAAGAGAATACGGGCTGATCACCTCTTCGGTCCAGCAGAAACTGGGTTTCAGGCATTGCGATGGTTACTCTAGTTATGTTTTGCCCCCTCTCTTGGGGCAAACTAAAAGTTTGTTCAGGGGACCCAGGTGACTCAGCTGACAGCCTGTCGTGTTTCCTGGAACTCCTCTTCCTCTCAGTCTCTGGACTCCGTTGTTTCATTCCCTGGTACTGTGAGCCGACTGAATTCTCTGCTTAGCTTTTGAGCCTCTGAGCAGCTGCTTTCTGCTTAGTTTCTTAGCCTTTCAGCCCCATGCAGCTTGAGAAGTGGCAAATGCCTTTACCATTCCCTTTCTCTTTGGAGCCTTGGCCCCTCAAGTCCTGGTTGCTTTAGTAGATTTGAACTCTATTTTTTGTCTCCCCAACTTAGTCAGATCGCTGCAAGTCCCAGCTACAACTTTCTGTTCAGCCTCTGGGCATCTCACTTTGAATTGGAAAACTCCCTGAAGAAAAAAAAAAAAGCAGTGAATATAGGGCTCCCCACGCAATGAGTTTTGCTTCTCTCTAGGGTCTTGGTCCCTCAGATACTAGCTGTTTGGATGCCTTCCCTCTGCTGTTTTGTTACTGTATTTGTTGTTTTGTTATTGTCTATGTGTATCTGAAAGTGTATTCTCCAGCTTGTAGAATTGTAATCAATTAGAGTTAATCTGATATAAACTCTATCAGAGCCAGAAACCAAAGTCTCAAATTTATTTCAACAAGTATCTAATAAATGTTTAATATAAACAGAATGCACATTAATAAATGAAGATATTTAGAGTCACTGCAGTTCATCAGATATCCAGTGGATACCTCTTAAAACATATGCACTGGGCTGATGGTGCTCCTGGGAACACTGATGAGGAAGCCTATACATGCAGCTTCTTAAGGTCAACTGATGAGGTGTACTTTATGTCTTCTATATCACCAAAACATATATATAGTATATATATATAATATATATATATATTATATATATTATATATATAGTATTTTGAAAAATAAAAACTGAGTAAGGTCTTAGAATTTATAATCCATCAGTTGAAGACTGAGATTCAAAAAGGATTTTCTGGCTATAGAATAACCTCATACCTATTTCACAAAACTAAAATACACCAATAAGACAAACAGACAAACAATGCAGAGGAGCAGCTAAAGGTGCGTATTTTGAAAGGTTACTGCTCTAGGAAACAGGTCGGCCTTCTCAGAATATGGATTTTAAAAAATGCCAACTAAACTCCTACTGAAAAAAGTTTTAATGGCATGAATTCAAATATAAACTGAAATTTTTTAAAAAATCATTTTAGCTAGATGGATCCAGGAAGTTCTCTCTTCATCCTTCAGAATAAATCAATTCCATGTTACTGTTTTCCTCTGCAAATATTTAAATAACATTCTCGTTAGCTTGAGAAATACCATGAAATAGTGAGGTAAACGTATTTTGGAATACAGATACTGTCCTACAGATTTTCAGCTTTGTGGTCTTAGGCAAATTATTTAATTTTTCCAAAATGGGAATACTACAATTTACTTTGTAAGGCATCTGTGGACATCAAGCAAAAAATATTTTTAGATTTCTAGCATGTAATAGGTGTGTAGTAACTGCCTTTCTTCTTTCCCTCACGTGACACCATAATTGCCTACGCATTTAAGATTATTTCCACACAAATGAAACCTCTGAGCTTCAGATCTTCAGAGCGTACCACTGAAATCAGTTAGCAGTGTTTCTCTAATTGCTGATTATTCGGTCTTTTCAGAACCCTGCTGATGTCACAGGCCACATTCACTAAGCTGTCATCTCAATGATCTTATTTAGCTACGACCCCAGTATATAGATACTATATAAATGTGATGTAAATATGACATCTGTTAGTTATAGGGTGTCCTTTGTTCCAAAATGTTAGTTATGAGTATAACTATAAACACTTCAGATTCTCTGTCAGCCTTGGAAACTCTCACTATAAAGTGGTAATATGGTAAATTACATGTATTTTACCTTATTGTTTGAGCCAATATCATAACACTGGAAATTTTATATTCATCCATTCAAAAACATTAATCTAGAATGTGTTTGTATATGTATATGTTAGACCACACATCTCCATGCCTCTCTGCTCAATATATATTTATAATAAAAATCACAACAATAGTAACTAATATTTATTAAGTGCTTATTATGTGGAATTGTATTTATTTCATTTAATCCTTACAACAACCCTGCAAGGTAGAGACTATTATATTTGCCATTTTAAATACAGAGAAACAGGGTTTCCCTGGTGGTGCAGTGGTTGAGAGTCCGCCTGCCAATGCAGGGGACACGGGTTCGTGCCCAGGTCCGGCAAGATCCCACATGCCGCAGAGCAGCTGGGCCCGTGAGCCATGGCCGCTGAGCCTGCGCGTCCGGAGCCTGTGCTCCGCAATGGGAGAGGCCACAACAGTGAGAGGCCCGCGTACCGCAAAAAAAAAAAAAAATACAGAGAAACAGAGTCTTAGAGAAGTTAAGTAATTTAGGTTCGGTCACACACCCAGTTACTTATGAGCTGGCATTCTATAAACTATGATCAGTTCCCCCACTAGGCTCTGCAATGCTGCAAGACTGTAGAACCTCTTATTATTTCCTTATTCCACAGTACCTTAGCAGAAGGCTGTGCTTATAGTAGCTTTCAACAAATGCTTGTTGAATTAAAAATTTTGCTAAATTAAAATGCATAAAGAGACAAGATGAATTAAAATGAATCAATAAGCATAGTTAACATATGAATTATTGTTTTGTTATCTTTCACTTATAAAAATTAATGCATTTCAACAAATGTTTGTCTATTTTAACGTTGATGTTCACTATAAAGTCACATTCTCCCAAAGAACAGTGTCTTTTTGGCTTAGTTGAAGATCTTCATTGAGGGATCTGTGGGGCAGCAGTATCGTACACAGCAGATTCCAGATTAAACAGAAGTTCCACAGTGAATATGCTGCCCACAAGTTATCTGCCATCCTTCATTTCCCTAGTTCTGTAATTTAGGCAGTCTTAATAGAAGTGACCTTGAGCATCAAGTTAAGTTAGCAAGTCAGGTTCCTGTGACTTACTTAGGACACTTGTAAACACTGAGAAAGCTGAAACAGACATTAAAAAAAAAAAAAAAAGGGGGCTTCCCTGGTGGCAAAGTGGTTGAGAGTCCTCCTGCCAATGCAGGGGACACGGGTTCATGCCCCGGTCTGGGAGGATCCCACATGCCGCAGAGCGGCTGCGCCCGTGGGCCATGGCCCCTGAGCCTGCGCATCCGGAGCCTATTGCTCCGCAGCGGGAGGGGCCACGGCAGTGAGAGGCCTGCGTACCGGGGGGAAAAAAAAAAAAAAAAACATGATCCCTACCTTCAGAGGCAGGAAGAGCTCTAAAAACACATGTGATGTTGGTGGTATGTCTATGGCTTCCTTAACAGATCCCTTGCTTTCTCTTCCCATCTCTCATTGTCTCTGCCACTCTCAAAGCCCAAGCTCTTAACTGCTGCTGCAGCTGAACTGCCTTCCATCTGGACCAATTGCCTAGTCTGTCTTTTTAAATATCATATAGACCTTACTGGGTAGGAAAAAACTTACATATGGGACACAATTAGAGACTAAGACAGGGCTAGAAGAAATCAAGTGTTGGATTACATGACCCAGGCTCCAAGCATCTAGGAGGATGATCCTTAAAGGAGATCCAAAAACCATATGCCTTGAGCTGAATAGGCCAGATGGAGTGGTTTCCCAAACCTCTGGTAAGACTCTTATCTATGAACTCCACTGTTTTCTGAAATCCCTAACACATTACTTTTCAATGAATATCAACTAAGTTTAAACATGGCAGCAAAAGCACAGTACAGTTAACATTCTTCTAGGAAAACATGATAAGTCTCTGGCTTTATTTTTCTCCACTTACTTGATATTTACAGTGAAGACAAAGACATAGTAAACTTAGCACTAACTAGGGCTAGACAAGCCATCTGAAATGATGGAATTGCAAAAAAAGGAATGGAAACTTTAGATTCACTGGCTGTATTCAATCCAAGGAGCGATTGTCCCAGATGTGCTTGGGTCTCTTAAAATGAAGTCAGGGAATTGATGCTTGAGAAGCCATTGTCTCCCTTTGGCTTCTCTGCTTTCTCTCCTCTTTGAGGGTTTAGGCAGTCTCTTGTCTGCTGATGTGGTCGCAGCACTTTGCACTGAAGATTTCTTGTTTCATCACTGAGTGCCCACCTCCATCCCCAGCACTAGCAAGAGTTGGAGAATCTTAAGTGAAAGAGTGCAGGAAAAAAGATTACTAGAACTGTATAACCTGATTACTAGAGCTGTATTAGTGACCTGATCACTTGCTAAAAGGAAGTTTTTCAAAGGAATTTTTTTTTTCTTTTTTCAATGAAGAGTGATAGGCAAATTAAAATTGAATAAATTTATCCATGATTGTTTTTTTTATCAGAAAACCCTCGAATACTTTTCCCCTTTAAAGTCTAACAGTTCATGGGGTAACCAGAGCTATTACAATGAGTTGGACAGGGTATAGTCTTACTAAATGAATTTTGCAATAGTTGTAAATGTTACCGAATTACAGATGATATGCTTTTAAGTTATCCACTTTTCATGAAGAATCGCTATAAAAATAAAGGGGAGGGCTTCCCTGATGGCGCAGTGGTTGAGGGTCCGCCTGCCGATGCAGGGGACACAGGTTCGTGCCCCGGTCTGGGAGGATCCCACATGCCGCAGAGCAGCTGGGCCCGTGAGCCATGGCCGCTGAGCCTGCGCGTCCAGAGCCTATGCTCCGCAGCGGGAGAGGCCACAGCAGTGAGAGGCCCACGTACCGCAAAAAAATGAATAAATAAATAAAGGGGAGACTGTACAGGGATGCCTCCCTTTTCACTTCTCATCCCAAGTGTGAAAACTTAGTTAGGTGTTTCTGAGTCTGTGAGGAATCTGCTTCTTTTTAATTTTCTCATAATAATATTGTATTAGTAATAGATTTATTTATAATAATTTTCCTATTAATAACGCATTTATATTTCTCTGGGTCTTTTAAAAATGTACATGCTTGAAACAAATTTAAGAAAAGTTGTCATCCCCATGGACACTTTTCAACATCACATTCCTATGAGATACTTTTGAGAAATTTAACTTTCTGCGATAGCCTTTTGCTTTTCTTTTATTCAGATTATCTCATTCATCATATTTTAAAGGTTTGCTTTCTTCCAAAGAAGCCAATTAAGTAGCCATTATAGAAAAAAAATCTGCAAAAGTTTTTCACATCTACTTGAATTTTGTCCATTTGCAAATTTGGTTACTTCTAGACTAGTCTCAATATTTTAAAGAAACATCCAAGAAAATATTTTTTATTTCTAAATGCATACTGGCCTCAGGTAAAGTGTTTGGATGTCTCTCATCAGTGCCAGTGTGACTTTATGTGTGTACAGTCTTCAGTAAAATGAAATAATATACTACAGGTAAAGAGAGAGTGACAAGTTCCTGTTGACTACACTAGTTGAATACAGGTTCTATACGAGAACCTCTGCTCTGTTCTTCACTCATGAGCTCCACTTCAAAATTAAATTACCTGAAAAACATTAACCTAGAATAATATAGATGTGTACTGCCAGTGCAAGAGTTATCTTGAAGAATGGGTACCTTCAAATCATTGCTGCAAATTTTGTGGACTTGCTGTGTTTATCACCCCAATTGTTGTAGGTTTTATTACGATGTGCTTGTAAAATTCTTATTTCGTCCTCTTCGTCCATGCTTCAGTATGTTACTTACGTATAAATGATAAAATCCACAGTGTTTTGTAACTGGTATGTTCTCTTAGTACACTATAATTTAGTACTTTCGTCTTTGGACAGAGTCCACAGTGTTTTTCTATACCTCTAAACCATATAAATCAAACATTTTATTCGGAAAAGTAGAGTCAGAGAAACAGAAAGGTCATCTCTACCAAAACAAAACCACATTTCGCTAGTCCTTGATACTTAATTTCATCATGTGCTCTTCTCTCTCAAGCATGGAATGCACATTTTTAATGCAAAAGTGAATTGAAACCATATATAAAATCTGTTTGAAATCTGGCTTTGTTTGAATCACCAAATGGGTTCATTAATTGGTGTGAATTAACAAAATCCTATACACCCCTGACCTTGACGCTCACTACTCTGTTCCTTTCTCCTGCCTCCCTTTACTGACTTGAGGGAAAGAGACTTGTTCTGTCGTGCTATAGTTATAGCTGTGCTCCCCCTCTACCTGCCACTGTGAATTTTCTGAGAATCCTGTCTGGTTGCCACTATTACCCCACACACCTGTAGGATTCATTCCAGCTTGTTCTTTCTTTTACACATTACTCTTCTTCTGCAGACCTCTCCTTCTCATTGTATACAACCATAATTCTGAGAGATTCTGCCCTTTTCTCCATTGGTATCCATACTGTTTATAATTCCCTTCTTCTGCTTAAAACAGTCACCTGCCCCTGCCTAACCTTCTTTGTTTTCTGCTCCTCTGGATTATTATCTCCTATTACATATATTGCATTTTTTGCTCCTTTCACTATGACAACTTGGGTAATTCTTGGGCACCAAAAGTAGTTTTATCATTCTATCAGATTCTCACTGACTTAGTAATCTTATTTATTTATTTATGTATTTATTTATTTATTTTAGGCTGCATTGGATCTTCATTGCTGTGCATGGGCTTTCTCTAGTTACGGTGAGCAGGGGCTACTCTTCGTTGCGGTGTGCGGGCTTCTCATTGCGGTGGCTTCTCTTGTTGCAGAGCACAGGCTCTAGGCACGCGGGCTTCAGTAGTTGTGGCACATGGGCTCATTAGTTGTGGCTCGCAGGCTGTAGAGCACAGGCTCAGCAGTTGTGGCACACGGGCTTACTTGCTCTGTGGCATGTGGGATATTCCCGGACCAGGGCTCGAACCTGTGGCCCCTTCATTGGCAGGCGGATTCTTAACCACTGTGCCACCAGGGAAGTCCCCTGATTTAGTAATCTTGCATCAACTACTTTACCTTATGGATGAAGAAGCCAAGGCTGGAGAGGTTGACTTGCTAAGTCACTAAGTTTTCTTTCTAAAATTTCTCCTTTTCCTCTTTATTTTCATTTGGGGCCAAAATAGTCTTTGAAGAACACCATCATAAAAAGAAATCAATTACAAATGTATTACTATATCGCCCAAGTACAAAAAGACATGTATAGACTTGCATATACAATAGGTTGTACTTATGGGCTGTGATAACCCATGAAGAAAGCTTTGAACTAAGAATTAGGAAGCACAGATATGTCACTAGCTAATTGTGTGGCACTGACCAAGTCATGAGAGCAGAATTTCTTCATCTATGAGACAAATAGAATCAAATAATATCTTGCCTAGCTCTGGAACTTAAAGATTCTTTTCCAAAACTTTATAAAAATGACTGATGCTCTGTGTGAGGAATCAGAAAAGTTTTAGAGACATTGCTTTTTCCATTCGTTCTTTTTATAACTTGTGCAAGTACATGTTTTCAGCTATTCTTTTGTTTCAGTTGGAAAACCGAGACCTCAGAGAGTAAGATGAGCTCTAGGGTAACTGACCAATGAGGGGTTGGTCTGGGAACTGAACCCGGGTTTCCAGCAAACAACCACTGGTCCCAGATGACATCCCAGTGTTCTTCTGTGCTGTCACTGCCCTTTCTTCACTCATAGGTGCTTTCCACGCTTCTCTTTGCTCAATCTCAGGTATCTCCTAAGTCTCCCAGAACCCTGAAGAGCAATCACAAGATTAACAGAAGAGTACCTTTTGTATTTGAAACCCCAGTTTTGTTTCATACTAAAACCCCTTTCCCAAACAGTGCATTTAAAATAGTTTAATGGGGCTTCCCTGGTGGTGCAGTGGTTAAGAATCCGCCTGCCAATGCAGGGGACATGAGTTCGAGCCCTGGTCTGGGAAGATCCCACATGCCTCGGAGCAACTAAGCCTTTACAACACAACTACTGAGCCTGCGCTCTAGAGCCCACGAGCCACAACTACTGAAGCCCACGTGTCTAGAGCCCATGCTCCACAAGAAGAAAAGCCACCGCAATGAGAAGCCCGCACACCGCAACGAAGAGTAGCCCCTGCTCACCGCAACTAGAGAAAGCCCACACATAGCGACGAAAACCCAACGCGGCCAAAAATTAAATAAATAACTTTATTTTAAAGAATAAATAAAATAAAATAGTTTAATGACAGTAACAAATAGCAGCTCAAGAGACACAAATATTCATAGTTAAATGCTAAATTGATGATACTGACAAGAATGCTCTATCACTTACTAGGTGTCACTGGGAAATGTACTTCACTTCTCTAAGCCTCAGTTTCTCTCTTCTGAAAAATGGAGATGATAATAGTACCTACCTGAAGATTGAATAATATGAAAACATAATATATGTGAACCATGGTCAAGTTTGTGGAGTTGAAAGACTGCTCAGAAATATTAGTTACTCTTACTGTGATGGTTGTGATCTAGTCTTATTCGTAATTATTCTTAGCAACAATAATAATAATTAGAGAAGTTCGCTGAAAGGTCTAGAAAAGGCAGAGATGACTTCATGAAAGATGTGGTCCTAGAGCTGGGCTGCAAAGGATTCCAAATTTGGATGAGTTTGGAGGAGAAGAAAGTCTCTTCAGGGTCTTCAGATAGAAGAAATGGATCAGTCAAAGGCACAAGATGGGAAAGAACATGGTCATCTTCATCTAACTGGAATGACGCTTATGTAGGAGAATAAAAAGAAATAGCATTGAGGGCTTCCCTGGTGGCTCAGTGGTTGAGAGTCCGCCTGCCGATGCAGGGGACACGGGTTCGTGTCCCAGTCCGGGAAGATCCCACATGCCGCGGAGCGGATAAGCCCGTGAGCCGTGGCCGCTGAGCCTGCGCGTCCGGAGCCTGTGCTCCGCAAGGCCACAACAGTGAGAGGCCCGCGTACCGCAAAAAAAAAAAAAAAAAAGAGCATTGAAAAGGCCCTGGAGTGGGAGTGGGGAGGTGGCATGAGCAAAGTCTTTTCGCCACATTGTTATCTATTAGAACAGTTTCAAGACCTTTTTTAAAAACTTCTTTAAAAAAATCATTCTTTTGTAAATACCTTAACCACTGTAAATATTTAATTCAGTTCTTTTGCATTCCATCTATAAAGGCAAGTTCAAAGACAGCCACCAGGGTGTTTATTTTGCTGGAACACAGAACCATAACCACGGATGCCCTTGCTCCTCCCACTGTCACTGCCTCAGCATGAGCTCCAAGCAGCATGAAAGAAATTTATTATAAATAAATAAAACGTAAATGCATAAAATAAAATTGTGATCCAGAGTGTAATCTTGAGATCAGGGGCCATGATTTGTAAATCTTCCATGCATCTCACAATCCCAGCCCTCCCGATAGTGCTGAGAACCTGCTGAATTGAATCCAGAAAGCACTTACAGTTTTGGACAGTGCACCAAGGGGCACTGCTGTGAAAGAACCTCATCCCAACCTTAAGGCACGGAGAATGGCACCTGAACTTCGCACTGTTGGTATCCATCTAAAACCACTGGCCGTTCTCTTTTTTCTCTTCTTATCTCAGTCTCTATTCCATCAGCTGGACTTTGTTATCATTTTTCTTTCCCTTTCAACATCTGTTTTTGATTGCATCTGTTCTCCTTGTTTTTTAATCTGTCTTGATCATTCTCACACATTCGGGGTTCCGTCAGTAATCCTCAAGATAATTATGTGTGTTATCGTCTGAGACAGCAAGGCTTCCGCACACAAGGACCCATCTCTGCCCTGAAAACACAAAGCCAAGAAATCCACCTAATAGTGTTCTGCAAGGCATTGTTTGTTTGTTTGTTTTAGGAGACATGCTGAATTTCCCAGTTCAGGAAGGGTGAAAAGACGGAATAAAACATCCAGATGTGCGCGATTTCAGAAAGCCAGTGCACATTCCTAGTAGCAGTTAATGATGGCCGGTGCTGTGAGGAATCATAGGCAGGCAACTGGATTCCCCAAGTCAGCCCAGAGTTGATTGCTTGTGTTTTCAGAGCTGTGTGAAAGAAAGAACTGTAGCTGCCTCACTGCTGTGCAGTCAACGGGCGTCTTACAGCTGCAGGCCCTGAAGCACTTTGAAAATCACCCCAATTGTCTTTTGCCTCTGTGTTACCAACTTATCACCTAGCCCTGCAGCAGGTTTCACGCTGCGTTTCACCAGAAGCTAGCCTCTGCTGTTTTCTAAGGAGAGAACTGGCAGCTGTCCTGAATACGGAGTCTAAACGTAATCTCCACAGTTTCAGGTTGAAGCAAAGAAACTATTTGAGTGCCCTTATCTTGACTTCGGACATCAGGCCTTACGTTTATCAACTTTGCATTCCAATTTGGGGCCCACATTAAGAAATAAAATAAAATCACACACACACACACACACACACACACACACACACACACACACATTTCCCCTTTAGCCCTTAGCACTCTCTCCCTTAGCATGACGTTACATCTTTTTATCGACAAATAGTTGGCTCAGTTATACGAGTTATCTGTCTTCCTCACTAATAAGTCTTTTCCTGCCAAAGCAATTCGATTCACAGACACAAGGCCATCAGAGAGGGGAGGAATTTGGGCCTTTCTTGAACTTCTGACCCTTTGGCAGAGGAATATGGTTCTTACTAGTAAATGCCCGCATGCAGCTTCAGGGCAGCTCCGAGGCAGGTAGAAAGGGGAAGGAAGAGGTTAGAGAAAGTACCAGGCAAATTGCCAAATATCTGCTGACAACAGCCTAGCGCTTCCACCAGGTCCTCTCTTAGGAACTTCGGCTGCTTTCTCGAGCAGCTGCACACACTCCCACGCTCCAAGGCCTGAGAGCAGACAGGCCGGGCCTGCGGTCAAGAGGCAGCGTGCATTGTCTAAAGGGGCAGCAGCTACTTGGCTCCAGCTAAGCGTTTACTAGACAGGAAGCAGTGCTGCTGTCAGCCCAATCGTATGATTTTTCTAGAGAAGCCAGGAACCAGATTTTGATGTGCAAGCTCCTAACTTGTTAATGTTGGCAACTAATGTAAAGGCAACCTTGAAATAGTGTACAGGCCAATCACAGCGTGTTAGCAGGCGATGCTCAGCTGCCAGGGTGTGGCCTCTGGCTTTACCTAGGAGGCACTCATGGAAGGGCTTCTTCCCTCGTGGTCCATGTGGATCAGGGACAAGAAACTCTTTCCCGGCTTCGCTGTCATTTACACATTTTTTTTTATACCAGACATTTTTTAAAAAATCAGAGTTGTTTTAAGAATTCTTGGACCCCTTTTCTGAACATAGTCTGGAACGAGCCCCAAGTCCCAGGGTGGCCACAGGATGGTCCATCCCCTCAAGTGACCTCCAGTCCGTGGCTGATCCGAGAGGGGAAGGGGAAGAGGCTGGCCCTTCTGGATGACTGCGAGACACGTGGTTCAACCTTGCTCAGATCTACAGCCCGAGAGCAGGCGCAAATCCAGTTATCCTTGATAGATGGGGAAAAGCATACGCCTGGCAAGTCGGGCCAGGACCTCCTCAGCTGTGCTTGGCAACCTGCAGTTATGTCCGAGCATACGGGAATGAGATGCTGTGGGAGACGGAGGAGATAAAGGGGCGATGGAATGGGGAGTGTCAGGGAATGGTACTCATTCCTATTCCTCAACTGGAGCTAAAAACAGGCCATGAAAATCAAAAGTAAAGGAGCTCAGTAACCATGCTCTGTGCTGCTTCCTTACGTGTTCCTTGAATGTGCCCCTCCATCCACCAGGCTATTGGAAATTTTCACCAAAAATAGAGGCAGTGCCAGTGGTCCAGTGGCTGGGATGGAGACAACAGACGATTTTTGTTCCAGGTGGAGGACTGGGGCATGTGAGCAGATGAGACGTGGGACAAGGCAAAAGAAATGTCAGTCCCTGGGCTCATGGGTGTATTTCTTCTTTACGCTTCTTTATGGTGTGTGAGAGTTGGGCCAGAAGTCTAATTAAGTGAGTCAGGACCTGCAGTTTTGGCTTTATCCAGCCGCACTTCAAAAATGCAGCTCAGCATTTGAGACGGTGTCATCTGTGTCTTGTATTTGTTCCTTTGTTTCTTTTTAATTGATTTTTTTTTCCCAGAGAGGCGAGGCTGACATCAGTCAAGTATGTGAAGCAAGCTTATCTAATTAAAATTTTGTTTATTTACTTGTGATTTTAAGAAGAATATGAAGCATGTTTGTGAGACGTTTGTGTCTGGAAAGTGTTGAGCAACTCTAAAGCTCTGTAGCATGTGGCTATTGGCTAAAAATTGCTAAATTATGTTTCTTTATTTTCCACAAAATGTCAGATGTTGTTCTTGTGCTTCTATAAAGGTCAGTATGACTTAAAGAGAGGGGAAAAAATGAAACTTGGACCATTCACTTGTTATTGAACTTCAGAAGTGTTTTATTTACCAGTAAAATTAAATCTAAAAATGTTTTCCTGGCTCTGAAACAAGAGGAACTAGATTGCAATAAAGTTAATGACTTTATATTACTTTCCTCTTCTTTCTGGGCCTTTCACTGAAAAAGCAAGGAGAAAACTAGTTTGACAGGAAAAGTTGTTTATGATTACTCTGTGTGTACATACATGTGGAATATATATTATCATGTGGTGTGGGTGCGTTTTGTCATAATTTTTCCCTTACGCTTTTCTACCCTTTGTTGTTCTTGAACAGAATATAGTTGTGGAGATAAAGTCTATTACTGAATACATTGCATAGGCAGTTACCAAATGCTAACCAGGGACTTGCTTCTCAAGCAGAGAGGTCGTCTCCTGTTTATAATTGATGATGAACAACCGAGCACACACACACACACACACACACACACACACACACAGGGCTAGAAAAAGAGAAAATACTATCTGTTCTAGGTTATTTCCAAATTACCATTTTTATTTATTAGCAATGTTTGATCTGATCATGGTGCACTGCCACCTCATAACCTCTTTTGGGGGGAAAAAAAAAGTGAAGATAATAAAATAGCATTATTTAACAGTGAGAAGCCATAAATTTCTATTGAATTGCCTCTTCTGATCCTGTAACAATGGCTGAAAGTAGTCTGGCAAAATACAGGTCAGGAAACTATCATTGAGATCAGTGACAGAACACATACTGGTAACATTTTCAAGGCAGAGTATGCAAAAGTTTATCTTTAGTATCTCCCCACTCAGCTTCCCATGTCGTTTTCCTTCTCCTGCCCCGTCTACCCCCTACCCCCTAATTGTGCTTTTTTGTTGAGTGTGGTTCAGTGTTACTTAAACCCCGATGACAGTTTCAAGGTGCCAGTCTCAGGTGTGCCTCTTGCCAGAATATTGGCATCTTAGAAAGGGACCCCCCCGCCCAGCCCTCCTCCCATTTCTCCTATTGCCAGAGAGAAACAACCTCCTAAAACCCATGTACCTCAGTTGTCCACCTTCCAGCGTGTGCAGATAGCAGGCACAAGCTCTCCACCACACTTCCTGGGTTCAAATCCCAGCTCACCATTTGCTAGTCCTGTGATTTAAGATGAGTTACTTAACATCCCTGTGCCTTGGTCTCCTCATCTGTAGAGTGAGCATGATAAATGGTACTGATCTCACAGTGCTGCTGTGAGGATTACATGAGACGATATATGTAAAGCATTTCAGAGTGGTAGTACCTAGTAAGCATTCAATAAATGTTCATCTTTTTTGTTTTTACTGTTATTCTCAATGTTACCTCCTGTTTTACAAATCTCATTTGCTGAATTGACTTGTAATAATTGCTTCTCTGTTCCTGGACTATGAATTTTCTGTAGTTAGCACTAGAAGATGGTTAATTTTAATTAATTGATTGACTAATTAATTAATTTACTCTGTTTCAAGAACTGTTATATGTACTTAGGATAAATCAATTAACAAAACAGACAAAAATGCCTACCCTTGAAAAACTTGCACTTGGGGGTGGGGAGTTGGGGTGGGGGATGGATAGATAATACAAATAAACTTAATAAGGAAATTAGGTAGCGTGTTAGAAGGTGATAAATGCCAAGTTCAGGAGAGTGAGGGTCAGGCAAGTGGGCTGCAGTTTTAAATTAATGGTCGGGGATGCTCATTGAGAAGGCAAGTGATGACCACATCTAAAAGGAAACAAGGGAAGATCTCAGAGTCCAGCTTCAGTTGCTTTTACTTCCTTGTCTATTTATTTTTAAAATTTTTTCCTGACTAGAAGTTTTTGTTTGTATTATTTCTAATTTATTTATTCATTTATTTATTTATTTTGGGGCTGAGTTGGGTCTTCGTTGCTGTGCGCGGGCTTTTTCTAGTTGCAGCGAGTGGGAGCTACTCTTCGTCGCGGTGCGCAGGCTTCTCATCGCGGTAGCTTCTCTTGTTGCGGAGCACGGGCTCTAGGCATGAGGGCTTCAGTAGTTGTGGCTCGCGGGTTCTAGAGCGCAGGCTCAGTAGTTGCGGCACACGGGCTTAGTTGCTCCGCGGCATGTGGGATCTTCGCGGACCAGGGCTCGAACCCATGTCCCCCGTGTTGGCAGGCAGATTCTTAACTACTGCACCACCAGGGAAGTCCCTGTTTGTATTATTTCTGAGTAGCCATTAGTGAGTTCCATTACATTATTAGTATCACAAAGTGTCTCTTAGACTAGCTCTTTTCATCTATTTTTTTTGGCCTTTATCGTAAAATTTCCCATTGCATTAATTCTGGTGTATTTTGAGTTCATCCATCCAAAGGCACCACAAAATTAATTTTTAAAAATGTTTGTCTTGTTTTTCTCTCCCAAGTAAGTAGGGTAAATGTTAGGTTCATTATGTAAAGTTTCAGTTTCACCTTAGGCCAATCTAGTATTGCTGCATCAAAAGGAAGTTAAAACTTATTTGCTTCACATCACTTATCAAGATAGGTGCAATGTGAGGCAAAGTAGGACTAAAATACTAGATCTGGAGATTGAAGAGTGCCAGTGGTGACTTTACCACAGCTGTGGAGAAAACGTTCTCTCTCTAGTACAGACACCTGAAGTTAACTTAATGAAGGACAGAAAAGGTAACAGATGGGACAAAAGCAAACTTTCTGTAAAATGGAGTTTTCCTCAAAAATATCTCTTCATAACAGACTTCGGCATTCCCGAAAAACAGGAAGAAAAATTTTAGATTGGTTTAGTTCAGGGAAATTACATAAAAATATATGACTCTAAAGTTTTCCATAATACTCTCTTATATTTGAATTTGTATGAGTTTTTATAATGAACATCAAAAGAAATATTTTAATTATTTAATATTAAAATTAAGTTTCACTTCAGATGTGAAGTTGAAAAGTCTCTGGGACTGAGATGGTCCCTCAGAGACAGGGTTTCAGCAGTTTTGCTGCGGGCAGTGCAGACCTCAGAGTGACCAAGATAAAATCAACAGAGTAGAAGAAGGGGAGTCACGCACTGCTTTTCTCTCTACTTCCTGTTGAGGTATTGTCAGCTCTCAAGACTTGCTTCCCCTGAATCTATGCAGGGAGAGAAGAGCGACCATTGCCGCTCCCTGAGTGTGTTGCTTCCCAGGCATTTTAAACTGTGGGCTGCTGACGTGATCCGTGAACACTGGTCATTAAAAGTACATATCTTTCACCCTGGGTGGGTCATGTTATGTAATACCATTTGCCCCAAAAGTAGGCTTTCCTTTGCTTCTCTGCATGGATCAGGAGTGTAGTTAGAAGATACAGTGAAAGCTGTAATCTGTAGCAGCACAGCACAGCATTAGTAGGGTGAAAAACCTGAATGCATTGAAAATCCCTAAGGTCCAGAGAGAATCCGGGCAACACTAGCCTTGATAGATTACAACAAAGAGTTAGGGATTTGGAATCAGACCCAAGTTTGAATTCCAGTTACAGTGCCATCCCTAAGTCCCAGTAAATGAAATAATACACATAAAGTGCTTAGCCCAGCACTTGGCACATAAGTAAACACTCAGTAAAGGTAGTTTTACTATTGGGGAAAAAAAAAAGGAAAAAAGAAGAGAGGAAGAGAAGAGTTGCACGGCCTTAAATAATTCTCCAGATTTATTTTGAGTAAATACATTTTGTGCTAGAGCTTTTCATGGTAACCAGGTCACCGAAGCATGAAAAGCACTGTTGCTAGGGCATACTGGCTGGAATGAGCAAATACAGCAGTTATGGTCGTTTACGATACAGAGGGGTTTTATTTCATTCCCATCTCCTTGCCTTCAACCACGCTGTTACGTTCATGTGTAATTGTGTTCCCCTTTAAAATTTTTTCCCAAATCTTACCTTTCTTAAGGATCCAGCTTTAAACGTCCATTTCCCTGAAATCTTCTGTTCCTCCCTAGTTTACCATAATCTCCTGATCGCTCCACATCGTATTCTGTATTTTCACTCACTTGGTACATCCTACACCCCCTGGAGGTGTTCCCCAACCAGTTCCCTGAAGACCCACTCTCCCACTTCTTTTGTACTGCCCAGAATGCCTAATTAGAGGGCTGGCAGAAGGTCCTCAGTAAATTCTTGTCGAACTAAATCTCTTATTTGAAATTTCCAGTGTCTCCACTTCCCTCCCACAAATCTCCTCAATTTAGGGAAGTCTCTTGAAATGACTCACAAGTTTTAGCACCTCATCCCAAGCTGACCTTTTCGAATTATTTACATGCTTCATAGTTTTCCAACATGTACCACCAAAATATTTATATTAAAATAACATATTTAATTATCAAACATTGGCCTTAAGAGCTGTGTGACAGCTGGAACAGCAGCATTGTTCCAGTTAAGAGCTATTTTAATAGCTAAAGGTTACATGCTTTGCCTCAAATCATAGACTTAGTGGTGGGGTTAGGAGTAAGAGTAAGAGTAGCCTCCCAGGGCAGTCGGGTGGCCTTAACCAACCAGGAAGGTGAAGTCGGTGCCTCAGCTAACTCACTAAGTTTACTGGAAGTGCATATTTTCCACGTGCCAAATTCATTAAGTCATGGAGCAAATGTTGATTTTGCTATGCTTTGAAAAGTTGCTTTGCTTCTTGTACGTTTTCACGGTGGAAGAATTACAAGATGTGACTTACTCTATGTTTGCAGCATTCAACTGGAAACAGGATTTGTTATGTGACTTGGCTCTGTCGTTTATGGGCCACTTCTGCAGGGAAGGTGTGTGGAAGCAACAGGAGAAATGCCTGTTTGAACAGTTGTCTCTCTCACAGAGGCAATAAGCAATATACCCATATTACCAAGTTTGTTTTTTTTTCTTTTTTTCATAAAACCAAGTTTTTGATTTTCCAACATCTGAAGGCAGGCATGCAACCTTAAAGAAGAGTCATGTGTCCATCTTGTGGATTACTGTCACTTATTTCCAGAATTACAGTAACCAGGTTATACATGGGGTCATCTCATTGGACTTCCCAATAACCTGGACAGAGTACACTTTTGCACTTTGCTGTAGCTATTATGGTTTGACGGTTTTTATAAACTGCCTCAGGCCAGAGGTGAGCCAGCCATCACAGTAGGGAAGCCCATCCCGTCAGGGCTGTTATTATCCCTTGAACTTACTCTGCAGGCATCCTATAAAGCATTGAGACTTAGCTTGTTAACTAATAATAATCTTCTTAGAGATTTGATTTATTACAAAAGGGACTACTAAACAGTTTATGTCTCAGAAAAATCTCTCCTCAGCTGGATAAATAGTCCATGTAGTCACACAGTAGACAAAGCCAAAGTAAGACTTTCTGACAGCTTGAATCCTGGGTAAGAAATTAGGAAGCTAACTTCATAGGTGACACCAGCACTTGGCCTGCACCATTTCAAGTTTTTTCTATTTTCATAATACAAATTTGGGCTGTTTTCAAAATCAACAGACTGTCTTGCCGTTGATTCACCAGCTAAACAACTTTGTTAAGCCTTTCCTAAAGTCACTCTGATTCTTGCACTCACTGGAAGTGTAGTAGCTTTACAAGTCTTCAGAATTCCTCAGGCCCCCCGCAAAGCAACACTCCACAATATAGTTTAAAATCTAATCAGACTTCTTGGTACTATAATTTTGAACAATCAACAGGATTCATTTGGGGTTTGCAGTGTACTCACTGGAACAATAATGCCCCTTTAGTAACCATCTGTGATTCCCTTTAGTTGTACACTGAAAGTAATATGCTACATGAAGATGTGGTTCAGTCTGATATCTGAAGCTTCACTGCTCTTCTCCACTGCTTGCTTGAGCATGAACATGTTGTCTGGTCCTCTTGGGTACCTTCTTCTACTGCCCCTTCCTCCTTCCTCCTGCCTGCTGCCTGGCTTCCTAATTGTTTTTTTAAAAAAACTCACTTAGGAGTCAAGTCTTACAAGGGGTCTTCTCTGCTTGCCCCCAACCACTTTTTGTTGTATTTCCTCTGAGTTCCTACAATATGATTATCTTTCCTGATTCATATGCTATAATATCATTACTTTTGTTTTTCTCTCACTCACCTGCTGGCCACTTGAAGACAAGTGTTATGTGTTTCATCTCTTGGTTCCAAGCTCTAACAATGCCTATGCCCAGTAAATATTAAATGAATGAATGGATCCATGAATTAATGAATACTTGAATGAATGCTAAGAATAATGAAAGGTTTACTGTACCTTTCCAACATGTTGACTTATACTGGTGTGTCCTAAATTTAAATGGCTCTCTACCACCCCCCAACCCACCATCCACACACACACACACACACACACACACACACACACACACACACACACAGGGGAAAAACTAGTAAAGACAGGAAGGCCCATTCTGCTGTTCTTGCAGTGAACTGATAAGGACCACACTGATTCCAGAATGGTCTATCCTGTATTCCCAGTACTTAGTACTCAAATCATCAACATTGGTCAGTCCTAGGCAAATCTGAGAGGATTTACTGGGAAATAAAACTTCTGTTTAAGTTCCTAGAGGATTATTATAAAAACAATGAGGCAAGGATTCTTTAATGTTAAAAAAATAAAGCAAGACTTCTGTAATGAAAACCAAAAGTTATAGTATAGATGAAGAAAAACAGTAATCAGCCTGAAACAGGAAAAGCCTGAGTTTAAAGTATTTAATTTTCTCTGGACTAAGAAATTGATGCAGACTACTGTCGGTGTTTTAAGATCAAAATTATTTAGACAGATATATGCAGAATGTTTTGCTATTTTATTTATGGGTTAGAACTAACTCTGAAATTCATTTCCTTTCTTTATAAACAAATATGGTTGACATTTACTAGAGATGCTCTTTCTTCTCTGACACATAAAATGCGGATCTACGTAACAAGAAGAGCAAAAATCACTATTAAAGATCTGGTTCTTAATCTTCCCCTATTACCACTCTCAGTCATGCAGGCCATGAGCCAGGCTAAATGAGAAAGCACTTTGGAAAGAAGGTAGACTTCTTCCCTTCCTATGAATTCTATCATGACTTGCTGTGATTGGATTCACTAGTATTTTTATGATATGTAGGATGAGGAATTACTTGCTTTTTCTCAAGTATCAATATATTGTAGAAACTGCCTTTATCTTTCAGGACACCATAGATCAGAGTTTGATCCTTAACTTTGCAGGCTCAAAAACTCACACTTAACAAGGCTCCAGAAAGCTGATTCACTACTCAAGTATTCATGATGTATTAATTTACAATGAGATTTGTGTATGGCTGGGAAATAGACCAGTTGTCTACAGAAAGTAAATTCGTAGATTCAAACCTTCTTTGTGATAAGCCCTAAGAGAAGACAGAATATCTGCAACTATGTTATGTTCTGCAATGATAGAAAAAAAAAAAAATCAAACTTTTCATTCTAGAAAGATTCATATAAAATCCGGTCTACAGAACACTTTGGTTTTGCACATAAGAAACTGGGACCCTAGGTTTTCGGCACTATTTGTTGACAGAGCTGAGACGAGAATCCAGGTCTCCTGGTTAGAGATCTGTGTACTTTTCACGGCCCCTGCTATCTCCCTGATTTTAGAGTGAAATGAGTAGTCAGAAGTTGGACCAAGAGATGGTTGAAATTCTTTAGTGACTATAAAATTAAACAGGACGGGCTTCCCTGGTGGCGCAGTGGTTGAGAGTCCGCCTGCCGATGCAGGGGACACGGGTTCGTGTCCCGGTCTGGGAAGATCCCACATGCTGCGGAGCGGCTGGGCCCGTGCGCCATGGCTGCTGAGCCTGCGTGTCCGGAGCCTGTGCTCCGCAACGGGAGAGGCCACAACAGTGAGAGGCCTGCATACCGCAAAAAAAAAAAAAAAAAAAAATTAAACAGGAAAAAAAGCCCAAAAATAATACTTCCATTAAGCTAAAGTAGTCTGCTAAAGCACCTTGTCTCCACTTTGGGTTGGGGGGACTGGTAAATTTCTAAATTTAAAAATGGAAAGGACATCAAGAAATAAAGGGTCTGGGTCACTGGTTAGTGATGGAGAATCTCTGGCAGATTCTCGCCTCTCACTGGCTACCTAAGTGATCACCTGTCATTGATTTCCTAGAAGTTTTGTCTTTATAGAACAAACCGTTAAACTTATTTTAACTGTCTACACTTTCGATTAATGTGTCTTTAATTATAAGGTCCTCTGGAGTTTCTGATAAATTTGAGTTTTATTACCTTCATCAGTAACACATTTCCAAATCATATTTTAGGTTGTAACTGAAAAGAGTTCAACAGGTAGCTTCCCTCATCATTTATTCATTCAAAGGTATTTATTAAGTTGGCCACTACATCTGGTTCTGAGGGCAAACAGAAATGGTCTTAAAAAGAATGCATAAAACCACAGAGGCTGCTTCTCCTGTAGGAGGCATATTTTGATAAGATAATCACACAGACATTGTTAAAAATCGTGATAAGTTCTACAAGAGAACAGTGCAGGGTGCTATTAAGGAAAGTGTAAACAGAAAGAAAGCAAAAACAGAAGAACGTCGTCTTATCTGGGGGATTCCTAAGGAAGTGAGGTCAGAGGTTTGAGTAAAGTGGCACCAGGCCCAGGAGGGATTATGTGTTTTAGAAGAGTTTTCCAGAGGGAGCAGCACTTAGAGCTGTGCCTGGCCGTTCTACCTGTGTAATACACACTCATGGAATGATTGAAAAAAGGACTATGCAAAGGCCCTGAGGTGGGGCATTTGAAATCAGACTAGTGTAGCTGGATGTGATGAATGCAGACTGGGTGGTGACGATGAGCTTGGAAAAGTGGATAGAATCCAGGTCATGCAGAGGCTTATAAAACATGGTGGGACTGGGGCCTTTATCTTAAAAATAGTGGTAAGCCTTAAAGGGTTATAAGGAGTCAAGTGACATTTTCTTTTACGGAGAATTAATTATTGTAGGAGAGGAAGGGAAGTGAGTAGGGGCAGGTTGATACAGAGATTCTTGCCATGAGGAAGGTGTGAGATTCTGGTTACTTTGACCAGCATATGAGCAGTGGATTTGGAAAGAAGTCCAAGGTTCAAGGAATGTTTTGGAGGTAAAATTGACTGAACTTGCTGATGAATTGGATTGGGAGTGGGGAGGAGGTGAGAGAAAGTGTCCTCCCAGGTGTCCCAGGCCCTCCTGGGGACCTCAGTATGCGTAGGTGATCCACCCTACACAGCTCTTGGTGCGCTCCGGCCCCACTCATGCAACCTGACGCCACCGGGACTTTGCCATCACCTCCAATTACTTCACTGCTCCAATATAAGGGAAGCACAAACTCCTGTGCTTCCAGCCGCTTCACACCTCGGTTTCCGAGCCTGCTAAGGAGAACTGTGTACTTGAGGAAGTTACTGAATCCCTCTGAAGGAAGGCTTCATAGCATTGTTAAAAGGTTTGAATGACAATGTTTGCAAAGCCCCTAATACAGTGCGTGGCACACACAGAATGCGATAAGATAGAGATTACCTTTCCTCTTTTTTGTGCTGATTCTTGTATCTTATGCTTCTGAGAATCCCCACTAACCTTGTCTGATTTGCTACTACAGTAAACAAGTATGTTTTTACTACAGCACTTCTTTGATCAGGTTCTTGTACAGAGGTCAGCTCCACCACACAGCTAATTAAAGATACATACTTGCTATCAATTAGGCAGTAATAGGTGTTCTGAGGCCAGATTCCAATGTGTTTGGGAGAGTGTTTTCCCCACACCACCAACTAGCAATTCTCAGGACACCAGTTGGATGTCCTACCATTCAACTCAATTCTGACACTATCTACCTGGAGATAGCATGAGATTCCACAGGTTAAGCGTTCAGTATTATAAGACTGCCCATCTCGGCACCTCCCCCCAACTTCAGATGTAGTTGCAAGCCCAGATTTTTACCTGTACTTCTTTTTTTTTTTTTTTTTTCGTGGTACACGGGCCTCTCACTGCTGTGGCCTGTCCCACTGCGGAGCACAGGCTCTGGACGCGCAGGCTCAGCGGCCATGGCTCACGGACCCAGCCGCTCCGCGGCATGTGGGATCTTCCCGGACCGGGGCACGAACCCGTTTCCCCTGCATCTCAACTACTGTGCCACCAGGGAAGCCCTACCTGTACTTTTGACTGCCTATAAACCAGATTCCCAAGGCCCCCGCCTCAGGTTCAATTAATTTGCTAGAGCAAAACTCAAAGAAACATTTACTTACTAGATTATTGGTTTATCGTTAAAGGATGTACCTCGGCGACAGCCAGATGGAAGAGATACAAGGGCACGGTGTAGGGAAAGGGTGAGGAGCTTCTGTTCCTTCTCCAGGTGCACCATTCTCCCTGAATCTCAGTGTGTTTGCCAACCCAGAAACTCTCCCAACCAGGTCCTTTGGGGTTTTTATGGAGACTTCATTACATAGGCATGATTGTTTAAATCACTGGGCGTTAGCAACTGATTCAACCACCAGCTCCTCTCCCCTCCTTGGAGGTCAGGGGGTGGGACTGAAATGGCACCATTGGCATCCAGCCCCCGTCTTAGGTGCTTTCCAAAAGTCACTTCATTAACCTAACGAAAGACACCTTTATCACTCCCCTCGCTACAAAAATGTCCAAGGGTTTTAAGAACTCTGTGCCAGAAATGAGGGTGAAGACCAAACATATATTTCTTATCACAATATCACAGGCAGTAACTCTGTTTATAGCACCAAGAGGGTGCTTGCTCCTTTCTTTAAAATGTAGCTACAATTTTTTAAAAAAACAAAAGGTAAATGCTCAGGATGCCACTGACTTCAGCTTTCTATATTAAAGATTGAATAAAATGGAAAAGACCCAACTACCAATATCTCAAGCCTGTTAACTTCAAATCTATGCATAAAATATGTAGGAACGAGGAAACAATATGTAACCTGCAGAGATATGTGTCCAAAATTCCCGAGGGAAAGAAAAATAGGCAAGCCTACAGCAATCTGTTTTACCCCATGTAACGTATTGTCAAGGCATGGCCTGATGCTTCTCTGTGTCCAAATTTTGTTATTATTGACAAATAATATAAAGGACCTCAGTCATCCTTTTGCCATGTGGTAGAATACATAGATTCATTATTTTTCACCGATAACACGTAAATAAATATTTTTAGATTGTTTTTATTGACTGTACAAACATTTCCTTATACAAACTTAGAATGCTTTCTTATAATTTTTAGATTATTTTTTCAGAGAATATGGGATTTCATTTCTTTGTCTTGTAAGTCCCACATTTTCATTTGTTTATAAGACTTTTTTTCTTTTGGCCACGCCGCACGGCTTGCGGGATCTTGGTTCCCCAACCAGGGATTGAACCCTGGTTTCACAGCAGTGAAATCTCTGAGTCCTAATCACTGGATTGCAAGGGAATTCCCCACATTTTCATTTGTTCTAAAGATTACAACCTAGGTTAGAATAATGTTGCAAAATACGCATTCTTTTATAAGGGTGGTAAAATTTAAAGTCAAGGTACAAACCCCTTTCTGCATTGAAAGATTTGCAGAAGTACATAAAGTACAAAATTTGGTGTTTGGAGTTTAGTTCCTTAATTTTAGCAAAGCTTCATTTTAGACACAGCTATTGCTTCATATACTTAAATTAAAAGTATTTTTAAACCAACAAAATAGTAAAATGTATCATGCTTTCACATATACTCCCAAGGGTTTTAAACACACACACACAAACACACACACACACACACACACACACACACACACACACACGCACGGGGTTCAGCTTTTATTGCCTTTCCCATAACATGCCTTTCATCCTCTCCCACTATAGGTGGTTTTTGTTCCAACTTAATAGCCTATAAAAATTTGTGATTACATACCCTCATACCCCCTACTCACTTGGGATCTGAGTCATGAGAGCGGCTGCCAAAGAGAGCACCCCAGTTTGTCTTCTAGAATTTCTGGGAAGGTGTAGTAAAGAAATGGCATAGATGGTACAGCTATACCCATTTCTTAGTTAAGAGTAAGCCCTTAAGGCATCAATGCTGTTCGTAGTGGGATCCTGGTTTTTCTTGCCCTTATTTTTCAAGGACCCAGATAATACAGATTTGGCGGGGGACTTCATATATTCACTCACCCACTCAACAAAGATCTATGAAGAACTTGGTCTTCACAGGGTGCTGTGCTGTGCTTATGGCAGTGATGCCCAGGGTGTGGGACAGAGTGTTGGGTTACCTAACCCAGAATGGAGTGGTGGGGTGGCCAAAGAAGCATCTCAGTGTCCTGGAGGAAGCTGATACTTACTTAAAGCCTTAGCCAGGCTAGAGGAGGAGGAGGGAGCAGAGAGAACAGCAAGTCCACAGGGCAAAGCTGAGAAAAAGTGCAGCACATTTGGAGGAATTGAAAGTTCCTGGTGGTTCATTTTGCCCGGAGTGTGGAGTCTGAGGCAGGGAATGGTGACAGACAGGACCAAACCGCGGAAGTCTTTATTAGCCAAGTTACAAATTGTATACTCTGAAGGTACTGGGAACCACTGAAGCATTAACACCTCACCACTACCTTCACATTTTTGTGAAATGACTCAATAAAGAATAAACCGTATCAGTGAAGAAACTGATGCCCATGCCTTAAGAAAGATGGTCAAGACTTGTATCTGTAATCACACTAAGGCAGAACAGCACCACGGTTTGTATTCTCTACCAGTTCTGGGAAAGAAGTGGTTCTTAGCCATGTAAAATGTTCAACCACCAAGAGCCTGCTTGGCTTTATAGTGTGACATTATCTCTCGGAACACGACCTTGTGGCGGGCCACCTCAACTGGTAGGAATGTGCTACACAAAGGAATAAACCAACCAGGTTAAGGATGAGACTAACTTTGTGCAAATCCTTTTAGCATAAAAACAATATCACCTTATATTTATAAAGCAGATTTACAGTTTACAAATATACCTTGCATTTCTTTTATCTGAGCCTTATAATAATCCATGGAAGTAAAAGTTATTGATTCCCATTTTATAGATGAAGAAACTGAGGTTCATATAAAATATAACTCAATATAACAGTATTTAGCAAATAGCAAAGCAACATATACTAATTATACTAATTGGTATATAATTATACTTATTTACTAATACTACCTATTACACATTAAATTCTAAGATATATGACTTTAAATCCCATTCTCCACAAGAGAATGATTATAACCAGTCAAGAAAATTAAGTTTAGGGCTAGAATAAAATCCTTATTTCAAGTTTTTGTTAAATTATCAATCGTAAGAATTAAACACTCTACTTCCTAAAAGAGTAGAAGATAATACATAGTGTTCTTGGACTCCAAATATAAAACAATATAATACACACTTTGCTGATTGGTATACTTGTTTTGGTCTAAGGAAGAGAAATGCTCTGTTTAAAGTGTTCTTTTTTTTTTTAACATCTTTATTGGGGTATAATTGCTTTACAATGGTGTGTTAGTTTCTGCTTTATAACAAAGTGAATCGGTTATACATATACATATGTCCCCATATCTCTTCCCTCTTGCGTCTCCCTCCCTCCCACCCTCCCTATCCCACCCCTCCAGGCGGTCACAAAGCACTGAGCTGATCTCCCTGTGCTATGCAGCTGCTTCCCACTATCTACCTACCTTACATTTGGTAGTGTATATATGTCCATGTAAAGTGTTCTTTTTTTAAAAAAAAAAGAAAAGTTAATTGATTGACTTAAGGTCATGGTCATTAAAAGAGGCACTAACTAAAAAATTTTTCTTTTACTACCAGTATAACATATATATAAATTGTGTTCTGAAATATTGGCTATGGAATCAATACATGAAACGAAATCTTTTTTTCCTTTGACATTCATCACAAGAGATAATACATGCCCACATTTTAAACTTACCGACTATCACAAAGTTGAAAATTTCTGTTGTGAAAGAAGTTTGGGAGTGTGGACCTGCATCATAGGAAGCATTTTAGGCCACAGGACTTAATTAATTTATATGCCTCATATTTTTAACTCTAGTGTAAACTCTTTGAAACAGATACCACATCTTTTATATTATTTTACGAATCACAGAATTTTCCTATACTAGACCCTCAAAAACTTTTCAAAGAATAGTATACAACATTATTTTGAGTAAGAAAGATAAAATATTTGGAAGAGTATCCCCAAATTTAGGTAAGGCCAGTCACTGGACCCATCTTCCACTTCACTTATTTCCCCCTCAGGCAGCGATCTGAGATTTAGGAAGCAGAGGAGCTCCTGGTGGAGCTCCAAGCATTGAACCATGAGACTGGGCATGAAATACTCGAGAAAGCACTGAGCCTGTCTGTCCACTGCCTGTGTGGAACCTAAGTGCACTTCTTGGTGGACACTCAGCTATTATGTATTAATGAATGAATTGAAGATCGTTAGGAGAGAATTTAAATTGCAGACCATCCTTACGTAAAGAGGGCTGGTTAGAATCTGGATTTTTATTAGGATATACTCAATAGCTCTGTTGTTTCAAATAGGATTTCTTCCACAATGCAGGATCCTTCTTGAGCCCTATCTAGCCCTACTAAATTGCCATATAATTCACTGTCATTGACACTTGAGTGAAAGGGGGTGATGTTAATAAAAATGCTGAGACAGCAGGCTAAACCAGGAATCCCAAGCGAACCGGGACTATTCCAGGCAAACCGAGATCTGAGGTTTCTTCAGCTATCGCCCAATTGTAAATCCAACCTTCAGCTCTCTTTCCCCAAAAAATGCTTACATATAAAAATGTGTCCTTACATAATTAACAGCGTGGGGAAAATAAACCCTCTCTAGAAATTGTAGTTTTAAGAAAGGTCATAGACAAGATAGAGTGGTATTTCTGAGTGTTAAGATCTGGTATAAATTTGGGGTGCAGGGGGGTTGACTTCTCTGTATTTTCTTTTCTTTCTTCTTCCCCCTTCTGCAATAAATGTTAACAATTGAACTTGGGCTGCTTTAAATTTTTGCTCTTTAAAATTAAAATATCCATACATTTTTAGAGCTTTGTTAGTAAATTAATTATTCCGTAGAGCATTCCTAGAGCTATCTTAGTGTCCTTGTTTCACTGACTAGAAAATTGCAATAAAAAGATACTAAATGATTTCTCCCTATTAAGTAGCTCATTAATCATCAGAAAAGAGTATTTGAAAATAATAACAAATAATATTTTGATAATATGTAATCTGGTTCTTAATATCTAGAATTATTATTGATATCCGTTTACATGCTATATTATCTCAAATCTATAAAGGCAAAGATTCCCAGAAGTGTGGTAACTCAGAGTTTCTGTCTGCTGGTGAGATGTCTCAGAATTTGCCAGTTTTGCCAGTTATAAGAAATCTCTTTCTCCTCAGTGCATGATTTATAACCTGTGAGTTTCAGTACAGCAAATCATAGGATGTTGAGTTCCACATTTCTATAAAAGTCTCTATGGACTGTATCCTTATTTTGGAATTGACTCATCAAGAATGTTTCTAAAACAAGGCCATTTAGATCACCTTTGATATTTGATTAACCATGTTATAATGAAATGAATAATTTCTTAGAAGCTTACTAGATTTTTTTCCTTTCAAAAGTGATATAAAAGATGTAGAAGCCCAGTAGTTACATGTCATTGGCTGACTGTCCGCCTTCAGCAACCTGTGGGACAGGAATAAGTCAAAAGTACAAAAATTGGGCATTTCCCAAAGGGGCCTTGGTATCAGAGTTGACTTAATATTGGCAGGCAGGCACACCCATCGTAGAAAATGTGAAATACTCAATGTTCATTGAGTATCTTCAGATGGAATGCCTGAAGTTTGTAGTTTAAAGGAATTAAACTCTGTGCTATATAGTCTTTTGCTCTAAGAATAATAATGAATGAAGTAGATGAGGAGGAAGGAGGAAAACCCCCCATCCAGTGTCAGCATGTAGTTATCAAACTGGCTGATCTCATGTCGTGTGTCAGATCATTCCGTAGCCTAAGGGTACCTTTTTCTCGACAACTCTGTGTATTATGTATTTCAGTCTCTTCTCATTGCTCTCTGGATGGGGGTGACAGTAGACTGCAATATATAATGTATAGTGCTATCAAGGAAAAGCTACCCTTAGGTTAGGGAATGATCTGGTTGTGTTTTTCCCAAAGATATCAGTTACATCTGCAGTGAAGAAATGCCTCCTTTCGCTTCTTCTTAATGTCTGTTTGTGCTGATGTGGACCACCTCGCTCTCCTGGAACAGTTCTCTTGGGGTCCCTGATATAGTGAGCTGTGGCTGTTCTCTCATCTGACCTGCCTGACCAGTCGGTCGTTCCTTGTTTACTTCACTTGTTCCTCTTCCTGTTCGTGTTCTCCAGCTGTGCCGAATCCTGAGCACTCAGCATTTTCCTCTACATAGTGTCTTCCTTAAAAAAATTATATACCATATGGCTTCAGCTTTTACCACTGCACAGCTATTTGCACACTTATGTCTCTAACCTTGCCTTCTCTCCTGATCTCCTGTCTAGTACTTACAATAATCTTATTTTCACTTCAGCATGGATGGTATGTAATTTAGTTTCCACAGCAAAATGATCACTTCTCCTCTCTTATTTTTATTGTCACTGGGTCATTTAATTTTCCCTTTTCATCATCATCAACATTATTCTTTGGTCTCCTGTCACTGCACAAACAAGATTAATCCATGGAGTTGTTAACAGATACCTGAATGCTAAATTTTTAAGGCCTTTAGAAAAAGCAATTTAAGGATGCTGACCAAAACTATGTTAAAAAGTCCTTATAGGGTTAAGAATGGTTTTTTCATTTTTAAATGCTGGAAAAAATAGAGAGGAGAATGATATTTTGTGACATGTGAAAATTGTATGAAATTCAAATTTCAGTGTAGTTTCGACAGAGACCATATGCCCTGCTAAGTCTAAAATATTTACTATGTGACTCCCTTCAAGAAAAACGTCTGCTGACCCTTAGTTTAAAAGATTAGTGTTCACTTTATTAAAACAACAAATTCAAAACTCTAGTTTGTTCTTCAGCTTTTAAAAAAAAACAGGTGGTTACACACTTATGAAACCACAGTCAAGATACAGGACATTTCCATCACCCCCAAAAGATTCCCCAGGCCCCCTTGCAGAACATCCCTCCCTTTGCTTCCATAGCCAGGCAAATACTGATCTGCTTTCTGTCACTGTATATTAATTTGTAGTTTCTAGAACTTTGTATAAATAGAATCATACAGTGGGTACTCCTTTATGTCTGGCTTTTTTTTTTTTTTTTTTTTTTTTTTTGCCGTACGCGGGCCTCTCCCTGTTGTGGCCTCTTCCGTTGCAGAGTACAGGCTCCGGACGCGCAGGCCCAGCGGCCATGGCTTACGGGCCCAGCCGCTCCGCGGCATGTGGGATCTTCCCAGACCGGGGCACAAACCCGTGTCCCTTGCATCGGCAGGCGGACTCTCAACCACTGTGCCACCAGGGAAGCCCTATGTTTGGCTTTTTTTTACCCAGCATACTGACTTTGAGATTCATTCATATTGTTATGTGTATCAGTAGTTTGTCCTTTTTATTATTATGGGTTTTTTTTTTCAGCTTTATTGAGGTATAATTGACAAATGAAATTGTAAGATATTTAAAGTGTACATCTTGGTGATTTGCTATAAATGTACAAATTGGCAGTGGGCCGATTTGACCCATCACCATAGTTTGTTGGACATGCTGCAGACTTTTTACTGTTAGACAAAACAAATAGTAAACTTTTGAATAATCTCTTCTGCATAGGAAAACCACCCCAGAGGACCAGGAAACGGCTCACTTTATTTTATTATTGTCGTTGTTATTAT
The DNA here is from genome assembly GCF_949987515.2 of Delphinus delphis. NCBI lineage: Eukaryota > Metazoa > Chordata > Mammalia > Artiodactyla > Delphinidae > Delphinus > Delphinus delphis. The sequence continues at coordinate 100,368,909 of NC_082685.1, read as the reverse complement.
TATTATTAATATTATTCTGCAGACTCTAGGTATTTCCAGTGCCTGTGGCAGAGATTTCTCAGAGTAAACCAAAAATGGTTCAAATTATTTTTTAAGTACTTATAAATATAACAATATTTAAATAAATAGTCATGGTACAATTTAGCATTTTTGTCATTTAAGTTAAAAACATTTTTCACATTCAAAGCTTAATCCAACTTGAATCCCTTCTCCACTTTTTATTAAAACCTTTAAAAAAAATTATCCTCAGATTCCAAACCTCTTCTCCATTATTTAGTTCCATCCCAGTACTGTCATGACCACTTCCAGCCTTCTCTGCCCCTCAATCCTACCACCAACTCAATTTGTACTTCTGAAAATTTTCTTATCTAGGAACTCTCAAAGCAGGGTGTTGGTGGGATCAGGGGTTTGTGTTGTTGTAACTTAAAAAAAAAAAAAAACCTTAATTTTCAGTTCCTTCTATCTTGTCAAAAATAGTCTGGCTCCTGATAAGTAGTATCATGATTGATTAGCACTCCATGCTTTGAAACTTAACAGAAGCATAAAGAACATTGAGAGTCTCTGTGATGAAGTCCTGTAGAACAAGTTTCAAGAAGAAAAGCTGAAGGAAAAGGGACCATACCATCTGGAGATGAAATTGCTTAGGCATAACCTAATAATTGTCTTTTGATTCATGAGTATTAATCTCAAAAAAGACTGACCAAATGTTTCTCCTGTCCATAAGTGACACACACAGAAATATGTTCTTAAATTGCAGATAGAAACTTCAGTTGTATAAAAGAAAAAATATCTTGTCTATGCTCTGGATATTGATGATAAAAAGAACACATAGAATTGTTGCTCCTAGGACTTAACAATATTTAGAATAGACGTCTTTCGAAGCCCCAACCTTGAAAGTGAAGCCCTGCTACCCAGATATTTCAGTCACAGACATGTCTGAAGCCAGCAGACTAAGTTAACTGAACTTCTGTTGACTCTCCTTGTTCTGAATAAATCGTGTCCCTTAAGTTAATAAGAAATTTTAGAAGAACTTGACATAACCCATGGTGAACACTAGGTAATTACTGATCCCATCCAAGTATTTTTAAGAGCAGTTGGGTGATAATTGTTCCCAGAGAGTTCTAAATGTTACAATTGCACTGATAACCAATGGCCATCAAGATGACTCACTTGTTTCCTTTCTCTGTATATTTAATGCACGTGTTAGATTGAAGATTCTTACTGTAAATAAGAACATTAACAAAAGCAACTTAAACTGTGAAAAATAAGAGCAGTTCAAAAAATATGAAGCGATGAGAAATGAAATTCCTCCTTTTCTCACACCTAAAAAAATGTACAAATGCATATACTGCATTTGTCTTTTCAATTCTGTCATTGGCATGACATCCAGTCTTTGCTGCTTAGTCACTGGTGATGCAAAACAGCAGTAGGTCAGCAGCCCAAGAGCTGTGTGAAGCCAAAAACAAGAAATCACAGAGACTTCACAGGGGTGTCTACCAAGGGAGAACAAAAGCAGAAGCTGTGAAGCCCTGTAAGGAGAAGTAGTCACAAGAAAAAGCAGCAGCATTATGCAAACCCAGTCCCAGCAGAGAAGGCAGAGACAGCCAGGAAGTCACCTGGGGATTCAGCACCAAACAAGCCTACCACCAGAGGGTCACAGACCCAGAAGAGCAGAGACCCAGCCAAGAGTGGATGCTTCACTCTCCCATAAGAGAGTCTTGGCACATGTAATGTATAAAACACAAAGACTGAGCCAAAACAAAATTTTATTGAGCAACTACCAAATTACCTAACTATAGTGAGAAAATTAGAGGACTAAAACGAACACTTGCCTGTCCCCACTCCATCGTACTCTCTCCCACTGATGAAACTTAAACACCAGAATTTCTTATTTAACAGATATTTCTTAAGCTCCTCCTGTGTGCCAGGGACCATGCTATAAACTAAAAAATACAACTGTGAGCTAACTGGACATAATCTCTTGCTTTCTAGGAGGTTACAATTTAATGAAAGATATTCTTTTTGTAATCCCAAATTTGTAATCTTTGAGTTGGAAAAAAAAAAAGCCTAATTTTAATGAAGATTTCATTCCTCTAAGTCCTTTCTCCTACATTGTTTTGTGCTCTTTCTTAGGCTATCCAAAAGATAGGTGGTTTTGATTAGGCCATTTGTAGGATTACACTGCCTATTTCTTAACTATTTTTCATAACAGAATTAACATATACCTGGAGATTTTGAAATTATACATTTTCCCTGGGTCTCCAAAAACAATATTCCTATTATTTTAATATCTTTGTGCTACAAAGTTTTAAAAACATAGAAAAGAAAAGCAGCATTAATAAATGGTCCCTGTGTCCATGTTCCCTTTATTACTAATATACTGACAAATTTGCTTAGACTTTTTTTTAATCATTATTATTTTTGGAAAAATGATAAATATTTATTATAAAGAATTGAAACAAATAATAAAAAGATTAAAAACTTTTAAAGTCACTTCAAACTTCATCCATAAGTAATCCTCATAACTATTAGGTGACTATAATGATGGCCAGGAATTTTCCAAATTTGTTAGTACAAACCACAGATCCAAACAGCTTAGAGAATCCCAAGCAAAGAAAAATATGCCTAGGCATATCATAGTCAAACTCTTGAAAATCTGAGTAGGAAATCATGAGGGCAGCTTGGGGATGTGAAGGGAACATTGTATTCAAGAAAATAATGATAAAAATTAATACCATTCTCATCAGAAACTCTGGAAACCAGAAGACAATGGAATGACGTCTTTAAAGTCCTATAACAAATGAGAAAACAAAACCTGTTAACCTAGAAATCTATGTCCGGTGAAAATATCCCTCTAACAGGAAGGTGCAGTAAAGACATTTTCAGGCAAAAGCTGAAAGAATTATTTTCAAAACATCTGAGCTTTAAGAAATCCTAAAGAGAACTTATGCAGGTTGAAGGGAAAGGGAAATGATATAAGAGAAATCCAATTATATGGAAATTAGTGGAGAACACCAGAAAGAGTAGGTCATTAAATATACAAGATCATTTAACAAATCATTCCTACTTTATACATATGTATGTCATTTTGTCTCAAAGACTATTGACTATTTTAAAGTAAAAATAACAACATTAAGTGAACATCATTTCAGGCATCTTTCTAGACATACTAAATATGATTGGATGCCTAATTATAAATAAAATTTAAATAATGTGACCATATTATAGTTGCTATAATATATTGGGTGGGCCAAAAAGTGCCTTTGGTTTTTTTAAGTAAAAATAAAAGACACATTTTTCATTTTCACCAAGAACTTTATTGAACAATGTATGCACTCTTTTGTTCTACTACCTTCTGCCATTTTTCAGGCAACTTCATAATTCCATCCTCCCAAAACTTTTTATCTTTTTGAGCAAAGAACTGTTCCAGGTGCCTTTTACAGTCTTCCAGGGAATGGAAATTTTTTCCTTTAAGAGAATTTTGTAAAGACCGAAATAAATGGAAATCCGAAGGTGCAATGTCTGGTGAATACGGCAAATGAATCAGAACTTCCCAGCCAAGCTGTAACAGTTTTTGCCTGGTCATCAAAGAAACATGCGGTCTTGCGTTATCCTGTTGGAAGATTATGCGTTTTCTGTTAACTAATTCTGGACGCTTTTCGTCAGGTGCCGCTTTCAGTTGGTCTAATTGGGAGTGGTACTTTTTGGAATTAATCATTTGGTCTTCCCGGAAGGAGCTCATAATAGAGAACTCCCTTCCAATCCCACCATATACACAACATCACCTTCTTTGGATGAAGAACAGCCTTTGGTGTGGTTGGTGGTGGTTCACTTCCCTTGCCCCACAGTCTCTTCCGTTCCACATTGCCGTACAGTATCCACTTTTCATCGCCCATCACAATTTGTTTTAAAAACGGAATGTTTTCATTACGTTTCAGTACAGAATCACATGTGGAAATATGGTCAAGAAGGTTTTTTTCGTTTAACTTGTGTGGAATCCAAACATCAAAGAGATTCACATAACCAAGCTGGTGCAAATGGTTTTCAGCGCTTTTTATCGGTTATATTTTAATATCTAGACTGATTCAATTCTTTGTGTTTTAATGGCTAGTGAGACACTATCACCAGCATATTTTTATCACATATAATAACTCTTTGCCAGAATCTAAAATAAATACTAGAAATAGAGGCCATGTGGAGTCAATATGTCAGGTTGCTGAACACATCAGGTCAGGATTGCTGAGAGCTCTTGCTGTGTGGGTGTGTCCATGCTCACTGTTCTGTCACACTAGCTCCAACTGGCTGTGCATGCAGGCCAGCATTCAGAATGCAGACAAAATAATGAACTAATATTTCACTTTATTTAGAGACATAAAAGTAAAGGAATGAGCCTGGGCAGCTGTTAAATGGGTTCATTTAGTGCATTTGATAGTTTAACCACTTTTCTGTAACCTGAAGAAATTATGGGATGGGAGAGGCAGAGACAAAAAAGACTGCTGCCTAAGACTGTGCCTTTAGTTACAGTTTGATACCTGGTTTAACCCTCCTCTGAGATCTTTTTACAAGTCCTGAGAAGCTTAACTATTCTTACTTAAGGGCTGTATCTTAGTCCTCAGAGGGGATAGTCAGATCAGTATGAAGCCCTGAGACTTCACTTCCTTCAGAGATAGGCAGCTTAATCAGCTTCCCATTTTACCCACTTCTCCTCTGCCATCACTTCTCGGGTAAATTTGGCAAAGGGCAATGTTGATTCTTTCGCACCTCATATGGAACCAACATAAATTTTTGAGATAGGCAGCCAAAATCTTCTGTACTTATTGGCTCCTTCAGATGTTAAGAGTATTTATTAACTCCTTTAGATCATTTTGGTCTCGTTTGTGTCTCTGCTAATAGGTTTAAATTCCTGAATCAAAAGGAATCCAAGGTTGGCCAATCCAGATACAATCTAACTAAAGACTTTTGAAAGCATTTTTCATCATTGTAAGTAGGAGACCCAACAAAATAATCAAAACAGCAATGCACAGAAAGAACTTCCTTCTCTGTAAGCTTTCACTAAATAAGGAAAAGGAAGGACAGATGAATTATATACGTCCTGCTTCTGGAACAGTTAACCTATTATTTTGTAGGATATTGTCGTTGTGAGCAACTTGGGAGTAGCAGGCAATGTTCTATCCTTGCATCTCATTATCTGGCAGTGCACATAGGGGTGGTCTGCAGATTGGATTGAATAATTGAGATTCTAGATTCTCTCTTAAAATTCTTTCACGGAACATCATACAAAGGAGAGCCTGAGATTTAATATACAGCGTTTGGAGTAGGGACTTGTTTTTACTGTGAGGTCAGAAACCTCCACAGCTGAGTACTTTGGATAATGAAGGTCCTTTTTCTATATTCGCCCAGCCTGGGCTGGGCACAGGCAAATGTCATACAATCTGCGTTTAAACATTCTTTTCTTTCCATTTTAACAGTGTTTATGTTTCCTGGCACACATCTAAAAGATTCAGAATATTTACTATATATGTAAATATGCTTTTAAGGAAAAAAAAAACATGCAGTTTTCACATGCAAGTTGTTTTCAGCAGACAGTTCCTTCTCTGAAACACAAAAGACTAGATATAAAAACAAACAAGAGAGAAGTGCTGTTTTAACAAATGGATCCTTGGAGATGGATTTTTAGGACTTTTTTTTTTTCCTGATCCAGCTTTTACCCTATCACTTAGTAACGCTAAGAGAAATCCTGAAATAAATCGGTGACATTCTCACAGTTTTTAAGGCTGACAGTTTAATTTTTTTCCTGTTTTGTCTGTGGCCAATATAATTAGGTCATACCCATGTGAAAAATTACTTGTACAAGAAAAATTTTGGATGTGTATGTTTTCAGGAAGATTTGTTTCTGCTAATGTACATGACATCATTTGCATGTGAAAGTAATTCACTTACCCTACATAATTTAGAATATTAATGTTGTTTCCAAAAAACCAAAACGAGCCCAATTCAAAAGGAAATGAATGTTTCTGTTACTAATTTTATATCATGGTTACATTTTAAATGTAAATGGTTACATTTTAAAATATTTTTAGCAGGTAAACCACTGATTTTAAAACATATTTGTTAATTACATAGACTGGAAGCCAACTCAGGAAGGGGTCATTCCAGTAGAAAGAGGAGAAAGGCCTAATTTATAACAGTATTCCAGAAATGGCAACAGAGATCAAATGCTAGCATTCCTACCTTGCAGACTGTCCTCTAATTTCATTTTACATTAAAAGTTAGTTGTAATTCTTGTGCCTTGAGGATTTTCTAATAGACTTTTTACTATTTATACCAGCAGATACAAGTTTTAAGCCCACAATATTGTTTGCTTTACTGCTTCTACACTGCCAGAAATATTAGGAGATACGGGAGAATGCAAACTTAAAAAAAAATGACCATACTTATTTGTGTTTTATGAAGATCTTGACATTAACTCCTTTTTTTCTTTAACAAGCTGAGTGTCTTGCTTTCATTTTTGTGGATTAATTTAAAAATTTTAGTAATTAAGGAGATTCTTATTTGCTTCCAAAACTTAAACACCAGGATTAACAGACACAAAAGTCACAATTTAACATATTTTATTGGCTGAGTGTAAAGGTCAAAATTACCAAGCTTTGTAGAAGCACCATTAGAAGTATACAGTAGATCCCTTGTAGAAATCATGAAGGAAAGCCAGTGTAGGCAGTGTCTGGAACACAACTGTAAAATGTGAGTTGCTCTCTGTGACGGAAGCAGAGCAATTGTCAAGAGTTTGACTAGATTGCAAAAGAATTTAAAGGGCCTGCAGATGTTTAAGAATGCACAAGATAGCTTTGTCATTCTCATGTAACGTTTACTGAGAAGCAAGGCATGCTAAATATTAAGCAATCCATATTGAGTCCCTACCCAGCGATTTTATTTCCAACTGAGATAAGTAGGTGAGATATTTAAACAGAATTAGAAGGCTTAATTAGTGCTGCCCTTCCCTGAGTCGCCAAGGTGGCTGGAGCATTACTCCCCATTTTGCTAAGGAAAAAAAATGAGATTAAGTGAGATAGGTGGGAAAAGATAGTAACTTTTCAGAAGGCAAGAGGTTTGCCCTCTAAAACAAAATGTACACAGCTAATCAGATATACTTCTGCAATTCTGTTTTCATGTATTCGTAGAGCTGGATTCAGTTACTGATGTTCTAACCAAGAAAAAAAAAAAAAGACTTCTAAGTGAGAGAGCAGTTTTCTCAAATGACACTGAAGAACTTTTGTGACATTCAGAAATTTACAGGGGCCTGTTGGTAGACTTCGAACATGTTCTGTCATTCCCAGCTTTGGGTAGCATTTGGAGAACACTTGTAGAAAATCAGCTATGCTTACAATCATGTTTATTCTTTAGCTATGGTAGCAGGACTTCCTTTAATATGCTAGTGTTCTCTTCTTTTGCAGGGACTGTACGTTTTTGTGGTTTATTTCATTCTGCACAACCAGACGTGTTGCCCTATGAAGGCCAGTTACACAGTGGAAATGAATGGGCACCCGGGACCCAGCACAGCCTTCTTCACACCCGGGAGTGGAATGCCTCCTGTTGGAGGGGAGATCAGCAAGTCTACCCAGAATCTGATCAGCGCTATGGAGGAGGTGCCTGCCCTTGCCCTTTCTCCTTCTCTGTTTCTCTCTCTCACTCTTTGATATACAACCTTTCCATTTTATGGAGTACAAGTTAAGTGGTGCCATGTAACTTTCAAATCCTTTTCCTACTGACATTCTCTGATCTCTGGTATTTGCTGTGCTCACCATGGTATCATGTCTGTTATCTAATTCTTTTTCCTCCTTGCTTTGTGAGCTCTATTAACCAGCAGTTTGTACCGGGAAATCAGAGCTCTTTCTTCAAAAGCTTCCTAATTGGTTACGGCAGTGACTGAATCTGCTTCAGAAATGGTTTTTCAAATACTGTTTCTTCCTGAAAATATTTTCACAGCTCTCTTCCTTTACTCATGCCAATCCACTACTTCAATCCCAACAAAAAAATAAACCTCCCAATGTTCTCCCTCCACGTCATTTTGGCTTCTTGTGTCTAAATCACATTGCCACCAACCTCTCAGTAGTGCCACCCATAGCATTGGTACCACTGCTTGTATTTTGAAACATACCTGAAGACATTTGTCCAGGAAGAGATGGTAAACAGGTCCCTGACAATTTCTGCAGTGCCTGAGTTGTGCTTGCCTACCATTCCTTACACAGCCCATGTTAGTGTCTCTGTATGAAGGAGCCAAGGGGAACAGTATTTGTGTTTGCATCCTGAAAAATGGCAGGAAATCAAAGTGCATATGTCTGAAAAGAAAACAGTTTATACATAGTTAAGTAGGTAAATAGATAATCTACCTGCTCAGTGATATTTTTTTTGTCTTCCGTGTTAATTTAGAAAGTAACTTTATTCATGTCAGGCGAAAATTAAGGTAAGTGATCACAAATAAAATACCATATTTAAAAATCTTGATATGTGTTTAGTACCCTAAAGGGTTCAGCAATCTAGCACCATTTCTATATCCCATAAGCTCTTAAAACTGAATTATTTTCACATCCCAGGTGATAACAATAGAAACAGATATTTTTAACATCAGCAGTGTGGGAGTAAATCTTTAAAATAATGGTTTTTGTCTCTTTACTTGGCTACCCAGTTTAGCATTTGTCTAGATCGAGACTATACATTAGCCATTAGCCATGTATGTCTGTTTAAATTTAAACTAGCCACAATTAAATAACAATAAAAATTCACTTCATCAGGGCTTCCCTGGTGGCGCAGTGGTTGAGAGTCCGCCTGCCGATGCAGGGGACACGGGTTCGTGCCCTGGTCCGGGAAGATCCCACATGCCGCGGAGCGGCTGGGCCTGTGAGGCATGGCCGCTGAGCCTGCGCGTCCGGAGCCTGTGCTCCGTAACGGGAGAGGCCACGACAGTGAGAGGCCCATGTACCGCAAAAAAAAAAAAAATTCACTTCATCAGTCACCCTGGCCACATTCTAGTGTTCCATAGCCACATATATCTGGTAGCTACCATAATGGAGAACAAATGTCTAAAACATTTGTGGCATCACAGTGCTATACTGAACTGTATTGAACCATCACTGTGTTGAACAGTGGTAGTCCAGATGTTCCACTTCTTCGTAAAATCCTTTAATGTTTCATGTTCTCTCAGATTTATTTCTCCAGCACTCAAATCATTTTTCTCAGTGCAAGGCATCCCCGCAGTGTCTCAGAGAACCTTATATTGGGAGGCAGCAGCTGTGACAGTTCAGTTCCTGGCCTGAGCCACTACTTAAATGTTCACTGGGAGTGGAGCGCAGTGGCATACCCTAAAGTGTGCTCTGCATTCCTCAGCGGCTTAGAATTGGCCTTGATCCAGCTGTCAATGAGGCACTGGCAGAGACATTCCAGAAAGCCACGCAGAGAAGGGAAAGCATTAGGAAAGGAAAGATTAAGGGGTGTTTACCAGTAACCACAAGGGAAGCAAATACATTTACTCATTTCAAGATAGAATTATCTTTTTAATCATTTAATTTTTAAAAAGGAGGACTTTAGCATTCTATCAAAGAGCTTTTCTTTTCAATTCAGTATATCCTCATAGATAGCTACTATACTTAAAATTATATGTTGTATCTTAAAGATTTAGGAGGGTTCTCCAGTTCTTATATTTTTAACAGCTTTGTTTGCACATATTCTATGAAAAAATTTAACGTACTGATTGGGTTAAAAAATAATTTTCTTCTTCCACGCATGACAGCTTAGAAATCTACAAGTAATCCTCGTAGAGAAATTGTTTAGCATCACCAGATTAGACTGTCTCATGGAGAGACATACTTTTCTAAGGAACAAAGGTAAAATGAAAGGTCAATTCTAAACAGTTCAGCGGCCCTTTCACTTAGTCTTTGTAATGAGATGCAGAGATAAATAGCTCATACAGATTTCAGGGTAAGTATGTATGTATTCATATTATGGTTTCCTTTTCTCCCAACCCCCACCCAAAAAGGTGCCACCTGACTGGGAGAGAGCATCCTTCCGACAAGCCAGCCAGGCCAGCCCTGACTTAAAGCCAAGCCCACAGAATGGCGCCACGTTCCCTTCCTCTGGAGGATATGGCCAGGGGTCACTAATAGCCGATGAGGAGTCGCAGGAGTTTGATGACTTGATATTTGCATTAAAAACTGGTATGTGAACCCACAGACCCCCTTGGAAGTAGGCACTCTCGCTATGCTACAATTTGTATCTTCTTCCCATGAAGTTGCAAAAGTACAATCAGTCACCCGTACCACATCCCAATTCTCATGACCCATTCCTAATCCCAGCCGAATTCTAGGATATTTTGTTCTTGGCACCAAATATGAGACAACCTAAAAATAATTGACAATTTGCTTTTAAGAAAAAGGAATACTCTAACCAGATGTAACTCTCTCTGCACTGGAATCTTGCTAGAACACCAAGATACTGCTGAGTCATAAGAATCTGGTAGTGATCTCCCTGAGAGAGTGTTGCCTCTGACCTACCAAAGAGAATTTCTTATGGAGTATCTTTGGAGCAGAAACTTTCAAAGGCAACATAATGGGCCTCATATAGTTCTACAGTTTTCAAAGTGCCATCATATATATAGTATTTCATTGGCTCTTCCTATACGTTCAACTCCACTCAACCTGTGACCCCAATGGAGAGTTGTTTTCAAATCAAATATGCAACTTTTTTCTTTTCTTTTTTCCCTCAGAAAAATGTTGAACTGTCACTGTTAGAAAAAGTTCAGTGAACTTTTTCATTTCTAGATGTACAAACATGCAAGAAGATGTGTCCGTGCTCAGATGAACCTATTGAAATAGTTATTCAAAAGTGCATGCTACTATATATATATTCCCATGTCAGATCAGTGCTTGGCAGTTGGTAAACCTTTTGTAGATGTTGTTGGAGAATGAATGAATGAATTCATTTCATGAATGAGTGAAAGAAAAATGAAACTTAGAGTTTGCTTGGAGGAGTAGACATTAGATAAACATGACATAAAGAAGAGTAAAATAAGTAGTGGAAAGAGTTATTAATTATTGAGAATTCAAGGAAATGTTTTTAAAAACCTGCTCAGCTGATTCTTGAAGATATATAGAGCTTAAGTAAGTAAAGAGTGGAAGAAAAGCATTGCAGACTGAGGGAATAGAATTAGCCAAAGCCCAGGGCTGCAGGTGCATGACCTGCTTGGGGAGAAGAAGCATGCAGTGTGGCTGGGAGGGAGGGTGAGTAAAGCCAGGCAGCAGGAGAAAAGCCCAGAAAGTAGTTTACCTACATTGTTAATAAGTTACTGTAGTTCCTCCACTGGGTTTCAGCAAGCACCCTCCTTGGGATATTCCTAGACATCCTTGGTGAAAGGATCCCCTGACCAAGTATATTTGGGAAACTGCAGAGATTCACAACTCACTTGAGCATTTTAGCAGCTCTAAAAAGTCCTAGAGTAAAGAAAACCACTTCACTTAATTTAACTTGGGGCTTCCAGAATACATTTAGTGATAGATTCATTTGGGGGAGCAGAAGACTTCCTGATACCCTGCATAATATTAAAATGCTCTTCAGATGCCATGCTAAGGGATGGGATTTTTATAGAACTCAGTGAGCCATCGAGGTTTTTGAGGAGAGGCACAACATGTTCCCACTGGTTTTGAGGCAAAATAACTCTTAGGGAAGTCTGAAGAATAAATTTAGAAGCAAAATCAGAAAGGCTGAGAGGTGTTTACCATGGTCCCAGGGAATAAGGTTTAGACCTCAAATCTGGTGAGTGGAAAGAAAAAGGACAAGAAGAATGCTGAGGAAACACTGAGAGGACAGTCACCAAAGGCTCCTGCTTCTCACCTAGGTGACTGAGGGATCATACATAGAGCATTTGCTTGTTTATTTGTTTTCAAGGGGAAACTGATGAGTTCAGACTTGGATAATTTGATCATTCTGCCTGGTGGCTCTTCAGGAGTCAAGTTGGGATCTTTGGCGAGGGATCGGGGTTGGAAGTAATGGTCTGAAAGGCATCATGCAGAGATTACATTTGAAGCTATGGGGATGAATAAATTTAGTCTGGAAGAGTGGAAGCTAAGAGATGAGAAGAAAAGAAGTGAGGGAGGGAGAGGGAAGAAGGGAAAACACGAGAAAGGAAAAGGAACAAGAAGAACATCTGAGATGATACCTACGTTTAAGCGTAAATAGAAGAGGGTCCCACAGAGGACACTGTAGCATGGTCAGCATGAAAACTGGAGAGAAGAGTTTCATGAAGGAGGAAGGAACAACTGTATAGAATGCCCATTCGAGCTAGGACTGAAAGGGGGCTTTCAGATTACAAATAGTTCCCAGGGTAGATTATGTCCCCAGCACTGCAATGCAGTGAGTTGATGTTACAGCACTGGAAGCATAAAATGAATTCTTGCGACGTAATTAAATTAGATCTGGGTCCTATATATATATAACAAGTACTAAATGCCTTCCATTCCGGAATGTATGGAATGACTTACTTACTTATAGACTGAGTTTAGCATTCCTTAGAGTTCACTAAACTCTTTAGGAAGTAAATACTTTAAAAGACCACAATAGCAGTCTCTAACACTGGCCCCCTCTATTTTTAGAAAAGGTACGATAATAATCAAGTTCCACCCCCTAGATGCTTTCCATCATACAATATGGTCAAATCAAAGGAGCAGTCCACCTGCCACTCCATCCACAGTGGAATTCACAATTGATACATAGGCCAGATGTGGACCAACAGGGAGTTTTATTTGACCTTCATTGCACTTTAACAATTTTTTGTGGCAAAATTTTAAAATTCAGAGATATCCTGTAAAAATCCAGAATATGTTTTTTAAAAAAAATCTACCAATAGAGTGCTTAAAATCTAACACAACACTGCTTGATTGGAGCTGAGTAATGGCTGCCCCTTTAGACAGGACATGAGCTCTTTAGTTTGTCCAGTGCCCACCAGACGACCTGTGTCAATGATTTACGTGAGCCTCCCTGGCACCTGTGATGTTTGAGTTTGCAAACCTTGACCTATCTCAGGTCCACCTTAACTGCGGGCCACTCCAAGTCAACTACTGGGAACAGTGGGACTTCCAAGTCTTTTTCATCTGAACCCCTAAACAACTTTGAAAAGTTATATTACCCTTTGCATATATCTAAATAAACATCCAAAGGTTTTCATAAGTTTAAATAGAATCAAACAATGTCATTTCTATTATAAATTTTAGGGTTTAAGGGCCTAAGTACCAGAGCAATTTGATACCCACTGCTATTCATTTTATTTTAAATATGTACAAGAAAGCTTTTCTTTTACATTTGGGGATTTTACACTATGCTCTTTTCTCTTTGAACTTGTATTACCATTCTACTCCCAACACAGAATTTTATCCTAATGTAATATATTTTATGTTTGAAATTCATTTAATTGGTATAAAATAGAAGCCCTTGTCCCAAAGCCACTCATGGACTTGTTTTTCCATTTGAATTTTAGCCATATTGAATTCCTTAAAGCAAAAAAAAAGGACACAAAGGAAAACACTTGACCTTTTTTCATTTTTAAAATAAATTATCTTTCTATGAGAAATTCACATTTCACTCTAAAAAGAGGACATCATATCTTTCAATTAGTTGTTCTTGAAATGCATCAGCCTCTCCACAGGCAAATGAGACACTCAGTTCTAGACTAGTGATGCCATGGTTATTATTAGTTATTTTAATAGAACTTTCCAATGTATCATCAGTGTCCCCAACCAGGACTGTGGGAGAATGAGAACAGTCACCCTGGGACAGCCTCCATTTAGGAAAGAGGAGAAGGTAGAGAGCTAACTAGAACAGATTCAGCCTACACAGAGTGTGAGTCCAGGATGGAGGGGCATGTATTCTATTTACATCCCTAACAAGAAGTGTTTTTTTTATTTTAATGTAATAAAAATGATTTTTTATTTTAAATGTATTCATTTTTAAATCATGGCATTTTTATGTTGATCCAAAGCTGACAAGACTCTAGAAAATGTCAAACTGGGAGCCTGTTGGGCTTAGAAACAGGGTGTTTTTCCACAGGGGCTTCTCCCAGAGGGACTAATCTGATTCTCCATCATCCTTAGTCCCTTAACTTCCTTATTTTACCTCAGACCAATGACACTAAAGTCATGGTAAACGTTTCCCTACTGGAAACGTTTTGTTTGTTTTTTTGTTTTGTTTTTTTTATTTTTGGCTGCGTTGGGTCTTCATTGCTGTGCACGGGCTTTCTGTAGTTGTAGCGAGTGGGGACTACTCTTCGTTGCAGTACACAGGCTTCTCACTGCAGTGGCTTCTCTTGTTGTGGCACGTGGGCTCAGTAGTTGTAGCTCGTGGGCTCTAGAGCGCAGGCTCAGCAGCTGTGGTGCACGGGCTTAGTTGCTCTGTGGCATGTGAGATCCTCCTGGACCAGCACTCGAACCTGTGCCCCCTGCATTGGCAAACGGATTCCTAACCACTGTGCCACCAGGGAAGCCCAAATTTGGAAAGATTTTGATTTTTTTTTTTCCTCAGAAGAAGATTGAAGGAGTATGACCTTTGTATCACGTCCGCATTTTAAAAGGCCATAGAAAATAAGAATGGGCTCAAAGAGGGTTCAGAGAGCTCTGTGTTGGAATCCTAGCTCTGCAGTCAACTACCTGTGTGACTTTCAGTAAGGAACTCAACCTTTCAGTTTCCTCATTTATCAAATGTTCTTTTTTAAAAATTTTATTTATTTTATTTATTTATTTTTGGCTGCATTGGGTCTTTGTTGCTGCACGCAGGCTTTCTCTAGTTGGGGCGAGCGGGGTCTACTATTCCTTGCAGTGTGTGGGCTTCTCATTGCAGTGTCTTCTCTTGTTTGCGGAGCACAGGCTCGAGGAGCGCAGGCTTCAGTAGTTGTGGCATGCAGGCTCAGTAGTTGTGGTGCATGGGCTTAGTTGCTCTGCAGCATGTGGGACCTTCCCGGACCAGGGCTCGAACCCGTGTCCCCTGCATTGGCAGGTGGATTCCTAACCACTGTGCCACCAGGGAAGCCCATCAAATAAGTGTTCTTATTGTAAGTTTTCATGAAGTTTGGAGATTGTCTATGTGAAAATTCTACCGCAGTGTCTGGCAGAATTTAAATTCAGTATGTGGTATAAATTATTTGTTGGGTTCGATTTGTTGTTATGTTTAAAAACAGTTTTAACTATTCATAATGTGTTGTGTAACACCTGGGTGTTCACTGCACCATAACTATTGAGTGAGGGAGGTTCGTGCTTGAATGTGTGCCAAGGAGTTTGAAATTTATTCTATAGACAAATATGAACACGTGAAACCTGTGGGACAAAGAAGTCACACGAATAGAGCTGCCCCCATAAGAGGCTGTAGGATGTAAAAGACAACACCCTACGTCTGGGGTCAGAAGTCCAGTTGGGGGACTTCCCTGGTGGTCCAGTGGTAAAGAATCTGCCATCGAACACGGGTTCGATCCCTGGTCAGGGAACTAAGATCCCACATGCCGCGGGGCAATTAAGCCCACGTGTCACAACTACTGAGCTCGCGCTTCAACTAGAGCCCACATGCCACAGACTACAGAGCCCACACGCCCTGGAGCTCACACCACAACTACAGAGAGAAAACCCACACACCACAACTACAAAGAGAAAACCCACATGCCACAACTACAGAGAGAAAACCCGCACACCACAACTACAGAGGAGCCCACGCACCATAAGGAAGAGCCCACACAACAAAAGATCCCACACGCCTCAGCGAAGACCCCACATGCCTCAACTAGGACCCAACACAGGCAAACAAAGAAAATTTTTTTAAAAAAATTTAAAAAGAAAAGAAGTCCGGTTGGATATCTTCATTCTGTGACTTCCCTGCTGTGTGACGTGGGCAACTCAGTGAACACCTCTGATCCCCATTCAGTCCCTATGTCTGTAAAACAGGACTAATAATCATGCTTTCCTAATTAAAGCATGTTTGAAATGTTGAGGAAAGGAGAGATTCTAGATGAATGTGAATTATTACTTGTAGTTCCTTTGACATTGCCCGTTCAGTCTACCAAGGGGGAGAGTTAACTGTTAATCACAGTTGCTGGATTTTTCGTGAATTTTTGGCTTAAAATTTAAGCATGAAAATACCTTGCAGAAAATCAGGATACTTACTGCCAAATACCTTCCTAGACCATTGAATGAATTACAAAGAGACAAGAAACCTGGGCTGTGTTCCCAGTTCTGCCGTGTTATACTTGTATGTAGAATGTGTCCTTTCTGAGTCTCAGCAAGGGATTAGGATTTGGGTATTGTGCATTTATGTCAACTGCGAGGAAATTGAAAAGGAGGACGAGGTGGATCATACAGATGTGGTGACTCAGGGGAGGCTGTATCTAGAACTTGCTGACATCTTCCAGGGCTCTGGGCTACTGAACAAGCTGGTGACACCCAGTCGCTTGTAAAGCTGCACCCCACATTGAACCTTCCAGCCCAGTGTGCTTCGTCCCTCACAGTCTGCTCAGCAGGCTCTTAGTTCAGAACTTCTAGTGTGCTTTGTCTCCATGCTGGGCAGGTGCTTATGCATTCCTAGTGGCATTTAGAGCAGGCCAACCTTGAAATCAGAGGAAGTCGGTGCTCATTTGTTCATTAAACCCCACTCTTCCCTGGTGCTAATGCTGGGGTCCTCTCTGTTTCTCTGTAGTTGACCCCATATTGGGCAACTCTGTTACTCACCGAGATCTAAGCTGCTATAGGCCTCAGGGCCTCAGTCACCTTCTCTTTATAAAATGGCAATGTGTCACTGGTCCACTTGGAGGTTCTTCTAAGTCAGACAGTTCCTCTGCTTCCCTGGCAGAGAAACATGGGCCCTTTGTCCTTCAAAGGCAGTGTGGCAAACTCAAATGTTACTCACATGTAGGGTCAAACACCATAACTGATTCAAGAGAGCTGATAAAAAACAGCGGCATACCAAAAGGTAGTACCTGGTCCATGTTTTGGTGGTTGTTGTTTTATATAATCCAGAAATACAGGCCCAGTGTTGCCTTGTCTTCTGCTTTTTAAAGAGAAACCCCAAATCTGATTTTTTATTTTAAATGTATTCATTTTTAAATCATGGCAACTAACTAAATTTTTGAATATACATTGTCATTGGTAATATGCTAGTTCTTAATTGAGGAAAGAGTTCACAGGTGTTTGCCATGTTTTGCTTCATGACTTACATGTACATTATATATAGAGGTACCCTACAATTTATCATCCATACCAGGACAATTCAAGAGAGTAAAAGGGATGGGATTAATAATTTTTTCAGGTATAAACTAGGACATTTCTTTTCAAATATTGCATCCTCCAGCTCCCTGCTTGAAGGAATAGTGAAAGAAGTATTTGTGAAAGGGTGTGGAAATGGGCCTTGACGGATAGGTAGGAAGACGCTCAGGCTGGATTTACATGGCACTGCAGGACCAGTCAAGAGAAATCACTTTGAGAAAGCTCTCCAATGGGCAAAAGTTGGAATATGTCTATCTGGTGAGGTCCAGCCGGGTTAGGAGTATCTTGAAAGGCAAGGCAGAGGGTTCCAGGCTGACGCAGTTGACAATAGGAACTAATGTTTGTTCTTGAGAAGGCAGTGGAATGCAGAATGGATCAGAGGAACAGAACAGGCAATACAAATGGAAGAGGAATTTTCAAGAACTAGGATGCAGAGCATAATTTATTAATACACTGAGCAAACATTTACTGAACACTCACAGTGTGCTGGGCACTGTCCTATTAGCTAAGAGACATAATCCAATGGGAGAATCTGAAATTTTAAAAGAGAATCATCATGTTTCCAAGGGTAGCAGAGGGGATACTACCTGAGTTGATAATTTATAGGAAGAGTGGAAGCAGCCAAGCTAAAGCATTGAGGGGGCAGGGAAAGAGCATCCTAGGCAGAAATGCTTGAATAATAACACGGTGGGGAAAGGGAGTGACCAGCAGCTCTAGTGAGACATTAGGCTAGAGAGCAGGCAAGAATCAGGTGGATCGTGCCTTGAAGCTGGGCTGAAGACAAGCCCTCCAGAGGTCAGACCGCAGGAGGAGATGCAAAAGAAAGCAGAATAGCTTTGGAAAGGGTCAACAGAGGACTTCCCTGGTGGCGCAGTGGTTAAGAATCCACCTGCCAATGTAGGGGACACGGGTTCGAGCCCTGGTCCATGAAGATCCCACATGCCGCGGAGCAGCTAA
This sequence comes from Delphinus delphis, assembly GCF_949987515.2. Taxonomy (NCBI): domain Eukaryota; kingdom Metazoa; phylum Chordata; class Mammalia; order Artiodactyla; family Delphinidae; genus Delphinus; species Delphinus delphis. Next base: position 100,350,673 of record NC_082685.1, on the reverse strand, counting down.
ACCCATGTGCCACAACTACTGAGCCTGCACTCTAGAGCCCACGAGCCACAACTACTGAGCCTGCACTCTAGAGCCCGTGAGCCACAACTACTGAGCCCACGTGCCACAACTACTGAAGCCCACACACCTAGAGCCTGTGGTCCACAACAAGAGAAGCCACTGCAATGCGAAGCCCGAGCACCACAAGGAAGAGTAGCCCCCGCTCGCCACAACTAGAGGAAGCCTGTGCGCAGCAACGAAGACCCAACGCAACCAAAAATAAATAAATAAATTTATTTAAAAAAGGAAAGAAATAAAGAGTCAACAGGTCAGTGGATGAGTGGATGAGATGGGCCAGTGCAGTGTCAGAGAAACAAAGCCAGGAAATGGGGTTTCAGCAGCAGCCTTTAACAGAGAGAGGGTGGGAAGGACAGAGACCCAAAAGAGGGAGGGTTTGGCTAGAAAAAGGTCATTAGTGGGCTCGTGCTTCCATCTCCGAACAGGTTAAGAAGAAGCTAATCCACTATCTTCCCATAGCTACTAACTGCAGAATTGCCTTTCCTACATGTCAGACAGATAGGGAAGTCTCAGCTGCCCAGGCAACTGGTTTTTCACTTCCCTTCTTGTTTGCAGTCTTGTGCCCAGCAGAGGGGGTGGGGCTGGGAACTGTAATCTCTGGTGATTCAGCCAACAGCACACCCTGTGACCACATACCTAGTCCGTGTGTGTTTGTGTGTGTGTGTGTGTGTGTGTGTGTGCATGAGAGAGAGAGTGTGTGTGTGTGTGTGTGTTTATGTGTTCCTCTGCACATTACAGAAGAAAACAACAAGGTGTTAGTCTAACATAGTGTCAAGTTTTCTGAATTATTCTGAGTTGTGAAAAAAGTAGTAAACAGTGGAGCGTCCTCAAAACAGAGACTCCAGGCGCTATCTTCAGTTAACAGCTAGCTTTGTGGGATTCTTGTGCGGATCTGTTTTGGCACTGTGTTACATAATTATTTTTATCTTAGGAGCAGATCTGAGTCATTGAGAGCCAGTGTCTTCTGGGCACTGATATGATACCAGGTGTTGTCAGTGCACAGTTTTCTTCTCGGATGCCTGCCACACTGAGTCTCAGCTGAAGGACTTACTAGGTTTGGTACATGTAGGGTTGGAGGTTATATGTTTTCTAACAGCAAATCCTACCCCCCTGCTGAAAAATTCTAACAACTTGCCTGATCTTTTTTATTTTAGTAATCCCCCCATTAAGAAATGCTATTCTTTGGAGTAAGTTATACCTGTCAGCCATGTAGAAACAGAAAAAAAGATTGAGAAGCCAAATTCATGTCTTTAGAAATTAATTTGTACTTATAAAAACTACCAAAAGGAATTTAAAATACAGTTTTATAATTGCTAGGTATTAATAATATTTATTCTAAATGTATAGCTCACTTTTTACTAATATAATAGAAGTAAACGTGTGTTGACTTACTGTAACTTGACCGTTAATTTGCTGGACTAATAGTTGGGCGTTTTGTGTTTATTCTTTTTCTATTGCAGGAGCTGGTATCAGTGTCAGTGATAATGAATCTGGTCAAGGCAGCCAGGAGGGAGGCACCTTGACTGACTCCCAGATCGTAGAACTCAGAAGGATCCCCATCGCCGACACCCACCTCTAGCACCTCAGTAACCATTAGAATGAGGGTACTTCCCTGTTTGTATTGGCTCTGTGCTAAAACTTTCTAAGTACATGCAGCCGTATAATAGGACTCTGTGAATTGTACTGGATGACTAACCCAGAGGTGATTGTTGTGTTTGGAATATAAATTACTTATCTTTGTGCAATCTGAAAATTAACTGCTATAATGAAAGACTGGATTGATTTGTATCAGTTAATAGGATTGGCATCTCAGTTAATAGAATGTACATATTCCAAGAGTATTAGTTGTTTTTTAATGATGCTACATGGCTAACATTGTTTAATAAAAGTAATAACAATCAATAAAAACCATAGAATCCATTTGGCATGACCCAGGCTCATTATTTATGAGGAAATACTGTGCCTGAGCAAAGAAACAAACTCTATCTAGATGATGTCCAGCACCCCATTTCTTCCCGCATTGATACAGGTGATCCAGATTTAAGACTTCACCTTCATTCCTAAAAACTGTAAAATGTATTGTCTGTTGATTTTGTACCTGAGTGTCGACGGAGTACTGTAGTTTACATAGTCTTTCATCAAAAGTATGTATTTCTGCTCATTATAAAATTAGGGATCTGGGGCTTCCCTGGTGGCGCAGTGGTTGAGAGTCCGCCTGCCGATGCAGGGGACACGGGTTCGTGCCCCGGTCCGGGAAGATCCCACATGCCGCGGAGCGGCTGGGCCCGTGAGCCATGGCCGCTGAGCCTGCATGTCCGGATCCTGTGCTCCGCAACGGGAGAGGCCACAGAAGTGAGAGGCCCACGTACCACAAAAAACAAAAAAAATTAAAAAAGAAATTAGGGATCTGAACATTTTCCAGAATGAATGTTCTGTTCCCGGTTAAAAATAACTCCATCAAGCATTTTAGTACAGCTAAGAAGAGGATCATCCAAACAGTGCAGAGTTTGTTTGGGAGAAATATTTCTTGGTTTGGATTTTTCAGTCTTTGTCTTGGAATGAGAAATCAGCAAGTCTGTCCTAGAACAAACCCTATTATGTTCAAGATGATTTCATTGACTATGGTTCCAGAGGAATCATTAAGAACAGAACAAGTTTGTTCTAAGAAAGCCTTTTTGACCTTTTATTTTTGAATTCCTAAGTATTTGGGGGAAAATCAGTAGTCATTTCAAGAAAAAATTTGAAAATCTGCCTAAGGGAAAATTTTGTTCTGTTAATCATTTCACTTAAAACCATAATTAAAACACCCAAGTGTTCTATCATCACTGTGAAGCATGGCTTTATTTTTTATAAAATAAGGTGGCATTACTGATCTTGATGAATTATAAAATGACTCTCCTTTCTTCTTCCTGTTGGTCCTCCCCTACTTCCATCTCCTCGTATATTAAGCTTTGATCAGTGACTTTTTAGGTAGGAAACAGAAGCTGCACAACAAAATCAAACAGCCTAAAAGACAAAGGCAGCATCATTGGCAGAGTTATAATCCTTTTTAGGAAGTTTAGAAATGGTGCTAATAAGATTGAATTTACGTTACATGACAAATAAGTTAGTGTCTCTCTCAACCTACAGCATTGTACTGTAGTCTCTTCCAAAATAAGAAGCAATTGATGGAATTGATTGTAAAATAAAAATTTAACATGAAAATTTTGAAATTGGTAATAAGCATTTTAAAATTGTTAATAGGTTTTAATGAATTTGAGGCTAAGATAATGATTACAGAAATGTGAGATTTCATGGTGTGGAATCCATGAGTCATAATTACTATAACTTTTTTTTGCAGATTCCTCGATTCCTATTTGTCACTTAAGGTAAAGTTATTATCAGCATTTTTGAAGTGCCTAAATGGATTATAACTACACCATAATGAATTCTCTAACAAAGACAATTGTCAGTAGCTATTTTCATTTCTACGTGTTGTCAGAATTTGGGAAAATCTGGCCAAAAACATGACCAATCACAGACACCTTTCTTATTTCAGCTTACTGAATTTCTATTGTTATCCCAAACGCCATCTTGATAAAGAATCAAAAGAAACTCCTGCCACTGATCAGCATGATTCTTTAAACATTAGAAGGAAAGGGCAAGATTTCTAGAAGCCGCAGTGCTAAAACAAATAAGCTTCATATTCCAACAGCAGCAATATTTTGCCATCCGGTTTCCTCTCAATGTAGAGTGAGATGGGACATCAGCCAGGGAAGGATAGTACCAGGTAGGAGGAAGCAGATCAAACCAAAGTCTTAAAAATGAAAACTCGAAGACTAGAACTAAAACACCTTGTGATCTTTGTTTTTCAGGAGGTTTTATGCTCCCTTTCTCCATGACTTTTTTTTTTTTTTTTTTTTTCCGGTACGCGGGCCTCTCACTGTTGTGGCCTCTCCCGTTGCAGAGCATAGGCTCCGGACGCGCAGGCTCAGCGGCCATGGCTCACGGGCCCAGCCGTCCCGGGGCATGTGGGATCTTCCCAGACCGGGGCACAAGCCCGTTTCTCCAGCATCGGCAGGCGGACTCTCAACCACTGCGCCACCAGGGAAGCCCCTCTCCATGACATTTTTAAAATAGCTTTATTAAGATAGAATTCACATGCAATACAACTCACCCATTTAAAATGTGCAATTTAGTGGTATTTGATTATATTTGATTATTGGGGGGTTTTACAATTAATTTTTATTGGAGTATAGTTGCTTTACAATGTTGTGTTAGTTTCTGCTGTACAGCAAAGTGAATGAGTTATACGTATACATATATCCCCTCTTTTTTAAAATTTCCTTCCCATTTAGGTCACCACAGAGGATTAAGTAGAGTTCCCTGTGCTATACAGTAGGTTCTCATATTGGGTTTTTTTAATTGTTGTAAAATATGTGTAACACCAAATTTGCCATTTTAGCCATCTTTAAATGTAGTTTTTAAATTCAGTGATATTAATTATACTCACAATGTTGTATAATCATTACCTCTATTTCCAAAACATTTTTATCACCCTCAGACAGAAACTGTGTATTCATCCCATCTCTTTGACATTTCCTTCCCTCTGTCAGTAGACACCTAATATTTCTTTGGGAAATGTCTCTGCTTCTGCACTTTTGTAACTATTTAAAATTTGTTTTTCTTGTTGCTTTAGTTTTTTTCTCAACTTTTTTTTTTTTTTTTTTTTTTTTTAAAAATGTTAAGGCAAAAAAGAAGGATTTTCCTAATTTGGATGCAAGTGCAGACAGGTATGCATTTGAGGTATGGAGCAGCAGTAGAGCCCACAGAATTCCAACCAAGACGGGAGCCTAGGCAAATGAAAATCATAGTAAGCAAAACACAGAACGAATTCCACCCTGGAACTGTATCTTTGTGTTGGCTTTCAATCTCTTGAGGTGTTTTAGGGTTTAATTAATACTTTCCATGGTTCCTAAATCTGACCAGAGAAGTTTAAATACGCAGTGGGGGTATGGCTGGAAAAAGAAAATGCCATTCAGGAATATAGCTCCCAAACAACTTAGCCTTGTGTTTACCAGCACTTAAGATCCACCTTGAGTTTAGCCTTAAGTACTCTGGGTAGATCGTTTGAGGGTAGGTCTCAATCAGATCGGTAGGTAATGTTGAGTTTTCAAAGCAGCTGGGTGGCAGAGTGGATCTCCTCTAGACAGCCTGACCTTGATAGGAACAGAGAAAGCAACATGGGAAATTCTGTGTTTCATGTGGTTTTTAATTGTTAATGGCATGGACTCAGTTCCCCAGTACTGCTCTAGCAGGATGTAAGTCAAAGGACCACATTGCCTATAAGTAACATATTTAAAGAATGGACCAAGTGACTGAGGCTTGGAACTCTTCCATTATCTTGAATCTCTTTTAGTCTAATTGACTAGTGAAATAAAGGTGAATGATATTCTTATTGGTAAGATTTAGTTGGTACATTGATGTTGTTATTCAATACATCTCACGTACCTAAACTTTTCACTCATAAAAATAATTTCAACATCATAATAGAAAACCAAACTCACCTTTGCAAAAATCTAGAAAGCCCCAGATGCTTTATTAAACTATAACACATACTAGCACATACAATGAATACATGCACAGTATTTTTAAGAAATAATAGCCCTGAGGGGGAAGAAACTTTACTTCTGTTGTGGTCTGTAACTATTCAAATCACCCTGACAAGTTTGGCAACCCTCTTAATTAAAAATTACTACACTGGAGATAAAAGAGTTTAACAATTATGGTTAATAAACATCTTTTACTTAAGTAACTTACATGGTTTCAGGAAAAGAAGCAAATGGAGAATAACTTTGTTGCCCATCATCTATGACAGTGGGATGCAGTTATCAAACACTGTTGCCATGGTCCTTGGGAGCACTATGGGATGCTTCAGTTCAGTGCCCAGCCTGCCCCTGCCAGGGACTCAGCAATGGGGCCCAATAGCTTAGGCAGTGCTGTGAGCACCAGGGTTAGTGCTGAAGTCCCTAGAAAGACTCAGCTCAAGGAAGCTGTTAGCATTTGCAGGGCATGAAATGGTATGTTAGTCCTGTGAGAAAAGATAAGTACTCACTGTTTTCTAACAGATAAAAGGATTCCAACTTAAGCAGAGTAAACTATGTTCTTCCCTGTGACTAGCCTTTAGGAGTCTGAGCAAAATCACAGATTTGATATTTTTTTAAAATTTAAGAATGTATTGATACCATTTGTTTTATAATAAGAATGAAGGGAAGAGGCAATGCAAATCATTTCAGTATCACTTATTTGATTATATTTATTTCAAAGGTAAGGGTGTATGCTCATGAGAGAGAGAAACAGAAAAGAAAAAGGAAGGAAGGGAGGGAGGGAAAGGAGGAAAAGAAAGAGAGATTGAAAAACGAATAAAAGAATTCTGGGAGGGCTTCCCTGGTCGTGCAGTGGTTGGGAGTCTGCCTGCCGATGCAGGGGACATGGGTTTGTGCCTCGGTCCGGTAGGATCCCACATGCCGCAGAGCGGCTGGGCCCGTGAGCCATGGCCGCTGAGCCTGCGCGTCCGAAGCCTGTGCTCCGCAACGGGAGAGGCCACAACAGTGAGAGGCCCGCGTACTGCCAAAAAAAAATAAAATAAAATACTGCACGATTCCACTTATAAGGTATCTAAAATAGTCAAATTCACAGAATCAGAGTGTGGAATGGTTGTTGCCTGGGGCTGAGGGCAGGGAGAAATGGGGAGTTACTAGTAAACAGACATAAAGCTTCAGTTAGGCAAGATGAATAAGCTCTAGAGATCTGTTCTTCAATATTGTACCTATAGGCAACAACACTGTATTGTACATTTAAAGTTTTGTAAGAAGGGTAGACCTCACGTTCAGTGTTCTTACCACAATAAAATAAACAATTTTTCAAATTGTTAGCAGGACTGCTTGCTCACTGTTCTTCACTGCAAGTGCTAGCATTGCATGGAGAAGGAAGTTCAAACAATTTTTTTAAATGTTTTCCAGTCTCTTCTGGAACTCCTAGTTAACCTGTCACAGAACCCCTAATGACATCTGCAGAGCCCCAAAAGAGAAACGCACATTTGCCTGTAAGCTCCTGAAGAGCAGGAACTACGTCTTACTCGTTTTGGTATCCTGAGCACCTAGCACAATGCCTGGAACAAAATTGATGACCAGTAAGAACTTGTTCAACTGAAAAATAATTACCCTATTCGGATAGCTAATTAGAGAATAATTTTTCTTGATCTTTTATAGTTTTAGTTACAGATGTTTTGCCTTTAAGAATCCAAATGAATGGCAGTTATTGCACAAATCAGATGCCGTATCATCTTCACGTTACCAACAGCTTTCATTTCCAAAGCTATAATTTGTTGAATTATATATATGTAATTCATGCTGCTTCCTAGTCATCCAAGGAGTCTTGAAAACCACTGAAGACTATGAAAAACTTGTCATTTTCATTTTGGCAGTAGTCTATATAACAAGTTTCAAACTAGGATAGTTTTTTTAAGGCTTACTAGGCAAGGAGGAGGCCAAACCAAAAGTAAACAGACAACAAGAGGTGATGTTTACTCTTCATATCTCATTGTTATTCCATGACCTGTTAGTCATAAGGGCTTTGTGTGGGAAATTACATATGCATGAATATTTTGTAACCAAAGGGTTATAATCTACAATCTTTCTCATACTTAATTGGTTCCACAGTAGGAAGTCAAAGAAGTATATATGTGTCATTTCATGGTTGATTCATTACGCCCGTACTAAATATATTTGAAATAACGGTCTGCATTGTAACACTCAAACCTAGATAACATATAATTTCTAATCTTAGTGAGCCAAGGGAATAAGACTAATTGTACTCTGAAGCTAAGAAGTCAGTGTCTACCAGATTAATTGTTAGTGTCCAAGGTTCAGAAGAACACACTATCATCTTCATAACTGAGCATGCCTTTACCCCATGCTGTTAAGAACTGATTATGAATAAGAGTCAAGACCTTCCCATATTCAACCACTTCGTGATTTCTCAAGACAACCCAAAAGATTATGAGTCAAAAGTCATTGTTTCTTGTCATTATCCAAGATAAAGACTGATCTGTGGAAAGTAGACTTTCTTTCTGGCAAAGGACAAAAATATGTTTGAAGAAAACAAGTAATTTTTTAAATAAACATTTTAAAGTCAGCCAAAAATAGTTGATAAATTGCTCAAAAATCACAGTTTGCCTGTGTAGATGCTATAGACTATATAACAGAATTGCCAGATTGGAAGGATGAACAGAAAGATGAACAGATTTTATTTGAATTTATCTTTGGTCCAAGTATTTTAAAACTCTGTAAATTAGAACTGTATAAAATATTTTGAAAGAGAGAAAAAACATTTGTTTAATTCTACAAAATCTCTCTTTTTGTCTTAGCTTGTAAGACTGCTCACATAGTAAAGAAGGTTTTGGATCTTTACCCTTTGTCTTCCTATTTACCGTTTCCCCTTTTCCTCATACTGGCACACTTATTTTATATGAGAAACAATTTCTTAAAATTTATATAAAAATCATGTATTTTGGACTTCCCTGGTGGCGCAGTGGTTAAGAATCCGCCTGCCAATGCAGGGGACACGGGTTCGAGCCCTGGTCTGGGAAGATCCCACATGCCATGGAGCAACAAAGCCCGTGCGCCACAACTACTGAAGCCTGCGCACCTAGAGCCCGTGCTCCGCAACAAGAGAAGCCACCACAATGAGAAGCCCACGCACCGCAACGAAGACCCAATGCGGGCAAAAATAAATAAATAAATTTATTTTAAAAAACCCAAACATTAAAATAAATAAATAAAATAAATAAAATCATGCATTTAAATAAAGTATATCACATTTTTCACTCCATATGAGAAAGTTTGATTATAAATAAGGATTCTGATGGATAAACAACAAGGTTCTAATGTATAGCAAGGGAACTATAGTCAATGGAAAAGAATATGAAAAAAGAATGTCTCCATGTGTATAACTGAGTCGCTTTGCTTTACAGCAGACATTGGCACAGCATTGGAAATCAACTAGACTTCAATTTTTTTTAAAAGGAAAAAAAATAAGGATTCTGATAAAAGTTTAGCTTATATTAAGATGAAGTGCACCTGCTTGCTCATCAAAAAGAAAAGAGAAAAAAGACAAAAAATGGAGATGGGTGATGTTCAGCCAGTTCTCCTGAGAGCCTAAGTCACCACCTGATCATGATTCATCTGCTGGAGATGAGCTGTAGGCTCAAGTACAAAAGCATGCATTAGAGGCTAGACAGCCAGACAGGGAGAGCAGAGCAATAGAAAATGTTTCTATTTGTGTTTTTATCTTATCGTTAGGGTTTGTTTAAGGCTGATAGCAGCTCTAAAATATTGCAGTTTACTCCTTAACACAGAGATGTTGACCCTTAGATTGGATTAGCTACTGCATTAGAGGCACTGTTACAGTATTCAATCACACTAACTTCTTCACAGCAAGGAAGGTCTTCTGTCCCCAGAGAACAGATTGACGTTGGAGATCTGCAGCCCAGAACGAGAATCTCTCCCCTCCCAACCTCAGCTGCCCCAATGCAGGCACCTGCATTTGTGCCTCAGGTGCTTGGGGATATTTGAGAGCCAGAAAGGCCCACTTTTGTGTGCTGATCGTGCTCAGAACAAGTAAAGGACCAAAACGGTCAGCATGTTCTTCTCACCTCACATCACTTCCACTTTGTAGCTGGAAATACCAGGTAATTTTTTTTCCTTTCACCGTTCCCACCTATATCCTCCCCACTGAGTGTTGAAATATGGGGTATGTAATCCACACTGGATTTTTAGAAACTCATTTCATAAATACCTCCACTCCATTACTGCCTTTAGGGAAGTGAAAAGCAGTTGGTGTTTTCCACCTTCTAGGATTTTCACCAACAAACTATGTTTTCAGCGTAGATGAGGCAGAAAGACACTTAACTGTAAGTGTTCTCAATGCAAGTTGTGTTTTTGGTAAAGACAGGCAAGATTTTTCTGTATGTGGGTGAATTATTTTGATATAAGATAGAGACAAGAGGCGAGATGGGATGAACCTCTTTGCTCTCTCCTCAGCTCAGGAGGTTTTGGGATACTCTCCTCCCCTCCCCTCCCCTCTCCTCCCCTCCTTTCTTCCTCCTCCTCCCTTTAGGTTCTCTGAGGTAGTTGTTAGGGGTTAACAAATTAGCAAGTCCAAACAATTATTCATAGTTTAATAATGATTTATTTTATTTAAACAGTGATCAGTTTCCTTATGACATTCAGACTAGTAGACTATGCTTGTTAATAGCTAGGAAACCCTATAAGGAAATTACTTTCTTGGACTTGAAAGGAACTTATACAAATAAATATGACCAATTGTATACTCTACAACTAAAGAAAAATGTATAGAACATATACTGGATTTTCATAATAGAGCAAACAATAAAAGGAATGAATCCCAACAGGTGGAGAAATTTATTTTTTGAAGGGTCACAAGTAGATGCAGTTATTAGAAATAAAGTAGGAATTGAACATGCTTTAAAGACAAGGTAGGGCTTCCCTGGTGGCACAGTGGTTGAGAATTTGCCTGCTAATGCAGGGGACACGGGTTCAAGCCCTGGTCTGGGAGGATCCCACATGCCGCGGAGCAACTAGGCCCGTGAGCCACAACTACTGAGCCTGCGCGTGTGGAGCCTGCGCTCCGCAACGAAAGAGGCCGCGATAGTGAGAGGCCCGCGCACCGCGATGAAGAGTGGCCCCCACTTGCCACAACTAGAGAAAGCCCTCGCACAGAAACGAAGACCCGACACAGCAAAAATTAATTAATTAATTAATAAACTCCTACCCCCAACATCATCTTAAAGACAAGGTAAATTGGATTTATTTTGCAATACAATTATTGAAGTCAAGGAGTAAAAGACAAAAGCACTATAAAATATCTGACAAATTTGGAACACAAAAGATTTGTGTTGGAAAATGGCAGATTAATGTCTGCCTATTTTACTTAAAGGTGAGCTTAGAAACAGAATTATTCACTGATTACTCTGAAAAGCTCTCTTTGCAAACGCCCAAAATTTTCTAAAATTCTATTGGATTTAGCCTGCTGCTTCATTTCTACAAGAGAGTAGCTTATATTTTCTATTAAAACACATACAACTGCTTACTTTTCTTGGCTTCATGGTACCGTACTTGAGATTATATACTCCTATCTCATCCAATCAACAGATGTTTATAGGCAAAGTTCAGTGGATTTTGTATTTTGCTCAAATATTATCTCTAGAATACAGGGTTGTCCATTTGGAATTAAAAGATTCCTTCACTTTCCAGCACTTTAGCTATTTGTTTTGCTGTCCTTGGAGAACAGCCATTCTTTGCAGGACTTAGATCGCAATAAATAACACTGAGACCACAAGCTAGAAACTCTCTAAAGATGACAAGCCTTTTAATTTCAGTGATTTGTACTTCTCTTTGCATCCACACCTCCAAAGCATAGTTGCTGAAGACTTAGACCTTCAGAGTGGAAAAATGCCAATCGGATATATAATAAATTTCATGCATTTCATCAACTCGATTCCAGTTGTCATATGGTACAATCTTAGAAACCAAGGCCCTGTATGGCTTTTGGAATACACAATAGTTGGTTACTGTTTTAGGACTAAACTGTGTAATGTGAAGCAGAGTGGGGAATTGCTCACACTCTGCCTGCTTCAAGGCAAAGTAAAAATTAAGCTCAGCATGTCATCACATATTTACAAGTGACTTATGTGAGCATTCTTTATAAATAGATTTTGACAGTGCCAAGGTTTCCAATAAAATAGGAAACCATTAAAATGGTTTATCGTTTATCATTTTTATTATGGGAAAAACAGGGAGAACCCTGATTCCCCTCAGGCAGTAATTGACCCTTCAGGAACTGTAAAAGAATCATAGACAATGGTGCAAACTATTAAATTCATTCCCAAATGAATTTCCCAAATAGGTAGGCTTTTTAAAATATGGCTTCTACAATGACCACCTTGGCAGTACGTATGTTCATGGCATGCGAAGAAGTACACATAATAAAAGATTTTATAAGCTTTCTTTCGATGACATTGATGAGCTGTAGTTCAGTTTTCTCTAATAACTCTAAAGCTTCATTTCAAAGAAGAGACCATCATTTGTTTTAAAGAAAAATGTAACAGGGGTAAGATTAGAAATTTACACATGATACGTGCCCTTCTACGGTACAAATTTTATGGACAGTGAAATAAATGTAGGAAGAAAGCTCTTGTGAAGTCACTTGAGAGAGAATATTTTTAGAGTGTCTTAAAAATATGAATGAATAGGACTTCCCTGGTGGCACAGTGGTTAAGAATCTGCCTGCCAATGCAGGGGACACGGGTTTGATCCCTGGTCCGGGAAGATCCCACATGCCGCAGAGCAACTAGGCCTGTGCGCCACAACTGCTGACCCTGCATTCTAGAGCCCATGAGCCACAACTATGGAGCCAATGTGCCACAACTAATGAAGCCCATGCGCCTAGAGCCCTTGCTCTGCCACAAGAAAAGCCACTGCAATGAGAAGCCCGCGCACCGCAACGAAGAGTAGCCCCCGCTCACCACAACTAGAGAAGCCCGCCACGCAGCAACGAAGACCAAACACAGCCAAAATAAATAAATAAATAAATTTATTTATTTAAAAAAAAATGAATAAGACAACTTTTATAATACAACCAAAGTTTATAGCTAACAAAGTTATATACAGTAAAATTCTACATATTTACATATATGCAAATATAAAAATATATTTCCATATTATATGTATATAAATATATAACATATACATTTATATATTACACTTACAATGTAAGTATATATTTACACACATCTTCACAGACACACAGCATACATATATATATAAAACAAGTTAATAGTGTTCGGAGATTTTCCATTTTTTCTTAGGTTTTCGTGTATTTTTCAAGTTTTCTACAAAGAACACGTATTATCTTTGAAATCAGAGAAAGTATATAGCTTTTTCGAAATTATTTTAGCCCTGAATTTAGCACAGGTGGTATTTAAGACACCTCTTTTTTTTTGCTCAATTTCTAGTGAAACAATTATAGCTAGTGAGATCTTTTTAAAAGCAGTTTTAGGTTTACAATAAAATTGAGAGGAAGGGACAGAGATTCCCCATATACCTCCTGCCCTGATACTTGCATAGTCTCCCCTATTATCAACATCACTCCCCAGAATGGTACTTTGTTAGGACTGAGGAACCTACGCTGACACATCATAATCATCCAATATCCAAAGTTTACCTTACAGTTCACTCTTGATGTTGTAATTCTCTGGGTTTGGATAAATATATAATGATGTAATCCATCATTATTAACTCATACATAGTATTTTCACTGCCTTAAAAATCTTCTGTGCTCTACCTATTTCTCTCTCCACCACCCACCCCTACCCCTGGCTGGTGAGATTTTTAGACTGAGGTGAGGACCTTGAACACCCTGTTCCTGGAGGAAATTACCTGCTTTTATAATCTGCTCCGTAGATGATATTAGGAGACCTCAGTGATTGACTCACAGTGACCACCATGAGCCTCGGGACCACTGGAGCCATGGGCGCTAGAGTCTTGGGGAGCTCTACTCATAAGCTCTTAGACTTCCCTCTCAGCCTAAGGAAATCTTGAATTTGTGTGTGGAAAGCAAGGGGGAAAAGAAAAGGGAAGCTCCAACCCACAGGAAAGGTCTGTCACTGGCAGTTTATAGACGGAACAAAGGAGTGCTTTTATCCCAATCAGTGCGTGCCACAATGTTAGCATACTTTAAAGATAATGACATATATTTGGTGGTTATTCACCGAAGAGTGAACATTTGGGGTATTATTTTAGATGTTTGGATTTTTTATATGTTTCAGAAAAAAAAAAAAAAAAACTTCTATATTTTAAAGAAACTGTTAGCTCTAATTTTTTACCCTTCAGATGTTTGGAAATTTCAAATAACTGCTCCAAATCTGATCACTAAATATTTCTTTTGTTGCACAGAAACTGACTTTTAAGTCACTGTATTTAAGTACTAAAAAGCAAAGGGAAAAACGGGTCCTCTTCTGCCACTTTCTCTGGACTCCCAGGCCCAGCATGCTTCATATCTAACTGCATGCAATCCACACCTTCTCCTCATACAGTTCCCATCCTCACAGCACCCTCTACTCAGCAAGCTCACAGCTTCCAGCCTCTCCTATTTTGAAATACATGTAGCATAACTCAGTATTGTTTTAAAAAATCTTTTTCTATATTAAAGAACTTTATAGTTCTTTGATTTTTTCCTATCTTATATTTTTAAATAAACTTAATAGATTGTGCTTCATTTACAGTTGTATGAAATAGATATTCTTTTAATTATAGTTGTCAAAAATAAGTCAGTCTACTTTTATACAAATTGAGGTCCATTGAGAGGTGTCCTGCTCAGTTCTAAAATTAGATCAGTACATCCACAAAGTGTTTTCTATCTAGGGAGGCCCTCCATGCCCGATGCCATCTGTTTTCTCCTGCTCTTCAACCCACCCCCCTCCCCTTGAATATTCTCTCTCTGAGTAATATTTTTCGGCTTCTTTATTCTTTCTTTTATTCTCTTACTGTGACAACATCAAAGACAATATCATAACCAAAGAGATACTATGTTAATCAGGATAATTAATGTTAGCTATTGTAAGAAACAAATAGCAACTTTCAGTGGCTTAAGTTTATTTCTTGTTTTGCAAAATTCAATATTCCTCCCCTCCAAACAATGACTTAGGAGACCCAGCTCCTTCTATCTTGTGGTAGCATCATCTTTCAGACCCTCAGAATCCTTCATTTTTAGCAGAGTGGCCTGGGAAAGAGAGAGAGAGTAGAAATCTTCATGGGATATGTTGTGATCAGAACTACAAGTTCATTGGCCAGAGCTCAGTCACATGACTGAGTACAAGAGGGGCCAGGAAATATGTTGAACTGTGCACCATGAAGGAGTGTATCTAGGTAAACACCAAGAGCCTATACCACTCAATTCTTTCCATAATCACACCATCTCAGGTGACCAACCCTTATCTGGGACATGTTTTATGCACACCCTCCTCTTACCATCCAAGCCACCCTGTTGCCTTCTCTGTCTTACCTCTCTGGCACTATCATTTTAACTCACCCATAGCTATTCGTCCCACAATCCCAGTAAATTCCTTCCTGCCAACCCTCACCACTGTACTTCAATTTCCAGGTAAGAATCAAACACTTCCAAAGCTAATATCCTTGCCTCAGTTTGTGTTTATCCTTTCAGTGTTTGTAAAGAACAAAAAAATGATGGAGAAATAAGCCAGTAGAATCATCACCAGCCACCATAGGAAACTATTAATACTAAGAATAAGAAACAATAAAAATGGCTATGATGAAAATTCTAGAGAAGAGAGAAGCTGAAGTAAGAACTTAGAGTTTTTCATAAAAGATTAACACAATATTACTTGATACTCTGATACAGGTCTACAATCCTTCAAAATTCCCTGAGATGAAAAGGTAAATCCTCAGTGCCAGAATAGAATGCCTGGGGGTAGAAACTAGAGTTATGAAAGAGAAGTGCTCCAAAGAACAAGCTACATGAGGAAACATCTTGCAATTTTCAGACCTGAGGTCAATGACCCAAAGATGAGTTGAAATATTCTGAAATACAATCTCTTACACCAGACGTCACTACTAAACCAGATATTTTTCTTCCCCGGAAACAAAAAAAAAAAAACCATGATGAAAAGACCTCACAGCTCTTCTGGAATTCAAAATCATACAAACACTGCTGGAAAAATAAATAGAGGGAGGTACTAAGGGATTTCCTAGCCTTTGCTTGTATCCATTAAATTAATCATATACAATAAAATTAAAATGTTCCTATTTGACTTTATAATAAGTCAAATTTGACTTTTCTTTATAAGGCATTTTATAGTTTTTCAAACTTTGTTTAGGTTTATCTTATTAACTTCTTTATCTGTATCTCTTGAATAACTTAAGGGAGTATAACAGTCCTTCTGATTTAGATTGACTTGTTGCTATTGAAACTTTTTTTTGATCAAAATTATTCTAAAGCTTTACACCAGGTCAGATTTTTCTTGGCTGATTGGGGCAATAGTAGGTATTATAATTAAAAGTGAAGAAACAACTTAGATCAGAATAAAAAATTTTCCCTGGCTCTTTTACGTACAGGAAATCATAGATTATTCTTTTCCAAAGGGTAAAAAAACAAGCTTGTGTGAGTAATAAGACAAATTTTTACACAAATAACCAATAACATGAGCTAGGCAGATGTTTATAAATTCTTTCATTTGTGCCATTTCTCTGGGAAGTTATTCAATTTGGGAAAAAGAAAATCATTTAAAGCGCAAGAGAATAGATGCTTTGCTCTTGGGACCTTATTATAATATGCCAGAGACAAAGTTCGAGTCATTCTTATTGTTAATAAGTCTGAACTGTAAAATCATGAATAGTGTGATAGATTCTTTTGGTTGCAGAAAGATCCACATATAACCAGCTTCTGTGATAACAGGAAATTGACAATTTATTATAAAATTACTGGTCATGGTATGGAACTCTTTTCTCTACCCCTCTGTCTCCCTTCAGACTAGATTTCTGTGCTTCCTGGGTAGCTATGAGAGAAAATGTGGCTGACAAAATATACCAACCTATCCTCCGTTTAGGAAAGTACCTCGGGCTTCCCTGGTGGCGCAGTGGTTAAGAATCCGCCTGCCAATGCAGGGGACACGGGTTCGAGCCCTGGTCTGGGAGGATCCCACATGCCGCGGAGCAACTAGGCCCGTGAGCCACAACTACTGAGCCTGCGCGTCTGGAGCCTGTGCTCCGAAACGAGAGGCCGCGATAGTGAGAGGCCCGCGAACTGCGATGAAGAGTGGCCCCCGCTCGCCGCAACTAGAGAAAGCCCTCTCACAGAAACGAAGACCCAACACAGCCAAAAATAAATAATAAATAAATTAAAAAAAAGAAAGTATCTCAATCAAGTCCCAATTCTTAATTCCTGCAAATGAATCTCAGGTTGTTGCAGTTTGAATCAGGGTTTCAACCTCTGATTCAATCAAATTTGGGGCTGGGTCATTTCATACAAATGGGGGTTAAAGGTGCACTGCTGGTACAGTTCAAGAAAAAACACAATATACAGTAATAAACAAGGGCAAGAACAATGTTAGCATTAAAGGCTGGAAAAGTAAGCTTGCACAATGATGAATCAACACCTTAACTAAAATTGTTTATTAATCTGGCTGATTAGCTGTCAGCTTTAGTAGCACATTACACACAATCTCAATGAGCTACTTAAAGAGCCAGGTTAATGTACTAGTTGCATCATTGGCCTCCTCAGACAACTCACAACCACGACGAAGATTCCCAAGGAATGGCTCATCCATCTACCTATCCATCTGTCTGTCTCTGTCTTCTGTCTCTGTCTCTATCTGATCCACTATTTTGTGTTGCCACACAGGCTCTGAATTGTTTAGCTTTAGGGCACTCAATGCACAAAGACTGTGATGTGTATATCATCTTCTGGTTCTACTGTACAGCAGTCCTTTTCATATGACACAACAATTAAAGGCTTGTTTTTGTATCCATTCAGCCAGTCTGTGTCTTTTGGTGGGAGCATTTAGTCCATTTACATTTAAGGTAGTTATCGATATGTATGTTCCTATTCCCATTTTCTTAATTGTTTTGGGTTTGTTATTGTAGGTCTTTTCCTTCTCCTTGTGTTTCTTGCCTAGAGAAGATCCTTTAGCATTTGTTGTAAAGCTGGTTTGGTGGTGCTGAACTCTCTCAGCTTTTGCTTGTCTGTAAAGGTTTTAATTTCTCCATCAAATCTGAAAGAGATCCTTGCTGGGTAGAGTAATCTTGGTTGCAGGCTTTTCTCCTTCATCACTTTAAATATGTCCTGCCACTCCCTTCTGGCTTGCAGAGTTTCTGCTGAAAGATCAGCTGTTAACCTTATGGGGATTCCCTTGTGTGTTATTTGTTGTTTTTCCCTTGCTGCTTTTAATATGTTTTCTTTGTGTTTAATTTTTGACAGTTTGATTAATATGTGTCTTGGCGTATTTCTCCTTGGATTTATCCTGTATGGGACTCTCTGTGCTTCCTGGACTTGTTTAACTATTTCCTTTCCCATATCAGGGAAGTTTTCAACTATAATCTCTTCAAATATTTTCTCAGTCCCTTTCTTTTTATCTTCTTCTTCTGGAACCCCTATAATTCAAATGTTGGTGCATTTAATGTTGTCCCAGAGGTCTCTGAGACTGTCCTCAGTTCTTTTCATTCTTTTTTCTTTATTCTGCTCTGCAGTAGTTATTTCCACTATTTTATCTTCCAGGTCACTTACCTGTTCTTCTGCCTCAGTTATTCTGCTATTGATCCCATCTAGAGTATTTTTAATTTCATTTATTGTGTTGTTCATCGTTGTTTGTTTCATCTTTAGTTCTTCTAGGTCCTTGTTAAATATTTCTTGCATTTAGTCCATTGTATTTCCAAGATTTTGGGTCATCTTTACTATCATTATTCTGAATTCTTTTTCAGGTAGACTGCCTATTTCCTCTCATTTGTTAGGTCTGGTGGGTTTTTATCTTGCTCCTTCATCTGCTGTGTGTTTTTCTGTCTTCTCATTTTGCTTATCTTACTGTGTTTGGGGTCTCCTTTTTGCAGGCTGCAGGTTCGTAGTTCCCGTTGTGTTTGGTGTCTGTCCCCAGTGGCTAAGGTTGGTTCAGTGGGTTGTGTAGGCTTCCTAGTGGAGGGGACTAGTGCCTGTGTTCTGGTGGATGAGGCTGGATCTTGTCTTTCTAGTGGGCAGGTCCACGTCTGGTGGTGTGTTTTGGGGTGTCTGTGGACTTATTATGATTTTAGGCAGCCTCTCTGCTAATGGGTGGGGTTGTGTTCCTGTCTTGCTAGTTGTTTGGCATAGGATGTCCAGCACTGTAGCTTGCTGGTCGTTGAGTGAAGCTGGGTGCTGGTGTTGAGATGGAGATCTCTGGGAGATTTTCGCCATTTGATATTATGTGGAGCTGGGAGGTCTCTTGTGGACAAGTGTCCTGAAGTTGGTTCTCCCACCTCAGAGGCACAGCACTGACTCCTGGCTGCAGCACCAAGAGCCTTTCATCCACAGGGCTCAGAATAAAAGGGAGAAAAAGTAGAAAGAAAGAATTAGTACAAGCAGAAAGAAAGAAAGGAGGGAGGGAGGGAGGGAGGGAGGAGGGAAGGAAGGAAGGAAGGAGGGAAGGAAGGAAAAAAGAAAGAAAGAAGATAAGTAAAATAAAATAAACTAAGATAAAATATAATAAAGTTATTAAAATAAAAAAATAATTATTAAGAAAAAAACGGACGGATAGAACCCTAGGAAAAATGGTGGAAGCAAAGCTATACAGACAAAATCTCACACAGAAGCATACACATACACACTCACAAAAAGAGAAAAAGGGGAGAAAATCATAAATCTTGCTCTCAAAGTCCACCTCCTCAATTTGGGATGACTCGTTTTCTATTCATGTATTCCACAGATGCAGGGTACATCAAGTTGATTGTGGAGCTTTAATCCGCTGCTTCTGAGGCTGCTGGGAGAGATTTTCCTTTCTCTTCTTTGTTCTCACAGCTCCCAGGGGTTCAGCTTTGGATTTGGCCCCGCCTCTGCGTGTAGGTCCCCGGAGGGTGTCTGTTCTTCGCTCAGACAGGACGGGGTTAAAGGAGCCGCTAACTCGGGGGCTCTGGCTCACTCAGGCCTGGGGGAGGGAGGGGCACGGAGTGCGGGGCGGGCCTGCGGTGGCGTAGGCCAGCGTGACGTTGCACCAGCCTGAGGCGCGCCGTGCGTTTTCTCGGGGGAGTTGTCCCTGGATCCCGGGACCCTGGCAGTGGCGGGCTGCACAGGCTCCCCAGAAGCGGGGTGTGGATAGTGACCTGTGCTCGCACACAGGCTTCTTGGTGGCGGCAGCAGCAGCCTTAGCGTCTCATGCCCGTCTCTGGGGTGCGCGCTTTTAGCCGCGGCTCGCGGCCGCCTCTGGAGCTCCTTTATACAGCGCTCTTAATCCCCTCTCCTCGCGCACCAGGAAACAAAGAGGGAAGAAAAAGTCTCTTGCCTCTTCGGCAGGTCCAGAATTTTCCCGGACTCCTTCCCGGCTAGCCGCGGTGCACTAGACCCCTGCAGGCTGTGTTCACGCCGCCAACCCCAGTCCTCTCCCGGCGCTCCAACCGAAGCCGAGCCTCAACTACCAGCCCCACCCGCCCCAGCGGGTGAGCAGACAAGCCTCTCGGGCAGGTGAGTGCCGGTCGGCCCTGATCCTCTGTGCGGGAATCTCTCTGCTTTGCCCTCCACACCCTGTTGCTGTGCTCTCCTCCGCGGCTCCGAAGCTTTCCCCTTCCGCCACCCACAGTCTCCGCTCGCGAAGGTGCTTCCTAGTGTGTGAAAACCTTTCCTCCTTCACAGCTCCCTCCCACTGGTGCAGGTACTGTCCCTACCCTTTTGTCTATGTTTATTCTTTTTTCTTTTGCCCTACCCAGGTACGTGGGGGGTTTCTTGCCTTTTGGGAGGTCTGAGGTCTTCTGCCAGCGTTCAGTAGGTGTTCTGTAGGAGTTGTTCCACGTGTAGATGTATTTCTGGTGTATCTGTGGGGAGGAAGGTGATCTTCGCGTCTTACTCTTCCGCCATCTTTCCGGAAGCCGTCTGATTTTTTTTTTTATAAATTTATTTATTTTATTTTTGGCTGGCTGCGTTGGGTATTCGTTGCTGCACATGGGTTTTCTCTAGTTGCGGCGAGCGGAGACTGCGCTTTGTTGCGGTGCACGGGCTTCTCACTGCGGTGGCTTCTCTTGTTGCGGAGCACGGGCTATAGGCTTGTGGGCTTCAGTAGTTGTGGTGCCCTGGCTTCAGTAGTTGTGGCACACAGGCTCAGTAGTTGTGGCATGCAGGCTTAGTAGCTGCACGGCATGTGGGATCTTCCCGGACCTGGGCTCAAATCCGTGTACCCTGCACTGGCAGGTGGATTCTTAACCACTGCGCCACGAGGGAAGCCCCTCCACTGATTTTCTACATAGCTCATGAACAGGAGAGATCTTAAAGTTACAAAGACTTGGAAAGACTTATTTTTATGGAAAATTGAGAAACTGGATTTTGAGAATGAACCTAAGGGTTTAATTAATCTTTACAGTCAGCTTGTGACCTTTCAATATATTGATGTCTCTAGGATCTGTGAAGGGCACTGGCATGAGATTAATACACTCCCCTTAATCCCTACCTCAAGGGGACTTTTGTTTAGCTACCTGTTCCCAGCAGCCCTGCACTCCTGCCAGCAGTCCCAGGCCTTCCCAGAGGTCTTTTAGAGGTGCTTTATCAATGGAAAGAACCAAATGGTAATTCCTACCAGGCTCTGGAATTTCCAGATGCTCACAGAATTTTTATCATTATATATAATACAAACTTGGGAAGCCCTCACAGCTCCTAGAAGCAACACCCATTTAGAAAGGTAAACTGATTTGTTTCCAACTCAAGCAGGTAGTTTCAGTTAGAGCTCTGCTAATCGGGCAAATAAGCATTTTAATCAGTCAACATATAAAATGTATAATAATAAAAGTAATATATATAAAACATATTTACTTTTATAGAGTGAATATAAAATTTATCATTTAAAGCAAGATACTTAAGATCAAGAGAGACCACTAATAACAATCACACCAGGACAACAGATATAAACCTGGACTGCCCCAGGCAAAATAGGACATGTGGTCAACCCACCCATCAGTGAATATTTAAAACAGTTTTTCTCTGTTTCTAATAATATTTTTATTACAGTAGAGTGTGGCAAGGATCTTCACTTTCTTTTTTATACTGAGAAGTGGATGTGTTCTAATTTCTTGAAAAATAATCCTACATTCTAAGTCTCCACTAATCTGTTCATCGTATAATTTACTTCTGTGAAACTGAGCTGTAGGTTTCCCACATACATAAGTTTCTATGAACCCTTCAGAAGATTATTTTAAAATACTTGAAGTCCTTCCCCTGATTTCAACATTTATTCAAAGATTTTAGTTTTATTTTGAACAAATTCAAAGTTTATTTTGGAAGTAAAGTGTCAGGTTTTCCCTAAAATGCTCCAGTATTTAGTAGAGCAATGGACTTACCTTTGGGAGGAACTTTGAGTACCTGAGTATATCAGCAATTTACTGGTCATCAAATGTTATAAACTAATTCTCCAGCCCCCGCCCCATGGGTCACTTGCCTGCCTAGTTTATATATAGATGTAGATGTAGAAATATAGAGACAGATACGCAGGTAAATTGGTAGACAGATACATACATTCTATTGGGCCTAGGTCAGACAAACATACAGGGAAAATCAGTTTGAACATCCTAGATTTTAAGAGGGCTTATTTGGCTACATTTCCAATTTAATTTTATTTAACAGTGTGCTATGTATTTTTTCTCCTGCTGTACATATTTTTGTAAGCTTTCTCAAATTCTTTGGAACTAGGTAGAGCACAAAAAAACAATCACAGGGTTGTGACAGAGGGTGTGAAAGCAGGGGGGCTTAGAACTGGTAAATTCAGAGGTTTAAGCAATGGCTAGTTAGGGGCAAAAATGACATGGTACCTGCAAGAAATGGAGAGAATTCCTAGCACATGGGTCCTCCAGGTTGCATTATGAGGTGTTTTTAATTTACCGATTTTTCTCCCCTGTATTAGCATCGAAATATTAGTTTCCATTTTTGCATTAGTTGACACAGTTGCTTAAGGTAAGGGCACTACTCTAAGGGATTTCTGGAATACCTGTTTTACAATAAAATTATCAGTTATTTATGAACATTCTAGAATCTAACTTGTTGGTATTGGGAAGCTATTCTGGATTTTTTTTGTGTGTGTGTGGTACGCCTCTCACTGTTGTGGCCTCTCCCGTTGCGGAGCACAGGCTCCGGACGCGCAGGCTCAGCGGCCATGGCTCATGGACCTAGCCGCTCCGTGGCCTGTGGGATCTTCCCAGAACGTGGCACGAACCCGTGTCCCCTGCATCGGCAGGCGGACTCCCAACCACTGCGCCACCAGGGAAGCCCTATTTGGATTTTTTTGAGCAAGCGATGACATGATAAAATATGCTTTAGAAAGATTGTGCAGTGAATAAAATAACATTTACATAGTGCTTGCTCTGAACTGAGCACAGTAAGTATTTTATATTGATTATATCACTGAATTTTCAAAACAATATATGTAAAGTAGATACTTTTATAATACCCATTTTCCAGGTGAAAAAATAGGATCTATTTTTATTGAAATAACTTGTCCAAGTTCATGTAACTATAAAAAGGTGGAGGTGAGTCAAACCTCTGCAAGTAGTGCTGAAGGTTGTTTGATCATCCACTATACTATCAAGACTAGATTGACTAGAAAAAGATACTGAAAGCAGGAAAATGATGTAACTGACTATTGCAATAGTCCAGACACAAGAGGATGAGGCAAATGGAAGGGGTTGGCAGTAAGGAAAATGTTACAAAGGGAGAAATAGTAGGATTGTGATGTTCCATGGATTTGTCAGGTTGTAAAGAGGGCACTAGATATGATTAGCTTGATTAATAGTAATTAATCGACACTGATAAACTGGTAAACATTGATAAAAGAGTAGAGGTTTTTTGTTTGTTTGTTTTCTGGTAAATTTCCTTTCAATCTTTATTCCATGCATAGACTATTTTTTTCAAAAATTTTGAGTCATATCACATACAATGTTTCATTTCTTAGCCTTTTTTTAAAGATATAATTTACCTTAGCATAAAATTTGTAACATAACATTTACCCTTTTAAAATGTACAATTCACAGAGTTGTTCAGCTATGATCGTAATCAATTTTAAAACATTTTCATCACTCCAAAAATAAACTCTTGTACCTATTAGCAGTCACTCCCCCAGACCTTGGAAGCCACTAATCTACTTTGTGTCTCTTTGCTTATTCTGGACATTTCATATAAATGGAATCATACAATATGTGGACTTTTGTGACTGACTTTTTCACTCAGCATAATGTGTTCAAGGTTTATCCATGAGTAGCATGTATCAGTACTTCATTCCTTTTTTGGCTGAATAAAATTTCGTTGTATGGATATACCACTTTTTACTTATCCATCCAGTAGTTATTAGACATTTGGATTGTTTCTACCTTTTGGCTATTGGGAATAATGCTGCTGTGAATGCGTGTACCAGTTTTTTGTGACTATGTCTTCAATTCCCTTGGGTATATACCTAGGAGCAGAAATGCTTGGTCATATAATAACTCTATGTTTAAAATTTTTAGATATCTCCAAACTATTTTCCAAAATGACTGCACCATTTTCATACTGTTTTACAGGCTGCTTTTTTTTTTGAGAGAGAGAGAGAAAAAGACGGAAATGATAAATGTATTTCCCACATCAAAGTTTAGTTACTAAACCATTTAGGTTCTTACTGAAGAGTAGAGGTTTTGCTGGGTGGGGGAATAACTCCTCTTTGGATGTTTTGAATTTAAAGGATATCTAGAATAAACCAAGATACTTGATATATTGATATTGTTTGCAAAGCAAAACTAAATACCCAAATGAATGTTTGCTGGACTTCTGTACAATATTTTACTTCATTATGAGGAAATCCTGTTGGTAGGACTTATGGGATGTCTAACAAGAACCATATAAAAGAACTATGATAATTTTGTTGCAGAAATAACAGGCCCTTGAGAACTTAAATAACTTGTTCAATATCACACAACTTGTAAATAACCAAACCTTTTGTGTTTCTTTGGTTGTCAATAAGAAGTCAGAATACTTACCACCAATGATGATTCTCAATCCCTTAGGCAAGGAGAGCTCAAAGTGTGAAGAGGACAAGGGAAGGAATGAACAAATGACAGACTGATGAATGAATGCATGGTATGTAAATTACAGGAAGAAAGAAATTCTCACCACTTGGAATTTACTTTTCCTGCTTTCCACTAAAACCTGTAGGTTGTTTTTTAAAAACACATTACTCAAAATTTAACCTTGGTTTCTTAAATCTTTCTAAATGGAAAATCATTTGCCTCTTATCCCTTTGTTGTTGTTTAGCAACCCTTCATACACAGAGTGTAATCTCAAGATATTTCTACTTAGAGCCTATGTCGATGTTGGGCTTGGTCTCCTTTAGGAAATACTGCTGTCCCAAAGGATTGGGCAGGAACTTTCTGTCTTCACTTTGTTCAGAAATTCATGCTAGGCCATATTTTATGGTTCACTGGACGAACATATCTTGGACACTGCCTGTGTCTTTGTATTTGTATGCAGATTCGCTTATCTTTTGGCTTCTAAAGCACTAGTTGTGGGAACAGGTTTCCTTCTGCTAACTAAATCTTGACTGGTGAACTCCTCCTTGTTTGGAGGTATTTTAATCCTTTCCAAATAGATGTTAATTTACCTAGTTGATTGACTGGAGT
Organism: Delphinus delphis; assembly: GCF_949987515.2. Classification (NCBI taxonomy): domain Eukaryota; kingdom Metazoa; phylum Chordata; class Mammalia; order Artiodactyla; family Delphinidae; genus Delphinus; species Delphinus delphis. The sequence goes on along the minus strand of NC_082685.1, from coordinate 100,325,177 downwards.
TAAAATTCAACTGCAAAGTGAGAGCAGCTTGTTCTCTTCCTTCTGACAGATTCATGTCCATCAGAGTACATAATCTTCAACAAAAGATGACCAACCCAGGAGGTGACTCTGAGGGTTAACAAGGTTTGGCAATGTTTATACAACTTTAAGCTCTTATTGGAAAAGTGCTTTGGTGACCATAAAAAGTTGATCTTAATCTATCTATGCTTAGAATAAGAATGGCTTTCACAAATTCAACTTTTTTCCAAAAGTAGTTTGCGTTAGCAAGTTGCTCTTTTCCAAAAAGGTCAACCTGTGTTTGAGACCAGTTTAAATTATAGCTGGTGTGAATTCAGTTGTTCCCTGGAACAGAGGTCCTCAAATTTTAGCATGCCTGCAATCACCTGGAGGGCTGGACCTGGGCCCCAGAGCTTCAGATTCAGCAGGTCTAGGAAGACGCCCAAAATGGTGCATTTCTATCAAGTTTCCAGGTGAAGTGGATTCTCCTGGCACCAATACTTTGAGAACCACTGCCCTGGGAATTGCACACTCCCACCAGTGGGACTGAGGGCAAAAACATCCAAGGGAAGTTGTATAAACTTCTCCAGAGAGGTTCATATGTGGTCATTTTAAATTAGATCTGGTTTTTGTTTGTTTTCTTATCGTTTGTATATTATTTGTCTTGGAAGGGAGCTATGAAGGAAAAAGAGATAGATTCTAATACTCGTATCTAGTTCTTTTGTTACTTGATCGAATTTCTATCAATGCCTGCTTCTAAATCCAGTATCTCCACTCACATCTTCTCCCTCCACTCAAAACAGAACAAAACAAAGCAAAAACCTAAACTGAATGTTGTCTCTTGCCAGAACTTAAAAAGTTACCAACAGCACCAAACAGAATCGCTCAGGTTAGTGGAGGGTAAAACCAGCATTTGGAAATGCTATGAGAACACAAATAGTTTAAACTGTAGAAGAGGCCTGAGGAAATTACAGCAGGAAAACTTGCCGTCCAAGGTTCCATTTGCCAAGGAGTTTGTGTAGGTTGCTGGAGACCTCACCCCTCCATGGCTCCGCTGTGACTCCCTGTGTCCCTGGGAAGCCTCATATTCAGCAACCAGAGAGAACTCAGAAACTCTGCCTTTGATCTCACTGGGATGCACCAGAGAGCTTGGTTTCTAAAACATGGATGTTTCTGATCAAATAGATGGTAGGGCTTCCCTGGTGGCGCAGTGGTTGAGAGGCCGCCTGCCGATGCAGGGAACACGGGTTTGTGCCCCGGTCCAGGAAGATCCCACATGCCACGGAGCGGCTAGGCCCGTGAGCCATGGCCGCTGGGCCTGTGCGTCCGGAGCCTGTGCTCCACAACGGGAGAGGCCGCAACAGTGAGAGGCCCGCGTACCGGGAAAAAAAAAAAAAAAAAAAAAGATGGTAGCAGAGCCAATACTCCAATTCCTAGAAATCAGTCTGATTCTGGCCCAGGTGCAGAGGTTGAGATTAGAGAAAGCTGTGTCATGGGTCCCACTGCAGTAGCAGGAGAGAGGCAGGCAGGGTTAGAACACACTTGGATCCAGTTTAGATGTCTGGCTGGGTTTGGTACATCAAAGTCACTCTTGTTATGTTCTTGGAATCCAGCTCCCAGACTCCCCTGTTTTAGACTTGGATGGCCTCCTGCGGGTAGAAACTCCCACCCCTGAAACAGTTTTTCTTTCTGGATACATCTTATTCTTTGCCATTTCACATTTGCCCTTGCTGGTTCAAATCAAATACTAACCAGAGGCAAATATGTTAATTGTCTTTTCCACAGCAACGAGGAGAGTATAACCTAATGCTGCAGTGCTTAATCAAACATTTTCTGGGTTTACGTGAGTGCTTCTGACACTTCAGTGTGCGTGTAAATTATCTGAGGATCCTGTAACGTAGATTCAGTAGGTCTGGGTTGGGGTCTGAGACTCTGCATTTCTAACAAACTCCCAAGTGCTGATGCTGCTGTTCTGAAGGCCAGGCTTTTTTTGTTTTTTTTTTTTTTAACATCTTTATTGGAGTATAATTGCTTTACAATGGTGTGTTAGTTTCTGCTTCATAACAAAGTGAATCAGTTATACATATACATATGTTCCCATAACTCTTCCCTCTTGCCTCTCCCTCCCTCCCACCCTCCCTATCCCACCCCTCCAGGCGGTCACAAAGCACCGAGCTGATCTCCCTGTGCTATGCGGCTGCTTCCCACTAGCTATCTATTTTACCTTTGGTAGTGTATATATGTCCATGCCTCTCTCTCGCTTTGTCACAGCTTACGCTTCCCCCTCCCCATATCCTCAAGTCCATTCTCTAGTAGGTCTGTGTATTTATTCCTGTCTTACCCCTAGGTTCTTCATGACATTTTTTTTCTTAAATTCCATATATATGTGTTAGCATACAGTATTTGTCTTTCTCTTTCTGACTTACTTCACTCTGTATGACAGACTCTAGGTCTATCCACCTCATTACAAATAGCTCAATTTCGTTTCTTTTTATGGCTGAGTAATATTCCATTGTATATATGTGCCACATCTTCTTTATCCATTCATCCAATGATGGACACTTAGGTTGTTTCCATCTCCGGGCTATTGTAAATAGAGCTGCAATGAACATTTTGGTACATGACTCTTTTTGAATTATGGTTTTCTCAGGGTATATGCCCAGTAGTGGGATTGCTGGGGCATACGGTAATTCTATTTGTAGTTTTTTAAGGAACCTCCATACTGTTCTCCATAGTGGCTGTACCAATTCACATTCCCACCAGCAGTGCAAGAGTGTTCCCTTTTCTCCACACCCTCTCCAGCATTTATTGTTTCTAGATTTTTTGATGATGGCCATTCTGACTGGTGTGAGATGATATCTCATTGAAGTTTTGATTTGCATTCCTCTAATGATTAGTGATGTTGAGCATTCTTTCATGTGTTTGTTGGCAGTCTGTATATTTTCTTTGGAGAAATGTCTTTAGGTGGCCAGGCTTTGAGTAGCAAAGGGATTAGTTCTCAACTTGGGCTCCTCAATAAGATCACCCTGAGAGGGCTGTTTGTTTGCTCTTTTTTGAGACTAATACCCAGGTACCCAGAGATTTTGATTCGACTGCTCTGGAGTGGAGCCTAGTAGCTCTCAAAGAACTTCCTAAGTGATTTATTATGCAACCAGGATTGATAAAACAGATAAATTAATGTCTCTCAAACTATGAGTAGCAATCATTAGTGGGTCAGAATCAGAAATAACATTAGAAATACTGTTTAAGTGAAATATAATGTGTTCTACTGTGTGCTGCTCAATTCTTAGTGTAAAGGTTGTTTTGTGAAACTTTTCAGCTGTGTGTCTGTGTCAATATATAGCTCTCAGTGTAAAATATATTACTGAGGCGGCTTCCCTAGTGGCGCCGTGGTTAAGAATCCCCCTGCCAATGCAGGGGACGCGGGTTCAAGCCCTGGTCCGGGAAGATCCCACATGCCACGGAGCAACTAAGCCCGTGCACCACAGCTCTTGAGCCTGCGCTCCAGAGCCTGCGAGCCACAACTACTGAGCCTGCACTCTAGAGCCCGCGAGCCACAACTACTGAGCCTGCGCTCTAGAGCCTGCGAGCCACTGAAGCCCGCACACCTAGAGCCCGTGCTCCACAACAAGAGAAGCCACTGCAATGAGAAGCCTATGCACCGCAACGAAGAGTAGCCCCCACTCGCTGCAACTAGAGAAAGCCTGCGCACAGCAACGACGACCCAATGCAGCCCAAAATAAATAAATAAAATATATTACTGAGGATTACAGTCCTCAAATTTCAAAAATTTGAAAGTTTCTGTTGCAGCTACTTAACCCTGCCATTATAATGTGAAAGAAGACATTGACAAGAAATGAATGGGCATCGGTGTTTGAAATTTGTATTTCATACTAATTTTTACATATCACAAAATATTTTCTTTTGTGCTTTTCAGCCATTTGAGTATATAAAATCATTATTAGCCCATGAGCCCTGTGTAGATTGCCTACCCAGATTAAGATACCTTCTTGGTTTTGACTTTCAACCTGATGCAATCAGTTATAACCAATTGCCTGAGACTTGGTCCCAGAATAGCCTTCTATTATGGTTGGCTACTTTATCTTTTTATTTTGATTAAAAACACCTGGATTTAGACATGCGGCCTTTTGTGGTGGTAGTAATAATAATTGTTGTTGTTAAAACAAAATAGTATTTTGGGCTTTAAAAATCTATGTCAAAGCCCTATGTTAAATATGGCAAAGTAGTTTTGGCAAAGAAGAACTGAATCACTGGATAGAACATGTTTGCTCACACTTTGTGTAGCAGCATTTCACTTTGATAATGAAATCCCAACACCTCCCTTAATAAACCGGCAGTTTATCATAAGGAATAGATCTAAAAGGGTGTGCTTTGCAAATGCACAATTGATGACAAATAATTACTAAATGCAGGTAAGTTCCTTACCAGAAAACATGATTCTTTCACACTATTTACAGGAAAGTTTTCTTGAACCAAAAACGAAACAATTTCAATGAAAGCCATGGTTGAAACACCCTTCCCTTTTCTCAGTTACTTGGCGTATTGTACATTTTGTAGTAACCTGTTATTGGATTTTACTTTAAGCCATTCAAGGGACCAGAGATAAAAGCCCGAAGGGTACTTTTTGGGGTGAGGGAGAGGGTTCCATTTATTTTGGCTACAATAATAAATACTTAATGATTGCCCACTGTGTGCCTGGTACTCAACTCAGCCCTTGAAGATATGGAGATATGTTAAAAAGTAATAGACCATAGAGTTTACAATTCATAGAGTTTACAATCTCACGGCAGATGCAGCTCTTGGGCAGTTACAGATAAATCTGTAATTACCAACCATGATAAAATTAAATGTAAGTGCTGTAAAGAGAATGCATTAGGGAGACTCAGTTTTTTTTTTGGTTTGTTTTGTTTGTTTGTTTGTTTGCGGTACGCGGGCCTCTCACTGCTGTGGCCTCTCCCGTTGCGGAGCACAGGCTCCGGACGCACAGGCTCAGCGGCCATGGCTCAGGGGCCTAGCCGCTCCGCGGCATGTGGGATCTTCCCGAACCAGGGCACGACCCCGTGTCCTCAGCATCGGCAGGCGGACTCTCAACCACTGCGCCATCAGGGAAGCCCAGGGAGACTCAGTTTTGATGAGGTGTTTCACGGGAGGCATCTTTGAAGAGTGATATTTTAGTCAAGGCCTAAAAGAAGCGGCAGTTACTCAGGACAAGAGTGAATTTTCCCCAGACTGGGAGGATCCTATATGAAAACTCTGAAGGGAGAGGCAGGTGGAAGTTTCAAAGGGCTGTGAGGCTATTGCAGTCAGAACGCAGAGAGGTTGAAGGAGAGCTCTACAAGCTGAAACTGTAGAAGTAGCCAGACCACACAGGGCCTGGTGGCCAGGTAAGAATATTGTCCTTTATTCTAAGGGCAATGAGAACTAATCTTTAAGGACTTTTATAGAGTAGTTACATGAACAGATTTGCATTTTTAATCTCCAGGGGAGCCCAAACCCATGTTGAGTTTATTCATCTTCAAGTGCCAATAGAGTAACACATAGTGGAATCCAATACCCGTTCACTACTGTGATGAAATACCCAGCATCACTCTGGCTACTGCTTAGAAAATAGTTGGAAAGGTGTGCCAAGACTAAAAGTGGGAAGATCTGTTGTTAAGAAGCTGTGCTCCAGGCCAGAGATGATGGCATTAAGGACAGCAGTGGTAAAAATGGACCAAAGAGGACAGAGTCATGATGTGTTTCGGAGATAGAATAAGAAGATTGCTTATTGACTGGATGTAGGGAGGCAAGGAAGAAGGGGAAATGAAAGGTGACTCCCAGATTTTGTTTGAAACACTATATGAAGGGGAGCATGGGAGAAGACATACATTTCACGGGATAGATTAATCAATTTGGAAACTTTCACTTTGAGATGTCTATGAAAGAGTCAAGGGGGACAACGTACGTGTAAGACATTGGCATGTGCATCGTATTTCAGTTTTGGTAATAAATGCTAACTTAGTACCTACTATATGCCAGGCACTGTTCTAGTCACTGAGGATATAAAGAGAAACAAAACAAAAGCAAAATTTCATATATGAAGTCCTTTGAAGGCACAGTGCTTATAGTAACCAGAATATACAGTTAGAGAGAACTAGAGAAAGAGGAGTGCCTCAAGGTGACAATTAAGAAGGTAAAGATGAAGATGGGAAACAAGCCATTCAAAGATGTGGAAAAGTGTGCTCCAGAGCAAGGAGCCAGCAATCGCAGAGTCCCTGAAGGAGAAGTGAGTAGGTGTGTCTGAGGAGTGGCAAGAGACTTGGTGTGGCCGGAGTGAGGTGAACAACAAGAAACTGGACGAAGGAAGAGGGTCTGAATCATATGGAAATTTGTAATCCACTGAACAATGGTTTCTAAGTGTGATTGGAAGTCATTGGAGGATTTTGAACAGGGGAGTGATGTTATCCGATCTATATTTTTCAAAAATCTGTCTCTGAGAATAGATTATAGGGTCTAGTGAGGAAGAGGAAGATCCATCAGGAAAACTAGTAGAATACTCCTATTCATGTATTATGTTAGTGGTTTGCGCTGAGTTGTGTCCTGCCCCAAATTAGCATGTTGAAGCCCTAACCCCCAATGTGATAGTATTTGGAGATTGGCCTTTGGGAGGTAATTAGATTTGGATGAGGTCATGAGAGTAGGGCCCTTAGGAGAACTAAGAATAGGAATTAGATACCTTATAAGAATAGACACTGGAGAGCTTGCTTTGTGTCTCTCCCTCTGCCTTGTGAAGACACAGCTGGAAGGCAGCCATCCGCAAGCCAGGGCAAGGGCCCTCATCAGGAACCCTGGTCATGCTGACACCCTGATCGTAGACTTCAGCCTCCAGAACTGTGAGAAAATAAACTCCTGTTGTTTAAGCCAACCAGTCTATGGTATTTGTTATGGCAGTCTGAGCAGACTGACAGAACCAAGCAGAAAGTGAAAAATGACCTGTGGGGTGTGGTAGGGTCCAGAAATATTCCCTTACTGAGTTAGCTAATCTAGGTACTGTGCAGAGTTCTAATTTCCAGTGTGAACAAACAAAAGTCGTGAGTGTGCTTGGCATGGGAAGGAAGTTACTATGGTTTGGAATAAGATTCAGCTCCTGAACAGTACAGACAAAAGAACGGCTTCTGGGCTTTCCTTGTGGCGCAGTGGTTGAGAGTCCGCCTGCCGATGCAGGCGACACGGGTTCGTGCCCCGGTCCGGGAAGATCCCACATGCTGCGGAGCAGCTGGGCCCGTGAGCCATGGCCGCTGAGCCTGCGTGTCCAGAGCCTGTGCTCCGCAACGGGAGAGGCCACAACAGTGAGAGGCCCACGTACCACAGAAGAAAAAAAAAAAAAGAACAGCTTCTACACTCTGGCAGCTAGTTTTCCTTCTGTCAGTTTCCCTGTCATATTCATTTTCGGTCTCTGAGAAAGACCAAGACTTAAATGTAAAGAGAGCAGTTCCACAGGTTGTAGGATCAGTCAGTTCTCCGAGGAGACTCAAAACGCCATCTGCTGCAATTTATTAGATCACTGTGAACCACACAAATCTACGGATGAATGGTAGCCAATGATACCCCATTACAACAATGGAGATAATGTAATAGCCATGTCATAAAACGATTACCATCATTATGGTTATGTTTCAATTGTTTCTCAATGCACTGAGCATATTAAAGGGCTGTATTTCTACCTGCTAAACAGAATTCTGGTGCTGGAGCTCCTTGGAGACACCTGCTGTGAGCGAGAGGTAATATTGTGATGATTATTTCTGCCTGGAGAGCGATTGCACAGACCTGTGCCAGCTGCCTGTCCCTGTGCTGGACTATGTAACAGTGGGTTTAAATCCAACTGAAAATCAAATCAGTTAACTTTAAATTATTTAAATTTCCCAACGAAGCAAAATTGCAGATAGGCTGACTTATCCTGTCCAATTTTGTGGCCATACTTTGGGCAACAGGCTGTAATGAGGCTGTAGTGAGGCACAGATATATTACTATTATATATCTATTACTATTATATATTACTATTCTACACTATTCCTAATATTACTAATTCTAGACTATTTCTAGGATACCAGTTTCACAGTTCATTCAGTATTTATTTTTCCTTCTGAGGAGCACAGAGGCCTGCAAAAAAAAAAAAAAAAAAAACCTCATTTTTTGTCAGATGTTTGAATCTGTCCAGTCTTATTTCTCAGTTCAGATTAATGAAGAAAAGCATCCTACCCTTGCAATATTAAGTGAATGACAACTGATTTCTAATCAGTTTCCCAGGGCTGCATCAAAGCGACCCTCTGAGCTCAAGAATGAGAGGTTTTCAAACATGCAGCCTAGATTCATGGGCTAACTGATCGTAGGTCTGGGATAGCTGAGAAGCCTACAAGTAGCCCCAAACCTAGGATTCTACCCCAGCCTTTGCTCTCCTAGTGCAATCTCTGAAAAGCCTGAAGGAGCCCTAAAACACAGAGCCCTAGATGAGATCTACATAGTCATCACCCATGAATGCATCCCCGCCCCACTGTGTCTCTGTTATCTCCTGCAACTTTTTTTTTTAATTTGAGTGTTTTTTTTAATTGAAGTATGGTTGATTTAGAGTGTTGTGTGAGTTTCAAGTGCACAGCAACAATGATTCACATATATCTATATATAGATATATATAGGTATATATATTCTTTTTCAGATTCTTTTCCCTTATAGGTTATTACAAAAATACTGAGTATAGTTCTCTGTGCTATACAGTTCCTTGTTGGTTATTTTATATGTAGTAGTATGTAAATGTTAATCCCAAACTTCTAATTTATCTCTCCCCTCCCTTTCCCCTTTGGTAACCATAAGTTTGTTTTCTATGTCTGTGGGTCTATTTCTGTTTTGTAAATAAGTTCATTTTTATCTTTTTTTTTAATTTTTTTTTTTTTAAGATTCCACATATAAGCAGTATTATATGATATTTGTCTTCGGCTTACTTCACTTAGTATGATAATCTCTAAGTCCATCCATGTTGCTACAAGTGGCATTATTTCATTCTTTTACATAGTTGAGTAATATTCTATTGTGTGTGTGTATATATATATATATATATATATATATATATATATATGCCACATCTTCTTTACCCATTCATTTGTTGATAGACATTTAGGTTGCCTACACTGTTGTGAATGTAAATTGGTACAGCCACTATGCAGAACAGTATGGAGGTTCCTTAAAAAAAGGGCTAACATATGATCCAGCAATCCCACTCCTGGGCCTATATCTGGAGAAAACCATAATTCAAAAAGACACATGCACCCCAGTGTTCATTGCAGCACTACTTACAATAGCCAAGACATGGAAGCAATCTCCCATAGCTTTTGCTCAGGAAACCTATGGAGATGGAAGTGACCTTTCCTTTTTTTTTGAATTTTATTTGTTATTTTATACAGCAGGTTCTTATTAGTTATCCATTTTATACATATTACTGTATATATGTCAGTCCCAGTCTCCCAATTCATCGCCCCCCACCACTTTCCCCCCTTGGTGTCCATACGTTTGTTCTCTACATCTGTGTCTCAATTTCTGCCCTGCAAACCGGTTCATCTGTACCATTTTTCCAGGTTCCACATATATGCGTTAATATACGATATTTGTTTTTCTCTTTCTGACGTACTTCACTCTGTATGACAGTCTCTAGATCCATCCAGGTCACTACAAATGACTCAAGTTCATTCCTTTTTATGGCTGAGTAATATTCCAATGTATATATGTACCACATCTTCTTTATCCATTCCTCTGTCAATGGGCATTTAGGTTGTTTCCATGACCTGGCTATTGTAAATAGTGCTGCAATGAAAAATGGGGTGCATTCGTCTTTTTGAATTATGGTTTTCTCTGGATCTATGCCAAGTAGTGGGATTTCTGGGTCATATGGTAATTCTATTTTTAGTTTTTTAAGGAACCTCCATACTGTTCTCCATAGTGACTGTATCAATTTACATTCCCATCAACAGTACAAGAGGGTTCCCTTCTCTCCACACCCTCTCCAGCATTTATTGTTCATACATTTTTGGTGATGGCCATTCTGACCAGTATGAGGTGATACCTCATTGTAGTTTTGATTTGCATTTCTCTAATAATTAGTGATGTTGAGCAGCTTTTCATGTGCTTCTTGGCCATCTGTATGTTTTCTTTAGAGAAATGTCTCTTCAGGTCTTCTGCCCATTTTTGGATTGGGTTGTTTGTTTTTTTAATATTGAGTTGCATGAGCTGTTTATATATTTTAGAGATTAATCCTTTGTCCGTTGATTTGTTTGCAAATATTTTCTCCCATTCTGAGGGTTGTCTTTTCCTCCTGTTTGTAGTTTCCTTTGCTGTGCAAAAGCTTTGAAGTTTCATTAGGTCCCATTTGTTTATTTTTGTTTTTATTTCCATTAATCTAGGAGGTGGATCAAAAAAGATCTTGCTGTGATTTATGTCAAAGAGTGTTCTTCCTATGTTTTCCTCGAAGAGTTTTATAGTGTCTGGTCTTACATTTAGGTCTCTAATCCACTTTGAGTTTATTTTTGTGTATGGTGTTAGGGAGTGTTCTAATTTCATTCTTTTACATGTAGCTGTCCAGTTTTCCCAGCACCACTTATTGAAGAGACTGTCTTTTCTCCATTGTGTATCCTTGCCTCCTTTGTCATAGATTAGTTGGCCATAGGTGGGTGGTTTTATCTCTGGTCTTTCTATCCTGTTTCATTGATCTATAATTCTGTTTTTGTGCCAGTACAATATTGTCTTGATTACTGTAGCTTTGTAGTATAGTCTGAAGTCAGGGAGTCTGATTCCTCCTGCTCGGTCTTTTTCCCTCAAGACTGCTTTGGCTATTCAGGGTCTTTTATGTCTCCATACAAATTTTAAGATTTTTGGTTCTAGTTATGTAAAAAATGCCATTGGTAATTTGATAATGATTGCATTGAATCTGCAGATTGCTTTGGGTAGTATAGTCATTTTCACAATATTGATTCTTCCAATCCAAGAACATAGTATATCTCTCCATCTGTTGGTATCATCTTTAATTTCTTTCATCACTGTCTTATAGTTTTCTGCATACAGGTCTTTTGTCTCCCTAGGTAGGTTTACTCCTAGGTATTTTATTCTTTTTGTTGCAATGGTAAATGGGAGTGTTTCCTTAATTTCTCTTTCAAATTCTTCATCTTTAGTGTATAGGAATGCAAGAGATTTCTGTGCATTAATTTTGTATCCCGCAACTTTACCAAATTCATTGATTAGCTCTAGTAGTTGTCTGGTGGCATCTTCAGGATTCTCTATGTATAGTATCATGTCATCTGGAAACAGTGACAGTTTTACTTCTTCTTTTCCAATTTGTATTTCTTTTTCTTCTCTGATTGCCATGGCTAGGACTTCCAAAACTATGTTGAATAATAGTGGTGAGAGTGGACATCCTTGTCTTGTTCCTGATCTTAGAGGAAATGCTTTCAGTTTTTCACCATTGAGAATGATGTTTCCTGTGGGTTTGTCATATATGGCCTTTATTATGTTGAGGTAGGTTCTCCCTATGCCCTCTTTCTGGAGAGTTTTTATCATAAATGGGTGTTGAATTTTGTCAAAAGCTTTTTCGGCATCTATTGAGATGATCACATGGTTTTTCTCCTTCAGTTTGTTAATATGGTGTATCACATTGATTGATTTATGTATACTGAAGAATCCTTGCATCCCTGGGATAAATCCCACTTGATCATGGTGTATGATCCTTTTAATGTGTTGTTGGATTCTGTTTGCTAGTATTTTGTTGAGGATTTTTGCATCTATATTCATCAGTGATATTGGTCTGTATTTTTCTTTTTTTTATAGTATCTTTGTCTGGTTTTGGTATCAGAATGATGGTGGCCTCATAGAATGAGTTTGGGAGTGTTCCTTCCTCTGCAATTTTGGGATGAGTTTGAGAAGGATGGGTTTTAGCTCTTCTCTAAATGTTTGTTAGCATTCACCTGTGAAGCCATCTGGTCCTGGACTTTTGTTTGTTGGAAGATTTTTAATCACAGTTTCAATTTCATTACTTGTGATTTGTCTGTTCATATTTTCTATTTCTTCCTGGTTCAGTCTTGGAAGGTTATACCTTTCTAAGAATTTGTCCATTTCTTCCGGGTTGTCCATTTTATTGGCATAGAGTTGCTTGTAGTCTCTTAGATGCTTTGTATTTCTGTGGTGTCTGTTGTAACTTCTTTTTCATTTCTAATTTTATTGATTTGAATCCTCTCCCTCTTTTTCTTGATGAGTCTGGCTAATGGTTTATCAATTTTGTTTATCTTCTCAAAGAACCAGGTTTTCGTTTTATTGATCTTTGCCATTGTCCTCTTTGTTTCTATTTCATTTATTTCTGCTCTGATTTTTATGATTTCTTTCCTTCTGCTAACTTTGGGTTTTGTTTGTTCTTCTTTCTCTAGTTCCTTTAGGTGCAAGGTTAGGTTGTTTATTTGAGACGTTTGTTGTTTCTTGAGGTAGGATTGTATCACTATAAACTTCCCTCTTAGAACTACTTTTGCTGCATCCCATAGGTTTTGGATCGTCGTGTTTTCATTGTCATTTTTCTCTAGGTATTTTTTTTTAATTAATGTTTTTTTTTTGGCTGCGTTGGCTCTTCGTTGCTGTACGCGGGCTTTCTCTGGTTGCGGTGTGCAGGCTTCTCATTGCGGTGGCTTCTCTTGTTGCAGAACACGGGCTCTAGGTGTGCAGGCTTCAGTAGTTGTGGCTTGTGGGCTCTAGAGTGCAGGCTCAGTAGTCGTGGCACACGGGCTTAGTTACTCCGCAACATTTGGCATCTTCCCGGACCAGGGCTCAAACCCCTGTCCCCTGCATTGGCAGGAGGATTCTTAACCACCCCACCACCAGGGAAGCCCTGTCTCTAGGTACTTTTTGATTTCCTCTTTGATTTCTTCAGTGATCTCTTGGTTATTTAGTAATGTATTGTTTGGCCTCCATGTGTTTGTGTTTTTTACGTTTTTTCCCCTATAATTCATTTCTAATCTCATAGTGTTGTGGTCAGAAAAGATGCTTGATATGATTTCAATTTTCTTAAATTTACTGAGGCTTGATATGTGACCCAAGATGTGATCTATCTTGGAGAATGTTCTGTGTGCACTTGAGAAGAAAGTGTAATCTGCTGCTTTTGGATGGAATGTCCTATAAATATCAATTAAATCTATCTGGTCTATTGTGTCATTTAAAGCTTGTGTTTCCTTATTAATTTTCTGTTTGGATGATCTGTCCATTGGTGTAAGTGAGGTGTTAAAGTTCCCCACTATTATTGTGTGACTGTTGATTTCCTCTTTTAGAGCTGTTAGCAATTGCCTTATGTATTGAGGTGCTCCTGTGTTGGGTGCTTATATATTTATAATTGTTATATCTTCTTCTTGGATTGAGCCCTTGATCATTATGTAGTGTCCTTCCTTGTCTCTTGTAACATTCTTTATTTAAAGTCTGTTTTATCTGATATAAGTATTGCTACTCCAGCTTCCTTTTGACTTCCATTTGCATGGAATATCTTTTTCCATCCCCTCACTTTCAGTCTGTTTGTGTCCCTAGGTTTGAAGTGGGTCTCTTGTAGACAGCATATATATTGGTCTTATTTTTTTACCCATTCAGTGAGCCTGTGTCTTTTGGTTGGAGCATTTAATCCATTCACGTTTAAGGTATTGATATGTATGTTCCTGTTACCATTTTCTTAATTGTTTTGGGTTTGTTTTTGTAGGTCCTTTTCTTCTCTTGTTTTTCCTACTTAGAGAAGTTCCTTTAGCATTTGTTGTAGAGCTGGTGTGTTGGTGCTGAATTCTTTTAGCTTTTGCTTGTCTGTAAAGCTTTTGATCTCTCTGTCAAATGTGAATGAGATCCTTGCCGGGTAGAGTAATCTTGGTTGTAGGTTCTTCCCTTTCATCACTTTAAATATGTCATGCCACTCCCTTCTGGCTTGTAGAGTTTCTGCTGAGAAATCAGCTGTTGACCTTATGGGAGTCCCCTTGTATGTTATTTGTCATTTTTCCCTTGCTGCTTTCAATAATTTTTCTTTGTCTTTAATTTTTGCCAGTTTGATTACCATGTGTCTCAGTGTATTTCTCGTGTTTATCCTGCCTGGGACTCCCTGTGCTTCCTGGACTTGGGTGGCTATTTCCTTTCCCATGTTAGGGAAGTTTTCGACTATAATCTCTTCAGATATTTTCTTGGGTCCTTTCTCTCTCTCTTCTCCTTCTGGGACCCCTATAATGCAAATGTTGTGTTGAATTTTGTCCCAGAGGTCTCTTAGGCTGTCTTCATTTCTTTTCATTCTTTATTCTGTTCTGCAGCAGTGAATTCCACCATTCTGTCTTCCAGGTCACAGAATGTGACCTTTCCTAATGTTCCTGAGTCTTAAAGGAGCTGCAGTGGCAAAGTTGCCAAGGTTTTTCTCAGTTTTAGTTAAAAAAAAAGAAAATCACAGTTTGGCCTAGCGATTACAGTACTCAACAAATATCCATGTGCTTTCCACATTTCCCAGGCTCCCTGACAGTAGATCTGGGCCATGTGGCTAGCTCTACACATAGGATAAGGGCAGAGGAACACAGTCACTTCCAGGCCTGGCTCCTTAATATCCCCATCCCTCCAGCTCTTCCCTGCCTTCCCCTTTGGAGGCACTGGTACAATTGTGAGACTACAATGGTGGAAGCCACCAGATCTGTATCAGACCAGAAAGTGAGGGAGAAATTCTTTGTTATATTAAACCACTGAGATTTTAGGAGTCGGTGTTAAACCTGCCAGCATTGGTAATCCTGACTGAAATAGTCTTCTGGCTGCCTCATTGAATTAGTATCCAGGCTCTGTACCTTGCAGTTTGGCCATTCTGATCAAGTAGTAGTAATCTTAAGGCTTGCACTAGTGGGCAGGAAAACAGGTAAATGCTTACGGTTAAGCACATTATGTATTGCTGACTATATGTACAAAGCAGTGAGGTGAAAGTTGTGGGAAACACCCAAAAAAAAAAAAAGAAAATAGAAAAAGCTATATTCAGTGAGATTATGTGAGAGACAAGGATAAAACAATTAACAGATAAAACAGATAACAATGGTTCTTAGGAAAAATTTCAAAGTATGGGAAGGCCAATGTGGGTTGGACTTATCTGAGGAATCTTCAGGTATAATCTAAGGTACAGTCCCAAATAAAACAAAAAACGAAACAAGTTCAGGAAAGCCCAATATTGAGAGTGTGTGTCAGTATGAGCTCACTTTAGTTCAAGAAAAGATTGTCCCTAAACATATAAACCTGGAGAGATGCCCTATGTACTATTCTTATTTTTTATTATAATAATCAGAATCATTATTTAACTGAGTCAAATGTGAACATTTCTAACAGAGCAAATAAAACCAATCAAAAAATGTTCATTAAGACTCTATAATAGATATCAGGTTGCTTACAGCACAGATGTTGCATTGCCTTCTGAGAAAATAAAAACACAGTATTCCAGGCAGCAAAAGAAGAAACATAATAAGTAGATAAAAAATAGGTGAGAGGAAGCATATACACTGTTTAAAGATCAAAGTTTAAATGAGCTCTAGGGCAGCTGGTGTAATCGAGTCAAGTGTTAAATTTATATGAAAAAAGAAGAAATAAAGGCAAACTGAAAGTTAAATTTTTGTTTATGTAAAATATATCCACATAAAGATATAAAATGCCAAGCCACAAAGACACTTAATTTTGGGTCAGTGTGTCCATTTTCTATCTTTGGGCTTTAAATTCTCAACTGCGTCAATATTTCACTGAAGGATAGAGACTATTTGTCCAAATCTTACTTTCCTTACATTTGCCCAGATAGCAGCAATCCCTGTGGCAAACTTCAAAGGACATTTTCTTAAAGCTCACTTCTCTTTGCTGGGTGATTTTTGCTGTTTACCTAATGAAATAGATATTATCTGTAGAAATGATGTTATTTCCTATTTAATAAGGATACTATCCCACTAGTTTCTTAGAAGTCTATATTTGTATGGACCTTCTTCACACATGTCTCACAATCGTCCAAAAAGGACATGTATTTATCCTTCCTATGGTACAGATAGGGAAGCTATGCACATTTAGTGTAAGGTAGAGCTGGGACTCAAACTTGACTTCTTTGACTCTAGATTTGTCACCTCTGTTCTATGTAGCATTCAAAACTAGAATAAAACTATCTTATTAACTGTCTAGCACAGCAGATAAGTAGCAGTAACTTATTATAAGCGTTAGAGAAGTAGAAACAAAAGAGAAAAGGGTTTTTTTATTGACTTGACTAAAATGACACAAAATTAGTGGCATTGAAATACAAAATATTTTATTTTCTTTAAATTATGAATTATAATAAAAAATTCTTAGAGAACCAGTTGAAAAGTAGGAATGAAGCAACATGGATCCACAGATAGTCTAAAAAAGAATTGTTTTTCCCATGAGAAATGGCTTCTATTCTCTGCCATTAATTCACAAGATAAAAAAGCAAATAAAATGCACTTGGTTTGTACTTCAGATACACGTCTTTTGGGATTTTAGAGAATTAAAGAAAACCAAAACAACAAAACAGCAACAACAAAAAAACACTGTGCTATAGCCTCTAAAACAATCCTTTCAACATTAATTTTGCCTCACTAAGCTAATTTAACTGCAAACTTTTGATATTATGCTTCTTTTCAGATGAGTCAGGTATATCCAATAAATCAACATTTAATGCATATGTTGAGTTTACAGCTCTGTCTATGGTGACGTCTCCCCCCTTTCAGTTTTATGCCAGAGGTCCCACTGGCTCTGAAGAGCACAGAATGGTTAGTACAGAAGGGACTTTCTCTGTAGAACCTTCACGAGAAATGGTTTCATTTCAGAGCCAAAGTACTGGAAGCTGCCAGAATGATTCTGAGTAATGGAAAGAGGCCTCACATGTACCTCATGGCTCATTTAAGAGTTTGCCCTTATCCCCAGGCTTTTTCATCTTTATCATAGATTGCTTTCAATCTCCAGCCATTTTGCAAAATTTCTAGAAAGAATAGTGATATCGGATGCTTCCATATCTATACTTCCCTCTCAGTCACCATAATTGGCTTTCCTCCATTCTAAGAAATTTTTTCCCCAAAAGGTCTCCAAGGGCTTTGTATTAGTAAGCATGGAAGCCTCTGGTCCTTCCTGTTGTGGCATTTCAAGCGCCTGACGGCTTGCCATGACAGCCTTGCTCTGAACTCGAAGGCTTGCTTCACAGCTGCTTTCCTCCTTCTCCTTTAGTCTCTCCTTTTACTTAGTTGGATGCTGAAATGTAAGTGGCTCCTAAGCCTCCATATTTGGCTCTCCTTTCTTTCTGCTCACCGTGGACAATCTCTCTTGCTTTCATGCAGGCTTCTACAGGGACTTCTATATACTGATGACCCTCTGCAATTTATCCCCCACTTCCCTGATCTTTGCGAGCCTGAGCCTGTATTTCTTTCCAAATAAAAGCTCAACATTTCCCCTTGGATACCTCAGGATCAGTTTTCCAAAAATCAAATGTTCTGTCCCCCCAATTTTTCTTTTCCTATGTCTTGGGCCCTTCTTGGGTGAATAGCATTGCCATCTCCCTGTTCATTCAAAATCGAGAACTTCAGTCATCTTCGATACTTGCTTCCACCTAAGGTCCCTCCTTAAGTTGTTTAATCTGCATCTCGAGTTCTTCTCCTCTTCTCTCTTTCCTTTGACTCCACCTGAGCTCAGACTCTCACCACCAGAGTTCTGAACAATACTGGTAGCCTCCTAAATTGTCCCCTCACTTCCACTCTTTCCTAATCCAGTGCATGATGATCCCCATGGTGATCCACGAGCACCAAAACTATTATTTCTTATCAAATGATAAGGTAAAATTCAATGGGAAAGCTCATCTCAATAACATTTTTGATAGGGGAAAAAAAAAACAAAACACCGCCTTATTGAAAGTCTTCCTGAACACCAGTGTTTTCCACATGACTCCCTGCCAGAGGAATATTTGTAAGGTGAACATAAGTTCCATTACTTCCCTGCTGAAAACTCCTTAGATGGTCTTATCTTCCACTCCCGTCTCAATTTCTTACCGACCTTATTTTCCACTCCTACCTCACTCCATCTCTGCTAATTTGTGTTTAAATCTCTAGAGATCACTATGCTGTTTAATAACTCTGGGCTTTGTACTTTCTGTTTTCTCTGCCCAGAATGTTGTCTTCCCATCTGTTCTTTGCCTGTCAGATGTCTATTCCTCTCTCATTAGCTAGCTCCACTTTACCCTTCTAGGCTCCTGTCTCACCATTCTCCTTAAAGTAAGTCAGCATTTAACCCATCCCAAATGTCTTTTAGTCCTTTGACATTACTCTTTCTTGCCTGGGGGACTTTGTACATACAAGTCTGTCTTGAACACTTCTTCCATACTTAGCTTGCCTGACATTTACTCAGCCTTCAAAATTCAGTTCAGATGTTATCTCCTCTGCCCCTGACTCCCCAGGCCATCCTCTGTTCTTGGATCAGAGCATGTTTTACCACTATCAGAGCACTGTACTATATAGTGGGTTTTTTTTAATCTATCATCCTGTTTGGTTTGGGGTGCAGTGTATTAATTAGGGCACGGCTAGTTATTGTAGGAGATAAACTCTTACATCTAAGAAGTTTAATGCAATAGACGTTTATTTCTTGCCCATAAGAAGTCCAAAACAGATGTTGCTAATTGTCAGGTGGCTCTTCTCCAAGCAGGAGTCAGGGTCTTAAGTTCTATCTTGTGGCTCATCCAGTTTCGATACATATTTACTTTGAGAAAGGGGAAGGAAGTGCTACGGATCAGGCCTGCTAGCATCACACTTGACTAGCGCCCACAAGCCACTGGGCTTGGGCGCACGGCCACACCTAATTAGAGGGGCTGGGAAAAGTGGTCTAGCTGTGCACACTGGAAGAAGAGCAAATGACTTGAGTAACAGTCATCCAGTCTCTGCTGGAGTTAGACACTACTTTTTATCTCTATCACCAGTGTCTGGCATAAGCCTGACAGTAGAAGTTGAATGGGTGAGTGATTGGAAGGTAATACAGCTTCCAGTTCTCAGCCCTGAGCAAACAAGTACAATAATCCATAAATAGAAGCCCATGGAGAATCTGGAAAGATTCAGAGAAGAACAAGAAGAGATTACTAAGCAATTGGAAAATAGGTATCTGTGGAACAATGAAAAGTTCTGGATTGTTATTCATGGAATAAAATAGCCCGAGAAAAAAATTCATTGTGTTCCTAAAAGTTATCAGTCTAATAAAAGTACTTCAAATATTATACTTAATCATTCCACCACCAAGCTTTGTTTCTTGGTTGTTGAAGAGTTTGGGAGGTATAACTAGGATTTCTAACAAGAGATAATACCTTTGGTAATTTTTAAAATGTGCAGGTTATATGAGATTTGCTGAAAGAAGGTCATGATATATAAATCTCAAGTAACATCTGATCTGTGGATCTTTGGAAATGCCAGGTAGGGACATATTTATCTTTTTTTTAATTGTAGAAAAAGAAGTAAGTTTTCAGATTAAAAATAAAATCTGGAATAGGAATTCACTCTGTTGGTGCTGTATAATGATTCTTTCTTCTGCTTGCTTCTACCGTGTGCAATAAGAGCAGAAAAGTTAGGCATAATGAACTAGGGTAGAATTTCTGTGTGATTTTCTTCTCACTAGCAGTTTTGTCTCTTGCATGAGAGAGAGGAGGAAAAAATGAAGAGAGTGCTGATACTTCGGTTGGTCTAAAGTTCTGAGGTTGAGATCTTAGTCGCAGAAGATGTCTTTTTTCAAGATCATGGTCAGGGTTTTAGACAGGAGCACTTTTAAAAATCAGCTTCCTGGGCTTCCCTGGTGGTGCAGTGGTTGAGAGTCCGCCTGCCGATGCAGGGGACATGAGTTTGTGCCCCGGTCCGGGAAGATCCCACATGCCGTGGAATGGCTGGGCACATGAGCCATGGCCGCTGAGCCTGCGCGTCTGGAGCCTGTGCTCTGCAGCGGGAGAGGCCACAACAGTGAGAGGCCCGTGTACCGCAAAAAAAAAAAAAAAAATCTGCCTCCTGTTAACCATGTGAATGACAATTAAATATATAAGACAAAGACATCAAACTTTAACTCAGGAATTCTTTTTGGTATATATAATCTCTTTAGGCATAGAGCCCAGTAATATTGCTCTAGTTTATGTCTCAACTAAAATGTACATGGATAAGCTGTATAATTGGAAGAAGCGTAATCTAATGGGAAAATAATTGGTATGGAAATCAGGACACCTGAGTTCTTCTCCCAGTTCTGGCATAAACAATGTAATCCTAATAAGTATAAAATTGAATTCATCTGAAAGTGTCATGGTTATAAGTCCTATGTATCTGAATACTAGGCAATATAGAGCTTTTCATGTAAAAGCACTAAAGCGTAATGGTTTAAAGATGGGGCTTTGGAATCAAATAAACTGAGTTTACTTCCTGAACCTAACATATACTAAATGTGTGACATTGGGGAAGTTACTTAATCTCTCCAAGCTTCAGGAAATGAGGATAATGAGGGTATAATAAAATGACCCACTGCCTTGCAAATAGTTTGTGTGAAAGTAAGATGAGATGATGGATATAAAGCTTTAAATTCAGGGCCTGGCCCTTTGTTGACTATCTTATACACTTAAGCTCATATGTATTAAAAACAATTCTGCACTCATCTGGCTGCTGATGCTAATTTGTGGGCAAATAATTTAGCATGAAAGAGTGTCCAAGAGGACTTACCTGGTGGTCCAGTGGTTAAGACTCTGCACTCCCAGTGCAGGGGGCCCGGGTTCAATCCCGGGTCAGGGAACTAGATCCCACATGCATGCCACAACCAAGAGTTCGCATGCCACAACCAAGAGTTTGCATGCCACAACTAAGGAGCCCATGAGCCTCGACTAAGACCCGGTGCAACCAAATAAATTTTTTTTTTAAAGTCTCCAAGAACGCTGAATTGCAAACAACCTCACAAGACAGAGGTTACTTGATTCTCACTTTCACAAAGAAAAAACTATAACATTGAGAAAATGGGTTATTTAAATGCCGAAGAATGTCTTTTTCATTAATTGTAATTGTTAAACACGAGAATGGCTTATTTAATTCCAGAGCATTTTACAGCCATTCAGATTCAGTTTCTATAGGATTCTTTTTTCCATTATCTCCAGTTTTAAAGATCTCAAGTCTTATATCTGAATTGATAAAATAAGAGGACTATAGGCAAAGGAAATCCTTAGTAAATTAGGCTTTGCTACATTGGGAAGCTGGTCACACACATACACACACACACACACACAATCTGCTTATAATGCAAAAATTAATATTTCAGTTACAACCACACTTGCTTCAGGTAAAGGTAAAATCAATTATATCAGCCACAACCACTAGCCAGAGAAAAACCTAAATAATTAAATTTACTTCTATATTTCAACTGATATTCACTCATAATAAGAGCTTAAAATAATAGGTCCCTGGCCACAATTAGGAGTATGTGAAGTATATCGCCCTGGATATTTCTTTCAAATTGCAGAAGAGTGATGAAATTTTGTCAGGGAGTGTGGAGTAAAACTTCTTTATGTAGGCATTATAAGAAAGGCTAAAAGAAAAGCTGTGACAGGCTAATGTTACTCTTAAAATGTTTAGTGGGTGGAATATAAGGAGTGAGGTGGAGAGAAATTAATATCAATTCTACGCTTGGGTACATATAGGTCATTCACTCAACATACTTTTAATCACCTATGGAAGATACCATGCTTGGTACAGGTTAATATTATACAGAACAAGATAGAAACAGTCCCTCCCTTCATGGAGCTTAAATTTTGGAAGGAGAGACGTATATGAAACAATGAAATCCTTAATTATTTGTTTAATTGGAATTGTGACATGCTAGGAAGAAGTACAGAAAATTGATAGAATATAATCATGGAGACTCTCTTGGTTTGGGAGGATCAGAGAAAGCCTTTAAATGAAGTGTCATTGAGCAGAGCTCTGAAGGATGAGCTGGAATTAATTAAGAAAGGTGGGGCAGGAGAGAGCAAAGTGGGGTATGTTTCAAGCAGAGGAACCTCTTTGCTTGGAGATGCAGAGATAACCAGTATAACTGGAATCTGGCTATGCTAAAGGGGTTGGCAGGGGACATGAGAAGATTTTTGTCTTTATCCTAATAGCTGTGGCAGATCATAGAAAGGATTTAAACGAGGAAGTTAATTGATTGTGTTTGTATTTTGAAAATTAAATTTTAAAAATTTACCTCATTCTGGCTGCAACTAGGAGAGTGGTTTGGAGGAAGCAAGAGTCATTAGGGGAGTTAGGACCTTTTACAGTGGTCCAGAGTGAAAGATGGTGGTGGCTTGAAAGAGGCATGCAGGGGAAATAGAAAACAGTGAATGGATTCACAAGTTCTTTTTGAATCCTGGAAATTTCTCTTATTTCCCTAAGAAGTCAATTGTGCATTTTAAAGGATATTTATTATATTTTAACTCAGTACCTCTAATGGTTTTTTAAGAACACTTAGACCACAAGTCCACTTAAAAGTCTTCTTCTATCCAATTACCTAAAAAAGAAAACCAAAACAAAATATTTTTTTAAAGGAAAATGTAAAATAAACAATACTGGTGATGTGTACTATAGCAAAAGTCATGAAAATGTTACTGAAATGACATTTAAGAAATCCCCTCTGGGGCTTCCCCAGTGGCACAGTGGTTGAGAATCCGCCTGCCAATGCAGGGGACACAAGTTCGATCCCGGGCCCGGGAAGATCCCGCATGCCGCGGAGCAACTAAGCTCATGTGCCACAACTACTGAGCCTGTGCTCTAGAGCCCGTGAGCCACAACTACTGAGCCCACGTGCCGCAACTACTGACGCCCGCGTGCCTAGAGCCCATGCTCCACAACGAGAGAAGCCACTGCAATGAGAAGCCCGCACACTGCAACGAAGAGTAGCCCCTGCTCGCCGCAACTAGAGAAAGCCTGCGTGCAGCAACGAAGACCCAACACAGCCAAAAATAAATAAACAAATAAATAAAATTAAAAAAAAAGAAATCCCCTCTAGAAAATTAACAGTAATGGTAGTTGTATTCATTTGCTGGCACTGCCATAACAAAGTGAGTGGCCTAAAGAAAGCAAACAAAAAATTGTCGCACAGTTCTGGAGGTTAGAAGTGTGAGATTAAGATGTTGGCAGTATTGGTTCTGTTACCAAATTGGTCAACTGGACCCACGCTGGGGTCCTAGCCTGGGCCAAGACCCCCTTTATAGGCCAGGGAGGTTCTTTTTCCAATTGGATTCACACAGCCAGTAATGATGCTGAGACTAGAACAGCATGAGCTTTGTTCAACAGCTAAAGAATGAAGAAGTGGAAGCTTGTTCGCTGCAAATCAACTTCCCAACCCAATTCAGGTAGAGGCACCAAATACATAGGAGGGACCAGGTAAAAGAGAGAGAATTGGAAAGAGTGGGAGGAATATTCATGAGAACAGGGGTGTGGTTTGGACCTGGAACTCATGGCAACTCTCCTTTTCAGTCCTTGTATGGGCTTTTCTGGTTGTTGTAATGGCAACAGTCAATTGTCATGGTGCTGGTGGGTGTGTCTTTCAGCATGCTAATGTATTACAATGAGCGTACAATGAGGCTCAAGGTCTACTGGAAGTCAAATCTTCCTCCATCTTGGACCTAGCTGGTTCTAACCAGTCCTTGTTTTTTTCTCTTTGCAGCCTCCTTCTGAAACTTAGATAAGAGTGATTGGTTTCTATTCGAGGGAGGGGCAGGAGTATGATTCTGGGGCTACAGCCTTGGTAACACTTCCTTCTGAGGGCTGTGAGGGAGAATCTGTTCCATGCCTCTTCTCTAGCTCTGGTGATTTGCTGGCATTCTTTGGCCTCTGCTATATCACCCTGATCTCTGCCTTCATCTTAGCATGCCATTCTCCCTGCATGCCTTTGTCCAGATTTCCTCTTTTAATCAGGACCCACCCTACTCCAATATAACCTCATCTTAACTAATTACATCTGCAGCCAATGACCCTATCTCCAAATAAGGTCACACTCTGAGGTACTGGGTGTTAGGACTTCATCCTGTGAATTTTTGAAGGACATAGTTCAACTGATAACAGTAATATTTGTGAAGTTCAGATGTGTTAGCCTCCCAATTTATCCTTACCTTGACATAACACTTAAAAAGAATCTCCCCATCTGGATTAGACTCTTTTCTGTTAAAGAGCAAACTGTGATTCCAAAGGACCTTACTAGCTGAAGAGGGACGATGAGATGGAAGGCAACCCTGACACCAAGTGCACAAGCCCCACTTGCAACAACAATACTAAGAATTAACCTTCCCAGATTACTTTCTTCCTTTGAAACAGAACTAATTAAACCTCTAAATGCCCATTGTAAGTCTGGTACAAATTTCAAATTGGTCAGAGAGGCATAAAACATACTGAAGACCTGATATAAAGCACTCTTTTTTTTATGTAGTACAATGAATCATTTCTGATGATGGATCTGTAGCTTGGATTAATTCAAGCATTTAAGAAGAAAAGGGCTAGTCAGTACAAGAAAATGTGAGTTTAGCCCTTATTCAAATTTTATAATTTTGAATTACCAGAGAAAATTTGTATTATTTTAATGCTTATGGATCTTAAGACTACAAATAAAATAATTCTATGACCAAAAAAAAAAAAAAAAAAAACTACCTTCCCACCTTCCCAACAACTGATACTGAGCTCTTAGAAGAGACATATTTGGAAACCAAGGTAGAGTACTTTGCTTTGACTGGAAAGTCAATATCAACTGTTCTTTATGAGTACATTTTATTCCCCTGAAGTTCCATCTAAATGAAAATACATGAGGAATCTTCTCTTTTCAACAAACACATATACTAACTGATATCTAGCAATTAAAATAACAGCTTCAATAAAAACCTGATTTCCCACATCATCTGGTCCTTTAAATCATACATATCACAGTCATCAAAGAGCCTTGACAAACACTAACTGGAACAAAAGACATATTTTCTCTTCTTCTGTAGGGTTTTCATTAAAGACCTCACAGAATTGTAGAATTAATGAGCTTGAAGCAATTGTGGAGGTTATCTGGTCTGGGGAATTTCCAGGTGTGCTCAGCAGAACTGTCAGAGTCCATGGGAGTCCCAAGGACTGGAGGTAGATGGGGGGGTGGGGCATGGGTAGAGTAGTGGGGCATTGGGAAGGGAGCCAGGGGAAGAGGGTCCTGGCCTTGTCAGCCCAACCCACCCCGACTGGACCTGGGGCAGTCTATCTTCATCATATCCACAAAGTACCTATTTGTGGCTTTGTTTGAAGAAAGGATTTCACACTTTATAAAATGAGAAAATTGAGACCCAGGGGAATTGTGACTGGGGCATTTTTAGCTCAGCCCTCCCTCACAGCATAGTGAGGATTTTCATGATCTAAAGTCATAAATCTTATAGATGACCTATTATATTTCAAGTTAATAACAAATCTAGACCTTTATTCCTCATCTGCAATTCTTTTTCTCTCAGTTCAATGAAGAGCATCTAATTTTTAAAGACCAGTTAGTGCCACTGAAGCTGATTGAGCCAGAGAAGTGTTTCATCAAGTCAAACATTACAAAAGGTTAAATTTCAAAGATAGTAACAAGCATTTTCAGTTGCTACATATAAAGACTGTCAAGCCAGCCTGAAACTGCTTCTTAAATTCAGTGTACTTAACAAATGGGCTATTTTAAATAAATATACTCCACGTATTATATTTTAGTATAAGCAGTCACTTTCTCATTTGTGCCCGAGTGGTCCTAGGAATGTCCCTCTGCTCTTTTCCTCTCCATCCTGGCCATTTATTTCTATTTAGGGCAGAAAGAGTCAATACTTGTAGAAGAACAGAGGTGGGAAAAGGAAAAAAGGTCCTCTTGCTCTTTGAAAGGGAGAACAGAAGAATGTTAATAGTAGGAAAGGAAGAGCATCAAAAGAATCAAGGAGCTGGAGAAAGAGGAAAGGGAGAAAGAAAAGTGAGATGGAGGAGGCAGCAGAGAGAATAAGATACAATTTTGTCTTCTCTTCTCCCAAAACCTTGTTGTCCTGTCATCAGGAGCACATTTAAATTAGCTTAAGTGAAAAAGAGGAATTAACTGGAAGGACACAAAAGATATTTCACAGAAAACCCAGACCACAGGAGGGACTGGCATCTACAGCAACAAATTGACAGGTTTCAAGGAAAACTCTCTCCCTCTATTTTTTTTATTTGTTTGTTTTCGCTCTTTCTCTCTCCCTTGTCTACTTTTTCTCCCTCTCCTTCCCCACCCACAACGCATGGTTCCTCATCTCTTCTCTCTCTCTGTGTCTCTCATTCTTTTTCCATGGATGCTGGCCCCCTGCTGGTCCATTCCATTGAAATGACTGGCCCCCTTGTAGCCCCTGGAAATCTCTTCATTTCAGGTAACGAGCAGGGGTTAACTGGTGTATCTGTCCCCATTTGCAAACTCTTAAGTTAAAGTATCTGGTTGACTTACCTTAGGTCATGTGTCCACCCATGGTTCCATCAGTTTTCGCCTAATTGCCAAAGTAACTACTCTTGTTGGATATCATAGTAGGGAAGGCAGTCGACTTAATATATTTCTACACCCCCTGGTAACCCTGTCTTGGGCTCTCAGCCAATGTCCTCAGTCTCCTGCCCTTATCACAAGGGTCTTCACCCTTTTATAACAGTGTTTCTCACAGTATTGTTCAGATCACTTGCATCAAAGTGTGTTTACAAAAAAAAAAAAAAAAAAAATACAGATACTCAGGCCCTTACCCCTCATCTATTCCAGATATCCTATGTGCTGAATACTTTGGGGACTGGCGTGAAAAACTCACTGTTAATAAGATTTTTTGTATTGGAAACCATGCTCTGAGTTTCAAAAAACCTATAGACAAATTAACTTCTGGAACAAATGTATTCCAGATAATAAATATAAAACACTAGTGACAAAAACTATATAGCACTTTGAAGATTAAAAAGATATGTACTTTAATATTTCAGATGCTATCATGCAAAAATTAACATGCAGGATTTTCTCCTTTATTTATTTGCCATGCCATTGACTTCGTACAGCTGCAATTGCCGTAGGTCTATAAGGAATCTAGGAAATGTGCACTGGTTTAATCACATTTCTGCCTCTTCCCCATCCATCTTTATGACTCTGTATTTTGACTTTATTGTCTCTTCAACTCCAGTGCTATCTAGATACTCTTAACATCCCTGTCTCCTACAACTATGTACTAGATCTTATCATCAAAAGCCACTGTTCCCCTGTGAATGTCATCCACAGCAGAGGGCTAATCCTCCTTACCAACAGATTAATCATTAATACCCATTCTTCCCTGACTAGATCCTCTCCCTCACTATTCTTCTAAGTTTGTGCTTCTCAAATTTGAATACATATAATCCTGGGGATACACAATTTTAGATCATAGGAGCCACAGGTTAATAGTGATGTTTCTTACTGGAACATTTATTTAACTGAAGATTTAATAACTTACCTGAAAGCAACCTACACGTTATTTTTGTCTTAAACACGGATAGGTTAAAGAGAAAGATACAACTTTCACATTAAACTTTTAAAAAAAAGGTAAGCCTTCAAAAAATTTGAGCTATGTTTTCCAGGTTCCCAATCTCAGGCACATTATTAGTTTGATAATGTGTTATGGATTTAGCTGATCTTCATGAAACACATGCATTCAACAGTTATGAGAATACCAGCTTAAACAATGAGAAAGTTTAAAAAAGCACATCAAGTCCAGCTGTCATCTCCCCTCTCTATCTAATTCTAATTGAGCCCCAAGGTTCTCTGGTTTTCAAGGGGCTGGGTGGGAGCCAAAAGAAAGCAATTTCATTTTCAGGCAAGTGTATCTTTCAGTAGATCTTCAACGAAGTAAATATCCTCTGGAGCTGGTTTCATAATAGGTTCCTCTTACGAAGACTGGCTCTAACCGGTTCTTGGGAAATGTGCTTGCAGACGGGGATTGCCCAACTGATTTCAGTAGACAAGAAAGTACATAGGGCAACAGAGGTCATGCCAGTGAATGTACACCCTATACACATCTTTATGGACAAACTAATCCACCAAACAATGCCACATACTTACCTATTATTAGTATTTAGATAATACCCTCTAAAAGAGGTATTCTTCATAAAAATTAAAAGTAAACAAAGTTGTTCAATCTTTTCCTGCTTAGCAGATTAAAAATTACCTCTGTGAGGGTTGGCCATATAGATAGCTGGAGTGCACAGCTGCCCGCACAGTTTAATTTGATTTCTCAGAACATAGCCTTCTTCATATGCCTGGCCTCTAGTCCCACCATTAATCACCAATAAATTAGACTCTAAGTTGAAGTGTTATCTCCATGAGGTCACTGTGGAAACATATACTTAAGTGATCTGGGAGGGGCGTTGTTTTTTTTCCCATTTATACAATAAAATACATTACTCATTGACATGGGTTAATTTACCTGGATTAATTGTCAGCTTGGAAAACAAATCTAAGATTCCGATGACATATGACATAAAGTGGTAAGTTTTTAATGAGTGTTGAGCCATGGGTTTCATGGGCTATTGCCCAGAATTAGAACTCCTGGTTGGAGCCCAGCAGAGGGCACCCTAGGAAACCAACACAAGGAGACTAGATATATAGTAGTGGAGACAGATTTACTAAACCTAACCTTTTTCTCCTTTGTAATTTTTGCTAAGCCAGCCCTGATCACCACAAAGCAAACTGGACAACTTCAAGGTTAAATGGGCATGAGTAGAGTGGTCAGGAGGCAGCCAATCACTTCTGAATTCTGTAAAATACTAAGATAACAACAGTCATCATCATCATCATCACCATCACTCCTGTGAGCCATATATAACTTCTCAATTGCCTCTGGTAGAATCAGTCATTTTCATTCCTCTGGTATGTGATATAAAGTTGCTGGCAGCCACAGAAAATATAAAGAAAGATAATTAAGAAGGCACAGAGGGGAGTCAGGACTGATAAGCACAGGCAAGGGAAAATAGTCAAAGGGTAGCTTAGATAACATTCTCGCTGATTGCTCCATAATGTCTATTGCTGGAAAAGCCATCAAATTCCTTTTCTCTTTTAGACCTGTTTGCACACATACCTGTAAGTTCTTTATAGAAACTGACAAATGAAGCCAGATTGGTTTTTAGAGAGCCAAAGGATACCTTATCTGCACGCATACTAAATTATTTCTAAGGAGAAGTATGGAGTTTGCTTTACATTCACGAAGATGATCGCAGAATTAGAATTGAGTGTGTGCTTGCACTATGTCAAGGAGTAGGAAATGAACTTTGAAAATGTATCAAAACAAAATTAATCCTTGGACTTCCCCCTGGTGGACCAGTGATTAAGACGGTGTGATCGCACTGCAGGGGGCGCAGGTCCGATCCCGGGTCAGGGAAGTTCTGCATGCTGCGTGGTGCGGCCAGGAAAAAAAAAAAAAAAAAAAAAAAATCTAAATCATCCCGATCGTGTAGAGCAAAACATGAGAATCCAACATAACTTAATATAGCCAATAACCATTTTCCTTGCCATTCTCCCCCCACAAGAATTTAAAATAATTTTTTAAACAACGATCCTATTTTGTGACATAAACAAATGTAAAAGTGTTAAGCTTTGATGAGAAAAGAGGATATAGGGATGATCAAGGCCTACAACTGTCCCTGCCCCTGTACTTATTACACCTTCTGTTGTCCATCTTCCCCCACGATTCTGTAAACTGTGAGTGCAGAGCCAAAGTGATTTGATTTGGCAAATGCTCGACAAATACTGATTTAATGAATAAATCCAATATATTCCCTAAGATCGAGGCAGTATTTGTGGTGATACCCAATCAGAGGTACTAAGAAGAAGTCTAGTTGGGCGGTGGAACTTGGTGCCAAATACGTGTACTTAGAGGCAACAGGTATCAGTGATATCCAGAAAGTAGTTCTGGAATGTGCCAGTGGTTGAGTGGCACGAGCCCAGAAACAAGAAATGTAGAAGGGGCAGCACACAAATGTATATGTGCATGGAAAAATAAGATCAGGATAATCTGTCAGCAGGCAGCAAAATCCGAACCTCAAGCTGGTGTCAAGGAGAGATAGTCATTGAGAAAGCATCCATACAAAGAAGGCAGAGGCTAAGTCCTAGAATATCAGATGATCAAGACAGGACTCTAGATATTTTAGGAATAGAAGCTTCCAAAGCTAGGTTAAACAGGAGAAGAGGTTTGGTTTCATTAACAAGGCAAGCAATTGTAGCAGATCAGCAACAGGTGTTATTGGTCCTTTTACAGATGGGGAAGCTGAGGCTCAGTGAGAATAAGTAACATGTCCAAAGCCTTACAGCTAATTTAAGTCTCTGATCCCAGGTTTAAAAATAAAGCCTACTACAGTCTAAAGCTAATTATCCCTCTTTTTCTTACTTCCACTTGCAAATCTAGGAAATCAGTTACTGGAACTAGTAAGTCAAACTAGCTTTGTAACTTGAGTTTGACTTCTCCAGACTCCTCAGAGCACTGTGCTAGCACTCCTCAAATCACCCCTTAAATGATTCCAGAGCTAGGGATGGAGCTGGGTCTGCAGTAGTGTTTCTCAACTTTGCCTGCACACTGGAATTATCTGTAGTGTTAAAAATACTGGTGCCGCGGTTCTGCTACCAGAGCTGATCATTTCATTGGCCTGAGGTGTGGCCTGTGCCTCAGTATTTCTAAGAAGCCCTCCAGGTAATTCTAATGTGTAGCCAAGCTGGAAACCACCGGCTACAAGCAAAAGTCAAGAGCCCTCTACTGCTTGTGGAGGAGAGATATGAGGGCCAAGCTTGTATAATTCAATGAGCTAGGAAAAATACTACAAGACTCATAGGCTTATTTTTTTTCTTGGACAAGTGGACCATAACTTACTCTTTGCTTTTACAGTTTAACCTCTTAGAAAATATGCCAAAAGTAAACAGGTGTACGATTAACCTTGCAAATCAAAAGGTTCCATGTTTTTAGATTCTAAGTGCTAGTTGTGTGACCAAAGGCAAGGTTTTAGAACTGGATCTCCCAAATTGCTCATTACTATTCTATGCTTGGTTAAAACTCTTACATCATTCCACAATGGAATGTGACCCAAGTTAATAACAAAATTAAAACATTTGCATCGCTTTCATGATTAGTAATGATATTGGAGAGGGGTTGAGGTGTCTCAAAAGAACTTGTAATTTTCCCAACCTATTTGAGAGATGATTCATGTTATTTAC
This sequence comes from Delphinus delphis, assembly GCF_949987515.2. NCBI lineage: Eukaryota > Metazoa > Chordata > Mammalia > Artiodactyla > Delphinidae > Delphinus > Delphinus delphis. Next base: position 100,293,893 of record NC_082685.1, on the reverse strand, counting down.
TAACTTTGATGCTCCCAAATGATATAGCAAATGTATAATTTCTGGATATGTAACTCTAGATGTGTAATTTGCTTGGACTAAATCCAAATCCAGAAACTCATTTATTATTTAAGATATATTCTTTTTTTAAAATTAATTAATTATTTTATTTATTATTTACTTTTGGCTGCATTGGGTCTTTGTTGCTATGCGCGGGCTTTCTCTAGTTGCGGTGAGCAGGGGCTGCTCTTTGTTGTGGAGCACGGGTTTCTCATTGCAGTGGCTTCTCTTGTTGCGGAGCACGGGCTCTACGTGCACGGGCTTCAGTAGTTGCAGCACGCAGGCTCAGTAGTTGTGGCTCGCGGGCTCTAGAGCACAGGCTCAGTAGTTGTGGCGCACAGGCTTAGTTGCTCCACGGCATGTGGGATCTTCCCGGACCAGGGCTCAAACCGGTGTCCTCTGCACTGGCAGGCGGATTCTTTACCACTGTGCCACCGGGGAAGCCCTAAGGTATATTCTTAATACAGCAAATACAACAAAGCCCCTACTCGCAACTTCCATTTTCAGAATTCTTGTCCACAGCTCCCTAATAAAAAGCAATTAACTATGAAACAAGTACACATTTGTCTATGGTGACAATACATCCTGGTTTACCTAGGGCAGTCCTGGTTTATGCCTATTGTTCAAGCATAATTATTGATAGCACCCTCTCTCATTCTCAAAAATGTTTCCATTTGGGTGATAAATTATCTGGTCACCCTACATATAGCTCACTCAATCTGCATTCCCTCTACAAGTATTATAGGGAAACCTCATGATTGGAGTGTGGCCCCTTTATATTTAGAATGCTCCTGTAGCTATACACGAAAGTAAGATCATTGAAATATCAATCAGCTGATCAATATTCCTTCTTTAAATACAAAATAATAGAGATTTCTAAAATATTTTCCTGTTTAACTCCATTAACACAGAAGATCCCATTAAACGAAAGTAAAAACCCTGTACTTTTCCAGCTTGAAACCTGCTTTCTTTATCTATTTCTGCTAGAAACTAACCACGTGGCCTTGAACAAGAAGTCTATTCTTTGTGATCAAGTTTTCTCCTTTGCAAAAAGAGTAGATTAAACTAGGTGGTCTCTATCATTCTTTGAGTGACAATTCTGACAGTCTACATTGCTACTTTCTCTAAGCATTTTATTTTAACCAATGTTTTGCCAGTTCTGTACTTCTGCACTGTTTTAAACTGAGCTCATATATATCTAAAACCAAATCTATTGAATTCACTTTTTCAGTCTTTACTTTACCATCATAATCTATATATGTGATAGTTAAATATTTTTGAAGTTAGTCTTGATTCCAGCAATATTTATTTAATATTTACTATCTGTGAAACTCTGTCCTGGGCACATGGATACTCTAGTAGTTAAGTTTTTACTAATTAAATTTCATTTATTTGGCCATTGTTCACTCTCTATGGCATTATCTATGAAATATTTAGGCTATTTTGAAAAATATGTAGCGAACTATTTTTAAGCACTTAAACATATCAAAACATATCACTTGTTTTAAAGCATGCATCTGCCAGTTATATGTGTATTTTTAAGGGCAAGTGCAAAGTTTTGTGTTTAAGCTAAAAACAATATGATTAGATTTATCCACCCCCTTATTCAATAAGCATGTATTTAAATATCTACTATATCCTGGAACTGAGCTAAGCTCTAGGAATACAAGGTCAAATATAACATAGTCCCTCAAGTAGCTCACAGCCTAGTGCACCTGTGCCTGTGGAATAACCTGTCACATCAGTGATAGGTAGTGGTTCAAGACTAGGGTGACCAACATGAGATTCTGAAAGTGAAAAGGGCACCAATCATAATTACACTACCCCAGAAGGCATAACTGGGGCTGTCCTAGGCAATGCAGACTATGGTCACTCTAGTCAAGACAAAATATAAAGTGGCCTATTGCAGCCACTTTATGTCTAAGTCCAAGGATTGGTATCCTAACCCAACTGGACTGCTTGTAGAAAGATGGGCCCCATTTAACAAAATGACAGTCTGTATTTCATGGTGTAATCTTGTTTTCTTGTTGTTTCATTTATCCTTTCCCAAAGCATTCTTTTATAGGAGCATATTTTTGATACCCTAGTAAAAGGAACGTAGAGAAATAAGAAAATGTCTTGAGGAAAAGTGTCCAAGACAATGAAGGTAGTAGAAAATGTGTCATTTGAGAAATGGCTGAGGAAACAATACTGGGTGGGAAGCATGATTTGCATCGTATCTGACCTCTTACACTTGAAAGAACATCATTTTTTTTTTAGATGTTGGGGGTAGGAGTTTATTAATTATTTTATTTATTTTTGCTGTGTTGGGTCTTCATTTCTGTGCGAGGGCTTTCTCTAGTTGTGGCAAGTGGGGGCCACTCTTCATCACCGTGCGCGGGCCTCTCACTATCGCGGCCTCTCTTGGTGCGGAGCACAGGCTCCAGACGCACAGGCTCAGTAGTTGTGGCTCATGGGCCTAGTTGCTCCGCGGCATGTGGGATCCTCCCAGACCAGGGCTCGAACCTGTGTCCCCTGCATTAGCAGGCAGATTCTCAACCACTGCGCCACCAGGGAAGCCCAAGAACGTCATTTTAAAGTAGGAAGGGGCAAATGCTATACTCCAGAGAGCAGAGCGTAGATAGATTGATGGTTTCAAAGTCCAAGGAAGCAAATTTTAATTCGTTATAAGGAAGAACTTTATCACTTATTGGCAACAGAATGGATTGCCAAATGAGAAAAAAGGTGTATCAACACAAGGAGTGTACAAGTGGAAGCTGAGTAACAGTCAGTGGTGTTAGAGAGGAGCCTGATGCTCCAGGTGGTTCTTAGAATCCAAGGTCCTCTAGTGAAATGGCTGTTATTTCTGCCTGGTCAGCATCCCATTCCTTCTTCTTCTGGTAGTAGCATCCCAATATTCTTTGCTGAACAACTTCTCCACTTCTACGAGGTTTGAGGTTTGATAGAGCTGAAGTCATCCTAGGGTTCTAGCAATGGGAATGTGATCCCAATACAGGCATTCAGTGTCCTCCATATCCTTGGCGAAAAATGGCACATGGATCATGTTGGGTAAATCTGTGTCAGACCTAGGACTTTTTAAAAAACTATTGGGGAAAAGAAATTTTTTTTGAAAAGATTGCTGGAAGAAAACGATGTAGACCCAGAACTTCTGGCAGCCAACTTGCGAGCAGTAGGGGAGGGCTTGCCCAGGAATGAAACCAATACAGAGGAAAGTATAGCCCAACAATGGGGAGAGTAGACTTGAGTTCTAGTGATGTTTAGCCCCTATATCCAGCGATGCCTGAAGCCAGACTAACTGGATTTTTCAGTTCTGTATGCCAAACACGTTCCCTTTTAAAATTTAAGCCAGTTGAATTGAGTTTCTATTATTTGAAACAGAAAGAATACTGAAAAATACAGGTCCCGCTCAACAAAACTTGATTGTATGGTCATGTATTCTATAAATCTAGCTTGGCAGATTTCTAGTAATTTCTAGTAGATTTCTATCATCTCTAGTAATGCTTTGATGGTATTTAGATGTAGTTACTTATTGTAAATACTTGGAAATTATAAAAGTTCATTACTTTAAAAATTGGTATTTTTACATTGACATGGAAAGTCCTTCCTCCTGTTTAATTTGAACTAATGAGGCTTTGTTGCATAGTGTGTACATTATCTCAACCTGGTGATCCTCAATCTAAAAGTAGTGATGAAGGCATATATCTTATTTTTAGGATTTTTAAACTGATGAATGGTGTAATTTCATCTGAGCAAAAGTTGCACAGACTTAATAAATACATTTTGCTTAATATTAAAATACTTAAAAATATGAGGTCTGTGACTGACTTTTTAAAACAGATTTTTTTAAAAGGGATTGTTTTGAAGGTATTTTTAAAAAGTGATTCATAAGGTTGACAAAATGTTGGAAAGTACCTCAACAGATGATATATTAGTTGGGACTCTTGATTTCTAACAATTCCAGCTAGAGTTAAGTAGAAAAGGAATTTATTAAAAGGACATTGACTAGTTTACAGACACACTGGGAGGGCTAGGGAGCCCAATTTCAGGCTAAGAATCCGAAGGAAAACCTCCAAACTAAATCTCAGTCTTGTTTTTCGTAAGGAAATTATTGCTGTCATTGACACGGTCACAAACACACAGAAAAAAGCCTCCTATTCTTGGTTTCTTGCATTACTAACTACTTGGTCAAAGTCCAGCTATGAATTTAAGTCTCACAGTAGTGTTCTATCTTTAAGGGAAATTGCTAAGTATCTAACATTCTCAGCTTCTATAGCAATAGACTCTTTGCCCCACTCTAATACTCCTAAGTGGAGAATTCCCCAAATATAGAAAGGGGCTTGGTTGCTATATAGCCACATGAATCACAAATGTCCTCTATAAGTCAAACCTTTTGCAGCCCAATATCAATTTACGCCTTCTCTTGCACTTAGCCTAAAGTAACTACTTTTCCCCATATAAAGGGAACGAGCTGAAGTCTTATCCAAATTGAAATACAGGCTTTCTGGAAGATGTCCAATTCTTCTGGAGTTATGCCATGGTCTTGTCTCAATATTCTATAAAATATCTACTAATATTTAAGCTAACCACCAGTAAAATACACTACATAAATCTCAGGAGAAATGGAGAGAAAATGTAGGAAAACCTGATAAGATATATAAATACACACCTGAAAGAATATATGCATAGATGCAATCCTTATTTCTGCAACTCATCGTTGGTGCTGTATTTATGTTGTTGGCTTGCCTCCTCTATCATCAATTTCATGTTTCTTTTGCCCTTACCCATACCTTATGGGTATGGGTTTTACCCAAGAGTTTACCTATACCTTAATCCCTGAGAAAAGGGGCCCCTGGACCATCTTTCCCCTATTGGGTTGTTGTGGATTTCCTTTAACTTTTTTTTTTTCTTTACATCTTTATTGGAGTATAATTGCTGTACAATGGTGTGTTAGTTTCTGCTTTATAACAAAGTGAATCAGCCATATGTACACATATATCCCCATATCTCCTCCCTCTTGCGTTTCCCTCCCACCCTCCCCATATCCCACCCCTCTAGGTGGACACAAAGCCCTGAGCTGATCTCCCTGTGCTATGTGGCTGCTTCCCACTAGCTATCTATTTTACATTTACATGTCCATACCACTCTCTCACTTCGTCCCAGCTTACCCTTCCCCCTCCCCTTTAACTTTTAACACTGGAAATGGCAGTATTAGAAGGCACCTCAGAAGATCACTGGGTTTCCATTAACACCTTTGTGATCCCATTTTGTAATAGCAGCACTGTTTCCCCATTATAGCTAGGATCAATCATTCCTGTCATACCGTAATCCTCTTTTTGACTATTCATCCTGTGGTTTCAGAATCAGAAATAGAAAAGTGGCAATCTCAGCTTCCAATTCAGTTAAACCAGTCTTTACTTGATTCATGGCAGCAGCCTCCCCTAGCCTACTAAGACCCCTAAACCCATGGAGCCTAAAGGGACTGGAATAGGATGCAAAATTTTTGTGAATGAGCCATTAGGTGAATTTGTGGGAGGTGTCACTTCCACTTTTGCCCCTTGCTTACCTGATTCATGTATTCTGGCTGTGGAAGCATCAGTGCCATAAATGTTTCCTGGTTCAGAGCACATACCATATGTATACTATGGTATATAGTATACCATATATACTAGCACCCCAACTTCCAAGCTAACATAAGAACTGAGTATTTCCTGTGCTGTTCCAAAATTCTGTAAGGTCAACTGCTGCTGGATAACGGGAATACATGGTAAAGCCAGTAGTACTGTAAACACTAGTCCATTTTCTTACTTCTTTCACCGTAAGTTTCTTGATGGGAAGTTATGTTGTATGGTGTTTCATGATGGAGAATACATACACTAAATCTATGAATGGTGATTCTGGCAGAATGGGCAGGAAAAGCAAATACAAACATAAAATAATCATCTAATCATTTATTCCCAAATAATTGTGCTCTTCATTATGGAAGGAGTCCAATATATTCAACAGGCCACCAGGAGGTTGGCTGGTCTCCAGACAGTATGGAAACTGAAATGTTGGTAGTTCAAGCCCAGCTGGGGGCAATATCATCCTAAAATGTACTTAGCAGTTTTCTTCCCAGGGCCAGTTCTGGTTTTGGGTGTTTGGGGGAGATTTTCTTGATTAATTATGCCAAATTCTGGTTCTTCAGCCCTCCCAATAATGCCGTGAGGTACCCAATATGCTACCATAACTGCTTAATTCAACAACAGTTAATTTCAAGTGCTTATAACTAAGTCATAAGTAACCTTCCTGAAATAGATGCTTTTATGAAAGTTGGTTATGAATCAACATTCCACAAATTGAATATTCATCTAACTGCTTATTCCAAGTCACCAAATGACTGTCTAATATGCACCTCAATCTTAACATGTTTAAAATATAACTCTTGATTTTTCTGCCTTTCCTCCCCTAGTCCTGTTTATCTTAGGTTATGATACCACCATGCTCCCTCATGCTCAGGCCCCAAACCATGATCTTTTTCTTCCTTGCTTCTTCTCATTGTTTTATCCACCCACATCTAGCAAGTTTCTACAGCTCTGCTTTCAAAATATAATCTGAATCTACATATCATCCCAATTTCCACCACTGTCATACTGTTCAGAGCCTTTATCATCTCTTACCTGGACCATTGCCTTAGACTTATAACTAGTCTTTCTGTTTTCACTCTTTCCCCCATGTGGTCTATTTAGCACACAGGAGCCAATATGATATTTTTAAAAGTTAAGTCAGATCATATTATTCCTGTTATGGCCTGAATGTTTGTGTCCCCACCTCCAAATTCATATGCTAAAGCCTTACACAGTGTGGCCATACCATAGATGGGGCCTCTAAAGGGTAATTAAATTTAACTGAAGTCAGAAGGATGGAGGCCCTGCTCCAATGTGATTAGTGTCTTTATAAAAAGAGATATCACTAACAATAAAATATCTGAAAATGAAATAAAACAATCCCATTTACAATAGCATTTACAAAAAAAATTAGGAATAAGTTTAACCAAGGAGGTAAAAGATCTGTACACTAAAAACTGTAAGACTTTGATGAAAGAAATTGAAGAACGCACAAACAAATGGAAAGATATCCCATATTCATGGATTAATATTAATATTAATTAATATTAATTAATTCAAGAATTAATATTGTTAAAATGTTTACTCAAAGCCATCTAGAGATTCAATGCAATCCCTGTCAAAATTTCAATGTCATTTTTCACAGAAATAGGAAAAATAATTCTAAAACCTATATGGAACCACAAAAGATCCCAAATAGCCAAAGCCATCCTAGGAAAGAACAAAGCTGGAGGCATCACACTTCCTGATCCCAACTATATTGCAATGCTATAGAAATCAAAACAGTGTGGTACTGGCATTAAAATAGACACAGAGATCAATAGAATAGAATCAAGAGCCCAGAAATAAACCCATGCATGTACCGTCAACTAATATTTGACAAGAGTGCCAAGAATACTCATTGGGCAAAAGATAGTCTTTTCAACAAATGGTGTTGGGAAAACTGGATAATCAAATGCAAAAGAATAAAATTGGACTCCATCTTACACCAGTCACAAATATTAACTCAAAATGGATTAAAGACTTAAATGTAAGACCAGAAATTGTAAAACCTGAAGAAGAAAATGGGAAAAGAAAGCTCCTTTACATTCATCTTGATTTTTTGGATATGACACCAAAATCACAGGCAACAAAAGCAAAAATAAATAAATGGATCTACATCAGACCAAAAGCTCTGTACAGCAAAAGAAATAATCAACAGAATGAAAAAGCAACCTACAGAATGGGAGAAAATATTTGCAAATTATCTATTTGATAAGGGGTTAGTATCCAAGATATATACGGAACTCATATAATGTAGTAACAAAAAAACAAACAATCCAATTAAAAAATGGGCAAAAGATCTGAATAGATATTTTTCCAAAGAAGGTACATAAATGGCCAATAGGTACATGAAGAGGTGCTGAATATCACAAATCGTCAGGGAAATGCAAATCAAAACCCCAATGAGATATCACCTCACATCTATTAGAATGGCCATTATCAAAAAGACAAGAAATCACAAGTATTGGTGAGGATGTAAAGAAAAGGGAACACTTGTGCACTATTGGTGGGAATGTAAATTTGTACAGCCACTATGGAAAACAGTGTGGAGGTTCCTCAGAAAATTGAAAATAGAGCTATCAACAATGATCCAGCAATTCCACTTCTGGGTATTTATCCAAAAGAAATGAAAATATGATCTCGAAGAGACATCTGCACCCCCATGTTCACTGCAACATTATTCACAATAGCCACGGTCTGGAAACAACTTATATGTTCATCAACAGATGGACAAAGAAGATTATATATATATATACACACACACACACACACACACACACACACACACACAATGAAATATTATTCAGCTATGAGAAAGAAGGAAATCCTGCTATTTTCAACAACATGGATAGAACTTGAAGGCATTATGCTAAGTGAAATAAGCCAGAAAAAGAAAGACAAATACTAGATGATCGCACTTATATCTGGAATCTGAAAAAGCCAAGCTCACCTAAACAGAGAGTAGAATGGTGGTTGCCAGGGGCTGGGGGGGTGGGGAAAGCGGGGTGATGTTAGTCAAATGTTACTACCTTCCCATTAGAAAATGAATAAATTCTAGGAATCTAATGTATAACACAATGACTCTAATTAACAATACTGTATTATACACTTGAAAATTGCTAAGAGAGATCTTAAATGTTCTCACCACAAAAAAAAGGTAATTATGTGATGTGATGGAGGTGTTAACTAATCCAATTGTGGTATTATTTTGCAATGTATAAGTGCATCAAATCATCATGTTGTACACCTTGAACCCACAAAATGTTTTATGTCAATTATATCTCAATAAAGCTGGAAAACTAAGAAAGATACCAGAGCTCGCTCACATGCTGACTCTCCCTCCCCCATGCAAGCACATATGGAGGAAAGGCCATGTGAGGACACAGTGAGAAGGGGGCTGTCTGCAAGCCAGGAAGAGAGTCCTCACCAGAAAGCAACCATGCTGGCACCCTGAACTCAAACTTCCAGCTTCCAGATCTGTCAGAAACTAAATCTCTGTTGTTTAAGCCATCCAGTTTGTAGTATGTTGTTATGGCAGCCCCAGCTCACTAATACGACTCCCCACTTTTACATGAAGAACAAAATCCAGAATTCTCAGTGTTACTAAAGGAGGCCAACATTATCCTAACTTGTCTGTGACCAGCTTCTCCTGCATTGACTTAGCACCAGGCACACTGGCCCTCTCGATGTTCCTTAAACACACCATGCCCAGTTCAGTCCCATCTCATGGGCTGTGCACTTGCTTCCCCTCTGCTTGAGTCAACTTCCTCAGGCCCTCTAATGTCTCAGTTCCTCACTTGGTCTCCGTGTAAAATCTTCTCTTCACAAAGATCTTCTCTGACCACCTCATCTAAAACAGCAACTCCCATTTTCACTCATGCTCCATCATTTTATCCTCTCACTCTGTTCTATTCTTCTTTGTAATGCTAATCCCCACCTAAAATTGTTTATTTATCATTTTACTTGTTTTCCTAAAGTATCTCCCCCACTGGAAGATAAACTCCATCAGGGCAAGAATGTAGCCTGTCTTGTATACTACTGTATTATAGGAATGTACATATTCCTATTGAAAATTCTAGCCTTCCAGATATTGGTTTTAAAAAGCCATGCATAGTCCAAAAAAAAAAAAAACTTTTGCACATGAAACAACAGGCAAAGTTTTAAAAACTACATGTTAAACAGAGTAATGAAAACTTTCTAGGAAAAATCAATAACATTTTAAGTCAAGCATTGTGCTAAAAATGTAACACTGCAGAGTAATGCATAGCATGACTTCATCAGAAATCCATAGAAGGGAAAAGCCCTTGGTGTACTATTTATGATAGAAACACCTAAAAAATTATGTTTAAGGGACTATTAAAAATAGGTGTAAAATGAATGAACTTACCTATGAAACAGACAGACATAGAGAACAGACTTGTGGTTGCTAAAGGGGAGGGGAGGTAGAGGAGGGGTGAATTGGGTGTTTGGGGTTAGCAGACGCAAACTATTATATATAGAATGGATAAGCAACAAGGTCCTACTGTAGAGCACAGGGAACTATATTCAATATCCTGTAATAAACCATAATGGAAAAGACTATATATATGTATATATATATGTGTGTGTGTGTGTGTGTGTGTGTGTGTGTGTGTGTGTGTATAACTGAATCACTTTGCTGTACAGCAGAAATTAACACATTGTAAATCAACTATACTTCAATAAAACAAATTTTAAAAAAGAAAAATAGGTGTTCAAATATAGTTGCCTTGAACAATTTCTTAACCTGTGGTTATAGCTTTAACCCACTCATCTCATCCCCAAAATTTTTGTTTTTGATAATGAAGCTATAGTAAAAAAAAAAAAAAAAAAAAAGGAAAAAAACCCAAATAGCATGTATCTGTGATACTTTCAGGTTGAGAGTGTAATTAAGATTAGCAGCTGGAGACAAAAAAAAAACCCAGCTAGAGATTTCTGTACTTTAGTAAATTCTCCTAACAGCAGTAGCACTGCCACTATGAGCAATGCTGCAAGATAGTTTGCTCACACACCCTGCTTAGCCAGGAATGGGTGGCTTGAAGCAACCAGGAAGCCAGGTTTAAATTGGCAACATCATTTTCCTGCTTTGACCCTGTGACCGAAGCATCCTCACAGAACTTGGGTCAGTGAATCAGCAGGTATTTATCCGGTGCTTACTTGGTGTCCAGAGGCTATTAACTCAGCAGGATAACACAGGCAAGGCAAAAAGTTAGAGGCAAGAAAACAAAAAGGCAAAGGAACAAAAACTGAGAATAGAAAATCATATTTCACTGAAGAAAATTTTAGTACCACTAAAAAGTAGGAGATAATTATATTCACAAATACATGAAGTAAAGAATCGGGGCTTCCCTGGTGGTGCAGTGGTTGGGAGTCCGCCTGCCGATGCAGGGGACACGGGTTCATGCCCCGGTCCAGGGGGATCCCACATGCCGCGGAGCGGCTGGTCCCGTGAGCCATGGCTGCTGGGCCTGTGCGTCCAGACCCTGTGCTCCGCAACGGGAGAGGCCACAAAAAAAGAATCATCCACAGCTATAATCTAAACGTACCTATCAAACATATGCTAAAAACATTGAATGAATATATATATATATATTTTTTAAGTGTTTTGCTTGTTATTTCTATTGAGAACAATAGGAACTGCCTAGCTATTTATTTTGATGATAGAAAATTCCATACATCACCCCTCCCCTCAAACTTCTCATTCCTCTCAAAATTAAGCAGTTGTTTAAAAACATTTAAAAGTTCAAATTTGAGTACAGTCAAGCATTATCAGACAATGCCTCAAATTGTAGTGATTCCTAAATGCACTCTAATGGCAAAAAGAAGGTGGTGTCAAGGCCTACACCAAAAAAGAATCAGTCTCTATGACAGTCTGATGTGCACATTCAGAGGGGATCTCACCTTCTGTCCCAGCTACTTTCACATCCTTGATCTTGGAACCTCCTCCTCTGGCCTTGCATCCCTATTTCTGGTCCAAGAGAGACATGTCTGCAGCAATGTCACAGCCTTGAATATTTTATTTTTATGTGTGGGTCAAGTCCTCATAACCATTTATATATAATACCATTATGGCTTAGCACCATGAGATATATCTGTAAAGTTACTGAGATCAAGTTGCTACTTTCACATCCTCTGGCCTCTTAGCAGTGACCACATCTCCTACCCCACTGAGGAGAATTGCAGCTAACAGATGTGTAAGGAGCCCATGACTCATTTCACCTTTTTTTCCCATCTCAAGAGTTTGTTCCTGCACTAAAAGGTAATTCTTCTTGATTCAAAAGTAGATCCCCGGGCTTCCCTGGTGGCGCAGTGGTTGAGAGTCCGCCTGCTGATGCAGGGGACGCGGTTTCGTGCCCCGGTCCGGGAAGATCCCACATGCCACGGAGCAGCTAGGCCCGTGAGCCATGGTCGCTGAGCCTGCGCGTCCGGAGCCTGTGCTCTGCAACAGGAGAGGCCACAACAGTGAGAGGCCCGTGTACTGCAAAAAAAAAAAAAGTAGATCCCCTACTCTCTCTTGCAATATTTTGTTTCATAAATTATTTCCTCAAAAACTGTATTTTAGTATCACACTTCTTTCCCCTGTAAAACAGATTTAGTCTCACTACTATAAAAAATATAATTAAAACACTCTTCCTCAACTTTGTACCCACTTCATAGCTGGCTGCCCTGTTCCTCTACCCTTCACAGCCCAGCTCCACAAAAGAATGGTCTTCAATCTCTGTCTACATTTCTTTTTTTTTTTTAATTGAAGTATAGTTGATTTATAATGCTGTGTTAGTTTAAGGTGTATAGCAAAGTGACTCAGATATATATATATATATATATATATATATATATATTCTTTTTCAGATTCTTTTCCATTATAGGTTTTTACAAGATATTGAATATAGTAGCTCCCAGTGCTATACAGTAGGTCTTTGTTGTTTATTTATTTTATATATAGTAGTGTATATCTGTTAACCCCAAACTCCTAATTTATCCCTCCACCCACCCCTTTCCTCTCTTGTAACCATAAATTGTTTTCTACATCTGAATCTGTTTTGGCTCCACTTCTGTATATCCCAGTTCCTCCTCAATCTCCAGCTACTTTCCGTGTGGCTCAGTTTCTCATATTTTCCTGGTAAAACTCATCAAAGACTTTCCTATTTCTAAATCCCTGTGTCCTTTTAGTCTTCACCTTAATTAAATTATCTTCTGTGTTTCTGTGGTAAGAAGTGGACCAATTCCTTTTTGAAACCCTCATCTCCCTTGTCTCCAGAGACAGTTTCTCTGACCACTTCTTTATCTTCTTTACTGATGCCTGATATTTAAATGTTGGCATTTCTTTTTTATTACTCTGCAAATTTTCCTAGGAAATTGTATGTGCTGATAACTCCTAGATCTCTATATCCTTCCCTGCCTTTTATGTATCCATCCCATAATCTTCCCCACATACCCAGTTGCCTATCTCTATCAATCTCTATCCTGCAGTCTCAGATAAATCAAACTCAACATGTCCAAAGCAGAGATCATTCTATCTCTCAAAACTTAATCCTCAGTCTATTTTTCTTATTTTAACAAATGTCAGTGATATTTCTATGTCAGAAGGTTTCTTGCCATCTGTATTTTATCTATTCTGTTCCCTCTGCTGAAATTACACTTTTGTCCCACATGTCTGACTAGGAAAGCTTATTCATCTTCAAGTTTGAGAATCACTCTGTCATGAAGCATTACCAGCCTGGCCCAGTAAAACTAACCACTGCCTCCTGACCCTTAAAGAGATGTCTAGAATAGTACATGCAGCACTAAATTGTGAATGAGAAGCATATTCCAGGGAGAGGGAAAAGCACAGGGGAAAGCCTTAAGATAAGGAAGAACCACAAGAGCTCCAAGTGCCTGGAGTCAAAGGGACAGTGGCTGGAGAAACAATTGAAGAAGGAGGGTCCTAATCAAGCAGGGTCTTATAGGTTATGGCAAAATTTTTGCATTCTATCTTAACTGCAATGGGAGGCAAAACTTTTCAGTCTCTTGTTTAGATCCAAATTAGGTTTTAAAATGATCTCTAAGACTAAAGTGTGAATAGACTTCAGGGAAGCAAGATTATTAAAGAGGCAACCAGTTAGTAAGTCATTACAATAATTCAGCTGAAAAACAATGGTTACTTAGTCTGGCATGGTGGTAGGAATGATAAAGAACAGAGTCAAGATCTCTGACAAATTCTCTCTTACAAGCAAACAAATGAGACTATGTTGCTTGACTAAACTAATAATGTTTCAGGATGTTCCATGGTCATTACTGGCTGCATCCTGTGACCATCTGGAGATCAGAATGACCAGCCAAGCCCTGTGTCTTCACACACACCAAAAAACAACTTTTACAAAATTCATTGGCATGTTCCTCAAAGTTTGCTGTGTTCTTTGAACTCTCCTGACCTTGGGAAAATGCTTTGCCCACAGAAAACTTTTCAGCCAATAGAGCTTGGACTCTTCTTAAAGGTCACATGGACTCCTGTATTAAAAATGCTATTTTGTACATTTCTATTTCCTTTTTGGCTCCAGATTCTACATTTCTCTCATAGGGCAAGCAAAGCATAAAGTGAGATGCATGAAGAAAATGGGTTGTAGGGACCAAAGTACCGGGTCCAGCTCTGAATTCAAAGTTATAGGCCTAGTTGCAATGATATTTCATTATTAAATCAGTTATGCAAAGTTCATTCCATAAATATTTATTGAGAACTGATTATGGTCTCAGATCCATGCTAGGTGTTAAGGATGACAAAGCCGTTGCCCTCCAAGGAACTCACAGACTATCAGATGGAGACTTTTTGTTAACCATTCAGCAATTTAAGCCCTACAGACACACAGATAACTCAATTTTTTAAGTATCATATAAGAAAGAGATAGAAGTATGGCTTTTTTTTTTCTACTAGCTTTATATAATCAAAGCCAAGCGAAAAAAATAGGCTATTTTCTAATGGATTTACATATCTTGTAAATCTGGATAATCTGAATTCATATGGGTTGGCTATCTTCCCACTATCCAACCCATGTCTGCTAGTTAGTTATCAATTTTAATCTGTTTCTACAGTGGATCTAAAATGATTTTTCACATTTCCTTTATAATATAATAATGGTAAGAATAAGTAAATAGGGAAAGTTGTTGAAAATGACAGCATATCTACATGGGAATAAATTTCCCTAAGACCACCTTTAAATATTTTTTAAAAAAACTCTCAATGAGAATATGGATCTCCAACATAAGGAAGGAAAATCATCTTATTTCATTTCATTGTTGAAAAGTGTCTGATCTCTGGGACTTTTAGGGATGACTGAGTTTGTTCTTTAAAACAAGGTTAATTAGGACTTCCCTGGTGGTCCAGTGGTTAAGAATCCTCCTGTCAATGCAGGGGACACGGGTTCTATCCCTGGTCCAGGAAGATACCACATGATGTGAGGCAACTAAGTCGGTGCGCCACAACTACCGAGCCCACATTCTAGAGTCCACGAGCTGCAACTGCTGAGCCCATGCACCACAACTACTGAAGCCCATGCGCTCTGGGGCCCGCGTGCTGCAACTACTGAGACTGTGTGCCACAACTACTGAAGCCTGCGTGCCTAGAGCCCGTGTTCTGCAACAAGAGAAGCCACCTCAATGAGAAGCCCACGCACTGCAACAAAGAGTAGCCCGTTTGCTGCAACTAGAGAAAGCCTGACGCGCAGCGACAAAGACCCAGTTTAGTTATTTGTACTAAGTTGAGATGTGACATCTGAAACATACTTTCAGTGTTTAGTAAGCTAGGTGCAAGTGAGCAACATTTTTATGCTGGGTTTATTTGTGTATCTTTTCTATTTCTGATTTTAATGGTTGCTGTGGAATCTCAAATAGAGTAGAATCCTGAAAGTTTTTAATCATTGAAATTTCTTCATCAATCTCTGTGTTAATTATTTCATCTACTTATTCAGCAAATATTCATTATCTATCATGTGCCAGTTGGTAAAAGAACATAGCAGTGGCAATAAAGTAATGAGCAAACAGAAAAGGCCCTTGCCTGCATAAGCCTGCACATTCTAGTGGATGGAAATACATAGTATAAGAACAGTCAGAAAACTATGTAGTGTGATAAATGCATGGAGAAAAAATAATCCAGGAAAGGAGATACAGCATGGTGATTAATAATAGAACAGTAATTACAAGAATAGGCCTAATTATCTGGAAATCACGGTGGCTTCACATACTTGAATATACATCTGTTTATTACTTATAAATATTTTTGATAGCTGGGTTCATATTATATTCAAAATAACTGGTTCTATATTTTATATATAATCAATCAAATTACATATTGAAATTGAGCTATGATAACTATAAGAATGAGTCTTTCTTCATGAATTTCCACTGTGAAACTCAACCGGAGTTAAATTATAACATCTTAGAACTTTGTCTGTTTTCATTGCTCTGAAGTGAAAGCTGACTTCTGTTGGCTCTACAAAGTGAAGAATATAATTACCTGGCCCCTGCCAATGAGTATGCATTTACTTTCCAGTGTACACCAACCTACACCCTACATTTGAAGGACTTCTGGTCCTCCACATCAGGTTTGGCTGAGGTTCTAGGGAAGACTAGTTTTGTTTCAAATCAGGATAACCTGCAGCAGACCAGAACCAAGGTGCTTGATAAGATACTCATTTAATTACATTGCACATCCCTTTTACAAACATACTAGATTCCTCAGAACTTCCCATAACTTAAAATTCCGAGTAGCTGCTTCCAAATTTTCCAAAACTAATTGATCTCACAGTACTGAAAATATTCTTCAAGTACATGACATTTTGAATATACTCCAATTCTAAATCTGACTAGTCATTCTAAACTCCAGTTCCAAATTCCATTGCCTTCTTACAACTAAAACCACATCCATGTTTTCTTTTCTTTTTTCCCCCTAAATAGTGATATGCAGGTCAGTGTTTAACAGCTGATACTCCAGGGTAAGAAGACCGGATTTATAGTGTTTTCCCATTCTGTGGTATAACTCCTCTTGCCAGGGCTGATTCGAACTATCAGTATGATGTCACTGAATGTGGGGTTAGAAAACACCCACATTGGTTCTCAAGAGTCAGTTTGCACCAGCTCTAACACACCATGGACATAACACACCTCTTTATATCGCACTGGAAGGTACACAGAATTTGACCTGTGAAAATTTTTGTTTAACTGTTTCAGGCAGCTTTGGGGGTTGTAGTTGAGAAGGTTGGGCATAAGATATTCGGATCTGGTATCTAGTTTATAAACCAGACAACTGCCCAAGATACAGTCTTTTTTAGTATCAATAATAATGATTATTAATGATAATTTTACATCTCAAAAGAAAGAACTAAAGATTTATTTGAATTACAAATTCCTGATCTTCAAATACCCCCAAATACATTCTTGATAAAAAAAAAAAAAACTATTATTTTTCATTGAGAGGTAAAGGCCTTATGAAATTTTGTTCTTGGCATCCTCACACAGAAATACTAGCCAGTTCACCATCAGCTGGCCAGCTCATGATTAACATAAAAAGTATTATAAACATAATATTTAATTACAATGATGTTGGGTTACTTTCATTGTTGAAGGAGAAAAGTGTGTTTTTCTTGAAGATAACTCAAAAGGAGCTATTTTGAAATTTTATGCAGTCTCCAATAACAAGTATTTTGACAATTCCAGCAAACTGAATTTAGAAATAGCAACACTTTAAACTTTCGAAATATTACACAATACATTAAGTTCTACCTCATGCTTATAAATTACACATGAAATCACACAAACACACAATTTTTTGTCACTGCACAGATATGCATGACCTTCCATTTGCAGTCTGTCTACATGCCTGGGAGAGAGTATATAGTTGACAGTGGCCTTTGCACAAGTATCACTGATAGTAACATGCAAACACAAGCAACACATACATGCAGAATGTTGCTTGTGCTGAGCTGGAAGTGAAGAAACTGTTCAGAAAATATTTGTTAATCAGTATCACACTTAGTAGAAATATATGAGATATTTTTATTTCAACTACTAATTACTTGAACTATGAATTGGAAGTAGACGAAAACACAGTATTTTTGTTTTCCATTACATTTTTAGACAGACATTAATTCATTTGATAATTTCCATCTATACATGTCCTACAAAATTATCTGAAAATGGAAAATTTTTTCATTTAATTTTATTGGCCTATCACCCCTCCAAAATTTAAGTGTTTTTCTCACAAACTAGCTAAAATTTCCTGTCAAAATCACTAGCTTAAAACTCTTATTGGTCTTATCTCAAAGGAGACTGAGCTTAATACTAATACTTTTCACTTTAGAAATGTTTGCTCCAGTGATTCTAGAATTTTTATTCCCATTTACACACGTACACACTCGTGATGTGTGATGAGTTAGAACTGAAGTGCAGATTGTTTTTAACTACAAATTCAAAGCATTTTATAACACTTGTTGGAAACAGCATTTATTTCAGAACCTATTACTAGAGCCTTCCTCCAGATTTTATGGATATATTATGAAATCTCCTTTGAATGCTTTTCTCCTTTTACCTTCTTAAATGTTGATGTTTTGAGGGTTCCCCCTTCTTACATTATATTTTTTCTTGTATGATGTCGAGTAGAATTCTTCTTACCTTGTTTGCCATATGTGTCTTACTTACACTTGGCCTTTTGTATTTTCATGGAAATTACAGACTCAGCTTATTAAGTCATATGCACACACTAGAATTGGAATGGAAGATGGAAAAGTGTACTGGGAAGGAGAATGGGAAGAGAGATTGGGAGGTTTTGTGGGGCATGTAAAGTACAGTGGTCGAGAGATCCACACCTACAAACTTGGGCTACTCTGCTAACTTGTGTCAGGCAAAAGGAAGAAAAACAAAAAATAAATGCCCTTTTTTCCCTCTAATAATCCAACTCCTCTATAGATAAAATTGTTTCCCTACAAGTAGCTAACTCCACCACTATGCCTCCAAAGATTGTGATGCTCTTCCCCACCATTTGAGGTCATTGAGAAAGAGATTAACATTAGAGTTAATGGAAAAGTCCATGCTTAGCACCATAAAATCTCAAGGCTGTGTGATAGAAGAATGCAGTTGAATAACATCGGCTGGAAAAAAGGACCAATATGCTTTGCTTTTTAATTCTTTCTGATAAGACATTAGACTCATAAATGACCAGATTTCCAGAGATTTTCATTTTAGGGACTGTCAATCAGGAACAGAATTGAGGATCTAAACGTGTGCATGTCTGGACTCCAAGACTGCTAAAAATGTTCCAGCTGCCAGAGGGAGTGAATATTTTGTCAGCATGCAGCTGAGGGGTAAATGAAGACAGCCAGGCTGGGTACACTGTCACAGTTGCCTCTGTATGTTCAGCTCACGTCATAGATTTCCTTCCCCCACCAGTCGCCTCCGTCTTTCCCTCCTTTATGCTTAATAATACTCGTATACTTAAATTTAAATATGTTCTTTGTATATTTGTGTATGCACTTAGATGTGTTTTTTATCTCTTTTTGAGATAAATCTGGTTAAGGTTAGAGATCATCTTTCTTCCCTTATAACTCATGTGATCTGATTCACAGTAATATGAACCATGGAACAGAGCTGTGATATAGACCAGGAAGTTTGTTAATTTCCTCAGCTCTTGGGTGGGGCGGGGCAGTGCATGGCAGACTGTGATCTACTAATTCTAAAGAGTCTAGAACTTCAGATTTAATGGTTTAGTACAAGAGATAGGATCCATTCAATATAGAAATTCTTTTATGAGACACTCCTCCGACAATTAAAATTTGTTCCCCTCAATAAGACAACTAAGAAAAAAGAAAATAATAAAGAAACTTGCCTCTCTTAACCTGCTGTATAAAATAAATAAATAAATAAATAAAAATAAATTAAAAAAATTTTTTTAAAGCACACTTATTACAAAAATAAATATTAATGGGACAAATGAAAGATAGCAATGATTACCAATGTTATCTTTATGTGGTAAGTCTATGGATAAATTTTTTATTCTAGTTTTTCTAGGCTGTCCAAATTTCTATAATTAGCACTCATTACTATTACCTAAGTAAAAAGTCATTATTAAAACACTCCACAAGGAAAAAAAAGAAAGAAAGAAACTTGACTCTCTTGATCTTAACTCTGGATGAGGGTGGGAATTCTTCCTTGACAATATTTAACCTCAAGCTAGCCCTCAACCTGAGTTTAGGTCAAACTTTATACTCAGTGTCACTCAAAATGCCCAACCTAAAAATTTACATCAAAGTGGTCCTAGGCTGACAATGTTCCCAGGTAGCACTGATAGAAGGAAATGTAGGGGGTTCAAATCCAGGTCTCAAAGAGTACTTACAGATACATTTCCAAGGAACAGGAGTACAAAATGAGAAATCTCAAAACATATAACACAAGAGGCCACTCTGAACAGGAGAAACAAGAAGAAGAAAACAAAATGGCATCACCACAGCAGAATCAAAACTGCAAAGGCTGAAGATGCTGATATTATAGGCTATAGAATATGAGATAATAAGCATGTTTAATGTATTTAAAGTAATTATTTTTAGAAGAACTAAATAGATTCTAGAAATTATATAATAATTAAAATAGAAGCTCCACATTCAGTTTAAAGCCGTTTATAGACAGAGCTGAAGGGTGAATTAGTGGGCTAGCTTGTTACTTTAAAGAAATTGCCCAGAATTGTGCACAGCTTTGTGTACATTAAAACTGTTAGTAGAAGATAATTTTTAAAGATGTAAATGAGAATATGCTAGGATTGAGAAAAGATACAAATCTTCACATTCAGGAACATAAGGAACCCCAAGCAAGACAAATGAAATCTACACCTAAACTTGTATTTAAATTACAGAACACCAAGAACAAAAAAAAAAGGGGGGGGGGAGTCTAAATAGGACTCAGAAAACTAGATGAATTTAGCAGAACTCAAGAAGCTTCCTACTCTAAAATGACAGTAGAGAAAGTAAAAAGAGCAATCCAGTATATACCCCAAACTCACTGATATCTCAGCATTGCTAGTATCTGATCATTTTGGAAGTGGGAGTAAAGTTAGGCCTAAAAAAGGAGGACCTAGCTACCCAGAGGCTTGCAGCTCTTTGTAGCCAGGGGGTTGTTGTTTTCCTACCCCAGCAGAACACTGGAGGTTTATCCCCTGAAAGGATAGAACAGAGTGTTTCTAGACTGGAGGGCTCAGGGCACAGCTGAGGACAGAACTGGCTACCACCCTGAAAACAGAGGGATTAAATGAAATGTTTACAAACTGGCTATTGAGATACCACCATCCCCCACCATCCTCCTGACTCTGAAACGTTAGCAGTCAGGTTTTACAGGCAAGGGAGGAGAAAGGAAGAATCTCTTCTGGGGAACCTTCCAGCTCTCATAAAAACACTGATAGGCAAGATGTCAGAGATTCCCCAATAAAATTGTTTAGCCAAAACATCTTAAAATAAGCTCACAGTCAATAAGTCCAAGACATGAATATGGAACTCTGAACACATTTTTAATGCCCCATTCTTAGGACAAGGATCACTATAAGATACTGAAGAATGTGAGAAAGAGTCACCAAAACAAAGAAACAGAAAACATTTCCAAGAAAATAGAGACCACACAAAGAGGAGAAAAATATTTTTCAAGTTATTTATATATTCAGAGAAATAAATAAGATAGTGTAGCCATAAAAGCATCTGAGACTTTAGTGAAAGAACAGATGAGGAAAAGGCACTGTATAAGAAAAATCACCCCATTTTTCCCTTCTGTGTCTCTCCTTTACTACTCACATAGAACACTTCACTTCTGACATTCTGGTCACCAAATGCATGGAGGTTTTTCCCCACATCAAGCAATTCTCCATGACTTCAACTGGGTGTCCTACTTTATAAATTAATTCTACCTGGAGATAGTGTCAGATGCCACATGTTAAAGGCTCAGTCCCACAAGACTGCTCCCACCCCACTTCAGATGCCAATCACAAGTAGTAGGTTCCCAGGTTACCCACAACTTCTGTCCAGTTTGTCTACAAATTGAAGGTTCCCATGACCCCCTCTTCAGGCTTGATCATTTCACTAGAGCAGCTCACTGAACTCAGGGGAACACTAACTTATGTTTACCAGTTTATGAAAGGATATGATAAAGGATACAGATGAACAGCCATACGAAGAGATACACAGGGTGAGGTCTGGGAGCGTCCGAGAGCAGGAGCTTCTGTTCCCATGGAGTTTGGGGTACATTACCCTCCTGGTGTGGATGTGTTCACCAACCTAGAAGTTCTCTGAACCCCTTACTACTGGGATTTTTATGGAGGCTTCTTTACGTAGGCATGATCAATTATTAACTCCATTTTCAGCCTCTTTGCCCTCTCTAGGGAAGTGGGGGACAGGGCTGAAAACTCTAAAGCTTCTAATCATGGCTTTGTCTTTCCTAGAGTCACCTCATTAGAACAAGAGATGCTCCTAGTGCTCTTATCACGTAGGAAATTACAAGGGTTTTAGGAGCTCTGTGCCAGGAACCAGGGGCAGAGACCAATACATATATTTTTCTATTATCTCATAGGAGCCATTGGAAATTATAAACATGATAGAAAGAAATTAGAAGGGCTTAAAGATAGAATTAAGAAAATGTCCCAGAAAGTACAGCAAAAAGGCAAAGAGATAAAAAAAAAAAAAAAATGAGAGAAAATGTTTAAAAAGTTAGGACACCAGCCCATCACATCCAAAATTTAAATTAAGAGCAGGGAACATAGGTAATCGTCAAAAAAGTAATCTAATAACATTTCATGGAGCAGAAGTTCATGAATTTCCAGAGTGGAAGGGTTCAAAGACTGCTCAGCACATGGATAAAAATAAAGCCACACTGAGACATTGTTGTGAAATTTCAAAACACTGCAGACAAAGAGCTTCCACAGAGAGCAAAAAGCAGGTTACATACAAAGGATAAAGAATCAGAATGGCATCAGGTGTCTGAACAGCAACACTGGAAGCCAGAAGGCAATGGAACAGTGCCTTCAAAATCCTGAGGTAAAATTCTTTCCAACCTAGAATTCTATACTCTGTCAAACTATCAGCATTGGAGAGGGAAACACAGGGGTTTCTAAGATAGGAGTAATGTTTTATCTTTTAAACTTGCTGGAGAGTACATGAGTAGTCATTTTATTACTCTTTAAGTCAGTTTAAATATACTATTTAAACTGTCTAATCTAGCACATAGTTTAAAAGAATAATTTTTAAAAATGAACAAGTAATGTTAATGTTAAAACAAAATGTTAAGCAAAATTTAAGAACTTGATGGAGTTGAATGATGGGTATGTATATGTGTGTTATGGTATTCTCTGTACTTTTTGTATACTTAATAGATATTATGATAAAATATTAAAAAAATTTTTTTCAAAGAATAAAGGTTTCGAGGGGAGATGGTGTGGAGAAAGAGTGAGAGAATGAGTGACAGCACACCAAAAGAACGTTCTCTCTGTCCCGAATTATAAAAAGACTCTTCTTCATGGTGGGCTCTGATCCTTACTACCTTATCTTTACCATTTTTATAGGTGTAATCCTAAGCAGTGGACTCAATGAGTAGTCTATTCCACTTACAAACCACAACATGACCTCTTCTATCAACTTATTGACTCTTGGCTTTTTGCATATGCCATTCAAAATTCATGTTGGAGTCTTTCTTCTTCCCGTATTCTACACTAGAAATAGGCAGGCTGTCATGATCCATGCAATGCTGTCATTATGTTCGTACAGTTTTTACCTTGTGTAGACTAGCTGGGTTCTAACCACTTAGTCATAAATTTCTTAGTAAGTGTCTATCCTCTTTTTCAGTATCCTCATCAGTATACTGGGAATAATAACAGTGTCTGACTTGTAGGGGTTTTGTGAGGATTAATGTTAGCTATTGTTATTATCACTATTTGCAAATGGCAGAGTTGTATTGTCATAAACTAAAAGTGGTCATCATAGTTCTCTAACATTGTTAAATAAATGCATAATGAGTATTTTGACTTGTAAGCTTAGATGTAAACATAGTCATATTGCAGAGAGACAATAAAATAATACTAAGACAAATATAAATACGACAACACTAAAGATTGGTATACATCAGTACTAAAAGGGTCTCTCTGAACTACGGCACTGTTCATTACTTTTGAAATAATTTTGTTAGCATGGAATTTTGGGGGTTTTCCCCAATCAATACTCTTTACTTCTTACAGTGCAAGGTAGTTGAAGGACAGCTAAGGACTTTTGGTTTGCTAAAAAAATATATTACCAAAAAAGAGGGAATAAATGAAGATGGCCTTACCTCCTTGGAAACCAAAATTGCAATTATTTCTACCAAACAGGAATTGTTTGGCTGAAGTCTTACAGAGCAGTAGGATAGCCGAAATACTAAATTTCCTATAGCCAACGGTTGCCTCATAACAGGTTGTGTAGGTCACAATACTCATCAAAAATAATATTAAATACAACATTTAAAAGATCAAGCAGGGGCTTCCCTGGTGGCACAGTGGTTGAGAGTCCACCTGCCGATGAAGGGGACACGGGTTCGTGCCCCGGTCTGGGAAGATCCCACGTGCCGCAGAGCGGCTGGGCCCGTGAGCCATGGCCACTGAGCCTGCGCGTCCGGAGCCTGTGCTCTGCAACAAGAGAGGCCACAACAGTGAAAGGCTCGTGTACCGCAAAAAAAATAAAAAAAGAAAAAAAAAAAAAAAAAAGATCAAGTAAACTGCATATAAACATGTTGGTAGTACTAAAATTTGTCATAAATTCATATTGTCTTAATTTTAAATTATATAGCAATTTCTGCTCTTTGACTATTAGTACAATATTCCTGAATAAACTCTAAAATTATAATGCTGTTTAAACTCAAAAACTTATATAATACTTCCTTAACCTGAAGGCATCAATTATAGAGAGCTTAACATTAGTGAATTTTGGTGGTAAATCTGGAATAATTTGGTTATGATCCTGATTACATCAGAGGAAAATATTAAATGAACTCTTGTCCTTTCTGGCCTGTGCAATCCTAAGACTTTTTTGAGTTTGAGTTATACTATAGTTATAGATGCAAATACAAAATGCATTAAAAATTTTCCAAGCCTATTATCTTTTTTTTGTCTGACCAGACTCTGCTCATTCTCAATCCATGAGGCTCAGATAAAACTGACATCACCACTGGCTAAAGTGTTGACTCAAGAAAACAAAAAGAATAGCACATCCTCTTGGGCAAGAGATTGCTTCCCTCACTGGAGCTACTGAGAAAAAAACCTCCCTTTATCTGCTGAGGTTTCTAAACCATTAGCATATAAGTCTGGAGCTGCTTAGAGTATGTTTGCTGGGATTGCCTGCCTGAGAACGAAGGTAACTCAGAAGAAAACAGAGCAGATCAAAGGAGTGACATCGTTTCTTAATGACAATGTCTGAATCTCTGTATCTGAAGTAGGTCAAACCACAAACTTCCCAATTTCACAAATGAAGAAACAAGACAAAGACCGACTCTAAGGAAAACAAAAGATTATGCAGGAAAGAAGAAAAGAAATTATAAAATGCTACAGGGATCAGCTGTGAATAGCTTGTACATAGTCATAATAATGTAAATATTGAATATTGATTTAACCAGAATTGCAATATAATTATATTAGGTGGATTTGAGGGTGAGAAGAGAGAGACAGATGAAGGGGGTAACGGTGAAACAACACTAAATCTACATCTATCACGTTAGGGAGTCAATAGATAATACCTAAAGCTGCAAAATCAAGAAGCAGCAATATAAGCACATTATACTGGAATATGGCAAAAAATTACCCCCCATCCCCCCCAGAAAAACCACTGGAAGATTTAGTAATCTTTGTTGTGTGTACTTGGTAATCCCTTTTAATGGGGGAATTCAAATCTTTCATTTCTGCAAAATGTTCTTGATTTACTTATTTGATTATTTTCTTCTAGCCATTTTCTCTTACTTCTGTTTCTTAAATTTCTGTTACTCAGATATTGGACCTCCTGGATGGTCTGTAGTCCTCTGATTTCAAAATCATTTCTTCCTTCTTATCCTCTCATTGTCTTTTTCCTCCACTTTCAGAGAGATGTCCTCAACTTATCTCTTTATATTTCAACCCTTTTATTATTTTTGTTTTAAATTTCTACTCTCATAATTTGAATTTTTAGGAGCTCTTTATTTGTTCTCCTTAGAGATGAGATAGATGATAGATAGATAGGAAGGTAGATAAATAGTTAGATAGATGATAGATAGATAGTCAGTCACCCTGTTCTAATTTATGGCTACCATACTACCTCTTGTCGATCTGGGATACGAAAGGCAGTATTTTCGATTTCTTCCCTTGCCTATGTTCATCTCTTCAATGCTGCTTTTATCTGATTGTTTCCATCTTTGTCTTTCACACAGAGGCTCCCCTCAAATATTGAGTGACCTCTGGTTTTCTAAGAGTGGGGGGACTAGAAAGCTGATGGGAAGCTCTGAGCACTTCTGGGTGCAGTATGCTGAGGGGGGCTTTGCTTTTGGTGGGTGATTTGGGTGACTCATGTCATTGAAGGAACCCTGATGTCAGGATCCTAGGGCTGATCAGATTCCCCAGAGGTGACTTTTCCATTCCTAGGCCTAGGAAGTAGTGGGTGGAAGCGAGCACTTTAGGAACCAAGTGTGAGAAGACAAGATGGGTGTTCTTAGAATTCCATATGTTAAAGTTCACTTAATTCTACTTCTTAGCAAGGTACCAGTAACTTCGATTTTGCCTAGTGTCCTTCTTTTCAAAACTCCTCTTTAGAATAAACCTGTGATCTTCTGTACTAATTAGGAACGCTCAAGTGGTCCATTTTACAGATAGGGAGAGAGCTCTGTGGGGGGAAGTGTCCAACTGCATCCCACTGACATTCAACCCATTCTCCTGTTTATAGCCTCACATTTAACACAGTTCAAAATCACCTAGTGCCAATAATTTTGAGCCCTCAGAAAATCTGAAATGTAAATTAATTTGCTTCTTGACTTTCCCCACAGTTGCTTTCTAAAGTTTTAATAGGCAGTTACCACTTCTGAGTCTGCTTCTCAGTTTCTAGAATTTTCTTGTATTGACTCCTCTTCCATCCTCTTTGTCTTTATGGGTTTGTTCTTTTTAAATCACTCTCTATCATTTTGATGATATTATAGAAAGGAAGCAAACACAAGTACATATATTTGGTCCATTATCTAGAAGTCTAATCTCAATTTTTCATCATTTTAGCTCTTATAGCAAGCACCCTAAAACTATAGATATTAGGTTTATATAAAATATCTGAAGATAGATATCTTTTAAATGGTTTAGATTGAGCAGATTTAGGCAAATCATGGAAACTCCTATTTGGCCACCAAAATTTTATTGAGTATTATTAACTTTTATAGCAGTTTATGAATTTCCTAAATTGACTCAGAAAAAGTTCCCCTCTCATTTTCTAGGTCCTAAAACTGATTTATTCTTTTTTTTAAATTAATTAATTTATTTTATGGCTGTGTTGGGTCTTTGTTTCTGTGTGAGGGCTTTCTCTAGTTGCGGCAAGCGGGGGCCACTCTTCATCGCGATGTGCAGGCCTCTCACTATCGTGGCCTCTCTTGTTGCGGAGCACAGGCTCCAGACGCGCAGGCTCAGTAATTGTGGCTCACGGGCCCAGTTGCTCCGTGGCATGTGGGATCTTCCCAGACCAGGGCTCGAACCTGTGTCCCCTGCATTGGCAGGCAGATTCTCAACCACTGCGCCACCAGGGAAGCCCTAAAACTGATTTATTCTATACATAATTTCCTCCATATTTTGAATTCAATAGGAGATTGTTTCACTAACATAAGAGAATATTTTCAAATCCGTTTTCACCAAAATATCTGTGTGTATATATATATATATACTTAAACATATATATAATTTTTTTATGGCATATAAACAATGAGCAAGCTCTAAAAACTGTTTTCCCTTCAGTCCTCATTCAATTTTTAATGATAAAAGTAATATTAGTCTATTTAGTTTGACAATAACATATTCAAAAGTGCAGTTTTCAGGTACATCTTAGTATAAATTCAACTTTATAGAATTTATGGGATTATCTCTGCTAGATGGTAAGCATCTGGACATCAAATATAGGTTAATGTTTGTGTTTCTTTCCATGTCTAGCACAGTGAATTGTACCTCGAACTTGGACAATAAATGATTATTGAAGTGCAATTGATATTCAGCATAATGATCATGAGTCAGGATGACATATAAGAAATCTAACAGATTAAACCTTTACCAGTCTCTAGGTAATTTTTACCAAAAGTTTGGAACCAAAAAATGATTATTTTTTTTCCTTCTAAAGAACAAGAGGAAGCATTTTGGACTATGTAGGGATTAGGAGAGATGATTGGGCAGAATGTCCAATAAGATTGTATAGTTAGTCAAATTTTATTTTTAAGCTGTTTTCCTAAAACTTAAAAGCTTTCCTCTTTGATGTTTTGGGAATCTTTGTTAGTGACATTGGAGTCCTTGGTGTACAATTGCACATTGTCTCATGTGTTCCTGGCCAGCACCAGATAGCAGAACCAATATTACTCAATGTTTTTTTCTTTCTAAGGGTGAAGAAGTTCACATAAGCCACCTGGCTGGTCAAGGCTTGTTCCACACTGAGATATTTCAGACAGGTATGTGGAATCTTTACTCACTGAATAAAATAAGAACCTTGTTTGAAGCAAATGTTTTCAATATTGGTTATTTATTCCATGGTATTGTCTGAAGGAGTCCTGTGATTCTGACAAAATTTGGTTCTCTAAAGAAGGGTATCAAGAAGCACCTAAAGCTTTTATCTACCAATCTGAAGCAAAATCGTCACTAAGAACTAACTAGATTATAAATCCTTTGAGGGCAAAAACAATTTCATTTTATCTCTCATATTTCTTCATCACTCTAAACCACTGATGGACATAAAATAGATGTTCAATGCCCTTGTTGGCTGAATAAGCAGTTTCCAAAAGGGCTTATCTTTTCCAATTTTAAATGGATTTTATTGAAATTTACTACCTGGGCAATGTTAATTTGTTACTTCATTGAGGAAGAGCTATAATTCACATTTCTACTGGTTAGTAAGTTTTCCAAAGTTGTTTAGCAAAATGAATTTGATGTTAAATCAACACAAAGCTTAGAAAAGTCACTAAGAAACTTTGCTTATTATTTTATTTATTCTGCCTATTCTGATATTCCAGAATTACATGAATCCCAATTTTGCTTGTTCTTAGAAGCCTGCATTTTATTTGGAAGAGGAGATCCTTCCCACTAACAATTTATTCCACTCTCAATATACACCAGTGTAGAATGTGCATTTGTAATCTCTCCATCAGCAGATTCAGCAAACATCTTTGCCAAAAGAACAGCCCAGAAACAGAGATATTTGGGGCTCACTGATCTGTAAATCTAAAATTAGTGAATCATGTTCTGGTACTCATTCTACTGTTTGTGTGATTTTTAGCTTGTTGTACCACATTTAAATAATTATACCTCTGTCTGTAAAATAGAAATACTACCTCCTGAATAGTTTCAAGAAATAACCAAGAAAATCCGTTTTAATACTAAAATATATGTGTGTGTATTGATGTAATGAGTCATGATTGATTACAGAAAAAAATGATCAAGTATCAAATTGTATGTGGCACATTATTAGGTAATATAAAGAAGGTTAAAATTTCAGCCTTAGGGACTTCCCTGGCGGTCCATTGGTTAAGACTGTGCTCCCACTGCAGGATGCGCAGTTTCAATCCCTGCTTGGGGAACTAAGATCCCGCATGCTGTGTGGCGTGGCCAAGAAAAAAAAAAAATTCAGCCTTGGAAAGAAATGTTCTCCTTTAATTTTCCCCAAAATTAGGTAAAAAGCTTTCTTTATAAAATTTTAAACTATGTAGTCTTCACTATTTAATAAAATATGTTTATATCATATCAAGTAAACAATAAGAGTCTTGCTAGCCATCTTTGCTTTGATAAACAAGGCTCCGAGAATTACTTAACCTAGTTATCCTTAATCTTTCCAAATATACACAGCTCTTGTGTTTAAGAGTGACAGGTTACAATTATGGACTAATTACTGGTGCTTGCTCTAAACATATGCAAAATATTTACAATGGAATAAAAGAATCCACACATCCCAATTGCTTTGGTACAGATAAATTCTACAGCCCTCTCTTTTTTAATTTTTAATTTTTTATTTTAGGGGAAATGCATGCTCAGCATCAAAGAAGTAAAAATTACAGTTCTCAACCCTGCTTTGTTTAAATGTGTTTGCAAATGTTCTTTCTGTGTGGATTTCTAAACATCCCCCTCACTCCACTACCGGCAACACACACATATTTGGACATATTTTGCCATTGCAAAATAAATCTACACAATTGTAGTAGCATTAGATGTTTTAAAATACTTAGGGTTACTGATACAGATCATAGTTTTCCTAGAAATTGGTTTGTCCAAGTTCTTTGTACTTCACTGAGCTGTCATTTTGTGGATCTTACTAAATGAGCTAACATGTAGAATCTTCTCATAGTCATCTATTGAGGTTTCAGGACATATGTCATGGGTATTAAAGATATTGATATTTGATATCCTTCATTAAAATTGGCAGAAATGATAGGCAGCCCTGAGCAGGAGTCAGCAATTGATCAAAGAGTATAACTGAGCTAGAATTCGAATCAGTAGACTCTGATCCTAGTCTCTGACTCATTAGATTTGGCCATATATTTATCTCGTTTTTAAATTTATAACCTATAGAATAGTAGGACTAATAGTTTTTCTTCTCATATTTTGTAGGATTGCTATGATTCTCATTTTACTCTATTATTAGTTATTTTCCAAACTTTAAGTATTTTTATATGCTCAGAACTCTAAAGCATTCATAAATCGACATACAACCTGTATATTACATTTTTTCGTAACATTGAATTTACTTTAGGCAGACACCATGAGCCATTTAGATTGAAAATATTTGGGGTGATTAAAATGGTTTGGATTCACCAGTGACCATGAGTTTCAACTTAGTTTCTTACAGTTTTTAAGCATACCAACTGTGTGGGTTTTTTCTCCCTTTTTCTTCTTTAAACAGATTTTTTTCCTATACTTAGAGAAAGTATAGGTTTGGAGTTAAATTGATCTGAGTTTGGCTCCTCTTTACAGAATACTTCCAATCCATTGGGTATATTGTCAGCTCTGACTTCAGAATATGTCCAGAGCCCCACTACTTCTCTTCAGCTTCACTGCTACCATACTGGTCCAGTCTTTCATCTGGGCAATTGTAATAACCTCCTAACTGGTCTACCTACATCAACCCTTGCCTCCTATAATTTATTTCCCATATCAGAGTGATCCTTCTAAAATACAAGACACATTGTATCTTTTTAATGTTCAAAATCCTAAAATGACTTCCTATTTCATTCATTCCGAAGTTCATTCGCCTAAAAGCCCTTCATGAGCTGGGCTTCCTACCTTTCTGACCTCATTTCCTGTTCTCCTCTCTCACTCCACTGCAGCCCCCTTGGCCTCCCTGATATTCCTCAAACACACCAAGCTCTTTTGTACATGCTGTTTTCTTTGCCATCTGAATGCTGTTCCCCGAGATATTTTCATGGTATTCTCCTTCACTTCCTCCAGGTCTTCACTCAAATGTCTAGAAAGCATTTTTTTTAACCATCTTCTGCAAATAACAATGTATCATCTAGGCCTTTTTTACATCTCTCTATAGCACTTATTCTCAATGAATATATTATATATTTATTTATTAGTTTATAATCTGATTTTCTCCATTAGAATGTAAGTTCCATAGGC
This sequence comes from Delphinus delphis, assembly GCF_949987515.2. Lineage (NCBI taxonomy): Eukaryota > Metazoa > Chordata > Mammalia > Artiodactyla > Delphinidae > Delphinus > Delphinus delphis. Next base: position 100,262,369 of record NC_082685.1, on the reverse strand, counting down.
CAAGGACAATGTGCTAGCTTCAGTAGATGCCAAAAAGGCATTTGACAAAATTCAATATCCACTTATAGTAAAACTCTCAGCAAATAGAAAAGAAAGGAGTATCCTCAGTCTAATGAAGGGCAACTATAAAAAACCTACAGGTAACATCATACTTCATATTGAAATACTGAGTATTTCCCCACAAAGACTAGGAAAAATGCAAGGATGTCTGCTTTCACCACATATATTCAACCTTGACTAGAGGGCCTAGCCTTTGCAACAAGGCAAGGAAAAGAAGTAAAAGACAAGATTGGGAAGGAAGAAGTAACGCTGTACTTACTCACAAATAACATGATTATAGAAATAGAAAATTAAAAGGAATCCACAAATAAACTACTGTAACAAGTGAATTTAGCAAAGTTATAGAATACAAGGTCAATATAAAAAAGCAATTGCATTTCTACATGCTAGTCATTATCCTCTGGAAGTGAAATTAAAGAAAAATTATATTCACAACAGCACAGAAAAACATGAAATACTTAGGGATAAAATTAACAAAATATGTGTAATACCTGTACATTAAAAATTTCAAGATACTAATGAAAGAAGTTTTAAAAGACTTAGATAAATAGAAAGATATACTGGATTCATAGATTAGTAGACTCAATATTGTTAAGATGGAAATTCTCCTCAAATGAATTAATGCAATCTTAATCAATAGCTCAGCAGGCTTTTTGTAGAAACTTAAAGTCAACTTTTAAGTTTACATGAGGTTGCAAACAACCTAGAGAACACTTTTGTTGAAGAAGCATAAAATTTCAAGACTTCTATTGACTGATCTCAACATTTACTATAAAGCTAGAGGAGTTCAGGCAGTCTGTTACTGGAATCAGTATATATGATTCCATGATTCCATTCCATACACATATATTTCAATATAATCAACAGTAAATTTTAAAAAATTGGCTCAAACGATATTGTTAATTGATTTTCAACAAAGTTTATCTTTTAATCAAATACTACTTGAAATGAACCTCAACACGTACTTTATACTGTAAACAAAAATATAACTGGAGGGCTTCCCTGGTGGTGCAGTGGTTGAAGGTCCGCCTGCCGATGCGGGGGACGCGGGTTCATGCCCCAGTCCGGGAAGATCCCACATGGCGTGGAGCGGCTAGACCGGTGAGCCATGGCCGCTGGGCCTGCACATCTGGAGTCTGTGCTCTGCAACGGGAGAGGCCACAACAGTGAGAGGCCCGCATACCGCAAAAAAAAAAAAAAAAAAAAAAAAATATATATATATATATATATATATATATATATATATATATAACTGGATATTGATCAGAGACTTAAATATAAGAGCTAAAATCATAAAACTTCTTGAGTAAAGCATAAATGTTGATGGCAAACTTGGGATAGGCAATGCTTTCTTAGGGCATAAAGCATACAAGTCATAAAAGAATGAAATTGATAAATTGGACTTTCTCAAAATTAAAAACTTTTGCTCCTTGAAAGACACCATTAAAAAAATGAAATGGGGCTTCCCTGGTGGCGCAGTGGTTGAGAGTCCGCCTGCCAATGCAGGGGACACGGGTTCGTGCCCCGGTCTGGGAGGATCCCACATGCCGCGGAGCGGCTGGGCCCGTGAGCCATGGCCGCTGGGCCTGCGCGTCCGGAGCCTGTGCTCCGCAACGGGAGAGGCCACAACAGTGAGAGGCCCGCGTACAGAAGAAAAAAAAAAAAAAAAAAATGAAATGACAAGCCAAAAGGTAGGAAAAATATCTGTAATACATATATCTGATAAAGGACTGGTTTTCCGAATATATGAAGAACTTTCACAACTCAGTAAGAAAATAACAATCCAAAACAATATCGGCAAAAGATTTGAACAGACATTTTATTAAAGAAGCTATCCAAAGGGCCAATAAGCACATGAAAAAATTGTTTGATGTCCTTGGTCTTCAGAAAACTGCAAATTAAAATCACAATGAGACAGCTCTATAAACCCACTGGAATGGCTAAAATTTTAAAAAGTTGAGAAAGCCAAGTGGCGCTGAGGATACGAAGCTACTTGAATTCTCATATATTACTTGTGGGAATGTAAAATGATGCAATCACTCTAGAAAACAGGTTGTAGTTTCTTAAAAGCTTAAATGGGTACTAATCATACAACTCAGCCATTTGCTCTTAGAACTTTGCCCAGGAAAAAGGAATATTACACAGAGAATTATACACAAAGGTCCATAGTGGCTCTACTCATAACAGCCCCCAAATGGATACAACCCAAATGTCCCTCAACAAGCAAATGGATAAACAAATGGTATATCCATAAAATGGAATACTTCTCAGAGGGGAAAAGAAAGAACAAGTTACAGATACATGCAACAACACTGACAAATCTCCATAAATTTATGCTAAGTAAATAAGCCAGACCCAAAAGAATACATGCTGTTTGTAGGAAATTCTGGAAAAAGTAAAACTAATCTATCATGTTAGAATGCAGATCAATTGCCTGAGATTGGGAGTGGAGGTAGGATTGACTGAAAAGTGTATTAGGAAGGCTTTGAAAGGGGAGATGCTCTTATTTGTAGTGATGGTTTACTCAAGTATATACATTTGTCAAGATGGTACACACAGTATGGGTGCATTTTATTGTATGTAAACTCTAACTCAATATAGGGTTTATTTTTTAAAGGAGGCTTCATGAGAAGAAAAAGAATATAATCCATGGCTGAAAACAGTATTTTTAACTATATATCTTAGAAAAGGGGGGGATATGAGAGTACATCATTGAAAATGTTTATTCTTTTTTTCAAATACAATTTCACTGTGCATTACAACTTAAGATGGCTGGTAAAAGCATCCTAGTTGGCATGATAAGAAAAGTGAAGAAGTCACCCTGAAATCAAAGCTGTGATTCCTGTTAAGCTTCTGAGCTAGTACAGAAGCTCTGGTCCTTGTGAACATACAAAGCAGTGTCCTGGAGATGCAATGTCACAAAGAATAAAACCCAAAAGGTTGGGGAGGTGGCGAAAGGGGGATAGTGCTAATACCAACCTGGCTCCTTTGCTGGGAATTCTTGTTATCTTGTTCTGTACTTATCTAGTGCCGTATTTAGAAAAGATTAAATCAAAACTGTGAAATTAAAACATGATGAGTGACAGTTGTGAGAGACAATAGCTGTGGCATTAGATTTTCATCATGTCAGGCCTGAGATCTGTATTTCAGATTACTTTTTTCCACTGGCACCAATCTTGAACTATATGTAGAAAAAAACAGATCACTCACTGCTGAAGGTTGGGGGAAGGTAGGACTTGACTTTAAATGAGTTGGAGGAGACTTTGAGGAATAATGAAATTGTTCTGTATTTTGACTGTGATGGTGGCTGTGTGTCTGTATGCATTCGTCAGATCTCACAGAACTGTGCACTAAAAAGGGTAAAAATTACTGCATGTAAATTATACCTGAATTTTTAAAAAGAAAAAAAATCAGTATTTTCCTAGAACTATTTCCCCAAAAATGTGTTTTAATGCAAAGGAGCTATTAATGGTCATCATAGGTATTACATATCTAAACATCCTCATTAGACTGTCAGTGTACAAAATGAGTCATCAGGCTGTTCTATTAATAGAAATTGAAATGTGTGAATAGCAATATTTTAGTAAGGATATAAGACATAAATAGCTGTAGATACTGTTGTGGGTTTTGGTTGATTTTTTTTCTTTGCATTTGTGTTCAAATGTAGTAAGTATAAGAGTTATTGTATATTTGAATGTTGCTCTTTTACATTTGCAAAATTAAGACACTTGATTGAAAGGAAAGCAGGAACTTCCCACCAGTAGATTACTCACGTTTAGTTTTAGAATGCTCTATATATGCTTTTTAATTACCTTTGTAAGTTGTTTAAAGTGAATAGATTGTTTTGTTTGTGCATATAAATACTAGTTCTCCAGCCTGAAAATGTATTTACACATCTATTTATTCATCATTCTATTGTATCTAACATCATTCTTATTAGTAATCTTTCTACAAAAAGAGCACTTTAGTAATATTTTGTGGGAGTGGCACTTAGTACAATATCTGGATGTAAAAATCAGGAAGAAAGTAAAACCTACCCCTCTGATCACTTTCCTTTTTATGCTAATGGCACTATCACTCTGGGAGTCAACTCAGGCTTAAAACCTAGTAGACAGTTTTGATTCCTTCCTCTTTGTTCTTTCTGTACCCAGTCATTTGCCCAGTCCTGAGCCTCCTACATCTGCTTTATCTTATATAGTTACCTCCTCCTCAGGAAACTAGTAACTTCTTGGTAGTGCCGGAAACTGAATGTGTGCATGAGCCAGGGAAGGTATTAAAAAAAATACAGATATCTAGACCCATCCCAGATGTGCTGAATCAGGATCCCTAGGTCGAGCCCAGGAATCTGTACTTTTTGAGAGTTTCTAGGAAAATGCAGAAAGCTGCCTATTTGTACCACCCAAACAGTCTCTCTTCTTAGAGACTGAGAGATGTAAGAAAGGATAACAGTGAAAAGTGGGACAAAAACATCGAGAGAAAGTGAAAGTCCTGTGGAGAACAGTGAATGAACAATGTTCCCCATTTCCCTACTTCCAGCCATCTAGCTCAAAACATGTAACCATCAGGCATTTGTGCTAATCCAAAACAAAAAGCAAAAACTGAAGATTTTCATCTAGGGGCATTGAAAACAAACATTGCCTGGGAGAACTATGACAGCTAGTAGCAAACTTGATTCTCGATGCCCTAAAATAAGATCATTTTGGAATTTGAGGACCTAGGGGCTTATGTATCCTAAATTGATGTATTTCTGGTGCTTTTCATAATACAAAAACACAATCAACGATTCCTAGACATTAGAAGAAAACCTGCAAAATGAAAGAAATGCATCAATAGAAAACCCAGCATAAGTAAACATAAATAATTCAGGGAACAAAGAACTCTTAAAAAAAAAAAAACTCTAATAAGTTTATCAGAGAAATTCGAGCAGATAGGATGTTATAATAAAAGAACAATCAGACACTAAGTAAAAGTTCTCAGAAACTGAAAGTATATTTGCCAAAGTGAAAACATAATTGGAAGGATTAAAAGATAAAATTAAGTAAATGCATGAAAATAGAAAAAAATCAAGAAAACATAAGATAGAAGAAAGTTATAACAAAAATAGAGAGTTCATCCAGATCCAAGATCTAAATAATAACAGTTTCATAAAGAAACATCAGAGAAAATAGAAACAGGAATTATTTAAAGAACTGAAGGGAGCCATGAGTCCTCAGACTAAAAGTTTTTACTAAATGATAAATAGAATAAATGAGAAAATGCCTACAAACTCCATGAACTTACAGAAAGTTAAGAATAAAAAGAGATTCAAAGGTTGGAGAAGAGAAAAAAAGGATTGAGATTCTGGCTTTCATATGATTTCTCATCTGCAATATTATTACAAGAAAATAAAGTAGTGCTCTCAAGCTTTTTGAAGAAAAGTTATCTTCAACCAAGAATTCTATAGCCAGCTTAAATATCAATTAGATGTAAAGGCAGAATAGAAACATTTTCAAATATGCAAGAATTAGTACATGTATCTCCCAAGCATTCTCTCTTTAAAAGATATTTGAGAGTGAAGGGAGTAAGTTAAGGAACAAAGATATGAGATCCAGCAAACAGTGGCTGTAACCTACTGCTACAATGCACAGGAGTCTCAGAGGGATAGCTGTGCACCAGGCCTAGAGAGCAATCAGTTCAGAGGCTGAAGGGGGACCGGAGGCTGGAAATGTCCTAGAAAAAGAGGTTTCCACAGACCAGGTAGTATGTTTGACAATTTTTAAAAAAAATTATGGGAGATAATGGAAGAAAAAAGTAAAAGGGCAAGACAATAAGAAACTTTAGGAAAAACAAGAGACTGTAGAAAAGGATATGTAATCATACTACACTATTTTCTCTGCTGTAACTAGTCATATAGTCATAATATAATGAAAATGCTGTTTAAGAATTTTTTTTAGTTGTGTCCAATCTATAGACAAACCTCAGAACAAGTATATAAATGTTATCAATCTCAATAAGATAAAAGGAAATATACAGATGACAGAATTTAACAGAAAGAAGAGAAAGGTAAAGAATGGGGAGCATATACCCTCTTCTAACAAAGTAAATATTCATATTGTCTGTCATTGATAAAAAAAATTTTTTGAGTCTTAAATATTTTACATAAAGTCATAGGTGGTGTAAGAGCGCGAAATCCACCTATCATAAGCAGGAAATCAATGGATAATGTAGTTCCAGGCATATAATATGTACTCAGTAAATGTCACTATCTTGATCAAAAACCATTAAAGAATTATGTTTACGTACCTCTCCATGATATTCATGATTCACTATAATTTCAAAACAGCTACCTTGGTGGCTTATTCTCCCTATAAACTCCCTACTCCAGCCAAATGAAACCATATCCACCATGCAACTATTGATACAAGCATGTGGTGGGAGAGATTAGTAAGAGTAAAGACTTAAGGATTCTGAGAAGCTGATGTACCTTGATGAAATAAAATTTAATCTGTAGAACTCAAAAGACACACATTTATTTAGTATTGGCCAATATGAAGCTTGCAAAGAAAAGATCACATTTAATCTGGCATAACAGGGACTCTGTTTCTATTTTGCCAGTTAGCCCCTAGTAAAGAGCTCTAATTAGAAACTTTGGAGTACTCTTCTTTAATCTCCTTAATACTGCAAATATCATGAAAACCACAGTGAGGAGCTGGAGGCAACATAAAGAAGATTATTGGTGTCCACAAGTAGCATAACAAGAGTGATTCTCCCTTTTGCACCCATTGGCAATTTGGATGGTCCAGAGGGAAGAATGATTCAGCTTGAAACACAGGACAATAATGATAGCTGAAAAAATCAACTGAAATAAGCTGAAAAGAGCTTCATTACATTTCAAGAGTGCATATTTTGTTCATCATGAATGCAGACGACTATTTCAGGTTGTCTTAGTATGGCGGCTGTAGGCAATATGTGTTCTCCGCATCAATATATTCATGGTAGTTATGTTCCTTTGGTTGTAAGCAATAGAAACCAGCTGGAGCTAACTCTTGGCCCCATTAAAAAATAGTTGGTAATAAATTGTAATGAAATAATAGAAAATAATGAACTGAAAAGAGTAAGTTAAAAATAAACATTGAAATTTTACATTTTTAAATAAATTAATATTTGGAAAGATACTGAGTAGCTCTCAGAATAAAAGGAAGAGTTAAACAATTGGGACTTGGGAAGACTGTGACTAGGGTTACTCTGGTATTCTCCATGCTGAAACGAACAAACAAACAAAAAGACCTGGTTGGTGTCTTTGAGCACTACCACTGAAATGACTCAGCTTCAACCACTTCTACAGTTTTGAAACTCACCCAGATTCAGATTCAGAAAGTAAACAGTCATGTGTTTTAGCCTTGGGAGGAAGGGGGAAGGGAAACCCTGCGGTTGACAGTCCGGCACAAAAATGTTGGAGTGGATGACGAGAGCTTTCTCAAAGGAAAGAGGGAAAATGCATGATGAGCAAACAAAATCAGGTGCCCGCTACAAACTGTCAAGGGCTCTTAAAAGACGTCATTCTCTTGCAGCTGCCTCTCTGGTCCTATTCTTATCCTTTCCTGCGGTTATAAGGATTCCCTTCATTTTCTTGCCCTGGTCGTAAGGTATTTTCAGTTTGCCCATCAATGTGGTTATAGTTTTAGCTGTAAGTATTTTTTTTCCTTTATTTTAGGGCTTAATTTTTATGGTCAAACTAATCTTTGTGGTAGAATTTTCTCTTACCCTGTACCATTAATAGATTAAAACATGTGAGATTTTGTATATTTGTCCAATAGTATCTCATAGCTTGATTATCATAATTAATAACTACTAAGTTCTTACTATGAACTCAGCATCATGTAGAAAGGGTGGCAAAGAAAGTTGGTTTTGGAAAGAGTTCATTATCCAGCTGAGAGAATACAAGATAAAAGTGTGAAATAACAGCCAATGGGAGAGAATAGTTTATAATTATTTTATAAAATGTGATCAGGTTATTTTAAAACAATAATTATTTTTAATGTTATTTTTCACATAATGCATTTTACTTATTGAAAATGGAATTTCCACATCTTCCTGTCGTGGGTTGAATTGTGTCCCCCAAAGAGATATGGTGAAGCCCTAACCCCTGATACCTGTGTATGACCTTATTTGGAAATAGAGTCTTTGGAGATGTAATCAATTTAGCATGAGTTCATTAGGATGGGCCATCATCCAATATGACTGATATCCTTATAAGAAGACAGAGAGAGACACACAGGAAGAATGCCATGTTATGACAGGGGCAAAGATAGGAATGATGCAGCTATAAGCCAAGGAATACCAAGGATCCACCATGACTATCACTAGAAGCTAAGAAGGATTCTACTCAGTCTCAGGGAAAGCATGGCCCTGATGATACCTTGATTTTGACTTCTGGCCTCCAGAACTGTGGAAGAATAAATATCTATTGTTATAAACCACTTAGTTTATGGTACTTTGTTACAGCAGCCCTAGGAAACAAATATACCCCACTTCTGTCTCTTCTCTTTTCTTCCACCAGCCCCAGATTATAACTCTTACCATTACTGTAAGACAGCACCTCCCAAATTTTAATATGCATACAAATTGCTTGAGGATCTTACTAAAGTGTTGATTCTAAGTCAGTAGTTCTAGGTGGGACCTGAGAGTCTGCATTTCTTATAAGTTCCCGGGTAATGTACATGCTGCTGGTCCAGAAACCTCACTTGGAAAAGCAAGGCTATATAAGAAAGTCAGCATGGAGATGCCTCTGTCAGGTGTGTGTCAGATCTAAGCTTTTTGACACAATGCTAACAATGATGAAGTGAAAAATCTATCCAGTGAGACAAAAAGAAAATGAGTAAATAGAATATCCAAAGAAAAAGAATAAGAAAAATTTCAAAATCAACTCTCAGATTATTCTCCAATCATCCACCATTCTCCCCACCCGCTCCCCTCCAAAGATTTAGAATACAAATATTTCAAACTTGCTTTCTGAAGAAGTGAATTTACCAATATAACAATAAGTTGATACTTTATGTGGTCACTTTTAACTTTATTTTTAAAATGGTGATTTCAAAAGCAAACAGTGCAGGGGACTTCCCTGGTGGCACAGGAGATAAGACTCCGCACTCCCTATGCAGGGGGCCCAGGTTTGATCCCTGGTCAGGGAACTAGATCCCACATGCATGCTGCAACTAAGAGTTCGCATGCCACAACTAAGGAGGCTGCCTGCCACAACTGAGGAGCCCACGTGCCCCAACTAAGGAGCCCGCCTGCCGCAACTAAGACCCAGTGCAACCAAATAAATAAATAATAATTAAAAAAAAAAAAGCAAACAGTGCAGACTGAGAGATGAGTGAACACCATAGAACAACACAGGCCAACCACCCTGCAGTTAATGACATTTCTATTGTATTTGGGAATAGTCGCCTTTTGCAAAGGAACAGAGACTAACTTTCAGAGCTTTTCAAACTGCCTGTTCTTGGACTTCACCTTCAGATAGTGGTTCTTTAGGCCTAGAGTCTGGCCCAGGGATTAGAATGTTTTAAGGCTCTGTGGGTAATTCTGTTGCAAAGTCAGGTTTGGGAAATACTGGTCCGAAATAAGAAAATTTACTCAATAGGTACTTCATTTTATTCTATACCTGAATTTCTAATTAAAAAGAAAAAAAATCTGCCTATATTAATACACAGTTAAAGCAAACACAGTATTATATATATAACTAATTTTAGAAATATGATTACCTGGCATCAGAACTTCAATATCAATTTTAGAACAGAGTGTTCTTGATTATAAAGATTTCTCCTAGTCTTCACAGAATAATATCTCATACCCTCATCCTCTGCCTAGTAGTTTACAAACCTAAGTGTACATTGGAATTCCATATGGGCTGATTTCCAGGCCCCAGCCCAGGACATTCTGAGTCGGCACTTCGAAGTGGGGTCTAAGAACATGCCTTTTGGCCATGTACCGCTGGCACTCTCCATACAGGTGGCCGGTGGGCTACAGCTGGAGAAATACTGCCTTGTTATTGCCCTCTGTGCTGAACCCTGCAGAGGAAGAAATGAACATGACTGCTCAAGAATCTGGCTGTTAACAATCTAAATCTATCCCAGGACCTTGCAAAGGGTAGTGACAGACTGAAAATGAGCATGGCATCTAATCAACAAGCGAGATGGCAGATAAGGACGTCTTTATGAAGTGTTCCCTGGTTTTTACAGTAAGCCACTCAAGGCCCACACATAATGCCAAGTTCCAACCTGATTTGCGTCACCACAGTTGTGGGTTTGAGCCAAGGCTAGTTATCAGACGTATTGAAAAGATAACCTCCCCAAATGTGGGACAAAATAAGACGCGAGCTCGGTGCGCCTGAAGCAAAAATCTGAGTGGAGGTCATCTCTAAGTCACTGTGGAAGGACGACGTTAGGGATTTGTTCCAACAAGCCTTTGAAAGAATTTCATCAGTGGACTATGGAGCTCTTAAAGTCAAAGACAACAAAGCCAGTTAATTCCCTGCTTGGTCGGGATTCAAAAGCTATAAAAATCTGTCCCGCTCTGTTGAAAGCGCCAGGACTGGTCCGCGTGCAGGAAAGGACGGGGGAGCAGGCGTCTTCGAGAAGTGGCTGAGCGCGCGGACCGGGAAATCCACCGGCAGCGGGTGCGGTGAGTCAGCGCTGAGTCACGCCGGGCGCTACGTGCCGGCCAAGGCGCCCCAGCCCGACGCGCAGCCGCTCGCGCAGCCGAGCTCCGGGCTTCCTGGAAAACCCTCCCCGAGCCGTTTGCCCCCAGGTCCCCATCCCGGACCCCCGCCGTCACACACTCACTCGCCTGCACGCACGCCTTCTCGTCCCAGCCTGGTGACATCTAGACTTCAGCACCGAAGAGTCACAGATGACAGTCGGTGACAGAGCTCCGGCGGATGCTTCAATCCCATGTGTTTCCTCAAGACGGAGATTCCAGTTGCTCTGGCTTTTTTCGTGTTTAGTTTTTTTTCATTTCTTTTCTTTTTTTTTTTTTTTTCCTGGCAGGGGAGTAACACACTGATCTTTTTATAGTTTCCAGTATTTTAAATGAAGCTCAGGAAGAATGGATTAATAAAACATGTGTTGAAAATTATGCATCAAATGGTCACACTGCTTTGGGGTCTAAAATTATTACAATGTGACTACAGTTAGAGCTTTGAATGCTGGGTAACTGGAGAAAAAGACTAACTCTGTTCTGATTTGCTTTTTGTTAGTGAAAAAAAATCTTTGCTGGTTTGTCCAATCACCTTTCTAATAACTAAATTATTTTGAAGACTGGAGACGTGTTTGGCAGCGATTTGATGTGAGGTTACCAAAGAACGGGGAGCCGTGTCTTTGTGTATCCTATTATATCCCACTGTCCTGAGGTACAGATGATACTTTGTTGGCCTTACAAAATATGGCAGTGATTGCATTTGTGCTGAAAGTTGATAGCAGGTATTATGTCATTGAGTGGCTAGTCAATGAGATAGTCCTGATGCAGATGGGGTAATTATTATTTAAGGGCAGTTTGAGGCTGATTTTCAAGACAGAGTCAGACTGGATCTTTAGAAGTTGTTGTACTGGCTGTTGCCAGTTGTTTTGCTTCTTTGGGAGAATTATATCCCTCCTTATCCCTGTGTGCGTGCAAGATGATGCAAAACATTGGAGTGTTTTTGTATTTTGACAGCCTTTCCTGCAGGGAAGGAGACTGAAGTAATTAGAGGTTGAACTGACTCACCAAGGTTACAGAGAAGCATGACTATCCAATTTTTTAAAAGGAGGGAAAAGCCACCAAACTGAAAAAATAATAAGGAAACATGAAGATATGAGAGCCCAGAAAAGCAAAATGAGTAGTTTCAACCAGAAGTAGAATCTATTATACTTGAACTGTTCATAACCAGAGATATACTTGTGTGCAAGGCTTTTAAAAAAGCATGTTATTCTCGTATAAAATATCTAAAATTTTAACTAAGCATATACAGATCTTCCTCAACTTACAATGCGCTTATATCCCAAAAAACCCATTGTAAGTTGAAAATAACATAAATCAAAAATGCATTTACGATACCTAACCTACTGAACATCATAGTTCAGCCCAGCCTACTTTAAACATGCTCAGAACACTTACATTAGCCTACAGTTGGGCAAAATCTATTTTATAATAAAGTGGTGAATATCTCATGTAATGTATTGAATACTGAAGGCAAAGAACAGAATGGTCGTAAGTGTGTTGGTTGTTCACCCTCGTGATCGTGTGGCTCACTGGGGGTTACTACTCACTGCCTCTGCCATTGTCATGGGGAGTCTACACCTCATAGCTCATGAGCTCGGGAAAAGATCAAAATTCCAAGTACCATTTCTACTGAATGTGTATCACTTTCTCACCATTGTAAAGTCAAAAAATCATAATTTGAACCATTGTAGGTAGGGGATCCTCTGTACATCATTTGTTTAAAAAACTGTGCATGGTTCTGATTCTTTCTTACTACCTTATCAATATTGATACTATCTTGGCACTTTATGGAGTCATACAGACTTCAGTTTGAAACCCAAGTTCACGTTATAACAGTGCGAACTTGGGCTACTTACTTGGCTTCACTAAACCTGTTTCCTTCTCTGTGAAATGGAGATTAAAATCACTATTTCATGGGCTTGTTAGACAGGATTAAAAGAGATGATGCCTGTAAAAGATTTAGCACAATGCTAGGCACATTAAAAACAAACAAATTCCTTCAGTAAATGAATGCTTGCATCCTGCTGTCATTGTTATTGAACTTGATTAAACTATAGATTAGGTCACAAAGAGGTAGTATTTTGTCCAGATCACAGAACTAATAAAGGCTTTGGGAATATACATCACAAACTGACCTTAGGCAAGATATTTGGGTAAGATTGTAAAACAGCTGGGTGAGTGTTTGATGTTCTTTGATTATGAAAGGAGAGCTGAAAGAGAATGCCTACAGTCATCAGTTGGCCAGAAAGGTGATGCAGAATAGCCAAGCAAGAGCCCTTTTCTTCTGTCCTCAGAGAGAACAAGTTGGCAGTGTAGAATGGCAGTCCCTAGGCAAAGAGAATATAACATTTGCCCTTTAAATTATAGATCAACTCTCTTGACATGCGATTCTTCATTATTTTGCAGAGACAGAAATTTAGTTCTTCCCACGTATAAAGTAATGAGCTTAGCTATTAATGGAGATTAGCAGCCAATCTCCAAGCAGCTCTGAGCCCCCCACCTATAAGACGTAAAAGTCATTCTCTTGAAATAATAAAATAAATATTTCTTTTATAATTACCTCCCTCCCAAATAAAGCAACTGTTTTGTACATGATTGTAGTCTCACATTTACAGAATCAAGAGGTGAACATGGTCACGAAAGCAACTGCATTTTATGATAGTTACTCTCTATAATAGTTTTCCATTTATTTCCTTTTGCTAATCCATTGAGTATTCTCTGCAATCTTCAGTATAGATCCTGGAGACTGAAAAATGAACAAGACAGACAAGACCTAATCGTCGAGGTTATGTTCTGGTAGGGAGAACAAACATTTTAAAAGTTAAGAAACTAACAAATTCAGTAAGTATCCAGAATTCTCAAAAAATTGATAAGTGCTAAAAAGGAAAATTCATAGGCTGCCATGTAGAATCCCAGAAGGAAATTATTTATATAGTTAGATCAAAGAAGAACTCTCAGAGGAGGTGACATTTAAGCTGAAGCTTGAAGGGTAAGAAGGGTTGCATAAAGCAGGGGGAATAACAGCTCAGGCAGAGGGCACAGGGATCACAAAGACAAAGACCTTGAGCCTGAAAGCACTTTGTTCAAAGAACTGCAAGTGAGGGGATGAGTAACATGACGTTAGGTTTGAGAGGCCAGATTCTGCAGAGCCTTGAAGGCCATAGTAAACATTCTGGATTATATGCTCAGTAAAATTGGCAGCTGGTTGAAAGGTTTTAGCAGAGGGTTCCATGACGTGATTTACATCGTCAGAAGACTGCCCTGTGGAAAATGCATCGCAGGGAGCAGGAATGGAATGGGGGTTCCTTTAGCATTGGTACAACAATGGCTAGTGAAGGCTGATATTGGGGCAGTGGAAATAGAGAGAAGTGGAGGAATCTGAGATATATGCTGGAGGGAGGAGAGCCAGAATGAGCTGATAGATTAGAGTGAGAGCCAGGAGCATGAGGAATCAAAGATGACCTCTGCTTTTCTGGGTACTGAGCACTTGGGGAGTCACCAAGTTCTTGGTGTTGTTTCCCCGCCAGTATTTAAAGTTGAGAGTTCTGAAATGTGTGCTCATACGTACACACGCATACACACTTGTGAAAACTCCCACTGCCACTAGAGCACTAAGTTCCACATAAGGAATGACCAAGTGAACGCTTAAGTGAATACCCCACCCTTAATGGTGTTTTGTCTCTACCTCTGTACTTTTGTCCAGGCACATAAAGTTGCAAGGCACATAATACCTTCCCCTCTCCTCTCCTCTCCCCTTTTAATCTGTGTATTCAAATCCAGCTCAATATTCATGCACAGGTAAAGTCCTATTTTCTCTATGAAGCCATCACTAACAGCCAGGTCAAATGGATCTTGCTGTCCATGTCCAATCCGCTTGACACTTGAACTTTGGCCTTGTCATATGGCTATACCAAAGGTTTACATGTCTCATAAATGTCTATATAAATGTCTCTCCAACTGAACTTTAAACCCTCTTAAGACCAGAGACAGATTCTCATACACCCATTATAGCACCCACAGTATCAGCAGCATGTTTTGAACATAGGAGGGGCTCAGTAGCAATGCAATCACTGGCATTTTTACATGGATGGAAACTTGGTGATCACCCAGGCTAAGAGTCCATATATTTGGTAAATAGATTAGGTCACAAAGAGATAGTAGTCTGTCCAGATCATAGAACTCATAGAATGTTTGGGAATATACATCACAAACATGTGGGCTCAGTCACCTTAAGTGGGATCCTTTACTTCTGGGCCTCCATTTCTCATTTTAAACAAGAAGGAGTTTACACCTTGTGACCCCAAAAGCTCTTTTAGGATTTCTTTTTTTTAAACCATAGTTTACTGTCTATTGTTATGAGCCAGATACTGAAGTAAGCACTTTAGACATGCTTTTACTTGATTCTTGTAAAAGCAACTTTGTGAGGTGAGACGGTACTATTCTCATTTTCACAGACTGGGAAACTAAGAAATAGGAAGTTTAAGTAGGTTGCCCAAGAGTACTCAGGTAATAAGCAGCAGAATATATTTGAATTGGAATCCTGGCCTGTCCAACTGCAAAGGCTGAGATCTTCATCATAATGCTATGCTGCCTCATTTCTACACTCTTCATTTTTATAGAGACTGAGAAAAGTTAGATATTTTACTCAGAACTTCACATCCAAGAACTGGTAGAGGTAGGCCTGGATTCCAACACCAGCTCTCTTTCCTTTATAACATGCTTCAGGTATCAATTTTATCAATGAGTATTCAGAATGGGGGGTAGTTTTAACCTATTTCAATGAATATACTGGTATTGAATATAATTCAACAACGAACATAGTCGATTGTGTTTGTTGAATAAATAAATGAGTTTATCTTCTAGTTTACAAAATACCTCTATGCTTCACCAGTTCTATGTCAAAGTCAATGAAAAGGCAAGTAACTGATAGATTCCAGTAAGTAACTGTGGGAACACCCTGGAGTGTGAGGGGTGGCAGTCATCACTATAGTATAGGAGACAGCCTCTGCGGGCAGTTTGTTGAGAAGAGTAGAGTATAAATTATATTCCCTCTTAATCATGTCGACAAGGAATGACCTAGTTTATGTCATCTCTATCTCCAAGGAAGAATAAACGTGGTTCCCTGCCCTAAGTTCAAACTATGATGTGGATCACCCCAGAACCCACTTTTCCTCAGGGAAGGAGAATCTCTCAGGGTGTAGCCCATGAAATACATAAAAGAAAAGCATGGACCCCCCCCCCGCCCCCCCGCCACCTGCAGGAATTTGTAATCTACTTTAGGAAACAAAGTAAGAGAGGAATTCTAGGGCCTAACAGGTCTGTCCTTGATCACGTTCTGTCCTTTGAATAAGTCCCCTGAAATGACCTTGCTGGGTGCTCTGTGAAGCCAAGCAAGCCTGGGCCCCACTCAGCATCTCAGGCCTTCTGGTTTCTCAGGTCTGAAGTCAATGAGGGCAGCATTAAGGTGACAAAGACCTTCTGGAGAGCCCTCTGTGAGAAAGAAACAATTTTGAAGGGAGAGATCAACACTAGAAGGATGATGACAGTGATGATCTTAATCACGTGTCCCAAGCAAGTTATTCCTAGAGCTACCCTGGGATTTTCCACAGCCAGACCAAAGCATAAAGCTGGCATTCATCCCAGTAGACCAGGGCTTGTTTTGAGTCTCCTCAGCAATTCGACAGACCCTGAGGAAACTTAAGTAATAGTGAAAAAACAGACTCTCCCATGGCTTCAAACGTCAGAGCGTTGCCCTTAGAGTTAAAAATGATCATTTGCAACTTTGTGTGTGTTTTTGCTACAAGTGTACATAACGTGTATTTATAAGTATGACTGGAGAATGATTCACCAACATTTCCAGATGAGTTCTAAAGACGAACTTCTGGGTAGCTTGAATAACATATGTATATGGCAAGGAACGTTTATTCTTATTAATAATTGTCAGAAAGCACAGTTCCGCTTATTAAAGCACTTCCCAAATGTTAGTCTATATACATATTTTCTTTTCAACAATATAATCAGATGAAATGAAAGATCTGTGTGTGAGGGCAGGCCCTAATTCAGCTGACATCTGGCCACTTGCATTTGTCCTCTTTCATATGGCCAAGACTTTGCCTCTAAACTTCAGACTTTGTGGGACAGAACCTCCTTTCTAATGGAAAAGGTTGGTTTTGTTTTGTTTCAGAATCTAGGAGAAAGACTCAGAGGCCCAAATGAGTTCTATGTCTATCTTGAATAAAATCTAGAGACCCACATTGAAAATGCTGTTATCCACACTTTACATTAATATAGGGAATGGCTGTAGTAAACAGTAAACGAATTCACCATTAACCAGTGCTGGTTAATGATAATCACAGCATTTGCATAGTGCTTTGTCCTGCGACAGTGCAATCTTTAGTTTTACATAATACCCTTTTGAGGCAAACTGGCATGATATCATTATCCTCCCTTTGTAGATAAATTAACTAAGTCAAGAGATTGAAAGCTTTGAGGCCACCCAGAGATCAAGCAAAGCCAAATACAGACTACTGGCCCCTGCGGCTGTTGTTTTATTACCTGAGGACATGGCAATTCCTGCAGACTTTGTACTTTGATAGCCTTAGGGGGTGAAACTAGGATTGCCCACCCACTCTTGAATAAGAGGTGTAGGGTGTTTAGGCCAGAGGTGTGGTGAGGCATCTTGAATGCTTTGTCGGGTGAAGTTTCTCAAATCAGAAGGAAGCCCAGAGGCATGGATATTGCTGCCACATCAAAAATGTTGAAGTATAGTAAATACCTGGTTACTATATAAGGGCAATACATTAATAAAACCACAATATGACTGAATGTCCTAAAGGAGCCTTCAGGATGCCAGGAACAAAGCAGTGCTCTTAAGTGTGTGCTGGGGTGAAATTCAAGGGCACTGTGCCTCTGATGAGTTTGGCAAAGAGGAAACCAAATGTGAACCTTTGGACCACCCACCGTACTTCCACCTAAGTGATGGGGGGGGGATGGGAAGGGGGTGGAGCTGGAAACAGACTTTCCTTGTTTAAAATTTAGATTTTTATCTTGGCTCAAAAGGAATTTTACCTCAAACGTCCCCAAATCTAGAGGCACATATCCCTCCTTCAGAACAAACTCACGGAATTAAACAATAAACCAACATGTAAAAGGGGGTGCACATTACATACTGTCACTAAAGACGCGTGCATGAACGTCCCTTCACCTCTAAGCATTTACAATCTTGGTAGCTGGATGTGCAATGCTATGTGTACAACAGGTAATTAAATCCTACCAATCAAAAGTTCATACTCAGTCAAAATGAGCAAATGTACAATGATAATTATTGTCATGATCACGACAAATAACATTTACTCTGGGCTTACCATATGCCAGATCTTAGGGTAACATCTATATCTCATTTAATCCTCACAATAAGCCTAGAAGACGCTATTATTCCTAGTTTTACAGAAGCAGAATCTTGGATCAAAAAATTTGCCCAATGTTATCCAGCTATTTGTTTGCCACTAGGGTCTATGATATTATGACTGGGCATATATATTTCACTGGGCATGAAATTCCAAACACAGACTCAGGTATAGCATTGTTACTGAATTGGTCGTATAGACGCCCCCCTTGGGCCCTAGCCTGACAGAAGCCCCCTGCCTCAGCTGGGAAGGTTCTTTCTCTGTTCAGATTCACACAGCCAATAAGGAAACCGTTGCTGAGACTGAAACAGTACAAGCTTTATTCAATGGCCAGAGAATGGAGAAGGAGGACTTAGTTTGCAAATCAACTTCTCAACCCCACTTGGGCTGAGACACCATATACATAGGAGGGTCCAGGTAATAGGGAGGGAACTGAGTAAAGAGAGAAATATTCATGACTTAACAGTCCTTGTAGGGCTCTTCTGGCTGTTGCCATGGCAATTAACTATCATGGCACTGGTGGGTGTGTTGTATGGCATGCTAATATATTACAGTGAGTCTATTATGAGGTCAAGGTCAACTGGAGGTCAGGTCTTCTGCCATCTTGGGCCTACTTGGTTCAACCAGTTCTGGTGGACTCTTGTTTTTCATTTCTGGTGGTTTCCTGTAAGACAAGGATAATGCTTCTCCACAGCCTACATTTTTCCCTGGAGGAAGAGGGAGGGTTAGAGCTGAAGGCTAACAGCCATGGTAACAGCATGTAGTTTTATTTCTCTATCATTAATCTTAGCCTAGCCCTACTTCCACTGCCAGTGGAAAACTGCATTTTGCTAATTCAAAACTCATTTTCTATTGAGTAATTCTCACTGAACTCAAGATTACTCTTTCTCTATCTTTCCTATCCCCTTTTCTGGGGATGAGATACTGAAGAGAGGAGAGTAAAGCATATACATCATCCTGACATCTGACGGGAATGGGGCCCTTGGTCTTCCATCATTCTCTGTTCCTGCTGGCCTTGGTTGATGGCGAACCCAATCTGCTTGGCCCCGCTGGCCTCTGCTGCTGATGCTTACAGTCCATATACTGCAGATGTCATGTCCAGCATTCTGTATCCTCCTCATCCCACCCCAGGCTCCTTTGGGTCCCCTGGCTATTCTCAGCCACCCCAGTGCTCTTGAGAACTGGGGGATCTGGTGGGTCCTTTCCTGCCCCGTGTGGGGTGAGACTCGCCTCAGTTCTGACCACCCAGACCCTCCCTCATCCACTCTGTTGCCTTGCTGGATGTGACAGTTCTCTGAAATGTCTGGAGTCTCCTCTGGGCATACTCTACAAATAGAGGCAAGATTTCCCACATTCTCCATCTCCAGTCTTCCTAAGTCTGTATGTGGCTTCTACTGCCCCCTCTCAGGGACCTAGGCACTAACTAGGTCTCCCTTTGAATTTCTCACCCCTTCAAGCTGGAGGAACATATATCTCCTATCTTTTCTTTTTTTTCTTGCGGTACACGAGACTCTCACTGTTGTGGCCTCTCCTGTTGCGGAGCACAGGCTCCGGACGCGCAGGCTCAGTGGCCATGGCTCATGGGCCTAGGCGCTCCGCAGCGTGTGGGATCTTCCCGGACCGGGGCATGAACCCATGTCCCCTGCATCAGCAGGCGGACTCTCAAACACTGCGCCACCAGGGAAGCCCTATCTCCTATCTTAATGATAAGGACACTAGCCATTTTACCCACTTTATGTCTTACATAGAAACTCTGTGGGGCTCTGGCTCCTTCAGGCTCTAAGCCTTATGGAACTTAAAACACCCTTTATTCTTTTGTAAATGTTGGCTTTCAAGATAATTCTATCTATCTGAAAATTCATAAAAGCTACTGAGTACTTTAATTTACTTTTTTACTCTAGTCTGTATCTTCCTGCTTTATGAGGCAATATTTTCCCCTAACTTACAGGTCGATGTGGGCAAACAAGAGAAATGCAAAAACTAAAAACCTTAAACTTTATCTCTAAACAGTAACTCATAAAATTTCTGTACAGAGATATGTATTTTGTGAGTGTGAACAATACTTTATAATTGTCTTCTATGACATCAGTGTCTTAACCTCAACTTTCCCTATAAACGTGTGTCTTTTAGTCATTTTTCAACAGTATTCAGGATATGTTACCTGTTAATTAAATGAATGATGCCACACTTTTATGATCTGCGGTTTCACTTTCCTTAGCAGAAAAGCAGTTAAGATGTGTGATAAGCACTATATTTGTGTGTGTGAGAACTAGTCAGGCTACCATTTTGCACATACATCATAATTGCCTTTTGTGCTAAGAGCCGTGCAAAAGTGAGCCATAAAATTTTAGCCACTGGGAAGTTTCATTCCAATTTCACTGCATTCAAATCATTGACATTTTCAGCTGAATCACATATCACGGATTCATTCGCATGTTCCCTCCTGGCTGGTTAAAGTCGGTCTGATGCTGGCCTGTGTCGGGCCCTGAAACACAAGTACCTGACACTTGGCTGCATGACTTGTATTTGAAAACCAGATGTTCTTTGTGCCATTGGACATACCTCTGCTGCACGGCCAGATCCTGGATGCTACACCAGAGAGCTCTCCTTTGTCATGAGGTCACCCAGAACCAGCTCATGGGGCAAGCCTGAGAGGGAGGGGAGGAAGGCAAATTGCACCTGAGTCTCTTCCACTTGTTGTCCACACACATTTTAGCAGATAAAGTGAACATTGAGAGCCCATTTTTGTAAAAATAAGCCCCCAAAATCACAAACTCATAGAATCACCTACATATATATATATATATATATATACACACATACATATACACACACACATATGTATATATTTGCATGTATTTAGAGAAAAGTCTAGGAAAACACCAAGACACTGGAGGGTACAGAAGGGCAGAAAGGTGGACTTCTACCTTCAATTTATATACTCTGGGCTATTCTGACTTTTTTCCCCATAAGTACAGTCTAGTAATCTTTTTTATAATGCAATGGACACCACTATACCCATTAACGCAATTCAATAACTGTCTTTTTTAATTAATTAATTTATTTATTATTATTATTATTTTTGGCTGCATTGGGTCTTTGTTGCTACGCGTGGGCTTTCTCTAGTTGCGGCGAGAGGGGACTATTTGTTGCGGTGCACGGGCTTCTCGTTGCGGTGGCTTCTCTTGGCATGCAGGCTTCAGTAGTTGTGGCACGTGGGCTCAGTAGTTGTGGCTTGTAGGCTCTAGAGCGCAGGCTCAGTAGTTGTGGCTCATGGGCTTAGTTGCTCCATGGCACGTGGGATCTTCCCAGACCAGGGATCAAACCTGTGTCCCTGCATTGGCAGGCAGATTCTTAACCATTGCGCCACCAGGGAAGTCCCCTAGTAATGGTTTAATATGTATATTTTACGAAAGAGAACATCAGTGCCAGCATTATAAGGGAATAGGTCATGCCAGAGGGGGAGGTTAGAAGATGTTTCCTTCCTTCAAATGCAGAGTCAGCTCTGGGAACTGGTGTTGTAGAAGCATTTGGTTATACAAAAGGAGCAAGGGAGAAACATGAACACTTTACTCTTAAGAATGATGAAACAAAAGGGTCCAGGAGAAACTTTCAGGTACATGATGTAGACAGGTGGGCTGAAATCTACAGGCTACAGCCTGACTCTTCTCCAAAACATGCCTCCCAAGGCTGAGATAATAGACTCAGCACATAAGTCACATCTTGACTCTGTCTCAACAGCATCTCTGCCCAGTCGCCCAGAAATTCAGTATATTAATGAAGTGAAGGATGTGTGGCATGCCCAGCTCTGCAGTTGGGACACAGCCCTGGCACACCTCCTGCTGACATGTGCCACTCCTGGAATGTTGGGCCACTCCACCCTCAAACTAACTTCTGGCTGAACTGGGGGTGTCCTGGCTCCAGCAGAGAAGAAGCTTCAGTCCTGGTTTTCACACTTGAACTTTCCAGTTCAGGAGTGAGAGCCAAAAAATGCAACCTACCCTGAGCAACAGCCAGGATGTTGATGCTGCCAGGCAATTCCTGGCTCATTGGACCACCGCCTCCCACTTTCTGGACCAAGAGGATACACTAGAGACCAACCTCCTTTGATTCAGGTCTTGCTGACAAATCACTGATCCAGCCAGATTGCTTCCTTTGCTTGAGTTACTACCTGCTAATGAGTTACGCACTTTGTAAAGTGTATTAATACTCTTACACTAGCAAGATGTGGAAGAAATTCATATGGCATTTATTTTAAAATGACGGCCTTAGGGACTAGAAGAGTTTTAGGGGAGGTGGAATTTTATTTTTACTACCATATCTGCTCTAACAAGTTTAAAACTTCATATAAGTTGCTACTGATATGATTCATCATATCATCATTGCAATTCTAGTGTAGTGGTGTTTTTGTTTTTGTTTTTTTACATGGAAGTGTTAAAAATGCATGGGACTTAAAATGCTCTGATCAGGCCACAGCTGTATGGGAGGATAATTCTTAATCTCTTTGGAAAAGTTGACTGTGACTCAACTAAACTAAATAAACATGGTTGTGGTACCCATTAATACAATGTGGTATAGTAAAGATGAGAAAAATCTAAGAATATTGAAAGAATATGCAGTGAAGGATTCTGCAATTATAATAATGAAGATTTCTTAAAGCCTTGTTTCTGGTTCTGGCAATAATACACTTAATTTGCATTTTATTTCCATATAATCTATTTGTGCCACTTTAATTGGCAACTTTATTTTTAAAAATTAATTCATATCTTCATGTTCTTTTTGCTTTATTTTGAAAATCGAGTCACGAAACTTTGACTAAAGTTTACCAAATAAATGCTCAATAAAGACAAATTCCAACCGTCTCCTGACTCCAAAACAAATATGATGCATTTTATTTGACCAACCTGCCTCCAAGGCTCTGATTCCCAGGCAATTATGTTTTATTGCTGCTATTCTTAATGCCATTTCGAAACTTTATTTTTTTTTCTTTCCTCCTCACTTACCTGTTATCACTGAGCCATCTCTACTATACAAGAAATGCTCAACAGAGGTTGGAAAAACACATAGAACCTTGGAAAGCATGAGTAGGTTAACAGCTTACGTACCAGCAAAAATTCTCATAGGTGCTTGGAGTAGTAGAACATGAGAAAACAAGAATGTGTTTGCTTGTTTACAGTTACATTGGCTTTGTCACAACGATGAGAGCAGAGAATTCAAACTTTAAATATGGAAATGGAAGAAGTTAATAACCATTTTTTACATATTTCCAATTTCATCACTGTATATATTAGCTCTGGAAATTTGTTGTATCTTTGTACTAACTATAAGAGGTTTGCATTCTTTATGAGAATACTGACTACAAGAATGATGAAGAATGTCAAGTAAGGAAAACTGAATTCCCTCTACTTGTTCCAATTTTGACCTTGGAGAAGACAGAGTTTTCTTGTTAGGCATTGTTTATGGTTCATGTTTATGGTTCATTGTTTATGGTTCATGTGTTCAGATGAAACAAGCTAGTAAATTTGTCAGAGAAAAATTAATGTTTCTCAGGAGACTGAACATTAATGCAAGCCAGCATCCCATTAAAGAACATGATTATATATATTCATATAATTAAAACTCTGGGGCTTTGTTTATAACATTTTAAGCTTCAATTCACGAGCTTGTTGACGTATGAGAATCTTCCTTTTTGGAAGTCCAAACAGATGGAAAAACAAATTGTGAAATTACATGACACTCAGAAATATTGCATCACTTTATTCCCACTTTCTGTCTCAAAAGATTTCCTAACATCTGAAAGCATCATCAGTGTGAGTAAACTGACATTTAAAAAGATGAAGAGATTTTTAAAGCCCCCAAAGCATTTACTCTTAAAAACCATATATAGAATGAATTTACCATTGAAAGTTAATCTCAAAGGATTTCCCCGGTGGCAGTGGTTAGGAATCTGCCTGCCAATGCAGGGGACACAGGTTCGAGCCTTGGTCCGGAAAGATCCCACATGCCGCAGGCAACAAAGCCCGTGTGCCGCAACTACTGAGCCTGCGCTCTAGAGCCCGCGAGCCACAACTACTGAAGCCCATGGGCCTAGAGCCCGTGCTCTGCAACAAGAGAAGCCACTGCAATGAGAAGCCCGCGCACCGCAACGAAGAGTAGCCCCCTCTCGCCGCAACTAGAGAAAGCCCGTGTGCAGAAATGAAGACCCAGTGTGGCAGAAAATTAATTAATTAATTAATTTAAAAAAAAGTTAATCTCAAATATGCATGTGCTTTATTCTATCTCAAGCACAGTTGAAAGGACACAGGTGTTTTGTGCTAAAACAATGTTAAGATGGCTTTTATTTTATATATCTCTTCCAGTATTTGAGTAAGTAGGAAACAAAGAAGTAAAGTTAGAAGAGCTGGTTCTAGTAATTTTAAAAAATCACAGTAAAAAAAGTCACAATACTCAGTTCCAGTTGCCTCTCCAAGGACAGTGAGCGTAAGTCCGTTCTCATTGGTAGACGCATCACCAGCAAGAGGCAGGCCCAACAACAGCTGCTTCTGATAGAGGGCCCTAAACCTGGAGAATTTCAAAGTAGATTAGCTGTCTTATAGTCAACGGATGCAGCCCCCAAAAGAATGTTAGTTCACACTGAGTTCTGACATTTTATTCAGCAAACTATTATTATTATTTATTGATATATTATTAGTACTTGCTCATTAGCTGTTATTATTATCATCTGCTTTTGATCATTGTTACATTTCCAATACAGAGATTAGTACTTGGCACGTAAAAGGCAATCAATAAGTATTTGTTGAATGAATAAATGAATGACTCAATTAATCAAGAGTTAAGAATTACTACTTAAAGAGTAATTTTGCCCTTGTTTTACTGTGTAAAAATAGCACTTAATAATCAGCTATATTTATTTTCTTTCAGACCTTTCTTTGCTAAAACTTTACATTTCTTCTGTCTCTTTTGCTGAGTCAGTGAGAGTAGACACTCAGCTTTAACTTGATTTTCCTCCTATTTGTGGATGTCATTCATATATATGCCTTTTCAGCCAGTGTAATCTTTCCAGAAGTTCTTGTTGACGGCAAGAGCTTAACAGCTCTTTATTGTTGAAGGGATGAGAAGACTGATATCCATTGTGTTTCATTTGGTGCATGAAATGTGTGACACATGACAAGGCCTTTATCCTCTGTTTATCCATCTGGAAAATGAGAACAACAATACTCACTAGTCTGGTATGGAAGTGATTGCCAAGGACTTTGCGATCCACGCAGGGAAGGTGACATTTTAGTTGGTACCTAATACCGATGTTTCCCTTTGATTAATTGGGTATTCAGGTACTAAAGCACTTTCAGAGATGTTAAGCAAACTACAGGAACAACAAAAAGCAGAGTCTGGCTTATAGATTTTTAATGGCATTTACATGCTTCTACCTTAACGTATTAACTTTATATTCAATAATTCTTTAATACACAGCCATGGATTAGAGACCATTGAGTCTAGCGCTTCTTAACCAGGCTGTGTCCACACTCCCCTGTGGAATCTTTAAGTCTACACATGCCCTGTCCGCACCTTATTTTCTCCTAGGTAAGAACCGAGGATCCAACCTCTTTCCTTCTTTATGAAATAGCACATTAAGGGCCAGCTGCTAAGTGTAACATCAGGACTAAAATCCTCATCTTCTGACTTCTGATGGGTTGTTATTCCCCTACTATGATTGATAGTTTGCATTGTTATAGAGTTGACCCTCGAACAACACAGATTTGAACTGTGAGGGATCACTTATGCGTGGATTTTTTCAATAATAAACACCACAGTACTGCACAATCCTGGACTGGTTGAATCTGAGGATGCGGGACTAAGTTTCTAGAGGGCCAGATGTAAGTTATACCTGGATCTTTGCACAGAGGGTCAGCGCCCCTCACTCTTGCATTGTTCAGGGGTCAACTGTATTTTAAATTAACTGTCTAGATAGAACTTTGCTGTAACTACTAGAAGTTTATCTCTGCTGCTTTTAGTTCATAGCTATTTTCCCCTTTTCCATTTCTAATCTATTCTATAAAGCCTTCTGAGATTCATCTTGTTAGAAATAAATTCAACCCCTTAAGAGCTTTCAAAGCAAATTAATATACAATGGAATATTACTCAGCCATAAAAAGAAACGAAATTGAGCTATTTGTAATGAGGTGGATAGACCTAGAGTCTGTCATACAGAGTGAAGTAAGTCAGAAAGAGAAAGACAAATACCGTATGCTAACACATATATATGGAATTTAAGAAAAAAAAATGTCATGAAGAACCTAGGGGTAAGACAGGAATAAAGACACAGACCTGCTAGAGAATGGACTTGAGGATATGGGGAGGGGGAAGGGTAAGCTGTGACAAAGCGAGAGAGAGGCATGGACATATATATACTACCAAACGTAAAATAGCTAGCTAGTGGGAAGCAGCTGCATAGCACAGGGAGATCAGCTCGGTGCTTTGTGACGACCTGGAGGGGTGGGATAGGGAGGGTGGGAGGGAGGGAGACGCAAGAGGGAAGAGATATGGGAACATATGTATATGTATAACTGATTCACTTTGTTATAAAGCAGAAACTAACACACCATTGTAAAGCAATTATACTCCAATAAAGATGTAAAAAATAAAATAAATTTTTAAAAAAAGCAAATTAAACCTGTATTAGAACATTTGTCAAACAGTATGGTCCTGATTAAAGAACTTAATAAAGAACTCTGTCTTTCCCTAGATTGTGAACTCTTGGAGATAGAAGACAATATACTCATTGTCTTTGGAACAATAACGAGAAATAAAAGCTTAGGCACCAGGCAATGTGTTAGACCAGCAGTTCTCAAATTTTAGCAACCATCAGAATCACCTGCAGAGCTTGTTAAAGTTTTTTTTGCTGGACTCCACCCCCAGAGCTTCTGATTAAGTGGGTCTCGGGTAGGGCAGAGAATTTACATTTCAAACAAATTCCCAAGTAATGCCACTCTTCTGCATTGTTTCTATTCGAATATTTGCTACTATTTCAGTAAGTAGGCATTATAATCCTCATTTTCAAAGAAGTTACACAGCTAGTAATGGGGTGGGGGGGAGGAGGGCAAGATTGTAATCTCATCTCTTGATGCCTAGTGCTGTGGTCTTTCCCTTAATTCTTCCTATACGTCATAAGCTTTCAAGAAATGCACACGGAAGATAATTTAATGGTTAGAATGGAGATAGACTTTTAAGATTCAATTATGATCTTGGGCAAATTACTTAACCTTCCTCCTCTATGCCTCAATTTTCTCATCTGTAAATTGGGAATTAGCAGTATTTACTTGTAATGCACATTGTAGTTGGCTCCCCCAAATCTGCTCTATTCCTCTTCCATTGTGTACTAGGCAATGTGGTTCAGAGAATCTCCCCACCTCCAGGAATAAATTCTAAATCATCCAAATCAATCAGGATAATTGGATTCAGGAAGATGAGTTAATTATACGATAATATTCCTCCTTCCCCTGACTTCCATCCACAATAGCTACTGTTTCAGAGCTAAGCAGCTGACTAGTTAGGCAGATCGTGAGGAGGAGAAAGCAATTTTTTCATTGTTTGCGCGGGCACTACCTCACGTTTGCTAGATATAAATAAGGAAGCAGATTTCCTGTTTTGTTTTGTTTTGTTTGTTTTCCATACCTCCCGGCATGTGGGATCTTAGTTCGCTGACCAGGGATCGAACCAGTGCCCCCTGCCTTGGAAGCATAGAGTCTTAATCACTGGACCACCAGGGAAGTCCCCAGGTTTCCTGTTGATGGCCATCCTACAGAGGGGAATTGGTGCTAGGAGGAATCCAACACTGGATGTCAGGGCAGAGAGAGAACCTGGGGAGCTGGTGACAATGTGAAGCTACTGGATCCATAAACCATTCCCGAAGCTGCCCTCTCTTTAGACTACCAGTCATGTGAGCCAACAAATGCCCTTACTGTTTAAGTCAGTTGGAGGTTGTTGTTTTTTATTTCCTGTCACTTATAGTCAAACACCCTGATACCCTATCTCAAAGGATTACTATAAGAATTAAATGAGGTGATGCATTAAAAACAAAAACAAAACCTTGGCCTTAATAAGGACATAACAAATATGAGCTAAATATCATTATCAGGGAAGTTACTAGGTCCAGATTTTTAAAAGTGTATATTATTGGTGGTTGGACCCTGGTTTCCTTTCGAATTCTCTTTCTCTGCCAAGAGCACAAGTGACCTTAAATGCCATGGTCAACTGCTGACCAAAAGCTCCCTTGGAGGTGTTCTCACCAGCAGGATTAGAGAAGCCAAAATAACCAGGTGAATATCTCTGTCAATGATAGAGAATGTGGCTGGAACAGGAAAAGATTATTCTGAGAATTGACAGCTCATGAAACAACAGACACAGTTAACTTTACTTTAGTAAGGAAAGCTATACAATGAATCAAGTATATCAATACTTTAGTCATAGCTGAAGAAACTAAGGCTCATATTAAGTGAACTGTCCCCAGTCTCATAGCAGAGATGGTTCTCATCCAAACCTGGCACTCATATTACTTATAGGGGACGTCTGTTCCTTTGGCTGTCGGGCATGCCACTCTTTCCTTTAGGGCCCTGCCCCTCCTCTACATCACATGTTTAATAACATGTGATTCTTCTGGGGCTGCCAAAAAATTTTAGTTCCTTTTTTATTGGGCTAAAACAAAATTGTTTCTTCAATAATTACATTTATATTCATTGATTCACTCCCAAGCATGTTAAAATCCAAGTTTTAAAAGGAAGCAAGAAAGGATAAGTAGAGGACACACTACCTTTAGTCAATAGATGATTCCATTATGATATCTTTTAGGGTCTGGAATACCCTGACCAGGGTATTAGACAAAAAATTTCATAAGAATGGGCTAGAGAGAGAGAGAATAGATCCATTTGAAATTAAAGTGTATGATTTTGAGAGTAAATTTCAGAGGGGAGAAGCTTGCAAGTCACCAGAACATGCCCTGGACTCTGTGTCTGTGTCTGCCTTGGTAGTGATGTTGTCTCATTGCCTCATTCTTGGCCCTCGGTCTGTACTCAAGAAAACCAGATTGAAAATTTGGAATCTGTGCTTTAGTGGATTGAAACTGACCTCCAGTCACTAAGGAAAAATCAAAACAAAACACACAGGAGTTTAGAGAGGACATTTTTCTGCCAAAAAATAATTTTTCCTTGATGTTATTTCTTAGCTGGGCCAATATTCCAATGGAAACAATAGATAGATTGGTCAAGAGTTCAGTATAATTTTCTGTAACATTTGACCTAAAGTGACATAATAAAAAATTAATGACAGAAAATTGTATGCTTTCGTATGGATGCATGTGTGACAACTTGTCTCACACACATTAAGAGAAAAAAAAATAGAAAAGGTGAACTAATGATATTTTGTTTTACTTCAAATGTTAACTCTCAAACTAATTTATTTATTCAATACATATTTATGCCAGGTGTTCTTATAGGCACTTAGGATACACCTGTGAACAGAACAAAACCAGTAGCAAAACTGTACGTGGGAATGAGGGTTTAAATTATTGTTGGGCTTCTGAGACTCTTTTGTGAACTAATTTATTTGCTTGCTATGATTGCTGTAATAATTGTTGTCTACTATAATGTCTTGATTTTGGGAAAACTTCACTTGGGATCTAACTTCCTGTCCTTTGTGAGCCAAATGACATGACAGGGAGGCTGAGAGGAGGTTAAACTGATCTTTGTGAAAACAGAGGGGCAAACTGGGATAATTTGGAGGAAACAGGGGAAGAAAATTGTCATCCAGGTAAGGAAGAACCTATATGAAGGGAGATGTTGGGATTTCTTTTTTTTTTTTAACATCTTTATTGTAGTATAATTGCTTTACAATGGTGTGTTAGTTTCTGCTTTATAACAAAGTGAATCAGCTATACATATACATATATCCCCATATCTCCTCTCTCTTGTGTCTCCCTCCCACCCTCCCTATCCCACCCCTCCAGGCGGTCACAAAGCACCGAGCTGATCTCCCTGTGCTATGGGGCTGCTTCCCACTAGCTATCTGTTTTACATTTGGTAGTGTATATATGTCCATGCCACTCTCTCACTTTGTTCAGGCTTACCCTATTTTACATTTGGTAGTATATATAAGTCCATGCCACTCTCTCACTTCGTTCCAGCTTACCCTGCTACCTCCCCGTGTCCTCAAGGGATTTCTATAGAAAGAGAAATTCTGAGAAAAACTGTTCAAGGTTTCAACAAGGTATTCATTATCTTTGTGGTGTGAGGTACAGTACAAATGCCTCAGCAATACTTAAGAAAACTCCAATAAAACCTCCCTTTCTCTTCAGTATTTTTGCTGGGGATGTTTTTTTCCCCCTTTGTATCTTTTCTTACTTCTCCTCCTCTTCTTTTTCTTCTTTTTTTCCCCTTCCTCTTCTTTTAGGTCAAATGTGCAGAGAATAGACCTTAGGGCAGGGGCAAAACAAACTACCTTAATTAAATTAGGAGGTTGTTAGTCTGAGGTGGTTCTAATGCTTTAGCAGCCTAGTAAACAAACCAAAACATAAGCCTGTAAATGGCTCAAGGTTAAGAAATCAAAACCTAAGGACACCCAGTCACAAACAGCAAACCAGGCTTTTCCAAATTAGGCAACCACTTAATCTATAGCCAATAATTTCCTTGCTTTCTTCCACCTCTTTTCTATAAAACTCTTTCCCCTGGCTCCTGTTGGTGGAGAGCTCCTAACCATTTCTGGTTTGGCACTGCCCCATTTAGTTCAATCTTTGCTCAAATAAATTCTTTAAATCTTTTTAATATGCCTCTGTTTATCTTTTAACGCTACTATATTTGAGTTACATGTAATTTAGAAAAATTCAATATTATAATTTTATGTTTGAGAAAAAATATTGCTCTCATAAATTGAACATTGTAAGTAACCCAGACAATATCTTCTTGACTGGGATTTTCAACTGGAGGTCAATTTTGAGTTTTTATGATTGTTCAGAGAAGAATATGGATTTAGAAAGGATGAGAGAGGTAACTCCCTGGCCATCCAGTGATTAGGACTCCGTGATTTCACTGCAGCGGGCACGGGTTCGATCCCTGGTGCAGTGAAGCCAAAAAAGAGAAAGAAAGGATGAGACACACTGAACCATAGAATTCTATCATTAAACATAAGACCACTGGTCATACCCTAGAAAAACTGCTGGCTTTATACGGGCAACCTAAGTAATAGTAGTAGAAGTAGTGATCATAATGATAATAAGAGAAGTTGCAGTTGTGATGGCGTCTGTGTACAAGGAGCCTATTGTGTGCCAGGCACCATTCTAAACATTGTTTCATTGAATTCTCACAACTCTTTTATGAGGTGGGTAAATTATTTCTTAATGTTACACAGATTTGCAGCCATTCTTTGACACATCTGTTGGGCATGGACCATCAGAGAAATGATAGATTTTCTACCATTAGGGATTCTGACCCATTCTGAGGAGAGGAACAAAGAGCCTTTTACTCTCAGAGGGGATTCTCAGGACTTTAAGTGTTGACCTAATCTCAGAATGGGCCTCCTCGATTCCAGAAGGCCCCTGGTTAAGAGGCTGCGAGTGTCCTGAGGCACTATAGACTCTCCAGATCCACCTAAGTGCAGAAACCTGTAGTCTATTTGAAATTCTCATTACAGAAGAAAAAAAAAAATTAACTGATGCTTTCATCTTCCAAATACAGCAAAAAATAATACTGAGATGATTTTTTTTCCCTCCTCCCTCTCTTCCTTCCTTATTTCTTTTCTTCTTTCTTTCTCCTTTCATATATTTATTCCACAAACAAGTATTGAAGAGGCTCCTTCATGTAAGGCCCAGTGCTAGATGCTGAGACTGCGTGATTGTGATATAACAAGAAATATGTATTTTGGTCTTCATCCCTGGTTTCTGGCACAGAGCTCCTAAAACTCTTGGAATTTCCTGAGTGATCGTGGTGATAGGAACATCTTTTGCTATTCATGGTAAGCTCCTTTCAACCATACTTGATTTTATGATAATAAGGTAACGCTTGGAAAATGGGGGCTGGCTGCCAGTGGATCCAAGCATGTGATTAGAGGGTTGGAACTTTCAGCCCCACTCCCTGACCTCCAGGGCAGGGAGAGGGCTGGAGATGGATTTAATCAATCATGCCTACATAATGGAGTCTCCATAAATATCCTAAACTAGGCGTTTGGAGAGGTACTAGGTTGGTGAACAAGTCAAGGTACTAACAGGGTGATGTGTCCACAGAGGACACGCAAGCTCCACTGCTCACCCCTCCACCCCGCTCCAACCTTGTCCCGTGTAACTCTCCCATCTGGCTGTTCCTGAGTTGTATCCTTTATAATAAACTGGTGAACATATGTGTTTTTTTCTGAGTTCTGTGAGCCATTCTGGCAACTTATCAAACCTGAGGAGGGGATCGTGGGAATGCTTGCTAGAGCCACTTAGTCATAAGTACAGGTGATAACTGGGACTTGCTGTTTGAAGTTGAGGCTAGTCTTATGGGACTGAGCCCTTAACCTGAAGGGTCTGTGCTAACTCCAGGCATTTAGTGTCAGAATTGAGTTAAAGAGTAGGATACTCAGTATTTGCCAAGAATTGGAGAATTTCTTGGTGTGGAAAAACCCACACATCTTGCTGTCAGAAATGTTCTGTGGGTAGAGAGGAAACAACAGTTTTCCTTTAGTTGATGTTCCTTTTAATGGTATACAAAGCACAGCCCCTGCCTCTAGAGGGGAGAGTATAAATTCCGTAGAGCATAGAGTATCAGCACCATGAGGTCAGGAGCTGGACTGTTTGCCACTGTATCCTCTACACCTGCCCAGGACAATACCTGGCAATGAGCACGTGCTCAAAAATACATTGAATGAATACAAGTCTAGTGTTGCTTCATTGCAAGGCAATCTTGCCACTTCATCTGGGTAAAGACACCCTACAGACTGTTCAAGTTGCCCTCAGGAAAAACAGAACTAGTGTACATTCAGATCTTGAGAGTGGTCATCCAGAATACATACCCTATGAAGTGGTAAGGATATGCAGGTTGAGTAATGACACACTTGGTTTGCAAATAACACATGTTCGTTTTTATGTTGCTGAAGACTCCTTGCTAGGAAATGAAACACTTGTAATTTAATATGCAGTGTTCTCAGAGTCTGAGGCCAAACCACCTCAAGTTGTAAACGCCTGGGCTCTGTAGAGCCAGTCAGGGTCAGGGCAGGGCAGTACTTGGCCTGATGCCCCTCCAGAATAAACCAAACAGCTACAGGAAGTGGTTTCCGTGATTCAGTAGGTGGCACACTTCCTTTTGAGTCAGAACTGAATCACAGCTGTGAGAGGCGAGAAAGACCTATTTCTTTATCCCATATTTTTTTCCCTATTCCCAGTAGTCAATTTATCACAGTCTGTCATATGATATATCCCGTTTAGTTTAATGTGTTTAACTGAAAAGAAAAAACCAAAAAAAAACAACAACAAAAAAGTCAACTACAAGGAAGCAGGAAGGGAGTGGGAAACCTCACAGATTATAATGAATTGAAGCATTATTATTTCATCAGAGGGCCATAGTCTCTGAGGAGATGGAAAGAAAAGCCATAATCTGATTTCACTGGGGTCATTAAGGCTCCTGGTTCTCTTGACTCAAATATGACCCATTTCCAGTGGAAGCAATTAGATCACACTTACATAAACCGTGTTGCTTTAAATGGCCCTGCTCTCCACTTCACTCACTGACCCTGGATTACTCCCTGGCATGTCTGCTGGAAGGCTGTTCTCAGTGCTGTCCCAAGCATGGCCCTAGTTCAGCTGTGGGTGAAATGATCCTGTTCTGAATGTACTGAATGCTGTTGGCAATGTTGTAAATTGTTTTGAGGCTTAAGGAAAAACCCCATAGATATCAACAAGTCATAAAAACAGACAGATTTTCCCCTCATCTTTTTCCCAGTGGGTCTTTCATTCTTCAATATTAAAAGTTCTGCGAACATAAACATATTTATCCATATTTTCATCTGATGAATTAGATTTTACTCTATGTTCTTTGCTTCCTTCTACTCCAATTTATTCCAATTGTTTTCATGTTTCAGAGCAAAGATTCAGAAACTTGCGCTATACATCCTGTATTTATATCACTCTGAGAAGACTGATAATCAGACTGGAATCAGAAATTTTATTGCCATATTAATATTCCACAGCTCTTTCTGTGAACTCTTCCAGTAGTTTAAAGAATACAAGAGTCAAAGTCACATAGTCCTGTGTTCAGATTCAAGCTCAACAAAAAACTGTAAAACTGTGTGACCTTGGGTAAGCCTCTTGACCTCTCTGAGCCACAGTTTCTCAATCTATAAAATGGGATTCTGACATACAGACACTATTGCTGTGAGAACTAAATAAGTCTTTTACATAGTGCCTAGGACAGCTCCTAGTTCATATTTGGTGTTTAAAATAAGGTAGTGCCCTTTCCCTTTATTTACAGTACCTTTCTGTTGGGAGGTAAGGACAGCATTTGGACGCAACAACTGCATGGGCACGCAGTCCCGTCCTTCCCAAAGACGTCAGTCATATCCAGCAACTTTAGCACTTTCATCAACAGCACCTGTAGCACATGTGATACCAAACAGTATCCTTAATGTAGTGGTGCAGAAGCCCAGCCAGGAAGCAGGCTTGAAAGCCAAAGCTTTCTGGACAGTCATGGCTGATAGATGAGAGCCAAATGTGAAGAGAGTCCTCATCTGACACACTAAAGGGAGCACCTAGAGGATGGGCAAGGAAAAGAATCAACAGTACTCACAGCCAGACAGAGCAGCCGTGAGGGCCCAGGTCAAACACGGTGATGGCTGGCAGACAGGTGGAAATGCAAATACACTCAGATTTGAAAAGCCCTTCTAAAACGTCCATCCTCCCACATTGCTTTGATGTCTCCCACATCCCTTCAATTCCTCCCAGAGAGCCACACACAGAGGGTGATAGGTTTTAAAGAAGAGTAGTGGTACCTTCCTCTTTCCCCAAAATATCATCTTGTACTTACCTATCTTGGAGCCATCACTCCATAAATTGTTGTTACCTGGTTACCTGTCTCTTCCACTTTAGCCTCTAAAGGCAAGGAATATGTCTCGTTTATCCTTTGACCAGCCCTTACCTGTAGGTCAGTGCCCGACCCATAACAAGTGCTCAACCAATGTCTGCTGACTTGACAGAAATATTAGAAAGACTATGAAAAAACTTGAAACAGGAATTGGTGGCCTCTGGGGCCAAGGTCCCATTGGAGGATCGGCTGGATAGGCTCATTTTGAGGAAAGGAGCCAGAAGTCAGAACGCCCTAGCGTGACAATACTGGGAAAAGAGGATGGAAACTGTTTTTGGAAATTGTCCTTGTCGTGGGCAATCCAGGGTGGACACGGTTTCTGGAGGTCTGGGCATTGTCTGCGTGGAGTGTTGATTGTATGTCTGCTGGAGGCTTCTGTTCAAATAGCTAACAGAGTAGGATGGCTCAGCAGCCGCGATGGGACACTCTCAGGCTTCCTCCTCCTGTAATTGACAAATCACATTGCCCCGGGTGTCTGTGGCGGTCAGTCTCTGATATAGCTCCTTTCTCGCCAGCCCATCCGCCTGGATGCCAAGTCACCCATTACTAATCTGGAGACTGACAGAAACTATTTGACAGGCCTGATCTCATGCACCAAGTATATCCCTATTTCAAATGAACTCTTATCAACGGATTCCGAAATTTTTTTTTTATTCTATCTCCTTATCAAGGACCTCTGATTATCTTCAGGGTAAAGACAAAATCCCATCTCCTGGCAATCGAGATCCTGCAGAAACTGATCTGCCCCTGCTTCCCAGCACCATAGACCCTCACAGTGTTTGGTTTGTTGTTTTCCTTTAACACTGGCTTGCTACTTTTTGTTTCTTTGTTTTTGTCGCTGGCAGATAAACAGGAGCAAGACAAAGCTTTAAGAAAGAGGCCTGGGAGGAAATCCTACCTAGTAGTTATTTCCTGAGAATTGTGGAAGTTAGCATTATTCATATTGGTCAGAGAGAACTGTGTTCTCTGGATTTTTTGTTTGACAGATGCTAGTCACTTTTCAAGTAGGGATCCAAGAATAGCTCAGATACAAGGATCAAAAACTATACCTAAAAACCAAACCAAACCAAACAAAAAACTATACCTATAGGAGCACATAAATTAAACTTTAGAATTGGACTAGCTGCAAAGTGCTATGCCTGAAAAGAACTAAATAAGATTTCAAGCCTTTATTTTTAAGCGCTCTAAGTGTTTAAAATACCTGCAGGACTGAGTCAACTTTCAAATCACATTTTTGCAACCCTTGGCTCAGATTAAGGAAGTAACACACACCATCCACAACTCCACTCTTCATCTCTAGCACCATCCTTCCCACATACTCAAAACAGCCTTCCTGATGAGAAGGTTCTCGGCTGCACAAGAATAGTCACTGCACAAGAACAGCAAGCACTTTGCAACACACGTTCTGTGTTTCTTAGGGCTTAGTTCTGTGGGTCCAGCATAGGCAGGGTGCTTACTACCATTTATTTGATTTGAATTTGACAGAGGACGTCTTCACTAACCTCCGCAGATTCCACTCAAGGATAATGGTGAATTGGTTTTGTATTTACCCCCCAGGGTTTTCAATG
Source organism: Delphinus delphis (assembly GCF_949987515.2). Taxonomy (NCBI): domain Eukaryota; kingdom Metazoa; phylum Chordata; class Mammalia; order Artiodactyla; family Delphinidae; genus Delphinus; species Delphinus delphis. The sequence goes on along the minus strand of NC_082685.1, from coordinate 100,225,502 downwards.
TCAGCCTAATTATTGTTTGTAATAATAATTTCTGTTGGCAGATGGTGGTAATTCTACAAATCCCTTTTGGAGACCAGAGAGAAATGTGTTCCACTTGAGATAAATATTGGATAACAGAAATAGAGAGAGAAAATATTCAGACATTTTTGTGATTCCAACTCACTTGAAAATTTCATTTTTCCACTTTGAGATATGCTGTAGTTACGAGTCCTTAGGAAATCCGTTCTGGATTGCTTATAATAATTTTTAACACTATTGAAAAATGAAATAAAATGAAGCAATACTTTGTTTCAATAGTTTATTGTAGACATTTAAAAATGTGTAGATAAGCACACAAAAGAAACTCTGAAATGTCTATACTCTCACAACCCAGAGATAACTGCAGTTAATATTCTGGAATTCCCAAAGTTTTTCCATGTGTAAGGAATTAGACTGAGCATGCTACTTTGTTACCTACTTTTAAAATTTAATAATATATAATATACCTCTTTCTACAGCAATTTAATTGCTATAATGATTTAATATTTTATGGCTTCTTCATAATATATCTAACCAAGGCTCCTTATTTTTTTTTTGAATCAAATATAGGGTATTTTATTTTATTTTATTATTATTATTTTTTAACATCTTTATTGGAGTATAATTGCTTTACAATGGTGTGTTAGCTTCTGCTTTATAACAAAGTGAATCAGCTATACATATATATATATATCCTCATATCTCCTCCCTCTTGAGTCTCCCTCCCACCCTCCCTATCCCACCCCTTAGGTCTCCCTGTGCTATGCAAGCCTCCTTATTTTCCATGCTATTACAGAGATGCTGCAAAGACACTTTTGTAAATAAATATATGAATCTTCTATTAAGCCCTACAAGTGGAGTTTCTGAATCAAAAGTCATGATTTTTCTTGTTTATTTTTTAATATATGGTAAAATTTCTCCTTAGAAATTTTGAGTCAATTTCTATTTCTACACATGGTGTAGATTTTTTAAAATCACCATGACAATCTTTGCCATCACATACCTTTGAAATAAAAGTGTGTGTGTGTGTGAATTAATAGAATTTTTTGAGCCTCTTCCTCATGGCCAGCTTTGGTTCTAGGCACCGGAAGAATAAACAAGTCAGGCAAGGACTTGTCTCAGAGAGCTTAAATTTTATTGATGGGATTGAACAATAAGCAAATAATATAAGTTCAGGCTTATATATGATATATATAATATATGATATATATATGATATATCTGTGATATATGCTGTAAAGAAGGGTAAAGTGTTTTGCGTAGGCATTCGTGTGAAAGTAGGGCAGGAGGGAGGGATCACTATTTTTAGATAGATGGCCGAGTAAGCCCAGTCTAAGGGTGCGATATCAAAATAGAAACTGTTTCTAAAACTAATACCTGATTAACTCAGAAATCTTTGAATGTGGACAAGTATAAGCAGAAAATTAAAAATTACCCATAATCTTAGCAATTTGGTTTTTATCTTTTCAATTTTTGCTTCATCATACACACGCACGCAGCTGTATGTTATTGAGGTATTATTGAATATACCATGCATATTTGCTCAGCATATGTAGACAGTAGTAGTCAGAAGATTGTATGGCCAGTGTTTCTAAGTGAGAAGATTCAGTGTTCAGAAATTTAGGTTTTGCAATGGCAACATCCCTTGGTAATTTGGCTTAAAATATTCCTTTTCCTCCTTTTTCCAGAAAGGCTGTGTGACATGTGTGCAGGTTTGCTTTTTTAATTAAAATGGGTTAAAATTCATTCCCTTGGGTGGAAATATCTGCAACAGTCTAGAGATGATTGGAGAAACTGCAGAAGGCCCCAGGACAGATTCTAAGAATTCCAATTTTGAGATGAACACTACCAATAGGAAAACTCTTGCTAAAGCAATCTTGAAAATTCTTGGAGGGTATCTTCCCACCTCTGAAAAAAACCACAGTCAATTCCCTTTCTGTCAGGCCTCTAAATAGCACCATTTTGTTCCACAGATTTATAAAATGAGGAGTCTTTTCTGGCACTTTTTTCTTAGTGCCCGTAATTAATGCATCAGCAAGTCCTGTTGGTTCTATTTACATTCAATGAATTCCGGACTCTGACCGTTTCCCACTACATCTGTTGTTACTACTGTGGTGCCCAGCACCAACCTCTCTCACCTGGATTGTCGCCATCGACTTCTAACTGATCTGCTTTTATAGCCTCCTCCAGCACCCTTCCCCCCCAGCCAAGTAATCTTTTCCCTACAAAACAGCCAGGGCGACTATATCTCAATGATATCAGGGTCTTAGTAGGAAACAGATGACACTCAACAAACTAATTTGAAAGGTTTAATAAAGGAACAATTTACAAAGGTAAGGACAGGGAAATCAGAAAGGAATGATGTGGTATCTCAGAGCACAGGAAGCGGTTACCAGAATCCAGAAAGGGGAATACTCAGACCTCGCCCAGCCTGAGCTCTTTGATGCCCCCCTTACCACCCAGCCAGAGGAGGAGAGTGAAGAGTGGATCTGGAGGGGCAAATAGAAGGAATCCTCAAAAATGTAAATCAGAAAGTGTCCTTCCCTGTTCCAGATCCTCGAATGTGTGTTTATCTCAGTCATTTGAGGATCTACTTTTTCTCCTCTCCTGGTTTCCATAAGGAGGAAGTATTACTAAGCACACTCCTGGCTTCCGTCTCTAGACACTCTGCTCCTGGGAAGACGGACTGACTTATCTGATAAGTCCGGGCTGATAAACCAGTCCTGGTACTTCATCCCCTTAGGCTCTCTCCTCTGCTCTGGCATCACATAACTCTTCCTCAGGCTGCTTCTGAAACAGGAGGGAAGGGGGCAGGGCACATTCTTTAAAAGAATGACAGCCCGAGGTCACGACATAAACTGATTAGAACCTAATAGGTCCAAGAAGGAGGACAAGTCCACTTCCACTAGACCTTAAGCCTCAGTATACACTCATTGTAACACATCAGCAAGCTAAATGACATACCCACAGGCACCATGACAGTATTCCAAGGCCAATCATAAAGGTCAAAAAGTGGGTGGTGGCCCAGTTTCTGGAAATCCCCACCCCTTTCCCAAAATAGCTGGAATACTCCTCCCACTCATTAGCCTATGAAATTACCCACTGCTATAAAAACTGACAGCCCCATACCCTGGTGTCACTCTCACCTTCTGAGATGGCCCACACTCTGTCTGTGGAGTGTGTTTCTCTCTAAATAAATCCACTTCTTACCTATCACTTTGTCTCTCACTGAATTCTTTCTGTGAGGAGACATCAAGAACCTGAGCTTCATTAAGTCCTGAGATCAGGTGTGTTACCTCAGTTAAAAGACTGTGGGTTCAAGTCCCAATCTGAGTGGCATGGTTTCACTTCTGCCCCTTTCAGTCGATGCACTGATCATTGGTTCTTTCTGCCCAATACTGGGATTCAATATTAGTAAGTCCACTTGGCTAACTAACCCAAAGCAGCATCTAACAGCTGCACCTCTATCAGTAATAAAGCTGACGTGTTGGTTTCCATCTTTACTTAAAAACAGAGTTTCTTCTTTCATTCACTCATCAAATATTTGTTGAGATCCTACTCTATGCCAGATACTGTTCTGCTGCTTGTGATACATTAGAGAGGGGGAAAAAAAGGAGAATCAGATAAAAATCCCTTGCTTTATTTCACCAATTATTTAAAAACTGGGTGGGGAAGGGGGAGGCAGCTTACTGGGGATCTCTTCCTGAGGCCTTTCGCTTTATTCAGAATAAAGTTCTAATTAAAATAGAAAGTTCTCATCATAGCCTACAAGTCTCTTCCTGATCACGGTCCTTGCTTCCTTCTGTCCTCATCTCCCACCATACTCCCTTTCTTGGTTGTGTTGGCTTCCTTTCTGTTCTCCGAACATATAGCGCACACCTCCTCCTCTGTCCTTTGCTGTTCCCTCCACCCAGACCCTTCCTCCCCTAGATGGCCATGTGATCTGGGCTCTCACTTCTGTCAGGTATCTGTTCAAATGTCCTCGTCACAGTGAGGCTTTTCTCAACCAACCACTTGTATAACATGAACAACCCCCCCCCCATATCTGTTTCTAGTCTTTCTCTCTTTTCCATACCCAGTTTTATTTTATAACTATTGACTCATTAATATCATACCATATCACTTCATATCAGCCTTCTAAGGTAGGAACTGTTATTCTCTGCACTTTACAGATAAAGCAGTTTAGGCACAGAGAGATTACATAATCTGCTCAAGGTCACAGAGTTTGTAAGAGGTGAAGCAGAGATTTAAACACAGAGTTGTACTCCTGATGAGAGTTATAAACTGTAGCAGAGCAGGGACTTTGTTTTGTTCATGTTCTACCCCCAGGGCAAAAAATAGTGCCAGGCACTTAGTATATGTGTATTAATAAATGAAGGGATGATATTATATGCTTCTAATATTCATACACATAAAGTGTTTAAATCAGTGCCTGGTACATAGTTAAGCACTCAATAAAGATTAAACAAAAAAAAAGGAAGCTGCCCATAGATGCCTTCTAGTTAACCTTGGCCTATATTAATACCTTGTCTCTACCTTCTGAGCAGCAATTAGATGTAATGCAGTCTCAATTTAAAATTAGAGGAACAGTTCTCAAGCTATGCGCAAATCTATTATTGCTGGACTAATGTCTTCAGTGCTAAAATCAAAAAATGGAATTTTCCCAACTCAGAAAAATCTCAAAATAGATAGAATCTTAGAAATTTTAGATTTTTCTCTCATAAATTTTTCTTAAAACATCAGCTATTCCATCTTATTTGCTGGGTACAAAAGTGAGTGAACAAGTAACAAACAGGAACTAACAGGAAAAGATGGAAGCAGCCCTAATTGGAAACCAAGAAACAGCCTTGTTGTATTTATAAATATAAGATCAAGAGAATGCTATTTACAACACCAACACTGAATAATCTTGAAAAACAAAATAAATGCATAACTTTTTATATATCTCTGTAGAGATCTGTCTCTAGAGAGAGATACATAGTTCAGTCTTTTTGTACTAAATCAGAATAAATATATCTGTATTTCGTCACGTGGCACGAAGAGCACCTTGACTTCTAGGGTGTTCTGCTTTAGAAACAAATTAGAAAACCGTTGAACTGGGAAAGAAAGAATAAAGAAAAAGTGAAAACCTGGCAAACTCAGTGTCAGAGATTTCCCACTGGCTCACTCGTCACTTAAATGAGGAAACCCACAGGACTTCAGCAGAACTGTATTTTCAGTGTAATTTTTGGTCTGAAATTTCTTCTCCACCCACGTGGAACTCATTTAAGTGTTCACAGTGCCAAGAAATGCAGTTTTACAATGCTACTCAGACACTATAAAGATAACTCATAGATCATTTAAAAATATATATAACTAATCAAGAAAATCATGACTTTTTTCCATTGGTAAATCTTATCAAAGAATAGCCAAAATTGGGACTTCCCTGGTGGTCCAGTGGTTAAGAATCCGCCTTCCAATGCAGGGGATGTGGGTTTGATCCCTGGTTGGGAAACTAAGATCCCACATGGCATGGGGCAACTAAGCCATTGTGCCACAACTAGAGAGAAGCCTGCATGCGATGTAGAGCCCGTGCACCACAACAAAGACCTGATGCAGCCATAATAAATAAATTAAAAAAAAAAAAAAGCCAAAATACATTTTTTAGAAGTTATCCTGTAGCCTAGTATTATTTTGCTTAATTGTTTTTGCAAAGGAGTAATCTCAATGCAGGCAGAGGATGGCAAGAAAAAGTTTGCAGCTTAAGAGTAAAAATGTGAAAATAACATGTCATTTGAAGGGCCTAATTATGCTTTTGGAAAGAGCACTGAACTGTAGCTATTTTCATTAGTAAGCATTGACTGTGCAAATTCCCACTTCAGTCGGGTCTTACCATTGCCCCCAAACCATGCCCTTTGTGTAAATATTAGTGCAATTTCCACCACAGGCATAAATCATGGTGATACTAACCAGATCTCCTTGAACAGTTCCACTGAGTTCCTTCTGGCTGTAATGAATCTCACCCAGCAGTCAGCTGAAACATGTTTATTTTAAAATATTTAAACATTTACTTGGTGCAAAATAAGGGAGTAGCAGCAGCGTGTTTAACGGCAATTTTCTTAGCAGAAAGAGGAGAAATAGACATATGTATTTACAGTAACTCCTCCTTACCTCATGGAAAGACACATTCCAAATCTAAAAAAGAGGAAGATATAAAATCCGCCCCCCGATGCCAAAAGTTACAAAATCATTTCTCAAAAACACCAAACCAAACCAAAACAAAACCAAACCCTCAAAACCTGGAATATCCCCTTTCCCTAATGTTCCTCTCCTCATCGATGTTGGCACTCCATTTCTCTCTCCACTGTATCTTTCATCTTGGTAAATCGCCTTACATCCTCACTATTTTAAATTAAAAAAAAAAATTTCTTTTCTCCCATGGGCAGTGTTATTGAAAGCAGTCTAGTCTCCTCCGTACAGGCTAGGCAACCCCGGGAGTTGTCTGTCTCTCCAGCCGAATGAGTCCTGCTCACTCACAGAACCAGCCTGTCTCTCACAAGCAAAGGGCAAGACAGGTTCACAGGTCTCTGGATCAGATCGGGGCCCGCTCAAGCTTCCTGGGACCATTTCCACACCTAAGAAAGTAGTGTATAATGTGATTCAGGAAAATGTATGTAGATAGAACTGGCACTGAGAATCCCCTTTTAAAATATGGAAAAAGAGATAAAATATTGCAAGCAGCCTCTTATTGTGAGCCTTGTCTTCTGACCACAGCATACAGCTCCTTCTCACTGGTGCTCAGCCTCATGGAAGATGTGGCTCAGCTTCTGTTGTATTTTAAACACATCTGGTCATGTTACACAACAAAATCAACAGGTAGTTCCATATCTCTACTGCAGTCTAGTCTCGTATATTGGTGGCTTACACAGCAAACAACCCATTCTGTTGCACGTCAACTTTGTTTGGAACATAACACACATGTAAACCTCAATATATCTGAAGAGCTAATGCTTAAATTTCATTTTTCCCTACATCTCCATTCGTTAAGATGTGAATGTTTTTAAAAATGTTATAAAAATAACTTCTGTGTTTCTATAGAGAAAGTAAAAGGATAGAATGCTGGAGTTAGCATTTCTATAAAAAGGTTAGGCACGTTGCTCTTGCAGTGTAATTACAAAGCCACCGATGATTATTGTGAGTTAAGAATCTGCATTTGTAGCGTGTGATTGGCATTGACAACAAATGCAGAGGTTTATAAAATTCAATTGTTGTACTAATACTTGGACCACATCAGGCAGTCATAAACTAACTTCTAGAAAACTTTCAATACAAGTTCACATTCTGCGGTTGTGCACCCTGAATTATAAGATATATTCTAAAATCCAAACTCAAAAATAATCTCTATTTTTTAAAAGATGACTATTGGCTTGACCAGGACTAGTAAGTCTATTTTGTTTTCAAATTAAAAATTGGTCTCATGTTTCAATAATAATAATAATAATTCCTTTAAAAAATTGGTCTCATCTGCGTTATTTCATACAGTTCATAAAATTTTGCAGTGAAGAACATAGTACAGCATATATCCTGGCATCTTCACGTTTATAGATGGAAATAAGGATGGGAAGAAAAACGAGTATCCAGCACTATTTACCGGGGAAGGATTTCTCTATTTTCCACTTCCTCACATCCAATCTACCACAAAGTCCTTTCTATTCTAAATAAAGATCTACCTTTCATCTCCTTTGTTCCTTTCCCACAGGCCTAGTTACCATCCTCTGTCACTAGTGCAGAGCCTCCTGACTGTCTTCCCACCTTTATACTCTCCCCCAACCCCCACCTAAATCTATTCAGCACCCAATAGCCAAAGAGATATTTTACAAATTTAAGTCAGATTACCTGACTCTTCTTAAAACCAAAGGCATCCCATTGCATTTAAAGTAAAAATCCATACCCCTTGCTTGGCCTTCCTGTGCTACATCCTCTAACTCCTCATGTCCTATCATGTTGCTTCTCATTCACCGTGTCCCAGCCATGCCCTGGGCTCTTCCCTGTTCCTTTACTATGCCAACCACTTGCTGCTCCCTTTGCCTGGAACAATTGTTCTTCTGGTTTTTTTAAGCCACACTAAGTACTAAACACTGATTACATTTGCAAACAGGTAAGTTATCATTTAGCCATTCCCTTTTCTTTGAGCCACTGGGTAGATACTACGGGTTCACCATGATCCTCTTCCCCTCCTTCTTGGGCTCATAGGAGACTCTACTTCCCAGCTCACTTGTAGTCAGTTGAGGCCATGTGACCAGTGCTAGCCCAGTGAAATATGAGCAGAAGGAAGATGTGTTTCTTCTGGGCTGAGTTTGTACAATTCTCCATTATCATTCTGGTCTTGATTCAAATGTCACCCACTCAGGGAGTCTCCTCACGTCTAGTGCAGTCACTCCACCCACAAGATCCCATTTTTTTTTTTTAATTTTTCTATCTCTATTACATTATTTGCTATTTGAAGTAATTTGCATGCTTATGTAAATGAAGTCATTTAGTGTCCTCCTGTCCACTAAAAATACTAAAATATTAAGTTTTATTAAGACAGGGACCTTTTAAATCTTTTGTACTGAGTTACACCTATGCCTAGTACAGTGGCCAGCACATAGCAGTGCTCAAGAAATGTGTTAAATGTGTGAACAAAATGAAAACAAAAAACATTCGACCCAGTCTCACTCTTCAAGACCTCAAATATGGTAATATGCAAACCTCACGGTCAGTCATTCATCCATTCATCCATCCTTCCATTCTGAAACTCACTCAATAAGTTTCACTGAGCAGTACTATGAGTTAAGCACTGTTCTAGAAAATGCAAAAGTGAGGAAAATTGGGTCCTAGCCATTGAGGATCTCATATTGTAATAAGACAGTCAGATATGTGAGCATATAATTATGATTCCATGTAATATGTGGTAAAATTAAGATCAGTGCAAAGTGCTGTGGGAGTGACATGGAGATTCCTCATGTCTATTAGATCTGAAACAATTAATGAAAGATTTCATTAACAATACTCTGGAGTCAAGTGGATTAAAGTTTTACTGAGCTCTGCCCACCAGAGCAACAGCCAGCTCTACCCACCACCAGTCCTTCCCATCAGGAAACTTGCACAAGCCTCTTAGATAGCCTAATCCACCAGAGGGCAGACAGCAGAAGCAGGAAGAACTACAATCCTGCCTGTGGAACAAAAACCACATTCACAGAAAGATAGACAAGATGAAAAGACACAGGGCTATGTACCAGATGAAGGACCAAGATAAAACCCCCAAAAAACAAATAAATGAAGTGGAGATAGACAACATTCCAGAAAAAGAATTCAGAATAATGATAGTGAAGATGATCCAGGACCTCGGAAAAAGAATGGAGGCAAAGATCGAAAGGATGCAAGAAATGTTTAACAAAGACCTAGAAGAATTAAAGAAAAAACAAACAGAGAAGAACAATACAATAACTGAAATGCAAACTACACTAGAAGGAATGAATCGCAGAATAACTGAGGCAGAAGTACGGATAGGTGACCTGGAAGACAGAATGGTGGAATTCACTGCTGTGGAAAAGAATAAAGAAAAAAGAATGAAAAGAAATGAAGACAGCCTAAGAGACCTCTGGGACAACATTAAACGCAACAACATTCGCATTATAGGGGTCCCAGAAGGAGAAGAGAGAGAGAAAGGACCCGAGAAAATATTTGAAGAGATTATAGTCGAAAACTTCCCTAACAGGGGAAAGAATATAGCCACCCAAGTCCAGTAAACACAGAGAGTCCCATACAGCATAAAACCAAGGAGAAACACACTGAGACACATAGTAATCAAATTGGCAAAAATTAAAGACAAAGAAAAATTATTGAAAGCAGCAAGGGAAAAACAACAAATAATATACAAGGGAACTCCCATAAGGTTAACAGCTGATTTCTCAACAGAAACTCTACAAGCCAGAAGGGAGTGGCATGATATACTTAAAGTGATGAAAGTGAAGAACCTACAACCAAGATTACTCGACCCTGCAAGGATCTCATTCAGATTCGATGGACAAATCAAAAGCTTTACAGACAAGCAAAAGCTAAGAGAATTCAGCACCACCAAACCAGCTATACGACAAATGCTAAAGGAACTTCTCTAAGTGGGAAACACAAGAGAAGAAAAGGACCTACAAAAACAAACCCCCCAAAATTCAGAAAATGGTAATAGGAACATACATATCGATAATTACCTTAAATGTGAATGGATTAAATGCTCCAACCAAAAGACACAGGCTCGCTGAATGGGTACAAAAACAAGACCCATATAAATGCTGTCTACAAGAGACCTATTTCAGACCTAGGGACACATACAGACTGAAGGTGAGGGGATGGAAAAAGCTATTCCATGCAAATGGAATCAAAAGAAAGCTGGAGTAGCAATACTCATATCAGATAAAATAGACTTTAAAATAAAGAATGTTGCAAGAGACAAGGAAGGACACTACATAGTGATCAAGGGATCAATCCAAGAAGAAGATATAACAATTATAAATATATATGCGCCCAACATAGGAGCACGTCAATACATAAGGCAACTGCTAACAGCTCTAAAAGAGGAAATTGACAGTAACACAATAATAGTGGGGGACTTTAACACCTCACTTACACCAATGGACAGATCATCCAAACAGAAAATTAATAAGGAAACAGAAGCTTTAAATGACACAATAGACCAGATAGATTTAATTGATATTTATAGGACATTTCATCCAAAAACAGAAGATTACACTTTCTTCTCAAATGCACACGGAACATTCTTCAGGATAGATCACATTTTGGGTCACAAATCAAGCCTCTGTAAATTTAAGAAAATTGAAATCATATCAAGCATCTTTTCTGACCACAACGCTATGAGATTAGAAATGAATTACAGGGAAAAAAAACATAACACAAAAACATGTAGGCTAAACAATACGTTACTAGATAACCAACAGATCACTGAAGAAATCAAAGAGGAAACAAAAAATACCTAGAGACATATGACAATGAAAACACAACGATCCAAAACCTATGGGATGCAGCTAAAGCAGTTCTAAGACTGAAGTCTATAGCTATACAAGTCTACCTCAAGCAGCAAGAAAAATCTCCAATAAACAATCTAACCTTACACCTAAAGGAATTAGAGAAAGAACAAACAAAATCCAAAGTTAGCAGAAGGAAAGAAATCATAAAGATCAGTGCAGAAATAAATGAAATAGAAACAAAGGAAACAATAGCAAAGATCAATAAAACTAAAAGATGGTTCTTTGAGAAGATAAACAAAATTGATAAACCATTAGCCAGACTCATCAAGAAAAAGAGGGAGAGGACTCAAATCAAAAAAATTAGAAATGAAAAAGGAGAAGTTACAACAGACACCACAGAAATACAAAGCATCCTAAGAGACTACTACAAGCAACTCTATGCCAATAAAATGGACAATCTGGAAGAAATGGACAAATTCTTAGAAAGGTATAACCTTCCAAGACTGAACCAGGAAGGAACAGAAAATATGAACAGACCAATCACAAGTAATGAAATTGAAACTGTGATTAAAACTCTTCCAACAAACAAAAATCCAGGACCAGATGGCTTCACAGGTGAATTGTGTCAAACATTTAGAGAACATCTGTCACCCATCCTTCTCAAACTCTTCCAAAAAATTGCAGAGGAAGGAACACTCCCAAACTCATTCTATGAGGCCACCATCACCCTGATACCAAAACCAGACAAAGGTACTACAAAAAAAGAAAATTACAGACCAATATCACTGATGAATTTGGATGCAAAAATCCTCAACAAAATACTAACAAGCAGAATCCAACAACACATTAAAAGGGTCATACACCATGATCAAGTGGGATTTATCCCAGGGATGCAAGGATTCTTCACTATATGCAAATCAGTCAATGTGATACACCATATTAACAAATTGAAGAAGAAAACCATATGATCATCTCAATAGATGCCGAAAAAGCTTTTGACAAAATTCAACACCCATTTATGATAAAAACTCTCCAGAAGGTGGGCATAGGGAGAACCTACCTCAACATAATAAAGGCCATATATGACAAACCCACAGCAAACATCATTCTCAGTGATGAAAAACTGAAAGCATTTCCTCTAAGATCAGGAAAAAGACAAGAATGTCCACTCTCACCACTATTATTCAACATAGTTTTGGAAGTCCTAGCCATGGCAATCAGAGAAGAAAAAGAAATAAAAGGAATACAAATTGGGAAAGAAGAAGTAAAACTGTCACTGTTTGCAGATGGCATGATACTATACATAAAAAATCCTAAAGATGCCACCAGAAAACTACTAGAGCTAATCAATGAATTTGGTAAAGTTGCAGGATACAAAATTAATGCACAGAAATTTCTTGCATTCCTATACACTAATGATGAAGAATCTGAAAGAGAAATTAAGGAAACACTCCCATTTACCATTACAACAAAAAGAATAATATACCTAGGAATAAACCTACCTAGGGAGACAAAAGACCTGTGTGCAGAAAACTATATGACATTGATGAAAGAAATTAAAGATGATACAAACAGATCGAGAGATATACCATGTTCTTGGATTGGAAGACTCAATATTGTGAAAATGACTATACTACCCAAAGCAATCTACAGATTCAATGCAATCCCTATCAAATTACCAATGGCATTTTTTATGGAACTAGAACAAAAAATCTTAAAATTTGTATGGAGACAGAAAAGACCCCAAATAGCCAAAGCAGTTTTGAGGGAAAAAAACGGAGCTGGAGGAATCTGACTCCCTGACTTCAGGCTACACTACAAAGCTACAGTAATCAAGACAATATGGTACTGGCACAAAAACAGAAACATAGATCAATGGAACAAGATAGAAAGCCCAGAGATAAACCCACACACCTATGGTCAACTCATCTATGACAAAGGAGGCAAGGATACACAATGGAGAAAAGACAGTCTCTTCAATAAGTGGTGCTGTGAAAACTGGACAGTTCATGTAAAAGAATGACATTAGAACGCTCCCTAACAGCATACACAAAAATAAACTCAAGGGCTTCCCTGGTGGCACAGTGTTTGAAAGTCCACGTGCCCATGCAGGGGACACAGGTCCGGGAAGATCCCACATGCCGCGGAGCGTCTAGGCCCGTGACCCATGGCTGCTGAGCCTGCGCGTCCAGAGCCTGTGCTCGACAATGGGAAAGGCCACAACAGTGAGAGGCCCGCGTACCGCAAAAAAAAAAAAAAAAAAACTCAAAATGGATTAGAGACCTAAATGTAAGACTGGACACTATAAAACTCTCAGAGGAAAACATAGGAAGAACACTCTTTGACATAAATCACAGCAAGATCTTTTTTGATCCACCTCCTAGAGTAAGGGAAATAATAATAAAAACAAACAAATGGTACTAAAGAAACTTGAAAGCTTTTGCCCAGCAAAGGAAACCATAAACAAGACGAAAGGACAACCCTCAGAATGGGAGAAAATATTTGTGAACGAATCAATGGACAAAAGATTAATCTCCAAAATATATAAACAGCTCATGCAGCTCAATATTAAAAACACAAACAACCCAATCCAAAAATGGGCAGAAGACCTAAACAGACATTTCTCCAAAGAAGACATACACATGGCCAAAAAGCACATGAGAAGCTGCCCAACATCACTAATTATTAGAGAAATGCAAATCAAAACTTCAATGAGGTATCACCTCACACAAGTTAGAATGGGCATCATCAGAAAATCTACAAACAACAAATGCTGGAGAGGGTGTGGAGAAAAGGGAACCCTCTTGCACTGTTGGTGGGAATGTAAATTGATACAGCCACTATGGAGAACAGTATGGAGGTTCCTTAAAAAACTAAATATAGAATTACCTTATGATCCAGCAATCCGACTACTGGGCATATACCCAGAGAAAACCATAATGCAAAAGGATACATGCACCCCAATGATCACTGAAGCACTATTTACAATATCCAGGTCATGGGAGCAACCTAAATGCCCATCAACAGATGAATGGATAAAGAAGTGGTACATATATACAATGGAATATTACTCAGCCATAAAAAGGAACGAAATTGGGTTATTTGTTGAGACGTGGATGGATCTAGAGACTGTCATACAGAGTGAAGTAAGTCAGAAAGAGAAAAACAAGTATCGTATATTAATGCATATATGTGGAATCTAGAAAAATGGTAGAGATGAACCGTGTTGCAGGACAGAAATTGAGGCACAGATGTAGAGAACAAATGTATGGACACCAAGGGGGGAAAGCTGTCCAGGGGGGTGGTGTGATGAATTGGGCGATTGGGATTGACACATATACACTGATATGTATAAAATTGATGACTAATAAAAACCTGCTGTATAAAACAAACAAACAAAAACCAATACTCGCTTATCCAGTAGTTTTATATAGTAAAAGTGCTACCTTGTGAAGCTTATGTTCTGCTGTGATTACAATGATCCTTCAGATATCCTCTGAAGGAAAAGCATTACCCAGTCTCATTTAATAAGATGTTAGGAATAGGAATAGTTTGGCAAATGCACACTTAAATGGCATGCCACTTATTTTAGTAGAACTGCTATCCTGTTTGTATCCACAGAGTATGATTGTCATTATGACTGGGCTGTGCCATTGGATGTTGAAACTGCTGTTCTTAAAAATTGAATTTGTGAGACTGGTTAGTAACTTAATGTCTTTGTGCTTTGGTTTTCCCATTGATATAAAGTAATGTCTATTAAAGTCTATTAACTTCAAACTAATGATGTTTGAATTAAGGTTTTAAATGTAAAAAAAAAAAAAGAAAAAAATCAAATAAACCCCTTGTATGTTTTGAAAGAATATTTAAGTTGTCTGAAATAAATTTTGAATTCTTGAATCTCACTTTGATATTTAGAGTGCTATGATCTTGAGAAAATTAATAATCTTTCTAAAGCCCAAATTCTTCAGGTATATACTTGGGTTAAGAATTAAGTGATTTAATGACTGTGCTTGGTAAAATGCAAGCCCTCAATAAGTGGTAACTATATTATCATTATTAGTGTTTTATTTTGAAAATATGCTCAATCCTTATTATTCTTGGAGTCTATATTTACGAATTTGTCTACTTGCTACAATTTATTTGTAACCCTAAAATCAATACTTGTGGTATCTACAGTTGTTTGCAGATATGTGCATGGAGAGAGCAGTGAACAAATTGTTACCTGAAATGCATGTTCCCAGCTGAAGTCAAACAAGGTGACCTTATGTCTTCTTATTTATTTATTTATTTATTTGTCTATTTATTTATTTATTTATTTTTGTTGTGTTGGGTCTTTGTTTCTATGCGAGGGCTTTCTCTAGCTGTGGCAAGCGGGGGCCACTCTTCATCGCGGTGCCCGGGCCTCTCACTATCGCGGCTTCTCTTGGTGCGGAGCACAGGCTCCAGACGCGCAGGCTCAGTAGTTGTGGCTCACAGGCCTAGTTGCTCCGCGGCATGTGGGATCCTCTCAGACCAGGGCTCGAACCCGTGTCCTCTGCATTAGCAGGCAGATTCTCAACCACTGCGCCACCAGGGAAGCCCCCCTTATGTCTTCTTGTTTCAGCTCTCACAGTGTAAACAAATGTCCTTTATGTGATCTGTTTAGCCATGTTTTCCCATTTTTGTGCTTTTTGTTGACGATATCAGTGTTTATGCTGGCCACCAAGCATTGTGCAGTAGTGCTATTCCTAAGAGCAAGAAGGCTGTGATGTATCTTACAGACAAAATACATGTGTTAGATAAGCTTCAATCAGGCATGAATTATAGTGCTGATGACCATGACATTATTATTAAGTTGTATTTAAGCAGAAAAACATGTAAACATAGTTATATATTGATCAATTGATAAAAATATTGTGACCAAAGTCTTGTAGAACCTAACCCTGTGTCTCCCCTAAGAGCAATGTTTCAATGTTCACTAATTCAGTGTTTGTGGTGACTTTATAGAACGTAACTACCAAGAATAATGAGAATCAACTATATCTCTATTCGAGTCTGGCTTTAAAAAGCACCTGCTATTTAGTGGACTTCTACACAAACAAGACTACTGGAATTCTCAGAATAACTTTATTCTTATAAATACCAGAAGTACCTACCTATATCAATATTTGATATAACCCAGCAAATATTAAGGATCAAGGCCAAATTTAATTTATGTCACTCTAACTAGGGTTTCCCTGGTTTTGTCTTGTCAACCTGGTAGCTGGAAAAATAAAGCATAAACATAGTGTACAAGAAAATAGTTTTTATTTCCAAATATATGACTTAAATGAAAAGACATTTTGGAAAGAAGAAAGATTATTTCTTACAGAGAGAAGCATCCTTCCCCTCAGTCAAACCTGCACCAGGGCAGAACATTAGAGAGAAAGAAATGCCTTGAATAAGAGAGCTGTTGTCATAAATTCTCTCCCCTTCTGAGCCTGCGAGTTTACACAGTCGTGGCATTGGTTACTAGTTTGCATCAAAGTATTGAATGCAATTATGGAAAGGAAATCTTGGGAACTAGCACACTAAAACATTATCCATAATTATTGCCTCAACATCTCTCAGAAGATTAGTTTTGACAGAGAATTGGGCACAAGGAAGTGAGAAGAGGGAAGGGCAAATTTGTACCTGGGAGAAAGGTCAGGAAAAGTCTAGGCCAAGATGGTGGTTCTTAAACATCAGTGGGATTTAAGTATCACACTAGACCAAACTAAAACACAAATGCCCAGCCCCACCTCTTGGATTCTAAATTAGTAGGAGTAGTTGGAGCACCGGGAACCCAGATGAGATTGTCCTGGACCACACTGGGTGCTGATGGGATGGGCATCCAGCTTGGAGGAGCTGTGACGCCTGCTGATAGAGCCCTCACCACTCACCTGAATATGTTCCTATGCATTATCTCGAGGATATAACGCACAAATGGAGTGATTCTCTGGGAGAGGAAAACTTACAAGGATATGCTGAACAGACTGAGAGGATGAAGGGTTCTGAAAAACAGTGCTCATGTATAATTTTTTTTTTTTATAACTGTTCCCATTCCTTTTGGGGGCCTATAAGGTGAATAGGAAGAGGGTATTTGGATTTTTTGCTGGAACGTGGAATTTCATGATTAAAGCTGTAACATTCATTGCTTCTAAATTTATATTTTAATGTTGCTGATTCATGGGGAAAAAATTTAAGTCCTAAAATTCCAAACACTTATGTCTGCATGCCAAAAACGGATGCACTCAATAGTAATATATTTCACATACTTCCATAGACAAATTATTGACTTTAAAAACCAGCTGTACTCATTCTTTAGGGCCACTAACTATGACCACTTACTCTTTCCTTCATTCATTCAACAAATCTGTATGGCATTTAAGATACATTAATGTTGACAAGCTTAAATTCTGGTAGCGAAGACAAACAATAAGTAAGTAGTAAATTAGATATTATATTAGAAAGTGGTAAGAGCCATGGGAAAACAGAGAGTGAAAGAGAGAGTTGGGGTTCAGCAGGTCCAGGGAGAGTAGTAGTTTATAATTTTAATTAGGGTTTTCAGTGTAGGCTTATTATTTGAATAAAGACTTGTAGGGGGCTTCCCTGGTGGCGCAGTGGTTGAGAGTCCGCCTGCCGATGCAGGAGACACGGGTTCGTGCCCCGGTCCGGGAGGATCCCACATACCATGGAGCCGCTGATCCTGCGTGTCCGGAGCCTGTGCTCCGCAACGGGAGAGGCCACAACAGTGAGAGGCCCACGTACCGCAAAAAAAAAAAAAAAAAAAAAGACTTGTAGGAAGTGAGAAAAATGACCATGCAGAATTTTGGGTAGAGGGACTGGCCAGTGCTAAAGCCCTAAGACAGAGAGCCTGTGTGGGATATTCGAGGACAGGAGGAACAAGTAGTCCGGTGTGGCAGGGTGGCTGTGTACGTGGGAGGGGACGAGGTCCCTCCAAAGAGGGAGGAAGAGCAGAGCAGAGCGTATGTGGCCTTGTAGGCCATTGTAACAAGCTTGGCTTTCACTCTGAATGGATTAGGAAGCCACCGAATGGTTATGAGCCGAGAAGTGACTTGATCTGACTTTTGGTTTTAAAGGATCACTCTTGACTACCGTGTTGAAAGCAGCCTGTTAGAGGGCAAGCCTAGAAAATATTTGGGAGGTTAGAGCAGTAATCCAGTGGGGAGAAGGCAGTGATTTAGACCAGGATGGTGGTAGTGAAGATGGTGAGAAGCAGTTGGAATCTGGGTATATTTTGAAGTTTTCTGACAAATTGAAGTGGGATGTAAGAGAAAGACAGAATTCAAGGATGTTTCTCTGGATTAAGCAAAAGAAGGACAGAGGTGGCATTAACTGAGATGTCATCCTGTGTTTTGCCTAGCAATGTACCGTATTCAAAAGCCTACATTGGTTAAATGTGTAACCTCTGGAGGCTGACTGCCTAGGTTCTAATCTTGGCTCACCACTTACTAGCTGTGTAACCTGGAGCAAGTTACTTAACATTTCTGTGCCTCAAATATTTTTTCTGTGAAATGGGGATAATGACAGTACCTACCTCACAGAGTTGATGCAATTCAATGAATTGATATATGAAAGCACTTAAAAACAGAACAATTTAAATACTAGCTGTGAAGAAGTTGCATCTCTTATTCCCACACTTCATTGGAGTTGGTTTTTCCCATTTCTTTCCATAATGAGTCATTGGTGACTTTTAGTTAGGAAGTTGTAAACCTTTCTGGGAACTTCAGAATAAAGGGTAAGTATGATTTCCATTTGCCAATTTGTGAGATGAGAATTCAAGGAACAAAAGAAATAATACTTGGACATGCCAGAGAAAATGTATACACATTCAAATGTTAAAACCAAAAGCAATTATTCTCAGATTCATGCTTCAGCCTTTAATGTTAGAAAGAATAAAGAGGGGAAATGTTTGAAAAAGAGACCTTAGATATCATCTAGCTTCACCCTTCCTTTATTCATTCCACATTGTTATGTAGCACAGATGCCAGTGCCCAGGTGTCACCTGCTTGGGAGCAACTAGACCTCTAATATTAAAGTAAGATTGACTCAAGCCCTTTATATAAATATGGGGAAAACCCAGCATCTATCTCAATATCTTCAGTAGCCCTCGAGGGGCGTACCTTTCTCATCAGTCTACTCCAATTTTCTGTTATCTGCTGAGATCTCAGGCTACTCCCCTCTCTGATGTCTTTTTTACATCCTGTTCCCAACATTGGACACAGCCTGGATTATACTCCCATTTCACAGCGCACCACTAATACAAGGTTGAGAGTGAAAAGTGTTTACTGGAATTCATGTTAATAATTAAATGTTACAGAGCTGTACGGTATAGGAAACAACTTCAAAATCATTACCAGAACTCTCCAAAAGTCTGGCAGTTAGTCCCTGTCACAGAGAATTTCAGTGTCTCCTGAACATACTTTTGTGCCCCCAGGTCTCTCCTCTCTCAAGTCACCTCCCCCACCTCCAAATCTTCTAATTCTTATTTCATCACACAAAGCAGTTTAATACTTTCTTCCCATCTAAACTATCACTGCAAGCCAATACATAGTAGTATGCTGATAAAGACATTTATTCCAATCACCATCAGTTACATTAACTCTTAGAAGGCAAAACCTGGGATTCGTTCATTCAGTTGTATAACTGAGCTACTATATCAGGTACCATGCTGGACCTTGGAGAGGAAACCATGGGCAAAGTGACTCTGCAGTCACAGACTTACGGTCAACTAGCAGAGCTGGTTTACACGAGTGTATAATGCAGTTAGGTAGAGTATTAAGGAAAAAGTACAGGGGGCTATGAGAGTTTATAGCAGATTGACTTTATCTAGTGAAGATGGATTAAGGAAGGCTTCCTCGAATTGAGATTAGATCTGAAAGGTAAGAAGGAATTAAGAGGGGTGTGTGCAAAACTGGAAGGCTCTGAGGTGCAAGGGATCAAGGTGATGGGAGCAACTAGCAGGCCCGTGTGTGTTGAGGAGAGAGGGGGCAGGAGGGAGCTCCTGCAGGGTCTCATAGGACATTGACCTCAGTAGGGTCTACAGCAAGGGAACCCCCCATCATTTAAGCCATTCTGGCTGCTCTGGGGAAGACTGGAATAGGGGGGAGCAGAAGTAGAAACAGGGAGGCCAGTGGGAAGGCTACGGGAGTAGTCCGTGCAAGAACGTATGGTGGAATGGTCTAAGGTACAGGCAGTGCACATGGCGGAAAGGGTGTGTGTTAAATTGTTTTCGCTCCTTGTGCGCTAAATTCTGTCCCATGGGCCCTGTGGCACATCACAAAGTTCAAATAAAGAGAAACAAAGATGTGTCATGTCAAGGTTAGGCAACCTCAGTACTCTCTACATTTGGGGTGGGCCAATTCTGTTAAGGGGCTGTGCTGTGCATTGTAGGATGTTTAGCAGCTTCCCTGACCTCTGCCTACTAGATGCCAGTAGCACCTCCTCCTCTCCCCCAGTTTTTTTTTTTTTTTGCGGTACGCGGGCCTCTCACTGTTGTGGCCTCTCCCGTTGCGGAGCACATGCTCCGGACGCACAGGCTCAGCGGCCATGGCCTACAGGCCTAGCCGCTCCGCGGCATGTGGGATCCTCCTGGACCGGGGCATGAACCCGTGTCCCCTGCATCAACAGGCGGACTGTCAACCACTGCACCACCAGGGAAGCCCCTCTCCCCCAGTTTTGACAGCCAAAAATGAATCTAGACTTTGCCAAATTTCCCCTAGGGTATGGTAAGGGTTAGGGGTGGGAGGAGGCACAATTGTCCCTGTTGCAAACCGCTGGTCTATATGAACGTAACTATTTTTTTATTTGGAATTATCTCAGAAATGTTACGAATTTTCAAACTGGCTTCTCTGAAAATAATTGAGATGAAAGTCACAGCAGACCTGAATGTGTTTGGAAGTATTCTACAATAACATTTCAGTTTGCGCAAATAATAAGGAAAAAAGGAAAGTGATTTGGAAAAGGGGTTTTGTCTATTATCATATTTTATGTTTGGTTTTTCAAACTAAATTTTCTATATGCCTTCTATTACTGTAGGAGAAAAATTACCAAAAAACTTGTTTTGCCTAACTTTTATAAGAATTTAGTGCTCAAGGTTTTCTTCTTTCACCTCCGACATAATGTCCAAGAATGACTGAGATGTGCTCCTGATTATTTACGTAACACTTCCTTAAGAGGAAGTGGGTACTTTGTAAACACAGATACAGACAGTAACTTAGAAGAATTTTTGCTGCTGCTGATTATTTCCCCTTCTTGAACATAGGGCCTGGATGTTTTAGATTCACACTAAAAATAGTTCAGGCTGAAGGGCATTTGGAGATTACACCTAACACTTTCTAACTGAGGACTGGCAAAAAATTGTGTTGAATACATTACTTACTATCTGAAAATCTCTACATTTGACTAGCTGTTGAGATTGCATTGAGAGAAAACATCTAGCCCCAAAATAGTTTTTTAAATAGTTCATAATTTGCTTTAACAATAGTAACATTCGATCAGTGTAAGGATTTTAATATCTTTGGTCTGACTCAGAGTGGACCTGTTAGGATTTTTATGGTGCATAAGGTTTTCCTTTCTCCCTGCCTCCTACCTCGCCCTCTCCCGAAGTAGCACAGCCAAAAAACTGTCCACTTGGCAGACGGCTCTCACAGGCCTCACGGCAGGAAAAATTCTCTTGGATTTTGTCCTTTCCCTTCCACAGATCTGCTCAACGGAATGATCTGTGCTTCAGTTTCCAAATCATTACTGGCGGATAACTGAAGTTTAGAAAGATTTATTGTTTTCAATTTAAAGCACTGCATTCTGAACGTAGATTACAAAGTATAATCCTTGATAGACCTCTTTCTTAAACCCCGAGCACTTCGGCACCATCACGCGGTCCAGGAGCTCCTTTATGGTTTCCAGCTTCTCTCCCAGGATGTATTTTTCTTTCAAAGAAAATGTTTACTTGTGGTCCAGCAGGAGCTTATAAGAATCTGAGCTTACAAACACTGTGGGATCAAACTAGAATTCCCTTTAGGCACTTTCAGATTTTAAATTTGGGAAGATTTTGATCACTCCTTCACATCCTTGATCCCTGAAGCTAAACTCTGAAACATAATCTAGAGATCCTCAGAACATTTTGCACTATGTGTTTTGCACGTCAGCCTAGCAAAAGCTTGTCATTTTCTCCAGGGGCTGACATGCTCTTGCTGGGGTAACATACATGTGATAGCAGCAGAGCATGTGTGTACAATGTGGCTTTCCCCTTAACATATACAGTCTATGTCTCACATGACTGCAGTCCCTGCCTACAATCTGGACAATCAAGTTCTTCCTTCACAGTGATGTACATTAAAAGAAAGCATCATCCTTGCTATGTCATTTTACATTTCACCGGCACTGGGTCTTAGAGAAAAAATACACATAACATTCCACACGTGGCAAGTACTGTCTCCAAACTGAATCCTTGGATTAGAGGAAACCTTAAGGAATCTGCTTCATGCTCAGCGTCTCACCAAAGGAGAGGCAAAATATTGCAGTGTAGAGGAAAGACCCGTCTTCTAGTCCTGCGGAAACTGTGTGCATGTGTGTGCATGTATGTATGTGTGTGTAAATCATTTAGCTTTTCTGATTCTGTTTGTTCTTCTATGAATAATATCATATTCAAAGACTTCAAGATGTCATTGATGTGAAGATGCATCATAATTTTAGGTTTCATTAAGAAAGGAAAAAAATGATGCCAATTAAACTGAAATCTTTTTATCACTTAGAATTATTATTTTTGTAGTTTAAAGAGTTCTTTTAGACTTAGATATAGATTTTTGTCATATTTTACTCTTGTAAACAGAAAAAGGAAAATAGAAGCCAGATAATTAGTTAAGGTATTCCTAAAGTTTTTTGGAGTCAGCCTTTCAGATTCATTTTTTTAAAAAAATTTATTTTTGGCTGCATTGGGTCTTCGTTGCTGTGCATGGGCTTTCTCTAGTTATGGCGAGCGGGGACTACTCTCTGGTGCGGTGCGTGGGCTTCTCATTGCAGTGGCTTCTCTTGTTGCGGATCATGGGCTCTAGACACGCAGGCTTCAGTAGTTGTGGCACGTGGGCTCAGTATTTGTGGCTTACGGGCTCTAGAGAGCAGTCTCAGAAGTTGTAGTGCATGGGCTTAGTTGCTCCACAGCACGTGGGATCTTCCCGGACCAGGGCTCAAACCTTTGTCCCCAGCATTGGCAGGCAGATTCTTAGCCACTGCGCCACCAGGGAAGTCCCTTCAGATTCACTTTTGAATCAGATTTATCAATGCCTGTGGATGTTGATGCAGCATTTTCAAAAAGACTGCTTTACTGTTGTCATTATACATCTTCCCCCCAAGCTTCTGACACCTGTTTACAAGTTTTTATGCTGTAGCTTTTTTCATCTTACCAAAAGACATCAACAGAAAGGTTTTAGACAATAAGCACAACTCAAGTGGGCCTAAAATGACATGAGTTTAGAACTTTTCCAGTCTTGCCATCAGAAATAACTAAAAGTCTGTGCACAGTCAATGGCAACTGCATCACAGTTCCTGCTTGGCCAATAAAAATTGCAAGATACTATCCAATTTCAAAGACTCTAAAATGTGAAATAAAAGTGTGTTTCTTCTTTTCTTTATTTTTTTTTATTTTTTAATTTTTTTTTGAGGTACGCGGGCCTCTCACTGTTGTGGCCTCTCCCGTTGCGGAGCACAGGCTTCGGACGCGCAGACTCAGCGGCCATGGCTCACGGGCCCAGCCGCTCCGTGGCATGTGGGATCTTCCTGGACCGGGGCACGAACCCGTGTCCCCTGCATCAGCAGGCGGACTCTCAACCACTGCGCCACCAGGGAAGCCCCTAATGTTTTAAAAATAAATTTATTTATTTTATTATTTTATTTTATTTATTTATTGTTTCTGGCTGCGTTGAGTCTTTGTTGCTGCACGGGCTTTCTCTAGTTGCGGCGAACGGGGGGCTACTCTTCATTGCGGTGCGTGGGCTTCTCATTGCAGTGGCTTCTCTTGTTGTGGAGCACAGGCCCTAGAGCTCGCGGGCTTCAGTAGTTGTGGCACACGGGCTCAGTAGTTGTGGCTCGCGGGCTCTAGAGTGCAGGCTCAGTAGTTGTGGCGCACGGGCTTAGTTGCTCCGTGGCATGTGGGATCTTCCAGGACCAGGGCTCAAACCCATGTCCCCTGCATTTGCAGGCAGATTCTCAACCACTGCGCCACCAGGGAAGCCCAACAGTGTGTTTCTTAAAATCAAAATATTGATTTAAAAACCTAAATGAAGTTGTTGTGAGTCTGTAAAATGACTTAGTAAATGTTAAACATCCTGTCTCTGTAATGCTTTTTTATTTAGGTATGCCTGTGTTCACTGAAGTAATAAGAGAGTTTGCCATGAAGAATATTATGCCTGCTAGGTTTTGGAAGAGAAATGTAGAACTCAGAGTCCAAGGCAGCTCCTTGAGGGGTGCTAATTTTAGGGATCAAAGTGGTCACCTTGCCTGCTAAGTATCTCTTATATCCCTGATAGAGTCTCTGAAATTGCAGAGTATTTAAATTCTTTTAGGGAAGATGCATGTTAAGAACATCAACAGTCTGAAAATAGGGATATGTTAATCTATTATTAGTCAATAACACCTTGGATTAAGATTGTTTATCAGAATAATTATGAAATCGACAGCCCAGTTAGAGAAAAACTAATCCATAGACGTGTAATAAGAAGAGAATAATTGCAAAGTAATAAACATGTACCAAGTGGCAGAGTGTGGCACAAAGTAAATATGTACATGCTGTGCGTATTAACAAGATCACAACCTACCTACTCCCAACAAATGATCATCTTAACCCACCTTAATGGTCTTGAGATGGACAACTGATTCTGGAAATGTTTTCCAAATGTGTCAGTTCATAACTTCAGGGTGTTTAAAGAAAATTATTATGTATTTTTTAAAGATGAGGCTATGGTAGCATAGTGGATAAAGAATAGGTGGCTTCCTTAGTGTGACTTTTGGAAATTTCCTATACTTGCTTGATCCCACACCTTCCCCTTTCACAGTGGAGAGGGTAACCGTACCTACCTGCGTCCACGTGCATGCCTTTCACTTTGTTCTCTTTGGCTTCCCTCATGGTTGCCAAATGAATGCTGCAGTTTCTGGCATCACATCTAGACATAACAACCACACAGTGCAAGAAGATAGGATGTTTCTTTCTTCTGTTTTACTTTAAGGGAGAGGAAACATTTCCCAGATGCCTCTTGGTTCACTGGTCAGAGATGAATCACATGCTCTTCTTTAACCCATCACTGGCAAGGGAGGAGGGTTTATTGTGATCACCTTACCAACTAGAATTCACTCCTGAATCACTTGTAAGGAATGGATGCCCCGAGTAGATTGGAATTCTGTCAACAAAGAAGTAGGTGGGAACAGGTGTAAACTGGACCACCTGACAGTTCTGCTATACTATCCCATGGGATTATTAGAAAGCTAAGTGATACGACTCCTACGAAGTACTTAGTAATAATAATGACAATGACAAACACTTCTATGACACGTGTTGTGTGCAATACGTTGTCCTACACATATTCAGATTTATATATACAGCAATCCTCACAAGAGCCCCATGAGGCATTTGTATTACTGTTATATCTGTTTTACAGATGTGGAAACAGAGAAGTTAAGTAACTTGCCCAAGTTTCACAGCTTTTAAGTGGCTTTGCTGGTATTAGAATCCTGCAGTCTTGTCCGACAGCACATGTGCTTGACCATACTCCTAAAAAATAGAAATGCTCAACCCCTGTTAGCTATTACTATCATCTCTGCTGATCTACATTCCTCCAGCAACATTTACGGGTTTTTTTGGTCTTCTTGTTTTGTTCTTTGAAGAGATGGAAAGATACATTTGAAAAAGTGTAATATAAGGGGTTTGAATACAAATTTAGTGGAAGTATTTTTCAAGCTTTGTATCATCACTTATTAGTGGGTCAAAAAAACTCTTTAATGAGTAATGATCAAAATTAAAAAAATACAATAGGCTAAATAAAATAATGGAACTGGATAAAAATATAAAGGTACACTCCATAAAATAACTTTTGTCTCTGTTTCAATTATATGTCTGTTTTGTATATGTTCTAGGTTGCCAAGTAAAATTTATTTCTTATTTTAGACTGTGGTCAAAAAAGTTGGAAAAACCTACTCTAAAGTGTGAACCAGCAGTTTTGCAACATCTGGGAACTCCTTAGAAATGCGACTCTCAGTCTCCGCCCTAGACCAGGCTCAAGTCAGAATCTACATTTTAACAGGATCCCCAGGTGACTCTCATTTGCACTTTGGAGGTCAAGAGGCCTTGTTCTGGGGCTGGCCATTTTCTGCCTAATGATACCTGGAGGGCTACTCTCAGGTGTGGGGGAGAGGAGATGTGAGAATAGTTTGAAAATCATGCTCAGATGATCTGCCCCTCAGGCTCCTTGAAGATGACCTCTCTAAAGGATAACTTAGAGAAATGGCTCACTGACTTTCTTTTTTCCCCTCTTTCTTTTCCCCCCCTCTTTCCTTTCTTTGGAATGAACACTGATTTTCTTTTTCTGATTAGTTACTTTTACAGACACACACGCACACACTCCATATACACACATTTTCAGCTTCTCTTGAAAAAAATGGAAAATCCGACAACACAAGGGTAACATTTCTATAGGGCAACAAAGTTCTAGAGCTAAGTAGCCCCTGTGCACTTTGAACAGAGCACTAATCCTCAGCCCTCTGCACTCCCCGCTGCTCACAGTTCACTCATGTGCAATACCTGCCTGGTCACTGGTGGCATTTGATTTTTGTGATCTCTGAGCTACATTATTCCAGTTTTAAACTTTCCTTCGTAGATCTTAATCTGCAGTCGTTAGGTCCTCTTTGGACTTCATTTTTTTAAATTATTATTATTTTTTTAAAAATTAGGCGTCTGACCCATGAATCAGCAACAGAGTTTAGTTAGAGTGTATTATTGCAACCATGACAAAAATATATGGCTCTGGACCTCTTGTGTTTGCAATTGGCTTCCACAGTTTTTACACTGCTGACTCCCATTCTTCTGCTAAGAAAGCGGGACCCAGACTTTTCTCAGTGGTTTTACAATTATTTCTCAATTCTTCTTCATGGAGTTTCGGTTCTTCTAATATATGCCCCTGCTTTGCTTCTTCAATTGTTCATTCCGTTGTTCTGTTTATTTTATCAGAGACTTTAGTTTGTTCTGAGAGGACAAATTTATGTAATTTCTATCTAGTGTACTCAGTAAAGTGCCTCAGGCTCTGGGATGGGCCAGCACTCACAGAGATACAGTATTGGAGGGTTAGGACAAATGTCCTTACAAAGCATTTGGGGGATGAATTGGGTCAGATTGAGATACAAAGTGAGGTCTGAATTTTCTCCTGTGAATAATAATTTCCCAATTGTAATGGGTTTAGCTCTCCTTTCTATAAGAAAGATATTTCTGGTTGCAAGTATTTGAAGGCCAAGCTCACACTGACAATGAAGGAAATTTATTAGCTCACAGAACTAAAAAGTACAGGGGGAGGTCAAGATTCAGGTGTCATCTGATCAAGGCTCCAGCTCTACTTCTCTTCTCTCTCTCAGCTCTGCCCCTCTCTCTGGGTCTGCTTCATTTTTAGCCTACCTTCCCACACAGTAAATAAACAGTCAAAGTAATTCCACACACAACAACTTAATGTGAAGAAAGAATAGCTGTTCTGACAATTCTTTGTTGAGAGCAAGGAATTTTCCCAAAAATTCTCACAAAATTCTTGTTATATCCCTCTAGTTGGTATTGGATCATTTACTTATCCTTGAAGGATTCACTGTGGTCAATGTAACAAGACTAAGCTGACCAAGGCTTACTTTTTATTAGTTTATTCATACCGTGTGGCTAAAAGGTGTTGGGTAGCAAAATAAGATAGACTGGGTGACTTAAACAACAGAAATTTTTTTCTCACAGTTCTGGATGTTGGGAAGTCTAAGATCAGGGTGCCAGCATGGCTGGGTTTTGGCGAGAGCTTTCTTCCGGGTTTGCAGAAGACTGCCTTTTTGCTGTGTCCTCACATAGTACAGAGAGAGAGAGAAAGGGGGCAGGAGGGAGAGAGAGAGAGAGAGAGAGAAGGAGAGAGAGAAAGGGAGAGACACAGGGAGAGATCTCTCATCTTTAAAAGACCAGAGACTCATCAGAACAGAGCCCGGCCCTTAGGACTTCATTTATCCTTAATTCCCTTCTGAAGACCGTATCTTCAGATAATGACATTGGGTGTTAGAGCTTCAACAGATGGATTGGAGAGGGCGGGGCACATTCAGTCCATAGCAGTGCCCAGACATTAACCATTGCCTTGTATTTTTTGAGCATCTGTCCTGGACCAGGCTGGAATAGGCATTGAGAAAGCTGGGAATGGGGTGGGGTGAAATACTCATTGGGGAGGTAAGAGCAGTAAATCACAAACTAGAATAAATGCTGAGGGAACTCCAGAGGAGCAGAGATCAATGAGTGTTTGGAACAGTCCAGAAAACTTTATGAAGGAGTTGAAGCATAAGCTGGGATTTTAAAATGGGTAGAAGGAAGAAAGAAGTGTGTGACACGATGAAAACCTAGACCAGGAGGGTAGCAATGTGAGTGGAGGGACAGGGACAGGGACCTTCCCGACGTCTCACCATGAAGACCTTCTTGGTCTTACCGAGAAGACCGAGAAAACTTCATAACTGACTGGCCTGCAGAAAACCTCAGTAATTGAAGCATGGAGTAAATGAGTGAGGAGAGTAGTTCTTTTAAGAGAGATCAGAAATTCCAGAAAAAGGGAGGGTAGGGGAGTGGTGGTGGTTAGCTACCTGGGGAAAGATGACTTCATTTTAGAAATATCAGGGTTTTTTGGTTTGTTTTCTTTTAATTTTTTTCATTTTATTTAATTTATTTTTTTATACAGCAGGTTCTTATTAGTCATCAATTTTATACACATCAGTGAGAAATATCAGTTTTTAGGAACTGAAGAATTTACTAAGTAAAATATCTTTAATGTCTTTGAGATTAAGAGCAAAGAGATAAGAAAAAGTAGATAATGGAGACCACAGATAATGGTTATTTGAATCATTATCATAGAGTTGATAATTGAAGCTAGGGAAATGAAAGGTTTCTTTGAGAAAATATGTAGAGAGATGTATGGAAAGCAAAGAGCTATTAGCCATCATCATTACCCTGAAAAATCTAGCAATAGCAAATGACGTAGTGGTGTAAAACTATAGAAAATTCAATGGACTTAGTTCTGATTTTTCTCAGGACCTACACAGCACTTAGTGCTACACAAAATGAATATTTGTTGGTTGGCTTGATGATTGAATGAGTGAATGTTAGAAGTTTAAAATCCAAAATGCCTAGTGGGCATCAGGGATGTTTCGAAGTCAAGCAGCTTTCCCACCTCCATTGAACTGAGTGTTCTGAGCACTATTTATTATTTATTACTCCTGCACTGAAGAAATGATTAGCTGAATGAAATGAAATTCATTTTCGAAATTAGCTGAAGAAATGATGAGTTCTGCCATCACATGAAGGGATTAATTAGCTCAGTTTTCAAAGGAGTCATCTGACTGTCAGACTAGTCCAGGTACATTCACTGAGGCACTCCCAGCGGGCAGGGAGCCTGGGACAGTGCGGCACTGCACTGTGACGTAGTTTTCCCCTTGGAATCAGGTCCTGTCTCCTGGGCCTACTGTGGTCTCTCCCCCTGGCAGTTCCGCTCTCACTGACTTTTCTCCTGTACTAGTAGCTGCTGCCGACAGTCAGGCTCTGGTTCCCTCCGTGAAGACAGTGTGTAGTAGTCTGCCCTTAAACTTCCTATTCCTCCCCTAGGAGCTCAGGACTGCCTACACCTGCACCCAGCATTTAGATCCTCCAACCACTTCTGCCTTCCTACATGCAACATTCACCCTTCTAGTGTCTAGTTCTTCAGGGCTCCTGGTGAGGATAAATTCTAACTGGGAGCTTTCTGAAGACAAAGCCTTGGTTCAGATAAGGGGTTAATTAATTATATACGTAGTGTTATAGCAAAATGCCAGGGCTTTAAATCCAGACAATCCTGGATGTGAATCACTGGTCTTTAACGTGACAGGTGTGTGGATTGAGACAGTTGCTCAAACTTTCTTTAAAATGGTTTCCCCAACTAAAAAATACTACATGTAATAATTATCTTTGAAAGTGGCTGGAAGGATGATTAAGAAAATATACATAAAGAGACCTTGAACAGTACCTGACACATTGTAGGAGCTTCGTAGGATGGTATTTACAAGACAGGCCAAAGAAAAACACACATGTGCCGTTTCTACACTTCACAAATCATTCTACACAGGCTTAGGAAAAAGAAGATTAAGGCAGACAGACATACAATCTTTCCCCTAATTTAGGAATATGTACTCCAGGCTCTACCTGGTCAGAGATTTTTGATTTCTATGATGTTCTTTTGTAAGCTAGTGCTTCGGCATACAGAAGAATAGTACCTTAGAGAATGAAAGGAGTTAATAGATTTTCCTTGAATTGGAGCAATTTTCTTCTCCTTTAGTGAATCAAGAAAGCTAACTGTCAAAGAGACATAGAACGGTGTAGATAATGCTCTAAGGTAACAAAACTCTATTATGCTGTATTCCATTAGCACCGAGCCAAGGGTATTTTGGAAGGAAATTTCGCTGTGTAATAAGCGGGCATTGTAGCTCAAATTTTATACTGCCTTTTTCCAGGTTTTTCTACTTTGTACCATAGTAACATTGTCCCAAATGGAAATGTCCCAGGTTAATTTTTCCTCTTGAAAGAATCTCCTGTTAACACTAAATTGGAGATTATCTTTGAAGTAATCTACATTAAGGTGAACAGAGAAATATTCAGTTTCCCTTAGAAGGAATGTTTCGACTTATCATCTTCCTCCCTCCTTTTAGGGAAGCCGGGGTCACCAGTGTCTTCACCGTAAATAAGCAGGCAGGTGGCCTTGAAGCTGCTCCTGAGTACTAGCCAAATCTTCTCGGGGAGTTTTACTCTCTTCTGACTCTTATACCAACGAGGACTCAATGGCTCTTTCTATGAATTAATGTTTGCTGTCATAAATCTTATAAAACCAAATATATTTCTTATTTAATAGTCATATCCTAAAATTTAAAAAATGATATCCCTATCTTAGCATTAGGAATACGTATTAAAATTGCTCAATGCAAAAAAAAAAAATTGCTCAATGCTAGGTAAAAACACACATCGTTGTGCTGGAATTGGGAAGATTCTAGTTACCTAGAATCTAGGTAACTAGTAAGAAAGAGACTTTTGCCTTAATAATCGAACCCATCCCAAATCACACAGTTTGATTATGTGGTACTCTGAAAGCAGGGTCTCACCTGCGTTTCATACCCACTGAATAAGAAAGAGGTATGTCTAGAAAAAATTGCAGAAGTCATGGAAAAGTTTCACTTTTACTGTTGGAGAATGAAGAAACTGAGGTCATGAGAGTTTACTGATGTGTGTACTATGATCAGCTAGCTAGTTAGAGGACTAGGATCTAGGATTCTCAATTCCTGACGCAGTCTGCTTTCTAAAACACAGTGGCTATTCGATGATATCCTGGGCTAGCTTTAAACGAAAATGGTGAGTTTTACTGTTTTGAAGTAAAGTATTGGCCTACATACTACTACAAATTATTTTTGAGAGTGAAATTCAATTGTATAAGTTTTAAGCTACAGTATTGGTTTAAGTATATGGAAATTATAAATTTTGTAATAATTATAAAATCTTGAACACCAGAGCCTGAACGCAAGGCTAGGTATTTTCACTCCATTATATCAGGTAACCCAAGTAGAAAGGTATTGTTGGAAGGGCCCCAAAAGACTTTTGTTTCTTAAATGAGGAAACAGGAAATGGGGGCCCCAGAAAACTCAAATGACTTGTTCAAGTTCATTCAGCTACTTTGTGTCTCTGGACCAGAACTTAGGTTTCTTATCTCCCAGATGAGTGGTTGCCTACCACAGTATCAGGAAAAAAAAAAAAAAAAAGTGGTAGCTTTTCCTTATAAATACTGCATTGTTATTATGGTTTCATTTTTGAATGGAAGGAAGATGGTATGAGTTGAATTGCATCTCCCAAAAAGATATGTTGAAGCTCTGATCCCCAACATCTCAGAATGTGATCTTATTTGGAAAACCGTTCTTGTAGATGTAATAGTTAGTATAATAAGGTCATACTGGAGCAGGGTGGGTCCTTAATCCAATATGACTGTGTCCTAATGAGAAGAGAGAGTCAGAGAGAATGCCACATGAAGAGACGGAGATACACAGAGAGAAGATGGTCATTAGATTACAGTGGCAGAGATTCCAGTGATGCATCTACAAGCCAAGGGAGGCCAAAGACTGACACCCGCTACCAGGCAAGGAAAGATTTTCCTCTCCAGGCTTCAGATGGAACTTGGCCCTGCTGTGATTTTGTACTTCTAGCCTCCAGAACTGTGAGCAAATAATTTCGGTTAAGTCTCCTGGTTTGTGGTACTTTGTTAAAGCAGCTGCAGGAAACGAATACACACGGCAATGTAACGAGGCAATTTATTTGGCTTTTTCAGATCAGTCTGCTCAAGGCACTCAAAAAAACTCACCAGCCTGAGGCATTTGTCTACTGCTTCCCTACACAGCATGTACTCCTATGGCTGTTTCTTCGCAAGGGTTTTGTAGAATTGGCTTTCCAAATGGGAGGAGGAATAGTGAAGGGGAAGGAACATTTTCTCCTCTGCTTTTGTAATTTTGGAAGGCAGCTATGCTTACCACTATACCACCAGCGCTGCTTTTGTAATTTTGGAATTGACAGTTTGGAGAATGCCTGTGTGATTTTGTTGTAGGTTCTGGGTATGTTTTTATAGGCTGCTGGCATACTGTTTTGTTTGCAAGATCCATGTGCTGTATTTGAGTTTCCTATTATTTTCCTAATATTCTAAACATCTTGAGTACTACTTTTTGGGTTTCAGACCTATCAAGATGTCTAGATTATCAAAGTGGGCCTTGTACTAGAAGATGGAAATATTGATTTTTTTTTTTTTAAAAAGGCAGAAACTGACTGCTTATTCTAACATTTTTTTGCATTTCTATCATTGTTTAAGCTACTAATTCATGTGACAAAATTGACCTAATAAATCCAAATTCCTATACTCAGTAAGAATCAGATAGCTTTTGCTTTAGACAAAAATTCTTATCATCTAAAGTAATAACAGTGTAATACTTTGATTTTCACTAGTTGTATCATCACTGTTAGACCTACAAGTTGCCTACAAGGCAAAAGTAACATCATCTTATAAGGTTAAAAATTAGGGCAGTATATTTTAATTTTTCGCAACCTTCTGTTCACTGTTAAGACTGTTCTGTGTAACTGGTAAACAGACCTCTAAGTTATACAAAGTGATGTTCTAACTCATTATTTTAACTTTATTAGTGTTCCCAGAGACTTACTAGTGCCAGAGGTAATAATTATTTTGTTTAGATTGGAAATTAATGTTGAAAGCATATGTAAGTCTTGAATTTAGAACTAGCAAAAATCCATTTCCAGTTAGAATTAGCTATGATGTATCAGAAGTTCTTAATATAGGTGTCATACATATTTGTTTTCTTGAATCACATTAGACTATACACTTTTTTTTTAAAGGGATGATTTTTTAAAACTAATTTTTTATAAATTTATTTATTTATTTTATTTATTTTTGGCTGCATTGGGTCTTCGTTGCTGCGCGCAGGCTTTGTCTAGTTGTGGCGAGACGGGCTACTCTTCGTTATGGTGTGCGGGCTTCCCATTGTGGTGGCTTCTCTTGCTGTGGAGCACGGGCTCTGGAGCACAGGCCCTAGAGCACGCAGGCTTCAGTAGTTGTGGCTCATGGGCTCTAGAGTGCAGGCTCAGTAGCTGTGGCGCGCGGGCTTAGCTGCTTCGTGGCATGTGGGATCTTCCCGGACCAGGGATTGAACCTGTGTGCCCTGCATTGGCAGGCGGATTCTTAACCACTGCGCCACCAGGGAAGTCCCTCTTTTTTTTTTTTTTTATAAATTTATTTATTTAAAAACTAATTTTAAAAAATATATTTATTTTTATTTATTTATAAATATTTATTTATTTTCCTTGCGGTACGCGGGCCTCTCACTGCTGTGGCCTCTCCCGCTGCGGAGCACAGGCTCCGGACGCGCAGGCTCAGCGGCCATGGCTCACGGGCCCAGCCGCTCCGCAGCATGCGGGATCCTCCCGGACCGGGGCATGAACCCGCGTCCCCTGCATCGGCAGGCGGACTCCCAACCACTGCGCCACCAGGGAAGCCCTATTAATATTTATTTAGGCTGTGTCGGGTGTTAGTGGTGGCACGCAGTATCTTTGTTGCGGTATGTGAACTTCTTAGTTGCGGCATGCGGATTTCTTAGTTGCGGCATGTGGACTCTTAGCTGTGGCATGCATGTGGGATCTAGTTTCCCGACCAGGGATTGAACACCAGCCCCCGGCATTGGGAGCGCAGTCTTACCCACTGGACCACCAGGGAAGTCCCTAGACTATACACTTTTAACATATAAATGCTATAAACTATTGCTTTTTGGCTCTATATATTACCTTGACATTATTTGTCTAAGTTGGTTATTTGTGAAGCTAGTTTGAAAAAAAAAATCTTCTCCTTTTATGTTTACCTTTGTGCTGTTCAACAGTCAAAGACAGTGATACTGGTTCCATTTCCAGTTGGGCATGTGCTTTTGGATTTTTAAACTACTAGTTGTCTTAGATTTGAGGTGATCTTTCCACATTCATGTGTTTACCACATCTCTGGGTTATTTCCTTAAAATTTTTTTCTTCAGAATATTGCAGACTTACATTCCTCAAAAGTCAAAAAAAAAAAAAAGTAAAAATAAAATTTCTTATATCAATAATTCTTTTCTCATGAATTGAAAAATGTATTTCCCCTCTGTCTTGATTTGATATCAAGAAATGAAAAGGCAAATTTCGTTATTCAGTCATGGAAGTTTTGAGAAATGCCGATTGTTGACATGGGAGTTCCAAAGGTATAATAATTGCCACCAGGGACTTCCCTAGTGGTGCAGTGGTTAAGAATCTGCCTGCCAATGCAGGGGACATGGGTTCGATCCCTGGTCCAGGAAGATCCCACATGCCACGGAGCAACTAAGCCCGTGAGCCACAACTACTGAGCCTGCGGTCTAGAGCCCGCGAGCCACAACTATTGAGCCTGTGTGCCACAACTACTGAAGCCCGCATGCCACAACTGTTGAAGCCTGTGTGCCTAGAGCCCGTGCTCTGCAACGAAGAGAATCCCCTGCGATGAGAAGCCCGCACACCACAACGAAGAGTAGCCCCCTGCTCGCTGCAACTAGAGAAAGCCCGCGCACAGCAGTGAAGACCCAATGCAGCCAAAAATAAATAAATTTTAAAAAATAAAGAAAAAAAATTGCCACCATCTCAGTAGTTACAAAGTTCTATCTCAAAAATATCAAGCCGTAAATATGCCTTGGGATTTAAAATGGCATGGTTATTTTTCACATATTAAGTGGCCCAAATCCTCAGCTCTGTTAAACCTTGGGATTCATGAAAACAGCTGCCTATTGTTTTCGTCTCATAACGTTTGTTTGGTGTGCTGCAGTTTCTCAAACATTGCTGTACTTATTGTACAAATCACCTGGGAATCATGTAAACAGGTGTTTTGGGTCAATATTCTGTGATAGATCTTGATATTTTCCTCTTCTAATGAGCTCTCAGGTGATGCCATTGCTGCTGGTTTGGACAGCACTTGAATAGTAAGAATATAGTGATCTCTTTTCTTCCTTCTTCTGGAAACAGAACTCTGTCTATTGGGAAATCCATTCTAGGTAGCATGAAACATGACTCAGGTATTGGCCAACCAGGATTTTCCCTAACAAGTGATTTGGGGACTTGAGATAGTATTTCTTCTGTGAGCTATAAACGCTGAGGTCATCTTTTCTGACCCATCAAACATGAAAGAATAGGCTGATAGGAAAAAATAATGCTAATATGAAAAAGGGTAAGTGAATGGAGATGAGAGATGAGGGTGTCCCCAGAGGATTATTTGGATTTCTGGATCCAAATGTGCTTAATATATTTCATCCCTGGAATTACTATTTAATACATTTTACTTAAGCTAGTCTGAGTTTCTCCCTCTGTTTACAATCAAAAGTCCTGATAAATATACCAATGTTGGCCATTCAATAAATTATAATTAATGACAAAGGGAGTTTGATGAGTATAGGTGATATAAGGCAAAAATTAGACCCAGATAACTGTCTTTTATATAATGAGACATGTACTGAACTGTCTAAAAGTATTCAAATGCAAATTTAGAAGCAGCATGGTTAATTTCCAATGTTTTAATAATTGACAGAGCATTATTTCTTTACCTAAATATGTATTATAACCTCATATCTGCAGTCACGAAAAGGACTTTGGATAGCTACTTTTCCACTTTGCAGATGAAGAAATCAAAATTCACATATCTTGTTCAAGGCTACATCTAAAGCCATAGAACCCAGAATCTAGGTCTCCCCTTCTCATGCTATGATTCCTCTTCTTCTACTCATTTTTATTTTCTTATCGTATTAAGATATTATGTAGATTGCTGTTAACAAGGATGATAGTATAGTATTTCTATAAAATACAATATAAATGTCTGTCTCTAAATGTCTCTTTGTAACACAGTTTTTTCCATGTGTGTATACATTTGAGAAGAGTGGAGAATCATATACTAAGGCACATATACAACTTGATAGTTCATCCGTGAATGTATAAACACTGAAAGAAGATAACTTCTAAATGTGATTCCAAACGTACTTCTTAATGTTACAAATCACTATAAAATTCAGACATTCTTTGAGAAAAAGGACATTTTAAAATTTAGAAAAATTGTTTTAAGATTAGATTAATACAACTTTTAAATTTATGTGCTCTTAAAATATTAGAAACTTGGACACATCACAGAGAGAAGGAATTAGTACCTGAAACTATACCTGGTTAAGTTTGGTTCATATATAAGATGGAAATTTATATATCTTTTTTCTAACTTTTAAATTTTATTAAAAAAATCCATAGCTTAATGAATCATTAAGGAAAACGATAATTTGTACTAAAAATTCCTGTAAGCCTTCAGTAATTTTCTTTAGCAGAGAGCTAGAAACAATTCTTACCCAGAATGGCTTAAGAGTTTAATTGTAGTCTTCATTTTATTTTTTTAAAATTTTTGGTCATGCTGTGTGGCTTGCGGGATCTCAGTTCCCTGACCAGGAATTGAACCCAGGCCATGGCAGTGAAAGCACTGAATCCTAACCACTAGACTACCAGGGAACTCCCTAATTGTAGTCTTAATTGTGTTTGCACGTATGATGAGTTACTGATATGATCAGATTCAAATAAATCTCCAAACAAGTTTACAAAAAGGAAAAAAACCGAAAACACTTTTATTTTCCACAAGGAAGAGCAATAGGAAAAATTAAATCATTTCCCACATATTGTTTTCTTAAAACAGCCTACAAGGACATATTCAGCACCAAATAAAAAAGAAAAAAAGAGAGAAATTACAAACAGCCACAGAATATAATCTATAAAGCAAACATTTAATATTGCACTTCGTTTTGCTAACGTTTTGGATTTTACTTTTCCTAATTGAAAAATCAGGAATCTATCTTGAATACCGGAGTACACCTGTGAACCTCACATCTTATATCAAGAATTGACCAATATTTAGAAAGAGTAATGCCTCTAAGTAAGAAAGTAAGGGAATACTTTAATGGGGAAAATAAAACTTTATTTGATAAAGTTTTATATATTTGAAACTTTATCACATTTTGTAACCCAGTGCCAATTATCAGAATATTGGTCATTCTTTCCTCATGTGTTATTTAAAAGAGTACATGGTGATAAGTATTCCAATGCTATGCATATCAATAATTGTTCCCTAGTCAGTTAGACATAAGAAGAGAAAAGGGATTTTCTGACAATCCCCCCACCCCCCGCCCCAACAAAAATAAAACCACCAAATGCCCTTTATGCCAAATATTCCATTAGCTTCTTTTGAGGGGGACATTCACAAAATGATTTAACAACAATAAAAAAATATTTCACCCCCATTTCCTTATTATCTAGTATTAGTTTGCTATGGGAGCCCAAACCCTTTAACCGAATCACTTAAAACGCGATTCATTTTTACATGGGCTTTCTTCACCCTGTCAGCATTTTTCAAACATGAATTGTCTTCCATGTTTTCTTAAAGGCCACTTATGGAAAAGCCTATTTGTTTTGTATGAAGCTTTAAGACAGTATTTAACCAGGTCAAGCACCAAGCCAGAGTTACTATTATTTTCAGCCACTTTATTAACTGTGGGATTAAATGGCAGGATAGATGTTAAGACCCATTTCACGCATATGTTGCAACACCAGAGATGCTGATTTTCATTAAGATACATCAGAGCTGAATTCCTTCTAGAATAAGACAATCAGTACAACTTGGTACCTTGGAAAATGCAGTTATAAGTGTCTTCATGAATGCTGGTATATTTATGAGCCAACTGTAAATTATCTTTAATATAAGCTATAATTTACTGATGTGATCGTTCTTCATAACTATATATACTCAAAGTGTATGATTTCTCATGCTTAGCAAAATCTTCTTTAGGTAATGGAAGAAAATACTTTCATTAAAAGAACCACAAAAATATAAAAGTTATTATTCCAGCACATATTCTAGTATTTGTAATTTTGAAGTTATACACTTTTAGAATAAACTTGGGTTTTCAAGCTCTGTCAAGCTTGAGCAGGATAGGAAATGTATAAATTGAGCTCTCTAATCATAACCTGAACATATATATTCCTGCTCATGAAAATACTCTGCACCAGCAAAAACGATTTCCAACATATGTGTTTTGGAGGTAATTATGTAACTCTGTATAAAAATAAATGCACTTTCTCCTCCTTTCCAGTGACTGGAAAACTTCCATACTTTTAAAATAATAATAAAAAATAACAATAATTTTAAAGAGCAACAGCCCTTAACTCTTTGCTGGTGCCTGCCATACTGCCTCTCTTTACTCCATTCTTAGCTCTGCTAGTTTCTTCTCATATGTAATGATAAAAAGGCAATGCGGGTGGGTTATCACTTTTGTGTATGTCCCTTTTCCAAATTTCCCTCTTCAAAAAGCCAACCAAACAAACAAACAAAAAAACTCAACAGTGCAACAAAACACAAATAGCATTCCAACAGTTTGGCAAGTGATGCGTTCACCTGAGATTAAGTGATTTTAGGCAGTCAGTAACAAAATGCTGCTTTGCTGTAATAGTAGAAAGGCAACAAATTCTTAAAAGAAACCAAGAAGGTATACAATCTTGACAGTCTCTTATTAGCTTCCTCCTCTTATCTCTTTTCCCACATATCTGTTGCGTATCTACTACAGTAGGCTGCAAAACATACAGCAAGAAGGATTGGCTTGAAGGCATTTGATGTTTGTAAATAAATCCACAATAGGATCCAAGCTGAAGAGGTGATACATGGTCAGCCTAGTAGGACAATTCTGAGCATGTGCATACGCAGGTAAAGTCCAGGCTATATTAAATTAAAAAAAAAAAATGTCAGTGCGTTTTTTTCATGTTAAAGTTTTTTTCAAAGCTTTCTTTTGTTCCTTGTTGTGCTCACTGCAAACAAGTTTTAAAAGAGTATCAAGAGTCTGGCATAAATGGAAAAAAAAAAGCTGTAGTGACATGGAACCGCACAATGTAAGCATTGAGCATGTGCAAATTTTCAAATCAAAAGAAGGAAATCATCCCTCTTTACAACATGGTGTCTTGACACGTATGACCATAGGCTAAGAAGACTGCTCTTAGTATGTGCCAGTTTTAAAGGAAAAAAGCTTAGATCTTCAAGCATGTTGGAGCAGTCCCAGGACGTTGCTGTAGGCTTCTAAAGCATGATCACTGGTTGTTTCATGTATTCGCCATTTTTCTGGGCAAAAGTAATTCCACTTCCTCTGAAAACATGTCTCCAAGATACTTCTCTGTCCTCAGCCGGGAAGGGAAGAGATACAGTTCGGAACCCACATCAACTTGATTTAATCAAGTATTCCTTCAACGAGACGGGCAGGATGGTCTATCATCTGCTGACTGATCAGGATTTGGATCAATCTAGAAAGAAAAGAGAAAAAAAAACCCAAACCAAAGTTAATTGATAAGGTTTAGTAAGAATGCAGCAAATACACTAATATTCTGAGTACTGGTTGAGAAATGTAATCAGAAAGTACAGAGTTTGTATGGGGAAGAAAGGGTATTAGTATCATCTATAAAGTACTTGCTATTCAATCACTAGATTAACAATTAAATTTAGAAAGGTATGCTGGAATAGTTTTATTTGACAAAAGCTAAAGGTAACATTCTATCAGAGAATGGAGTTTTACTCAGCACTTAGTCATACTTAAGACTCAAATACACAATTGGCCAACATTTTCATAGCGGTGATTTTCTTCTGTAAAGTATCCATTTCATCCTGTTACAAAAAAGTCAACTCATCTTTTCCCGAGCTTTGGGAAGAATGTAGTTGTGTAAACAAAGTTCTTGGTGCTTACGTGAGGTAATAACTCATGGGTGTAAAGCCCTAGGGAGGGCCTAGGAATACAGTGTATATCAAGAAATAGGAATGGTGAACCCAAAATGCTCTAGAGGCTTCCCACCTTGCCTCTTTCTGTAGAGACTTTCATATGCACATACACTTAATAGAAGTGAACATATTTTAGTTGCTTCTCAGGTACAAAGAGAATGGGCACAGGAAGGCAAACTGTTGGGTTTAATACATTTCTTTTACTGAAAGATCTTTTGGACAAGACCCATTTACAATACTTTGCCCCCTCTATGTGGCTAGATGTAAAATAATTAAATCACACCGTGAACCAATATAGGGTTTTAAAAGTTTTGAATTCTCTTAATTATCTTTAGTTCATTTTAAAAGAAGGAGGTAGATTTTATGACAAATTGCTTAAAAGTGGATACTTAGATTGCCATTCTTTTAAAATGCCTGTCAGATCAAATCACAAATGAGGGACTTAATAAGCAAGACAGAAACGTCAGAATAAAAATGTAGTGACAATGTTTCTAAAAAGTGGGAGGACATTTTTAGCATCTAATAATTTTATGAATTGAAATAGTGGGATAGAAAAATTATGTCCAATCAAGAATCTGCAGAGAACAGAACAGATTCTGAACATCCT
This sequence comes from Delphinus delphis, assembly GCF_949987515.2. Classification (NCBI taxonomy): domain Eukaryota; kingdom Metazoa; phylum Chordata; class Mammalia; order Artiodactyla; family Delphinidae; genus Delphinus; species Delphinus delphis. The sequence continues at coordinate 100,184,206 of NC_082685.1, read as the reverse complement.
ATAATAAATGAATAAAGTGGATTTCATATTAATCATATCCAAAGGAAAATTAACTCTTCTAGTCATGGTATTAAGGGGAAAAAAAATAAAAGCAATTCGTTGAAGAGTGAAACAATCCTTTTATGTCTTTCTTGGGAGTAATATTTCACTGTAAAATAGCTATCTAAACTACAGCAACCAAAAAGAAAAAGCTGATGCTAGTGATTTACAAAATCGTTTGGTATTAACATTGGTATCAAGGCCAACTCTAAAGTCCCTACAATGTGTTATTATGTATATATATATTCTTTAGTATCCCGACATTGCTGGATTGCTCCCTACCTCCTTTCCTTTGCACATATTTTTCTTCCTGCCTGGAACATTCTACATTTTGAGAATACTTACTCTTCAAGAATCAGTTTAACAATCACCTTCTTAGGGAAGCCCCTCCTGATTCTCAAGACCCAGCAAGCTGCTCCTCAAATGAACTGTGCATTACTATTACATTGTTAGGTAATATTTTGCTTCTAAGTTTGTTTTTCTCACCAGTCTGTACGCTTCTCCCAAGGGCCATGTTTTATTCATGTAAGTGCTTAGTTACTTGAGATGAATAAAAATAATCTAAGAGTACAGGAATGCTGTTTAAGATGTTATTACATATGTTATTTTCCCTTATGACTGAGAATATTAAAATATGAATATTAAATTGGAAAAGGATGATAAGATAAATTCTAGCTATTTAATCAATGACTGTAAAATGCCAGTTCTATAGATGCTTTAAAAGATGATTTATTCCTTTAACTGGCATTTTGGAAGTATGAGGTCAGATCATTATCTTTATTTCCCCAATAATATAAGAGACCAGTCCTACCTCTGGGTCAAACTTAGTAAATAGTGACAACTTTATGATCTAACTTTTAATCTGTTGTTCAAAATTATTTGTTTTTCTCTTATGATAATCAAAACCTAGCTGTGTTTTTAAAAAGTCTGCAATACTGTTTACTAAGAGAGTCACAGCCCATTTTGTACTTGAGGGTTTGATGCTTACCTCTGAATAAAGAGGTGGAGGCAAGAAACGAAACTCCTGAATATATGCAAACAGTGGTCCCTGAAGCGCTCTCTCAAAGTCATCACAAGCACTCACTGGTGCAAGATTATTCCGCCTTTGTTCCTCTGTTACCACTTCTGCATAGCTGGGTGGTGCTGAAGGAAAAAGATACACGCAATTCGAACAGCACGTTCTTATGCATGTCAAAATACACAGAATAGAAGGTATTAAAAAGGACTGTCAAGGTAACATAATAATAATCTGTCTTGTGATCACAACTAGGGGGATATACATTTTAAACCTAACATTAGGGGCACATCTTCTCTCTTCAAGTATAGACAAACTAATCATAAAATATCAGAAGCAAAATTATGTTCTTGAAAATAATAGATTAAGCTTAGATATGCATTATCAAATTATTACCTTCAGGTCTTTCAGGTAGGGATAAACCAAGCCAGTTCATATTCATGCTACACTGACTGCTTACACTTGAGGTTCTGCTACCAAATGGATGTAGAGGAATGGTACCAATGACAAGTGGCAAATTAAGAAATAAATCCATAGCTCCAGGAATATCCACGTATACCTAAACAATGAAAGGAGATGTTAGGTTTAGAATGCCAAGTACTATTTCCTCTAAAAAAATGAATAACCCAATCTAATGTTATTTGAGGCTCTCATTTACTTCATTTTTTAATTTATATACATATGATATACTTGAAAAGTTTCTCCATCGTGTACATTTACCTCAGGTAAAATTAGTAATTATATTCCAAACTATATAAAGAATTACATATAATTATATATATCACACATGGAATTAAAAAAAATCAAATCCTGGATAAGACAAAATGATACCCTTACGACTTTAAAACCTAAAAAAACCCCACCCCAAACCCTTAAATCTATACATACCATTAGTGAATATTCCACACGGATTATACTACAGTCGAGGATAGAGGGAGAAACTGGTGGAATTTTCAGCAACTTGCCATTCCACGTCTCTGTCTTTCCAGATGATAAGGATTCCCCACGCAAGTTAGCCACGAGCTGTTTAACTTCCTTCATTTTCCCTTTGGCATAGAAGGCCTGTGTTTGGTAAATGGCTGCCTTTGGCACCACCATTCGGGAGGAGCAGTTCTCAATCTCAGCAAATATCTGAATTGATTCACCTACAGGAAAAAAAAAATATATCTACTGTTAAAAACCAACCAACCAACCAACCCCAAAACAAATGTAGACTCTCAGGCTAAAGTCTGAAAGTTCAATGAACTACATGGATAAAAAGCTATCCTAAGAGTGGCAAATAACTTATAGTTATAAAAATAAACACATTTACAGTAGCAATTTAAAAAAGAAGACTACATTCCAATTTATAAAAGGAAACTGGATAAGCACAATTTATGATATTTTACCAAAGAATACTGTATCATGTCTTCATTTAGTAGAAATAATGTAAATTTATACACAAGAGCTAAGTGAAGAAAGATCATTTTTTGTGGGAATCCACCTCATACATACCTGGCGTATAGCCCTTCCTTTCAATTTTGGCACTTAAGGATATTGGGCCTGAGGTACAGAACCAGCAACAGAGAGTCTTTTCTTTTGTGCCTGCTTGGGGTGACTGTAAGAAATAAATTTATAGAAAATGATCAATGTATGAATTGAGACAGTAATAGAATGTTTTAAAATACAATCTTAAATTCTTGAAGAATTTAACATTAAAAGTAGTGTTGTTTTCTTTTCAGTATCCAAATATACTTTTCCACTAACCAATGGGCTTCTGATTTATATTAGTACTTTTATCTTTATATATATATTAGTATTTTTGTCTTTATACAAGTTTCCATTCAATTAAAGAAAAAAGGGTACAGGGTTTAACACCATATTTCATAAACATAGTTTTAGCCCAGGCTATTTACATACACAATAATTAAAAAACAACCAAAAAAACAGAAAAAAAAAAAAAAAACCCTTTCCACATTCCATTTAAACTGCCTTTAAAAAAAAAAAAAAAAAAAAAGCAGTTTGGAAAGCAACTTGGTTATAATCCCAAATGATAACATCTTTCTCTGAGACTGTAAAACTCAATACATAAAAAAAGAAAACTGCTCATTTTTAAGATTAATTTTACTTGCTTAAAGATGTTATTATTTGTTTAAACCAAGTAAAGTTTTTGAAATCAAATTTGAATCTTGTGAAAAAATACAATTAAAAAAGATTTCCTTTAAAATAGAATTTAAGTTTTTTCATGAAAATAATTATCTCCCCATCATTTGACAACTATCCCTATATTGGAATAATGCAATAAATAATACAAATTTTAGATTATTATATTTTCAAGTTAAGTGATATTGTTATAATAATAATTGATACTACTCTTCTTTTTCCACTAAAATTATTTAGGGAACAGATCTATTCTTTTGTTATTGCTGTTACCTTCTGAGGAAGATATTTCATACCAAATACTGGTCTTACTTTAAAAATTTACTTAAAGTTATTACAGTATCAGAAAATGTGAGCATATCCTGCATTAATTTCTGTGCTCTTAACTATTTTTTTGAAAGTGGTATTTATTTAATTCAAAAATGAAGTTACTATTTAAAAATTATAAAGAATGTGTATGTAGTTTAGGTGATTATTCTTTAATATTTATATGCCAAAAACAAAAAATGAAGAATTCAGTTTAGTTCTTACCAGTAATGAAGGAGTGTTGATATCTATATGCTCAAAGACTGTAAATTCCTTCTTTAATTTTACTGGTAGAAGCCAAGGCCTGTGCAATTCGGCTTTCACCCAATAGCGCACACTGCCATGTCGGCCTTCGAATGAGGTAGCAAGTGGTCTGTGCAGAATATAAAGGTCAATATATTAATCTTACACCTCTTTTTAATATTTATACAGTAGCTCATCATAGAAGTGTTAATATATTGTAAGTTTATACATCAATGAGTTATCAAAGGCATAATTTACATTTCCAAAGGGATAAGTCACTGGGGAAAAAAACCTTCTGTTTCCAAATAATAACACAAAGTTGTTAAATATTACAGAAATTTGGTTAAAAAAGCCAGAAGAATACAATCTCTTTAAACTAAGAAGAGGCTACTTTTAATGCTGGTGGCAAAATTACGAAAGTCTGGAAATGAACAATTCTTGAAAAGGTCAAGACTTTAGTTTAAAAATAAAGTTAAGAATGGTTTAACTATTTCTATTGAGATATTCTGGACACTGGTTAAACACTCAGACCAAACGACTCCCTATGGCGTTCCATTTTTCATTAACTAAGAATTATTATTATCTCTTATTATAGTAACTAACTAAGATTTAGAAAAGGCCTGGAATAGTCGTTATAGTTTCAAAAGTTTTTCACATTTCATTAAATCCACTGAAGCTCTAAAAAAATGCTTTTACATTTCCCAGTTTACTTATGTTCTAACTCTTTTTGGCCATGCTTTCTAACTATACTATAGACTTAAAAAGAAAAAGAATTTTTTCTGTTGACCTGTATCAAGAGAATCATAATTCTTTTTCAACTCTTCCAGATTTTATTACTTGTGGAAGATTTTATTTTAGTGAATTTAGTCTCTTTTTCATAATTTCATTAGAAAAATGCACAAGGTTCATTTATTTACAAGGTAGAGTGCTTTTTATGAGGAATAGTGGTGTTTTTGTTTTGTATTTTAGACTTCTGCATTAACTTGTATAGCAGAGAAATAAAACGCAGGATCTATGCTAGTCTTCTAGAGTTTACTTTAAATGACTGGTTTATAGATAGAATTTTTAAAAAATATATTAAATTACTTCCATGCTTTGAAAATATTCAGGCCCAAATGTATTAGTCCTATTGTATTCAGACTTAAAATATTTCTCTCAGAAAGTAATTAGGGCATTATATTAAAAATCATGTTCTTAAGCAATATGATACACAGGATACTCTGAAAAATACCCTTTATGAACTCTATCCATATATAACAAGTACTAGAATTTAAAAAAATACAGAATTATGTACATTTGGCACTTGACGTTCTTATGTAATGCAAGTTTACCTTTCAGAGCAAACAGTACAAGTGCCACTTTGCATGTTTTAATATCTGTTAAGGCATTTTTTTCAAAAATTACTCTTTGTATAATTTCCTCTAATGATTTATTATTACATTAACAATATACACAGGCTTCCCTGGTGGCGCAGTGGTTGAGAGTCCGCCTGCCGATGCAGGGGACACGGGTTCGTGCCCCGGTCCGGGAGGATCCCACATGCCGTGAAGCGGCTGGGCCCGTGAGCCATGGCCACTGAGCCTGCACGTCCAGAGCCTGTGCTCCGCAACGGGAGAGGCCACAACAGTGAGAGGCCCGCGTACCGCAAAAAAGAAAAAAAAAAGAACACACTACTTTCCTTCTTCCTTTCATACTAGATTCCAAGCCTTATATTAAGGTATCTCTGACGGATGTTTCCTTTTAAGTACAGGTCATAATATCTCGAGTGACCTTCTCAATAGCTCTTTGCACAGAAGCTAATGAATTCATAACAGAAAAAACACATCACTTCTAAAGTGAGGATATTCTTAATTATTTTGACTTTCTTAGCTTACTGCTGTTGGGTACCATCAGTAGAGAAATGATCACTGAATTTTTATAAACTACTAAATGAGAGACTTGTTATGTTCTACCTTTTCTGCTAATGCTGATGATAAACTAAGTATTAAATGCTTACTATTTTACTGGCACCTTCCAATTCACTCACTTTAAATGAAATACTATTCAAGTTTTAAAAACCATATAAAACTTGAGACAGCATACTAAGAATTGAGCTTTGCTTTCTATAATATTGCCACTCTAGATTAAAAAAATAGCTTCTTTTCTGAGTATATGTTTTCCTCTAGCAAGTTTCAGTAATGAAAAGGGTTTTTTTTTTTTAAACTAAAAATATTTAAATTTAGAATGTTTCATTTGAAAAGAATGGATGTTTATGAAAAATGCCTGTTACAAAATACTTACGTCTGTGGAAGCTCGAAGCTGAACGCATATTCATGCCTTCCTGAATGAATAGTGTTGAAGCCTTCTTCGGAATTATCATCATCTAAAACAAACAGAAAAAGAAAACAAAAAACTTGTTAAACCTTTACACTCTCTTCCTGGTGGCAGAACTTTAAAGATGCTCACATAGTAATTAAGGCCACAAACTTTAGAGTGTGAGAGATCTGAGTTCTAATTCCAACTTCATCACTTCCTCTGGGTAAAATAAAAGTCCTGTCTTCAGTTGCTTCATCTGTAGAATGGGGATAATTAATACTTATACCCCATAGTTGGTTTTTCAATGGAAAACAACCTAAACTGTAAAGCATCTATGTGTGACAATACAGGCTCAACAAAAGATCCAGATTTCAAATCTCATACTAAGATGTTACCTTTCTCTTCATCCACTTACTTAAATAGACTATATATAAAATGAAAACTGTTCATGTAAGCCTTTTAAAATATGTCAGTTTTGATGCAGAAGATGTGAATGTTAAAGCTCTAAAACCATTAGAAAACTCTGTCAAATAGATGTTGGAATTAAAAAAAAAGGAACAGTGATTTTAATGTCAGTTTCATAGCTAAAAATAAAAATTCTTATTGAACCTAAAATTATGACAATCTCAGTCTGTCCTAGCAACAGCTAAAATTTCGCATATATATAAAATATACCTTAGATTTAAAAGGTGCCTGCTTAATGGGAAACAACTGTCACACATCCTTGAAAAATGAAGACTAGGTTTGTTTCCCATTGCTAGAAAAAACGGGATGACTTTATTTTACAACCAATTTCTTTTGCTCAAATAGGTTTATCTCCAAAACAAATATAACGAAATGTGGGAGGGTGTTCTGGATTCTTAAAATGATTTTCTAAAGCGTTCCGACCGGGTAATTTAATTACATAAACGTCTACTAGCGCAGTTTTCTCGGTGTAGAAACCCTTATCATTAACCAGGAGACTAAGAGAAACGGGTATTATCATTTAACTTTCCCTCACCAAAGTAATGAATTCACACAAAAACCGTGATGCTTCCCTTCCACCACAGGAGAAAAGGAAAAAAGCGCCTATATGTGGAAACTTGTATTCAAAAAAAATCACCAAGACTCCCTTCTATCTCAGTAGTATTTTCTTCTCCCTCCGTGCAAATCCTCTCTAAGGTATTTCAGCACGGAAATCCCGCTGACGAGCTGGGGGCCATTTAAAATCGCTCCCCCCGACAGCGCCCAAAGTTTGTCTCCCTCTCCCTTTCTCCCCGTCTCGCTCCCTTTTTTGTGCCAGCTCAGCAGTCTCATCGAGGCGAGCGGCGGCGGCCGCGCCGTGGTAAACAAGTGCCGGGCTGTCAATCAAGAACTAGACCGGAGCAGGAGAGGACCGGCCTAAACCGGCGCGAGCAGATCCCAGCCGGCCCGCCCGCGCGCCGCCGCCGCCGCCGCCGCCGCCGCCGCCCGCGCGCCCCGCTATACATACGGCATATGTCGCACGGCGCTCGCGCTCGCGGCCGCGCAGCCTAGCCTGCTGACGTGGGGCGGGGCGAGCACGCTGCGGCGCTTCCGCTTTACACGCCCCGGCCGGTGACCGGTTCGATCTGGCTCGGGCCACCCCGACACCTTTACAGTTGCGGTGACGGCGGCGGGGAATGGTGCGCGGGGTGCAAGAGCCCCGAAGAAACAATGACAAGTGGGCAAGGAATACTCGCCGAAGCCCCCACCTCACCCCGCTTTCAATGTTAGTGTCACTTTTCCTTCCCCGTCCCGGCCAGTCTTGGCGCTCTCTCCCCACTCGGGTCACATCAAGGTAGCCAGTCTACTGACTGCATAGAAAGGGAAACACGCTGTTTCAGCTAAGACAAGCGCTTACAGAAGCTGCCTGACAACTTCCACCCGAAAACGTGGAAAATGGGGTCCTGCTAACGCTGCCCACCCAATTTCTCCGTGAATAGAACTGGCAGCTAAAAAGTTGCGCCCAGGGCCATCCGGCACCTGTAAGGCCGGCGGAAGCTTCTCCTCTCCACTCTGTTGAAACCTATAGACGCTCCTTTCGGTGCTGCAAGCGGGCCCAGGTGAGGGGCAACAGAACGGTATGTGATATGAGCCCCGCGCGCCTCCAGAAGCCCGGGCAGGGATGCGAGTAGGGGCGGGGGCCGCAGCTCAGGAGGAACCTTTACCGGCGCACGCCGGTTCCAAGCCTCGCCCCAGCCGGCGAGCCCACTCTCCCCACCCGCTCGCGCCCAATCCAATCAGAGCCTGGCATCGCCTTAGCAACAGGCTAACAAACCCGGCTCCGCCTATCGCCGGCCGCCCGGGGCGGGGTCTCAGTTACCAGGCTAGTTTGAGAGGTCCCAGTTTTAAGTCATTGAAACTATTCCAAGCGAAGCTCGTTCTAGCTTGCAGGGGTTGAGGGGTGTCTCGTGGGGGTGCGGGGCACGTAGTGTTCTTTACTATGAAATCGTGGCGCAATTAATGAAATTGTCCCCATAAGTCGTTATTGTACTTTTACCCCACTGCAAACCTCAACTCCTTAAAAACCTTTGTTTCTTCTCACTCATCTTATAAAAAGCTGCCAGTCCAGGAAGGATCAAATACAAACTTGTGTGTCCTGTTCAACAAATACCAGGACTGTCATTAGGCAGTTGCATTTCTTATCACTGTCACTGCTTAGAGAGGTTAACTAAAAATTATTTCAGGATGCAAATTACCTATGTGTAACTGAAAATCCAATTAAAGATTGATTTCATCTTAATATTTTAAAAATAATGCATTCATGCTGTAACTCAAAGCACCCTACGTTTCTACATTTGCCTTAGTTCAATTAGCACTTCCTCGTGGATGTGTAGTTTTTAATTAAAAATGGAGGTAAAAATGTGCTCTACTCTGAAAAGTCATCAACATTCGAGTTAAATACTGCATTAAAAAGGAGAAGGACAAAATTACATAACCAGTTTTAACACTATATTCTTCTTGGGCTAGGAATTAAGTCATCGCCACCACCTGACGCGTGTAACCAATCTGCTGAGAGCAGAACAAGCGCCCCTCCTCACCACCCCCCAGAACTGGTCCGAAACAGGATTGAACCGCTTCTAACAAAGGGTGGAAACTTAGAAAAACAAGCTTAGAGTCTGCTATATTTCCACAATGTAACCATTTAAACAATAGATTTGAAATCTCAGGACCCCTTCTCCCTTTGACAACCCTTCATCTCCAGTTTCTAACCAAAAATCATATCCAACGAGCCGAATACTTTTCAATTCCATTTGACTGGCACGGGTTTCATTGAATGCACGTTCCAAAGTTAGGCATGATGCTTGGAAAAGAAAATTTCTGACCCTAAATGGCTTCTAAAACTGACTTTAAACATATCATAATGATAGGTGCTGTCCTTTAAAATAGAGAATGCTTGATGTAAATTTCTAAAGGAACTGGAAAGAATAGGAAAAAACACGTGGGGTGTTGATACCATATGTCAAAATAAACCACAGAAACCCATTATCAAAGAACAACGATCAATTCTCTTAAGTCTTTTGCGTGTCAATATTAAAAATGAAATACACCTATTAACCCACTTAAAAATGTTACTCCATTTCTTCACTGAAGCTTAGTTTTTAAGATCTAAGGTTGCAGAGTACAAGGGAAAAACCTAATATTGGATTGCAGCTTTTAGCAATTCATTTGAAAACATATTAGTAAAATTACTGAATCGCACATAAGCAGAATTTATACGTAAGGTGGAAATGGATTGCAAGTGTGTATGGCACAGACCAAGCCGGGTATAGAGGTAGTGGAATAAGTGCAGTTTGCAGTCACTTTGCAGATGCCTGCATGCATTACGGCTTAACACACGATGAATGTCAAGGAGAATTCAAATCTTCCACCTTTCCAACCTTTATCAAACAGCTATACGTTATGGTAGGAGTAGGATTATATTAATTCAGGAAAATTTAAAAGGTACTTTGCCAAAGAAAACAGGTCTAATAATTTCTGAATAATGTAAAAAACTTACCTCTTTCGTGTCCAATTAAGATGTCTTTATGGTTGAAATATTCTACTTCTTCAGTGTAATTCTGTGTATAGGCAGTATTGGAGCCGGCGTTTCTCGATTCGGTCCAGCGTACTTTCGCATGTCCTCTTGCATGAATTTTAAGAGATTTTACTCTGATTTCCCCAGTAACTTCTAAATTCACCCTTCCTGAGACTGTATCCCCACTAGAATACACAGGGACATTGCTGTCATTAAGACAGTCAAAGCTTATTGTCAAACTCTTTACCTTTCCCAGCACCATGTTTATAACAAAATCTATAAAAAATATAATGTAAGACAAAAAAGTCAAGATCACATATAAAATGTGATCTTCACTTAACACTGATCGATGTCTTTGCCGTGCAAAGAGCTTGCAGGCAGGATCAGTGATTCTTTACAAATAGTTCATTGAGATTTCTTAAAAACTCAGGGCAGCACACAGGCTGCTGCTCCGCGATCCTGCTAGTCTCAGTGGTCTCCTTACAAAGACGGGCGGCTGGAAGCTGCCAGCTCACTTTAAGAGCAGCTTTGTGAAAAACAACCCCAGTGCGCATGCGCACGCCGCGGCTGCTGTCCGCCCTCCCTGCGCGCCCCCTCCCGCCCCGCGCCCGGCTCGCTCGCGGGTACAGTAGGTGTACAGCCAGGGGAAGAAGACACTGGGGCTGCCGGGAGGCTGAACCTGACTTCTCTTCATTGTAGGCTCCTATTGGTAGGCAGGCTACCGTAAACCCTCGACGTGCAAGCTGGAGTCCCTTACTGAGCAGTCTAGTAGAAAGATAATGGCCGAGGGAGGGAACTGGGGGACAAGGTTGGGTGGGGAGCTGTTTGCAAAGACAAGTGAGAATAAACTGCTGAGTGACCGGCCCGAAACGTGCGTTCCCAGCACTGCAGTGTTTTGCCCACTGCCCTGATGGGAGGAGGAAAAAGTGATGTGTGTAGAGAGATGGGGGAAGGGGAGAAACCGGTTGGGCAAGGGCTGGTTGTTGAACATAATCTAACGAATTTCAAAAGAAAATGTAATAAAAACCAGAGAAGAGATAATGTTCATAGACAAGAGCATTCTTGGCTTGGAATTTTTTCTTTTTAAAACCAGTGCTTTGTAGGCAGGGTGGAAATGAGCCCAGTCGAGGTCAGGTCGAGACCTTAAAAGAGAATACTATAAGGAGCAAGGAAGAGAAGCAAGTATAGTTTAATCAGTATATTTTGCTTTCTCCTGAACTGCTTTCTCTTCCATCTCTTAATTCGATAGCAACGAAAAACAATCAAGTTGCGAGGGAAAAACAAGGTTTGACCACTTCCTAGAAGGAAGAAAACGTCCTTTTTTGAGACACCACCTACCGCTAGATTTGCAGGGTATGACATGATTACAACTCCTGTGTCCAGAGGATTAAGAATAGGATTCGGCCTAAAAAAGTATCACCTTATAAAAGGCAGCATGACATAGTGTTTTAGCTGACATAATGTTTACAACAGCGTTGAAAAATCTTTGTTAGAAGTTAGTGAAGTGCAGAATGTTTTTTTAAAAAGCATGGTTTGTTATATAAATAGGACTTAATTCTGTAAAGCTTTAATTTTAATTTTCAGCTTTGGACTGTTCAACATAATTCTCATTATACATCTTTCTTAAGGACAGGTACATTTGTCTCTTTACTGTGAACGTTTTGGTAACAAATTTCAGTGCTTTTGTAAAATCACACCGGGATTCAAGGCATAACAGCATAATTATCTAGATTTTTTTGTAATCAATGAAATTGCTTATAGGAGAGAAATATAGGGAAAAAGAATATGAATCTGGAAGTATATATACATAACCAAATACACTTTGGAAGATTCTTGGCTGTCTGTGTCTAAGCCGTTTTAGGTTCTTTTGTGCAGTGTATTTGGATAGGTTGAAACTATGAGTCACAATACATTGAGCTCGTTCATTGGTCTTGCTGGTTTTTTTGTTGCTTTTTTTAAAGAAATTAAATTTTACTTAGTTGGGTTTTAGTTGAAAGGCAGTATCTTGGAGTCAAGAGCATTGTATAAATTATATAGCGTATAAATATGCAAACTATTTAGACAGTTAATGGACAGGGTATTTACCTCTGATAGAGCTTAGATGGTTGTGCTTAAAACTGAATTTTTGTATTTGAGTGGGGAGAATAGTCTTTTTTTTTTTTTTTTCCCTCTCTTGGATGACACCTGGTGGCTATTTTAGTTGTTCAAGTACTTGGGATCTTGTACTAGCTTTGTTAACAGATACTATTTGCGTTTTTTTCGCCACCTAGTGGTAAATTTGTTAAAGTGTTAGCGTTAAGGTCAAATATACTAACCATTCAAACAACTTTGGGTGTGGATTTAAAAGCACAGTTCACAATGATGCCTTTATTACCAAAGCTGTTTTAAATTATTAAGGGCTAGTGAACAATTGCTGAATTCTTCAGAATTTTTAGTAAAATCTCTCCAGTCGGAATATAACTTATTTTTGAAAAAATAAGAATCAGCTGTTTAAATCAAACTAGAATTCCATTTAACCAAAAACTTGAGATTTACTCGTAGTTTGGAAAATTGTTTAAGCACATTAAATGATTCAACCCTGTCACTCTATTACATTATTCCTTCTGTTTGAACCCTTTAGGATATTATAAATCATTATCATTATTTATTTTTCTACTTCTCTTTTTTTTTTTACAATGTCTTCCTAAACACTTTAGTAACTGACAAGTTGCCAAGAAATTCTTATCCCCTATAATTTTTACTTAAGATCCTTCTCACTTACCCTAATTATCACCTTTCTTCTCTTTGGATTCAGTCATGTGACTATTTCTTAAACACCTAAACTTGAGTTTACTTGCTTCATTTTGTTTTCCTCCTCCTATTTATTCAAACTATGAAAACATCAGAAACAAACAACCAACTCTGGCACCTCTAAATCCCTGCTTGTGTTTTCATTTCCATGAAAACACTTGGACTAAGTTTTGAATGTTTTCTCTCATGACTTTTATAACCTCCCCTTTTCAAGACTCCTTATCTAAATATCTACCCTGTAAACAGCTTGAAATGCTGTACTGTAGCCATTATTTGCGGCTTCTGGACTTGCTTTACTGGGCCTTTATTGTATTTTGCGTGAAATTGAAGCTGTTCATCTTTACCACCAAGGCTCTTTCCTACCACACCCCAGCCTACGTCTCATATGCCATCTCCTCCTACTCATCTGCTAACCCTCTCTACTGTCAAGTACATCTTCTGTCCCCTTTGTTAGCCTGTCTCCCCCTTGCCAACATGCAGTTACAAGCTGCTTTCTGTGCCCAGAACAGTATCCCACGGCTGTGTTGTCTCCCTCCTTCTGGCACAACTGAATAAAACTCTGACTAGGCAGAGTAACCAGTTCCCTCCCCTTTTTATAGCTGCTTCAGAACTTATATGGGAAGCTCTTCTTATGGTATTTGTTTCTTGGATTTTAAACTCCATGGCTGTTCCACCTTACTGTATAAAGGTTTAAACTCAATCTCAAGAACTCTGTCAAAAACAGACAAATGATAATTGCTATCACGGTATATAATACTGAGGCAATGTGTCAAAATTACTGCCAAGTCTGGAGTTTTTCACATTATATCAAAATGCTCAGTATCATTAAAAAAAACCCAACAATCCATCTCAACTGAAAGTTTTGCTTTGTGGTTGTAAGAAAAACTGTATCAGCAGTCGAAACCTATTTCTTAAGGAAAAATATGAAATCCATGCTTACTCCTTATTTTAACTAACACCTGACAGGCTTGAGTGCTGTAGAACTAAGGGAGGTTTTGTTTGTTTGTTTTTTAAGTCTTAACTCTGCCTTTCAAGATTTTGCAACTCTGGCTCAACTCTAACATCTTCAAGATGCAGCAAATTTGACTTTGATGTGGAGATTAGAGGTAAGATTTGCTATACATAGTATTAGCAAAATGAGTAAGATTTGTTTTTTATGTTAATTTTATATATGTTTGTTACATTCTTTGTACTTAATACATGTTTTAATGTCTTGTGGATTTTGTGATAAAATTCAGTACCAAATTTGGTTTCTGTTTTCCATCGTTAAATAGTGTGGTATGTGTTATGTGAATGCCATTTAATCTTCTTATTTTTGATTTTCGATTTAATATAAAATCATTCGTAATTCTACTATTCACCCGGAGATGCCACTGTCAACATTTTGGTACATTTCCATCTAGATGTACAACTAAGAAAGAAAAGCATTACCAGTTAAGCAATGATAGTGCTTCTTATCAAGTACACTTTTTAAACTTTAAAAAAATTACATAAGCTTTAGGTATATAGCATTATAATTTGACACCTGTACACACGACAAAGTGATCACTACCACAAGTCTAACTGCCATTCACCACCATCCCCTTCCCCATTTTCACCCACCCTCCAAACCCCCTTTCCCTCTGGTAACCACTAAGCTGATCTCTGTATCTATGAGTTTATTTTTATTTTATTTTGTTTGTTCACTTGTTTTGTCTTTTTAGATTCCACATATGAGTGAAATCATAAGGTATTTGTCTTTCTCCATTTGACTTATTTCACTTAGCATAATGCTGTCCGGGTCCATTCATGTCGTTGCGGATGGCAGGATTTCCTTCTCTTTTTATAACCAAGTAATAATCCGCTTTGTATATATAACGCACCTTTATCCATTCATCCATCTATGGACACTTAAGTTGTATCCATATTTTGGCAATTATAAACAATTCTGCAGTGAATATGAGGGTGCACGTATCTTTTCAAATTAGTGGTTCCGTGTGCTTCGAGTAAATACACAGACATGGAATAGCTGGGTCATATGGTAGTTCTTAATTTTTTGAGGAATCTCCCTACTGGTTTCCACTGTGGCTGCACCAATTTACAGTTCCACCAACAAAGTATGAGGGTTCCTTTTTCTTTGCATTCTCTCCAACATTTGTCATTTCTTGTCTCTTTGATAGTAGCCATGCTAACAGGCGTGAGGTGAGATCTCATTGTGGTTTTTGTTTGCGTTTCCTGATAATTAGGAAATTATCTGCCTGTTGGCCATCTGTATGTCTTCTTCGGAATAATGTCTATTCAGACCCTCTGCCCATTTTTTAATCGGGTTGTTTGTTTTCTCGTTGTTGAGTCCAGTAGGCTATTTTGACAACAGATTTGATTAGTAGCTCCAAAGGTATAGTCTCTTTAATTAATTTGTAACACTTAGGCCCTGCTAAGTTAGATGAGTTGAAAAACTTTATTCATCCAGGCTCAAAGTGGCATCAGGCCTACAAGAAGGATCAGAAATGCTAAATATCTTTTCTGAACTATTTTATGATTTTTGACCAGGCACAGCATTATGTAATGAGGGTAAAAGAATTCTAATTATAATAACTCATATTTTCTGATGGATATTGGGTTTTAGTGGCAAAGTATAATTGAAAGGAACGAGTTCTCAGTTTTTTACATAAAACTCATATTTGGCTAACTGGAATTTCATGTTCAATATCTTACTTGGAGAATTTTACCCTTCCAGTCATCTACATTTTTTCTTTTGATGTTGAGGATCATTATGAATGATTTAAAAAACCCAAAACTTGTTACTCACTGCCACTACCTTTTCAATACTGTTTAATGGAAGCATTTTACAAAGGTCTGCCATCTAAGGTTAGTTTTATTTATTGTGGTTAATTATTATTAATATCGTAATTTAAAAATTGTAAGAGAGAATTCTTGCTCCTCACCCATCTGTAATCAGCTCAGTTTTCATGTTACTTTCATTTCTGTTGTTGGGGAATTTTACTTGCTACCACACTGAAGAAGTAGCTATGATGAAGGAAGTGTTTCATGTGAAAAGCTGTAAGGAGGAGGGGCAATTTAAGTTTAAAAGTTTGCTGAGGACTCACTGTCTCCAGAATTTTACGAATTTCAAATGACCTTGTTTCAGGATTATGGAACAGGTTAGGTGATAGCTAAACCTTAAAATCACAGTTTCAGTCTATGACATAGTAAATTCATATGTGGATCATCAGCAATTAGCTTTATATTTGTCGTTTTTGTAACATAAACATCTTTGTAGTTCTTGTATAAACTTCTTAATACATTTCAGTGGAAACATGAGGCAACTAAAATTTTCTTCCTCAATTTGCTATAACATTTTGTGGTCATGTAAGAGTTTCAAATTATTTTGCTGCAGAGAATCTGATTGAAAGAAATTTAATGCTTTAATATTTTGGACTTTGAAACATATATGAAGGATTTTGTTGGCAGGGAGGTACACATGCTGTCGTGAAGATGTATAAAGCAAAGTATCCAAAGTGAAGAACAGAATTAAATCATGAATAATTTACAAATTAAAATAATACAGTGTGTCTTGGTTTTTAGAAAGTGGGAGTAGTGCTTAGATAAAGCCAAAACAATTTTGTAAGGTATGTGTTAAAAACAGAATTTGGAAGCTAGAGTAGATGCCCTTTTACCCAATACTTATAATGTCCAAATCATATCTTTTGCACTCCTAGAAATAAGGAACACTTAGTTCTACCAGTGAGCCACTTGAATAGGGAAACATCTTTTAACTTTAATTTGTCATTTATTATTATTATTATTTATTGCTATCATTTGAATCTGTTTTGGTGAAACTTGGTAAAAGCCCTCAGAAAGGTGAATGTGTAAGAAGAAATTGAGTTGAGCCCTGCCCCTCCCATAGGTCTTTCTGCAAATGAATAGGAGGGAGAAAACCTTTCAGAAAGGGTCACTTGATAGAAAACTAGCCAGTGGGAGATTATTGCAGGCAAACACTGGATTGTAAAATAGAGTCATGATCCTAAAGAGGATAAAGTAGGAAAGAACAAAAGACCCAAATGTTATTCTTTTTCTAGCACTAGCTTTTCTCAACCTCACAAAGCTTGATGATTTTGTTCTAATCATATATATATATATATATATATATTTTTTTTTTTTTTTTTTTTTTTTTCTGTCTCTGCAATGATGGTAACTCCAAATGAAATGAAATGTTGGCCACTGGCTTGGAGACAGTGGTGGCCAATAGTTAGAGGGCAAAGCTGATTAAGTGAAATGCATAAAAATCACCAAAACACTGGTAAGAAAGACCCATCAGAGACTAGTGTGGGGCTGAAAGCCAAGAGATCTGTCTCCTGGTGGATATGGGGGACAGTGAAGGATGAGAGGAGAGTGGTGGTGGACAGGTAGTCCAGAGATGCCTCTGTGGTCAGACTCACGTTCAACGAATGGGCATGGCGCAGGCATGTCTGGTAATGACAGCAAGTCAAGCAGACTTTTCAGGGGACTGGGAAGCCTGGATGATAACAGAAGATGGGGGTGAGGATGGAGCAGTTTTTTCTTTTATAGCTGTGTGGCACATGCATACATTGGCCAAGAAGTCCAGAAACTACCAGGTTCACTGAGTGGGGTGTGTATGTGAGAAAGAGATCATCATTATAACAATCAGAATACTAGCATATCTTACAGCAGCCATTGTGCTTTCTACTCTTATTTGGTGTTTCTACTCTTATCTTATTTAGTCCTCTTAACAGCCCAATGAAGTGAATACTATTATATCCATTTTGTAAACAAGGAAACAAGCTTGGGATGATGAAGTAAGTTGTCCAAACGTATACAGTTGGTAAAAGGTGGTGCTAGGATTTGAACCTGTGCTCTTAAATCATTAGGCCATACTGCAAGCAAGTCAGTAGGCTTATTTGTTAATAACTCCTCCAAGAAGGCTCCTGTAACCATCCTTTCCTCCCCTAGTTTGGATTATATATTTCTCTTCTTTGTACACAGCACCTTTTAAGACCCTGTTCCTTAACAATCTTTTATATAGTTTGTACATTAATTGCCTCTTGCATAATACTCCAAGCCTCTCAAGGGCAGTCTCCATATCTTATCTAGTGCTCAAGCGTTAATCATTTTTATATTTCCAGCACTTAGCGTAGTGCCTGGCAAATAATACACGCTCAATAAGTATTCATTGATATGTGATATATTGATAATGGAGTGTTACCTTTAAGCAATTTTCCATTGTAAGATTGTAGAATCTTTTTTTTTAACATACACATAGTAAAGTGCACAAATTGTAAATTTACAGCTTGATTTTTACTTATTTATTTAAATTTATTTATTATATTTATTTATTTTTGGCTGTGTTGGGTCTTCGCCGCTGCGCACGGGCTTTTCTCCAGTTGCGGTGAGCGGGGGCCACTCCTCGTTGAGGTGCGCGGGCCTCTCATTGCCGTGGCTTCTCCCGTTGCGGAGCGCAGGCTCTGAGTGCGCGGGCCTCAAGTAGTCGTGGCACTCAGGCTCAGCAGTTATGGCTCACGGGCTTATTTGCTCCACGGCATGTGGGATCTTCCCAGACCAGGGCTCGAACCCGTGTCCCCTGCACTGGCAGGCGGACTCTCAACCACTGCGCCACCAGGGAAGCCCCTGTAAGATTGTAGAATCTTATGGGAAGTTTTCCCAGAGGACCACATGAGACTGAAGAATTAAAAATAAGATTTAAGTTTCAAACCATCATTTTATAAAAGTATGCCGATTGCCACAAGGTCACCATCATGATGTATTATCCAATACTAGTTAAAGCAAATAAGGATTACTATTTGCTAAAGTTTTATGGTTATAAAGTAATAATCATATTAAAATTCATATATCCTCTTTGGGCATTTTTCTACTTATATTACATTTGGTATATTGTTTACAACTGATGAACAAAGAGTCTTCCAGGCTGCTTTTGATTACTTAGGAAAAATCCAGTTGTGTGCCACAGCAGAGAGCAAAATACAAGACTGTAAGAATTTGGGAAGTTAAATGAAACTTGTAATATTGTTTATCTGTATTTTAACAGTGTTTCACAGCTGACATTTAATAAAGTATTCTGAACAGATTTGCAAGTAGGTAATAGGGTTTATTTCAAAGATTTCAATTATGTAATATTTTATTTGCTACATATATTTAGATTATGTATCGGTGATATCTCTCTTAGAAATAAAATCACTAAAAACATTTCTGAAGACAAACACTTCTTCATTCATACGTTTGGTAAATTCATCAGTCTGGTATGTGAAACCCTGGTCATTAAAAATATATATTATTTTAAAATGACTACATACATTGTTGACTCTTGACCAACTTGAGGGTTATAGGCACCAACCTTCCCCCTCCCCTGTGCATATAATCCGTGTATAACTTTATAGTCAGCCCTCCATTTCCCAGGTTCCTCCGAATCCAAGGTCCTGCAACCTCTGATTCAACCAACCCTAGGCAACCTTGGATAGCCTAGTACTCTAGTATGTATTTAGTGGAAAAAAATCCCCATATCCATGCAGTTCAAACCCATGTTGCTCAAGGGTCACCTATATTTTTAAGTATGTTTTTATTTTTAAAAATAATGAAACAATTAGGTGGAAAATAGTGCAAGTTTTGCTGTGGAGAAGCAGATTTTTATGCATTTATGACTTGAGATGTAACATTCTAGATGCTTTCAAGATATCACAAAGCATGAGCAATGGTTAATACTGTGGATTAAATTTGTTTGTATAAATTTAACTCTGAAAATATGAATTACTTTTTCTTTAATAATGAAAAGAAAAGCTTTAGGGATGTGGTTAGTGTATTTATATGCTTTACTAAGCAAAGGGGATCTATGATTAAATCATATAATTAACAAAGATAAAACAATGATAGTTAAATTTAGAGAAAGTGTAGTCAGTGAGTAGAAATATACAATCATGTAATTCTGAATTTTCACTTCTGGAAGACGAAACACAATATAAGGTAGAGAGCTTCAAAATACCCACATATTTTTCTTCACAATTATGAGACTCCAAAGAGCTTTAAATATATTATATTCAATGTCCAGTCTGTCAATGTAGGACTCATTAATTGTTACTGTTGAATTGTTATTCTTTTTTACAAGAGGACTTTCTTTCCCAAAACAATGTTTAGTTATTAATAAACAACTCTTTAAGTGATTGAAAACATTGTTTTCCACAAATTTATATATTTGGCACTCATTGTTTTGTAATATGTTAAAAGTGTATTTTCTTATATATATATTTATATATTTGTGTATATACACACACACACACACACACACACACACACTATATTTGCTATACTATATATATGTAGAATTTGCCGTGGGGACTTACATGTGTTTATTCACTAGAAAGGAAGGAAAGAAATATCCCATTGCCTGAGCAGAGCTAATAGTTTCTGGTATTATTTCCCAGAAGATAACTTTCTGTAAGAACATGTGTTTTCTTTAAAAAAGTAAATAAAATTAAAAAGAACTCTAGCCTGCATGCAGCAAAGAAGACCCAACGCAGCCAAAATTAAAAAAAAAAAAAAAAAAACTCTATCATAGAAACTTGTGATATTTGTGTTAAGAAGAAACAATCTTTACTTGCTTGATAAATAGGGTACATAAAAAGATTAGGTATGAAAAGAAGACAGCTAAGGAGCTCTAGAGAGAAAAAATACGTTTGACTATTTACATAATTCTTAAAACATAAAATGATGAAGGTGGTGGGCTAAGCTCTTCATGCGCTTTATATCATTTGATCTTAACAACAATACAGTTATCCTTGTTTTACAGATGAGGAAATTGAGGCTTAGAAAGGTTGAGTAACTTGTTCAAGGTCACACCCTGAGTGGCAGAGTTATCTGTACAGAAATGCAGTTTAAGAGGGAATATAAACAAATAGTTACAATAGAGATATGTATGCAATAGACAGAGTTACTAGTAGGATTAGTATAGCATTAGGGAGCATCTAGCAAATATAGTGAAGCCTGATCCAGTGTTCAGGCAGAGCTTTCCCAAAAGAGTTGAGATTCACTAGCGAGGAGAGGGAAATTGGGGGAGTGCTTAATGATCAAGCTAGAGAAGTAAACAGAGGCCAGATTTTCAGAACCTTACAGTGAGAACATTTATATTATGATTGTCCTGGTTGGGACACTTGAGAGTGAAAAGGAGGCCAATAATGTCTGTGTTGGTACAACAGAAATGAACAAAACCTGTTTGGGCAAACCAGGAATTCACTGAGATGAGGAACATGAGAAGGAGTGAGGATGATAGTGAATTTGTATTTGTTCAGTTTCATATTTGTTCATTTAAAATTTTTTTGATTTTTATAATTCTGAAACAATTAAAAATTGATAGAAAATTTCCAGGCATAAAAAAGTACAAAGACTTTTTTTCCTGAACCATTTGGAAGTAATTTGCCAGTATGCTGCTCCACTACCCCTGAATACTTTACTGTGTATTCCTATAAATAAGGACATTTGCCTACATAAACATAACACAACCGTGGAAATCAGGTCATTGACATTATACATGACTACCATCTACTCCACAAATCCCAATCAAGTTTGTTGTCTTAATACTATCCCTTAGAGCAAAAGGATACAGTTCAGAATCACCTGCTGCATATAGTTATCATGCCTCTTTAGTCTCCTTCAGTTGGGAGCAGCAAAACAATCTTTCCTGGTTTTTAATGACCTTGACATTTTGAAGATTACAGATCAGTTGTTTTATGGACTATACCTCTGGGCCTTTTCCAGCCTGGGTTCTGGAAGGGAATGAAACCCTAACATCCTAAAGCATCTATTGTATGAAAAAATTAACTTCTCTCAGTACACCTAAAACAGTATTAGTTATGAAGCATTCTTGAGAGAGTTGAGGAAATAGTCACTGTGTTCTCTGGCTCAGCTGAAGAAAGCTAAATTATTAGATTTTGACAGGAATACCTCGAAAGTGATGATGTTTTCTTCTCATTGAACCCTATTAGATGACATACAATTTTGATTTGTCCCATTACTAATGGTCACTTGATTAAGGATGTGTCTGTCAAGATTCTTAACAATGAAGTTTTTTTTTTTTTTGGTAACTAGTAAGTATTTTGCAGGGAAGTTCTTTGAGACTGCAAGTATATCATTCCTAATCAAACTTTCAGTATACTCATTTATTTATTTGTAGTACTATTGGGCCTTAATTTATTGCTATCATTATTTATCTTGATGTTCAAATTGTGCCCAATTTAGCTACAGGAAACCCCTTCCAGGTAGCTTGTGTGTCTCTTGACATGTTTCCATCACTTTTTGACTACTTTCTTTCTTTCTGGTACAAGATATTAACAAGTTTATCTTGTACTTTCCCTACCCTAGCCCTGGAATCAGCCATTTTAGACCTGAGTCTTTTTAGTGGCGAATAATATTTAGAAGACAGGATCTGGGCACTAGGTGTGCTCTTTGCTTTTGGAGTACGGTGCTTGAAGGCTCAGTGAAGAGAGCTAGGACATATATGCATGTATATATGAATGTATGTATACACCTTTGCATTATATCTATCTATCTGGCCATGAATGTACACTGATACCATTAGTTCTAATCTAGTACCTCAGAGTTTCTTCTAATTTTCTTCCTTTACATATATGTTACCCCCCCCTTTTTTTTTTTTTTGCGGTACGCGGGCCTCTCACTGTTGTGGCCCCTCCCGTTGCGGAGCACAGGCTCCAGACGCGCAGGCTCAGTGGCCATGGCTCATGGGCCCAGCCGATCTGCGGCATGTGGGATCTTCCAGGACCGGGGCACGAACTCGTGTCCCCTGCATCAGCAGGTGGACTCTCAACCACTGCGCCCCCAGGGAAGCCCTACCCCCTTTTTTGATGCTGAGAAACCTGGCTCCCTTTGGCCTTATTAGATTTACTTGTTTAGCCAATCTCCCTGTATGTAATCAATCTCTCCTTTCCACTGCCATCCCTTCTCCCATATAGATGCACTTTTCTCCTGTGTGGGCTCTGTTATCCACATCAGACTGACCCTCTACATGGATGTATCCTCACCCTACTCAGGCTGGGCCTCTCCACACTGGACTGACCTTTCTGTGATGCTGTCTTCACCCTGTACCAGGTGGGCTCTGACTCTCATGCTGCCATTGTTTCTTCTTCCTGGGCCCTTCCTTCCACAAGCAGGGCAGATATACAACTACTTTAATTTAGTTGTGAATGAGAAGAGAAAGGGCAGTAGCTAAAAGGTGACTCATTCAGGAAAGAATTGTTTTTTTATAAGATGCCCATCTGGAGGGTAAGTTTAAAGATATATCAATAGAAGAGACAGAGATAATTGATAAAGCTGCTTCTCTCAGAAGGTAGAAAAGAATGGGATCTAAGAGCATAATCATAAGGATTAGTTTTAAGTATGAGAAAAGACCATGTTCCCACTCCAGCAGAGACCAGGAGGGAAGAATGGGTTTAATACAGGTTTGTTTGAGAGTTTCCTGCCTGGGAGAGGAGTAAATTTCCATCCTATGGCTTTTACTTTCTCTGTATGGACATTCTTGAGAAGGAGTCATTTACTTGGAGATTTGAGGAGAGTGGAGAAGGTTCTAAAATCACTGTGGAAAATGAGAAGTGAAATGAGCAAAAACACAGGAAGATTTCTGTGTGGCATGGAAAATCTAACTGAAAATAGAAACTGAAAATGAGTGAAGACACTAACCCAAACGGTTGCAGTATTTTCTCCAGCAGTCCCAGCACTAGGAGTGGAGAAGGCAGTTTTTATCAGGGAAACAGTTAAATAGAAAGACATGGTGCAAGTAAGTTGAGGATATTGGCTAGAGAGAGGTTGACATGAAGGAAATGAATATTGAATGTTGAATAGTTCTTTTGTAAAATAGTTCTTTTGTAAAAAATTTATTGAAGTGTAGTTGATTTACAATGCTGTGTTAGTTTCAGGTGTACAGCAAAGTGATTCAATTATATATATAATTATGTATATTTAGATTCTTTTCCATTATATGTGATTACAAGATACTGAGTATAGTTCCCTGTGCAACAAGTATGTCCTTGTTGGTTATCTATTTTATATACAATAGTGTGTATATTTTAATCCAAAGCTCTTTTAATTTATCCCTCCCTCTCTTTTCCCTTTGGTAACCATAAGTGTATTTTCTGTGTCTGTGAGTCTATTTCTGTTTTGTAAATAAGTTCATTTGTATCATCATTTTAGATTCCACATACAAGCGATATCATATGATATTTGTCTTTCTCTGTTTGACTTACTTCACTTGGTATGATAATCTCTAGGCCCATCCATGTTGCTGCAAATGGCATTATTTCATTCTTTTTTATGCCTGAGTAATAGTCCATTGTATATATATTACCACATCTTCTTTATCCTGAAATGAATAGTTCTTTAAACTGTTAGAAAAGTAAGGAAAGAAAGGAGGGTTCTGGAATAGGGACAGTAGATGGGTCATGCCTATCCCAAGGTCCTTGTGTGATTTGGTCCCAAACAGTAAGAAACCAACTCTGTCTAACTTAAAGGTATGTGTGTAGAGGTGGGAAGGGAAAGGATTTATTATATGTATATTGAGTAACTCACAGAATTTAAAATCAGGCTGAACAATCATGCCTCAAAGATACAGGAAGCATGCAGCTTTGGTGTTAGAGGTTTTAGGAAGCCTCTTCAGATGATCACTATGGGGATGAATCTGCTCTATCATCATTTATTCTTATGTTACTGCTCAGGATTCAAATACTGAGGGAAAGGTTAAAGTTTCATGGCTTTGCTTGGGTCAGCTAGGTGGTTGAGGGTTCTACCAAGACTGCCTGAAATGGGAGAGGGGTAGTTCCTCAAAAGAAAACAAAGGTGCTGTTAAGAGAAGGAGGAGAATGGATGCTATGCCGGCAAAAACAAAAGATGTTCAGCACTAGTAGATTGCATGTGTGGTATTGAATTTACGCAGGATAAAGCATGATTTGATACAGAAGGGAAGATGATGAATAAAATACTAATCCTTGTTTTTTTTACTTTTATTTTTCTTAATCACAAAAATAATAAATGTACATAGTAAAAATAATTAAAGATATCTCCTTTTCCCCAAGTCTTTTGTGACTGTGTAACAATGACCAAGATATGACAGCAAAGGGGAGAACTGGGTAGAAGGTGATAGATTGATTTGAAAGTCATGGCTTGAACATTTTCTGTGGTTCAGGTCTGTCAGGTGTACTGTGGATAGGAAAGTGCATAATGAGAGTTTGGTCTCTTGCTCATAAGTTAAAGTACAAAGCAGTGCATTGAAAACTTTAAAGTCAATACAAATCCAAAGTTGGTTTTACTAAAAATGTCTCCTTTTGGAAAAGACATAAGTAAGTATGTGTCTTCAACTTATATGATAAAATAAATTTATATGATTTTTTATTCTTTTAAAATCTCCTTCCATAAACCCTACATTTAAGAATTGACTTTAAAAAAAAAAAAAAAGAATTGACTTCTTTTTTATCTTTGTTCTTTTTATTCATTATTTTTGAGACAATGCGTAACCTCCTTTCCCCCCTAAAACAACCCCTCCCAGCTTGCTTTCAGAAGTCAACATTTTCATGCAAACAGTTTATTGAGTAGACTCTACATTGTGCATATTAACACAGTAATGTTTTTATTTTTCCCCAATCACAATTCCCGATAGTGCTATATAGAATCTCCCAAGACAATTTCTTGGGTACATTCCACAACTTTCTCATCACTTTCAGTTATTAAAAAAACAAAGCAGAACCAGACTAATTTCACTCCAGTGTAAAAATCCAATCTCAAATCTGATTCAAATGTAATCCTCTCAATTCCCTCTACTAGCATCTAACTCCTTTGTTGGGGAGGAGGAATATGAGAGATGGCAGGGGTTGCTTACTGGAGATGAAGAGTGCCCCTCCCCACAAGACTACATGATTCTGTTGCTGCTGGTATTCTTTGAGGATGTGGTGGTCTCCTCATAACTTTGTGCAATTTTTAGAGTTGTTTAGCTTCACCTTGGGTCACCTGCAGAGGGGGCACCCATGTCTTCCTGTAGTCTTGCCTTTGGTCCACATCCCAACCATTTCTCCTCTCTTCTTTATATTCCTTCATATGGTGTCAAATATGGTAGTTCTCGTCTGTACCCTCTGAAAGACGAGGAGACCTGGAATGGATTGGAGGTTTTCTCACCTTCTTCTTAAGTTCCCTATAACATGGTCTCTTTTTGTTCCACTTTCCTGGGCTCAGACAGTAAGTCCTCTTCCTTCAAAATCTCCAGAAAAGAAGCAGGCACAATTCTTGGTGTTCACATATGTTCCCAAATTCCAAAGGACACAAGTCAAATTCTCCCCCAGACTCTCCCACGGGGCTCACTGCACTTTGAAGGCAGGCATCAGGTTGGTCTCTAGGTACCTAACTCTGCAAGTCTTCAGCCAGGTAGCAGGCTGTCAACCTTCCCTCTTTGCCAGTACTCACTTTCTGTTTTCCATTGAAACTCCATGCTCCCTTGGCTTCTGGAGGGTTGACGGGAAATACCTTTCGGCTGACCTAGGACTGAGATGTTGGTTGGGAGGAGCAGAGGTGGTTCTGAGTTAGTCCTTCAGGAGGTTTTTGGCCCCAGTGGTTGGAGAAGCCTTTTTTTTCTACTTTCAAATTTTATTTATTTCTACAGCAGACTCTTATTAGTTATCTATTTTATACATATTAGTGTCAATTATATGATATATGTCAATCCCAATTCATCCCACCCCCCCACTCCCCCCCTGCTTTCCCCACTCGGTGTCCATACATTTGTTCTCTACATCTGTGTCTCTATTTCTGCCTTGCAAACCGGTTCATCTATACCATTTTTCCAGATTCCACATATATCCGCTAATAAAAGATATGTGTTTTTCACTTTCTGACTTACTTCACTCTGTATGACAGTCTCTGGGTCCATCCACATCTCCACAAATGACCCAATTTCGTGCCTTTTTATGGCTGAGTAATATTCCATTGTATATATGTACCACATCTTCTTTATCCATTCATCTGTCAATGGGCTTTAGGTTGCTTCCATGACCTGGCTATTGTAAATAGTGCTGCAGTGAACATTGCGGTGCATGTGTTTATTGAATTATGGTTTTCTCTGGGTATATAGTGGGATTGCTGGGTCATATGGTAATTATATTTTTAGTTTTTTAAGGACCCTCCATACTGTTCTCCATAGTGGCTGTATCAATTTACATTCCCACCAACAGTGCAAGAGGGTTCCCTTTTCTCCACATCTCCCCAGCAATTGTTGTTTGTAGATTTTCTGATGATACCCATTCTAACCAGTGTGAGGTGATTACCTCATTGTAGTTTTGATTTGCATTTCTCTAATAATTAGTGATGTGAGGAGCTTTTCATGTGCCTCTTGGCCATCTGTAGGTCTTCTTTGGAGAGATGTCTATTTAGGTCTTCTGCCCATTTTGGGATTGGGTTGTTTGTTTTTTGACTATTGAGCTGCACGAGCTTTCTATCCTGTTCCATTGATCTATATGTCTGTTTTTGTGCCAGCACCGTACTGTCTTGATTACTGTAGCTTTCTGGTATAGTCTGAAGTCAGGGAGTCTGATTCCCCCAGCTCCGTTTTTTTTTTTTCCCCTCAAGATTACTTTGGATATGTGGGTTATTTTGTGTCTCCATACAAATTTTAAGATGTTTTGTTCTAGTTCTGTAAAAAATGCCATTGGTAATTTGCTAGGGATTGCATTGAATCTGTAGATTGCTTTGGGTAGTATAGTCATTTTCACAATACTGAGTCTTCCAATCCAAGAAGGTATCTCTCCAGGTATCTCTCCATCTGTTTGTGTCACCTTTGATTTCTTTCATCAGTGTCTTATAGTTTTCTGAGTACAGGTCTTTTGTCTCCCTAGGTAGGTTTATTCCTAGGTATTTTATTCTTTTTGTTGCAGTGGTGAATGGGATTGTTTCCTTAATTTCACTTTCTGATCTTTCGTTGTTAGTGTATAGAAATGCAAGATATATCTGTGCATTAATTTTGTATCCTGCAAATTTACCAGATTCATTGATTAGCTCTAGTAGTTTTCTGGTGGCATCTTTAGGTTTTTCTAGGTAGTGTATCATGTCACCTGCAAACAGTGACAGTTTTACTTCTTCTTTTCCAATTTGTATTCTTTTCCTTTTTTTTCCTTCTCTGATTGCCATGGCTAGGACTTCCAAAACTATGTTGAATAATAGTGGCAAAAGTGGACATCCTTGTCTTGTTCCTGATTTTAGAGGAAATGCTTTCCATTTTTCACCATTGAGAATGATGTTTGCTGTGGGTTTGCCGTATATGGCCTTTATTATGTTGAGGTAGGTTCCCTGTATGCCCACTTTCTGGAGAGTTTTTATCATAAATGGGTGTTGAATTTTGTCAAAAGCTTTTTCTGCATCTATTGAGATGATCATATGGCTTTTATTCTTCAACTTGTTAATATGGTGTATCGCATTGATTGATTTGTGTATACTGAAGAATCCTTGCATCCCTGGGATAACTCCCACTTGATCACAGTATATGATCCTTTTAATGTGTTGTTGGATTCTGTTTGCTAGTATATTGTTGAGGATTTTTGCATCTATATTCATCAGTGATATTGGTCTGTAATTTTCTTTTTTTGTAGTATCTTTGTCTGGTTTTGGTATCAGGGTGATGGTGGCCTCGTAGAATGAGTTTGGGAGTGTTTCTTCCTCTGCAATTTTATGCAAGAGTTTGAGAAGGATGGGTGTTAGCTCTTCTCTAAATGTTTGATAGAATTCACCTGTGAAACCGTCTGGTCCTGGACTTCTGTTTGCTGGAAGGTTTTTTTTTTGGGGGGGGGTACGTGGGCCTCTCACTGTTGCGGCCTCTCCCATTGTGGAGCACAGGCTCCAGACGCACAGGCTCAGCGGCCATGGCTCACGGGCCCAGCCGCTCCGCGGCATGTGGGATCTTCCCGGACCAGGGCACGAACCCGTGTCCCCTGCATCAGCAGGCGGACTCTCAACCACTGCACCACCAGTGAAGCCCCTGCTGGAAGGTTTTTAATCACAGTTTCAATTTCATTACTTGTGATTGGTCTGTTCATACTTTCTGTTTCTTCCTGGTTCAGTTTGGAAGGTTATACTTTTCTAAGAATTGGTACATTTCTTCCAGGTTGTCCATTTTATTGGCATAGAGTTGCTTGTAGTAGTCTCTTAGGATGATTTGTATTTCTGTGTTGTCTGTTGTAACTTCTCCTTTTTCATTTCTAATTTTTTTGATTTGAGTCCTCTCCCTCTTTTTCTTGATGAGTCTGGCTAAAGGTTTATCAATTTTATCTTCTCAAAGAACCAGCTTTTAGTTTTATTGATATTTTCTATTGTTTTCTTTGTTTCTATTTCATTTATTTCTGCACTGATCTTTATGATTTCTTTCCATCTACTAACTTTGGGTTTTGTTTGTTCTTCTTTCTCTAGTTCCTTTAGGTGTACGTTTAGATTGTTTATTTGAGATTTTTATTATCTTGTGAAGTAGGGTTGTATTGCTATAAACTTCCCTCTTAGAACTGCTTCTGCTGCATCTCATAGGTTTTGGACCGTCGTGTTTTTGTTGTCATTTGTCTTTAAGTATTTTTTGATTTCCTATTTGAATTTTTCAGTGATCTCTTGGTTATTTAGTAATGTATTATTTAGCCTCCATGTGTTTGTGTTTTTTCTTTTTTTTCCCTGTAATTTATTTCTAATCTCATAGCATTGTGATCAGAAAAGATGCTTGATATGATTTCAATTTCATTAAATCTTTTTTTTTTTTTTTGTGGTACGTGGGCTCTCACTGTTGTGGCCTCTCCCATTGCATAGCACAGGATCTGGACGCGCAGGATCAGCGGCCATGGCTCATGGGCCCAGCCGCTCCGTGGCATGTGGGATGTTCCCGGACTGGGGCACGAACCCGTGTCCCCTGCATTGGCAGGTGGACTCTCAACCACTGCGCCACCAGGGAATTCCCAGTTTTCTTAAATTTACCAAGGCTTGATTTGTGACCCAAGATGTGTTCTATCCTGGAGAATGTTCCATGTGCACTTGAGAAGAAAGGGTAATCTGCTGTTTTTGGATGGGATGTCCTGTAAATATCAGTTAAATCTATCTGGTCTTTTGTGTCATTTAAAGCTTCTGTTTCCTTATTAATTTTCTGTCTGGATAATCTGTCCATTGGTGTAAGTGAGGTGTTAAAGTCCCCCACTATTATTGTGTTACTGTTGATTTCCTCTTTTATAGCTGTTAGCATTTGCCTTATGTGTTGAGGTGCTCCTGTGTTTGGTGCATATATATTTATAATTGTTATATCTTCTTCTTGGATTGATCCCTTGATCATTATGTAGTGTTCTTCCTTGTCTCTTGTAACATTCTTTATTTTAATATGTATTTTATCTGATTTGAGTATTGCTACTCCAGCTTTCTTTTGATTTCCATTTGCATGGAATAGCTTTTTCCGTCCCCTCACTTTCAGTCTGTATGTGTCCCTAGGTCTGAAGTGGGTCTCTTGTAGACAGCATATATATGGGTCTTGTTTTTGTGTCCATTCAACAAGCCTGTATCTTTTGGCTGGAGCATTTAATCCATTCACATTTAAGGTAATTTTTGATATGTATGTTCTTATTACCATTTTCTGAATTGTTTGGGGTTTGTTTTTGTAGGTCCTTTTCTTCTCTTGTGTTTTCCACTTAGAGACGTTCCTTTAGCATTTGTTGTAGAGGTGATTTGGTGGTGCTGAATTCTCTTAGCTTTTGCTTGTCTGTAAAGCTTTTGATTTCTCTGTCGAATCTGAATGAAATCCCTGCCGGGTAGAGTAATCTTGGTTGTAGGTTCTTCCTTTCATCACTTTACATGTATCGTGCCACTCCCCTCTGGCTTGTAGAGTTTCTGCTGAGAAATCAGCTGTTAACCTTATGGGTGTTCCCTTGTATGTTATTTGTCATTTTTCCCTTGTTGCTTTTAATAATTTTTCTTTGTCTTTAATTTTTGTCAATTTGATTACTATGTGCCTTGGTGTGTTTCTCCTTGGGTTTATCCTGCCTGGGACTCTCTGTGCTCCTTGGACTTGGGTGGCTATTTCCTTTCCCACGTTAGGGAAGTTTTCGACTATAATCTTTTAAAATATTTTCTTGGGTCCTTTCTCTCTCTCTTCTCCTTCTGAGACCCCTATACTGTGAATGTTGGTACATTAAATGTTGATCCGGAGGTCTCCTGGGTTTTTTTCTTTTCCTTTCATTCTTTTTTCTTTATTCTCTTCCATGGCAGTGAATTCCACCATTCTGTCTTCCAGGTCACTTATCCGTTCTTCTGCCTCAGTTATTCTGCTATTGATTCCTTCTAGTGTATTTTTCATTTCAGTTATTGTACTGTTCATCTCTGTTTGTTTGTTCTTTAATTCTTCTAGGTCTTTGTTAAACATTTCTTGCATCTTCTCTGTCTTTGTTTTGCCTCCATTCTTTTTCCGAGGTCCTGGATCATCTTCACTATCATTATTCTGAATTCTTTTTCTGAAGGTTGCCTATCTCCACTTCACTTAGTTGTTTTTCTGGGGTTTTATCTTGTTCCTTCATCTGGTACATAGTCCTCTGCCTTTTCATTTTGTCTGTCTATCTGTGAATGTGGTTTTTGTTCTACAGGCTGCAGAATTGTAGTTCTTCTTGCTTCTACTGTCTACCCTCTGGTGGATGAGGCTATCTGAGAGGCTTGTGCAAGCTTCCTGATGGGAGGGACTGGTGGGGGTAGAGCTGGCTGTTGCTCTGGTGGGCAGAGCTCAGTAAAACTTTAATCCACTTGTCTGCTGATTGGTGGGGCTGGGTTCCCTCCCTGTTGGTTGTTTGGCCTGAGGCGACCCATTACTGGAGCCTACAGGCTCTTTGGTGGGGCTAATCGTGGACTATGGGAGGATCACACCAAGGAGTACTTCCCAGAACTTATGATGCCAGTGTCCTTGTCCCCAAGGTGAGCCACAGCCAACCACTGCCTCTGCAGGAGACCCTCCAACACTAGCAGGTTGGTCTGGTTCAATCTGTGGGGTCACTGCTCCTTCCCCCTGGGTCCTGATGCACACGCTACTTTGTGTGTGCCCTCCAAGAGTGGAGTCTTGTTTCCCCCAGTCCTGTCAAAGTCCTGCAATCAAATTCTGAAAGTCTGATTCTCTGGGAATTCCTCCTCCTGTTGCCGGACCCCCAGGTTGAGAAGCCTGACATGGGGCTCAGAACCTTCACTCCACTGGGTGGACTTCTGTGGTATAATTGTTCTCCAGTTTGTGAGTCACCCACCCAGAGGTTTTGGGATTTGATTTTATTGTGATTGTGCCCCTCCTACCATCTCATTGTGGCTTCTCCTTTGTCTTTGGATGTGGGGTATCTTTTTCAGTGAATTCCAGTGTCTTCCTGTCAATTATTGTTCAGCAGTTAGTTATGATTCTGGTGCTCTCACAAGAGGGAGTCTGGAGAGGCCTTTAAAAGCATGAAATCCTTGTGCCTTTTTGTCATCATTTTTCAGCCAGAATAACTAATTTCAAGACAACAGAAAAAGTTCCATTCAACATTCTATTATTATAAAACTAAAATAAATGATAACCTTTATTCTTATTTGATTCTACAGTTTACAATGAAAAGAAAAAAAAAACACACAAACTCTAGCCCATAGGATATGGCAAACCAGATCTTTTCAGTGCCTAAGATTTTTAGTTAGGCATGTTTAAAGTACCATTGATTTTCCACAGTCATCAGAAATATTATTAATGAATAATATTATAGTTGTTTTGTCTGACTTCCTATTGGAATATGGCAGGTATAAGAGGGGTCAATGAGGGAGAGAAGTTAGGCCTATTATTAATCACTGGTCAGTTAAGAATATAGATCAGAACAATGTTTAACTATTTTTATTAGAAGGGCTTTGAATATAATAAGTAGAATTGGCATCAGTTAAAAAAAATAAATAGATCTTCGCTTAGACCTTTGAAAGACACTTTTTTATTTAAGTAGATGTTAAAATGTACTTGTTAATCTTACACCTCATAGTCCCCTTAAGAGAGGTTTGAATAAAGAAGTATTTTAGGTTCTGGCTTAAATATGAAGATGATTTTTAGTGTTCCCAGTGGCCAACAAATATAATGATTATCATTCCCAGAATGGTACTGTCTTCAGACTGTCTCAGCTGAATTCTTTCTGAGTGACATTTCTGTTATCCATATCGTTCTTGTTAAGGATTCAATAATGACTAGGTTAATTAGAGATAGGTAATCTTATCTTATATTAATCATCCTTTTGTCAGAATAAATTAACCTTTTTAGCTTCTATTTTGTGGAATTCCCAGCCTCTGCAGACTCTCTTCTTGAGGCATTAGTCTCATAAAATTTTAAACTCATTTGAATTTAGAAATACCCATTACTGATAGAGTTATTACACTTGATAATCAGAGCTTTACTCTGAGATCACTGAAGGTAAGCCTAGTTCATGCACCTCACAGCCTTGTTCCTTCCTAGATGTGTGATCTGGGGAAATTCAGTGATCATCTCTGAGTCTTCATTTCCTGACTCAGAGAATAGGGATAATTATAGCCACCTCAAGTTGTGGAGATCAAATGGGATAACACCTACAGTAGATTCTTAATGCCCTGCTGAAATGTTTGAGATTATTTTGAAATGTGATCAAGTCAGAGGACTTTACTTTTTCCAGTGTTGGTGTTAACTGACCCCTGATATCATGGAGTCTTTTTCACTGGATCCCCTGTATCATTGGCAGGGAGAAAAATCATGGTAAAATGTTGTGTGAGAGAGTATTCTGACCACTTGTGGCTCCCACAATTCTTTGGTATGTGTGTGGTCCAGGGAGCAAATGTGTCAGTCCATCAAAGATTAGAGCTTGGGCCATCTGTGGTAGAGGTCCATGGCACCCCGTGACAAACACACTGAAAACTAGCATGCATTGAAATAAATCTATTAACAATGTACATATAAGTTCATCTGCTTTTAAAAGACAGAATTTGCAGTGAATTTCATCAGAGGTAGTTTGGGATATATTGAAATATTTGGCTTTAATTAGAAAGCAGGAAAATATATCAGAACTAGATTCCGTTTGGAGAGGATTTGTTTATCCTTCTCATCTTGAGTTTGAGCCCCAAATCCTAAGTTTTGACTAGTTCTTAAATGTTTCTCCCAATTTGGGTAGAGCCTTTGGCCTATTTAGATGTAGATGAAACTTAGTTCATGTTAGACAAGAGGGATGGTGGCCCATGCATATCAGGACCCACCAAAATGAAGAGCAGGGGCAAATAATGCTGTGTGTGTAGACAGAGGGTCACCACTAGTGGGTAAATGAGTACTTCATGAGGTGGAGGAAATCCCATTCGTTGGAGTTTCTCTTGGGCAAAGAATGTATGTATTTAGAAAAAAATGCTTTGATAAACTACTTGGGAGTAGTTGTCAGAACCCGCCTTCCTCCCCCTACCATTAAGGGAGCATCATTGCCTTCCACATAGGGCCCTTTGTTTTGGTCACTTCCCTAAAGAGTTGGTAAGTAGGTTTGGAGGTAGAATTTAGGAGAGGGCTGAGTTCTGGGGTATATTTGAGGAGAATGGAATATGAGTTTCTGAGGAATACTGGGAGGAGTGAAGAGCCAGCTTACCGGACCCTTTAGAGAAGGAGTAAAGGGAAGTAACCACTAGGTTAAAAGAAAGACTTTGAAAAACAAAAATGTTTAATGAGGGATTTTTAAAATTAATTTTTTAAATAGAAGATAGAAACACATGTTTCAGCAGAAGTATAGAAACACGGACCATAACGTTTCCTTAATATCCTGGTACCTCAGTGCTCACCCCTCTCTCCACCAGCTAACCACTGTTATTGTTTTTTTATGTAAGCTTTAAAATTTCTTTACACACATAAAAGCAAATATGAATATTGCTTTTTATTTTCCTTCTGTGCTTTTTTTAAACACCGAATTTAGCTTACTACATACATTGTTCTGTACCTTAATTTTTTCTCATTATACTGTATATTTTGGACATCTTTCCTATCATCACATAGAGAGCTTTTTAGTTCTTTTTATTGTCTCACTGTATTCCATTTTATTGATATATCATAATTAATTGAACCTATTTGTGGACATTGGGTTATTTCCAATGGTTTGAATCTACAATATTGAGTACACTTATATAGAGCTTATTTTGCATTAGCACATGCATACCCACAGAATAAATTTCCAGTGTTGGTATTGTTGGACAACATATATGATATATGCAGTTGGAATTTTGATTGACATTGCTACATTTCCCTCTTAAGGAGTTGTACCAATTTATACTCCCGACAGAAATAAATGAAAGTTCCTGTTTTCCCAAATCTTTGCCAGCACAATATATTGTCAGACTTTTACATTTCCACAAATCTGGTAGGTAACAAATGGCATCTTGGTGTCTAGGTTCAATTCTCAAGTTCAATTTTTCAAAAATTTCAAGCTATCTCAAACTTATAGAAAAGTTGCAAGTACAAAAAACTTTTTTTCCCTATTTAAGAGTAAGTTGCCAACATGATATCCCTGCACTCTGGAAAACTTTAGGGTATATATTTTACAAACAAATACATTCTTTTTGTAACCAAAATAAAGCCATCAATCTCAGGGCATTAGCTTTATACATTACTACCATCTAACCCTCAGACTCCATTTATGTTTTGCTCATTATCTGTAATACGTTCTTTATGGCAAAAATATCCAGTGAGAATCATGTGTTGTGCTTAGCTGCTGGGAGTCTTTAACCTCTTTCAATCTGAAATGGTTCCTTCTGTTTTCTTTACCGTGATACTTTTAAAATTATAGGGTAGATATTTTGTAAAATTTCTCTTAATTTGGGTTTGCCTGATGTTTCCTTTTGACTCAATTCAGATTATACATCTTTGGCAGGGATATCACAGAAATGATGCTGTGTTCTCATTGTAACCTATCAGATGGTGTATAATTTTTTTTTTAAATTAATTAATTAATTTTTGGCTGTGTTGGGTCTTCGTTTCTGTGCGAGGGCTTTCTCTAGTTGTGGCAAGTGGGGGCCACTCTTCATCGCGGTGCGCGGGCCTCTCACTATCGCAGCCTCTCTTGGTGCGGAGCACAGGCTCCAAACGCGCAGGCTCAGTAGTTGTGGCTCACGGGCCTAGTTGCTCCACGGCATGTGGGATCCTCCCAGACCAGGGCTCGAACCCGTGTCCCCTGTATTAGCAGGCAGATTCTCAAACACTGCGCCACCAGGGAAGCCCAGATGGTGCATAATTTTGAATTATTTTATTAATGATGATGTTCATTCTGGCCATCTGATTGAAGTCATGGCTGCTAGGATTCTCCACTGTAAATTTAGTCTTTTCTTTTTGTAATAGGTAATGTTTTGTGGTAGGGTACTTTGAAATTATGTAACTATCTCTTTCAGTATTAAAATTTTGATTTATTAATTTGTTTCTTTTAGTTATATCACTATGGACTTATTAGTTTCTATTATGTTCAATGAATTATAATCTTTTATTATCATTATTTATTTTGTTGGTCAAATTATCCTAGATTTGGTCAGTGGGAGCTCTTTAAAGCTGGCTCCTCTGTCCTTTTGACTTATTTCCATCATTCTGTGAGCATTTCCTTATATTCTGATTCAGAGAGATGTCCCAGGGTCATCTTGTACTTTTTCTGACCCGGACTTGGAATTATTATTATTTTTTTTCTTTTTTTTTTCAGACTTGGAATTATTAATTTCTTCAAGGAAGCTTTTAGTGGAGAATGGTGTTTGGAAGTCAAGATCTGGCGTTAGGTGTGCTCCTTCCTATTGGGGTGTCTCTGTTCCCAGGCCCTCTTAATAAACAGACACATATTTACATCTATATTTGTTTATTTACTTCTATATTAAAATTATGAGTCTATACCATACCTTCATATACCTATACCACACCACATGATTGATTTTAGTTTTCTCCCTTTCCATATTTTTAATTCCCTTCTCTGACAGTGAGAAAGCTAGCTCACGTTATCCTTACATATTTACTTACTTGATCGTTCCCCTGTGTGTAACGCATCTCACATCACTGCCTCTCTCCCACATAAAGACTTCCTACACTCCACGTGGGCTTTTTGTTTCCCCTTCCATATTCCCTCCCCCCATCTCCTGAGGAAGTTCTCTTCACTCCTCATTGGCTCCTCAAGCTTCTTGGTGTAGTTTTTTTTTTTTTGTCCTATAAATTTATTTATTTATTTATTTATGGCTGCGTTGGGTCTTTGTTGCTACACGTGGGCTTTCTTTAGTTGTGGTGAGTGGGGGCTACTCTTCGTTGCGGGGCGCAGGCTTCTCATTGCAGTGGCTTCTCTTGTTGCGGAGCATGGGCTCTAGGTGTGTGGGCTTCAGTAGTTGTGGTGCATGGGCTCAGTAGTTGTGGCTCGCAGGCTCTAGAGTTCAGGCTTTGTAGTTGTGGTGTACGGGCTTAGTTGCTCCGTGGCATGTGGGATCTTCCTGGACCAGGGCTTGAACCCATGTCCCCTGCATTGGCAGGCAGATTCTTAGCCACTGTGCCACCAGGGAAGTCCCTTGGTGCAGTTTTAATTTATATTCTTTTTGTTGTAGTTAGGCTGAGCAATTTTTAATGAAGAGTACCAATATAAACCCTATCTTCATTTCCCATACAAAATGTTCAGTAAAATCAACATTGCCCAATAGTATTTTTGTATGAGTGAATTATTTAGTAGTTCTTGAATCAGAGCTGAGTTTTATGTTCAGCTGCACAGAGTGAGTACAATTATTTAAATCATTTATTCATTTAACAAATTATCTGTTGAAATCACTGTACATTCCAGCCACTCTTCTAGACACTGAGGATCAAATGGTAAAAATGAGAGACAAATTGCCTTCCCTCATGGAATTTATATTTTTAATGGTGGAGTCAAATAATGAACAAGTTAACCTATCAGCTTAGAATGCAATTTCAAGTAGTAAAAAAGCTACAGAGAGAATAAAGCATAGTGACAGCATTTACAGTTACAGGTGCCAGAGCATCAGGGAAGCCTCAATGGGTACCCAGTGACAGAATGGAAAGAAATGTTTTGTGCATACATCCCCAAGGATCAGCATCTGGTGAATCACATCTACCTGGAAAGAATAAGCCAATTTCTGGGTTTCAGAGCCTGGGTCAGAGATCCAAACCACATAGGAGGAAAACTACTCAGTAGTCTGTGGACCTCTTGCTAATTAACCCTGGAGTCACTTCCCAGACCCAGGCCTGTGCAACACTGCCTGCTCAGCTTTAATTCTAATAAAAACATCAGAAACAGCAACTTCATAAGAAACCAAAAAAACTTTGTCTTAAAAACCTTTTAAACCTATTTCTCATCTTTAGGACATCATCCTTGCAAGTTAGAAGATATTACTTCCTTCTTACATATGAGGAAACTGAGACTTTTAAAGATTAATAACTTGCTCAGTATCATGCAGCTGGTAAGACACTGAGCAGTGATTAATTCCAAAGCCCAGCTCTTTCAACTGTTGACAAGGGTCACACCCTTTCCTGTTCTTTTAGGGAAGTGCCTTGCAGAGGCAGCTCCACTATAAGGTAAACTAGGGCCTTAAAGGAGCCAGGATTCTCTAGACTATGGGCCTCTTGCTAAAACTTAGTTAACATCCTCCTGTCATGTAGATCTGTTTCCATTTCAGTTACAATAGAATGTGAACAAATTTTTATTCACCTTTTTAGGCTGAACATTATCCTCTAGGGTCCAGAATCCAGGGTATATTAGATGGTTCGTTATATACTTGCAATAAACTAAAAGCATACATCCTTGTAAGATATAAAAATGCATAATATTATTTCACAGCAAGTGCAACTACCCCATCTGATACTCTTGTAAATGTGCATCTCTGAGCTGTATTACACCAATGAGATCGTAGATAAATTCAACCAATCAACTCAGCAAAGCCCTGATCACAGATCAGTTACTTAAATAGATTTATTTAGATTAGATATGAGAACTCAGTAATTAAACTGTAATGGTGGTTAATATTACACTTGAAAGCGTCAGATAATTGAAAAAAAGCAAATTGTTCATAATTGGGGACTGAATAAAATAATAATATTATACCCATCAAAAATCAAGTTCAAAAAAACACCACCAGGAGAGGTAATAAGAATCACTTTGTGTATAATGAGAAAGACATGTCACTGTGGAAGAATGGAATTTGCCTCATCTGTGCTTTAGGTGAAACCTGGGAGAGTGTAATCTTCCTAGTCATTGGCAATCACTTGGGAGTGCCTGCCTAGAATGCTGTATTGAGAGACTGTGAATCCTAATCAGGTCTCAGCAGCATAGAGTGCAGGGATTGAATACCTGATGTCTACCTTGGGAAGGTGAATAAGGAGTGGTGGCTTTCCTTTTGCCTGGGGCTACACAGGCCCTGAAGCCACCGCCAAGCCTCTTTCTGGAGCTAACTCTGCAGCTCTTTCCTTGTGGTAACTGCAGAACACAATGAAAATAAGCATGAGACCTAGAAATGCTGGCCACCCAAATTTACTTTAACTTATAGTCAAATAGCTTAGTCTAGCACCCACCACCCTATGAGAAGAGTTTGTCAGTATACTTGTCCTGTTAAAGGGAAAGAGCTGGAGGAGTCTCCGGTGCTGGGGAAAAGGAAATCAAGACTGTGTGAGGAAATGGCCTGAGAGATGGAAGTATTGCTAGGGTCTTCAACAGCTGTGCCCTCTACAGGCCAGTACCAGTGCACCGGTTACAGCCCCGCAAGAGAGGCATGTGGAATTGGAAAGGAATTCTGCTTAGGAAAACAAAATCACGCCAGAAATAGTAGCAGTTGGTGAAATGAAAAGAATCACTTGGCAGTATCTTTTTCAACACAGAAGCATAATGATTAAATCAAGTACATTTCTGAAGCATAAAACTGAAAATTAAGATAGGCTATTGCAATATTTCAAATCTTTTCTGAATTCTGACTCTCCTGTCTGTGAAACCTCGAACCCCAGTTCCTTATCAGTAAAGTGGAGATAATAATTACCCTTGTGGGTGATCAGGGAAACCCACTGAATGATTTCATAGAAATGGAACACTACACAGCCATTGAAAAAAAGGAATGATCTCCAAGATATGTTGCTGCTTGGAAAAAAGCAAGGTGCAGGACAGTATTACTGTATGCTTGCATTTTTAAAAAGGATGTATAAGCACATGTATACTTGTATACTTTGGCTTCCACTGTGGTAAGAGAGAACTCTGTTATCAGTCTGAGATTTTCCTCCTTGTAGAACCTGCTCTTTCTGCCTGAAGTCATGTACCATTTTCTATTAATGATTGGAGTTCAGAGATTTTATCATGATATACTAAGTGTTTTCCCTCATCGCTCCAGCCTAGAACCTGGTGAGATATGTACATTTTTTGGAGTGATACTCAAGAAACTGTTAGTACTTGGTGAGGGGCAAAATGAGTGGTCCATAAGCCTCATTTTCACTATGTACCTTTTTCTTTCTTTTTTTTTTTTTTTTGCGGTACACGGGCCTCTCACTGTTGTGGCTTCTCCTGTTGCGGAGCCCAGGCTCCGTACGTGCAGGCTCAGCAGCCATGTGGCTCACGGGCCCAGCCGCTCCGCGGCATATGGGATCTTCCCGGACCAGGGCACGAACCTGTGTCCCCTGCTTCGGCAGGCGGACTCTCAACCACTACGCCACCAGGGAAGCCCTCACTATGTACCTTTTTGTACTGTTTGAAATTTTAAATCATGCATGTGTACTTTTTAATTGCAAAGAAAAAGTTCAAAATTAAGAATATATAGAGGTAAATATTCACTCAGGGCAGACATTTTTCCAAAATATTGTTTCACCTATTGAAATAGAAAATTTTCATTGGTAAATTATGAAAGTGAGCTACTGCTAACAGAATGATCCTTAGGAATTCCAATAGATATGCTTGAATACTGAAATCTATATAAAATTATCTGTAGTCAATCATGATCTATAACAATTTATGGTATGTTATGGTGAAATATTTGTTGGATCTCATTTTAATCCTCATCTTTAATTCAGTAATTTGGATTAGAAGTGTATTCTAATTAATTGAAACTAAATCTTAATAGTAACTTATTTATCATTTATAAAGCCTGTGACACATTTCAGCCAATAATAAGCATAGACTTTTAAAATAGCATACGAGCAGCCAACAGCTGGCTTTAAAATGAATAACAACATGTAACTTTCTTGTTTATTAAAATCATGTGTATTCATTTTAGAATATTTGGAAATTGTAGAAATAACAAACATGTCCCCACCCATAAAATTTCTATGTGGTACACCTACTTCTGTGAGTGTATTTTCTTCCAGCCTTTTTCCTCTTAGTTTTTATAAATTGCATAAGAAGTTGCTGGGAAGGTAGTATATGGGAAAGTTTTTGCTTCATTTTCACTCCCAGTTCCACTCTTTGTGCTTCTCCTGGATGTAACTGAGAAAGCTGAGTGCAGGTAGGGTGTGAGGCCAGTGGCTGAGTGGGCAGAGGAGAGCCAGAAAGCAGTGGTTTCAGGGGAGGCTTCGGACCCTGGGGTACAGGGTCAGTCCAGGCTTAGCATGAGTAAACCCAGTCTCCTTGGTTTCTAAAGTCAAGAAGGAGTTGGGGCTCAGAAGCCAGAGGGAAAATCAGGCAGAATATTCAGTGAAATAGAGCTTTTGGATGGAGAAAAAGGAAATCCTGAATTCAAAAACAAGAAGAGCACCCAAGGAAATAAACATGCAGCACAAAAGAGGCTTTCTGGAGCCAAAAACAAAACAAAACAAGCAAACCAACCAAATAAATAATTTATTAGAAGAACTTGGGGAGAGGGTGCTCATTGTTGAAATCTGAAATTGTCTGAAAATCGCACCAAGACATTTCTCCAAGTGCAGAGTAAACAAAGAGCTGGGAATCTGAGAAAAGCAATTAGATACCTAGAAAATGTGTCCAAAAGGTCTAACAAGTGAATAATGGTAGTTCCAGAAGAGGAAAAAGGAAGTCAGGCAGTAATTAAACAAACGAAGTCAGTTTCCATAAAATGAAAGAAATGAGTGTGCAGATTATAATATCTCACCAGGTTCTAGGCTGGAGCAATGAGGGAAAACACTTAGTATATCATGATGAAATCTCTGAACTCCAATCATTAATGGAAAATGGTACATGACTTCAGGCAGAAAGAGCAGGTTCTACAAGGAGGAAAATCTCAGAGTGATAAGAGAGTTCTTTCTTACCACACTGGAAGCCAAAACACAGTGGAATAGCATCTATTGGCACTTGTACTTCTTAAATGCCTTAGAAATATTACTTATGCTAATTCATTTATTCTTCACAACAGCCCTGTGAGGTAGGTATCATTTTAATCTACATTTCACCAGTGAGGAAACTGGGGCACAGAGAGGTTAAGTAATAGGACCAAGGTCTTACAGCTAGAAAGTGACAGGCAGGACTCAACAAAAGCGGTCTGGCTCCAGTGGCGCCTTGCTTTTTCATCACAAGTTGGGTCTCAAATGGGATATCAGATTTAAGGAAGATGCATGGGAAAGAGTCTAAGCAAACAGCCGATGAACTAGAAGAGAAAAGAAAGCAGTGAGCCATGGTGTGTGTGTGTGTGTGTGTGTGTGTGTGTGTGTATGTATGTGCGTGCACCTGCACTTCTCCCCTAACCCCGGCTTCTCTCTCATTCTCTTTCTCAGCAAATTCTCCCTTTGTGGACAATGGTTCATCTCACTGCCACCGCAGGTGGAAGGGAAAAAGGGAAAACTTGGAATTGATTGTTCTGACTTGAAATGATCATAAGAATGTGAAGTATTTCTCAGGGAATCAGGGTTTTGTGTTAAAATTTATGCTGCTAAGTGATAAAGTATACACCTATTTTATTAAGTTCATTCCTCAGTCTTTTTGAAGATGTAGTTGTAAATGTTCTTGTAATTTACACTTCACCTATAGAAAAAAAATTCAGATAATGAGTGATAAAAGTTAGATAAGGCTTTGTTCTTTGAAAATTTCCTAATGCTGGGAAAGAATACAAGCTCAGAATCAGATCCTCACACATATAGAAAATTGATAAATGACAGAGATATTATAAAAATCAAGGAGAAAAGGATGCACTGTTTCATAAATGATGCCACAACAATTCTTGGCCCATATGGAAAAAAAATTAGATTTTTATCTAACATCATACTCAAAAATATATTTTTGGTCCATTAAAGTCTTCAATGTGAATGAAAAACTTAAAAAATTTTAGAATAAAATATAAAGAAGTATCTTTATGCCCTCAGAATAGTGATTATTATTTTAAACAAGACACAAGGTATAAAAAGTACAAACCATAAAACAAAGAGATGAAGCTGCCTGGTAGGTATTCCTCCTCATATTACTTTATGTGCATTAAAAAAGCATTAAAAAGGAAGAAAATGAAAATGAGCCACAGATGGAAAGATATTTGCAGTGCTTATTACTGACTTTCAAAGGAATGATATTCCAGATGTACAAAGAATCCTACAGAATCAATAATAAAGACATCAGCAACTTGATAGAGAAATAGGTGAAGATATGAAGAGGCATTTCACAGAAGAGAAAAACTTAATGGGCATTAACACAAGAAAAGATGCTTAACCTCACTTGTAATCATGAAAAAGGAAATTCAAACCTCATTGCAACACTATTTCACTCTCATCAAACTGGCATAAAATTTAAAAATTTCATTTAAAAAAAGTTTTGGTGAGGAGGAGAAACAGAAAGAATTCACACTGCTAATGAGAGGCTGTGTCAGGTCAGCGATGTACCTTGAAATGTGGAATTCAGACAAAGTCTTGCATATGTGTATGAGAAGACTGGGGCAAGAAGGCTGATTACAGCATTGTTCGTAAAATAAGTATGGAAAAATATCAAATTCCAACAATAGAAGAGTGGGTAAGTAAATAGTATGTGGTAGAAAATCTGAATGACCTATAGTGTCATATGTGTCAATTTGTAGCTAAATACCAACATTATATTGGATGAAAAAGCAAAATGGGGAAGCATCTGTACATTAGAATACTATGTGTATAAAGTTTAATAATATGCCAAATAATATTGTACATTGTTTGTAGGTGCTTATATAAGTAGTAAAGATATAGCAACATGCAGGATCATAATGATAAACATCAAATTAAGATAGAGTTTATCTCTGGGATGGGATTAGGGTGTGTGTGGAGGTACACAGGAAATTTAATTTTCTGTTTCATGTTTTAAACTCGGGTGGGGGTGCTTAGCTATTTCTGCTGTTACTGTCTGTATGTTTTGATAGGCCTGACAATTTTTACGTCTAAAATACTCTTGGTATTTTTTAAAAACATATGGCAGCAGGCATTTTCCAAAATGATGCATAACATTATAATGAACTTGATTGGATGTTGGATTTTTATTCATCTTTTAAAAATTAAGGCATCTGTCAATTTATTTGCAGTGGAGAAGAATGCCCTGTATAAAGAAATATGATTTTAAAGTTAATGCAACAAAGCTTTTATTTTTTTTAGAAAAATAAAGCATTATTTTACCTCAAAGGAAAACACTGTGATTTAGAGTTAGGTTAAAACTACTTGAAGATAAAAAATATACTCATGGTTTCAATAACTCCTGATAAATACTTGTAGTCTAATCTAAGTAATGCCTTCTTTCTCCAGAGTTACACACGTATAAATAACTAACCATTTAGTGCTTAAGTAGTATTGTTTTCATAGACGTTGTGGTTGAATGGGTCACAATGAAAGTAAAAACACAAGTGAGATTAGCATTAAGTAAACATGATTAGTTTGCTGCATTCCCCTGGGGTCAAGTCTACTAGATGAAGGTTTAAGTGATAGCCCCAGAACAGTGGAGGATGTTGAAATACTTTCTAATTGCCTAGTTATAACTTTGTTTATATAGCATTTTTTTCAAGATCTATGGAACATTTTGATGTGTCAGACATTTAAGAACTCTGTTTTTTTCTGTTTTTTTTTTTGTGGCACGTGGGCCTCTCACTGTTGTGGCCTCTCCCGTTGCGGAGCACAGGCTCTGGACGCGCAGGCTCAGTGGCCATGGCTCACGGGCCTAGCCGCTCCGCGGCATGT
This sequence comes from Delphinus delphis, assembly GCF_949987515.2. Lineage (NCBI taxonomy): Eukaryota > Metazoa > Chordata > Mammalia > Artiodactyla > Delphinidae > Delphinus > Delphinus delphis. Next base: position 100,139,263 of record NC_082685.1, on the reverse strand, counting down.
GGGATCTTCCCAGACCGGGGCATGAACCCACGTCCCCTGCATCGACAGGCGGACTCTCAACCACTGCGCCACCAGGGAAGCCCAAGAACTCTTTATTTTACAAACCATTAGAAGAAAACCTTCCTGGATAGGAGGTATCAACGGGGGGAGAATAGGTTTATTTATTTATTTTAAATAAAAAAAAAATATTTTTTATTGGAGTATAGTTGCTTTACAATGTTGTGTTAGTTTCTACTGTACAGCAAAGTGAGTCAGCTATACATATACATATATCCCCTCTTTTTTGGATTTCCTTCCCATTTAGATCACCTCAGAGCATTGAGTAAAGTTCCCTGTGCTATACAGTAGAGGTGTATTTTTATTTATTTAAACAAATAAATTTATTTATTTATTTTTGACTGCGTTGGGTCTTTGTTGCTGCACGCGGGCTATCTCTAGTTGCATCGAGCGGAGGCTACTCTTCGTGTGGTACGCGGATTTCTTATTGCACTGGCTTCTCTTGTTGCAGAGCACAGGCTCTAGGCGCGTGGGCTTCAGTAGTTGTGGCACGTGGACTCAGTAGTTGTGGCTCACGGGCTCTAGAGCACAGGCTCCGTAGTCATGGCACACAGGCTTAGTTGCTCTGCAGCATGTGGGATCTTCCCGGACCAGGGCTCAAACCTGTGTCCCCTGCATTGGCAGGTGGGTTCTTAACCACTGCGCCACCAGGGAAGCCCAACAGTAGAGATTTATTTTTAAGGTTCTCTTTTTGGTTTCTTTCCACCATGCCTCTCCTTTTCCTCTGTCTGCATCCTAATCCAGGCCCCCGTATCTTTCTGAGTTACTGCAGGTCATTCTGGATGTTCTTTCTTCTAGGCTCCCTTTCCACCTCCACACCCCAATTCTAGTTGGCCCTCTACTCAAAGATGTACAGTAGTTACTGGTTGCCAACCAGGTGAAATTACTCAGCTTTGTTTTGAAGATGTGCTCACTTTCTCATTCATCTCAATTTGGACTCTCTGTATTCAGGTCAGTTACTCACAGAAGCTGGCTTGTGACAAAGTTTTCACTGGCCCATAGTAAAATGATAAAAATATGGAAAATGTGGTTAGAGTAGTATACTCAAAAAATTTGAGATTATTTGTCCTGCTTTTTGTGATAAAATGTTCATTTTTCATAAAATGCTGGTAGTTGATGGCAGAATTTTAAAAAACATCTTCCTTGGGAAAAGTACAAGTTGGCAACTTTGATGGTTGCCTTCTTCCCACCTCCCTACTCCTCTACTTCTCCCCACCATAAAAACACAACACAGATACACACACACACACACACACACACACTCTCTCTCTCTCATTCTCACTCACACACAACATACTTATTCTGTTAAATTTTTTTTGTTTTTGCAAGTCAGGGAAACAATGATCTTAGTCGTTTTACATAATTCATAGTCAACAGTTGTTTATTCCCACTTCTGTGTCCTTTCTCATGGTCATTCCCATTGTCTCAAATGTCCTCCTGGTACATCAATACAAATTCTACACTTCCTGTAATGCTCAGATAAATCTCCTCTCCTTCAGCTAGTTTTCTTTATCACTTTGTGACAGTTTTATTTTATCACTTTATTTATTGGCATGGATATTGGTTGTCATAAGAATTTTGTTTTTTAAATATGTCTTTTCTATCCAACCAGTTTTAATGCCTGTGAAAGAAAGACCTTTTGCATTTCTTTAACACTAGGAAGATTTGGTAAGGCCATAAAAATTCATATAAGATGTTTTATATTATAGAGTGATGTAATAGTTATGATTTGCATATAGTGTCTCTTCACCATGTATTTCCAGCTTTCGGCTTTATAGGTCTCCTGGTGTTAGTTGTATCCATGTGACTGGTTTTGGCCAATGAGATGTGAATGAAAGTAGAGTGTTACTTCCAGATGGAAGCTTTTGAGCAACTGTAGGAATATGCCAATTGGCAATTGATCCCTAGCTTGGGTCCTAGAACGAGTTTGATGCGAAAGAGAGCCCCAAACAGCCTGCAATGGGCTTGTAGTGTGAGCAAGAAATAAACCTTTGTTTCTTAATGCACTGAGATTTTGGAGGTTGTAGGTAATAGCACAACTTAAGCTATCAATACCGATACAAACTTTAGTTAAAAAAAAAGATAAAATTTCTAATTTTCTTTACTAATAATTTAAAAATTCATTTATAATATTAAATATCTACAGTTTCAATATATTCTATTTCTTATATTTAAAAATAAAGAAGAGAATATTGAAACCTGAATTATGGTAATGAGATCAATACCAAAGTCTCAAAATCTCATAGTCTCATCCAGAAACATGTAGATTGGATTTTAAAATATACAATGGAACATTGAAAGTGTCAAGTTGAAAACTAAGATACATATGAGGAAGAAGATTCATCTGTAGATTAAAATATTAACAGCAAAGCGAGAATCTGGTAAGATTGCATAAAGGAGTCTTGACCCTTAGGAAATAATTTCCCCTGACTCTTCAAGGTGGTGGTGTATGTAACCACAAAAGTCAGTAAGCACAATAGCCCAGAGATGGAAACAACCTAAGTGTCCATCATCGGATGAATGTATAAAGAAGAAGTGGCACATATATACAATGGAATATTACTCAGCCATAAAAAGAAACAAAATTGAGCTATTTGTAATGAGGTGGGTAGACCTAGAGTCTGTCATACAGAGTGAAGTAAGTCAGAAAGAGAAAGACAAATACCATATGCTAACACATATATATGGAATTTAAGAAAAAAAAATGTCATGAAGAACCTAGGGGTAAGACAGGAATAAAGACACAGACCTACTAGAGAATGGACTTGAGGATATGGGGAGGGGGAAGGGTAAGCTGTGACAAAGCGAGAGAGAGGCATGGACATATATACACTGCCAAACATAAGGTAGCTAGCTAGTGGGAAGCAGCCGCATAGCACAGGGAGATAGATCAGCTCGGTGCTTTGTGACCACCTAGAGGGGTGGGATAGGGAGGGTGGGAGGGAGGGAGAGGCAAGAGGGAAGAGATATGGGAACATATGTATATGTATAACTGATTCACTTTGTTATGAAGCAGAAACTAACACACCATTGTAAAGCAATTATACTCCAATAAAGATGTTAAAAAAAAAAAAAATAGAACTCAGGCCCACCAGACCTACTGAATCAGAATCTGCACTTTTACAATCTCCCCAGTGTACCCATGAATAATTGAAAGGTACATTCCTACCTCGACGTGTCTTTTCTGTCTGAGAAATACACACATTTTATCCAATTTGATATAAATAGAACACTCAAAAATGCAAAAAAAAAAAAGTCAGTAAGCAAATGGCTCACCTTCTAGACCTAAATTAACTTTTGAATGCTGTTTTGTTTGCCTGCTACAAAGATTTTTGGGACCTTGGCGCCATCTTCTGGTCAAATACCAACTTTTTGGACTTCCTTTTGTGACTTTTCAAGAACTACTGTGATTATACTTTCTAATAAGTACCATTAAGTAAATAAGTAAAAGTCTTTCAAATATAAATTTCAAGAACTTATGCACATAAAACAAAGACATATTTCTGTACGATATAAGCTACCTATATTTATATGACCGAGTTTCAATCATGAGTGAGTTTTTTAATATTTGTATTTGATTTATTTTTCAGAACCTTACACAGAAAACTGCCACCTTTTTCTTAATATAAAGAAGACTCTTTTCCAAAAAGAATTCAAATTTGTCTGTGTTCGATAAGATTTAAGTTTATTTTATGACATTTCTGTAAAAGCTTGAGCTAGGGGTGGTGTGTGTGTGTGTGTGTGTGTGTTTTATTTCAGAAATTATTTTTAAAATACAAGAAAGAGAAGGGGCGGGGGCTGCAAATAACTTTGTTAATTGTCTGCATTGTATTCAGCCTTGTGCTAGATGCTTTCAGGAGATGGTCTCATTTACTTCCCACCCTTACCCCTCAGGTTAGGCAGTGTTGCCTCAGTTTTATTGCTCAAGAAGTAAGTCTAAAAGGTTAAGGACATAAATGCTAATGTTTTGGGAGAAAGCAACTTTATTTTAATAGAATGATTACAATTGCTCATTTATTAAGCTGTGCCAGAAAAACTGAATTGACAGATTTTTTTGGTCTTTTTTCTTTTGTAGGGACTGATTTTTGTCATTGTTAATTAGATTAGGTAGATATTTGATTTAATTCTATTTTCAGGATAATGAAAGGCACAGGGTTGTTTGTGTTCTTCCCTATTACACTTTTGTTCACTGCTGTCTCCAGTATCTAAAGGGAGTGGCAACATTAAGTGTAAAGTAGGCATTCAATTTCTATTTCAAAAGAAAGAGAAAAAGAATGTGAGACATATATATAATAATATTATTATTTTATATATTGCTATCAATATTTTATATATATATATCAATAGAAAGAGAGAGAGAAAGAGAAAGGAAAAGAAGGGAAGGCAGGAAGAGAGAGGAGATAATCCTCTACTTGGCATATAAAAGGCTTCAGTAAAAAAATAAAAAAAGATACAGTAAGAAGTTTCACCCATGGCATTGGGGTGTTGTGGACTTGGGGTGGTGGAAGATTAGCACTTATTGGAATTTGCTATATGCCATGCACTGTTAAGCACATTATACCCATAATTTCATTAGTCCTAAAACCAACCAAGTGAGCTATTTATTATTATTTCCATTTTTACAAATGAGAAAATTGTACTTAGTGTGGTTAAGTAATTTACCCAAGGTCACACAGCTCACAAGTGGCACAGTCAAGATGTAAATCTATATCTGTCTGACTTATAGACATATTTTTTAATGGGCTGTTTACCTATTCATTTAGCAAACATTTACTGAATCTATATCACTATATCTATATTACTATATCACTCTTGTCAGATAATCTCATTTCTTCTCATACCTTGCAATATCACATGTAAGGTAAATACTCCCGAAGTATTTCTTCATATACCCAGATGCCTTTTTGACATTCCTTACTCTGCCATCTGTACATACTTTCACCTAATATGTAAGATCAAATTCTAGATTTTAGCCCCCAATTTGTCTTTTCCTGGGTCTCCATTTCCTCTGCAGATTATACAACTATCGATATAGTTAATAAAATCATAAAATTGGGAGTCATCCTTAACTCTTTTCTTTTTTAAAAACTCTCAAATCCTAATCTCATGTTTTACAAGACTTTATAAGGCCTGTCCACTACCCCCATCTCTACCTTCATTTCTCTCCTGCTTCTTATCTGCTAGTCACGTGGGCATTCTGGAAGTTTTGAGAACAAATCAAGCTCTTTCTTTTTTTTTATTACATTAAAATTTTTTTTTAATTTTATTTATTTATTTTTTGGCTGTGTTGGGTCTTTGTTGCTGTGCATGGACTTTCTCTAGTTGCGTCGAGCGGGGGCTACTCTTCATTGTGGTGCGCGAGCTTCTCATTGCAGTGGCTTCTCTTGTTGCAGAGCATGGGCTTTAGGCTCACGGGCTTCAGTAGTTGTGGCACGCGGGCTCAGTCGTTGTGGTGCACGGGCTTAGTTGCTCCACAGCATGTGGGATCCTCCCAGACCAGGGATCGAACCTGTGTCCCCTGAGTTGGTGGGCAGATTCTTAACCACTGTACCACCAGGGAAGTCCCAAGCTCTTTCTTACAAAAGGATTCTGCATTTGCTATCATCTTCCTGGAATGCTTCCTTCATCTTTTCTCTCAGGTCTCAGCTTAAATGAAACCTCCTCAGAGAAATTTGGTCCTGACAAACCATAATTTAAAAAAAAAAAAATTTCTAACTAGGTCCTTGGTTATTCTATCATAGCACTCTACTCATTTTCTTCCTAGTACTTGGAATGGTGTAGAATTAATTTACTTTGTTTACTTGTTAAATGTGTCTCCACAATAGACTGTAAACTCTTTGATACATTAAATCTGGTTCTTTGCTGCAAACCTGTGACCTAGCACTGGGCTTGGTACCTAGAAGGTATTGGATGAATATTCGCTTAGTCAACAAATAAATAATTTTTGGTAGAACTTCTTGAATCCTGTCTGTGCATTCAGAATGTTTCTTTAAGACCCATAATGATATCCATTTTATGAACAGGAACACTTTTGTGTCTACCAGGATTTTGTCTTCAGCCTCTTCTATTTTCTCTCACAGCTCTCCATGGATTAGAGTCTCCTAACCTAACCCATTATCCCAGACATTTCTTTTAATTTTAGGCTGCTATTACTGTGAGTCTTCTGAATACAATACAGGTAACTTAAACATACTTTTTTCAAAGCCAAACTGTTATTTTCTCCCCAAACTTTGTTCTTTCTGTATACCAAGATCAGAGTCCACACAATTCACCCAGTCCACCAAGCTAGCAATGTGAGTCCTCTGGACTACTGCTCTACTTCATCCCACATCTGATCAAGGAAGTCCAGCCCACTTTAGCTCAGATATGTCTCTCAGTCTGATTGCTTATTTCACCTTTGCTGCCTGTGCTTTAGCACATGTCACACTCCATCTCAGAGACCTTTTATCTCTTTATTGTCTGCAGGATAAATTCTAAACGTCTTCCCATAGCATGCCATGCCATGCTTACCCTTTAAGAATTAGCTCACATATTATCTGTGTGAAGCTCCTTAGTGAATTTACCTTCTGATATCCTATACTGCATTGTGCACACATTTAATTGAGCACTTATCATGTTGAATTGTTGTGATCTGTCCATTAAATTTTGGACTTTTAAAAGACAGTGTCTGATCATCTCCAGCATCTAGCAAGGTGCTTTTTGCATAGTTTCAGTTGGTGTTTAATGTCTGTTTTCAAAATGAATGATGATCAGTGAGGTCAGATGGGTTCCCCAAGGTAACATGCCTCTCTGTGGAAGATTGAGTTTAGGTTCTCTGATGCTTTTGCCTGCTGTAGTGTTGGCATAAGAGGCACTTTGAGGAGAAGACTTTACACCCTTCTGTAATCTACAGCCTTTCTTCCATATTTATCAATCCCACATAAATTTACAGTGTAAAGGAAAATAACATGGTTATCTTGCAAACATAGGCCAAGACTAGCCCCACCTTCCAACCAGTTCACCTAAGTCCCCTTCTATAAAAATCACATTCCATACTTGCTTATTTAGATTGCATTACGTAGACTTCATAGCTGATTTAAATATGCAGATTAGCACAATGCACTTATGACTGATGAAAAACTGTCTGTGATTTACTAATTCATGTATTTTTTTAGTAGTCATCAGACATGAGATTACTCTGACAAAAGAACAGGTTAATGACAAGTCTGAGGTCAATTTGTATCACTTGGATTTTCATGTACATGTTCACTACATTTAATAACTCATTAGTAACTCCAGCATAGATCAGTAGACTAAAATGGAAATACACTGTTTTTCAAAACACTAGGGCAGTTTTTGTGTTAGATTGGTTATTAAATACTATCACATGAAATTCTTGCAAATTGAATGTTATCTCCCATGGGATTTTATAAATGTTTGTTAAATAACTTCATAGTCTGAAACAGGGGCTGGCAAACTGGCCACTGGGCCAAATACAACCCACCTCCTGTTTTTGTATGATTGCACACTAAGAATAGTTTTTGCATTTTTTGTGGCCTCTGTTGTGGCCTCTCCCGTTGCGGAGCACAGGCTCCAGACGTGCAGGCTCAGCGGCCATGGTTCACGGGCCCAGCCGCTCTGCGGCATGTGGGATCCTCCCGGACCGGGGCATGAACCCATGTCCCCTGCATTGGCAGGCGGGCTCTCAACCACTGTGCCACCAGGAAAGCCCAGTTTTTGCATTTTTAAGTGGTTGAAAAAAATTGCAAGAAGAATGATATTTTTTAACACTTGAAAATTACATGAAATTCACATTTCAGTGTTCCTAAAGTTTTATTGAGACTCAGCCATGCTCATTTGTCTATGTATTGTCTATGGCTACTTTTGTGCTACAACTGCCCAGTTGAGCAGCTACAACAGGGATTGTAATGGCCCACAAAGCCTAGAAGTTTACTCTTTGGACCTTTACAGAAAACCTTTGCCTACCCTTGGTCTGAAATATAGCAGAGACTGTCCAAATCCCATCAGGTCCCACCCACCCCTGTAGTACAAAGTCCTTGTCACTGTTTGAGGGCTTTCTCTGGGCCTGAGCCCCCTTGCCTGGGTTCTCAGCAGGTTGGAAACAGCCACAAATCAACACCTTTGGGGAGTAGCTTTGCATCAGTGACTATTAATGGATAGATACCCAGGCTCCCTTGTCCCTCGACTGGGCATGTTCAATACTGACTGTCAGAGTCCTCTTTGGTTGCCCACAGTGTTAACTGCCTCAGTAAAACACCCTTCACTGACTTCTGCTCCACCACACTGTTTCCTGTGTTCTCCTTCCAGATCAACTAGTTGTACTAGAATCCTTGTTGTAGAGTGTGCTTCTGGGGGGAATCCAAACTAAGACAAATGTGAATTATTTGTGTATATATATTATTTAGGGTGTCACTTTGATATGTAAGCTACTCAGGTGTGATGAAAAATTTCTAACCAAACATTTGGGCCATTTTTTTTTCTTACTACTAAAGGAACTGCAGGTTTTATTAATTGATAGTTTTATTCTGTATGACATATATCGGCCAAATTTATCCTGAAAGATGCAGTTTGATAATTTTCTCATATTTTTGAACATAATGCCTGTTCCAGGAGAGTGATTCTTGAAGTATTGAATTAATCTTTCATATTACAAAATCTTCCTTTTATCTTTTGTAAAATTTATATTTTCTCCTTTTATACTAATAAAACTTTTCTGCTTCCTCTTCAGAGAACTTCAGTCCAATTTTATTTTGCATCAATAATAGATGGAAGCAAACTCAGTATAAGAGGTGGCCAAGATAATTTTTTTCCATATGATAATTAGCTATAGGTTCAGAATGTTTAAAAAGAAATATTTCATAACTCTATGGAAGATGTCCATATTTTGTTCTTTGTATACACCTCATATTTTTTTCCCTAGTGGTTAGTTAAAATTAATTAAATGTGTCAGACCTAAACCCCTGCCATTTATCCTTTAAGATTCTGTGGGTGTCTATTGCTTGAATAAAACTTTACCACTTAAGTTACATTGCCTGTTTTTATTTTCATTTGCTTAATGAACATAATATTTGATGCTCCTAAACTGTTTCAAGGAATAGAACACATGTTTAAGAGACTTAATGAAAAAACTCTGGGACTTTCCTGGTGGCACAGTGGTTAAGAACAGGGGTTCAAGCCCTGGTCGGGGAAGATCCTACATGCCGTGGAGCAGCTAAGCCTGTGCACCACAACTACTGAGCCTGTGCTCTAGAGCCCACAAGCCACAACTACTGAGCCTGCGTACCACAACTACTGAAGCCCACACACCTAGAACCCATGCTCCGCAACAAGAGAAGCCAGGGCAATGAGAAGCCCGTGCACCCCAACGAGGAGTAGCCCCCGCTCGGCACAACTAGAGAAAGCCCATGCACAGCAATGAAGACCCAACACAGCCCAAAATAACAAAAAACAAACAAACAAACCCTGAGGAATAAAGTATTCTGTTTGTTTTCACCACATTAATGTTTTATTGTTTAAACAATTATACTGCCTCAAATTACTTTGATATTTTCCAGTTTTTACCTCTTTTTTAGTGTATATGTTAATGTAGTATATTGTTTAACAATTTTAGAGACATGGTTATATGAAAAAAAAGTTGAATTACATTTAAAATACATTTTAAAGTTGCATTTAAAATACTACTATTTGTGTAAAAAAAGATACATATATTTGTATATGCGGAGGATATATTTAGAACAATACAGGGGAAACTAGTGGCCACATTTTTCTTTGAGGATGGGAACGGGAGACCAGAATCAGAGGTGAAAGGGAGACATACTTTTCACTGTACACTTTTTACACTATTTGTGGGGTTTTTTTTTGACTGTTTATATGAATAACTTTAAAAAGGAAGTTAAAAAGAAATAAAAGAAAGAAGGAAGAAGGCAAACAAGGAGACTCTGGTGTTAGAGGGATCCAGGTTTGAATACCAGTTAAGCCACTTACTGACCACATGATTTTATTCACATCACTTAATCTCTCTGCTCTTATTTATAAAGTGCAGATAATACAATTATAATACATTCATAAAAGGACTTTGCACACTGCCTGGTACCTAGTAAGTCTCCAATAAATGGTATGTGACCATATGCATTATTAATATTTAAAGTAATCTTCTGCCCTGACTTCTACACAGAGTAGGTTTTTGTTTATCCACTCACTCAGCACATGTTTTCTGAGCATTGTCTTATTGACAGGTACAATAAGTAGCCTGGGAAGTCACACTGCATCACTTCTGCTCTACTCTGTTGGTCAAAGGAGTCATAAGATTTGAGGGGAGAGGCTGTAGACCACGTTTCAATGGGGGGAGTATAAAGAATTTGCTGTCATCTTCAGTCTACCTCAGTCTGCTTTTTGGTTGCAGATTATTTATATCCCTCTCACTTGCAAAATATACGTACCCCTTCCAAGGTTTTCTAAAATGTCATTCTACTACAGCATCAGCTCATAATCCAGAAGCTCTTTATCTAAATCAGATCCAGATGTGGCTGAGGTTCCTCACGTTTGGTAACTTGGGTACAGTTCCTTGAGTTCAGATCCAGTTGCTCTGAAGACCTGTTCATTAAAGAGACTGATTATCTGTCCTCTTCCACACTGTTAACCCTCCCCACCCCCGAGCATACCTTGGTGAGACAGAGAGAGGATCACTGCAGAAGATGTTCCATTAAAAAGGGGGAGAACAAGGGCTTCCCTGGTAGTGCAGTGGTTGAGAATCCACCTGCCAATGCAGGGGATGTGGGTTCGAGCCCTGGTCCGGGAAGGTCTCACATGCCACGGAGCAACCAAGCCCGTGTGCCACAACTACTGAGCCTGTGCTCTAGAACCCGTGAGCCACAACTACTGAAGCCTGTGCACCTAGAGGCCATGCCCCACAACAAGAGAAGCCACCACAGTGAAAAACCCACACACTGCAACAAAGAGGAGCCCTTGCTCACTGCAACTAGAGAAAAAGCCCACGTGCAGCAACAAAGACCCAATGCATCCAAAAATAAATTAAAAAAAAAAAAAGTTAAAAAAAAAGGTGGGAGGAGAACAGAAGGCTTATACCCCTTAGTGATTATGGTAAGCAGAAAAAGGGCCCCCAAAGGTGTCTATGTCCTAATCTCCAGAATCTGTGAATATGTTACTTTACATGGCAAAAGGGACTTTGCAGGTGTGATTAAGGTTAAAGGACCTGAAATGGGAAGATTATTCTGGATTTTCCAGGTCACTTGAGCCACCTGAGTCCTTAGAAGTGGAAGAGGAAGAAGAGTGAGTCAGAGAAAGGCTGCTGCTGGCTATGAAGGTGGAGAATGGAGGCTATGAGCTAAGGAATGTGATGACCTCCAGAAATGGAAGGAAATGGCCATCCTTTTACAGTTGGAAATGGCCATCCTTTTACAGCTGGCAAGAAAATAGGAAACTCATTCCTATAATCTCAAGCTATTGAATTTTGCCAAACACCAGAATGAGCAGGAAACAGATTCTGTCTTAGAGCCTCCAGAGAGCCCTGCCAACATTTGGTTTTAGTCTGGTGAAAATTGCACCTGATTTCTGATCTAGAGAACTATAAGATCATAAATTTGTGTTGTTTCAGTTCAGTAAATTTGTGGTAATTTGTTATGGCAGCAGTGGAAAATGAGTCCCCTGATCAATAGCAATTCTGAAATCCAACTGGGCACAGGCTGCCAGTTCCTTGATCAGGCCCTGGCTCTGCCCTGGTTATACGTCTCTGTGCTCTTGGCTCCACACTCTAAGATCTTTGGTTCTGCCCTCTGTATCATCCTTCCTTTTCCATGGCCCATGTGGTAGTTGGGCAGACTAAACCTGCTTTCCACCCTCTGTAGAACATTGGTGGCACTATGGCTCTTCTTCCTTGTCCCCTTTAGTCTAAGTCAATGGTGCTCCTGTTAGTACAATTTTCTTAAAAGTTTTGTGGGTTTTCTACGAATCTTGTTGGTGTTTACTGCATTAGATAAATTCATTCCCTCTGAATTAAATCACAGCAAATATTCTTGTCTGCTCTTGCCTGCCAGCTCATTACAAATACAGTGTAATGCAGTTGTTCTTACTTTTTAATGCACATCAGAATCACGTGGGACTGATGCCTGGGCCTTATATGCAGAAATCCTAATTAATTTGTCTGGGGTGTGGTCTGGACAGTAGGAGTTTTAAAAGTTCCCCAGGTGATTCTAACAAGGATCCAAGATTGAGAACAGCTGCCTTTAAACAACATTTTACTATTGCTTGTAGTCAGAGTTTCAAAACATTTATTTTGTCTTGAACTCCTAAACTTCTTTTTTCTATAGGAATTTCCTAAAGGATTAAATGAGTGATAAAGCAGTATTTTTAGGTCTCCACGTTGTAGTAAACTGTTAAATTCAGAGTAACAAAAGCTATAGTTAGCTTTTCAATTTTATAAAATGATTTTGACACAAACCAGAAATTTTACAGCCATCCTAAGAATAGTGTGAATAGATGCTTTCAATTAACTCTATGGAATTATTGTTTCTATTTCATGGTTTTTAAATCTAGCTTCTATATTAGGCACTTTGGAAATGATGATCAATTCTTCAGTACTGTTTAGGATAGAACATTACATTTTACATTTTAATAAGATTTATAAGTTACATTTTATAACTTTACATTTTATAAGAACGAAATACAGTGAATAGGAAGACTTCCCCCTACTGCCTGCAAATTAATGTATCCAGAGTTGCCCACGTTGCTATGTGTGGCTTTAAATATAGGATATTCTGGTTCATTACATGCACTCTTTGTGAGCAATGTCTTTTTAAAACTGATTTTGGTTTGCGTTAGAAGGAATGCTTTTCTTGTTTGGCAGCTGGGTATGAATTTAATTATTGAAAATAAATATGATCTAATGTTACATTGAGCTTTCTGAATAACAGGATAATTTGGTCAGCACTGCTATCTAAAAAGGCCTGGAAGAAAGCCAAATCACAAGAAGCAACTGCTCTGGTGAGGACGAAATTATTGGCAAATTCATGTGATTTACTCCATTTAACATACATTTTAAAAGCAGGTGTAGACATATATATGGAGTCTAAAAAAAAAAATGGTTATGAAGAACCTAGGGGCAGGACAGGAATAAAGATGCAGACATAGAGAATGGACTTGAGGACATGGGAAGGGGGAAGGGTAAGCTGGGACGAAGTGAGAGAGTGGCATGGACTTATATATACTACCAAATGTAAAATAGATAGCTAGTGGGAAGCAGCCGCATAGCACAGGGAGATCAGGTCTGTGCTTTGTGACCACCTAGAGGGGTGGGATAGGGAGGGTGGGAGGGAGGGAGATGCAAGAGGGAGGAGATATGGAGATATTTGTATATGTATAGCTGATTCACTTTGTTATACAGCAGAAACTAACACACCATTGTAAAGCAGTTATACTCCAATAAAGATGTTAAAAAAAAAGCGGATGTAGATTTGCTTGATACTCTAATGCTTCTGTATCTTGTGACTTGGTTACAGAGAAATGTTATAGAAAGGAAATGGCTGCTGATGTGTGTTCTCCATTTAACACGTGGTTTCACAACCAAAGCTATTGTCCCTGTGTAGAACTGCTGTCTACAGTGGCAGCTGGATTTGAAGGTGCAAGACCAGGAGCATTTGCAATGTGAACGTGTTCTTGGCACTGAAACTACATAGGCAGAGGAGAGAAACAAGGTTTGAAATGCGTAGAACCAGAAACCAGTCATATATGAAAGAAACTTAATGAGAAGAGTTGTCAAATTTGAAGAAAAAAAAAAACTAAAAATTTACTCAACATTCTGTATTAGGTGTTGTAAAAGAAACGTTTAGAATCTATTTGTAATAAAAAGCAAAAATCTGCCAACCATGCTAGAAGAAAGATTGAATTACTTTTCTATTCTCTCTGTAGAAAATATGAGCTAATTGTTGTCATTTAAAGACATGGTCAATGAGTGTACAGATTAAAATATGTAGTAAACAGTCTTAAAAATCTGTCAGATATGTCAGCTTTAAAAAAATGAGTAATTCATTGTTATTTATTTTCTCATTCTAAATAAATATTCACTTTTGTGCCAATTTAAAAAAATTGAAAAAAAATTGTAAGTCTGTGTATTAAGCAACGGTGGGTCTGCCCCTGCCTTTTTTTTTTTTTTTTTTGCGGTACGCGGGCTCTCAGCGGCCGTGGCTCACGGGCCCAGCCGCTCCGAGGCATGTGGGATCCTCCCAGACCGGGGCACGAACCCTCGTCCACTGCATCGGCAGGCGGACTGTCAACCACTGCGCCACCAGGGAAGCCCATGCCCCTGCCATTTTGATTGAAGAAATTCACCTTAACAGACTTTTCCTTATCTCCTTCTGGATCATGACTTACTTCTTATACTTTCCTATGCCTTCACTCCTGCCTTTAAATCTGTGCTTTTACTGATGACTGGATCACTTCAGGGCTAAATGTCTGAGTCTATAGTATTTACTGCTTGTGTTTTTCATCCCAATAGCACAAGACCCCCTTCCTTGGTAATGGCTATTCATACACTAATTTACCAAGGGTACCTGTAGGTATTTTAACAGAGTTGATCCAGAGAGACCAGGCCTTAAACTTCTGTGGCTATTGGTGTGGGAATGTGAGGGCAATGTGAACAGTTACAGAAAGGGAAAAGCACCGTGGAGGTTTTTAGCAACTCGTTAAGTCATAACATTTTCTCTTCCTGTGTTTGTCTCTGTCTGGGAGCTAGTTTGTTGAACAGGGATTGATTGATCCAGAACATTGAGATGGAAACCTTCAGAAACTGGGAGGGAGAGAGGGAGGAAGAAGGGGAGGGGGTGGGGGGAAAGGAGGGCAAGGTAGGAAGTAAGGGAGGGAGAGGAAAGGAGAGATTTTGATTTGTAGATTTGTAGTTGGGCAAAATAAATATTAGCTCTGGGGCTGGTGATGGGGACACCTGCAAACTTCCTTGGGCATAGTACACGATAATAAGGCTTTTCTGCTGATCCTGTTGGTTAACCTACCTTAGTAGGTGACTTACTTCACTGGAATATAAAAGGCCATTCCTAATACTTACTAACTGAGGTTAACAAGCTGGCAGGGTGAATGATGCGCAGTTACATAAATGATGAAATCAGTTTAGATTGTGGCTTATAAAGCTTTTGAAAACTGATGTACCAGTTCCTTGATGGATAAAGAAAAGCAGAAACTGCAAGTAAAAAATCTCCCAGGTGTTAGAAAAAAGTTAAAGAAATTTAATTTCTAATATAGAAGGAGGATGGAAAAGTAAATGAAAGCTGTATTGATGTTTTAAAATTTAAGCTGAAAAAAGTTATGTTAATTCTGAGATCTAATTGTATTACCTGGCTCTAGGCAATTTTGAAATTGTGACTGATGGGGATTGGGAGAATATATTTTTTATAAACTTTATGCCAACAAAGTACAAGTGATACAAATAATAAATGCAGAATAAGTAATTTTCATTGTGGGAAATTACTGTTTTGGCAAATAGACAGAACTTTGCATATTTCTTGTGTAGTGATATCAGTAAACAGTGCTATTGAAAGTGATTTTAAAATTCTTTTACCAAGTCATGTTATTAAGTCACGTTGGTAATGATGTAGATTGTCTCTGTGGAAACCATCTGGTCTGGGGGTTGAGAGTTCAGTAGGGTAAAGTTATTGTTGCAAAACTCCTGTGCTTACTTGCTGTCCAGCTCCTTGTTAGCCATGTGCCATAGTGCACTGCAGGTACAAACTCTGACCTAGTTACGGAGCAAACTCTATACTTCTGTAATTCGAATTTGCCATGCACTGTTTTCTCTTGCCCCTAATTTTCTTATTAAGTTCTGTTGGTATGTTGCAAAAGTCTGTTTTTATGTTAGCCTCTGTTCTTTGACCTTTTTCATCTGTGAAATGGCATTGTCACCTACTGACATTGGATAGGTGTTATGGAGAGTTTTATTTTGCAAGGCATTTTCAGACTTTTTTTTTGTGAAGGAGCCCAAGAATATACAATTAACTCATTTATTAAGAGACTATCATGGGAAGGACTTGATTGTACAAAATAATATGTGTATCACTGAGGTGTTTTTGGCTTCAAGGAGAGAAGACTGTCCCTTACTGAGCTTAGGCCAAAAAAGGGAAAGAACTGGTTCAGAAGAAGAGGAAGAGTTGAAAATTCAGGGCCTTGGGAAGGTCAACAAGCAGAGTGGCTCCACGGATCTCTATGGTAAGAACTCATGGAGAATCTCTTTAGGGCACTAGACTTGAAATGCCTCAGCTCCAAATTCCTTCTGTCCTGTGTGACTGCTCAGATTTCAGATCCTAAGAGAGCGAGGCTGATTGAATGCTTGGTCCGGAAGTCTCGCCTGGGCCAACTGCAGTGGGAAGGATCTTAGGATGCCATAGTCTTGATCACGTGCTCACCCTCTGCTTAGCAGACCCACAAGGACTCCATGGAATAGAAACCCTTAGAGAAAACGGGGTACTGTTGTCAAAACAGATATCCATTACAAGTCCATTGGGCTACACTGTCCAGACTTGAGTAAATCTCAAAAGAATCAGGTAGTAGGGTAAAATAATTTACTTACTATGTTAGTTTGCTCAAGCTGCCATAACAAGTACCACAGACTGGCTTAAACCACAGATACTAATTTTGCTTACAGTCCTGGAGGCTGGAAGTCCAAGTAAGGCCTTTTCTTGGCTTGTAGATGGCTGTTATCCTCCGGTGCTTCACATGGTGTTGCTTCTGTGTGTGTTTGGGTCCTAATCTCTTCTTATAAGGACACCAGTCATATTGGATCAGGACCCACCTGCATGACCTCATTTTTTTCTTAATGACCACTTTAAAGACCCTATCTCCAAATAGAATCATATTCTGAAGTACTGGGGGTTAGGACTTCAATGTATGAATTTTGGGGGAACATAATTCAAGCCATAATACCTGCCTAGTAAGTTGTAGGTTAAATGACAGTGTATTTAAGTGGCCAGCATAGTCTTCAATCAATGGTAGCTAAAATATTGTTACACAGCTCAGAATATTTGTGTTGACCATAACGTGCCAGGTTATTCACTGGGTACTCTGATACAAAGATGGCTAAATTATGGCTCTTGCTTTTGGGAAGCTCTGTTATACATATTTTGTGTGAATTATGTTAATAGACATATGTATGTGTGTGTGCTATATGTCTAGGTGCATATGTATAATATATAGCACTTGGTAATCATACCACCTGACTTCAGAAGACAATCCGTTCCTGCTCTGGCAAACTACATCCTCTCTTCTGTACTCAGAGAATTCAAAATCCTTCATCCATCCCTCAGAATACCTATTGTTTAATTGTCTAGTTCTAGGAAAGGCCCAGAGGTGACAAGCAAGTTAAGCAAACCAAGAGTTAAATTTAAAATAGGAATTATTTTGTATTATATCTTTTATTATCTTTTTAAAAGTGATTTTCCCCACAAATTCTCATGGTTCTTGTAGTTTTTTTTGAGGGGAGAGGAGGTTATGTTTTAAATAAGGCCATACGTTTTCTTAAGCAAATCTTTTGTGTATGAGATTTGTTGTTCCTTAGATTTCTTACATTCAGCAAGTTATTTTTGTATGTATTTATCATAAGCAGAAAACCTTGAAACACTCACACATAATATATGAATATATGCTCATTGTAAAAATCCAAACAATATACAGAACTACACAGGGAAAAAGTCAACATCTCTCTTTACATTTTCTCCCTCTAACTCCCTCCAACCCATTCTCCTCTTGAACAGCAGCCATGATAAGAATTTAGTTTCCATCCTTTCTTACCTTTTCAAAAAGTATTTTCATAATTGCATAAGAACATACACAGAATTTGGGGACATTTTTATTTTGACAGAAACAGAATTATAATATAGATATTGTTCTAAGGCTTTTCTTTCTTCTAAAAGATTTTTGCTGGAATTTTTGATGGAATTTTAATACTAAATCCTACCACTGGCCCATCTTCTCTCCAGGACTCTTGACTAGTAAACAACCGCCCAGAGGCAGGGAGGAGGGGTCAAAGTACAAGTAATGACTTCTAAGATAGACTAGCTGGGTAAGTGCCCATATCTTTGGAAGGAAGAAGGTTTCCCTGTGAAGTGGCAGTGGTTCAAGAGGAAGAGGCCAAGCCATCTAAGCAGGTATTCTTGCCCCTTGCTTCCTAAGTCCAGCTACCTAGCCAGCCTATGGCTGGGTGTGCTGGCTTGCCTCTGAGGCTAGGCTCTGCTCTGTGAACCAAAAGCATAGGAACAGGTAGCAGTAGAAAATCAGTGGAACGTATTCTTACTTTTTTTTTTTTAGGTACGCCGGCCTCTCACTGTTGTGGCCTCTCCCGTTGCAGAGCACAGGCTCCGGACGCGCAGGCCCAGCGGCCATGGCTCACGGGCCCAGCCGCTCCGCGGCATGTGGGATCTTCCCGGATCGGGGCACGAACCCGTGTCCCCTGCATCGGCAGGCAGACTCCCAACCACTGCGCCACCAGGGAAGCCCGGTAATCTTACTTTTAAGCAATAGTAGCCCTGCTACTAGTCAAATTTGATCCAAGCATCAGGCTAATAACATTAACAATTCCTCTTCTCACAGGAGGCAGAAGAGTAGCTGGGAAGTGGGTGGAGAGATGGCCTGGGAGCATAGGTGGGAGTATGCCCTCTCCCATGGGCTGACATGGAGATGTGAAGCAGAAGGAAAACATCTTCGCCAGCAAATATATCTTGGAGACCTTACCATTTCAGCACATGGAGATTTAAATCATTTTAAATGGGTGGTATTATTTTATAACTTACATTTATATAGGGTTTTAGAGTTTTTTTTTGTATTTTTCTCCTAATTTCACTCTCATAACAGTTCTGTGTAGGGCTTATTTGATAGATAAAGGAGTAAAGCCTTAAGGGGGGTCCAGGCATTTGTCAGTGAATTCAAGATCTATGGTCGTCTGATTCAGTTCCCTTTCCACCATAACATACTGCTTCTTGTTAAATTCTAGTTTATACTAAATTGGACAGGCAGCCATTAAAGTTATTTGTTAATAAGAACTCCTCTTCTGGAAGGCCTAATTTCGGCTCTCTGTTGTAAATCTGATCCAACAAGTATTTACTGAAAACTATCACTGACATCTTTATTTTGTATTAGTTTTTATGTTTTGATGCCCAGCATCTGAACCCATGCCTACATTCAGGATAATTTTCTACCTTATTCATGTTGTTGGGGTAGCATTTGTCCATAATTATAAAGCAGAAACATTGGTGTATCCAGCCTCCCTTGCAGCTAAAATATGTGTTCATAATCTAGATTTAGCTAATTTTTGCACCCACATTAGACATTGAATTGGTAGCTACTGGCCTGAGAAGTCAGGACAGCGAATCCTCTCATCTGGCAGGTGGTTGCTGTGAAGTGTTCATATCCAGTTTCCAGGGGCTGTAGGGATAGCAAGGGTAGTGAATCCTGATGGAGCTTTGCATGTTCCATGCCCCAGATGATGGCGGTGCTGTGGTCTCTGGCATCCAGTCTCCAGAAATAGTGGTTCCTTGTCCACACAGAACTGATTTGGGCTGTGGTCCTCAATATTGACTGGCCTTTTAAAATTTCTGCTCAGTTCTAGATCTAGTTCTCCAAAAATATAGTGATTATATGAGCTTTCAAGTAACCTTTCATTTTTTAAATTTACATGCAATGAATTCATTCTTCGTGGTAGACAGTTCTATGGATTTTGATAATATATAATATATAGTATATATAAAGTATAAGTAAAGTATATATAAAGTATATATATATATAAAGTATATATATATATATAAAGTATATATATATATAAAGTATATAAAGTTATGTACCCACCATTGTCGTCACGCCTCAGCCACTCCCAAACCCTAATCTGTTTTCTATTCCTATAGTTTTCCCTTTTCTAGAAACATCAAGTATTACCCAATAACCTTTTAGTAACTTTTCATTATTACATAAATAACCTTTAAAATTGGTATTAATACATTTATTTTCTGCTTAAATAAGAATAGTCAAAATTTATTGGATGTTTAACATTTGCTTTGTTCTGTTCTTACTAAGTGCTTTAGATGAATAAACTCATTTAATCCTCACTACAGTTCTAATAGGTAGATCCTCTTATAATCTCCATTTTACATATGAGAAAGCTAAGGCACATGGAAAATAAGGACGCTGTCCAAGGCCACAGAGGTAATAGATGGCAGAGTCAGTATTCAAATCCAGGCAGCTTGGTGCCTGATGTAGGTTTTAACCCTTATGTCTCCTGTGTTGTAAATCAGTCATAATTGGTGTCTGTTGCTTGCACCCATGAATTTGAGTGATAGAACTGGTGAGCAAAAGGTTCAAAGTACACACTGTAATGGATGTTACCACTGAGTTGCGGACACAGACATTATTGAAATAATCCCATCATGAATGCATAATTGCAAATGTAGATAATTGAAGGAAAGGATCATAATCCTTTAGAGTTCATAAACAAACTTGACCTAGACTGGGGGGTTATGGAAAGTTTCCCTGAGGAAATGATACTTTAACAGAGATTGGAATGACTTACTTGGTCAAGACTGTGTGTGGGGGCCCATGGAGCGTGAGACTGGAGCCTTCCAGAGGGAGCTGCAGGTGCCGGGGCCCTGGGGCAAGAGGCGAAGTGGCTGGTCCACCTGGAGCAGCGAGGGCTGGGGGAGTCCCACTGTTTGCCAAGGCAGGGGGAGTTAGAGGTAGGCAGGTGGCCAAATCATGCTGGACCTTGTAGATCATATCAAATACCTGTGAGGCTTCGCCTCCTTCTGGTTCGAAATGACATGAGAGTCTTTAATCACCCACACAAAGTAAGAAAACCAGACAGAGGGCAATGTACCTAAAGGACTATGCTTTCTTTTTTTCTTTTTCTTTTTAACATCTTTATTGGAGTATAATTGCTTTATAATTAGTTTCTGCCGTATAACAAAGTGAATCAACTATATGTACACATATATCCCCATATCCCCTCCCTCTTGCGTCTCCCTCCCACCCTCCCTATCCCACCCTTCTAGGTGGTCACAAAGCACTGAGCTGATCTTCCTGTGCTATGCAGCTACTTCCCACTAGCTATCTGTTTTACATTTGGTAGTGTGTATATGTCAATGCTTCTCTCTCACTTCGTCCCAGCTTACCCTTCCCCCTCCCTGTGTCCTCAAGTTCATTCTCTACATCTGTGTCTTTATTCATGTCCTGCCCCTAGGTTCATCAGAACCATTTTTTTTTTTTTTTAGATTCCATATATATGTGTTAGCATACAGTATTTGTTTTTCTCTTTCTGACTTACTTCACTCTGTATGACAGACTCTAGGTCCATCCACCTCACTACAAATAACTCAATTTCGTTTCTTTTTATGGCTGAGTAATATTCCATTGTATATATGTGCCACATCTTCTTCATCTATTCATCTGTCCATGGACACTTAGGTTGTTTCCATGTCCTGGCTATTGTGAATCTTGCTGCAATGAACATTGTGGTACATGACTCTTTCTGAGTTATGGTTTGCTCAGGGTATATGCCCAGTAGTGGGATTGCTGGGTCATATGGTAGTTCTATTTTTAGTTTTTTAAGGAACCTCCATACTGTTCTCCATAGTGGCTGTATCAATTTACATTCCCACCAACAGTGCAAGAGGGTTCCCTTTTTTCCACACCCTCTCCAGCATTTATTGTTTGTAGATTTTTTGATGATGGCCATTCTGACCGGTGTGAGGTGATATATCAGTGTAGTTCTGATTTGCATTTCTCTAATGACTATGCTTTCTCATGGAACAAGACTCTTGTGATGGGAAGGTAGTGGGCGCAGGATCTCTTGCATATTTCCTGGAAGGTATTCTTGGACCACCTGCCTTACCTCAGGAGGTTTCTGGGAATATATTGGGACCCGCTGATGTGCACAGGAGCACTATAAGGATGACTTCTGTTCATTGTTAGGCCTGAAATTGTTACAGAATTTCTCCAAACCTCACTGCAGAGTGTGTATTTTGTGTCCCTTAGTGACTGGTAGGTCTCTCAATCAGTACAACAAAATCAGCAAACAGACACAGGCTCTTCACTCTGGGCGCTTCATAGACCCAGACTTCAGTGAACCATAGCCATGTTAGAATGAAGCATTATTTTGCAAATAAGGACAGGTTAACCCAACACAAAAAGACAGGTTAAGTTGGCCAGGGTTACAAAAACAGTGAATGAAAGATCACAACTAATTCTCATGCTTTTTGACTTCCAGCCTACTTGACATGTACTTTGACACACATATTTCTAAAACATTTCAACAACAATCATTGTTTAAATGGCTTAATTTGATAACACTGGCCAATGCATTTGTATTTGATAGAAAGTAGATCTAGGTGCTCAAGAAACACACAGTTGAATTTTTCCTAGATACTGCAAGTGATTTTCAGAAAACTAATTTAAAAATCAGCAACAGAAGGCCTATGGTAATTTTTAAAAACTTTTTTTCATAATTTTACGTTTGACTAATCTTTTATAACATCCAAATGTATGGGCATGAGTTCATGCTGAGAGGAAAACTTTCACAAATCTAGGAACTGAGGAAGACCGTAAGGCATTCAGAAAATAAGTTAATGTTCTGAGGTGCATTAATTAATACTTTTGACTACCCTGACCAGTCAAGATCCTCAGAGACATAAACCCCAATTTCAAATCCAATTAAAATGATATCCATTATGAAATTAACCCATGTACATTCAAATCTTGAAATAAAATGGCATAGTCTCAAGACACCAATTAATCAAACATGCAAAAATATGTCAAGAAAATTATTAATCCATCTATTCTGATTTTATATCTCAAAGGTCTTCAAGCTTCTTATGTATTAGAAGTATTATATACTACATCAGTTCTTCTTCACTTCATTTAAAAGATAACCCTGAAAAAATATTTCACCATATGCTTGTTTTAGATGCAGTGAAAAAATGTTCTTTTCAAAGCATGTGGTGATATAATTAGGTGTCTCTGAATCCAGCAATGTTGGAAAGAGAACTGTATGAACTAAACTGAAACAATTTGCTCCTCTGGTGTTCCCCCCACCCCCATCATCACAGTATCTTCTCTGGGTTATCGTCGTTTTAATAAAGAAATACTATCCTAAGCACTCGAAGATGAGAAAATCTGCTGTCACCTCCCATGGCTATGGCGAATAGAATCCCAGCCTGCTCCCTCTGCCCTTTCCCTGTGTAAACCTGTGTGACTCATGTTTGCTAGTTGAGGAGTTCTGGCATCACTCCAGCATCATTGACATTGGTGTAAAGTTCTGTGGCCAGGAGCCTGCTTTTATCTATGGCTTAGCTACCTTTCTTCATCCACCCTTGGGATTATCTTCTAAATACTAATGGTGAAAGGCCTTGCATTTCTTTTACTTCAATAAAAGGGTTTGTTTTAACATACTTCTTCCTGTTTTGCTGTACTCAATCTCTAAAGAAAAGAAAAAGTTTGAAAATAGATTCTATATGATATAATGATAAGGACATTGGTTATTTGTTAGGAGAAATGGAAAGTTAAAGATTCATGTTTTGAAATCTGGGAAACAAAGCATCATGGCTTCAGATGGATTTGGGTGTGATCTTGTATACTGTTTTTTCTTCATTTTTCCAACTCATTAGCATATACGTTTACCAATGCATTAAGGGTAGTAGGATTTGTCACATTTTAAACAAATTCATGAGTATATTTGAATAATGAACCTTTCATTTTAGGACATCAGTGTTTAATATTCCACTGATTATCAGAGTCTGGATTCTTAAAAAAATTTTTTTCTTTAAAGTATCTGACTGGAATGAATAATGTGTGTTTATCTTAGGCATATGTTGTTTTCAACCAAATTCATTGCAAACTGATACGGTAAGTTTCACTAATTTTAAGTCCTATTTTTACATCATTTATAGTGAGTATTCTTGGTTTTGGTTAACAAGTGAAACTGTCAGAAAACAAATGTGGATTGTACAGCAATATACATAGAAGATAGATGCTACCGAGAGCGGTGAATCATGATCACTCAATGGATTATTTGCCTTGTTTCTTTTGTGATATTTTGGTAGGTATTGAAGAAATGAATCATTTTCTCTAGCTTTCCCAGTACAGTGACTTTCTAATCAACTTGTTGTTACCTGTATCAGGGGACAAGTACCTCCTGAGGTGAAATGCTGGCACGACGAAATCCTATTCCCTAGCACAGTGGTTTGCAAACTTGTGCATATATCAGAGTCACCTGGAGGTTTATTAAAATACAGATTACTGGGCCTCAGTCCCAGAGGCTTTGGTTCAGTAGGTCAGCAATGGGGCTGCAGTGTTTGCTTATCAAATAAGTTCCCAGGTGAAAATGACATACTGGCCTGGGAACCACATTTTGAGAATTGCTCCTATAGTACAGCTCCAAGTACCTGTCCTCTGGTCAGTCATCTCTGTGTCCCAGGGGAGATGGTGAAGTGTCCTACTGCTTATTGATCTTACATATACCATGTAAAGAGTGTGAACCTTAGTTTCCTCACCTGTAAAGTGGAATAATAATACTTAACTCATATAAGTATTTACATGAGACAACATGAGGCACTTAGCATAAAGCCTTAGAAATATGAGTTTTCAATGGTTGGCAGCTATTATTGTTAGTAATAATAATATTATCAATAAAAATACAAAGTGCCCAAATGTTAGGGATACTAAATGACTTTCTTCTAAATGGACCCCTGGTAAAATGACAGAATCTTGGATTTGGATGAGATCCCTCAGAAGAACCTTCTCTCTATCATTGCTTCATCTGTTATTTATTGAGCATTTACTAAGTGCCGGCCACTGTTCACTCTCTGATATATAGTCTTTGATATAGCAATTATTGATCCTCTGAATAAACACCTACAGGAGCAGGCTACTCAGTACTTTAGACCAGTCCCCATTCCATGTTCAGATTACTTTAATGGTTAGAAATTTGTTCCATAATGTAGTAAAATCTGCATCTCTATTAACTTCCACTCACCGAACATTGTATATTAATCTAAAAGCAACACAAAGCTCTTGTTGTCAGTATGTGGCAGTTATTATGTGGTAACTTCCTTTAAGAAGTTTGAAATAAAATTTATTCTTTGAGTGTTAAATTTAAAGAACAATACAAAAGAGGACATATAGATACATACGTAGCCACCTTACAAATGTGAGTGATTCCAGCCTACAAAAAATGGACTCTAGGTTGCAAACTCAGAAGCTCCAGAGAACAGTTAAAAACAAACAAACAAATAGTTCAGGGCCTATGAAGTGGGTAAATTTTTTAGCACCATCAATCGGGAATATTATTTTGCTGAGTGTTAGGTGAAAGTCCTATTGATAACAGGAATATACTCTCTTGAGGTAAACTAGATTATATTGTCCGTGGAGGAAAATAAAGACTTAATATTGTTATGGGTTGAATTGTGTCCCTACAAAGATGTTCAAATCCTTACGCTTGTTGGTATCTGTGAATGTGACATTATTTGGAAGTAGGTTCTTTGCAGATATAATCGAGTTAAATGAGGTCATACTGGTTTAGGGTGGGCCCTGATCAAATGACTGGTGTTCTTATAAGAAGAGGGAAATTAGGACACAGACACAGACACAAGAGAATGTCATGTGACTATGGAAGCAGAAGTTGGAATGATTCATCTATAAATCAAGGAATGCCAGTAGTCCAGACAGAGTTTTATGTAATTTACTACAAGACATACACCTTCCTCAGAACGTGACTTCCACCTGGTTGGATGAATGTCATAATAATATACAAATATATGAAATCCATATGAATGTTGATGATGTTGGTTGTGGTCATTGTACACTGTGTAATCCATATAATCCGCATAACTGTCCCTTGCCTGGCAAATTTGCTTTGCAAGAATAGCCAGAAAACAATGCATCAATCAGAAAGGTTGGTCAGCTTACCCAGGAAACAGAAGAGAGTCTCTGGGGAAATATTAACATTGCTCATCCAGTCTTTGTTCTGGGGAGTCAGATTTGCAGGTCTGTTCCTACTGTGCAATGGTAACGCAGGCTCAGTTACTCTGGTGCTGTTCAGCATCCGAATCATACTGTCACTCCTTTACATGGGTTGTATGCTCATGTGCTAATTGTCATTTGACCTCCATGACTTGAGCTGGGCAGGCAGATTGAGTGGTTGGTTCCCTGTGATTGTTCTTTCACTAAAGACCTTAAGTTTGCCTTCTGGTATCAATGTTGTTGTTGCTCTCTTGCACGGATGGAACCACTCTCTGTGTTCTGACATATCAGATTTCGTAGCTGTTGGCAGCATTCACTTCCTTGCTGGCTGTTGGACAGAGACTGCCCTCACTTCCTTGTTATATGGCCCTCTCTATACAGTAGCTCACAACATGGAAGCTTGCTTCTTCGAAGCCAGCAAGGGAGAGTCTCCTAGCATCATGGACATTCCCATATTAATGTGGGAATATTCCCACATTCTTCATATGTAATCACATGCATCCCATTACTGTTACCATATTTTATTGGTTAGAAACAGGTTCTGCCCACCGTCAAGCAGAGGGGATTATACAAGTGTGTGAATAACCAGGAAAAATGGATCATAGGGCCATCTTAGAGTCTGTGTGCCAAAACTGAATATATATCTGCTCAGCTAGAGTCTTATGTTTCCTAGCCTTCCTTGTAGCTAGGGATGGCTCTAAGTTTTGGCCAATGGGAAGATAGCAGAATTAGTGGGTGGAAGTTTTGGAATCTATTTAAAAAAGGATGTTTCTTGCCTTTCACTGCTCTTTGCCCCTTCCTATAAGTGACAATGTGAATACAGTACTAGTGAGTAGTGTTGACCATGCAGGTGAAGATAACCCTAGGAGATGATAGAGGAAGAGCATGAAACGACTGCATCCTTGGATAACCTTGTACAGCAGAGTCACTTTGCCAGCCCCGGAATGTGCACTTCTGAACTGTTACATGAGAGCAAAATAATTCTTTGTTTCCCTAACTGTGTTTTGGAGCCTCTTTGTTATAGCAACCTAACTTTTACCTATTCATAGCAGTTCATTCTCAAGATAGACTATCTCAGCATGGTGGGTCAGCTGCTTGGCACTCCCTGAATCATGGGAACCACTCACAAACCTACCTGAACTGGAGGATAGGGTACAAGACAAAGAGCAACACGTATTCACTACAACAGACTTCATAAACTTTTATTTTATGTGAGAAAGACATCACCTTAAAAGCAAACTTTTAAGTTTGTACAAGAAAGACATTACCTTAAAAACATGCTTATAGGGAACAAAAAACAAGTTTCTAATATTAACTTAATCTTCCTGACATTAAAAAATGATTTTAATAGGTAACTTCTAGTTTTCTATTGCTATGTATTAAATTGTTCCAAAATTTAGTGGCTTAAAAGAACAGGAATAATTTTAGTTTTCTCTCTCATGATTCTGGGGTAGTTGGGCTCAGCTAGGCGGTTCTTACTTGGGATGTCCATTTAGTAGTGGTCAGATAGTGACTGGGGCTAGGTCATCTCCAAACTCACTCCCTCATGTGTCTGGAGGTTGATGCTGGCTCTTGGCTGTCACCTCAGCTGGGGCTGTTGACCAGAACACCTTCATGTGGTTCTCAGTGAGGTCTTTCCTCTTCCTCCTGCTGTGGTGACTGATTCCAAGAGGGAGTATCCCAAGGGGCCCAGGTGGAAACAGTATCACCTTTTATAGCCTGTGCTCTGAAATCGAATCACTTCTGCCATAATCATAGACCTTGCCAGATTTAAGGAGAAGGGAACATGTACCCTCTCAGTGGGAGAAGTGAGCTCTCAAGGTCACATTGTAAGAGAATCGGTAATGGGAGGTCTCATGGTGGTCATGCTGGAGAGTACTATCAGTTGCAGTCAACCCTTTGGCCATAATAATTTAAATTCCTCCCTTGTGCAAAATACACTTATTCTGTCCCCTTCCACTGAGTCTCACTCTCTGATGGCATTTGCTCGAAGTCCAGGATCTTGTCATGGAAGTGAGGCTCAGGTACAGGTGCAGCTTCTTGAATGTGTTTCCTCGGGTACATCTCCTTGAGTCCCATTCCTCTCAGTTTGTAGACCTATGAACTAAAGGGACAGACTTCCTTCCTCCCGCACCCCAACATACAGCTATGGGATAGTGCCCCAAGGCTAAAACAAGAGGGACAGCCACTGATTTACAGCTTGTTTCCTGAGTCAGTACACCTGCTTGGCTCCTGGCTCCATCCACCTTCTGTGCTCTTGGTTCTGCCCTGAGTCATCCTTTAAAAAATTTTTTTTTAATAAGAAAACTTGAGTTTGCAATTGAGAAGCCTTCTCAGCCTGCTTCCTGCCTATAAAATAGTAGGGATTCAAAGTCCTCTTTTTATTTAATATTAATCTGTTCTTTTTGTTCTAAGATGGCAGTGGTTCCACCAGAATAATTCTCTTAAAAACACTGTGAGTTTGTGTGTCTTTAAACGTAATAATCCTATTTCTTGAAGCGAAACTCTTCTTTACCAGAGCTCGTGTGACACTGGTGTAGGACGACATCCTTAAGATTCTGATAGGCCCAATTATTCAACTGAGAGGATCTTCAAGGCACACTCTCAAGAGCCTTGAAAAGCTTTGGGTCTGATTGAAGGGGTCTATGAGGTACTATTTTAGATATTTCTAAAATCCTAACAAAGCATTTTAGTCGTGCCCTCGGTTTCATTTTTAGACCGTGTTTTCCTGATAGTGCACTGGATTTCATCTTTGCCCAGAAGCTACTTTTAATTTTAGAATCATTTGCTGTCTAGAGAGGCTGGAGTAAGAAATCGTTTTATTTTCAAACCCAGCAAGTCTTGGCACCTCTATATTAACAGTTCATTCTTTAGCTCTTTCCTTTTGCATTTTATCACTGGCAGGGAGAAGGAACCAGGTGGCAATTTCAGTATCCTGCCTGAAAATCTCCTTAGCTAGACCTTCTAGTTCATTAGGTACATTTTGCATTTTCCACTTTACCATAGGCAACAGTGTTGCCAAACTTTGCGCCTCTTCATGACAAGTGCACCGTTTCCTCTTGCTTCCGGTGACATTGGCCTTACTTTGCTTGAGCCCTTGCTGGCAGCCTCCTTAAGGCCCTCAGGTGCCACTAACGCGTTCATGGAGGTTCTTTAGTTTTCCACCAACAGTCTCCTCAGTGTTCTTCCATTTTCTGCTCACAACCTGGTCCCATAGACAATGCTGCATGTCTTAGGATTTTGTTAACGACAGCATCCCAGTTCCGGGAGCCAGAATCCTTCTTAACTATCTACTGTTAGGAAACAAATCACTCCAAGGCATAATGGCTTAAAACAACAACAGTCTGTTCATTATTACCTCCTGTGGTGGTGGGGTAGACTGGGCTCAGTTAGGCATTTCTCACTTGAGATCAATCTTGCGATGGCAGTCAGATGGTGGCTAGGGCTGGGACTTCAGCTCAGGCTATTTTTGTTGCCATGTTGAAAAATACAATCTGACACACTAGCTGTATCAGAAGAGTTTAAAATGTAAATCCTGTAGAGAAACCCTCACTGATTAATTAAAACAGGAAAGAAAACAGAAAAGAACTCACTGAGAGTATATTGTATAAATTATAGTACTGATGGACTGGCAGGAAAACCAGCCTCAGAAAATTCGAACCAAAAAGCCAGTAGAAGGTAATGACAAGGTTGCACTGGATGAAGGATGGAAGAGGAGAAGGACATAATCATTTGAGGAGCAGAATCTACCTGGTCTCTTACCCTGAAATATGGAGGTGATAGGAGGGTGCTCCTACTTTGGACAAGGTTTGATGTGTGTTAGTAGCGTCATGATTTCCTTGTATTTACATTTTGATTTTGTTCTCCTTTCATTGTAATAACCACCCTATAATCTCCCAATGTTAAAATCTACTCATCCTTAAAAAGTCAGCTCCAATGCCAATATTCCCTAATGCTTTGCTGGGTTTGCCAAGCAGAATTGATTTCTTTCTCTTCTAACTCATAGTGCACTTTCCTCTTCTCTTATGAAACTTATTGCAAGATGTCTAGTATTAAAGTATGTGTTAAACTGCCTTATCAACCTAACCATATGTAAGTACCTTGAAGGCAAAGGCCTTGGCTTAGTTTTTTTTATGTCCTAGCGTATCTTAAAGCAACAGGTGCTCAGACATATTTGAGCATAATGAGGCTGGGTACCAAGGTAGAGATTTTGTAAATAGCTTAGCAATAAGTTCTGCATGAATATTTCCTGTTTATTGATTAAAAAGCCCATAAAGATCATTCTGTTCCCTTAATGTGTCATTAATTAAAAGCTTTCAGAAGATCAGACATATGCAGAAACTTTTTTTTTAAATTTAAATATACTTTGAGATTAATGATTGATATTGCCTCGGAATATTGAATAAGATAAAGCAGCAAAATCTCTCCAAGTAATTAGTTTCCTTATCTATAATTTTAACCAATGACTCAAAGTGATTTTTGTTTTTGTTATTAGGTACGTGCTTTCAGTGGATTACAAATAGCTTTGCTTTAGATCAGATACATTTTTTTCATCAGTTAAATGTGGATATGCTTGTAATTTTTAGATTGATTAAATTATTATGGTTGAGAACCTCTATTTTTACCTTTATGCCATTTTAGTGCTCAGCCAAAGCAGAAAAGTGAACATGTGCAAAATCAGATTTCAACCAAATAAAAGTGTATGTACAATGGAAGCTTAAAAATTTGAGTGTGGTAACCATCCTTCAAGATGGCCCTCAAATATCCTCACCTCTGGTATTGAAGCCCTTGTGTAGTCCCCTCCCATATTAAGCTGGGTTTGGTTTGTGTGACTGTTAGCATATGGCAGAAGTGATGGCGTGTGACTCCCAAAGGTAGGTTGTAAAAAACTGTGCCTCTTCTGCCTTGTGCTCTTGGATCAGGCATTGGGGAATCCAGCTCTCATGTCATGAGGACATTCAAGGAGCTTTCTAGAGTTTCACATCAAAGGGACTGATACCTCTTGTCAAAAGGGTTAGCACCAACTTGCCAGTCACCTGAGTGAATCATCTTGGAAGCAGATCCTCCCGCCGCAGTCAAATCATAAGATGCTAACAGTGCTGGCACCTAAACTGCAACCTCATGAGAGATCTTGAGCTGTAACTGCCCAGCCAAGCCACTTCTGATTTCCTGACCCACTGGAACCTTGAGATAGGAAGTTATTATTGTGTTTTAAGCCATTACGTTTTGGGAGTAACTTGTTACACAGCGTATAACTAATACAAAGACATGTTTGTTCAACATACAATATGCAAATATAAAGCAAATAAATACCTGTAGAGACTGAGGACATTGTAAAGATTTCTTTAATTAGATAACCATACAGCTCACAGTGCAGATATTTTTACAGTAAGTAGTATAGTTGTCAAGAACTAAGTAGAGAATGTGTTGGACACAGATTTGGCAAGGAAATTATTGTTTTTTGCTGTATGATGACTTGAAGATGGGTACCATACCGTACATATGTTCAACTGTGACAGCTAAAGTTATTTCTCCATTAGACTTTTGCAACAGGTTCTACCAATATGTATTAAGCATATAGCTCTATTGGTAAGAAACATATGTTCATTTATAGATAAAAATATTTTCAGAAAGTATCATCTTATTATTTTTGAAAGTTCAGCATCATAGCAAATAATGCATGGGTTTTGTGACATTGCTGGATGCCTCTCATATGGGGAGCTGAGCCTGCACACACGTGGTAATGCACGCATCACCACATATTCACTAATGAAGCAAGGTAAAGAAACAGAGAAACTTTCATTCCCTCAACATGCAGCTGGTGTGTGATGCCAGATGTAAAATCATTGATGCTCTTGCCAAGTTCTCAGGAATATGTCATGATTTATTTAAACTCAGTCAAGAATACATTGATTTAAAAAAAATAGTCAAATTCAAGGAGACTGATTAGTAGGTGAATAGAAATATATCTTTTAAAATAAAATATTGGCTGTCTATTAAATATGAAATTCTTATTTACATCTTTCATTCTTTCTTTGTGGGTTATTGTGGTTTTTCTCTGAAGAAAGAGTTAATGACTTTACTTTCTAATCCCTCAACTCCTACAGAATTACTTTATAATGAGGCATATAAACTCACTAGAGCTGTAATTGAAAAAAAAATCGTTATTTTGAAACAAATGTTACAGATGCCTATCCAAAATGGATAGTAAATGGCATATCTTCTTTTAATAGTCTCAAGCATTTCCTTTGATACTTTGTAATTTGTGATTAGAATTGATTATAATAGAGACCAAGCTGTAGGGTTTCTTCCAGAGCTGCTGTCTCTGCCATCTGCAGTATCAGGACATGAAGCACTACAAGAGTTAGAGATTTTTTTGCCCCAGAGGAAACTTTTTATCTGGCAATAGGAACTGCAGGCATTCTGGGTGACTTGTCACAATCAGGGGCAGCTATGATCTAGCACTATTGGAAAAGGGAACTAACTTTATCGAGCTTCTGCCCTGTGCCAGGCACTCTGGTATCTCACTCCATTCTCAAAACAATCTTATGTTTCAGTAGCACAACTTCCCTTTCTTCTTACCATGGCAAAAAAGTGGTAAAAATATGGACATTTAAAAAAAATTGTGGCAAAATCTACGTAACATGAAATATACAATTTTAATCATTTTTAAGGGTGCAGTTCACTCAGTTTGGCAGCATTAAGTGCGTTCACACTGTTGTGCAACCATCAACACCATCCATCTCCAGAATCAAGGAGCCCTTCTCCTCTTAAGGAAAAATTACCCAGGAAAGGAACAGTGTTAAAAACTATATTAATGTAAGAGACTACTACAAGCAACTCTATGCCAATAAAATGGAAAACCTGGAAGAAATGGACCAAGTCTTAGAAAGGTATAACCTTCCAAGACTGAACCAGGAAGAAATGGAAAATATGAACAGGCCAAACACAAGTAATGAAACTGTGATTAAAAATCTTCCAGCAAACAAAAGTCCAGGACCAGATGGCTTCACAGGTGAATTCTATCAAACATTTAGAGAAGAGCTAACACTGATCCTTCTTAAACTCTTCCAAAATATTGCAGAGGAAGAAACACTCCCAAACTCATTCTACGAGACCACTTGATACCAAAACCAGACAAAAATACTACAAAAAAAGAAAATTACAGACCAATATCACTGATGAATATAGATGCAAAAATCCTCAACAATGTACAAGCAAACATAACCCAACAGCACATTAAAAGGATCATGCACCATGATCAAGTGGGATTTATCCCAGGGATGCAAGGATTCTTCAGTATACACAAATCAATCAATGTGATACACCATATTAACAAATTGAAGAATAAAAACCATATGATCATCTCAATAGATGCAGAAAAAGCTTTTGACAAAATTCAACACCGATTTATGATAAAAACTCTCCAGAAAGTGGGCATAGAGGGAACCTACCTCAACATAATAAAGGCCGTATATGACAAACCCACAGCAAACATCATTCTCAATGGTGAGAAATGGAAAGCATTTCCTCTAAGATCAGGAACAAGACAAAGATGTCCACTCTCACCACTATTATTCAACATAGTTTTGGAAGTACTAGCCACGGCAATCAGAGAAGAAGAAGAAATAAATAGAATCCAAATTGGAAAAGAAGGAGTAAAACTGTCGCTGTTTGCAGATGACATGATACTCTACATAGAGAATCCTAAAGATGCCACCAGAAAACTACTAGAGCTAATCAATGAATCTGGTAAATTTGCAGGATACAAAATTAATGCACAGAAATCTCTTGCGTTCCTATACACTAACAACAAAAGATCAGAAAGTGAAATTAAGGAAACAATCCCATTCACCACTGCAACAAAAAGAATAAAATACCTAGGAATAAGCCTACTTAAGAAGGTAAAAGACCTGTATGCAGAAAACTGTAAGACACTGATGAAGGAAGTCAAAGATGACACAAACAGATGGAGAGATATACCATGTTCTTGGATTGGAAGGCTCAATATTGTGAAAATGACTATACTACCCAGAGCAATCTACAGATTCAATGCAATCTCTATCAAATTACCAATGGCATTTTTTACAAAACTGGAACAAAACATCTTAAAATTTGTATGGAGACACAAAAGACCCTGCATAGCCAAAGCAGTCTTGAGGGGAAAAAAAATAAAAAATGGAGCTGGAGGAATCAGACTCCCTGACTTCACACTATAGTACAAAGCTACAGTAATCAAGACAATATTGTACTGGCACAAAAACAGAAATATAGATCAATGGAACAGGATAGAAAGCCCAGAGATAAACCCATGCAGCTATGGTTGACTAATCTATGACAAAGGAGGCCAGGATATACCATGGAGAAAAGACAGTCTCTTTAGTAAGTTGTGCTGGGAAAACTGGACAGCTACATGTAAAAGAATGAAATTAGAATGCTCCTTAACACCGTACACAAAAATAAACTCAAAATGTATTAAAGACGTAAATGTAAGACTATACACTATAAAACTCTTAGAGGAAAACATAGGGAGAGCACTCTTTGACATTCACAGCAAGATCTTTTTCGACCCACCTCCCACAGTAATGGAAATAAAACCAAAAATAAACAAATGGGACCTAATGAAACTTAAAAGCTTTTGCAAAGCAAAGGAAACTACAAACAAGATGAAAAGACAACCCTCAGAATGGGAGAAAATATTTGCAAACAAATCAACGGACAAAGGATTAATCTCCAAAATATATAAATAGCTTATGCAGCTCAATATCAAAAAAACAAACAACCCAATCAAAAAATGGGCAGAAGACCTAAATAGATGTTTCTCCAAAGAAGACATACTGATGGCTAAGAGACACATGAAAAGCTGCTCAACATCACTAATTATTAGAGAAATGCAAAGCAAAACTACAATGAGGTATCACCTCACACCAGTTATAATGGACATCATCAGAAGATCTACAAACAACAAATGTTGGAGAGGTTGTGGAGCAAAGGGAACCCTCTTGCACTGTTGGTGGGAATGTAAATTGATAGAGCTGCTATGGAGAACAGTATGGAGGGTCCTTAAAAAACTAAAAATAGAATTACCATATGACCCAGCAATCCCACTACTGGGCATATATCCAGAGAAAACCATAATTCAAAAAGACATATGCACCCCAATGTTCATTGCAGCACTATTTACAATAGCCAGGTCATGGCAGCACCTAAATGCCCATTACAGATGAATGGATAAAGATGTGGTACATATATACAATGGAATATTACTCAGCCATAAAAAGGAATGAAATTGGGTCATTTGTAGAGACATGGGTGGACCTAGAGACTGTCATACAGAGTGAAGTAAGTTAGAAAGAGAAAAACAGATATCGTCTATTAACGCATATATGTGGAATCTAGGAAAATGGTACAGATGAACTGGTTTGCAAGGCAGAAATAGACACAGATGTAGAGAACAGACGTATGGACACCAAGGGGGGAAAGCAGGGGTTGGTGGTGGTGGGATGAATTGGGAGATTGAGATTGACATATATACACTAATATGTATAAAATAGCTAACTAATAAAAAAATATCATGGAGGGGCTTCCCTGGTGGCGCAGTGGTTGAGAGTCTGCCTGCCGATGCAGGGGACATGGGTTCGTGCCTCGGTCTGGGAAGATCCCACATGCCGTGGAGCGGCTGGGCCCGTGAGCTGAGCCTGCACATCCGGAGCCTGTGCTCCGCAACGGGAGAGGTCACAACAGTGAGAGGCCCGCGTACTGAAAAAAAAAAACAAAAAAACAAACAAACAAAAAAACTATATATACATATATATATATATATATATATATATCATGGAGAAAAATCCCCCCCCCCACCAAAAAAGCTATATTAATGTATCTTAGGTTTATTTAACCTTATAGCAGCCCAGTCAATATTTTGGTACCTACAAGAAACAAGATATCATACTAAGCTGTTTAGAGGATATACAGGCTAACGAGGTGAAAGCCCCACTCTCCAGTGTAGATTGGAATTCTGTAGTCTGGCCTTGATTCCTTTAGGAACTTCATTCATTTGACAAGTCTAGAATATTTTCTCCATGCCAGGAGCTCTGCTTGGCATTGATATGTAGTGGAGCATAGTTGCAGCCGCCTTGGAACTACATTCAAATCATTGTCAGTGTGGCCCTCATCTGTTCCTCCTCAGCTTTTGCGAAGGGAGTTGGAGGGGTAATCCCGAAACTATGCAGAAGTAGTAACAGCAGCCTTTTGTTATATATTTATTTATACAAAGCACTTTATAAATAGCTATAGTCTTTTTGAATTCCTACAACAACCCTAAAAAGTAAGTACATTTATCATTTTTATTTTAGAGATGAGGAATTCTAAGCACACATATGTTAAATAAGGCCTATAGTCACACAGTGGTAGGACTGGGGTATAAGCTCAGGTCATCTTATTCTAGAAGCTAGATGTTTAACCCTACCCCAGACTGCCTCTGTTATGTGACCTTCATGGAGCTCCTAAATTAATTGTTCAAAACAAATCACTCTTCAAGGGAGGAGTCTGGAGGGAGGGGCAAACAGAGGCTAGGAGAATTACTCTAGGGGATCTCCCTCCAAGTGGAAGGATTTCCTACCACAAAACAACAAGGCTAGCCCAAAGCTCCTCTGTGGAAATCAGAAATAGGTAAACCTTCCTCCCAGAAGATTTCAGTTATAAAATTTCCTGCAGGAAAATTTTCCATTAAAAAATACACAAATTTGTGATAACTGTGATGTGGGTAACACATTTTGCTGTTGTATAATGCATAACTGACACAACCATATGTGGTAGCCTTGTCCCCTAACACCCTGTTGTGGGCTGAATTTTGTCCCCCCCCACCCAATTTTTATGTTGAAATCTCATCTCTCAGTACCTCAGAATATAACTGTATTTGAAAATAAGGTTTTTTAAAAGAGGTGATTACCTTAAAATGAGGCCTTTAGGGTGTGGTCCTAATCCAACTTGGTGTCCTCATAAGAAAAGGTAATGCCAGGGGCGACATGCACAGAGGAAAAACCATGCTAAGAGATTGCAGGAGGGTGGCCATCTGCAAGCCAAGGAGGGAGGCCTCAGAGGAAACCAATCCTGCCCAAACCTTGAACTTGGACTTCCAGCCTCTGAAACTGTGGGAAAAAGAAATTCTCTTGTTTAAGACACCAGTCTGAGGTGTTCTGTTATGGCAGCCCCCGAAAACTACTATGCATCTGTAACATTTTCAACTGACTAATTTAAAGCGTGGGTATGGATATGCCATGATGGGCATTGAAAGAGAGAGAGAGAGAGAGAGAGAGAAAGAAGAGGGGAAGGGAATGAAAGAAATATCTATACTGGGGTAGAGAACCCTCAGCATCTTAAAAATTTGATGTTTCTAATTCTTCACCTGGTAGTGTATTACCTTGCTTTTGTAGCATCAATGACAATTATTTATTTGTGTACTTATTTGAATAATTTTCCCCCACTATGCTTTATGCTTCATAAGAGACCTTCCTTGTGTCCTCAGCATCTACATAGTGAATGGCATATACTAAGTGATCAATTAATATTTGTTGGGTTAAAGAATGAAGGAAGCAATGAGTGTATCTCTGAACTTGTGAATGTTTTCAATCAGATTATTACCTGATTAATGGTGATACATACATCCAAGAAAAATGAAAATATAATAATTATACAGAATAATAATACATTTTTTTCCCAGTTAAAATAACTAAAGTATACCCAGAAGTAAAATATGGCTTCATTAGAGTACTTTTGCTTAAAAGATTTATTTTTATTTGATGACATACAAACCTGAGGTCTGGACCATTTTCTGTCTTTAGAAGTCCCATGACTTTTCTTAATGCACTAGGTTCAATATGCCAGCCAAATTCTAGTAATTATGTGTTTCCTTTGCAGAATTCCCAAAGAGTATGGATTTGGAAGATAATTCTTTTCTTTCCCCTGTTGACCATTATGGCAATTTATTGAAACCACCAATGTGTAATGCAGCTGGTAGAAAATATCAACTTGAGCCACAGCCATAGTTATGTTCGTTGGTTCAACAACCCCCCACAAGTTACTGAAACAATTATCTGATTTATGAGAGTTTGAACTCAAGGGTAGACTGGCTTGATGGTTAAAATGATGAAGAATAAAAAAAGAGGTAAAAACTTGAAATTCCTATAGAACCTCTTTAGCTGGTCTTTTCAAACTCCTATTTATTCATGTACCAGTGATAAGAATTTTACACTTATTATATCATTTATTTTAATTATTACTTCACCTTGTACAGTTGGTACAATTATTGGCCCACTTTTTTAGATGAAGTAACTAACTGTAGTTGGGTGAGTTAAGCGACTTGCTCAAGGTGACCCAGCTATCACTAGAATCCAGACTTTTCTTTTCTTTTTTGACTGGTAAAAAAATATTACATTTATTATAGGTGATGTATAAAATATATAAGGTATTAAGAACAAAATAAAAAAATCAACAATAACCCCCAAAGCCAGAAATAACCGTGATTGACATTTTGGTGAATGTCTTTCCAGTGTTTATCTTCCATGATTATGTGTGTCTTGTAAAATGTTATAATATTATATACAGTATTTTTTAACCTGCTTCTAAAATTTTTTATATTATTTCACTGAATACATTTATACAGCATCACTTTTAGTGATTATATACTATTCTAATTTATTAATGAATTATATTTTACTTTACCAATCTTTTACTTTTAGACATTTAGTCTATAGTTACTTTGCTATTAAAAATATTGTGATTAGGGAATTCCCTGGCGGTCCAATGGTTAGGACTTGGTGCTTCCACTGAAGGCGGCATGGGTTCCGTCCCTGGTCCGGGAATTAAGATCCCACATGCCCACAGTGCTACCAAAAAAAAAAAATTGTTACTAAATCTTTGAACACAAAGTTAGTTGTATTAACATTAAATTGCTAAAATAAAAAAAAATTTAGCATCTTTATTGGAGTATAATTGCTTTACAGTGGTGTGTTAGTTTCTGCTATATAACAAAGTGAATTAGCTGTAAGTATACATATATCCCCATATCCCCTCCCTCTTGCATCTCCCTCCCACTCTCCCTATCCCACCCCTCTAGGTGGTCACAAAGCACTGGGCTGATCTCCCTGTGCAATGCAGCTGCTTCCCACTAGCTATCTATTTTACATTTGGTAGTGTATATATGTCCATGCCACTCTCTCACTTCGTCCCAGCTTACCCTTCATCCTCCCTGTATTAAAATTTGAAATTTTATGTAATTCACATTGTCCATCTCTAAATTCTATAGAAAAAATAGTTTTCTCTGAATTCATGGACTTCTTATGGAAGGAAAAGTTCAATTTTTCTCTGTTTACTTAATCTCCTTGCACTAACAGTGTCTTCCCTAAGAACTAGTGAGCAGGGAAGTCTTCCCTAAAGAAGACTGACTCTGTGGCAAGGGTTCCAAAGTGCAGGTGAACTTGACATAGATGGGAAATTGTCGCAGAAAAGCAAGATGAGGCCAGAGTGCAAATAGGCAAAGTCAAGTTTCTGTTCTATTATAAATTAGGGGAAATCATTTTTCTTTTTACTATCTACTATTGTACAATTTTAAAGTACAAGTTTTTTCTTTTTAATTTTTTTTTTTTAATTTTGGGGAGCCACAAAAATTTATGTTGCAAACAAAAGCCTTTCTGTAAAGGAATAGATTGTTATTTTTGTGCACTTTTTGGTAGTGCATTATAGTAAATATTCAAGAACTATTTTTTGCTTGGAATGCAAACTATTTTCAGTAGAAACTACCAACTGAAATTTTATCCTACTTGATTTACTTGACCTAATAAATGATCCTTAAAATATAAAATTTAGGGGCTTCCCTGGTGGCACAGTGGTTGAGAGTCCACCTGCCGATGCAGGGGACACGGGTTCGTGCCCCGGTCCGGGAAGATCCCACATGCTGCGGAGCGGCTGGGCCTGTGAGCCATGGGCGCTGAGCCTGCGCGTCCAGAGCCTGTGCTCCGCAACGGGAGAGGCCACAACAGTGAGAGGCCCGCGTACTGCAAAAAAAAAAAATTAAAAAAAAAAAATATATAAAATTTAACTCCAAATAATATCTGTGTTTAATATGTTATTATTAAACATCAGCTTATCATTTTATTACTATTATTATAAATTTATTTATTTATCTATTTATTTTTGGTTGCATTGGTTCTTCGTTGCTGTGCGCCAGCTTTCTCTAGTTGCGGCAAGCGGGGGCTATGCTTCATTGAGGTGCCCAGGCTTCTTGTTGTGGTGGCTTCTGTGGTTGTGGAGCACGGACTTCAGTAATTGTGGCACATGGGCTCCATAGTTGTAGCTCATTGTCTCTAGAGTGCAGGCTCAGTAGTTGTAGCGCACGGGCTTAGTTGCTCCACAGCATGTGGGATCTTCCTGGACCAGGGCTCGAACCTGTGTCCCCTGCATTGGCAGGTGGATTCTTAACCACTGCGCCACCAGGGAAGCCCTGTTATTACTATTATTGAACATCAATTGTTTTGCTAGGTTGAGGTGTGCAGTTTTTTTTTTTTTTCTTTTTTTAAAGAATGATAGCTTAATGTGGAATCTATCTCAGCTCTCAGACTATGAACTACATACACAACACCTTTTTCCATGGAAGCTAATGGAGTTATTTATTTATTTATTTTAAACATTTTACCCCTTTATTTTAAAAATTTTTTTCAGTTACACACACACACACACACACACACACATATATATACACACATCCATTCTTTTTCAGATTCCTTTCCCATATTGGTTATTACAGAATACTGAGTAGAGTTCCATGTGCTATACAGTAGGTCCTTGTTGATTATCTATTTTATGTGTAGTAGTATGTATATGTTAATCCCAAACTCCTAATTTATCCCTCCCCCACCACCTTTCCCCTTTGGTAACCATAAGTTTGTTTTTAAAGTCTGTGAGTCTGTTTCTGCTTTGTAAATAAGTTCATTTGTATCATCGTTTTAGTTTCGCATATAAGTGATAGCATATGATACTTGTCTTTCTCTGTCTGACTTACTTCACTTAGTTTGATAATCTCTAGGTCCATCCATGTTGCTGCAAATGGCATTATTTCATTCTTTTTTTATGGCTGAGTAACATTCCATTGTATATATGTACCACATCTTTATCCATTCATCTGTCGATGGGCATTTAGGTTGCTTCCATGTCCTGGCTATTGTAAGTAGTGCTGCAATGAACATTGGGGTGCATGTGTCTTTTTGAATTATGGTTTTCTCTGGATATATGCCCAGGAGTGGGATTGCTGGATCATATGGTAGTTCTATATTTAGTTTTTTAAGGAACCTCCATACTGTTCTCCATAGTGGCTGTATCAATTTACATTCCCACCAACAGTGTAGGAGGGTTCCCTTTTCTCCACACCTTCTCCAGCATTTATTGTTTGTAGAATTTTTGATGATGGCCATTCTGACCAGTGTGAGGTGATACCTCATTGTAGTTTTGATTTGCATTTCTCTAATAATTAGTGATGTTGAGCATCTTTTCATGTGCTTTTTGGCCATCTGTATGCCTTCTTTGGAGAAATGTCTATTTAGATCTTTTGCCCATTTTTTTGATTAACCTGTTTCTTTTTTTGATATTGAGCTGCATGAGATGTTTGTATATCTTGGAGATTAATCCCTTGCTGGTCGGTTCACTTGCAAATATTTTCTCCCATTCTGTGGGTTGTCTTTTCGTCTTGTTTATAGTTTCCTTTGCTGTGCAAAAGCTTTTAAGTTTAATTAGGTTCCATTTGTTTATTTTTGTTTTTATTTTCATTACTCTAAGAGGTGAGAGTTTTAGTTTGAAAACATTTAAAATATATGTTCTTGGGTCTCAGATCATATATTTTTTTAAAAGTTGAAGTATAGTTGCTGTACAGTAATATGTAAGTTATAGGTGTACACTATAGTGATTCACAGATTTTAAAGTTTATAATCCATTTATAGTTATAAAATATTGGCTATATTCCCTGTGTTGTACAGTATATCCTTGGAGTTTATTTTATACCTTATAGTTTGAACCTCTTAGTCCCCTACCTCTATATTGTCCCTCCCCACTTCCCTCTCCCTGCTGGTAACCACTAGTTTGTTCTCTATAACAGACCATATCTTTTGAATCAGAATATCTGAGCAAGCATCACAGGTAATTCTGTGTCATTCTAAAGCTTGAAAACCTCTGTTTTTAGAAACAATATATCTGGAGTAGTCATTTTTTTCTGCATTTATTCACATAAAATAGTTTCTGAACACTCAGTATATGAGGGTATGAGGGGAACTATTTGAGGCACTGAGGGGATAAGAAGACAAATTAGACATACTCCTTCCTTGCAAGAGCAGAGACCTTAGCAGGGAAAGAAGATCCTTGAATAAAAACAACAATTACAATACAAAGCAATATGTTTTCCTATCAAATTACAGCAAATAAAGGCTCTAAGAGAGAACAGGAAAAACTTCTGATGGGGGATCTGTGGAAATGTGATGTGAGACTTAAGGTGTGGAGGACATCTGAGCTGATGCCAAAACGTGTGTGTGTGTGTGTGTGTGTGTGTGTGTGTGTGCGTGCGCGCGCGCTTAGGGGTGGTTGGAATGTGCTGGGGCTGGGGAGATTGTAGTACAGGAAAAGGAAGTGGCAGGAGTTAAGGCAGTAGTGTGTGGTACCAGGAGGAGGATTATAGTCAGCATGACTGGTACCCAGAAAAATAGGAGGTAAAACTAAAAGGCAGTTTAGGATGCATTTGGAAGTAGCTTGGAATATCTTTGTATAGCAGACAGGGGAAAATCACAAAATACTTCTGATAAAAATAGTGACCCAATCAAGGCAGAGCCCAAACTCAAAGCTGAAGCTACCTGCCAGATGGATTGTTTGGAAGAGTCAAGGGGCTATAGTCAGGGAGCCAAGTGTGAGGTCAAAACCAAATTAGAGATGAAGCAATGGGAAAAGAAAGCAGCAGAGAGCTGCAAAAAAGTGCTGAACAAAAAACCGTTCCGACTTGGTGTTTAATTAGATATGATGAGGGTGGGTGAGGAATGAGGCAAGATGACTCATGTTTGGAGCTTGAGAGAACAAGTGTACCCTTAACAAACAAGGAAGTCAGCAGAAGCTGGTACTTGGGGAAGTTTAATTTTAGAAATTTAAAGTTTGAGGTGCTTCCTGGGTATCCAGATTTAAACCTTTTATTGCCAAAGCTAACAGGCAATTCTATTCCATTACCAGAGAGTCCTGCTGTTAACCAATCACCTATCTTACTTTTTCCATTGGGTTCCCTACCTTCTCCCCCAGGGTTCTTTAAATCCTTCTTGCACCGGCAATGTCAGGTCTTTTCTGTACATTCTTGGACTAAGACACTGGAGAATCTGCAAGACATATAAACATTTTTTTCTTGTTAATATTGATTAGTTCCCATACTAAAATGTCAAGGGGTCACTATGGCAGCCCATGATGGTTCTTTTCTCTAGGTCTTACTAAAGATGCCTTCTATACTAGCAGGAAAGCCATGAAGAAAGGACAGAGTGAATCATGGGGAAAGAATATTCCATCTCACCACCCAGTACAATTATATAGTTATATGAGTGGAATCGGAACTCTTGGAGAGGTCAGGGTTAGAAAGAGAGATTGATTGATTTGGGAGTTTTTTGAATGAAATTGAGTAGGAAAGCAGAGAAGCAGTAGATTTTCTGAGTGTATGCTTTAGCAAGTTCTGTTTTACAATTCACATTTTGTTGGTGACTGGCTCTCTTCTAAAATAGATCACACTGTCCTCGGGCACAGTGAGTCATTTCACGTTATTGTCTTCCTCAGTTCTACTCTGCATTTGTCCCTTATCAGCTTGCTCTCATCTCTAACCCTTTGCCAGTGTTTCTGTCTAAGCATTTCTCCTATCTCCACTAAGGTCAGAGAAAAGGGAAATACACTGAAATCACCATCCCATCAACAGGGTCTATGGAGTAACTTGGTTGCGCTTCGCATCATTCTGGGTCTTTCAGTCATATCATATGAGTGAATGAAGTTAGTTTAAAAAGGCTTACCTTTATATG
Source organism: Delphinus delphis (assembly GCF_949987515.2). Classification (NCBI taxonomy): domain Eukaryota; kingdom Metazoa; phylum Chordata; class Mammalia; order Artiodactyla; family Delphinidae; genus Delphinus; species Delphinus delphis. Next base: position 100,095,119 of record NC_082685.1, on the reverse strand, counting down.
ACAATTGTTAAAAGTTGAAACGAGTTATCTAGAGAGGTCGTATAGTCTAAACATGGAAGAAATGGTTAGAGTGGGTACTGCCCGGTAATTGATAGTGGAACACAATGTCATATATATTCTTGGGATAATATAAATATATTTTCAATTATATTTCTTGCTGACATGTGGGTCGATTGTTTTCCACTTCTTTCCACACTTGGGTAAGCAGAACCCTTATCATTGAGCTTGCATCAAGTTTTATATATGATTACTTTATATCTGCCACATCTTCCATATTGGCTCATGTGTTGCCCAATGCAATAGGAAATTCTGTTCTTTCACTTAAAGCTTCTTTTTTCAGTCATTGTGGAATAAAGTAATCAGTGCTGAATCATGTTCTTTAAATGAGACTGATAAATATTTTTTTTCCTATACACAGTGGATATTAAGCAAATGACAACCTTTTTACTTGCATTAAGAGAGAAAGAAGAAGCAGTGTCCTACTTCAGCAGGAGGTACTTTTGTTTTGTGTAACTAAGGCATTTCCAATTTAGGGAATAGCAGTAGGTCAAGGTCCAGGGAGGAGGTCAGTGAAAGACTAATAAAATGTATTTTCTCTTTTTCTGTACGTTTCTCTGACTAGAACAGAAACTGACCTTTACAGGATGTTTGGGTGAAGGTAAGGCTAATTTGAGGTAAATCTACTTTTTAAGTACCACAGTCTCACCTCCCTCTAGCTGGAGCCCCAGCCCCTGAGGGCAGAGTTCTTGCCAGCTTCTTCTCTTGGACTGTCCCCTCCGATAGCTCCTATCCTAACCCTGGCCCCTGCTGTTTTCCTTGGTGCCTCTGATGGAAGTAGCAAAAGCACCTGGTACATGCTGGACATGGGGGATGTATTTGGGGGCAGTATTTTTCCTCTTTAGCATCTCTATTCTAACTACTCTCTTTGGGTGTAGCTTCACTCTAATTATAGTGAACACTAAACAAAGTGAACTTCAGTCCAGGGACTTTTCAGTTCCTCAATTTGAGAGAGAGAAAAGTTTTGCAAATAATTTCTTCACTTACTGCTTTTCATTCTGCTTTGTGGGATACATCTAGTTAATTGATTAATCATCTAATTACTGTTGTCAGGATAGCAGACAAGTAAAATCTCTAAGCTTATTTACTATCTAAAAGTGGGCATAGACACACTTTAATTTTAGGTTTGTTCTGAGGATTAAATAAGATCATGCATAATACCTAGAACATATATTTGATAAAAGAATCGATTCAGTTCAATTTACCACCAGTATTGTGATGTGCTAAATCCACTGTTAATTCTGATTCAGAGTTTTGAGAATGGCTCAAATAATTTTATATTGACTTACTATAATAGCAACCACTTATTTGAGTGCTTACTATGTGTGAGGCTCTGTGTTAAACACCAATATTAACCTGTTAAATTTTCACTACAACACCAGGAGGTAAGTCCCATTATCTCTGTTTTATGAAGCTTGGGTAGAAGTAGCTTGCCTAGTGGCAGCTTCTTAAAGTCTGTTTGACACCTAGGTCTGTACCCCTAGCTATAATATACTGCCTCCCTGTGACCATCTTCTAAATACTGGTGTCATATTTTGAAAGTACAATACTCAAACTTGAGCAGCTGTTCTTCTGTAATGATTGTGAAGTTGACTCAGGTAGGAAAGTGTTGCAATTAAAGTGAAAAAAGACTATGGACTTGGAACTCTATGATGGTGTATGCCGTGGATCAGGTCAGCTGGGGTCAGCATCTCTTTCCTTCTAGAACATTGGCTAAGAACCGGGCTCTAGAATCATATTTCCTGGGTTGTATCCCAGCTCTGCCACTTAGTAGCTTTGTGACCTAGGGCAAGCTCAGCTTTCTGAGCCTCAGTTTTCTCATCCATAAAATGGGGATAAAATTACTCACCTCACAGAGTTGTTGTGAAAATTAAATCAGTTAATACATATAGTTTCCTTAAAATAGTGGCTGACACTTGGTGAGCACTACTAGGTATTATTAATGTTTCTATGTCCTTCACTTTATATCTCCCTTCTGGCTGCCTTTCTGTGTGCATACTTGCACTCTTGCTAAGAAAGGCATAGATTTACTTAAAAATGTTGTGATGCCTGTTCCTATGATCATAATCTGCTTTTGTAGTTTTTAGTAAATTATATAAAGAGAAAAGTTGATTGTTACTCTTAATAGTAGCAATTATTGCTTAAGAATTAATGAGATTAATAATCTTTTATGTGTTTAATTCTGACTTCAAATTTATGAAATTGGAACCTGTTTAAAATCAATATTAACAAAAGCCAAAAATATTAAGTGACCCAATTGGCCTTATCTTTAGTCATCATTTCAGATTAGAAGCAAAAGTGAATTTAAAATATGTGGCTATATAGAATCTTTCCTATTTTTGTACATGCTTTGTGAGTGAGGTGCATGGTTAGATATCTTAGCCTTTTTGCCCAGCTCAAGGAAGAGTTAATGAAGTAAAGTTATGTAAAGTGCATCGAACTCCTCAGGAGAGAAGTCTTATATTAATACCTGCCTCACAGTGATGTTCTCAGACTTAATGACAGAAAGTTTGTAAATTGCCTTGGTACTCCCAGTAACATCTTGATGAAGCATCATTTTGTTTTATTGCAAGGAGCTCTAAGTTACACAGAATGCAAGTTAAGGGGGAAATAATATCCCAGTCTTTATTTTACAATCAGAAGTACGTAAAATAAAAAGGAAACATTTTGTTTTAGTTGTGAGTGGTAGAGTCGATCATTTTTATATTAGCTCTTTCCATTACTTTTGGGAGGGGGAGGAATTTATAATACACAGTTTAATCAGGCACTCATCATTAAAGTATACAATGGCAGAAATAGCGATCATGATAGAGACCTTTAAGACACTAGTGTTCAAATATTTAAAAATCAAATTCCAGTTTTAAAAGAGTAAAACTCTTTTTTATATGATTACTATTAAGTTTGGCATTTTTGAGACATGTCTTCAATCGATACCTGTAATACTTACAAACATCAGTAGGGAGAATAGTATTGTAAACACATATTCTTGCTGTAGGGTACTTTTTAAATGTCTAAACACTAATCAATATAGAGAAATTAAGTATTGACTAAAATAGCTTTATAATAAGTAATTATTGGTTTGCTCTTTTAGAAATTAGACATTTTCACTTTGGGAATAAAGAGTAAATTTACTGTCATGAAATTAAAGTGTTTTTGACCTTTTTGCACAACTTTCCTCTCTCTATGAAATGATTAGGTTTAAATATGATTGCACAGCTGTATTATGTTGCAAGCATCAATTTTTAATTATTATAAGGTCAATGTTAGAACAAATGTGATTAGTATAGTACCTCAGTGCCCTTATTTGCTTTCCACTCAAAAACCACCTGGTGTTTACCAAAACCAACCTGAACCTCTCTCTGTTGATATGAATAATTAGATATATGCCAAATCCTTTATTGTTTTTCCTCAGTGTTCATCCTATATATGTTATTTTGTTGATTCTTTCAGGTTTAAAAAACACACATTGCTTGATTTATCTCTTCCCTATGTGTAGGGTCTCTACCCTATGTAGGTTCTCTGTGTGTATAATCATAGCTGTTAATAACTTCACAATTCTCCTGCCTTTGTATGACATGTTGTCCTGGTCAGCTCAGGCTACCATAACAGAATACAGTAAAGTGGGTGGCTTAACAACAGATATTTATTTCTCACAATTCTGGAAGCTGGGAAATCCAAGATCAAGGTGCCAGCAGATTCAGTGCTGGTGAGAACCCTCCTCCTGATTTACAAGTGGCCATCCTCTGGTTATGACCTCATATGGGCTTTCCTTCGTATGTGTCCATGGAGAGACAGAGAAAGAGAGAGAGTTCTTACTTTTCTTTTAAAAGCATTAATTCTATCATGAGGGCACCACCCTCATGACCCCATCCTCATCATGACCTAATTACCTCCCAAAGGCCCCACCTCCAAATATCAGGACTGATTTGTATGAAGTCCATTTAAAAATTAAAGGAGTTTCATTTCCAGACATGGGTTTATTTGATTACATGTTTGTACAGATTTGACATTCGCTCTTATTTTTCCTACTGCTCTATGAGACTTTGAATTTAGCTCTAAAAATGAAATGGTATTACATATAAAACCTACAGAATAATACATGACCTACACACTAGCCATTAAAATTCCCCAAATGTTTAGCATGAATAGTGATTCAGGTTTTAATGCAAAAGTAGTTTTCTAATTCTTAAAGAGTTTTTTAGATTTCATTTTCTGTTGATTTATTATTTACATTTAAAAAATAACAACACTAGACAAAGAACGTTTGTTGTATTTAGTAAATGAAGTAGCATATGGTTTCCTATAAACTAGAAACGTGCAGGCCAGATATTCCATCTCTGTGGCTTGGGGAATGAATGTTCAGAAGCTGGTTGGGCTCCAGTGGGAATCTTAAGATGTTGTAGTGGAGAACAGACCTCACCAGGCTGTGACAGGGGCCAAGTGGCTGGTGGGGAAATGACTCATTAGTATTGATCAGGGTGGGCTCTGAAGAAGATAAGTCTTGCCTTTGTTTCCTCCATACTTCTTCAGTCAATTGAGTAGAGGCATAAAGGCCACTTATAAGAATTACAAGAACTTACTCCAATGTTAGATGACGCAGCTTCCCCCTCCCCCATTCCCTTCTCATCTACTGTGTTATTTTTGAGTCACATATTCTAAAAATAGTTGCTTTTAAAAAAGAAATATGTAGGGCCTAAATTTCTCTTGTTGAGAAATTTTAGGGCCTAATAATTAGGGTCTAATGATCAAATTCTAGGCATTGAAACAAAGGAGTTAGGAGATATTTTGGGATTGTATGGTTCTCTTCTGAACTTCTTAAATTATGTTACCCAAGAGTAAGCTTATTCGAAATGGTTTTGCGAGCCACTTTTTCTCCTACTCCACTACCTACTGCCTCTACTCTCACTACCTACATAGCAGAATATTTGTGAATAATGTACCACAAACATTGCTAGAAAAATTCTTTTTATTTTAAACAGGACATTGTGAAAGTAAGGAAAGAATTTGTTATACACTAAACTTGTAGAAAGATCATGAATGTATGATTTGCTAGAATGTAAAAGCCACAGAAATATTGATGATCAAGGTTAAAATCATGCTTTATTCCTCCCAGCCATGGAATTTGGGCAAAAACTTTTTGAACTAGGAAAATGTCACTGATTCAAGAGATCACACATCTGATGAAGGAATTACATGGAGTCTTTCTCAGTTACCTTCACTGAGCCCAACCCTTTTCCCAAGATATAATTAAACATCTTAAGATGAGATGGCCAGCTATGGCACTTCATTTTCAGTCTCTAACTGCTTCTAGATTTGCTTTACCTTTCAAGACTATGCTAATTGTTTTCCAGCTTTTAGATGTGTAATTGCATGGATTGTACATTTAGAGAAGATTTTGCTCTGTTCAGTTTGGTGGTCAGGGGAGTCTAGTGAAGGGAGTATAAATAGGGCCCACAAAATGGAGGTGTAAGCAGTATCATACTGATATGTTTCTAGGTCAAATAAAGTCCATGTATTCATTATCCACCTCAGTTCGGCTAGTTAATCAATATTAGTCATAGTTTGTTGCTCTCTTCTTTTTTTGTATGGAATAGGATGCTCAGGTGTTCTATCCAACCTGAAAACACGAGGGAAGTGCTTTCGGGTACCATTTAACTTGTTTTTGCCATTGTGATAGATGCTTTTGGTACAAACTTTGATGGCCAATTTGGAGGTGCAGGGCTCCCATTCTAAGCAAAGAAAGGAGAGGGAATCTTTCTCAAGTGATGGTCTTTAAAAGACTATTGGAAAATGAAATTTTTGAATAGCCTGGAGACATTTTACCTACCCTGCTTGTATCAGCCCTTCTCTGGCATAGTGATTTTTTTCCGTGAAGCCACATGAATAGTCAGTTATCCTATGAAACATGATCAATCACATTAGGAAAATGAAAATTAATATTAGAATGAGATATCATTTTACACTCCTAGATAGCAAAAATTAAAAATGAGGACTGTAACAAATGATGGTAAGGACAGGGAGAGATGAAACACATAAGCTGCTGGTGGGAGAATAAACAGGTGCAATAACAGGCCATAGTCACAATGTTTAACCACTGGGTCAGGCATTGACCCTTTAGTTACTGAACTGTGGGAAGGTCTCTGACATCTAGGAGGCTGGCCAGGTAGTGTGACCAACTTGTCCCCATTTGCTGGGAACTTTTTTGGTTTAAAACTGAACATCCTGTGTTCCCCAGACCCTCTCAGTCCCAGGAAAACCAGAATAGTTTAGTCACCCTATGGCCGTATTAACTGCAAGGGGACCCTCAACGGACCCAGGGTAGCAGCTGTTTCTTAAGTGTGGAATTATTTCAGTATTTAAAAAACTGGTGAAGCCATACTGGTGAGCACCTGCTGAACACTAGTACTGGATACACACACGTTGGAAGACAATGTGATGTTATCCTATGAAACTCAATATACACGTATGCTATGACCCCCAAATTCCTCGCTATCACAAATGTATTAGGGCATCTTTTGCACATGTATACTAGGAGATATGTACAAGAATTTGTAGCATTGTTGTCTGTAATAACAAAAAAAAATTGGAAACAACTCGAACATCCTGCCATAAAATACTGGATGACTATATATTTAGCTTTTCACACAATGGAACACTATGAAGAAGTGAAAATGAAAGGACCATGACTAAAAGCAACATGTGAGTTCATCTCTCAGATATTATTGTGCCAAAGAAACAAGTTGAAAAATATACAGCATATGGTTCATTTATATAAAGTTAAAAGTAAGCAAAAGTCAACAATATTTCTAAAGGGATACAAACATGCAAATTATAAAGAAAAGCAAGTGGATGGAAAATACAAAAATTCATGATAGTGATTCCCTGTGGGGAAGGGGCTCACAAAGGGCTTTGAAATTACTTGAAATGTTCCATTTCTTAAGCTAAGTAGTGATAAGTGTTCTTTTTATTCTTTTCACCTAACATATATGATTTACAGTTTATTTATACACACACAGTATTTAATAAAAAATATGAAAATCCAAAAAAGTTAGAAAGAAACTTTGGGGAGTTCCTAAAAAATACATTTGCATCTTTCATGTCCTTCAAAGGGATATGGGAAGCTAACCATTTAACAAATAGTTATTGATTCCCTACTGGGTTTTAGTTATTTAAGGTTGAAAACACCCAAATCCTGCCTTCATAGGACATAAATTCTAGTGGGAGAGAAGAATGATAAGCATGAATAAATATATAAGTAGATAGATACAATACATATGTTATAACATTTCAGGTTAAGATTAGCATTAGAGAGTAATAAAAAGCAAATAAGGGGAAAGAAGGTGATGGTGGGGTGTCGGAGGTGGATATTTCCAAGTGGTTAGACAAGGCCTCCGGAAGCTCGTGGCATGTGATAGAGGCCTGGAAGAAGTGTGGAACCAGTCATATGAATATTTGGGGGAAGAGCATTTTAGGTAGAGTGAAGAGCCCACTAACTCACTGTGCAAGGACCACTCTAAAACCTTCCTCCTCATCCAGGGCATTGTGTGCAAAAAGCAGAGGTGGCCTCTGCTCACATATCCAGATACCTTCCATTTTTCCAGGCTTGGGGGAGTTATCCTTTTGTCCTCAATAAGGCCACTTTCCATCCTCTCCAGACTCTATGGCCTCTTATAAGTAGAAGATTTTCAGAATGGAGCCCTATTAACTTTCCCCTTTAACAAGAGAGTTCCCAGCCCTCGAGGAGTCCTGGGTTCATTTGCTCTCTGGTAGGGGGAAGAGGACAACATCTCTCATCCTTTTGAGTCTTGAAAGAAGCAAGAAGAAAACATGGATGATTATTGCAATAGACTATCTTGCCACGTTATGCACGATACAATGTTTTGAAGTCTGGTTGATTACGATGTCTGCTAAAGCCCAAGAACCAAGCTTCAAAAAGTCGGGTAGAGGTCTTCCCTGGTGGCGCAGTGGTTGAGAATCCACGTGCCAATACAGGGGACACCAGTTTGAGCCCTGGTCCGGGAAGATCCCACGTGCTGCGGAGCAACTAAGTCCGTGTGCCACAACTACTGAGCCTGCGCTGTAGAGCCTGCGAACCACAACTACTGAAGCACGCGCGCCTAGACCCCGTGCTCTGCAACAAGAGAAGCCACCGCGATGAGAAGCCCGAGCACCGAAACCAAGAGTAGCGTCTGCTCGCATCAACTAGAGAAAGCCTGTGCGCAGCAACGAAGACCCAATGCAGCCAGAAAAATAAATAAATAAATAAATAAATAAATAAATAAATAAATAAATAAATCTAGAGTAGGTTTTCTATAGTCTTTATCTTTAGGTTAGGAAGTTTATGCTTAGCTGTGGGTGATAGATGCAGTGAAAAGATGCATAATATTGTCAAGCCACCTCTATTTTACTGAGCCTCAGTCTCTCTTCTTCTCCTACCCGATATGGTTATTGTGCAGATTAAATAAACTAATGAGTGTGAAGCTGCTTTGTAATTGATATTATCTCTCCAGTAAAGGTAAGAATAACCATTTGGAATGAGAGACAAATTTAATTTTGAATCCTGATCCTACTTACTACTTGTGGTTAAGTTTCTCTTCTGAGTTTTGACTTCTTCATCCATAACCTAAAAATTCATTCAAAAAATATTTTGGTAGCTTACATAACCAGACACTGTATGAGGCATTAGAAAATAATAATAATGGTAATAATACTCATTATTAACTCAAAAGTTTGTCTTGAGGAATAAATAACTTACCTACAGCATCCAGTACATTGTTTGGTGAGTAGTGGTGGAAGTACCTGTTATTAACATATTACATGAGTAATGCTTATATCTTCAGTTCTGATATTTTTCTTGCACTCTAGACTTGTATATCCCATTGCTGTCTTGGTATCTCTGCTTGGAGATATTATAGATCTTTCAAATTTCACATGTCCAAAAAACAAACCCTCAATTCTTTGCTTAATGTTTTCTTGCCATCTTTCTTATCTCAGTAAATAGCAAAATCATCCTTTATTTTGCTTAGGCCTCAAATCTCTTAATTATCCTTGACCCCATGTGTTCTATCACATGCTATATCCAATTTAGCTGACACATTCATTATGATTTTGTAACTAAATAAATGATGGCTTAGAGAGTTTAAGTAATGTGGGCATGATCCCACAGCTAGTAAAATAAATGGGGGCATCAGGATTTCAGCTCAAGTCTTCTGATTTGTAGTCCAGGGCTCTTTCCATTTTACTATTATTCTAATTATTCTATTATTTTGAGGTGTCAGGGCATGAGTAGGGATTCCTCTTTATCATCTTGGTTAATTAAATGAACGAGTGCATGTTGACTTAATACTCATAATAATTATCACCTCTAGCAAATACCAGAGGATATAAATGTAGCCAGAAAATTATGAAGTACCATTCAAAGAAAACTATTTGTTTCTGAAAATCCAATTTCACTAGAAGGACAAAAGCAAATTTATATTATCAAATAAATAGGGCACTGATGGAAAGCAAATTTTGTATGAGCTTACACTATGAGATACTGTCATATAAAACCAATGACATATTTCAGAATCGGTTAAAAGCCACAACATAAGCAATAGAGGGAACTGGAAATCTCTGTTTAGTCATGAGGAAATCTCCAGGACAGTAGGAATGGCAATTATATTTTCCAAGCAAAATAAACACTCTTCTCTGTTGCCAAATGTTAGTAAGAAACATAGCAGGCAGAGAGTAAGGTGAAGCGAGAAAAGCACGAGAGAATTTATTTATGCTGATTTAAAGAATGCTGAGTGTCATACTTATTAACTGCAACAAAGAGGCACTAATTAGACTTACATTTGATGTTGAAAGCAGCAACTTTCTCTTTGATTTCTCAAACTAATTTTTAAATAAAAATATAGGAACCCAAGAAAGTAATTTGATTAAAACTCTTTACTTTTGACATTGGTAATTAACACAATATTTTTTTATTGCATTCTCTTTGAATACCATGATCTATTTAACTTTATGATGGCTTTCACTGACATACTAACTGCTAGAAGTTGATATGGTAGTACAGTTATCATTAGTACTTACTGATGTGTGAATTAAACATTGGTATAAAAGATGCTTCTCACGGTCACGGAAATGTTAATTAAATTGGTAAGAATAAAGACACTTCTCTGGAGGAATTTTTAATTTTAGCAGTCAGAATAAATGCATTACACATTGGGAGAGTCTGATTCATGTATTTTGGGGTAGAGGAAAAGTGACTTTGGCAGGTTCCCTCTTAAAGTCATCAAATAGGCGTCTGTTTTTCTAATTAAGTATTTTGACATAAACTTTGAATGTAATAAGGTAATATTAAAAGATGACTTATAGAAAGATAACTCATAAGGCAATAGGATGATGAGGCTGCCAAAAAAAGCTAGTACAGTTTTTAACTGTTTTAAAGCTATGGTATAAGGAAGGAGAGGTGGTGCTGTTGCTGTACTTCCTGTTGGTGGGATGGATATGGGCTGTTGTCTTCATCGGTGAGGGCTGTGGCTTTGGGAGAGGAGGACAACGACCAGTGTTGGGAGAGGACTGGAAACCATGACAATGAAGCCAGTTCTGAAAGTCATGGGAATATTTAGTCTAGAGAGAGAAAGACATAGATGACTCTTTCTTTCCTTTTTTTTCTTTCTCTTTCTCTCTTTTTTTCTCTTTCTCACTCTCTTTTTCTTTGTCTCTCTCTCCTTTTTGTTCTTTCTTTCTTTCTGAGAAAGAAGCATTGGTTAACTGGTGTCCTTGTTATAGTGGCTAGTAAATATTAATACTTTCCTCAAGTGTGTCAGAAAGCCCATTAAAATGAGTGAAAAAAAATTTTTTAACCACTGGACAGTCTTTTTCTTTTCTTTTTTATTGAGATATAATTGAAAAATAACATTATATTAGTTTCAGCTGTACAACATAACAATTCAGTATGCAAAATGATCACTACAATAAGTCTAGTTAACATCCATCGCCATACATAATTACAAAAATTCTTTTCTTGTAACAAGAACTTTTAAGATCTACTCTCTTAGCTGCTTTCAAATATGCAATACAGTATTATTAACTATAGTCATCATGCTGTACATTACATCCCCATGACTTATTCATTTTATAAATAGAAGTTTTTACTTTTTGATCTTCTTCACCCATTTTGCTGACCTCCCACGCCCCACCTTTGGCAACCACCAAACTATGAGATTTTTTTTTTTTTTTAACAGAGCTACTGAAAGATTCTTCACTTGAAAGGATCTATTCTCCATAAAAGGCAGTAGGGATTATGAACAATGTATATATATATATATATATATATATATATATATATATATATATGTATTTTTTTTTTTTTTTTTTTCTGGAGATACGTATATTCAAAACCAGGAACTAAATGAGGACAGGACTCACTTATATGGAGTCATATATTAAACCTCAATTGACTGGCGCCATGTTCTCAGTTTATTTAGGGGATTTTTGGTGACTGTTATGGTCTGGCACTCTGGCAGCTGTCTAGCTTACCAACATCTTAATTCAACTTTGATTGGATGACATGATTATTGGAAAGATACATAATAAAATTAAGTGGAGCTTAAATGTCTGGGATACAGGACTCTTAAGTGCATCCCAGCCCTAAAATACTGTAGTAGAAAATTACAAGATAATTTGGTACTCAGAGATACACAGAAGCATCTTGACTGAAACCATTCAGCTAACCAGTTGATCTGTCTTCTTATGTTTCTTGAAATTAGGACAAAATGGTTAGAACTACAGACTAATTACCAGAAAGAAGAGTCAGTAAAATTCACGCACTGTTCTTCTTCCTTTTGTGCTGTCTCTCAAAAGATTTGTGTAGTTTTTGATTATAGAATCTTCCAAATGAAAATGATTGCATTTATAACTTTTCCGAATAAAATTTTAAAAAAAATTTGAAGTTGATATCCAGAGTGGAGAATAAGCACTTTGTTTCATTACTAATGTAACTTGTGACTTCTAATTAAGACAGAGGCAGTTTGCTGAAGAGACAACTTGGGTGAAGTGTAAACAGAGGGTGGTTTGTAACTTGCAGATGGGGTTTTCCTGTTTTTGCCTCTAGTCAGCTTTTTATTTTAAATCATTTAACCATGAAAACAATGTGTGTGTGTGTGTATTTTAAGTTACTTCTTATAACATATTCCAATCAAACATTTATCAGGGGATAAATAGAATGCTTTTTTTGGTCTATTAGTGACCAGGGATCCGCTGTGGTTCACTCCTACTTTTTGCCGGCTGGGTGTTATAACTGGTCTACAACTGGGATTGCCCTATGATCTTCACTTTGGTAATGCAGGAATATCATTAGCTCAGCTCCCTAGTATAATTCTGATTGAGAACTTGGTCATGGCCCATGCTAATTATCCAGGAGCCAGAAAACAAATTTGCAACTTAGTTGGGCTTATTTGCTCTTCACTACCACATTAAGTAGGAAAACTATGAAATAGTAGAGATAAACTTATAAAGAAGGAAACTATACCTATATGAAGAAAACTGTAACATCTGTTGAAGTCCATTAACCAATCTGAAAGACACTGTGCTCTTGAATGGGAAGACTCAATAACATAAACTGTCAATAATACCAAATTAATACATATATTTAATGCAACTTCAACTAGAATCTTAATATTTTAAGAATACATTGGATAAAATGATACTAAGTATTTGAATGTAAAAGAATGAACCACAAAAGGTAGCCAAAAATGTTAAGATGAACAGTGAGAATAAATTTGTCTTAATACATATTAAGACATTAATCCATTAGTAACAAATAATATGGGTTGGTATAGTATCAGAATTTATATATATATATATATATATATATATATATATATAAAAATAGCTCAAGGCAGTATACAAGGGATTTAATATATGGCAGTTTTCTGGGAACACATGTTGCATTTAATAAATAGCATTAATACAGCTGGTTATTTATTTTGAAGAAAGTAAAAGTGGTCTCTTCATTCCTTTTATCATATACAAGATATAAATTCCAACAGGAATAAGGAATAAGTTATTAACTTTCTACCCTCTACCAGCTGAGTTGGAGAGATTTTCAAAAAGTAGAGATAAACCATGCCAGTCCCCACCCACTCCACCACACACACACAGTGAAAGCCACAGAAAACTATCTTCCAGGTTTCTAACACTGGTTATCTTGATGAAAATGTGATGACTCATAGCAAGGTAGAGGGAAGACAAGGAAAACAAACACATAAGCAAATAAGTAAAGAAATAAAGTTGTTCACAATAAAAAAATACCTTGGGTGATATAAAAGTGTGTGTGTGTACAGATGCATAGAGACCCATGAGGCAATGATCACTAAAGTATTAATGGTGGTTGTTGCAGTGTTAAGGAATTTCTGATGATTTTTGCCTTCTTCATTATGCTCTTCTGTATTGATTAAATTTTATTCATAAACAACATTTACAATTATATAAGCAGAAAAACAACTGACGAAGTTGTTCTGACTGGAGGGCAGTCAGACCTGAGGGATAACAGGAGGAAAAGTGCAGGGTTTTACATTCGCATAAGAAGATACTAAGTCACTATGTAATTCAGCCACTGTTAATAGTTTTGCCTATCTAAAAATAGACATGCTAAGAAAAAAAATCACAATTTGTTATAGAATATGAATCTTTTACTTGTTTTCTCTAAGCATTTTTGCAGTGTTTGTGGAGAAAGAGGGATAAGCTTATAACAAAGGGAGGAACATAATTTTTGCTGCCTCTATAGCTGTGATAATTTTGTACTGTGTCAGTTAAGCTTGGTCTATATTTCCCATTGTTCTTTTTCCTGTTTGGTTCTGGGTTAGAGTTGCCACAAGAGAAATATGAATGAGATTTGGGAGGCAAAAGTGAAGCAGCAGCCATTACACCGTGATATATGTGCCTAAAGAACTTATGAATATTGCTCAATAGATTTAGACATTACCAAATAGTTTTTTAGTATTTGTAGTAAAGCGAAATGAGGAGAGAGAAATGAACTCAAGAAGGAACCTTTTTGAATATAATTTAGAGAAATTTAAGGAACAGTTTTAAAGCAAAATTAGAGGAAATATAAAGAAGTCAGGACTTTCTGTGTTAGAAAAATAAAATTGTTTCTCATCTTCAATGTCTCATCTTCAAAAATTCTCAAAGTCAGTGATGACATCAGAAAAAGATCAAATCCAGGATGGTACAAATAAAGATCTCAAGAATATGTCTGTAAGATTCTTTGTTATGACCATAGAAAAATGTAAGGGTGTTTTTTCTTTTTAGTTTGACATTAAGTTCTACTTGTTGAGAGGCTATTTTTTAAATGACAGAAAGTCTAATCTACATCCAAGATAATCTTTTTTAAAAAGAATTTTATTTTATATTGGAGTATAGTTGAGTAGCAATGTTGTGTTAGTTTCAGGTGTACAGCAAAGTGATTCAGTCATACCTATACATGTATCTATTCTTTTTCAAGTTCTTTTCCCATTTTTGTTACAGAATATTGAGCAAAGTTCCTTGTGCTATACAGTAGGTTAAGGGTGTGCTTAAAAGAACTTCTAAGAATATTCTGGTATATCTTTTCTGCTAGAAAGTAGAGCCTGTGAGGAACCTTAAGAGTTTCACTCAGATATTTTCAACTAGACAGACTCTAAGTATGCTAAGGTCACTGTCCCATGGGATCTTGGTGCATAGGCCAAGTCTTTTTTGGAAAGAAATTGGGGTGTGACTTTTGTTGAATGGAGTGGATTATAATTTGACACACAGGAAGCCCCTAAAGCTTTGAAAGAATTGTATAAACTTGGAATGAAAGGGGTGAGGTAATACAAATGAAAAGTTTTTGTTTTCTTAACCTGCAGGAGGCAGGCTGAAAAAATTAGTTATAAGGATGGTTATTCTCATGGGGAAAGAAGGATGACTCAGAGGGCCAGAACCAAGATCCCAGAAGGAGCAACCAAAAGCTCCAGTGAATCATTCTCAGGAAATAGGACTGTGCCATGATCAAGGAACTGGTGACCCATGCCCAAATGGATTTCAGAACTATTGTGGACCTGCTGTGTCCTTCCCATCTAGTCTCTTTGTGACAGGGAGTATCTATTTCAGTTATCCTACGCCTTCTCACCATTGTGTGGGGTGTGCATGTGGCAGATAATTTGTCTTTTAATTAACAAGTCTTCAGATTGATAAGAACTATACTGGAAGAACTAAACCTGAGGAAACAACACATCTGATTTAAATGACAAGATTTTTGGCCCTCAAGTCTGAGCCTTAGGTCACAGTGGGATGAGAATGCTGGGAGTCTTAAGAGAGTGAGTGGGAGGAGCATGGATTTTGGTGGCCAAAGGGTAGATTGTGATAGATAGTAAAATATTACCCTTGTGAATTCTATTCCTCTTTACATATACATGCTCCTACTCATGTCAAGGGGTTGAGTTTAATTTCTTTCCCCTTGAATCTGCGCTGACCTCAGTAACTTGCTTGACCAATAGAATGTGGTGGAAATGATGTTATGGGACTTCTGAGGCTGGATGATAAGAAGCTTTACAGCATCTGCCTTGGTCTATGGTGATGCTTGCTTATGAGACATCTCCTCTTAGAAACTCGCTGCTGCTGTGAGAAGCCCAAGAGACACAGGGAGGCCACTTGCAGGCACTCCAGTTGAACACTCCCTCTGAGCTCCCTCCATGAGCCAGCATCACTGCCAACTTGGATGAGCACCCTGGCTGAGATTAGCCACTGTTTTACTCCAGTTGCATGAGAGACCCCAAGTAAGTGCCACCCAGCAGAGCTCAGTCAATCAATAGAACCATGAAAGACTGTAATAAAATGCTTAAGCCACTAGATTTTATGTTGCTTTATTACATAGCAATAGCAAAACAGTAACCATTTTCCACACCTTGCACACCTTTCACACATTTTCCCATGTGGAGTACCTTGCTGTGACACTTTTCTAGCATTCCACAAACAAACCTTTAATCTGGATTCTACTTCAAAACTCTAAATAAAGTTTACTCTCTCCTTTACTGAGGAATTCACTTGTTTCTGACTGTCTCCTCTGTACTTGAGATATAATTTGTCTCATTTTAATTTGCACTTAGTTACATTTTGTTTTCAAAAGTCCTTGATTAATTCTCAGGTGGTGTATCCTCTGCTTTTTCTATTTAGTTGTAGATTTCGTAAGACAGACTCAATCTCCTATTTTCCTCCTCACAGCCTCCTCTTCACAGTCCCCAAGTTTACACTGATCACTCAATAATTTTAACTGCCTAAATTTCTTCTAGATTGCTTTTTAGAACTGGATGGACAACACTCTCTGTTGTCCTAGCAGCCCTGCTGAACTGGCTTACTATCAACTGTTAATCACCCCATGAAATTTTCTGTTCTATACCACATTAATGGTGTGGTATTCTGGTGACTACTGACTTATCTTGAGCTGCTATTAATCTGTTTCCTTATTTTTCCCTGATCCTGTCTTGACCTGCTCCATCTACCCGTCTTCCTCATTTCTTACCTGTGGCCCTGGTAGTTTTTCCTGTCTTAGGCCAAGCTTTTTCCTATCTTAAGACCTTTGTCTTTGGGGTTCCTTCAACCCTGACTTCAATCCTTCAATCTTTGCATTTCTTCTCTTCCTTGGGTTCTTTATACCCTTCTGCTCTCAGATCAAATGTCATATCCTCAGAGAACTTTTCTGACCACCCACCCCAAAGTAGCTCCAAACTCCACTCCTGTCTCTATCCTTTTATTTGGCTTTTCTTCATTGTGTTAATCATTACATGAGATTATCCTCCTCGTTTGTTTGTTTAATCTATGGCTTGTCTTAATCTCGTTTGCCCTCCTCTCTCACTAGTATGTGAGGGCCAAGAGAGAAGAATTCTTCTTTTTTTTGGTTGTTTATTTCAGTTATATGTAGCTACATGTTCAGAGTATGGCAGATTGCCCGGTGCATAGCAGATATTCAATAAATATTTGTTGAGTGAATAAATAAACTCATAGTCTTCTCCCCCATCAGCACTGGGTGAGCCTTGGGGAACCAGCTCTATCCAGGAGTTCTTGATTCTGCCTACTGGGAACTGCAGTGACAGCACCTGGGCTGACTGGTGGGAGGGGTAACAATGGGGAAGGAAACTACTGTAACAAGTTTAAAGAAGTTCAACTCATTCTGCTAAGGTTAAATTAAAAATATTGGAGTCTTATATTTCTTATTAATATTTTTGTGCTTAAAATCTGTGTTTATGGTTCAGTGAGCCAGAATTGGGATGACTGAGTGTCAAAATGAAAAATTTTATTTTAAATTATGTTTATTACTTTGTCAATTGGAGCAAGTTTAAAAAATTTTAAAGATAAGTATTTTTATTAACTTAAACTATAGGCAGAATATTTGCTTTCCTCATATATATTTATGTGGCAGCTTAAATAATGGAATCAGTTGTTAATCTTAACTTATCTGGTGTCATATAGGTAATTTTCTTTCTGAGTGTGTAACATTATAGATTCCAGAGGAAGTACATGTTTTTCAAGATTCTACAAGGAGAGTTGCCTGTAATAAACTTGGAAATCTTTATTCTTTAAAAACATGTAAGTCTGTCACTTCTGAAGCTCACCCATATCCTATGTTCTTCTTCCAGGCACATAGGTGGCTTATGTTTTCTCCCAACCTTGCAGTTAGGAAAAGCCATGTAACTAGTTCTGGCCAATGGGCTATGAGCACAAGAGACTTATAATTTAGTCATGTAATCACTGTCTCAGGACCTGCAGCTCTTTCTTCTACAGTGTCTTGGGAGGCTTTATACTCCAGATGATGCAGCTATGAGATGGTAGGGCCTCCACAAACCAGGCTCCCTCAGTGACTCTCTGGTGACCTATGTGGAGTATGTAGAACGGGTCCCTGAGCCACTGAGTCCCTAAATGACTGTCTGTGGACCTGTTTGGGGTACATAGAATGAACCAAAAAGTATTGTGTTTGGCCACTGAGACTTTGTGGTTGGTTATTACTGCATTGTAGCCAATTCTAAATGCAAAATATAGTTGAGAAATGGAACTGAGGTTGATTTTTATTAGCTTATCTCTAGTAGAAAAGATTTATAAATGTTTAAGGAATCACTTTAAACTATTTTGCAAAGTTTTTTAAAGAACAAAGAAATTTGTATGATGTATGTCTGAATTTAATAACGGGGAATACTTTGTATGTTCCCAGTTTTTCTTGATAGTATTGAAGAAAAAACTGTGTACTTAAGTACCTGGTTATAGCATTACAGATGCTTGATCATATGTGGATACAGAGGAAGAAGCTCTGGGTCTTCTGTGGCTTTAATTCACAAAAGCGTCTTTTAATTCCACTTAAAACTGGCTGTAGCTACTGTCACTTAAGATATTTTTTCAGCTTTCATTGTGCGATGGAAATTAACATTTTTATTAGCACAAATTATTCTTGTTTACTAATTCCAGAAATGTCCAAAAGCAAGAACAGCCTTCTGGGCTGTTCAACTTTGGAAGAGAATAGAATAGTAAATCAACGGGTGGATAGGACCATATATCATATTAAACACAGGGAATTCACCACAAAATCATTACACTAAAAAGCGACAATTTTGATTGATTAAAATGGTATGGGCTGGATAATGTTAAATCACTCTGAGTGATATGACATTATAATTTTATATAGCATATTTCTGCCAAGACAATGAAGGTAAAAGGCATTGTCATCAGATGATAATAGACAATAAGAAGAATCCTGATGTTAGATTTATTACCTGGTTTAGATTTAGAAAGAAGTAATTCTTGTCCTGTTCCACTTATCAAGTGACTGTAAATTCAGTGATGATGTAAAATTCTAAGGCAGAGCCACTTACAGGTTTGACAAAGTGCCAGCTATAAAGTATTTATTGTTCTCAGTGTTTCTGTCTTACACACTTAAATAGTTATCATAAACATAAGTCCCTCTGATAAATGTTTCTGATCTTTGTGGCTAGATTATTTTTTTTAACATCTAGATTTTTCATCAGAAAGTACATCTACATTTTTATTATGTTAATAACTTTGAGCTGATCATTTGAAAAGGTAACAGGTGAGTTTTAAAATTTTGTTCCTTTTAGCTTCTGTTTTTTAAAAAAATATTTATTTATTTATTTGGTTGCACTGGGTCTTAGTTGTGGCAGGCGGGCTCCTTAGTTGTGGCTCGCCGGCTCCTTTGGTTGTGGCATGCGGACTGTTGGCTGTGGCACGCATGTGGGATCTAGTTCCCTGACCAGGGATCTAACCTGGGACCCCTACATTGCGAGCGTGGAGTCTTAACCGCTGCGCCACCAGGGAAGTCCCTTAACTTCTGTTTTTAAGTGTGAAAATTTTGAGGTGGTATTCTTAGTATAGAAATGAGGACTTCCTTATTTTGCCTTTGCTATAAAGGCAGTCTAGCCAAATATTCTAAATTTTATCCTTATGTTTATACCAAATGAGATACAGGTTGATGATGGTCTAGGTATAGTCTGAGAAAATGTATGGTGTCCAAGTACATTAGGTATTTATTTTAATGCCACTTAACTCCATATCCTGTTTCTGAAGAACACAGGCACAGGGCAATCCTTACCCTGGGCCCGGGGGGAATCTTGCTTGGGAGCATAGCTAACTGGTTCAAGGATTAGCATCCGAGTCAAAGGAAGGCAGCACTATACTGGCCAGTGATCTGTGGGGAGGCATGTCATTCGCATGAGAACCCTAGGAAACAGGATGCCCTCTGCAGGAGACAGGAGACTGGTCCTGGTTAGATCTTCTGAGGGCATTCAAAGAGAGACATGCAAATGGTAAAGCAACTCGGAAGCACAGAGACTCACAGAAAGAAAGCGATTAGTAGACTCCAGAAGGTTGCCAAGGCCACCACATACAAAAGCCAGAGGGTGAAGAAAGAAAAGCAGAGTCACTGAGTGAGTAACAAGAGAAGCAGATGTTGTGTGAGCTGAAGTAGAAAGTAGTGGGACCATAAAGAAATTGAAACTTGTGATTAAGGACTGAAAGTAGTCTAGGGTGCTAGAAGAAAGCTGTTCTTCAATTCCCTGGGTATCCGTACAGGAAAGTAACTTTAACCATATTAAACTGGGATTCTCACTCTTCTTCCAACTTCAAAAAGTCTAACACATCTAAGAAAGTATAATGAAGTCATATGATCACAGAATTTTAGCTCTCTACAAGAGAACTTGGAGATGTCTTGCCAAAATGCTCTCCTATTTATTTATTTTTACTTTTAATAAATTTATTTATTTTATTTTAAATTTATTTTTGGCTGCATTGCCACTTCGTTGCTGCGCACAGGCTTTCTCTAGTTGCGGCGAGTGGGGGCTGCTCTTCGTTGCGGTGCACAGGCTTCTCATTGCGGTGGCTTCTCTTGTTGCAGAGCACGGGCTCTAGGCTTCAGTAGTCGTGGCATGCAGGCTCAGTAGTTGTGGTGCACGGGCTTAGTTGCTCCACGGCATGTGGGATCTTCCCGGACCAGGGATTGAGCCCGTGTCCCCTGCATTGGCAGGCGGATTCTTAACCACTGCACCACCAGTGAAGTCCCCCCAATTATTTTTATTATGAAGAATTCCATAATAAAAATAAAGTCCCTCTTTTTGCTCTACCAGCTGATCCTATACTGCGATCATGAGCTTCTTAAGGCTTGCAGAGCTGGTTAATTATAAATAGTTAAAAGAGGGGGTATAGTAAAAAATGAAGTGAAAAAACTAACCCTCCCTAATCTATTTTATTAACACTTTCTCCTTGGTGTACCACACATACACACACTCATACATACACTCAGATAAAGGAGTTCTTAGCCTTGTCAGCTGATTAAGGAGGTTTTATATCCATCAAAATTGGTCCTGGAAAATTCATTGCACAAGGCTAGCATTTGGGGTTCAAAATTGCATGGGCAATGGGGCACTGACAGCATCCAACTAATTTATAGTTAGGTCCCCACAGTTGCTTAAATTCATGGATTAAAAGTGAGAAAGCTTTTACATTTGGAACATTTTCTGACTCAAGGATAAGGAAGGTTAGTATGGAGCTAAGTTCTCTGACCCTGTAATAATTTATGTGGAACATTCAGTATCAGTGTCATTTTCTTGAATATCAAAGGCTAAAGATTATTTTGAATAAATCTAAACTTAAAAGAAGGCTCTGGGAAATATGACATGTCCGTTGAGCAGGCTGTTTCATAGAAGGAGAACAATTAGTTGAATTCAGGGACATTTCTTCAATTTTAGCCATCTCTGTGAAAGAACAACAGGGAGGGCTGGCTGTCAAAGTTACATCTGTCACTCAATTTTGTTTTAACTTTCAGTTTTATATTCCCTCGAGATAAATCCTTCAAGGCCATAATAAATAATTCTCCAAAATAGCATATAGCAAAGGAAGAATGCTATTTCTGATCTTCATCTGGGTTTTATCTTAGGAGTTATAAAGACAGATCCTTAGTTTTGGACTAATTTTGAATTGTTGCCTGTATTGGAGAGTTGGGTTCCCTTTGCTAAGAAAGTGTTTAAATTTCCTAGTTTAAATTTACTTCAAAAGGACTTCTGAGGGCTTCCCTGGTGGCGCAGTGGTTGAGAGTCCGCCTGCCGATGCAGGGGACACGGGTTCATGCCCCGGTCTGGGAAGATCCCACATGCCGCGGAGCGGCTGGGCCTGTGAGCCATGGCCGCTGAGCCTGCGCATCCGGAGCCTGTGCTCCGCAATGGGAGAGGCCACAATAGTGAGAGGCCCGCATAGCGGGGAAGAAAAAAAAAAGTACTTCTGAGAATTGTGATGGTTTATCAGACATTATTAAGGGATCGGGCTTAGGAAAGAGAGGAACCCAGCAATTTCTATACTGCGCTATGTTGGAGGAGTGGAAGTATTTCAGGGCAAGGGCACACACAAGGACAAATTCTGACCACTCACAAATTACTTTACTCATTGTGCTAGTTGGGGTGTTTGGACTGTGTATGACACAGTAGTTTTTGTCTAAATTCTGGAACAAAATAAAACAAAGGCAAAGTCAAGAAAGTTTGGAGTCCTTATTTGTGTGAAAAGAAAGAAAGAATAAAAGTGATGAAGATCCTGTAAATAGGTAAACTTTATATCATGTGTTGAGAACAAAAAAAGCATTTCAAACGTTGAAATGTGTCTGCTGAAGGAAAACTTAAAATTGTCCTCCCCATGGCTCAGGACTGTTAGCATTTGTGAGGGAAATCCGAACCCCTACTGAGGAGACAAGATCACTTTCATAATTCTTTATGAGCCAGACCTCTGTTTTAAGAATTAGTTCGAAGGGGCCCAGGGAGTTGGGCTATCCTAACTTCATAGAACTTCAGAGTTTGAAAATG
Source organism: Delphinus delphis (assembly GCF_949987515.2). Lineage (NCBI taxonomy): Eukaryota > Metazoa > Chordata > Mammalia > Artiodactyla > Delphinidae > Delphinus > Delphinus delphis. The sequence continues at coordinate 100,072,713 of NC_082685.1, read as the reverse complement.
TTTCTTTCTAGTTGGATAAATTCTTATTCTGTATTAGCTGAGTGAATTTTCACCCTTCTTTACCTAGGGCTGTTCTTGAGTCTTGGGAGACTGACTTAGAGCGAATAAAATGTCATATAAAGCTCCCCTGAGTGCTGTTGGTGTCCACAACAAGATGTGGGCTATGATTATAGACCTGCCACAGGACCGTTGGGCAGCAGCACAAGAGCAAATAGGATTGGTGAATATTGAAATTCTAACTAAAAATTGGTCCTTTAATTAGCTACTTAATTGTGAATGTTTGATATCCTTAAATTGTTGCTTTTTATTTATTATTATTAATTAATTAATTTGTTTATGTATTTATGGCTGCGTTGGGTCTTCGTTGCTGCGCGCGGGCTTTCTCTAGTTGTGGCGTGTGGGCTTCTCATTGTGGTGGCATCTCTTGTTGTGGAGCACAGGCCCTAGAGCGCGTGGGCTTCAGTAGTTGTGGTGCATGGGCTCAGTAGTTGTGGCACGCGGGCTCTAGGGCGAGCAGGTTCAGTAGTTGTGGCCCATGGGCTCTAGAGCACAGGCTCAGTAGCTGTGGCACGCGGACTTAGTTGCTCTGCAGCCTGTGGGATCCTACTGGATACACATCGAACCGTGGATCAAACGGTGTCCCCTGCATTGGCAGGTGGCTTATTAACCACCACGCCACCAGGAAAGCCCCTAATTGTTGCTTTTTAAAACTGAGATTGTTTTGAAGCTTAATTTTTGCTGTTTGTGTTATCACATATCTATTCTATCTTTCTATCCATCAATCCATCCTATATTTTTTGACATATTTCAGAAATAAGTTGCAGATACCAATCAGTAGTCTTTCTCCCTAAGCACTTCAACACAATGAACATTAGAATTCAGTATCTGTGTTTTTTTTGAGGTAAGATTTGTATACAGTGAAATTCTCAAGTCTTAAGTGTACAATCTTGGCAAATGAATACTCCTGTGTAACCCAAACCACTTCCTGTCACCCAGAAAGTGTGTCCTTGCACCCCTTCCCAGTCAATCCCTAATCCCATCCTACTGTTGTGATTTTTTTCAGGGCAGATTAGTTTTGCTGTTCTAGAACTTCATATAAATGGAATCATTCATGTCCACACTGTTTGTAAGATATTCACTGAGCAGCTTTTTAAAATTCAGCTGTATCATTATGAGTATCATAGTTCATTTCTTTTTATTGTCAAGTGGTATTACCTTAAATGTAGTGACTGTAATTTCTTTATCCATTCATCTGTTGATGGACGCCTGTTTCAAGTTTTTGACCATTGTGAGTAGAGCCACTACAAGTCTTTATGTGGCCAAATGTTTTCATTTCTCTTGGGTACATACTTTAGGGTAGAACTTCTGGCTGTAGAATAGGTACGTGTTTAGTTTTGTAAGTGTTTCCCTAGGCTGCTAAAGCCTTTTTTCCTCAAGTCCCATCTTTAATGATTTTAATCTTTTAGTTCCTCTAGGCCATATTGTACTTCTCTGAAGTCAGGGCCTGAGATAAGTACAGGAATATTGCTTTTGTGATAATGCAACAAGTCTGGGCTGGGCTGGGAGAAGGAGGAGGAAGCACTGCTCTGAATTATTTCAGAGCCTTCAGTGCATTACTGTGGTCTCTTCATGATAGGTAGAGGATATGCTACATTATAATACTGTGACCCAGTTGACAGACGAAGCTCCACCCACAAAATGTGGTACAAGAGGCTAAATATGATGTAGTGTAATGGTGTCTGTGTTTGCCCTAAATCTATAAGCCTATTGAAGACATTAGTGGCTATAAGTATAGAAAAATATGCATACAGTTCTATAAGTTAAGTTCATTTCTACTACTCAGATTCAGCATATATATATTTTGTACTTCATCGAATACATGCTTATCCTTCTCTATAAGCAGTATAAACAAGACCCTGGTTTATAAATTTGTCAACTTTTCCTAACCATAAAAATTGGCTAATGTCTGGCAAGACCATAGACATTGCAAATCTAAACTCTTTTTTATTAACACAGGATAAAACCTTTCTAAAACTGGTGCATGCCTGTGAAGTTTCCACAAAGTAGAAAATACATATGCTTTTCTAATTTCTTTTTATAAATAAATGTCATGATTGTTGGGATTTTCTAGATGTAAGTTTTTTCACAGGCTCCGGACGCGCAGGCTCAGCGGCCATGGCTCACGGGCCCAGCCGCTCTGCGGCACGTGGGATCCTCCCAGACCGGGGCACGAACCCGTGTCCCTTGCATTGGCAGGCAGACTCTCAACCACTGAGCCACCAGGGAAGCCCCTAGATATAAGTTTTTAATGACTTTACCTATTCTTGCCTAACTTATTTCCTTTTTTCTCCCTTGACTGTTTAACTATAGGATCCTTTTTTTACCAGCGCTGTTCTAAAGGACTCGTGATTACATTGACTCACCTGGATAATTCAGGAGACTCCCTATTTTAAGGTCAGCTGATTAACAAACTTACTTCCACCTGCAACTTTAATGCCCCTTTGCCATGTAACTTGCCTTATTTACAGGTTCTGGGAATTGGGATGTGTGTGAGAGGGTATTATTCTGTCTACCACACATGACTTACTTATGAGCTTCATTTAATTATCAGAAATCAATTCATTTTGTGATCAAAGTTATTTGCTACTCTTTGCTATCTCATTCCCAACTGGAATCCTGAGTGGTTCTCACTTGGACAGAAAGCTCCATGGCTCTACCCGTCTTGCTTTTGTTGTACTGTTGAGAGCAGAAACTTTAGACCCTGGGTCTGGCATTTGCTAGGATGTCCTCTAGTGTATCCTGCTTCTTCCCAGACAAATTGCTAAAGGGACCTCCCCCCCACCGACCCCCACCACGAGGTGGGGCAATTAGCAAGGTGCCAGGATGCACAGATTGGTTAGAAATTAAAGGACAGATTACAGCACCATCTCAGCAGGGTACATCCTATACACAGCAGCCCTCCTTCTTCACTTATAATTTCTCTAGACTGAGTCCCATGCTTCGAGCCTCTGCCTTAAATTGGCTTCACACTTTGAACCACCAAAGGGCGACCTGTGTCTTACGAGGCTCCCTAGGGCTTAGCTTAGCGCTGAGCACAGAGTAAACCCTCTGGACCCTGTTCTGCCGGCATCTGTGGGTGGAAACACAAGACCATACCCTCTCTTCAGACAAAGTTTAAGCATCTTAAATTAAAAGTTTACAAATCTCTAGTTACTTAAGATGATTAAGAGTCATTAGAAGCAATATTATTTTATAGTAAGTAAAAAAATATATATGCGGCTTCATCTTGTGTGATGAAGACAAGGCTGAGTGCTCTGTCATCAGTGTAGGCCCAAGGAATCAGCTACTCAGAGATCCCAAATATGGCCAGGGACCTTTAGAGGAAGAGTTTCTGTAACCTCATGAATTCTGAGTTCCAGGTTCCCTGGAGAAAGTAGAGTGAGTGTCTGACATTTTATGAAGACAAATTTTCTCAATAGGGTTCACTCAAAGTAGAATTTCGCTGCTATTAGCTTTATTAAGCTTCCCGGACATTTGGGGGAAGAATTCTAGATGGCATGCAGTCATTTTCTTATTCCACAGCCTCTCCTAAAATCAGACATGTTAAGGAACAGTTGGTGACTTGGACCACAAGAAATATGTTGTGTTATTAAACATTCTATTTGTCATAAGACAATGCTTAGCTTTCTATGTGGGAGGATTTGCCATCCTGGAATTGAAGGTTCTAAGGCTCAGACCAGCCAAAAGAATTCAGGAAAAAATAATAATTGACCTCAAAAACCTTTAATGATGAAATCCTGAAATTGCTCAAGATTCTTTTGGACACATGTGAAAAAATCCAGTTCAAATTACCTTGAGCAGAAAGGAAATGTGATGGTTTTTGTAGCGGGAATAGCTCACATGCCTGAAGGAACTGCTAGAGGAACCAGGACCTCAGATCCTAGAAGAGGTCTCAGTACCACTGTGCTCACGGTCTCTCTCTATCCTGCTTTTATCTCTGCTGGCCTCTGATTGGCTTTGTTCTGCACACAAGCCCTTTCAAATGATGGAGAAGATGCCTGCTGAGCCCCAGTCCTGCCTCCCAGACTTAGCTCAGCAGCCTCAGCAGAGTGAGAGAACTCTTTTCTGCCAGTCCAGTTCTATGGAAGGACTCTGGTCTTCCTTACATCCTGTGGCAAATGCTCGCCAACAAACCTCTCTCGCCAGATAGATGGGGCACCATGATTTGACCGTCCTGGCCCATGTTTCCTTAAGCCTTTCGCTTACCTATTGGTAGGAAGCACCCTGAGAAGAAGGTTATAAGTCAGAGGGGCCAGGACTAGGGTGAAGAGAGTGAGGCACTCATTTCAGATGCAAGATATAAAATGACATCTAACAATTCAGAAATCAAGAGAAATAATGTTTTAATGCAATGTTTAAAAAAAGTCAAATCAGCCACCTATGCCTTAAGGATTGCCTGCCTGTTTTGGTTCATAAAGTTTTATTGGAATCAGGGCTGAGATGGGGGTGGACCAGTGAGGTAGGGTCATGTGAGTGCAGGGTCAGAGTCCATCTTTGTTTAAAACTGATATTTTGTTCAAAAGTCTTTGCAGAAAAACATAAAATGATGTAAGAGTCACAGAAGCAGCTTGTTAGGGTTTTAAAAGGCTAATTTGATACTCTTTTCCTCTGCCTGAGTTTAGATGAGAGATCCACATATACCTATCATGTTAGGGAGATAACTTTTTTTTTTTTAGATTTTATTTATTTTCCTCCTGTCCTACAGGATAATCTTTTTTTTTTTTTTTTTTGCTGCACTGCACAGCTTGCAAGATCTCAGTTCCCTGATCAAGGATTGAACCCGGGCCATGGTAGTAAAAGCCCAGAACCCTAACCACTACACCATCAGGGAACCCCCAACATTTTAAAACATTACCTTTTTTTTTTCCTGATAAAGCTTTTGGAGAAAGTGGTTTCATAACGATCCACTGACCTCCTCCTTACCCATTGGCTATAACGCTGGGGACGGCACACCTGAGGCGAGGGAAGGTCAGGTGTTTAGAGGAGTTCCTTCCATTTGCCTGACTGCCTGGTTTACACTGGTTCAGGGCAGCAGGAAAGAAAATCCCTGCTCTTCATTCCTTTTAGATTTTAGTAAATAAGCACCACCTGCCAATCAAGGCAATCTCTGGTAATTCACAGAAGGAAAATGGGGCAAGAGGTGAGGGGTGCTACCACAGGGTCTCTGCCTGGAAACAAGGAGTCAGAAAGAAAAGTTGCCACTAATAATGACTTGAAAGCACCTATTCTGTATTTACTTTCAAATATTTGAAAACCCTGTTTTCCTCAAATAAAATAGATCTGTGGGTTGTCTTTGGAGTAAAGGCTGCCATTTATACTTCTGCTTAAGGCTAGACAGCATACATCTGAACATCTCCACTTCCCAGCTACTGTCAGGGTTGTAAACTGCTGGTGATTACTGAGTACCTCCTCGAGGAAACTGCTCAGTGCTGTACTCTGGTTATGGAGTCGTGCCCTAAAGGAGCTTACATCCAGTCGAGACGGGGGTGGATATTAGTGACCAAGGTGTGAGTCAGGAACCCAGTGACTGCTCCGAACCAGAGAAAGGAGAAATTGGGAGGAAAGCAGTGTTAAGAAAGTTGTCATGATGGAGGATGGACTTAGTCAAGCCTTGAAGGAAGGGTGCTCCAAACAAAGGGAACAGTGTGAGTAAAGTTACAGGACTTAGAATATACGTGGGGTATTTGGGAACTGGTAGGATATTTCACTGGTTGTGAATCTAGTGGAAGAAAGTTACCACAGCAAAAAAAAAAAAGTTACCAAACACATTAAACACTTTCTACAGACCAAACTCTATGGTGCTTTTCATGTAGCATTTAATTTAATCCCCTAAAACCCCTATGAGGTAGGGACTAGCTCATTTTATCAATGAAGAAGCTGAAACTTCCAGCTGTTAAATAATGTTTCCTGGATACATAGATAATATTTAAGACATAGGAATAAAATCCAGGTCTGTTTGACTTCAGTTTTCTTGTTCTTAACTTCTTCAATATGGTGAAGCTGAGGATAAGAAGGCAGGGAAGAGACAGGCTGGAGAGTCTGCCCCTAGGTTTGCTCAGTTGCGCATGAAGAGCGAGAAGGCAAAATGAGATCGCTACTGGGCAGGTTTTGTGCTCGTGTGTGTTTTTAAAAAGTTTGTTCACTTATTGAATACTTGTTTTAATCATCCACGTTGTACATTCATAACATAGGTATAAGTAAAGAACCTGAGTAGAGCAAACACAGCCTTGATCTTGTTTTTTTGTCTCATGCAGGCAAGAGAGCCAAGCCAGTAATCGGGAGCTAAAGGCAGTATAAAATTAAGTCTCCTAAAGAACACACGAAGTGGTAAGGTCTTTGTGTGCTTCCAGAGAAATGGGAGCTACTCACTGAAATAACCTTTCGTTTTCAATGTAGCAATTTCTACTTGTATAAGTAAATTGGAATAGATTAGCAAGTCTTACCACTTATCAGCACTAGATGGCACCATGAGACTAAAGTTAAATGACTTTTAACTCCACGCTCCCCCGCGGCACCCCACCCATTTGTTTTTCACTGAAAAAGTGGATTAAGAAGTAATAAGGCATACACTTTAACGCGAGAGGGCTTAAAAAAAGAATGCTTTTATCCTAAATATTATTTTTTATTCTACTGCATTACCTCTTGGAGAACATTATATCACTTGTGGAAAAATGAAGTAATTCACAATAGGTATCTGTTTAGAGTTAATATTTTAAATTAGTTTTGGTTTGAAAATATACTCATTCACTCAAAACTAGGTAGAGCTTTAGACCTAGACTTTGGGTTGTCAGTGTGTGATGGTATTTTAAATTGTGGTTTTAATAAAAAAAAAAAGCAGACATAAGACAGTGTTCTGTGACTATTGCTAACCACATTTATGAAAACAGTATATCTTCAGAATGATATGGTGTTGGGGAGATGTTCTTTTGACTCTAAAGCCTCAGTGAGTTTAATAGAAGGTAGCTCAGCACCTTTTATGAATGCCATTTGACTCAAAGATATCTAGCTTGGTTAAAATTCACAGAATTTTATTGCCTAAATTATGTGATGAAGATTTTTCAAAAGGAGGAAGATTTTATTTTTTCCCTCTGCTGTTGTAGTCCTTGCCTTAATAAGCAGATTTTATTTTGGATAAAATATTTAGGATTTTGGACTTCTGATTTCACTTTTTAAAATTTAGAATGTTAATATTGTTTTATGATCATTTCCTTTATTCTAATGGTTTTATTATATTTCATCTCAGCTCTGACACATGAATCTCTTCTTCCTCCCTTCCTTTGCCTGAGATTCTTTCTCTGTTCTTCCTCTTCGGCTCCCTAGCAGAGCAAGTCCATCACAAGGGCCTCTCTACTGCATTCATGGTGCGTGAGTGCTTCCTTTTCCTTATTTTATTTACTCTTATGAATTTACTTTTTTATGTAGTCTTATCCTTTTCTTACCAGCTTTCTTTCTTAGCATCTTTCATTAACCTTAGATAACAGTAAAGAAGATGAAAATAGCAATAGTTTATTTCCCCCAATTTACCTTTCTCATCATTGTTGTGACTACATGACACCAAAGCAACTAGTTGAGAAACCAATTTAGAGGACCAGCGGCTAGTTTTTACAACTTCCAATCAAACACTTACTTGGATTGATATTTATTCCCAGTGAAAAGACTGGATATTTGGATTCATATGGAATTAGCCTTTGTTTCTTTCCATTTCCCACAGTTCCTCAATTTTTCACTGTTACTACCCAATTTCATCCAACTATTTCCTACTGCCTTTAATTGAGTTTCTTCCTTACAGTTCTGAATCTTTGGAATTACACAGGACATGAGAACAGCGCTTACGTTTCTCAAGGCCCACTATTAAATAGTTTTTTTCTATCATGCAAGCAAGCATAGGACGAAACCAGTACCTCAGAGAGCTAGGTACAGGTTAACTCCTCCCTTTCATTAAAACTTCACTTTCTTTAGAACCTGCTATTTGCCACATAGGGATACACTGTTCTTCCCAGTCCTGGAGACCTCATCTCACCTTGAACCCAGCTTTTCTTAGGTGTGGCCAGTGCTGGCTTGTTGCAGCCAGCCTGAAACTGTTTTCTTCCTTCTACATTAGGAGGAGATAGGTTTGAATGTTTCATCAGTAATTAGATAACCAATATGCAGGATATACAGGGCATAAGGGAACCAATAACCAAATAACAATTATCAAATTGTTCCTGTGGAATGCAGTTAGGAAACATGGAGAATATGACCAATATTACACAAAAGAGAAACAACTGAGATGTCACAAAGTTAAGCCCAGTGTTAAGTCTACTTTAAACATCTGAGAGCAGCACAGACCACTTACAACTTTTGTTTGAATGAATCCATCTGGTAGGAACTTCTGTTGATATGCAGGGGAATCTAGGTCATTGCTACTCAGTGTGGTCCACGGACCAGCACCATCAGCATCCACGAGGATCTTTTTAGAAGTATGGACTCTCAGGCCCCATTTCTGACATACTGAATCAGAAGTTGCATTTTGGCAAGATCTACAGGTGACCGGCATGAACGTTATAGTGTGACAAATACTGATTTCGGTCATGATTAGAATGAAGACTGCTTTGTGTGTTTCAGTTCAGCTGCTTCAGACTTTGAGTGCCCCCCTCCCCTCCCCTCCCCCCTCCCCCCTTGTCATCTCTCCTCTCTCCCACTCTTCCTCCTCCTTTTTCTTCATTTTCATAAACCATTTGGGAGAATATTGTTAAAGAAAGAAGTTTCAAAATTTTTTGAGACATCAGAAAAAAGAAGAGCACCGCTTTAACTTTTTCCAACTCCTAACTGAGATTCTGTGCAAGAGGAAATGTAAAACAGCTCCAGTGGTTTGAGGAGCTATATGACTTCAACTTTGCTCTGTCATCCTCTGTGCCCAAATAAAGCGATTTTACACAAAGCCCCACTACGTTTATATTAATTTTCGATTGTCTCCCCTGCCCCTTTCAGCTGTGAAATGACTTTCTTTCTTTTCTCCAGTTTCTTTCTCCCAGGCTTCACCTCTGCTCACCGCCCCCCCCCTTCCAGCTGGTAACAGTTTATGAAGCACGTTGCGGTGTTAATACCCTGTTAAGGTGGTTTCAGCTGTTGGGTCTTGGCAATGTCAATGTCAGGACTGTTTCACCGTGAACTCTTGATGTGTAGGGTAAATCTGGGGCCGTGCTGAACTTCTCCCTTCTCACACTGCAGGAAGCCGTACAACTATAGGCATCTCTTCCCATGATGTGGTGCTGCTGGCTGGGTAAGCGATTAGAACTATTCTGCTTCTAGTCAAATAATTAGGACAATTTTAAAACTTACTTAAAATTATTAGTGGACTAGACATGGCATTATTGGGATCCCCTGCTTCAGTGCAGTCAGGTATTGGAGTTAAGGATGGGATGCATCTTACAATCTTTATTTCTAACAGGTGACATGTAACATTATAGAATTTATAACAAAGAAAAAAGAAAATAATTTTTTTCTCCAATTTTTTCATACTGGCATGTTGTTTAGAATTGTCTTCAACTTCATTAGGTTGTTTTAGTTTGGCGGTTGATATTTTAGATTTTAACAATAATATTTTAAGTATTTAAAAAATTTTTTTCAATGTAGCGTAGTTTCCTGAAAGCAACTTCTTTTCTTTTTCTTTTTTTTGTTCAAGAAATATACATTATCCAGCTCTCCAACTGTGAGAAGAAAGAGGGATAAAAACACTTTGGTGGTTCAAATCTAATATAAGCCAGTTTCACCTAAAATGCAGCATACCTAGTCTTTTTTTTTCCCCCTCCACAAAAGAAAATGTAATGTGCAACATGTAATTTTTTTTCACACTCTTTTTTTTAGTTAATTTAAACATGCAATTTAGTCAGTTTTTACTCTTGCTTGCAAGGTTAACTATAGGCCAGCACTGTTTGTTTCTTTAATATTGACTTAACTTTGACTGCTGTTGACATTTTTTAAGGTCTATTTCTTTTAATACTGCATAATTTAAGGAGAAAAATCAAGACTAATTAGTTGTTAATGAGAAACGTGTATAATGAGAAACAAATGTAACATTAATGTCATGTACAATGTATGTCTGTGTGGTTTAAAAGGTAGGAACACAACCATTATTCAAAATTACGGAATAAAATCATCGTAATAATCACTAGCAGATGTGTTGTAACTTGTGTTGCAAGTCAAAATTTCTTAGTCAGGACAATGTGTTGCAGTGTTTGGTAGCATGGCTTTGATAGCATTTTTGAAGGGTTTATATGTTTTTCACCCAAATCTGTTTTTAATCCAACTGCCTGGCATCTTTAGCAGATTGGAAAAGACTTAAGCAAATGTTTTCTCTTCCTCACAACTTTATTGTCCTCTCATAAGCACAGAGATACTTGTTGCCACATGCTGTTGTCAGATTGGGTTGTGGCAGCCCATCACTCTGCCAGGTATCTGTTCACTCATGGTTTGAGTATCTTGTGTGTCCCAACTTCAAGTTTAAAAATCACCCGGTTACTACAAGAGACTGTTAAATTCCACACAATGGCTGGAATGTAATGATCAGATGACCTGACATATTCCTGACAAACCTGAGGCTGGTCACACTAATTCTCAGCCTCGCTTCCCAGATCCTGCACTGCTGAGCAATCAGTCGGGTTCAAGCAATAGTCTTGCCACTTAGGGAACTCTAGATGGAGGCAACTCTGAAATACCATCCTTTCAGAATTACAAACCAGAAGGACTATATGTTTTGGCTGGGGGTGGTGAAAATGTGAGGGTGAGGGTAAGGAGGGCAAAGAAGGTAAGAAAGATGGTAAAACCATCTAAAATATCAACAGGTGTAAAGTTTTAACTGTTGAGCTTTTGAGTGGTGTAAACCTGAATAGGTGATAGTGATAACAACAGTTTTCATAGTCCTGCTCATCCCTCCATCCATCCATCCAACAAATATTTCTCAAGTGTCCTCTGTGTGTTGGAGCAAAAATTACAGCAATGATTAAAACACAGAAAGTCTCCGGTCTCATGAGACTTATGGTCTAGTGAAGAATAGCTAATAGTATTGAAGCTTACTGTATTCTAAGCACCCTTCTAATTACTGTACATATTATACCTCATTTAATCCTTACAACAATCCTCATAGATTGTTCTAACTGAAAAGGTAATACGACTTTAAAATATGACATCACTGATACTAAAAATTAAAATAACACATCCTCATAGAAATACATACTTGTTAGAAAAATATTTTTGATTATTGCAACCAAATATACATTCAAGCTCCTGGAAGAATTATGTAAATATCAGTATAAGTGTAAGAAAACATACATATATATATTGTATAAAGGGAGAAAAGAATTTTGTAGTACAATAAAATTAACTCTGATGAGAGAAATTTAAAGGGAAAGGCAAGCATTGGAGTATGCGTGGGGAGGGTGTTTTGCATTTATGTTGGAGCCGGTTACTACCAGGCTCCTAATAATGGACACGTACGTACCTTTTCCCCCAAAGGAAGGCACATAGACCACTTGCATCAGAGCCACCTGGGATGTTTGCTAAAACTGCCAGCAGGGGGTAGTTTCTTAGACATAGAGTATACGAATAGCTGGAGGTAGAGCTCAAGAATCTGCGTTTTCCACCAAATCCCTATGTGATTCTTATTCACATTAAAGTTTGAGAAGCACTGATACAGAAGGTCATTTTCACAGTCTAGTATCTCACATGGTCTCTCTCTATTTGAAATTCTCAAAGAGTTATATTGTCAGCTGGTGAACATCTGTCTGGAATTCTAATACAGGCAATAATAGTGCTTAATAACATACAATATCCATTAATGTTGAACAAGGGTGTCTGTTCTCTGGCACTACGAAACCTACAATATTGCTTTTCTTTCTGTGTGTGTTATGAACCAGTGGCATAAATCTTAATTTTTGTCTAACTTTATTTTTGATGGCTACTATTTCGTTTATCATACCCAATGCTTTAGTTTTTTTGTTTCCTGTTATTTTATTATGTCCCTAATCTTCTCGCCAAACCAATTTCTTTAAAGTTATTCTGGAAATTGTTTTTGTAAGGGTGAAGACAACTAATTGCTAATCAATCTGTGATCAGGATCCTTAAATTATTAAATATATATTTTTTCTTTTTATTGGTCAGGGTAAGAGAGGCTGAGTTGTAGTAACAAATAATTTCAAAATCTCAGTGACTTACCGCACATGAAATTTATTTCTCCCTTAGGCTTCTAGTCTAGCATGAGCGTGTGGGGTTCTGCTCTTCAAAGTCACAAAGGAATGTGAGCTCAAGAAGGCTCTGTGTTTTGTGGCTGTGCTGTCTGAGACTCGTACCTCTTGGACAAGGTTTGAGAGTTGAAGGATCCCACTTGGACTTGTAAATGCTTTGGTCTAGAAGAGACATGTACCATTTCCTCCCATAGACCATGGGCCATAACTAGTCACCTGGCTTTACCTAATAACAAGGGGGCAGGAAAAGGTGGGGGAGTGCTCGTGTCTTTGGTGGGCAGTAACACTCTTGCCATACTTCCGGTACCTTTAAATTTCCGGTTCGGTTCCATGCTGCTTGTCATGAACAAAGCAGATGTGGGTTAGTGTATTTCATTTAACCAGGAAGGAGGCAGAAAGAAAAAGCCTTTGCTAAAAGACATTGTTACTTGTATCTGTGCATCTGTGAACACAATTTTTCTTAAACCCCTATGAAAAATACAAATAATGTATACGATATAGGAGAAAAATCATGATATGAAAGAGAAACAGAATACTTGACACAATGAAACCCAAGTGATAGTTTTTAATTCAACAAAACGTTTTTAAAAGCATGACAGTGCTAACAAAAAGACATATTGGTAAGGCACTACAAGAAACTGCATAGAAATTATTTTTTGGTTTGTATTTTTTAGTAAGTAAGTTATATGAAATTACAATATTGTTCAAGTAGAAGTTACAGCAGTGAATAAAACAAATGAAGTGCGTTACATTAAACAAGAACATAATAATGGCTAACATATATTCAGGCTCACTATTAGTCCTCTTGTTACTACTTTATGTGCATTACCTCTTTTAATCCTTTATAACAATCTCATGAGGTGGTTGGAGTTGACGAGGGAATAGTAAGATAAACTTTGAGGAGATTGGCACCCTCTTTAAATTTTGTTTTGTTTTGCTTCTTAATTCCTGTGAATCAGCCATGGACTTAGAAACGTTAGGTTGGACCATATGAAATGATCATTTTTATAGGTAAAAAAAGATCAAATATTGGCAGTTTCATGAATTTAACCTAACAGTCAAAATTTCTAAAAATTATTATCCGAACAAAAATATTCATCTTCATGTTAACAACATTTATTGAATACTTCCATGTCTCAAGCGTTATACTAACACTTTTCATCTATTTTCTCATTTAATTCTAGATTAGTTTCCTATGGTTTCTGCAAACAAATTACCACAAACTTAGTGGCTTAAAAAACCCCACAAATTTATTATCTTACAATTCTGGAAGTCAGAAATCTAAATAGGTTTCACTGGGCTCAGATTAAGTTATTGGCAGGATTATGTTCCTTCTGGAGACTCCAGGGGAGAATCTGTTCCCTTGCATTTTTCAAAATCTAGAGTCTGTCTGCATTCCCTGGCTTGTGGCCTCTCCCTCCATCTTTAAAGCCAGTGATCACATCGCCTGACTCTGATGTCATGGTCACAGCTCTTCTTCTGACTCTAAAGGACATTGTGAATCCATTGGATTCACCAGGATGCAAAATAATGCAAAATAATCTTCCCATCTCAAGGTCCTTAACTTAGTTGCATTTGCAAAGTCCCTTTGTCATATAAGGTAATAAATATACCCACAAGTGTCCTTTTGTGGAGTTAGACAAGTTCATAGCAAAGTTCATACTGAAAATAACATGCAAGAATAAGTAGGATAACACTGAGAAGGAAAAGCTATGAGGCGGAGTAGCTCTACCATATTTTAAAATACCCCACAAAAGCCTCTGTAGTTAAAATGGTGTGGGTCTGGTGCATGGATAGGTAGACAGATCAGTGGAACAGACTGAAACATCTAGAAATAGTCCCAACTATATGTGGAATTTTAGTATATGAAAAAGTGTCAAATCATTGGAGAAAGGATTGACTATTTAATAAATGATGTTGAGACAACAGGATAATTATTTGGAAAAAGATAAAATTATATCCTTTTCTTATACCAATAAACAAAAATAAAATTAAAATGGATTGTTATCTCAAAGTAAAAAGTGAATCCAGGGACTTCCCTGGTGACGCAGTGGTTTCTTTATCTGCCTGCCAATGCAGGGGACATGGGTTCGAGCCCTGGTCCTGGAAGATCCCACGTGCTGCAGAGCAACTAAGCCCATGCACCACAACTACTGAGTCTGCCACTCTAGAGCCAGCAAGCCACAACTACTGAGCTCACATGCCACAACTACTGAAGCCCATGCGCCTAGAGCCTGTGCCCCACAGCAAGAGAAGCCACCGCAACGAGAAGACCGTGCACTGCAAGGAAGAGTAGCCCCTGCTCACCGCAACTAGAGAAAGCCCGTGTGCAGCAACAAAGACCCAACGCAGCCAAAAATAAATAAATTTATTTAAAAAAAAAAGTGAATCCATATAAGCCCTAGAAGAAAACAAGTGAATGCTGCTGAAATCTGGGTTTAAGGAAAGATTTCCTAAATATGATTTCAAATCCAGATGAATTAAAGAAAAAAATTTGATAAATTTGACTATATAAAAATTTATTTTTGTGTCAAAAATAGTACCGTAAGCAAAGTCAAAAGTCTAAAATCCCTAAAACATAAAGAACCTTCAAAAATTGAGAGAAAAAAGACAAAAATCCTATAGGAAAATGGGCAAAAATACATGAAGAGACACCTTTTAAAAAAGTGTGAGGACCTTCAATATGTGGAGAAATATTAAACTTCATTCATACTGAGAATAATCCAAATTAAAACTACAATGATATGCCATTTTTCTCACACATAAGATTGGCAAAAATGCAAAAGCTTGCTAATATCACTCTGTTGACAAGGCTCTCGGGGAGAAGGCTGGAAGAAGTGCTAAGCTATCAAGCTCCATGTGGACTCCCTGTGCATTTACTGCTTGGGCCAATGGCAAAATTTTCTGTCTGCTTTCTTTGGACATCTCAGCATTTAACAATGTTGATACTCTCTCTCCCCCCATCCCAACCTTTAAAAACATATTCTCTGCTTCCATGATTTTCCAAGTCCATTCTCTTGTAGAATTTATACATATCGGATACCATCTTCTTTATTACCTCTTTAGCCTTATCTTTTTCTTTGGAAATATTAACACATAAGGGATTTCTAGTGGAATGGTCTTTAGTTACCTATCACTGTAATGTTTGATGTTCTACCTGTTTAAATTTTGGTCTTTCCTTTCGTCATCATCCTTCTGCTCTTCCTGGATAATCCCATTTACTTCTACAGCTTTAACCATCCCTTGCATGCTGATGGTGTCAGTTTATTTCCTAACACCTTAATATGTTCAAGTTAAATTTCTCTTCTCATATATACCCCTTCCAAACGTGCTCTCTATCCCTTGCTCTCTATTTTAATTACTATAATCCCTACTTACTCCATAACCTAGTAACTTTGAGATCATTGCTGTTTTTTTTTTTTTCCTTTCTCATTACCCACATTAAAGGATTACGTAGCATGCAAGGTATCCTTTGAACTGGTTTCTTTTATTTCTGGTATTATGTTAGTTTAGATCATCATCTTTTCTTACCTGAGTTAATGATGAGTTTTTAACATTGAAAAAAATATTATCTAAATTCATATAAGGTCATCTCTGTGCTATATTGAAAGTAATTATATGTAATAGTTTTTCCTTTAACTTAAAAAAATTCCAAAATAATGTCTTATTGGTACCAGATACAACAATCTAAGGATGTAAAGGAAAAGTGAATGATTTTCTCATCTTTCTACTTTCACTTTCCTGAATTCAGCCACATGAATAGCAGAGTGCATGACATTTTCCACCTGTCTTCATGTCTGTAAAAAGATATCAAACATAAGCAGGTTTTTAAATAAGAAAATATTAATGTACATGTTATTCCACACTTTGCTTTTTAAAAATAGACTTCCAGATTTATAGAAAACATTCTTTTTACTGGCTGGTGTATATTGCATAGAATGAAAATACTATATAGTATGTTTCATTGTCTTCCTGTGTGTAATAGTCAAGTTGATTTCAGTTTTCCTTTGACACATAAAAATCCTTGTGCATATATACCAATATTCTAATGCTTTTATTACTGTCAAATATTTCTGCTCTTAAGATTTCTGCTCTTAAGAATATTTGGCATCTTATGTTTGTTTGAATTTTCATTTTCCTGAATATTAGTGAAATTGTACGTTATTTCATTTGTTTGTTCTCAGTTTGGATATGTGCTTCCTAAGTTTGCCCACTTTTATGTTGGCTGTTTTGTCTTTTATCAGTCTGTAGGAGTGCTTTCCACTCTCCTGGGCTAGTAATGGATGAGTTGGCCAACTCTCAGTCCTCTATGATTTATTGGGAAGAATAGTCTCTGCTCTGAGATTTTTAAGGTGCAAGGGGACAGTCCTCTCATTACAGAAACTGGCAGTGATTTAGTTTTCTCATGTGGCTAGCTCTCTTGTAGGACAGCTGGGCCCGGTGGGATTGTGCTGCTGGCTCAAGGATTCCATGTAGAAAGTACCCTGGAGAAACTTTCTCTCGTTGTTTGATGGGTCAGTGGGTTCTGATGACTTGCTAGCTGTACTCCTTTTGAAAGCCAAGAAATTTGAGGTCTCTGCCTTGGGCTTTAAAGAGAAGCTACTGATATTTTTGTGTGTGATGTTTTCCTTGGCTCTCATCTGCCTCTGGGATGAAGAAGCTCTGGTGATGGTCCTTGGAGATCCAAGTAGAACTTGGGACTATAGGGATATCCCCTAGTCTCTGCCAGCATGCTCGCAGTGGTTGTTGAGTTACTCCAGTGGGACCATGGAAGGCAGATGTGTCAGAGGTATTTGCTAAGACTGCTCAGATTCCCTGTGCTCAGGTTTTAAATTATAGATTTGCATGACTAATCAGACATTTTTTGACTTGTGGTTTTGAAATTGTTTTCCCAATGAAATGCTTCTCAGTTTGGGGTTGTCTAACCCTTAGGGTTGGTTAGTGAGCATAGCATAGCAGTTAAGAACCAGAAATTTTGGAAAGAGATGCATTTAAGGTCCTAGTTGCTTTACTTGTCAACAGGGCTTCCATTTATTTATTTATAGAATAAGCATAATTATTATTACCTTGTAGGATTGTTTTAAAAAAATGGGAGTTAAGTGAAAAAGAAAGTTACTTAAAGTGCTTAGTAGAGTGTTTAACATGTTGTAAAGAGCTAGTAAGTAAAAGCCTTACAGGAATATTTAAGATTAAACCTATCAGTGTGTATTCACATCCTTAAATTAATCTCTGGTTCTGGCAAGTCTAATTACTGTGAATTCCTTTTACTGATCAGTTTTCACCCTTGCTGTTCTAGCAAGCATCTCTCCATGTCATTCCTTTATATGTATCAAAAGTTTGCCAAGCAGTTTAGTCCTTTCCCAACTCTATAAGTGGCCAGGTTTCCTCCACAGTTTCAGAATTTTCACTTAAAATGCATTAAAAGTAAAAGGCGCATTGCTGTGGGCTCTGTGAAAATCAGTATTTTACTTGTGTGCTGCTTTTTGGGGAGAGAATCTTAACCACCACTTTTGAAACTATTTATTTTTAATGGATTAAAATCGGTTTAATATTAACAATGGCAGTGGCAGACAGCTCACAGAATGGAATACTAATAAATCTTTTCCCTTTCTTTAGTAAAGGTTTCAGGTAAAACTTGAGTTTAAAGTAAAGTCTTCAGCAGCCTCAGGCTCTGCAAATAACAGCTCCAGCAACAAATCAAAGAATGATGTTTATGTTCTTCTTACAGAAAGATCATTACCAATTGATCTTTTTCAGCAAAACCTACTCACATGAATAGCTGTAGAATAATTGAAGTAGAATCGGTATACTCTTTGAAAGTGACCAACAATGTAATGTGATATGATTAACCCTTTGAAAGCATTCTCTCTGGAGCACATGAAAATGCTGAACTTTATTTTGATTATGTGTTGTTAAAAATTCCTGTTGGTTTTTTTGTCTTGGAAATTCTGTTATTTTTTATTGTGTATTTCATCATGAAATGTGCCTGTAGTGGCCATCAGTGATTCCGGTAAAAGGCAGTTGACCTTAGAGAGTTTAGAGGAAAAAGACTTGGACATCCATTCATTCAATGAGTACCAATTAACTGCTAGCTCAGTTCTGAGGCTGCAATGAAGGAAGACAGAAATGGACATGGTGTTCATGGAGTCACAGCCTAGTGGAGGAGAGTAATTAATTACAGTTGTGAGAAATGCCATGAAGGAACATTATAGTTAAAAGGAAAGCAGGGTGACAGAGCATGGTTGCCTTAACACTCAGATCTTGCACAATAAAATTCATACCAATCCTCTCTGAGAGATGATATCTGGGAGTTTTAGATGTGATACTTATACCTGGACAAGGGAACGGGAGAGGATTTATTGAGCCTTTACTGTGTGTCATGTACTTTAAATGCATTATTTAATTTTAAGAACACCTTTAAGATAAATAATTATTCCTATTTGCACACGAGGAAACTGAGATACAGGGATCAGGTTACTTCTCCATGCTCTCCCAGTGACTATGCAGGACGGAGCTCAGCCCCTGCTGATCCCAACATGCTACTTCTAGATACTTTAGCTCTTCCAGTAGATTCTTCTCATTAACCAATAGCCTTCTTTTGCATTAGGCCAATATGCTTCATGGATATTTTCTGTAAAATGTTATAGAATTCTATCACACAAGTTCCCTCTCTTCACTAGAGGCTCTCAAAGCAAATAGAAAATGAGACATGATTTATGTGTCCTAAGTCAGTAGAAAAAAATTTAACACTCTCATGATCATTTGAAATAGTTTCACTTGAAAAAAGTCTACAGATGGTCAGGAAAACTTGTAAAAACAGAGATAATTCAGGAAGTACTGTTTCTTTGGTATTTACCAGGGAAAATGGTCAATTTCATGAATACTCTTTTAATTATGTGCTTTAGTACAATGCAGGACCTTTAAATTAGATTTTATAAAGTCTGGCTCTTAAGAAATTATTCAGTTAAATGAAGGCATAATGCCAGGCATATGGGGGTGAACTATTTTACATGTACACAAACTTTTGATTCATGTAATATACTCTATGAATGAAAAGATGATTCACAAAATAGAAAAGACTGACACAAATACAGGAAAGAAGAAAACTGCTTTCAGGTGCAGAGTATTCAATGCATAATTCAACAGTTAAAAAGAATAAATTTATGGCCAGCTGATCAGTTAACATTATTTATGGCTTCCTGTGGTTAAATGATACAGCTAATTCCATTCTCTTTCATGAGCCACAAACAAACATTCGTTTGCCAATATGAGAATTAAACTGACACAGTCAGTAAATGGGTCTAAAAACCAACTAATAAAAGTGGAAATTTGTGAATATTGGCCTATCAGTGTCAGTTTCAGGCTTCATGCAAAACACCAAGCCTGCTTTCTAGAAATCTCTTTCCATTGGTATTTATTTGGTATTGAACATTAGTTATTTACTTATAAAGTATGTGTTCATTACAAAGGTCTGTGAGTGCAGTTGCATTAATTATTCATCCTAAGATTCTGAAACATGTTGGAGGTTCCGAAAGGTAATTTCAACTACTGATGGGAAATGTTCCACATGAGAGTCCATGAGCAAGGTTTCAGGAAGTGGGTCATGGATTTGGAAGGTTGCAACCAATCAGGCACTTTTATCTTCTCCCTTAAAGTTCTCTACCATTTAGAAAGATAGAAGAAATAATTAGGAAATTAGATACACTTTTTTTTCCCTGAAAAATCGATACATTAAAATATGTTGAAAATGCATAGATTTGTATCTTATTTACCTCCTTCTCCTCCCCCACCACAGTCCCTTGAGTGAATATAGACTAAGAATTATAATATCATGAGATTGTAGAAATCAGGTTTGCTTTGCTATATTTACTGTTGTAATGGAATCAGTGTGAACCACACGTTAAGTAGTCTATACCAATGTAGAAAGCTAGGCATGAAGACAGATAAACTAGAAGATTGTTAATTCATTTTAAGAAATGTTTTATTTTCTTAAATTCCATATATATGTGTTAGCATACGGTATTTGTCTCTCTCTTTCTGACTTACTTCACTCTGTATGACAGACTCTAGGTCTATCCACCTCATTACAAATAGCTCAATTTCGTCTCTTTTTATGGCTGAGTAATATTCCATTGTATATATGTGCCACATCTTCTTTATCCATTCATTTTATTTTTTCAATGTTTAGTAGTTTCCATTGTATTTGTCTAAAAACTAAGCTCTCAATGCCTTAAAATGATTTCTTTTATTTCTTTTTTTTGGAAATTTTAATTACTCTAAAACACTCTAAAAATATTACTCATTAATTTCACACACACACAAACATGTTACACAAAGTATAAATATATCTCATTGTTTAAAAAATCAAATTATACAGACCTATAGTCAGAAAAATGTGGAAATCTCCCTTTCTTATTCTCCCACCTCCATTCTCCTCCTGAGAGATAGCACTGTCAATTATTTTATGAGCTTCTTTTCTATCCTCCTCCTATTCATTTGCTAATACTAATACACACATGTACACATACATATATATCTCTTTGGCTTGAAAAAATGGGATAAAGTATTTTAAAAATTAAATTTATTAGAAATATTAGGATAAACAATCTCTTACATGTGGATGAATCTAGAAAGTATTATGCTTAATGAAGTAAGACAGAGAAAAATGTTATCACTCATATGTGGAATCTAAAAGACAAAACAAACGAATGTATACAACAAAACAGGAACAGACTCACAGATAAAGAGAAAAAACTAGTGGTTACCAGTGGGAAGAGGGGAGGGGAGAGATAGGGGTATGGTATTAAGATACAAACTACTATGTATAAAATAAATAAGCAAGAAGGATATATTGTATAGCACAGGGAAATATATCCATTATTTTGTAATAACTAACTGGAGTATAATCTATAAAAATATTGAATCACTATGTTGTACACCTGAAACTAATATAATACTGTAAACCAACTATACTTCAATTAAAAAAAATAAGAGTTTAATACTTGTAACACACACACAAAATGATTAAAAATAAAAAGTATACATTTGATTCTTTTTCTTGGAAGTTGTATACTTTAAATTTGTTAGTTTATAACCTAGAAAAAAAGCCTCTCATATAAAGTGATGACTATTTTTATAATCATTATTAACTCATTCTGTTTTCTTTTGGGTTAATTACCTAGTGTAAATTTGTAGAGGTCCTTCATTAATGGTAATTCTTTTGTTCCATGTAAATGCAAAGTGCTTGGAATATATTACTGTTTAAAATTGTTTCCTTTGTAATTTTTTCCTTTTCCTTTGTAATTAACAATGAAGATATATTTGCATTGTCTGATTAGATAATCTGTGGAGGCATAGTCTAAAATAGAAGCAAGTATGTAAATATATAGTATGTGATCTTGCAAAGAGAAGAAAGATATGTAATAAGAAATCTCTAACTTCCTTGAGAGACTTAGTGAACTGAAAATGAACCCTAGTATTTCAGGAGAGTTAGAGCCCTTTTGTTAAAGATACTGTATGTGTAAGGGGAAAATGAGGAGAGAGAAGAAGCAATTTTTAAAAAATTTAATATATATATATGTTTATTTCCAGAGGATATTAAAATATTTTATCTTATTGTAAACTTTCTTTTAATTTTAAAAGGGATTTATGCACATGGATAAAACAATTCAAGCAGTACAGAATGGTACCAAATATAACGTAAAATCCTCTGACCTTGACCCTGTGTCTATTATCAATACCACTCTAAGAGGTGTGTTTTAAAGTGTTTCTTTACCCCCTCAACCCCAACTCAAGAAGCAAAAATTTTTTAAAATTTTACTGACGCTGAATTTGATGGAACCAAGAGAAAGAGAAACTTTATTCTATAATAATAGAGCTCTCTGGTATCAAGACACATGAACCCTTAGCCATAGGTTAGAATTTTTCCATTGTTAAAATGGTTCTGGGGTTCTGACTGTCATAGCTGTGGATGTGCCCATGGTAATGGATGCAGATAACAAAGGGTTACCCACATTTATCTGTTCATATGTTTTTGTGGCACATCTGTGAGTAAGAAGTATGTGGATGAAATGTTCATTCAATAAACCTTTATTGAATACCTATTATATGAAGCTATATGAAGGCATGTTCTAGGTTTTGGGGATACAAATATGAATTAAACAAACTATGTGTCCTCATAGAGCTTACATCTTAATAGGTCATTCTGTCAATAAACAAGAACAAATTTGTAGTATAATGTGAGATAGTAATAAATTCTATAAAAATATAATACACAGTAGGGTATATTTAGATAGAATGTCAGGGAAGGACTTTATGAGAAAGATATATGTCAACAGAAATTAGAATGAAACTAGGAAGTGATCCATCAGGAGGAAGAGCATTCCAGGTGAAGGGAATGTCAGTGCAGAGTTCCACGGCAGGAACATAGTGCTTTTGGGGAATGTGCAAAAGGCCAGTATCTTGGAGTGGAGTGAGTAGAGGGGGGAATAGAAGGATTTCATCTAAGAGAACAGAAATGTGACCAGGGGACAAACCAAGCAGGGTTTAGAGGCCATGGAAAGAACTTTTGATTTATTTGATATGAGGGGAAGCCATTGGAGGGTTTTGAGCAAGAGATTGGCATCATCTATCAGTATTTTACATTTAAAAGAATTGGTCTGGCTGCTTTGTGTCTATGTGCTGTGCTTGGAAGTCTTGGTATAGAAAGCATCCCGTAGAGGGTAAATGCAGACTTTGGAAATGTGGGCAATATCAGGTTCATCCTGGAGCTATTATATGTGAAGCTCTCCTTTGTAAGTTTCTTTAGGCACAGGATGCTTTTTTCAGCTATTAAAACTGGTCGAGAAACAAACAAAAAACAAAAAACAAAAACTGGTCGAGGAGCAGGAGGAGTGGAAGCTAAAGGCAGGCTGGGAGAGCAGCAAAAGCACATCCCAGAAGCAAACATGCTCCTAACATGTGCAGGGCCTGAGGTAAGCATTTACTATGAAGGACCACACATCATTTCTAAAGATTTAAAAGTTATTAATCAAGCTAAAAGTGTATTCTATTCTCATTCTTTGATGAGTACACCTTCAAAATTACCTGCAAGACAAAGTTTAAGATTCCTTGACTTCTTGGAGTTGCTATATTCAACTGTGTTACAAATAAGATTACTCTCTCATCAAAAGACATTATAGAGTCAAAAGATAAACTACAGAAGATAAAATACAAATGTATTTGAAACATATTTAGCTGACAAATTTGTTTTCAGGTATATGAGAAGAAAAAAAAAAGGAACCTAATATCAAAGTGGTCAAAACACATGAATAGGTATTTCACAGGGGAAAAAGAGAAACCATGAAATTATAAAATATTTTATAATCTAATTAAGATCAAGGAAATACAAAGTAAAACTAGAATGAGATATGACCTTTTAACCACTTGATAGGAAAAAATTAAAATTGGAAAATACAAGTTTTGAAGATGATGTAGAGCACTAAATACTTTTTAAAAATGTTCAGGTGTAGTTGATGTACAATATTATGTAAGTTTCTGGTGTACAGCATAGTGATTCACAATTTTAAAAGGTTATATTCCATTTATAGTTATTATAAAATGTACATAGTATAAAATAAATAAGCTACAAGGATATATTGTACAACACCTGGAATATAGTTCATACCTCTTTACTCCCACCCCTATATACCCCTCCCCGCCTTCCCTTTCCCCATTGGTAACCAGTAGTTTGTTCTCTATATCTGAGTCTGTTTTTGTTATTTTCTCTAGTTTGTTTTATTTTTCAGATTCCACATATGTGATATCATACAGTATTTATCTTTATTTCTCTGACTTATTTCACTAAGCATAATACCCTCCAAGTCCATCCATGTTGTTGCAAATTGAAAATTTTCATTCTTTTTTATGAACTTAACATGCAGCCTCTTTGAAGAAACTACTTAAAAGATTGGCAAACACTGCAAGATACTGATTCACTTTATCCATTCATCTGTTGATGGGCACTTAGGTTGCTTCCATATCCTGCAGTTGTAAACAATGCTGCTTTGAACATTTTGACTCCTTGCATATCTGAAAAAGTCTTCAGTCTATTTTCATAGTGCTTTGATTAATTTTTGTGAAGGATTTTAGGTTCAAAACATTTTTTTCGGAATTGCATAATTTTTTTTTCACATTTAGTCTAGCATTTAGAACCCAAAAGTAATACAGTGTAACTGCAATATTGGTCTCGCTATAGGTAATATTTTTTATTAGTTCTCATTTCATCAGTTGTATTTTTTCTTTTTTCAAAATACAAATCAATTATATTTTTAAATTTACAAGGATTCTTGTTCTGTGATTGCGTCTTTTGCCCATAGCAGCTTATTCTTGCTCTGTGGATACAATAGCCACCTCAAATCCTCTGATAAGACCCATTATAATTTTTGTTGTGTATTCTCTTTTCCAGATTTATCTCTGTCTACCATGGGTCATTTTTCCCATTTGTTCAACTTGATCCTTCTCCTTTTTACTATTGGTTTTATTTGTATTTCAGAGCAAAAGATTAGGTAAATTAATATAAAATCAGATGTAATATGAAAGAAGGGTGAACATACTAAGTTACGCTTAATTTTTTTTAATTTAAATAACTAGGAAATTACGGGTGTTTTGCTCCATTAAGCATACGTCTGTTTGTAAAACATCATATGTACTTGTTTCTACCTGTAATCAAGAAAGAGAATCAAAACTGGTGAGTGAGCCATACACTTCTGGGGGAAAAATGTGACTGTAACAGAATTGTGACAAAGAATTTAGGAGAGATTAGAATAGGGTAGACAAGGAGCCAAGTTTATTAACTACAGATGTCAAATACACATTAATCAATTCGAAAGAGGGTCCAACATTGTGTTCCAAAAATGATAAAATAGCTAAATTTCCTTTTCTTTTATTGAGGTATAGTTGATTTACAATATTATATGATCTTCCGGTGTATAACATAGTGATACACAATTTTTAAAGGTTATACTCCAATTATAGTTATTATAAAATATTGGCTATGTTCCCTCTGCTAAAACAGCCAAATTTTCTTGAAATGCTAGTAACTGTATCTCATCAAATCTAGGATGCCTTTGAACATAAGACGTATCATTTATTTTATACCACCAGGAAAAAGAAAATCACTGCCAATTACACCGTAGCAAAATCATTCTTTTCATTTAGAATATTTAGACTTGGTTAGATGTAATTTTAATCCTTGAGAATACACAAAAAGAGAAATCTAAGTAATATAAATTAAGGTATAACTAGAACCTTTTCACATTCTGAGTCTTCTAAGCCACTTCTTGACTCAAAGTCATCAGTGTCTGAGTTTTTCTACACAGTTTCACCCTTTGACTCTTCAGAGTATCGAGGCAGCGTCTTTTAGATGTGTGCTCCACTCATTATCTCTGGGAGTTTCTTCCAAGCCATTGGCATCCCTTCAGTAAGTTTTGATGCTGATGTTTTCCTGTTCTTGACAGCAGGTATCAATGGAAAGTTTTCAGTCAACAACCGAGGCTCGTAACACTTCCTTAAATATTTTGTTCTCTGAAATGTTGAGGGCTTGCTGTTGTCCAGTCATGCCTCTAGGGATAACAACCAAGTAAGTGCATGACAAAGCAATGGCCACACTGTGTCACATCTACACCGGATGGAACCACACTACATGATGCCCTTTTTTATAAGATGCACCTGGATTTCAAAGGTGTTAATGTGGGAAAAAAAAAAAAGAGTGTCTTAGGAATGATGAAATAAACAGAATTTATTCTTTACCTCTGAAGACAAAACTTCTAATTTCTGTAACCCCTACAAATTTTATTTATTTTTCTTTCCTTCTTTCTTTCTTTCTTTCTTTCTTTCTTTCTTTCTTTCTTTCTTTCTTTCTTTCTTTCTTTCTTTCTCTCTCTCTCTCTCTCTCTCTCTCTCTCTCTCTCTCTCTCTCTCTCTCTCTTTCTTTCTTTCTTTCTTTCTTTCTTTTTGGCTGTGCTGGGTCTTCATTGCTGCATGAGGGCTTTCTCTAGTTGTGGTGAGTGGGGGCTACTCGTCCTTGCGGTACGCAGGCTTCTCATTGGGGTGGCTTCTCTTGTGGAGCACAGGCTCCAGGCACACAGGCCTCAGTAGTTGTGGCGCGTGGGCTTAGTTGCTCTGTGGCATGTGGGATCTTCCTGGACCAGGGCTCAAACCCATGTCCCCTGCATTGGCAGGCGGATTCTTAACCACTGTGCCACCAGGGAAGTCCCACCCCTATGAATTTTAGTAAAATACTGATAAGAAATACAGGTATTTTTAATAATACCAAAAGCCAAGTCAGTAGATGATAATTATAGGAAAATTGGTCAGATAGAGTTGGTTTTTTCACTCTTAAAGAACATATTTCTGAGAAAGGCAAAATGTCTTAAAGAGTGAAATTTTATCAATAATTGGACTTCTCTTCATATGCGCTCCTTCTCTCCACATGTAGCTGTGTAGAGTCCGGATTTACTTCCATCTCCACTCTACCTCTGTCTCAGGAGTTTTAGCCTGCCCCAGAAGATCCTTCACTTTCTCTAGAATGCATTCTTATGGTTTTATCTTGAGGCAGTGCTGCTTTCTGGTCCCTTGTGAGAAGCAAGAGAAAGGCTTGAGGGAAGAGCTCACTGACTGGTCCGTGCAAAGTCCTTTCATTTATCTCCTTGAGTACAGCTCCACAGCATGCTGTTGTTCCCTGTTCTTGTTCACTCCAAACTTGGCACCCCTCTGGGACTCTGCCATTAAAATAGTTTCCACACCTGCTGCCGTCTTCTGCAGCTTTGCATCCTGTACTATCTTTTCTTTTTTAATTAATTAATTTATTTTGGGCTGTGTTGGGTCTTCATTGCTGCATCTGGGCTTTCTGTAGTTGTGGTCAGTGGGGGCTACTGTTTGTTGTGGTGCACGGGCTTCTCATTGCGGTGGCTTCTCTTGTTGCAGAGCACGGTCTCTAGGCGCCCGGGCTTCTGCAGGTGTGGCACGTGGGCTCAGTAGTTGTGGCTCATGGGCTTAGTTGCTCCATGGCATGTGGGATCTTCCTAGACCAGGGATTGAACCCATGTCCCCTGCATTGGCAGGCAGATTCTTAACCACTGTGCCACCAGGGAAGTCCGATCCTGTACTGTCTTATATGCCTCTATTTATCCTCTAAGTTGAGAAAATTTTCTGGTCTGCTGATTGCTCCTATTCTCATCTCAGTACTACTCAACATCTAGTTCCTTCTGTTCATATTTCTGTTATTTTAATGTGATTTTAGGAAAGAGGAAAAGTGAATGTTTATAGTCTGCCATTTTGATCTGGAAACCCCTAGGATTTTAAAAGATGGCAAGAATCAAATTGTACATTCCAAGAAATGAAGATTTTTTTTTTGTGGTTTAGATGCACGTTAAATTTTAAGATATAAATAGTTTGAGTCTTTAGCTAGGTATGATGTTCAGGTTATGTTCTCATGTTGTACAGATATTGTAGGTGCATGCATCAGTTTTGCACAAATGTTTGGATTTACTCTTTAAGTAATTCCAGTTTAGTTTGGGATATCCCAGTTGAACATCTCAAATTTAGAAAAATTTTAAGTTCTTAAGGAACAGATTATGTTTTAATTATTGCATTTCAGAGTCACAAAATACTCAGTCATTTTTACCACTAGAATATGTTCCATGAGGAAATAAAATCTAAAGTGAAGTACCATTCCTTCTGTTGCTGAGAGAAAAATGTTCTTAAAAGGCTTACCTCATAGAGTTGGATTTACAGACTACTTTCTAAGCAGCTCACCTCACAGCCATCGTTGACTTCCATAACTTAGTATAAAGAAAATCTGTTTCTTCATAGATTATGGTTGTAAGATTTATTGGTGACTGAAGCATATAATTCCCATAAATAAGCCAGTTGTGTGTTAGATTCTCCAAGGCCAAAAGGCTCACGTGACATTTTTCATTTGGGTACAGAATGGCCATTTGGGCTTATAGGATCATTGAGCCTACATTTCTAGTAGTTGACACTGATCCATTAAAAGTCTATAAAATACAGCAGATGCCTCAGATGCCTTTAAAGTTTTAAGATAAATAATTCAGACACCTTATAATTTTTTGCCTGTAGGCTCTCTGAAACTAAGTGAAGGCAAACTTGGTCAGTACTTAAATGGGAGATAGTCAAATAAAGAATAAAACAAGGAGTGGCTAAAGTATCAGTAATGTTTCCCCCTGTATTTTTACAATCTTCATGGAGCAATTTCTGGTATAGTATTAATATTGTTTTGCTGTGAGTAGTGGTTTTTAGATGGGGCTTTTTAGTTCTTAGATGAAAGCAATACTACAAAATAAAGCTGCTTGGACACAAACTATTTAATCTCTATAGTTTGACTAAAATAACCTGCTAGGAATTAATGGAAGCATCTCTAAATGTTAGTAGAATGGTTTTTCTTTTTTCAGAAATTGCATTTCAGTATTTTTTCCATTTTTCTTTTATCCTGTTCACAAGTCTCAGATGAGTGAAGAAGTAGATTAATGCATCTTCTAAACACTTTTAATAGAAAAGTGTAGTAAATTCTGTACTATTTACATGTATATTTGTATATAGGTGCAGGTATAGTTCTTCAACAGTTGGGTAAAATTTTTATATTTTGCAGGATATAGCATTTGGGATGCCTCAAATTCCTTTTGCAAAGTGGTGGGATATAAAAGAATAAATATGATCACAGCATCTGAACTTTTTATTTAGTAGGTACTCATAGTGGAGAAAATCAGCTGTGTACCTATGTGCTACATGATTGTAGAATAGAATAAAGCAACACTAGTTATTTCCTGTCTGCCCTTTACATTTCCTGCATCTGACCAAAGATGATAGAGAAATAATAGTGTTAGATGTTCCTTGCTGTTATTTTTCAATAACACATATCCAGTCATATTTTCAATATTTCTTAATCTTATATATAATGTTACAGGAATAATATAATCAAATAAATATTTGGATTAGGTCTGGTGGTGGTTTAAAGGGAGTTCTCCACTCATTCTTATGACTTGAATCATAAATTGACAGTCCTCAATCCTATCTCCAAAATTGCGTTTCTCCTGAGCTCCAACAACTGCTCCATACTCAACTGCTCTTGTTTTAGGATCCCTCTAATTGCAAAGGAGTTTGGGAAATGTAGTCCACTGGGATGTCTGGGCAGAAGGGGAGCATGGATTTGGTGAACTGTTACCAGTCTTGGACACAGTGCTTCCCCTTCCTAACTTTAAGTTTAGTTAGTGGTTTCACTTTTTTCAAAGTTAGAAGTCTTGGATATACTATGAATTGTTTCCACTCTTTCCACAATTATTTGAAATTGGTCACCAAATGCCACCAATTCTATATTTTTAATCCAGTTTCTCTCCATTCCACTGCTATCTCACTATTTCTTGTGTGGCCAATTGCCTCCTACCTATTTCCCATTCACCTTGGTCCTCCTTCCACACTGGTGGAGCAGTTATATTACTCAAAAATTAAATGAGAATTAAAGAGATCATCTTACCTCACTTCTTTTAAGACAAGACCTCATGACTCACTGAAGTGTAAAATTTAAGCAGAATTAGTTTGGTGTATACATTGCTCCTTGCAATCTGACCTTTATCAGTGTCTGCAACTCACCTATCACTTCATGCTCCAGTAACATTGAACTCTGTATATTTACCAAATATATTATTCCCGCTGTGTCCTTATGAATGTTGTTTCTCCTGCTAGCAATGCACTTCTCTTACCTCTCCAAGTGGATGAATACCTACTCATCCTTTTACCTAGTTCAGATGTTGGCAAGGATTCTCCTATGTTCCTCCATAGCCATGATCACATTTTTCATGCATTTGTGAGTAACACTGATAACATTCTTTGACAATTTGAGTATATGTGTATTATGTTAACATTTAGCACAGTACCTGGAATATTATAGATGCTCAGTAAATGTTTACAAAATAAATAAATACCTTAAATTGATATTGCTAAGAACTCATCACTGTTATTGTATAGCTGTCCCAAGGCTTTTAGATAACTAGATGATGAAATTATTTAACTTCTGATGTATGAATCAATAATATTTAGTGCTAAAGAATTGAACTGTGACTCATTCTGAAATCACATGGTCCCCTAGAGAAGGTGATTGTTGAGAAGATCGACATTTGAGTCAATAGGGGATCTACTAGTAACCTGGCCATGCCACATTCCCTGTGATTGAGGGCAGTATCAATCAGTGTGCCCTCCAGCCATATCTTTCCATGTGTCAGAAATAAAAATGTGTTAAAAGATTTTTCTGGGCTTCCCTGGTGGCGCAGTGGTTGAGAGTCCGCCTGCCGATGCAGGGGACACGGGTTCGTGCCCAGGTCCGGGAAGATCCCACATGCCGCTGAGTGGCTAGGCCAGTGAGCCACGGCCGCTGAGCCTGTGCGTCCGGACCCTGTGCTCTGCAACGGGAGAGGCCACGACAGTGAGAAGCCCGCGTACCACAAAAAAAAAAAAAAAAGATTTTTCTTTAATTTGAGGCAATAATCTCATAATTGTTCATGATTAGGATTGACTTGTTTAGGTCACCTGGTCTCATCTATTTAAAACTTTCAAAGCTCGAACCTCTTCCTTTTCTTCAAATAGGATTAAAAAAAAGCACATTGGGAACCCGGTTGATACCTTTGAACGGAAATATACTTCCAGTTGATGAGACCTTGTCTTTATATACTCAACATTCAGCAGAAATTTTAAAAGACTGCAAAGAACATCATTTTCCTTAGAACCACAGTTTCCTGTTTTCTATAGTTGTCCTTATTAAACCTCTGAATTCCCAGATTCTGGATCCTGTCTTTATAATCCCACCTTCCGACTTTGTTGGCTTCCTGAAACTTTTTTATTCATGTTATCTATCTAGTTTCTTGCTTACTGAGTTTTATCCCTGGCCTCTTATGACCATCTCTGCTCTTATGTGAACTTTTAGGATAGTTGTTATAACCTATATGTAGTTACCTGTATGTAACTTCTCTCTCCACTGTTCTGCAATGGACTGTCGTAGAAAGAATTTTTAACCTGATTGGATCTAAATAAGAAAGAAAGGAAGGAAGTATGTGGAATGAGTCTGGAGCCAAGAAACGCTCATGATGATTTTGCCAGCAATACAAGAGTTGCCATATTTCCCATTGGCTTTAGAGCATTGGCCAGAGCATAAATATGGTAGAGTGCCCGTTCCTACAGAGAGTACAGTTCACTTAAACTGTGAAATGTCGTTTTGTTAAAAGTGAATGTATAAAATACTCAAATTCATAATACTTTTATCTATGGAGTGAAAAATATGTGTTTTTCTGCTCCTTGTCTCTTTGGGGGTTACCCATCCTTCATTGTTGGTCAGTGTAACCCAGAGGACTGAACTCACTGGCTCCAGGGCTGGGTGTGTGGTCCAAGTCTGGTCAATCAGTATGACACACACTTGGACAGAACAAACAATTCAGAGCTGGGTGTTTACTCAAGCTCAATCCGAGTCAGTTTGAGATTTTAGCAGAAACTACTGGGAGAGAGACATTCCCTTTCCACTTGGGTTACTAAACTGATAGAAAACCGTCTTGGAGCTATCAGAGGGCGTCCTTACTGCGTGGGGAAGGCATATTTGACAATAAAGCAGACTGAGGAAAATCGGGTTAAGAAATAAAGAGACAGGAACAGTGTTCCAATGAATTTATTGAAGCAACTGGATTCAGCACACGATTTAATCATATGAGGTGGTAGATTCCTTTTTTGTTTTAAGCTGGTTTGAGTTGTTGTTGTTGTTTTTTAATAGATCTTTACTGGAGTATAATTGCCTAACATCATACATAAAAATAAACTCCAAATAGATTAAAGACTTAAATGCAAGACCAGACGCTATAAAACTCTTAGAGGAAAACATAGGAAAAACACTCTTGGACATAAACCACAGCAAGATCTTTTTTGACCTACCTCCTAGAGTAACGGAAACAAAAACAAAAATAAACAAATGGGACTTAATTAAACTTAAAAGCTTTTGCACAGCAAAGGAAACCATAAACAAGACAAAAAGACAACCCTCAGAATGGGAGAAAATATTTGCAAATGAAACAACGGACAAAGGATTAATCTCCAAAATATACAAACACCTCATGGAGCTCAATATCAAAAAAGCAATTCAGTTAAAAAATGGGCGGAAGACCTAAAAAGACATTTCACCAGGGAAGGCATACAGATGGCTAAGAGGCACATGAAAAGATGCTCTACATCACAAATTATTAGAGAAATACAAATCAAAACTACAATGAGGTATCACCTCATGCAGGTCAGAATGACCATTATCAAAAAAGCTAGAAACAATAAACGCTGGAAAGGGTGTGGTGAAAAGGGAACCCTCCTGCACTGTTGGTGGGAATGTAAATTGATACAACCACTGTGGAAAACAGTATGGAGGTTCCTTAAAAAACTAAAAATAGAACTACCATATGAGCCAGCAATCCCACTACTGGGCATACACCCTGAGAAAACCATAATTCAAAAAGAGTCACGTACCACAGTGTTCATTGCAGCTCTATTTACAATAGCGAGGACATGGAACCAACCTAAATGTCTATCGACAGATGAATGGATAAAGAAGATGTGGCACGTATATACTATTGAGTTGGTTTTTTGTCCTCTGTAACTAAAAGAAACTGGCCAAGTCGGTCATTTGAATATAGCCTTTAGATGAGACATTTTAATAGTTTTGTAATTGATAGGCTTTTTCTTGTTGGAAATACTGTAAGGCTTTAAAGCCATTTTCCTTTTCTTACAAAATATGAAGTCCCTCTGAGAAGGTACTATCTTGTTAACAAGACAGTTGATTACATCTTGCTGAATTTTTAAAATGCAGTGGTTTTCAGACGAATTTGAAAACAAATTATTTAGCTTGTCTTCTACTTGGGCTTTATGGATCATAAGCATCCATTTCCTGAACATTATGGAGAACACCTTTTTTCTTTATTTTCTGTGATTGTATATAAGTAGTTAATGATCCTTGTAGAATGTACCTAAACAGTGGTAACTTGCTTAAGTCCATTTAAAGTTTCTCTGGACCTGGAATTGTATATGTCCTATAATGGTTAAAGACATCGTTAGCTGAAGGATTTTCTACCTTCTGTGTCTTGGGAATCATTTCACTCTTTGACCCATCACTGAACTTGAGAAGGCACAGTGACCATTTCTTAAGTCAGATCTTATCTTTTCAGATTTCTAAGGCTGCCTTTTGAACTTCTTTGTTGTTTTATGACTATATAGGCTTGTCTCTGAGTAAATTTCCAGAATGAAAGGGAGCTTGGAAAACATCTCATTATCACGAAAACACGGTTTCTTATGAGCTCTATTCCATATGTAAATACCCACTCATTTGAGTTTCTTTTCAATGTTTGGCATTTCAGTTTGTATACATCTACATATTTATATATAAATTATTCCACACATTTTAGGAGAAACTATTATGGGGGTGGGAAACATTATGTTAAATAATTATCATTTTACAATTTGAAAGACTTTCCTTTTCTGTTTTAAAAACACTACCCTTTAGAGCTTATGTAGTAGTGACATTGCAAGTTCTACATTTCAGATCCCTGGAATTCAGATAACATATTTTATTCTTGCATAATTAAAGTTCATTGTAATTGGAGATTTCTGTGGAGACTATTCAGCATATTTCCATGGTCTCTCTACCTTGTCTGTTCAACTGATGAGTTACTGTTTCTAAACTTCTCTGAAAGAAATGCACCTAATAGCTTGTGATGCAAATTATGCACATGCAGGATTATATATTTATACACATATAGCAGTATTTGTGGTGGCACTTGTGTATGAAAATGATGCTTCTGACCTCTGGTTACTTACCTGTTCACATTACACCACTGCTTGAAATTAGGAAATGACACTCCATGGTCAGAAAGATAAGTCCAGCACCCGTGCATGCTGACATGCCTAGTGTCTTGCATTCCCTGGTTCCTGTCCCATTAACATGTCCTTGGCTCTCATGTGGTTTTAGGCTGTGGGCTTTTACACAGGCTGTTGTCTCAGTCTGCAGTGCTCTCTCTGCCTGCTTTTGTACCTGGCAAGCTCAAGGCTCAGTTTAAGTGTAGTATCTTAGATGAGGCCTTTATTGACTGCTCTGAGTAATCTTTTCCTCTTTGACCCTGGTGTACTTTTTACACACTATTATCAGAGCAATTATAGTATCCATATTTGTTGAGATGTAATATTAATATGGTAGAATAAGAAATGAGGCAAACTTTGACTACCCTTACTTTGCTGAATCTTAAGGCAGGGTGGCTTCAATTAAGGAGTCATGGTTTCTTTCCTCACAACTGGTGGAAATAGAATACTTTGTGCAATAAACATACTTCCAAATCTAGACCTCTTTTACAGAACTTGCTTTAAACAAGTATGATTTTATAGTTTTGGATTTGTTTACCCCTCCATGATTCAATCACATCTACTTCCAAGGACCTTTCATCAAAGAATATTCTTCTCTTTCCCTTGATTTGGAACCGTAGGACAAATGCATGCAGTTATCTGTATCTAAGTTCAAGGCCTTGGTTTATATGTGAGACAAAAGTTCAAGGTGACATGATTAGAAGTAGGCTCTAGATCCGTCTTCTGGGCTCTGTCCCAAAGTACTTAGCCCTGCCGAAGTCAGGGCAGAGCCAACACTCAGATGAATCCATCCTCTGCTTGATTTATAGCCATATAAAACTCATTCCCAGGAATTACGACAACTGTTCTTCTTGTTGATATAGGTGGTGATTGGCTGTGGGATACAGCCACTGCTTTGGGCCTTACTGTCTCATATGCCCTAAGGATGCTCAACTCTGTTTGACTCAACCCATGTGGACAAGTGACCTCTCTTTAATGACCTAGGACACTATAAAGCCAAGAGTGGAGGTGGGTCTGGGATACAGGGACCACAGCCTGCAGTGTTAGACCATAGCAAAGGTGTTGAGGGGGAAAACACCAGCTTTTTCCCTCAGTGTTTCTAGACGGATGAAAATGATCACAACTATATCAATGAAACTGAAAATGACCGGGTAGAATCAGACATCTCTCAGGGTAAAGGACAAAGGGTGTGAGCCCTCCTGATTACATTCCCTCTCACGCTCTTGGCTTTGTATGAGTGGTGCGTTGAGAGAATGGTGGGATTGGTAGGAGGAGACTTAGAGAAGTCATTGCAATTTAAGAATTGGTCTAAAATGGGACCTGACTCCTAGATATAGATGGTAAAATGTCTCTTAAGATTATGGAGGTCAAATGTCTCTACCTCCCATATCTTTATTTCTGTTATTCCAAGACCCAGGGGCCTGACTACAGGGGGAAATGAGTCCTCAGGAGCAGTAAAAATATTCTATTTGTCTGTTACATGTCTTTTAAATGTCTTTTTCCCCTTTCCCTACGAACATATTGTAGCATATACTTAGTCTTTTCATATCTGTATCCTCATCATCTAGCATAATGCTCAGGTCTCTATGAAGTAAATGAATGCTGAGTGAGTGAATGGCGACACATGGTTTGCTTTGATAAAAAACATACATTTGATGACACTGCTGGTGTGCTTATTTGTATCAAATTTATGACCTCTGAGCACAGCACTCTGTAAATGTTCCTTTATGAACGTGCCCATTGCTAACTTTTGTTTCAAGACCTTTTTGCAGTTTTGTAAGCTAGCAAGATCAATGCAGGATTCTATGAATGCCATTATTTTCAGCATTCACTCATTTTAGAAGAAAAGGAAGCTTCTTTTCCTCACCTCCCACAGCCTGAAGAAAATTTCCTTTTTGAGAACAAAATTACCATTTGTTTCAAGCTTTCTCTTCATTTATAGCAATTTCCACATGTTTTAAACTATTCTCAGCGAAAGAAAAATCAACACGTGCACTTTTGATACATAGACTAATCTGGTTGACACAGGTTTAAAGGCATCATGGCTGCAACATGTAAGTTGGAAGATTTTTCTTTATTTGCTCTCGGCTATTGCCAATGCTGTCTATGAACTCAGAAGCAGGACAAACTGAACTTTTTTTTTTTTTTTTAGTGTCACTTCGAGAAAGGGGCTGGGAGGGCTTATGGATGCCCATCTCACTTGCCCTTTGCCTTGTGCTGGCTGTCCATCTTCTTGGGGAGCAACATGGCCTAGAAAACTGAGCTTTTTTTTGAGTGCTGTTAAATGGGCCACATAAAGTGGACCTTGAACTATACTATCAAATAGCTCAATCTCTTCTTAAGGATGAGACAGCATACGATTTAGCTGAAGTTTTGCCTGCATATTTTTTATCATCCTCCATAGTCACCCAGCTGTGGCCTGCCAATTCCAGCTCCTGACAGGTAGCAAGCTGGATTCTTGGCTGCAGAGAATCTCAAAGCAGTTTCGATATGCTCTAGGGAGGGCAACTGTTTAGCCTAAGCAATTCAAAGAAGCATAATTGTGCTTCACACTACACAGAAAGTCACCACATCTGTTTCATATTTTTGGCTTTCAGAACTGAACTAGAACAGAGAAATAAACATACAGCTTTGAATATAGAGTAAAAACAAGTTCATGGTGCACAGATGAGCATATTGTATGTAACTCAGTGAAAATTTCCTTAATGAGGGTTTCTTTTGGTTAAGTGAGAAATATTTCTGGTGTTAATCAAGGTTTTTTAAAAAAGATTTAATAGAAAATATTATCTATTTAAATGTCAAGGCAGCCTATCATTCCCCCTTAAATCTATTACAGTCAATTGTTGAGATGCTGCAGTGGTGTTCACGTGACCTATTGCAAATATTTGGGGAGTCATCTGCACTGCATTAGCCTTTCTAGTGGCAGTTATTTAAAAAAAATAATTTGGATGTAGTAGGCTAAAAACATTCAAGGCAATGAATTAGAACTTCATTAACCACTTTCATCTTTTATTTTGGTTCAAATGTAAATGCAGTCATTTGATATCTAAGTGTATATAATATGTGATGACTGTCTTTTAAAAATGTAATCTAGCAGAAAATACATCTTAATTTGAATGTAACAGTGTCTTAAATATAATTCTAATATTCTTCAACATCTGGCGTCTCGAAGAATGAGGTCATTTGAGGTTAAGAAACTTTTCCCTGAAAAAATAATAATAATAATAATCTTCAGACAAACAGTGAAAAAAGCAAGCACTTATCTAAATGATCAGATACCATGGAGAAAATAGAAGAAAGAAACTAACCTGCACCAAGGTTTTCCTTTTATAGGGGGTTTTACATTATAATACTTATGTATTTCCTACAATAGCTATTATATAGGTAACATTTTTGAAATCTTTCAGATGAAGAATCTGACATGAAATAATTAGTTCAAATATCACGAGATCTGCTGTCCTCTCTTACTTTCTTTCAATTTTGCAATTATGTGTTTTTGTGGGGTTTTTTTGTTTAAACCAAATCCTGTTCTTTTAATCATTTTTTTTTTTTTTAGATGTTGGGGGTAGGAGTTTATTAATTAATTAGTTAATTTTTGCTGTGTTGGGTCTTCGTTTCTATGCGAGGGCCTTCTCTAGTTGTGGCAAGCGGGGGCCACTCTTCATCGCAGTGCGCGGGCCTCTCACTATCGCAGTCTCTCTTGTTGCGGAGCACAAGCTCCAGACATGCAGATTCAGTAGTTGTGGCTCACGGGCCTAGCTGCTTCGCGGCATGTGGGATCCTCCCAGACCAGGGCTTGAACCCATGTCGCCTGCATTAGCAGGCAGATTCTCAACCACTGCACCACCAGGGAAGCCCTGTGTTTATTTTTTAATGTCTATCTTCCAGCAATCTGCAAGCTCCATGAGGCCAAAGGACTCACTGTGTACTCAGGGACCTGCTCACATATGAATAGCAACTGATTGATATATATTGATAGTAATAGATTCCAGGCCCTGTTCTAAACTACTCAAATATATTGACACATTTGGTCCCCTCAACAAAACTTTGAATGGATTATTATTACCCCTACATTATAAGTGAATAAGGACAGGCACAGAGAAGTTAAGTAGCTTGCCAAAGTTACACAGCTGTAGGTGGAAGAAGCAGGGTTTAAGCCTCAGCAGTCTGATTCTATCTAGGTCCAAGCTTTTAACTACCAAATGGACTCTTGACAAAGTAAGAAATACTCTGAAGTTCATCAAGATTGAAAAAATCTCATAGAGAAAATTACTCACTTAAACGTTAAGATAGCTTATCATTACCTCTTGAAAGCAGGCTTGCCCAACTCCAAAATCAGTGCTCTGTGTCATCGTATAGTGCTCAAATCTCTTTCCCTTCTCTGATTATTAATCCAGTAGAGGCAGATCTTTTTAGCCAAAATGTGGTGACACCTAGGAAGATATTAATCTTCTTGATTTTTGGCTTCCTTTTTTCTTATTTAAAGATTTGGGCTTTGTGAGTAATGTGGGTCTTTTTTCCTTGCCTTGAAGGAAAAGTAAGATGGGGCAGAGGCTCACCTTTGTGACAGATTTAGGCTGACGGGAGTTTAAAGTGTAGCCCTGAAGTTATGGGCCTAGAACCGCCATGGTTCTGTGCAGTAAGCCAGAAGGAATAAATTATTCTGTTCCATTCTTCTGTCGTTTTAAATCTGCAAAGGAATTGTGTGCTATAAAAACTCAAAACCTGTTCCCTATTGTTAACATCTAATTTTTTTATAGGCTGTCAGAGATTAGAGAGAGGCTGCACAGTTCAAGTGTTATTTTCAATCAGGTACCTATCATGCATTTTATATCAGAAAGCCAATGAGTATTTGTTAATGACAGCGATCATATAATCTTTCAAATGCAAATAGTCTGACTCAGATTTCAGTTTGTTTGGTACCAAGTGATGATGAAAGAATGGTATAGCCTGAACGTTGTTTTACTCCCATCTGTGTGCACCAGGCAATCACCACTTACAGATGGTTGTGATTCAGAGACAGGTTGCCACATGCGAAAAAAGTATGTTTCAGTTATTTTAATAAGATTTATTGCAGTAGTCACAGTTAAATGCTTAAACCTTAATGATAATTGCTGCTAATCTTTCAAGAAAATGATTAGAGTTTAATAAACCTCAAGAAGGATATTTTGCTATAAACTTCAGCAAAATTACAAAGGTAAATTTTATGTTTACTCCCTGATCTCATAAATTAGAACTCTGCTTATACCCTTTTCCAGTCTCTGAAATTAGATTTTGTATATATATACACACGTTTATATTATATGTATTGGGGACAAATTAAGACACCCAGCTGCTCTGAAAAACATAATTGGTCAAGTGGCAATGAATAATTCTGAACAAATATACTAAAACAATTTCTATTAGCCTTGTGAGCTTTTTTGTGGTAAAATATATATAACATATTTATCATTTTAACTGTTTTTTAAGTGTACAACTCAGTGGTATTAAGCACACCTACGATATTGTGCATCTATCACCACTATCCATTTCCAGAACCCTTTCATTTTCCCAAGCAGAAACCTTGTACCCATTAAATAGTTAATCCCCATGCCCTATTAGCCCAGCTCCCAGTAACCTCTATTCTGCTTTGTATCTCTATGAATTTGCCTGTTCTCAGGACCTCATATAAGTAGAATCATACAATTTTTGTTCTTTTGTGTCTGGCTTATTTCATTTAGCATAATTTTTTCACTTAGCATGTCTTCAGGTTCCTTCATTTATCAGAATTTCATTCCCCTTTATGGCTGAAGAATATTTCATTGTGTGTATATACCACATTTAAAAATTCATTTGTCTGTTGATGGACATTGGCATGGACATTGGGAATAATGCTGCAAGGAACGTGGGTGTAAATCTTTGAGTCTATGCTTCCAGTTCTTTTGGGTATAAACCTATGAGTGGGATTGTTGGGTCATATAGTAGTTCTACATTTAACTTTTTGAGGAGCTGACAAATGTTTTTCACATTGGCTGCACCATTTTATATTTCTACTGGCTATGCACGAAGGTTCCAGTTTCTCTACATCCTTGCCAAAACATGGGTAAAGGGTATTTCTCTTTTTTTAAATAACAACCATCCTGATGGGTATTAACCTTATGATTTTTATGTTAAATAAATACTTTGAATAATTGTATGAAAATTTTTATTTACTAATTTTGTACAAATGGTCACAAAGTTGTTAACTTAGAATGATCTTAATTTTAATTATTCCATTATTTTTATTTGTTTGGTTAATTTCCGTGACTCTGAATAGGAAACTTGCTTTACTTAAAGGTGATGCCAAAAAGGCAAGTATAAATAATTTTTAACCCTTTATGAAAACCTAAATATTTTATCTTAGTGTATAAAATAAGGACAGCAATAAAATGCATAAATACATGAAAGAGATAAAGCAATATAGCTTATAATTCAGGGCATTTCAGTTGTTCAGGTAGGAGGCTGTATGTTTGCTTAATAGGTCGAAATAGTATATACATATATGTGTGTGTATATGTGTATATACATACATACATACAAACAGACCCACACACATATACAGAAATCTCTATAACCAGGAGACTATTGCAGGGGAGATATGGGTAGATTAATTGTGATCCTGATAGGTGTCAAAACCTGGGATACCCTCATTGACCTTGGATTTCAGGATTTGTCTTTACTGAGGAGGCACTTGTTTTCTGGGGTTAGCCTAACAAACAGGTGTAATCTATTAGGCACATTCTAATTATGGCTATTTCCTTTTCAAGCCAGGAACCAAATCTGCCTCTTGATTTGAGTGAAATTAGTGCCTCTTTAAATATTGTGTTGTGTTAAGTCCATACTTCTGACTGGGGGAAATGTGGAGAGTGGGTGTTGGGGAAGAGTTCCACATGAGAGAGGCCACTCAGAGGGGAACTGGGCCTCCTGTTTTGGGAAAAAAATCAGTGGGTACTGAGTTTTGATTGAAGATGGCTACAAACCATCCGTTAGACACATTTTAAGGCTTAGTGTTTCATTTCTTGTACTAAGCACCAACATTTTATCACCACATAATTCTAGGTTTATATGGATTTGGAACTTCAACTTTGGGTTCATGTCTGAAATAAAAGTCCTTAAATTAATTTTTTGTAGTTTTCAGATGAAATAACTTAGCTGTATTTTTTTCAGAATCAAGTTCAACATGTTTTGTAGAACTATTACGTAGAAAAACTCATTTAAGAAAGTAGATACAAATGAAATAATTCTTCTTTGAGATCTACAATTTTGGTAGCATTTTCATTGATACCATTCAATGTTTATTTATAAATACATTAGTTTATAATAACACTTAATAAGATGCTAGCACTAAAACAAATGTTTTGCACCTCTGATCGGGGCACTGAAAAATATAAATTAAAAAAATCGTGTTCTTGTCTTGGGCAACTTACCTTCCAAACTGCACTGAAGTGCACTGCAAGATGAGCTACTGTACACATATTTAAAATGCAACCATAAATGAGAGACCACATTGTCAGGAATAGCCAATATTCTCATTGTACTGGAAATGCATGTTAGCCTGGGTAGTTGTGGAAAGGAATGAATCATAGCCTCTTTTCCAATGAATGAGTCATGGCTGGCTGAATGGAGGTGGGAGTTTCAAGTGCTCTTTCTTTCAGTGATGGAAAGAATTTTTCATTGTTTTATATATTATTCAATATCTCTGTCACTATCGCTGTTGAAAAATGATATGAAAAATGATCATTTATCACATAAAATCAATTGAGATATTTACAACTATACTTTTTTTCCATGGATCTAAAAGTGCTTTCCAAAAATCAATTAATTTGCACAATATACTACTGTAAGGTTAGTCTTATTATCACCATTTTATGGACAAATTCAAAGCAAGAGAGGTTAATTAACCCATCACAGAGTCCAAAGGGCCAGAATGGCAAGGCAAAATGGACTGA
The DNA here is from genome assembly GCF_949987515.2 of Delphinus delphis. Classification (NCBI taxonomy): domain Eukaryota; kingdom Metazoa; phylum Chordata; class Mammalia; order Artiodactyla; family Delphinidae; genus Delphinus; species Delphinus delphis. The sequence continues at coordinate 100,030,538 of NC_082685.1, read as the reverse complement.
GCACCAACTTGAAGCCCAGGAACTCTGCTTTTAGCATGAATTTTAATTGATTTAGATCAGTTTCTCTTGCCTAAAAAGCACAAGCAATAATTCTGAATTATCATGCAGCAATATAGTGTGGATTAAATAATTAATATTCTGAAGCCCTTTATAAATGTGAATTATTATTACTCATTCTAGCCTAGACCGCTAAGTCGGCCAAGCTACCTTCCAGCCCTGGTGACTACAGTGTAAATTAATTGACTAAGTGAGAAGTTCATCTCATACATTTCCTGCTGAGAGATAAGACTCCTCTGTTCTGTCTGGAAATATATATATACAGGGGTGCATTTTACTCTGCTTCTCTTAATGTATATATTTGCATCTGATTCCCTAATAAACTGGGAATTCATCTTACACAGAGAGATACATGTTTAAAATACCAGTATAAAATGCTCATGCTATTAGAAAAGCATATCTCTCATCTTTTAGAGATGTACTGTTAAGAATATTGTCATGTGGCTAGCCAAACAGTAATTTGCTTTACTAGTCTTTTACACACATGTTTGGAAGGATTACCAAAAATAGTATTTTCTCCACAAATATACTGTCCTGGGCTATTAAGCTTTGTGCTTATGTTTGGTGCTTTTTCTATAAGTATACTTAGGGAACATTACAATATTGGAAATCCAAGGTTGCTTGATTGACAGTTTTCTCCCCCTAACCATTTGATTAGAAATGGTTGATTGTTAGAGAGGAAAAAAGCCCCAAACACTTCGTTTAAAGGAAAGGAAGGCTAGGGATTGAAAGGTATGAGGACTAAAACTAATTAGTGTTTTATGCCTTTTCAGAGACATAAGGAAGACCATCTAAATAAGTCTCCACAGATTATTAGATAGATGATAAGAATAATTTTCAAGATTGTGTTAAGACAGCATTTCAGTCATTTATTCAACAAATATCTTTTGAGCACCTATTATATGCTTGGCACGGTTCTAAATGCTAAGAATAAGAAGCAGGCCTGTGACTCTGTCCGCTATCACTTACAGTAAACAAAAGAATGAAAGTGTGTATGTATGTATATATGTATTCTAAGTTGATTAGATAAGGGCTAGGATGAAATGATGAAATGGTGAAAGGGGACAGAGTATAGTGGGAGTACTATCTTCAAAGGAGTGGCCAAGAAAGGAGGAGATTGACAGTTGAGCCGAAGTTTGAACAAAGTGGGAATGCAAGCCTTATGCATGTTTTTGGAAAGCACATACCACCACACAGAGGCAATAGTCCTGCAAGAGCCCTGGGAAGGTGGCATGTGGCAGGAGTAAGCATGGTGGTGATTCTGTGGGTCATCACAAGGCTTAGATATTTGGAAGTGTACTCAATTCTCAGAAAACAGCTAAGAGACCTTTGGAGAAGGTAATTGTGCACATGTACCTGTGGGAAGACAAACTGTAAACAACTTGAATATTGGTACAGACTATCAAGAGCTAGCAGACGCCTGGTTTATATAAAGCTAGCAGAAGCTTGACATTAATTTCAAGGATATGTAGAGAATATTCTTAAATTTTCAAAACATATTCAAGAATCTGATTTTGAAGACCGAAGAGTAAGTATATACTGGAGAAATCTATATAATTTGGACAACTGCAGGTTGGGTCAAAAGGTCCATTGGATAACCCAGACAAACCAGTAGAGTATACAGTGATTCATGAATCAGTAGATCATCATTTTTGCTTTCAATTCTTTTTATTAAGATAAAATTCACATGCCATAAAATTCACCCTTTTAAGTATACTATTTAGTAGTTTATAGTATATTCACAAAGTTGTAGAAACATCACAACTATGTAATTCCCCGAGGTTTTCATGATGCCAAAAAAACCATGTACCTGTTAGCAGTCACTCCTCTTTTCCCCTCTCCCCAGCTGCTTGCAATCCTTAATATACTTTTTGTTTCTGTGAATTTGCCTACTCTGAACATTTCATATAGATGGGATCATACAGTAGGTGGTATTTTGTGTCTGCCTTCTAAAACATAGCATAATAATTTCAAAATCATCCATGTTATAGTATGAATAAGTAATACTTCTTTCTTATGGCTCAATAATATTCCATTGTGTGGATATATCACATTTTGTTTATCCATTCATCTGTCGATGGACATTTGGGCTATTATGAATAATATTGCTATGAATATACCTGTACAAGTTTTTGTGTGGACATATGTTTCCAATTCTTATGTATATATACCTAGGAGTGGAATTGCTGGGTCGTATGGGAGCACTGTGTTCAGCTTTTTGAGGAACTGCCAAACGGTTTTCCAACCTGGCTACACCACTCTACATTACCACCAGTCACGTATGAGGGTTCCAATTTCCCCACGTCCTCTTCCATACTTTCTGTCTTTTTGATTACAGCCATTCTAGTGTGTACAAAGTGATATCTACCTCACTGTGGTTTTTATTTGTGTGTCTGTAGTAACTGACAGTATTGAGCATCTTTTCATAGCATGTTAACTAGTTGTAATATTTTTTTTGGAGAAGTTTTTATTCAAATCTTTTGCCCATTTAAAAAATTGGGTTATCTGTTTATATGTTGTTGAGTTGAAAGAGTTCTTTATTCCTCTGGATGCTAGATCCAGATATGCAATTTGCAACTGTTTTCTCCCATTCTGTGGGTTGTTTTGATAGTGTCCTTTGAGGCATAAATGTTTTTAATTTTGATGAAATCTAATTTATCTTTTTTTCTTATACTGGATCCCTTGCATTTCCATATTCATTTTAGGATCAGCTTGTCAATTTCTGAAAAAAAGTCAGCTGGGAGTTTGATAGGGATTATATTGAATCTGTAGATCTATTTGGGGAATATTACCATCTTGACAATCCATGAGCACAAGATATAGTTCCCTTTATTTTAGGTTTTCTTTAATTTCTTTCCACAATGTTTTATAGTTTTCAGTGTATATCTTGCACTTCTTTTGTTAAATTCATTCCTAAGTATTCTTTTTAATGCTATGGTAAATAGAATTGTTTTCATAATTTAATTTTCAGATTGTTTATTTCTAGTATATGGAAATATAGTTGACTTTGGTGTATTGTTCTTGTACCCTGAAACCTTGCTGAAGTAGTTTATTAATTCTAATAGATTTTTAGTGGATCTCTTAGAATTTCCTATATGCAAGTTCATGTCATTTGAAAGTACAGTTTAATTTTTCCTTTCCAATCTCGATACCTTTTGTTTATTTTTCTTGCCTAATTGCCTTGACTAGAATCTGTACAATGTTGAATAGAAGTGGCTTGGGTGGATATGCTTGTCTTTTTTGTGATCTTAGGAGAAAAGTGTTCAGTTTTTCACTGTATGATATACCTGTAGATTTTTTGTAGATAGCAGTTGAGGAATTTTTCATCTAATCTTGGAGTTTTGAGTGTTTTTAAAAAAAATCTTGAAAGGGTGTTGGATTTGTCAAATGCATTTTCTGAAATGGTTAATTTTTTGTCCTTTGTTCTATTTCTCTGGTGTATTACACTGATTAATTTTCATATGCTGGTTGCATCTTTGCATTCCTTGAATAAATCCCACTTAGTCATAATGTATAGTCATTTTTATAAGTTGTTGGATTTGGTTTGCTAGCATTTTGTTGAAGATTTTTGTAATGTCTTTGTCTTTTTTTTATATCAGGGTTATTCTGGTCTGATAGAATGAATTGGAAAGTGTTCCCTTCTCTTCTATTTTAAATTTTTAGGGAAAAATTTGTAAAGGATTGGTTATTGGTTATTTTTTCTTTAAACATTTGGTAAATGACCAGTGATGATTTCTTGTCCTGGGGTTTCTTTTGTGAAAAGTTTTAAAGACTACTCTTCCAATCTCTTTACTTGTTGTAGGCGTATTTATATTTTCCACTGCTTCCTGAGTAAATTTTGATAGTTTGTCTTTTTAGGTGTTCATCCATTTCAGCTGGGTTATCTAATTTGTTGTCATATAATTATTCAGAGTATTCCCTAATAATTTTGTTATTTCTGTAAGGTCAGTAATAACATGTATGCCCATAGATACAGATTTATAATTATGGTTTTAGGCTGTTGTTTTTTAAATCATATAAGAGAAAAATAGAGTTAAGATAAAAAATAGGTTTATACTGTCTTTTAAATTTACTTATGTAGTTAGCTTTACCAGTGCATTTTATTTCTTTATGTAAATTTGAGTTACTGTCTAGTGTCATTTTCATTTCAGCCTGAAGGACTGACTCCTTTTTGATTTCTTGTAGATCAGGTCTGCTAGGAACAAATTCTCTCAAACTTTGTTTATCTGTGAATGTATTAATTTCTCCTTCATTTTTGAGTGATAGGTTTACTAGATATAGAATCCTTGGTTGACAGTCTTTTTCTTTCAGCACCTAGAGCGTCATCCCACTGTTTTCCTACCTCCATGATTTCTGATGAGAAATTAACTGTTAAGCTTTTTGAGGGTCCCTCTATATGAAGATTTACTTCTCTCTTTCTGCTTTCAAGATTCTTTCTTTGTCTTTAACTTTCAGTATGTGTCTAAGGGGTGGGCCTCTTTAAGTTTATCCTACTTGGATTTCATTGAGGTTCTTGGTTGAGATGTATAGCTTAATATTTTTCATCAATTGGAGAAGTTTTTGGAAATTATTTCTTCAAATATTTTTTTTTTCTGCCTTGTTCTCTCTCTCCTCTCTTTCTAAGACTCCTATTAAATGTATGGTGGCATGCTCAGTCATGTCCCCAGGTCTGAGGTCTGTTCACTTTTCTTCATTCTTTTTAAAATCTCTGTTCTTCCAATTGGATAATATTGATTGACCTGTCTTCAAGTTCACTAATTCTTTCTTCTGTCTGCTTAAATCTGGTGTTGAGCCCTTTTAGTAAATTTTTAATTTCAGTTATTGTAATTTTCAACTCCAGAATTTTTATTTGGTTCTTTAAAATTTTTTTTTCTGTCTCTTTATTGATATTCTGGATTTTGTGAGACATAATTCTCATACTTTAATGTTTGAACATGGTTTCTCTTAGTTTCTTTAACATAATTAAAATAGTTAAAGTATTTGCCTACTTAGTCCAACATCTGAGCTTTCTCAGGAACAGTTTCAATTGGTTGATTTTTTTCTCACTGTGTATGTGCCATACTCTCTTGTTTATTTGCATGTCTCTTGTATTTTTATTGAAAACTAGACATTTAATATAATGAGGCAACTGAAAAATCAGATTCTTCCCAGTATTTGTTGTTGCTGTTGCCTGCTTGCTTCATAACTTTTCCTAACTAATTTTGTAAAGTCTGTATTCTTTGTTATATGTAGCCACTGAGGTCTCTGTTCAATAAGCTCAGTGGTCAGATAATGATTCAACAAATATTTCCTTAGATTCTTAGAACCAGTAAGTCTCCCCATTTTTTCTGAGGGGCTCTTTGTGTCATGGGGCATGTCTTCAACACTTAGCCATGAAGTTGACAACTCTACCTTAGCCTTCACTTCCCGTTGTACAGAGTGTCAAAGTCTGACAGAGGTGAGAGTTTATGGTCTTCCCAGGTCTTTCTTGAGTATATGTACAGCTTTGGTCATGTGCACAGCCCTATGAATGCATGACCTTCTAGATTCCCAGGAACATGTCAGAGCTTTTCAAAGTTATCTATGGACATCTCATTCCTCATATTTTCCTTTCAAGCTTTTTGATTAGCTTATTGTTTTTATCAACCATTATCCACTGTCTCAGACAGCTGATTTGTTCAACAATTGCTTCTGATTGTTTTCAACAAACACCCCCAGGATAAAGGCTATTTTGCAGTGAGCAAGCTCTGATTCAGGTAGCATAAAGCCAGTCTTGCTAGCGGGGTTTTCCAAGGAATCAGGTCAAGTAATGACATTTGTCTGGGAACGGAACTTTGAAAGCACTTCAACCATGTTTTTTCCCCTCCAGTGACTGCCAGGCTGCTGATTTTCACCATGAGTGCAGATTTTTGGCTTTTAAGTTTACCATGGATTAGCAGAGGGAGGAATGAAAATAAAGCAAGTCTAAATGTCACAAAGCTTATCAGGACTCAGCTGTTTTTCTTGAATAAACACTCCCCAGATTGCTACAAGCCTTTGGTTAATTTCAATTTGAAAAAATTGAATCTGACAATTTTTGCCAATATTCTTGTTGCTTTTATGGAGGAGAGAATTTTCAGAGGTCCTTACTTGCTATTTTCACTGATGTCACTAGAACACTTATTGTAAACCAGTTTGATCTCTCACCTTTTGTTACACTGTTCCAAATTAAAGCCAGTTGTCTTAGCTTGGATTTTATTGGAAGCAGAGCCTGAGGTAAAGACTTGCATGCAGGTAGTTTATTTGAAAGTTGATTCTAGGGAGCAGGGGTGAAGTAGCAGAAAAAAGGAGGATGGGAAGGAGGACAAGCCAATATAAGACTGTGTTACTGAGGTAACTGCTACAAACAATTGAGGCTTAGCTGCACCAAGACTTCCATGGAAGCACATTTTCCCAGACCAGAGGTTAATGCATTTATCCATCAGCCTTTGTCTTTCATTGGTTGAGGATTACCTGCAAGGTTCTTAACTCCTTTACACTTCCAAGTCCCAAATTGCTATGGAGTTAATGTGCCATCCAGACATTAGTGGGAGAGGATAGGAGACACTATCAGCACAAAATTAATCAAAGCTTTCAATGATATTGTCTTCCCTAGCTGAGATGGCAGTCAGAGGTGAGGGCAAGAGGACATGAATTGGAGTACCTATGTGTGTTGGTCAGGGTTGTCCAAAGAAACAGAACCTGAAGGAGAAACAGAACAAATAGGGTGTGTGGATGTGTGTGCATGCACGTGTGTGGTGTGTATATAATAAAGAATTGGCTCACACAGTCATGGGGCTGGCAAGTCCCAATATATGCAAGGTTAGCCTGAAAGCTGGAGATAAAGGAGAGCTGATGACGTAGTTCCTGTCTGAAGTTCAGCAACCTTGAGACCCAGGAAGAGCTGATGTTTCAGTTTGAGTCCAAAGGCAGGAAAAAAGCCCATGTCCCAGAATGAAGGCAGTCGAGAAGGAAGAACTTTCTCTTATCTGGAAATGAGTCAACCCTTTTGTTTTATTCAGACCATCAGTTGATTGGATGAGGCCCACCACTTTAGGGAGTACAGTCTACTATACTAAATCTACCAGTGCTAATCTCATCCAAAAACATCATCATAAAACACCCACAATAATGTTTGACCAAATATCTGGGCACCCTGTGGCCCAGTCAAGTTGACACATACATTAGCCATTATGCTATAACAGTTAATAAGCCAGTCTACTTGTCAGGCATAACCAGAACAAACTAGTTAATGATTATGACAATATAATATATGGCGTTAGAAAATTCTAAGCCTTAGCTAGTCAATGTCCATAGATAAGAATAGAGCTCAAGTACTCAGGTAATGTTGAATGACATTCCCAAAGTAATATAATGCATTGGAGGAAAAATAAGCATTAAAATATTCTGTTTTGGTTAAGACAACTCATTAGTAGCTGTAGTTGTAAAGGTAATTTATGAAATAAATAAATCATAATAAAAACAATATAAATTTTTTTTACTATGAATAACATATATACTATATTTAATGTCTCCATCATCTCAAGTGTATATACTATTATTATATTATTATTAAGGTATACTTTATATAAATTTATATAGTATATCAATGTTTATTAATTTATGACCCAAGTTTCTCTAAGTACAGCTGTGAGTTATTTTCCATTTTATTTGCTACCATAATTTTAGGTGCTATTTTATATTAATGCTGCAATTCATTAAATTTGTCCTTAACAATCTAAGGTTCTTCTATTTTAGTGCCATGTAACAGAATTAGATTTCTAGCCCTAGGATACTGAAAGGTGGCAGCAAGTTTCTGTTGCATTTTTGCAATTTATTAGATATCTTTGGAAGAGAGAGATACCAGATGCTTAGATTAAAAAAATTTGGACTTCCAAGTTCCTTATAGTCCTGAAGAAAAAAAAATGTGTTAGTAAAGAAGTTTCAACTCTCCAACTGTTTCTATAGTTTTCTTCTTCTTTTTTTAATAACAAAAAATTTATGGAGTTATAAGTTATGTTATGTTGCCCTAGATTCTGTCAGGTGGATAAGATATTTATTTCATGCCAATGAAGTACTTTTTTCAGATTATTAAGTTATTATCTCTCTATTAGGTAATATTTATATATGATTAAAAAATGACTTCCAAATTAATGACCAAAAAGGCAGGGCTGCCCTAGAGGGCCCAGAGGACAGAGTGTCGAAACAGCATTATTCTCAGGCTTTGAAACCAAATGGAATTTTCTCTGCTGGATTTTGGACTCCTTAGGGAACTGTGACCCCTTTCTGCTTTCCAATTTCTTCCTTTTGTAATGGGAATGTCTATCTTATGCCTGTCCCACCACTGTATTTTAGAAGAGGATAACTTGTGTTCTAGTTTTCACAGATTCACAGATGGAGAGGAATTTTGCTTCACAGGGGACCATACCCAGAGTATCAACCATACCTGATTTAGATGATTTAGATGACCAGATTTGGAACATTTCTTACTAATATTTAGATGAGATTTTGAATTTAGAATTAATGCTAGAAATGTTTAAGACTTCTGAGGATGTTGAGATGTGGTGAATGTATTTTGCATGTGGTATAAACATAAATTTTGGGGGAGAGCAGAGGTGGACCATATGGCATTGAATAGTTTCCTTCCAACATTCCTGTCCACTGTGAACCTCAGGATGTGATCTTACTTGGAGATAAGATCTTTGCAGATATAATTAGTTAAGATCAGGTCATACTGAATTAGGATGGATCCTAAAGCCAATGACTGGTGACTTTATAAGAAGGCCACGTGAAGACACAGAAATACACACAGGCAAGATGTTCACGTGAAGACAGAGGTAGAGATTGGAGGGATGCATCTATAAGTCAAGGAACACCAAGGATTGTTGGCTGTCACCAGAAGCTGATGGAGGCAAAGAAGGATTCTTCCCTAGAGTCCTCACAGGGAGCATAGCATTGCTGACACCTTAATTTTAGACTTCTAGCCTCCATAACTTTAAAAGAATAAATTTATGTTATTTTAAGACTTCTAGTTTGCAGTATTTTATTAGAGCAGCCTGAGGGAATTAGTGCAATTTTGGGCTCAGACATTATAGGAATGACTAAGTAAACAGAAGTTGGAGGTTTTAGAACACATAGATACAGGACAGTCAAGCATTTACATGTCAGATATAGCATTGATGACTAAATTCACATTGTAGTATTGTTAGCAAGTTGCTAGTTTATATACAAAGACTATGTACTTTCAACTATTTAAGAAATTGTGCTCTTATAACATAACATTTTTTAGGGATCCAGGACCCAATTAAAAAAATTTCCCAAGAATCTCTACCAAGTATATGCTTATCAGGTAGCACCAGGTATATCCTTGGAGAATGCCCAAATGTGCCCACCCAATTTGCCGCTGCTAAGTTAACTAGATACTAAAAAATTTTGTTTTCACCTAGCCTTGCATAGTTCATGATCATGTGTGCTTCATCCATAAAACAAAAAACATTTAACAGTGAAGCCTGAAAAAAGGAGAGGGAATAAATATATGTGTGAAAAGGACACATGTCATTGAACATTTCTCATAAGCAGAAACTATAGTGGAGCTGATTAAAATGTTATTTTTAACAATACTATGAAGCTAACCAACCAAAACTAACTTTTAGAGGGCTCATCCTTTTCTGCTTGGAGTTTTATCTCTATTGTCATCTTACTTCAGGACACATCAGGGGCATGATTTCTTCCAGGATGCTTTCCTTGAACTCCAATTCTAGATAATCACCCCACAGCTGGTGGTTGGCTCTTCACTGCTCTTTCAGATCTCTTATTGCAGTGTAATTATTTGTTTCTGTGATTGTCCTCTCCACTTGACTATCAGCCCCAAGGAAGTTCATCAGACTAAAAAAGGCTGGTTAATTATTTTTTTCAGTCTGAACATTATTTATTATTTTTAAAACAGCTTTAACAGTGTGAGAGACATAAAATAAAATGCTTATATTTAAAGTGTACAATCTGATACGTTTTGACATATTTATGCACTCATTGGACCATCACAACAGGAGAGCAAACATATCTATCATCCCCGAAACTTCCCTCATGTAGATGAGATATATTCAAATGAAGCTCTAGAAGAGAAGTCTATTGTAGAGAATTTAAAGAATTCTGGCCAAAAAGGTCAGTGAGTTGGTGGAAATTTATATAATTTATAGCAGCTAAATCAGAAGCACCAGGCAGACCATTGAGCTAGATTTCAGAGACTCATTCTGACCTGTTGAAATCCTTTCCCTGAACCACATCTAGTCAATAAATGGTGTCTTGGTTTTGATGCCAACCTTTGTGAGTCTGGAGCTCAGTAAGAGGCAATAAAAGCCAATGCTGTTGTTCATTAATTCTAAGTTGTACATATTTTGTTCACATATTAACTCCTTGAAATGAGAATACATCTTGCAATCATAATATATTAATAATATGTCATAGTTTAATTAGCATTTTTCTTGTCATTAGTATATAAAGTAATAGTCTTAATATCAATTTTGCCTTATATCTTACCACAAAATCTTCTGCTTCTCCATGGTTAAGAGATCAGAGACAGAATGCCCATATATTTTCTATAAGTGTCAGTTCCCTTCTCAGCATGCTTGACTTTGTATTCTTGGCCAGTCTCCAGAGGTTTGGATTGTGGGGCTGTTGCCATAAGGTGCAGTGACAGCCAGTTGGGAAGACCCGGGAAAATAATAGAACTATATGATGTTAAAATGACCTGATGTACAATTGAGATGTTAATTTTTCGAAAAAGAAATTAAAACCATATTAGAAATTCTTCCAAGTCATAGTATAAAAAAAGACATGTTTCAGGGCCCCACCAAAAATAAGAAAATAAGTGGGACCAGAGTAAAGGACTAATCAAAGGGTGGCAAGGAGAATATGAAAAATGAACCTTTTTACAAGTTTTATCTGGAGCCACTCTGTCAAAGTAGAAGTTATAGATCAGAAAATTTATATTCTTGTTGTTGAGTGTGTTTGGGGATGCTGCTCATTTAGGTGCACCAGTTTGTTGCCTGGCAAGTCCCATAGACTGTTGTAATTTGAATGAAAAGACAGTAGTAAAGAAATGATACTGATTGCATGAATGGCTGGCTGTCCTGGTGATGTCGAGGTGGAATTTACTTTGTGTATGAACCTCAATTCAGCATCTTTTGTCTTGTTCTTTAAGATCAGAAATTTGATTTTGTTGCACTAAAAGTGGATCTGTTTCTCAGGATCAGAGTTATGTTAGTCAAGGACCTAAGACCAAATTGTTAATGAACAATGAGGAATGTGACTGTCAAATGGACTGACCTATTCATGTTAGCATGAAACACATTCTTTCATTTTAGGCAGAGCTACATGGGAAACTAAATTATAATCAGAAGACCACATGATTAGGACAGAATCATTACAAGCAGAGTTAATTGTGTGATAAACATCTGAAATAGTGCATAAATCAGTGGTTCAGGACATCCTCTCTCCATGTTACACTTGTTCAAAAATCAACCTCTGGTGTTTAATCTTCTTTTAATTGTGCTCCAGAGTTGACCATCTATGTACCTTCTATTTCTACCATCCTTTTTAGGCTACTGTGCAATTAGTTATGTTTCAGATTGACTCACTTGTCATTATATCTCTGTCTCAATTGATGTGTTTATGGTACCTGAACTCTGTAGTCATGTATCACAGACAATATCTTGATTCACTCTTACATTTGAATAACCACTTCTGCTCTGTGTGTTTGTGACTGTGTACATACAGGTTTGTGTGTATTTAAATGCTTAATATTTTATTTTTCAGATCATGATCTAATTCTTGGACAGGGAGACACTTTATCATTGCCCAAACATATTATAATAAGATATCACACTCCACAGTACTTTCAGATATTTCTGGTCCTTGGAAATGTTTCTGGAATTTGGGTAGGTCATGTGAAAAAAGGAGATTTAAAGAGAGGCAAAAATATTGGTTTGGCAATTTCCTTAAAGCAAGTTTCAATGTTTTGGTACAATCAAAGAGATGGCTTAAAAATGAGGTGGGTACATCAAGCTTTTCTCGAATATCCATGTTTCCTCCATTATAGTCACTCTGACAGATTTATTAGTCTCTTTATCTTCCTTTTATGTTTCACTTTTTTTTCTATCAGTAATGGAGAATGATTCTCAATTCATGCAAATGAATATTACTGTACAGATAAGCGTAGCTGACATTCACTGAATGCTAATTTTATTATTCAGATTTAGCATGTGCATAAATTAAGTTGTGTTGTTCAAGTTTCTTTATACAATTGTTATGAAATGAATACTTCCTAAGCTAAAGTCATTCTCTACTAACTTTGTTTTTACACTTCTTTATAAATATACCTATGAAAACTATTTTCCTTTCCTATTTTTTAGAAAGGAGGAATTGTAAGTAGAAAGTTAACAATGGGAAGGATGTGCACTCATTTGCATAAAATTATTGTTAAGGAGAAAATTACAAGTATTTTAATGTTGAGATTGCATGCAGTACATAATGATTATGTTATTATACTTTAAGTATTCTGTTATTGGTCATAATTGTCAACTTTTAAGAATAACCTTTGAGGAAAAATAAGTTAAGGGAAACGGTTAGAGTAGATCAGTGAGAAATCTTACTGGAGAGGTAGTGGTGTGGTAGAGAACGACTAGCTATTCACCAAACCAGTTTCTCTTATTTTTTTTTTAATTTTTTTAAAAAATTAATTTATTATTTTTGGCTGTATTGGGTCTTTGTTGCTGTGCATGGGCTTTCTCTAGTTGCAGCGAGCGGGGGCTACTCTTCGTTGCAGTGCATGGGCTTCTCATTGTGGTGGCTTCTCTTGTTGTGGAGCACGGGCTCTAGGCGCGCGGGCTTCAGTAGTTCTGGTGCGCAGGCTTCAGTATTTGTGGCTCACGGGCTCTAGAACGCAGGCTCAGTAGTTGCGGCACACGGGCTTAGCTGCTCTGCGGCATGTGGGATCTTCCCGGACCAGGGCTAGAACCCATGTCCCCTGCATTGGCAGGCGGATTCTTAACCGTGGCGCCACCAGGGAAGCCCTCTCTTCTTCTTGACCACACAGTTAAACCACATTTTCTAGTCTCCTTTGCACTCAGGTATAGCCATGTGTTGGAGATCTATCCATTGTTATGTGAATAGAAGTGACAAGTTCCATTTCTAGCTTTGGCTTGTAGATTCTGATAGATAATTCTCCAACTTCTTCTTCCACCAACATGGCATAGGTAGGCCCAGGGTCCTTGGAAACCACATGCTGGAGATAAGAAGTCACAAATAGACTCCCTGAATGGCTACTTAGGTGAAGTTTCCTTGCTGCTCAGAAAAAAAAAAATAAGTTGGATTATATATGAGAAATAACTTCTATTGCATTTGAGCCATCATACATTTTTTAGTTTGTTACTATAGCTAGTATTACCTTAATGCATACAAGTGGAAACAAAGAATTTCTAGGTAATTCTTTCTTAACTTTTGGTATGTTATTAAATCCATCAAAACTGTACATGGCCTCAAAAAGATATCTTTTTTTTTATTTGTGAAAGACTTTATTGTAATGACACAAGCAGTTATTATTTGTAGGGACTCTTTTATTAGTAGGTGGCAACAAAAATCAGGAAATCTTTGACTTGTAAGGGGACTTTAAAATTGTATAGAAGCAAAAGTCATAGGTCTTTATTGTATGCACTGATTCTTAAAAAGAAAAAAAAAAACGAACACCATGAGAAACATGTTGATTTCTTCATTGTTGATGTTGTGTTTGGATTGTGCATGTTATCTTCATATTCAGCAGTATGTGTATGATTTCTCTCCCTGCCTTCCTCCTTCCCTCCCTTCTCCCCTCCCTTCTTTCCTTTCTTCCTTCTTTAACACACAGAGTATGCCAGGCAAGCACAGGATGGTTGGGATACAGCCATTTTGAGATAAACACACTTTCTGCTTACAAAAACTAAGTTTATTATTAAAAAACCCCAATAATTGATTAATGACATATGACATGCACAGGAGAATTACATAGTACTAAGTGAGCATAGAATGAGAGATTCTATCTGAAGAGAGGGTTAGGGGGAATCAGAGAAGTCTTATATGAGAAGTTAACACTGAAGCTGAGAACGAAAGAATGAGTATGAGCTATCCAGGCAAGTAAGTGAGGGAAGTGGACTGGGACCATTCAAGGAACTAGGAAGCCAGAAGGGTTGGAGAATGGAAATCATGCAACAGCAAGGTATGAGGAGAAGTTGCAGAAGAGACAGGCATTGGATGAGGCAGGGGCTTCATTAGGTATCTTGAAGACTTGGTCTTTATATTAATAGTAGCAGGTTTCTCTGTCTTTTTAAGCAGATATATAGCATGAGGAGATTTGTATTTTATTTTATATTTTTTTACATCTTTATTGGAGTATAATTGCTTTACAATGGTGTGTTAGTTTCTGCTTTATAACAAAGTGAATCAGTTATACATATACATATGTTCCCATATCTATTCCCCCTTGCATCTCCCTCCCTATCCCACCCCTCTAGGTGGTCACAAAGCACCGAGCTGATCTCCCTGTGCTATGCGGCTGCTTCCCACTAACTATCTATTTTACGTTTGGTAGTGTGTATATGTCCATGCCACGCTCTCGCTTTGTCACAGCTTACCCTTTCCCCTCCCCATATCCTCAAGTCCATTCTCTAGTAGGTCTGTGTCTTTATTCCTGTCTTACCCCTAGGTTCTTCATGACATTTTTTTCCCTTAGATTCCATATATATGTGTTAGCATACGGTATTTGTCTTTCTCTTTCTGATTTACTTCACTCTGCATGACAGACTCTAGGTTCATCCACCTCACTACAAATAACTCAATTTCATTTCTTTTTATGGCTGAGTAATATTCCATTGTGTATATGTGCCACATCTTCTTTATCCATTCATCCGATGATGGACACTTAGTTTCTTTCCATCTCCTGGCTATTGTACATAGAGCTGGAGTGAACATTTTGGTACATGACTCTTTTTGAATTATGGTTTTTTCAGGGTATATGCCCAGTAGAGGGATTGCTGAGTCATATGGTAGTTCTATTTGTAGTTTTTTAAGGAACCTCCATACTGTTCTCCGTAGTGGCTGTACCAATTCACATTACCACCAGCAGTACAAGAGTGTTCCCTTTTCACCACACGCCCTCCAGCATTTATTGTTTCTAGATTTTTTGATGATGGCCATTCTGACTGGTGTGAGATGATATCTCATTGTAGATTTGATTTGCATTTCTCTAATGATTAATGATGTTGAGCATTCTTTCATCTGTTTGTTGGCAATCTGTATATCTTCTTTGGAGACAAGTCTGTTTAGGTCTTCTGCCCATTTTTGGACTGGGTTGTTTGTTTTTTTGTTATTGAGCTGCATGAGCTGCTTATAAATTTTGGAGATGAATCCTTTGTCAGTTGGTTCATTTGCAAATATTTTCTCCCATTCTGAGGGTTGTCTTTTGGTCTTGTTTATGGTTTCCTTTGCTGTGCAAAAGCTTTGAAGTTTCATCAGGTCCAATTTGTTTATTTTTATTTCCATTTCTCTAGGAGGTGGGTCAAAAAGAATCTTGCTGTGATATATGTCATAGAGTGTTCTGCCTATGTTTTCCTCTAAGAGTTTGATAGTTTCTGGCCTTACATTTAGGTCTTTAATCCATTTTGAGCTTATTTTTGTGTATGGTGTTAGGGAGTGATCTAATCTTATACTTTTACATGTAGCTGTCCAGTTTTCCCAGCCACTTATTGAAGAGGCTGTCCTTTCTCCACTGTACATTCCTGCCTACTTTATCAAAGATAAGGTGACCATATGTGCCTGGGTTTATCTCTGGGCTTTCTATCCTGTTCCATTGATCTATCTTTCTGTTTTTGTGCCAGTACCATACTGTCTTGATTACTATAGCTTTGTAGTATAAACTGAAGTCAGGGAGCCTGATTCCTCCAGCTCCGTTTTTCATTCTCAAGATTGCTTTGGCTATTTGGGGTCTTTTGTGTTTCCATACAAATTGTGAAATTTTTTGTTCTAGTTCTGTGAAAAATGCCAGTGGTAGTTTGATAGGGATTGCATTGAATCTGTATATTGCTTTGGGTAGTAGAGTCATTTTCACAAAGTTGATTCTTCCAATCCAAGAACATGGTATATCTCTCCATCTGTTTGTATCATCTTTAATTTCTTTCATCAGTGTCTTATAATTTTCTGCATACAGGTCTTTTGTCTCCTTAGGTAGGTTTATTCCTAGATATTTTATTATTTTTGTTGCAATGGTAAATGGGAGTGTTTTCTTGATTTCACTTTCAGATTTTTCATCATTAGTGTATAGGAATGCCAGAGATTTCTGTGCATTAATTTTTTATCCTGCTACTTTACCAAATTCATTGAATAGCTCTAGTAGTTTTCTGGTAGCATCTTTAGGTTTTTCTATGTATAGTATCATGTCATCTGCAAACAGTGACAGCTTTACTTCTTCTTTTCTGATTTGGATTCCTATTATTTCCTTTTTTTCTCTGATTGCTGTGGCTAAAACTTCCAAAACTATGTTGAATAAGAGTGGTGAGAGTGGGCAACCTTGTCTTGTTCCTGATCTTAGTGGAAATGCTTTCAGTTTTTCACCATTGAGGACTATGTTGGCTGTGGGTTTGTCATATATGGCCTTTATTATGTTGAGGAAAGTTCCCTCTATGCCTACTTTCTGCAGGGTTTTTATCATAAATGGGTGTTGAATTTTGTCAACAGCTTTCTCTGCATCTATTGAGATGACCATATGGTTTTTCTCCTTCAATTTGTTAATATGGTGTATCACATTGATTGATTTATGTATATTGAAGAATCCTTGCATTCCTGGAATAAACCCCACTTGATCATGGTGTATGATCCGTTTAATGTGCTGTTGGATTCTGTTTGCTAGTATTTTGTTGAGGATTTTTGCATCTGTGTCCATCATTGATATTGGCCTGTAGTTTTCTTTTTTTGTGACATACTTGTCTGGTTTTGGTATCAGGGTGATGTTGGCCTCATAGAATGAGTTTGGGAGTGTTCCTCCCTCTGCTATATTTTGGAAGAGTTTGAGAAGGATAGGTGTTAGCTCTTCTCTAAATGTTTGATAGAATTCGCCTGTGAAGCCATATGGTCCTGGGCTCTTGTTTGTTGGAAGATTTTTAATCACAGTTTCAATTTCAGTGCTTGTGATTGGTCTGTTCATATTTTCTATTTCTTCCTGATTCAGTCTTGGCAGGTTGTGCATTTCTAAGAATGTGTCCAGTTCTTCCAAGTTGTCCATTTTATTGGCATAGAGTTGCTTGTAGTAATCTCTCATGATCTTTTGTATTTCTGCAGTGTCAGTTGTTACTTCTCCTTTTTCATTTCTAATTCTATTGATTTGAGTCTTCTCCCTTTTTTTCGTGATGAGTCTGGCTAATGGTTTATCAATTTTGTTTATCTTCTCAAAGAACCAGCTTTTAGTTTTATTTATCTTTGCTGTCATTTCCTTCATTTCTTTTTCATTTATTTCTGATCTGATTTTTATGATATCTTTCCTTCTGCTAACTTTGGGTTTTTTTGTTCTTCTTTCTCTAATTGCTTTAGGTGCAAGGGTAGGTTGTTTATTTGAGATGCTTCCTGTTTCTTCAGGTAGGATTGTATTGCTATAAGCTTCCCTCTTAGAACTGCTTTTGCTGCATCCTATAGATTTTGGGTCATCGTGTCTCCATTGTCATTTGTTTCTAGGTATTTTTTTAATTTCCTCTTTGTTTTCTTCAGTGATCACTTCGTTATTAAGTAGTATATTGTTTAGCCTCCATGTGTTTGTACTTTTTACAGAAATTTTCCTGTAATTGATATCTAGTCTCATAGCGTTGTGGTCGGAAAAGATACTTGATACAATTTCAATTTTCTTAAATTTACCAAGGCTTGATTTGTGACCCAAGATATGATCTATCCTGGAGAATGTTCCATGAGCACTTGAGAAAAATGTGTATTCTGTTGTTTTTGGATGGAATGTCCTATAAATATTAATTAAGTCCATCTTGTTTAATGTATCATTTAAAGCTTGTGTTTCCTTATTTATTTTCATTTTGGATGATCTGTCCATTGGTGAAAGTGGGGTGTTAAAGTGCCCTACTCTGAATGTGTTAACGTTGATTTCCCCTTTTATGGCTGTTAGTATTTGCCTTATGTATTGAGGTGCTCCTGTGTTGGGTGCATAAATATTTACAATTGTTACATCTTCTTCTTGGATCGATCCCTTGATCATTTTGTCGTGTCCTTCTTTGTCTCTTCTGATAGTGTTTATTTTAAAGTCTATTTTGTCTGATATGAGAATTGCTACTCCAGCTTTCTTTTCGTTTCCATTTGCATGGAATATCTTTTTCCATCCCCTCACTTTCAGTCTGTATGTGTCTCTAGGTCTGAAGTGGGTCTCTTGTAGACAGCATATATATGGGTCTTGTTTTTGTATCCATTCAGCCAGTCTGTGTCATTTGGTGGAGCATTTAGTCCATTTACATTTAAGGTAGTTATCGATATGTATGTTCCTATTCCCATTTTCTTAATTGTTTTGGGTTTGTTATTGTAGGTCTTTTCCTTCTCTTGTGTTTCTTGCCTAGAGAA
Source organism: Delphinus delphis (assembly GCF_949987515.2). NCBI lineage: Eukaryota > Metazoa > Chordata > Mammalia > Artiodactyla > Delphinidae > Delphinus > Delphinus delphis. Next base: position 100,011,851 of record NC_082685.1, on the reverse strand, counting down.
GTTCCTTTAGCATTTGTTGTAAAGCTGGTTTGGTGGTGCTGAACTCTCTCAGCTTTTGCTTGTCTGTAAAGGTTTTAATTTCTCCATCAAATCTGAATGAGATCCTAGCTGTGTAGAGTAATCTTGGTTGTAGGTTTTTCTCCTTCATCACTTTAAATATGTCCTGCCAGTCCCTTCTGGCTTGCAGAGTTTCTGCTGAAAGTTCAGCTGTTAACCTTATGGTGATTCCCTTCTGTGTTATTTGTTGTTTTTCCCTTGCTGCTTTTAATATGTTTTCTTTGATTTAATTTTTGACAGTTGATTTATATGGGTCTTGGTGTGTTTCTTCTTGGATTTACCCTGTATGGGACTCTCTGTGCTTCCTGGACTTGATTAACTATTTCCTTTCCCATATTAGGGAAGTTTTCAACTATAATCTCTTCAAATATTTTCTCAGTCCCTTTCTTTTTCTTTTCTTCTTCTGGAACACCTATAATTCGAATGTTGGTGCGTTTAATGTTGTCCCAGAGGTCTCTGAGACTGTCCTCAGTTCTTTTCATTCTTTTTTCTTTATTCTGGTCTGCAGTAGTTATTTCCACTATTTTATCTTCCAGGTCACTTATCCGTTCTTCTGCCTCACTTTTTCTGCTCTTGATCCCTTCTAGATTATTTCTAATTTCATTTATTGTGTTGTTCATTGTTGCTTGTTTCCTCTTTAGTTCTTCTAGGTCCTTGTTAAATGTTTCTTGCATTTTCTCTATTCTATTTCCAAAATTTTGGATCATCTTTACTATCATTATTCTGAATTCTTTTTCAGGTAGACTGCCTATTTCCTCTTCATTTGTTAGGTCTGGTGGGTTTTTATCTTGCTCCTTCATCTGCTGTGTGTTTTTCTGTCTTCTCATTTTGCTTACCTTACTGTGTTTGGGGTCTCGTTTTGCAGGCTGCAGGTTCGTTGTTCCGATTGTTTTTGTTGTCTGTCCCTAGTGGCTAAAGTTGGTTCGGTGGGTTGTGTAGGCTTCCTGTTGGAGGGGACTAGTGCCTGTGTTCTGGTGAATGAGGCTGGATCTTGTCTTTCTGGTGGGCAGGTTCACGTCTGGTGGTGTGTTTTGGGGTGTCTGTGGACTTATTATGATTTTAGGCAGCCTCTCTGCTAATGGGTGGGGTTGTGTTCCTGTGTTGCTAGTTGTTTGGCATAGGGTGTCCAGCACTGTAGCTTGCTGGTCGTTGAGTGAAGCTGGGTGTTGGTGTTGAGATGGAGATCTCTGGGAGATTTTCTCCGTTTGATACTACGTGGAGCTGGGAGGTCTCTTGTGGACCAGTGTCCTGAAGTTGGCTCTCCCACCTCAGAGGCACAGCACTGACTCCTGGCTGCAGCACCAAGAGCCTTTCATCCACACGGCTCAGAATAAAAGGGAGAAAAAGTAGAAAGAAAGAAAGAAAGAAAGAGGATGAAAGAAAATAAGATGAAGTAAGATAAAAAAATAAAGTTATTAAAATAAAAAATAATTGTTAAGAAAAAATCTTTTTTAAAAAATAAAGAAAAACAAAAAACGGACGGATAGAACCCTAGGACAAATGGTGAAAGCAAAGCTATAGAGACAAAATCTCACACAGAAGCATACATGTACACACTCACAAAAAGAGGAAAAGGGGAAAAAATAATAAATCTTGATCTCAAAATCCACCTCCTCAATTTGGGATGATTCGTTGTCTATTCATGTATTCCACAGATGCAGGGTACATCAAGTTGATTGTGGAGATTTAATCCGCTTCTCCTGAGGCTGCTGGGAGAGATTTCCCTTTCTCTTCTTTGTTTGCACGGGTTCCGGGGCTCAGCTTTGGATTTGGCCCCACCTCTGCGTGTAGGTCACTGGAGGGCATCTGTTCTTCGCTCAGACAGGACGGGGTTAAAGGAGCAGCTTCGGAGGCTCTGGCTCACTCAGGCCAGGGTGGGGGTGGGGGTGGTGGAGGGAGGGGCACGATGCCGGGCGAGTCTGTGGCGGCAGAGGCCGGCTTGACGTTGCATCAGCCTGAAGCGCACCGTGCGTTCTCCCGGGGACGTTGTCCCTGGATCCCGGGACCCTGGCAGTGGCGGGCTGCACAAGCTCCCCGGAAGGGAGGTGTGGATCATGACCTGTGCTCGCACACAGAGTTTTTGGTGGCGGCAGCAGCAGCCTTAGCGTCTTATGCCCGTCTCTGGGGTCCACGCTGTTAGCCGTGGCTCGTGCCAGTCTCTGGAGCTCCTTTAAGCAGCGCTCTTAATCCCCTCTCCTCTCGCACTAGGAAACAAAGAGGGAAGAAAAAGCCTCTTGCTTCTTCGTTAGGTCCAGACTTTTCCCCGGACGCCGTACCGGCTAGCCGTGGTGCACTAACTCCCTGCAGGCTGTGTTCACGCTGCCAACCCCAGTCCTCTCCCTGCGCTCCCACCGAAGCCTGAGTCTCTGCTCCCAGCCCCCTCCCGCCCCGGCGGGTGAGCAGACAAGCCTCTAGGACTGGTGAGCGCTGGTCGGCACGGATCCTCCATGCAGGAATCTCTCCGCTTTGCCCTCCGCACCCCTGCTACTCTGCTCTCCTCCACGGCTCCGAAGCTTACCCCCTCCGCCACTCGCAGTCCCTGCCCGGGAAGGGGCTTCCTAGTGTGTGGAAACCTTTCCTCCTTCACAGCTCCCTCCCACTGGTGCAGGGCCCGTCCCTATTCTTTTGTGTCTGTTTTTTTTTTTTTTTTTTTTTTTTTTGCCCTACCCAGGTACGTGGGGAGTTTCTTGCTGTTTGGGAGGTCTGAGGTCTTCTGCCAGTGTTCAGTAGGTGTTCTGTAGGAGTTGTTCCATGTGTAGTTGTATTTCTGATGTATCTGTGGGGAGGAAGGTGATCTCCACGTCTTCTGCCATCTTCCCCCTCTCTCCGAGGTTTGTATTTTATTTTATTTTATTTTATTTTGAATTTTATTTATTTATTTATTTTTGGCTGTGTTGGGTCTTAGTTTCTGTACGAGGGCTTTCTCTAGTTGCGGCAAGCGGGGGCCACTCTTCATCGCGGGGCGCGGGCCTCTCACTGTCGCGACCTCTCTTGTTGCGGAGCACAGGATCCAGATGCGCAGGCTCAGTAGTTGTGGCTTACGGTCCTAGTTGCTTCGCAGTATGTGGGATCTTCCCAGACCAGGGCTCGAATCCGTGTCCCCTGCATTGGCAGGCAGATTCTCAACCACTGCGCCACCAGGGAAGCCCCGAGATTTGTATTTTAAAGTGATCACTCTGTTTCCAGTGAGGTGAGGGATTTAGAGAAGGGAAATAATGACAGTGAGTCTCATTTGGAAATGATGTCAGTAGTCAAGGTGAGAGATCATGGTGATTTGGACTAGGGTGATGGCACTGTCTGTAGAGACCTGAGGACCAATTTGAAAGATATTTTAGGGAAGAATTATCAACATTTTGTGATTAATTTGATAAGAGGGTAAGAGAGGAATCAAGGATAATTTCCTGTTTTCTGGGTTGTTTCACTGGGTAGATGACATGACACTTTACCAAGACAGGGAACACTGACAGAAAAAAAAGGAAGAAAGACAAGTTTATTTTCAGACATGTTGAATTTAGACCTCTTTAATGTAGCCAAGTGACTTAAGTATTTATATAGTTACCTAATGTGTGTCCATAATTAGACAGTTAGATTAAGGGTTTGAGATTCAGAAGATGGATCTGGGCTGGAGGTAATATTAGAATTTAATGAATCCTTAGAAAAAGTTTCATCCTACCTCATTATTTTATAGATGAGGAAAATTATTCCTAGGAGGCATGTATTCTTATAGTGCTTACTATTTACATAACACTTTATATCATCTCATTTATTCTTTACAAATTATCATTTGAGGCATTATCTCCATATTTGTAATTGAGAAGTTCAAGACTTAAAAGTAAACATTTTTACAGTTTCCTTCTACTCTGAAGATGATGAACCCTTCTACAAAGGATTAAAGTGATTTACACACCTAGTGACAGATATAGACATTGTAAGAGCAAGGACAGAGATTTAGCTGGTCCTGCAAGGTCCATTTTCTTCATTTCCCTTCATTTCCTTCCCATGGATTCTGAGTGGAATTGCTGAGTAGAGCAAGGGCAAAGTAATGGAACGTGTTATCTGCTCTTGAGACAAAATAACCTCACCTCTAATTCATGGGACACGCCTAACTGGAAGTCCAGCCTTCATGGCTGCTTTTCCATTGGTGAAAAGAGTAAGGGTTGTGTCTTCGTCTGTTCAGCTGCTTTAACATAATATCATAAACTGGGTGGCTTATAAACAGCAGAAATTTATTTCTCTGAGTTTTGGAGGCTGGGAAGTCCAAGATCAAGGTGCTGGCAGATTCAGTGTCTGGTGCGGATCTGCTTCCTGGCTCATAGATGCTGCATTCTCCTTATGTCCTTACATGTTGGAAGGGGCCAGAACACTCTGGAGTTTCTTTTGTAAGGACATTAATTCCATTCATGAGGGCTCCACCTTCATAACCTAATCACTCCCCAAAGGTGCTGCCTCCAAATATTATCACATTGAACCCCCACTTTTCTAGGGGATCATAGCCCCATGTTCTAACTACCTAATTGTTACATAAGCCAGAGTTGTGCCCCATGTTTTAAACCCATTCCCCAGTTAAAGAGTACCTGTGGTTTCCACTTCCTCAGAATCCTTATTTCTGAAATTAACCGAGTTGATAAATTAGCTTATGTGAAGATACTGACAGGCTTCCAAGTACCATTTCTGGTTTCGTGTTAAATTCTAAACTGGACCTTGCTTTCATCAATTCATAAACTTTTAGATTTGTAGGGGAGATCACCTGATTTTGAATGCTAATTGTGTAAATAAGGAAAATGAGGGCAGGAAATTTAAATAAATGATATTTCTGATTTCCTTTCAAGACCTTGTCTGCTGATGCTCAAACCAGTTAGTAGTCATAGATATGCTAACTGCTTTAACTATAAGATGATACTTTATATCCATAATAGAGGGAATTGTTTATAAGTACAAGAAAATCTATTGTTGACTGGAATATGAGGATATATATAGTCACCTACCATAGGAGTGGAAATTTATACTGTTACAGATGTCTTGAAAGCAATATGACATCTATTAAAAGTAAAGATACATACACCTTTGACATAATAATCCCCACTTATAGTAGTCTAGCCCACAGAAATGAAAGCTTCAGTATATAAGGATCTATTAGCTGTTTATTGTAGCATTATTTTAATAGAATATATAATCTGTAACAAGTTGAATACTTATTTCATAGGAAAATGGTTAATTAATTAATTCAACAAATATTTATTAGGTACTTTCTAGTTCTGTGCAGTTCTGTGCCAGGAACTGCTTTAGGTACTTGGAATACACTAGTGGACAAAACAGTTGAAGATGGAGCTTACATTATAGCATGGGGGAGAAAAATAAATGAATCGTATAGTGTGACATAAGTAAGTGTGTAGTATAATCAAATGAGATGGTGATGCAGGTTAACATTTTAAATAGTGTGTCATGATGGCTTATTTGGGAAGGTGACATTTTAGCAAAAAAATGCAAGGCATTATCAGAAGAATATTCCAGACAGAGGGATTAGGTAGAGCAAATGCCTTGAGAAAGAAACATCTCTGATATGATTTGTATGAGGAAGTACTATGAACAATGAAGAGAAGCGTAGGAGATACATCAAACAAACATCATAGTAGAAAACGGCACCACCCATGAGACGGAGCGGTATCATCAATGGAGTGCAAAGCTCTGGAGAACTGGGTCCTAGGACTGCATCCTGGAGTACTCAAATATTAAGAATTTGGGGAAAAGAATAGGAACCAGTAAAGGAGACAGAGTAGGAGCAAACAGTGAGGTAGAAGGGAAAACCAAACAAAGTGAGGAAAAAGGAAAACTTGGGAAAAAAAAAGTGAAGAAAATGTATCGAGGAGAAGGAATTGATAAACAGGATTAAGTGCCATGGATAGGTTAATTAAGGTGAAGACTGAGAATTGATTACTTCTGTAATGATTTTGGAGGTCATTGGTAAACTAGATTAGGACAACTTTAGAGGAGATATAGGGGCAATATGGAGGAGGGGGGGGAGATATGTCCAGGATATATTATGAGTGAAAACATGCGTGTTTGGAGCAATACGTATTTAATGATTCTATTTCAGTATAAACAATGAAACCAAAAAAAATCAAAACTCTTTAGCATCATATATATGCTTTATATATACATATCAATTTGTATATGTCTGTGAACAAGGAGAAATATATGAAAATTACCACACTAAGCTGTTATTGCCACTCACTTGGTATGATAAGTGGGAATAAGCGACTTAGTGGAGGGTATGGGTGTTGTTGGAAGGGGATGTTGTTTAGCTTTGCCTTAAAATATTTTTGTATTTTATAATTTTACTGGCTTCAAAGAGTATGTATTAGAGTTAAAATTTTATTTTTATTTAAAGAAGTAAAATATGGTTAAACCAAAGAATTTATGAATTATCAAAGATAATTATTTTACAATTTGTTTCTTTTACAAAGAAATTATTTTACAATCCAGAGCAAGGAATTGCAGCATGTAATTGAGAACTTGCAATAAAACTGGACATTAACAAAATGATTCTTATATTAGAAGTTTAAATAAGAAAACAATAGTTTCATATTTGTAAATACTAAACCTGAATTGACACAGAAGAAAATGAATATATCTTTACTCTCTCCATGAGGGACCCTTAGGGGCTGCACTGCTTTCTGATCAGTTTTGATAGTGTTTATCTTAAGACATAACAAAGAGAAAACTACCAACATCAACAATTCAAGTACAGTTGTATATCTTGTCTATGGACTTTTGAGACTAAACGACAGCAAGATTATCCATGGAAAGACCTATCTGAAAAATAACTTTATTAAATCTGCATATTAGTCAAGCATATGTTGCCTTTCTCTTTTCTTTCCTCAATTCTAACCAGGAAAAAGACCTGCTCAGGATTTCAGGAACTGTGATTGAGATACATTCCCAGAACTAAAAGAGTTTTAGAGAATGTACCATTTACCTAAGCTGGTTGAAGTCACCCATTTACATGGTTGGACAATGATCAGGATTTAGAGGTTTTCAACTTTAAGAACGTTTAGAGGGGCTGTTAGGTAACTGAGTCTGAAAAATAGGCTTAAGAAAACAGTCTCAGGTGTCTGTCATCCTGGAGTGCACATGCTCCATTCAAATTTATTTTATAACACCATGAAAACCAAATAAAGTGTTATAGATTGGGCTTAAAATGTTCATTTTTAACTTTAATGGGTCCATGTACTACTGACATTTTGGACAATTCTTCCTTGTAAAGGACTGTCCTGCACATTGCAAGATGATTATCATTGTGTCCCCTCACTGGGTTTTGCAACTATATGCATGTAGCACCCCACTTTCACCCCCATCTCCCATCTCTGGATATTACAACAAGCACTTTCCTCTACATTTTAGTACTCCTGCTAGGGGGACAGGTCCACCCTGGGTTATGGGCCTAGTGTTAGGATTAGGAAATGAATAATGTTATTTTGTAGTAATGTGTGTTGTTTCAACTAGACCAAATCTGAAATGTTGAACAAGTAATTTAGTTTTGCCTTTGCTGTTGAGGTCAGTGACATTCAGTGACATTGACTCATCTTTCAGTGGAGACATTACCTCTTATATGGACAGAAGTCTTTTAAAAATGTTAAAGTTTAGGGCTTCCCTGGTGGCACAGTGGTTAAGAATCCACCTGCCAATGCAGGGGACATGGGTTCGAGCCCTGGTCCGGGAAGATCCCACATGCCGCGGAGCAACTAAGCCCGTGTGCCACAACTACTGAGCCTGCGCTCTAGAGCCCACCAGCCACAACTACTGAGCCCGTGTGCCACAACTACTGAAGCCTGCGTACCTAGAGCCCATGCTCCACAACAAGAGAAGCCACCGCAATGAGAAGCCCATGCACCAAAACCAAGAGTAGCCCCCGCTCGCCGCAGCTAGAGAAAGCCCATGCGCAGCAACAAAGACCCAATGCAGCCAAAAATAAATAAATAAACAAATAAATAAATGTTAAAGTTTATTATCTTAGCCAAACATTAATTAGGTTTATATATTTCTTGCATGTATTAATATATTCCAACAATTCATTAAAGGTTGATGGGTTTTCCCCTCAATTAGGCACTCAAAAAAAAACCTTACTGATTAATTTTTTAAAAAGCTAATGAATCAAAGAACTGTTTAAGGCACAGGAAGTGAACTAAGTCTCTGACCTTTCTGGCACAGGCTTTACCCCCATCAATAGAGCTTCACATTTACAATAGTACATAAATAAAAAATAACAGTGGGTGACAAACCCGGAGGGAGAAAAAAGCAGGAGGTGAGGCATTCTACAGTCTTTCTTTGCATTATCCTCACCACGTTTGTTGCATTGTGGTTTTTTGAAGACTAGGCTTCCAGAGTGTTGCTTGCTTGCTAATCAATACTAACTAGAAGGTGAGAAATCTCTCTGTCATTTACTGTGGTCAGAGAAGGAAAAGGTATTTGTTGAATGCTTAGGCACATTCAGTACTCAACCGACTGTCTATTGCAGGATTTATCGGAAGGAGTTGAACCTTCCCCACAGGACAGAACTTGGCTTTAAGCACGTGTGATATTATTCCTAAATCAAAAAGTAGGTGGCAGGAGAAGGTATCCTGGGGATGAGAAAAGGGGACATGGACTTTGGATTCAGCAAAGACCTGGGTTTAAATACCAATTCTGTTATGTATTTACCTTGAATAAAATGTATTTCCAAGCTAGTTTTTTCATATATAAAATATAGACCATAACATCTCTCCCTTATGAGTCTGATGTGAACCGATGGAGGTAATGTCTGCAGAATGCTCAGTTCCTTCCAGGCTTTCTTCTTTGTCTCCTCTTCTCTTTCCTTCCTTTCCCTTCTACTTTCTTTCTTCTTTCCTTCCAAATGTTACATGGTAAATTTGACTATAATGCACTGAGGTATTTCCATACAAGTATTTCTTGTATGTAACACTTCATGTAGTATTTCTTTCTACAAAAAGAATAGTAGAACTAGAAATGATTTTCCATATCAGATTCTATGTATTTGATAGTGATATTAAAATAAATGTACAGCGGTGTGGCTTAGTTTGTAGCAATATCAACGTGTGCTCAATTCTTAGGAATATTGCACTAGATTGACTTAACTTCTTAGCACCAGTTTCTTCATGTTGCACATATTGATACAATCAGTTTTTCTCTTGAGGGGACTTTGTGGCAACCACAGCAGTTTGTCTAGGGCCATATGTAATAATTATTAACAAATATTAATTGAATAGATTGAGTATTAAAAAGAAGTAGAGAGAAAACAAACTTTTTTTTTGAACCTGCTATTCAAATACTCAGCAGGAAAAAATTCTATTGCTTATACTTTGCCACGGGGTCCATCAGATATCCTAGCACTCTAGTTCAGAGTTTATTATAGAATTATTTTTAATTCTGGTTTTTGAAGTTTTGGAAATACTTAGCTTTGATTTTTTTAGATCATATTAGATTTTGTCAGGCTCGTGTTGTGCTCTCTAGGATACAAGATTAAAGTCAAATTACCACAGTAAGAGTATCTAAGAGGCAATGAAATCCTGGTAAAGGAAATTTCAAATCTGCTTCTTTCTATAAAGAAAATGATGGCAAATATACATGCATGTGCATATTTTATGTATACATTTTTCCACTGTAATAATGAGTCAATTTGTTCTCAATAATAATTTTTTACAAACTGATCAAGAGCAAGTTAGTGGTGTTGAAAGATTTAAATGTGAAAGAGAAAGTAAATAGTAAAGGGAGAAGTTCCTAGAAAATTACTATTCATGAACATAAGTGTGTCAGGAAGCTCTTTTTTGTTAGAAAAACTTAACTGAACCTAGGAAAAAAAAAGGTAATTTAAATAAGTGTTTTATCTCCTAATAAGGTTTAAATATTCTGGATACTAAGTTTATTCCATTTTAACTAGGTATCATATTTCATATGAAAAATATTAATCTATTGTTATAACTGCAGAGTGATGTTTCACATATTTGAGTTTGAGATATATGATTTTTTTGCCTTAAATGATACTGTGCATTATGTCTCTACTGTCTCTGTCTCTGTTCAGCCAGGACTAGCAGGGTGTAGCATTATGCAGTACTATATTTTAAACTAGGTACTTATAAGTTGTAGTATTTTCTGATATTGGACGCCTTTTAAATATAAAAAAGATCATACTTTTACTTGTCCTCTTTTAGCAAATGTTTTAATTATGAAACATCTGATGCTGAAATTTGAGGAAATTCTTGATGCTTGGAATCAAGTTCACTCGGAAGGCAGAGAAGAAATTTTAGTAATTGTAGAAAAGGAAATTTTATCCATTTCTACTAATAAGTTATACCTATAACATCATGCTTGCTGCCCCATATCAGGCTAAGGGTGCCATTCATGAATGAGTCATTCTCTGTTCATGCTTCTTTTTCATGTAGTACATGAAAGTTTTACTGAAAAATCAAGTAATGTGCCTTTTTCTTTTAAGAACATACAACATGAAAAGGGCATACTCCAACATTAAGTGGTGTTCTCTATCAGTATAATGACAGATTTTTTTTTACCTCTTTATTGGAGTATAATTGCTTTACAATGTTGTGTTAGTTTCTGCTGTATAACAAAGTGAATCAGCTATATGTATACATATATCCCCATATCTCCTCCCTCTTGCGTCTCCCTCCCACCCTCCCTATCCCACCTCTCTAGGTGGTCACAAAGCACCGAGCTGATCTCCCTGTGCTATGTGGCTGCTTCCCACTAGCTACCTATTTTACATTTGGTAGTGTATATATGTCCATGTCACTCTCTCACTTTTTCCCAGCTTACTCTTCCCCCTTCCCGTGTCTTCAAGTCCATTCTCTATGTTTGTGTCTTTATTCCTCTCCTGCCCCGAGGTTCTTCAGAACCATTTTTTTTTTTTTATAATGACAGATTTTTTCAAGCTCTCTCCCACGTTATGAAAGCAGCATTCAGTTTATTTTAATGTAACAGCTCTATTGAGCTTTATTTTTTAATATAACTGTTTTTTAAAAATAGGCTTTGTTATTTAGAGCAGTTTTAGGTTCAAAGTAAAATTAGAGGGAGGTACAGAGCTTTCCCATGTACTCCCTGCCTCCACATGTCCCCTTTATCTACATCCCCCACCAGAGTGGTACGTTTATTACCATTGATGAACCTACACTGACACCTCATAATCATCCAAAGACCATAGTTTACAATAGGGTTTACTCTCAACTTCTCTTTTTGAATCAATATGTATAATAGCATTTCCTTAGATCTCAATTTGCATATTACAGGGATCTGATGTTCCCCAGTATATTTGAATCATTGTGATGGCTTTCTGACCTGGGTAGGCAAAGTGGTGAGTGCAGTGGAAGCTACAGTTCTTTGTTTCCGGAGATGGTCTTATTGATTTTGAACATTTTGTGAAAGACAAAAGAAGACCAAATAGTAATCCTCTTTAATTAATTTAACTAGTAATATGGATTATGAAGAATATTTCTTTGAATCTTAAAGGATAATATTCAGATTACATTCTTCTTTACTTTAACTTCAAAAAACAGCTATATATGTTTCTCAAACTGGAGCAACATGCATTGATATTTGACATCCAGACTCTCTTCTGTCTTTCTAAACTGAATATTAGATGCAAAGTATTTTGATACTTTTCTACCCTTTAGACTTAACACTGTCTTCTACCAATGTTGCTAATACTGCTATTAATGATGACCAATATTTACTGTTTTCTACATGGTGGACATTCTGCTAAGCAACTTACATATAGTTGCTCAATTTTCCCCCCAAACCTGTAAGTTAAATATTATTTTACTCTTAAGCAGAGTTAAAAAAACAGAGAGAGAGAGAGAGAAAGATCTAATATCTTTCTCAAGATTCAATTTGAATGGGATTTTTCTGAATAAAGAGCTCATATCCTTAACTTATACAGTGATTCTTGGCCTCTGGTGTAGGACAGTTCTTCATTGTTTAACTCTTTGTTGAGTGTTGCAGGACAGTTAGGATCTTTGGTCCACTCTCTAAATGATAGTAGCATCCCCCCATCAATGTGTACCAGTAAATACCTCCACATTTCCAAACATCCCCTGGAGAAGGTAGGGTCCCGATAAAGCCCTGCTGGGGGAAAATCATTGCTGTAGTTACATGGTCAAAGAATAAAAAGTTAAAACAGACAAAAAAAAGGAAAGGCCCAATTAGTTGTATAGTCATCATATCTTTGAATCTGACTATGCTTGGCTCTCTTAGCAGGAGTAGGGCTATGGAAGGGACCAAAAGGTAGGACTACTTCCAGACTTGAGAGGCTCAACTGCTTTTATAAAAACTACATAGTGTCCTTAAGATATTGCTGGCAGCTATATGTATTTTATGATCATAGTCAGAAACGGGAGAGTTTTAACAGTCCAAAGCCAAAGCTGAACCCCAGTCCCTAGAAGAGTTAGCCAGGGTTATAGAAGGGATAAAGTTACCAGAACTATGCACAAGGTAGAATGCCCTCATTTTCATTAAAAAGCCTTCGGTGCAGCTCTTAGATATGGGATATGAGGTTCAGAACAGTCCCTAGCAGAGAGCATGACACACTACTGAGTATTGGGGCAGACAAGGTAAATTTTTACACATTCATCTCAGGTCAGGATTGGTCACAAGGACTGGGCAGGACTGAATATATTCAAGATGCTAGAAACCAGGTAAGACTTGTGAATAATGAGTATGAAAAAGACGTACTGAGGAATTTAGCTACCTCTGAGCCAGGGTGGTCTGGTAGCCTGAAGCAGGTTTATATGGAAATCGCAGGGGGTAAGATGAAAGTGCACAATGGGAAAACGGTTTGACCATATTCTTAGTTCCTGAATTGTTCACAGTGCACCACAGGCAGGAGCCAGGGCTGTAGGCAAGTCTGATACAGAAACTCTTGATAACAGTAGTGTTCACATTTACCGTTTGATCTCTGAAAAAATTCTCATTTTAAAACTTTAAAAAAAATGTTGGTGGTTAGTGTTTTCACCCTGATATATGACACAGTTATAAGTGAGTTTGGAGGATATTTGTTAAGTCTCTTTGACCTTTCAGTGTCTGAAGTCTCCTCCTATGTGTGAAGGATTACTTGCAAGAGGTAGAGTTTACTTCCTGAAAATGCCAGTTATTCACTTTCTAAGCTTCCCTTCTGTGGACACATAACCTGGGTGCTGTCAATCAGATCCCTTCCCCAGAGTCTTTGACAAGAAGCCTGTGAAGGGACAAAGGATGCACCTTGTAGAACCTACTCAGGAGATGATGACTACAGTTGTGTCACTATGTCCAGTTTATAGAGGCAGCCTTCATGGTGTCCCCAGTGGCTGCATCCACAGTCCAGTGATGGTCGTTATGGATGATCCAATCTGTGACATATTGTGTGAAGTAGAAGTTGTGAGTATTGTTCTTGGCTGTTGAGTTGTTTTTGTTTTTTTTTTTAAATATTTATTTATTTATTTGTCTGTGCCAGGTCTTAGTTGCAGCATGTGGGATCTTCGTTGCCATGTGCGGGATTTCGTTCAGGCATGTGGGATCTTTTGGTTGTGGCATGCGGACTCTTTTAGTTGTGGCATGTGGTATCTAGTTCCCTGACCAGGGATCAAACCTGGGCCCCCTGCATTGGGAGTGTGGAGTCTTAGCCACGGGACAAATGGGGAAGTACTGTTGACTGTTGAGTTTTTGACTTGGTCTGCAGCCCTTGCAAAAATTCTATGGGTACTTGAAACTGAGGTATAATTTATATATGTTAAATTGCATACATCTTAAGTGTTTACTTTGATCAGTTTTGACAGCTTTATATACCTGGAGACCACAACCCCCTAAAAGATATAGAACGTTACATCATCCTGTGCTCCTTTCTAGTCAATACAACCTGATCTTCTCACGAAAGAAAAACAGTTTCTCATTTCTACTACCATAAATTAGTTTTGCCTATTCATGGGCTTCATGTAAATGGAATCCTAAAGTAAATATTCTTTTGTGTCTGGCTTCTTTTGCTTTGAGATTCATCCAGGATGCTGTGCCTTTCCATAGTTCATTTCTTTTTGTCTCTGGCTAGTACTTAATTGTATAAATATGCTACAATTCATGTAACTATTCTATTATTGGTGGCATCATAATCATTCTTACAGATATCCTCTGTGAGCATATATTTTCAATTCTCTTGGGTAAATAACTGGGAGTAGAATTTCTAGTTAATATCTGTTTCCCCAAATTTTGATATGCTTTATTTTCACTATGATTCTGTTAAAAATAGTTTCCAATTTTCCTGGAATTTTCTTCTTTGACCTGTGGGTTATTTAGAAGTATGTTGCTTAATTTCCAAATATTTAGCAATTATTTTAGAGAACTTTTTGATATTGATTTTTAGTTTAATTCTACCATAGTCATTGTTTAGTTTTCTATGGCTGCTGTAACAAATGACAACAAACTTAATAAATCTGTGTTAAGCCATTATCTTTCAAGTTAGTAGTTCAGGATTCCAAAGTGGGTCTCACTGGGCTAAGATCAAGAGGACAGCAGAGCTACATTTCTTCCTGGAGGCTCTAGGGGAGAATCTATTTCCTTGCTCTTTCCAGCTTTTTTAGGCTGCCCACAGTTATTGGCTCATGGGCCTCTTCCTCCATCTTTAGAGTCAGCAGTGTTGGGCAGAGTCCTTCTCATGTTGCTTTCTTTCTGATTCACCCTCGTCTGTTTCCTCCTACTTTTAAAACCCTTGTAGACAACACTGGGTACACCTAGAAAATCCAAGATGCTGTCCCTCTTCTAAGGTCAGTTATTTAGCAATCTTAATTCCATTGGCAACCTTATTTCCTATTTTTTTGTGTAACCCAGTATATTTACAGGCTGCAGGGATTAGGACGTGGATATCATTGGGGTGGGGGGTTCATTGTTCTGCCCACCCCACTCAGAAAACATACATTGTATGATTTTAATCCTTCAAAATTTTGAGATTTGTTTTATGGACGGGAATGTGGTGGATCTTGATGAATGCTCCATGTGCACTTGTTTTCTGCTGTTTTGAGTTGGAGTATAAAAATGTCAGTTAGGTCAAGTAGATTATATTCTCACTGATTTTGCTATTTGTTTTATTAACTACTGAGAGAAGAATGTTGAAATTTCCAGCTAAATTAGATATTTTCTATTTCTCCTTTCAGTCCTATCAGTTTTTGCTTTAATATATTGAAGCTTTATTATTAGATATGTACACATTTAGTATTATCTTGTCCTCTGGTCCTTTTTGTCACTCTGAAATGTTCTTTATCTGGTAATATTCCTTGTTCTGAGAAGTACTTTGTCTGAAATTAACATAGTCACTCTAGCTTACTTAGGATTCATTTTTCATCCCTTTATCTTATCTGTGTCATTATATTTAAAGTAGATTTCTTGTATGTTGTATATAGTTGGATTTTCTTCTTTTTAAATATATTCAATAATTTGACAACTCTGCCTTTTAATTTAGGCTTTTAGACCATTTGTATTTAATAGAATTATCTATATGATCAGATTTAAACCTATTACCTTGCAATTTTTTAAGTAGACTTAATTTTTTTAGAGCAGCTTTAGGTTCACAGCAAAATTGAGCAGAGACTACAAAGAGTTTCCACATACCTTCTGTACCCCTCTCCGTAGCCTCTATCAACATCCTACACCAGTGTGGTACATTTATTACAATTGATGAACCTATATTGACATATCATTATCACCTAAAGTCCAGAGTTCATACTAGGGGTCACTCCTGGTGCTGTACATTCAATGGGTTTCAACAAATGTACAATGACATGTATCTGCAATTACAGTATTGTATAGAATTGTTTCACTGCCCTAAAAATCCTCTTTTCTCTGCCACTGATTCCATCCTCCCTCCCAACCTTAGTAACCACCTTGATCTCCTTGCCATCTCTACAGTTTTGCCTTTTTCAGAATATCATATAGTTGGAATCACACAGTGTATAGCTTTTTCAGGTAGGCTTCTTTCACTTAACAAAATGTATTTAAGATTCCTCCATGTCGTCTCGTGACTTGGTGGCTCATTTCTTTCTAGCGCAGAATAAGATTTACCTGTCTGGATGTAGCAGTTTACTTATCTGTTCACCTACTGAAAGACATCTTGTTCGTTTACAAGTTTTGGTAATTATGAATAAAGCAACTACAAACATTTGTGTGCAGGTTGTTGGGTGGATGTAAGCTTTCAGCTCTTTTGGGTAAATGCCAAGAAGCATGATTGTTGGATTGTATGGTATGTTTAGTTTTGTAAGAAACCACCGAAACTGCCTATAATTAAGTATCTTGATGATAAGAGTGTTATCAAGATTTAAAAAATAATTGAGTATAACATTGAATGTATTTGTTATCTATGCTACTTCAACTGTGTTTATGTTTTATCCCTCATTTCCTTGCATATTACTGAAAATTAATGCTTGAGTGAGTTGTTTTCCTTCCTCACATTGTAACTTATAACTAAATATAATAATGACTGCTATTTAAGATATCCTGATGTTTGTACTATGAGACCTCCTATTTAAAATGTTGTAAAGAGGCTTTAGATCACTTTTATGGGGTGGATTCATTCTGATCTAATACCACTCAAAATATGGAGAGTTTCCTTAAGGGATGCCCAAATATCTCTTGCTTACCTCTTGCAGTTCTGCTAAAATATACCACTGGAAAATCATTGAAAACTTAACTGTTTTCTTATTGTTATGTTTTAGTGAATAAGGAAAAAATAAACTTGGTAAATCGAGAATTTGTCTTGAATGGTTCATGAAGTTTATTAAGCCTACACATTTCCCTTTCTTCTTCATCTTGATTAATTGAATTTTTATGCAATGAGTCAGTCATTTAAATCAGTTATTCATGATTCCTACGTTATCCTCCAAATTCAATTGTCATGAAGTCCTATCTTGTGAATATGTCATCTCCTCCCCATCTTCTCTCCACGTCACTACCCTAGTCCAAGCCTTCATTGCTTCTCATTTTACTTTTATTGACTGCAATAGAAGGCGGCTACATGATTTTGCAGTTTTCAAAGAAGAGTCTCATTACTGATAGCGCTTATGGTTCAGCTTTGCACTACAAAGAAGGCAATTTTCAAAAGTTAACTGAAAAGAGCACACATGAATTTATCATCAGCAGCTATTGGTACAAAACCACTTTTGGCTTTAGCTATCATTTACAAAGAGAATAGCCTAGAGGGATATGCTTTAATAGGCAACTCAGATTTTCAGAAAACTGTTGACAGTGGGCTATTTCTGGACAAAGGCAAGATTAGAAATGGGATTCCTGGAGTATAAACTATCTGGAACCCTAGAAACCTAGAAGACTGACTTGGACTTGGGAAGACGTTCTCCACTGAGTTTCAAATGCTGGTGTAACTCAGTTGACATTAGCAGGCATAATGTACTAGGTAATTTTTCTTTGCCCTTCCAGAGACGCTCTCCACCCTCCTCTTCTCTGCTTTCTGTTCCGTAGGTGCAAAGAACCTTGATTTCTGCATCAGTGGGTTTTTCTTGGACTTTAGCTTCCGGTTGGGCATGGCCAGTGAGAGACACTGGCAAAAGATCAAAGTGTGACAACTCAGTGAGGTTCAGGGTATTTATTCACCAAGTTTTGTCCTGCCACATTCACCAAAGTGTTGTCTGTGTCTCTCTCTTGTGGCTCTTCTCGCCTCTTCAGTTTTAGGGGTGGTTGCAGTCCCACAAGTACTGGCCCCAAGGCATTGCACTATACCTTGATGGTTTCTCTTACTCCTACCTGCACTTTCTGAATAGTTCTTCTCTTCAGTTACCTTGTTTGAGTATCTCATATGTTTTGTGCTGGGACTGTGACTAATACAGGTGATGCTCAAAATATTTAATAACTTGTAAGGCAAGGGCAACAACTAGTTAGAACAGATGCAGCTGTAAATAATCAGGAAGGTGACACCAGTATATACTGTGTAAATATCAGTGCTGTTTGTGCAGTGTTGAAGAAGTATTTTGTAAGTACTAGTAGGTAATGTGTCAGAGTTCACAATTTTTAAAGAAAGTGGATTCAAGATCTGTGATACCAGCTTTCCTACTCCAATGTGCTACTTAAGTCGTAGAGAAAGAGGATGGCATAGGCATCAGCTGAGGAGGGGCACCCAGTAACCAGAGTGTGGCAATCGCATACTCTTGGCTCCTGTCTATTGGGTTGAACGCCAGGTGTGTTTTTGGCCTACAGCATTCTTGTGAGGCCATGAAAGTAAACATTCCTCCAAATCTAGGGTCCTAATTTTACTAAGACATTTTGTTCTTAAATCCACTAATACATTCTATTTCTACTTACATAGAAACCATTTTAAAGCATACATGATCAGGTAATTGCAACTCGACATACCTTCAACCAAATTTTTACATCCACTGTGTTTATATCCTAACGCAGTGTATCTTCCTCTCCCAATACAATAGATTTCCATTTGATTAATACTTCCCATCAGATCACATTCCATTCTGTCTGTTGGTGAAATGCTCACAACACCCAGCACGGTTATTGCCATGTCTGAGAACCTTTCCTGGAAACCATCAGGCAAAATTGATCACCGTTCTCTGTGCTTGAAAGCACTTCTCACTCTGTGTTGTGATTAATAGTGTGTTTCTGTCACCATTGCTAGATTTTGATCTCCTTGAAAACAGGGATCAAATCTTTTTCAACTTTATGACCTCAGGGCTTACAACACTGTACACAGTGGAACTCCATAAATGTTGTTGAACTGAATTCAATGAATTCGGTTCCTGCAGGTTTGATGGTGAGTACTTGACAGAGCAGGGATTCCAACCCAGTTCTCTTCTCACTCCTGGGTCCAAGCTCTTACCCACTATAATATGGGGTGTTTTCTAATGGTTTCACATCTGGTAGACGCAAGTTTATATTTGTTAATGTTAAATTTTCCTTATAGTTTAGGAACTTGATGATTTCTTGTGTGGATTCTCACATCTAATTTACATGTACATTGGTTAGTTTTGTGTTCTTTGTACCATAAATCCAAATAGTAAGAAGAGTTTCAAAACATATCACTGAATATATGATTTTTTAAGAAGCTTTATTTCAGATTATTTTCTTTCATGGTGGGGAGCAAGAGCAAAATGAAAGGCAGAGGTATATAAACTACGTGAAGAACACCACAGAGAGCCTGATGTATAGTAATGGGTCCAGGATCGTAAACGTCTCTCTTGGCACTCTTACCACTGTCAGATTATTACTGCGTTCTCAAATTCAGCTGAATGTGTTCAAGGATCTTCTTTGGTCTGAAAGGTCAGCTGCTTTTAGTTGTGCACTGGTAGAATACTAATATGTCCTTATTCAAATTACCTGCTGCAGCACTTATTAAATTGACGGCCTTGTGCTCTAATTTAATACTGATGTCGTTCAGTGGCAGGCTGCGGCAGCACTCTGTGCTGAACTGGGTGATGCCGAGGCAAAGTTCAAGCCGAAACCGTGGTTTGGGGCTGCATTTTCCCACTAAATTAGCAGTCAGATGCGGTGTATAATTAATTAGCACAAACCAGGGAAAGCTTGTCATTTAATAAGCCTTTTTTATTTCCACATTACACAAACAGTGGGAATTGATCCATCAAGTGCCTGGCTATTAATGCTGTTTAATGTATGCCTGGTTGTTAAATTGAGATGTCTAGGTACATACGTCCAGAGTTTAAGAGCTCCTCTTAGTTTGTTCAGTATTTGCTCAGATCTGAAGTCATGTTCCACAGAATCAATAATAGCTTCATTCCCGAATCTGAACCCGGTTCAAACATGCATATGGATTGAAACGGATAGTTTCATCATGATCTCAGAAATAAGGTTTCGTATATGTCTTTCTATGTCTTAAAATTCAGCTAGTCCCCCTCCTCCAGTATTAAATATTGCATTGTGTTTGCAGCATTCTCTCTTTACTTTCTTTTTTATGTAATCCTTGCTCACAATTGCCTTAGGCAGAGAGTATCTTTATCTTTGCAGTATTCAGCATAGTATCATGGAATTGTAGAGCTGGAAGGAGCCTTATGAAATATACAGAATGAGATTTCAGCTGTGCTGCCAAGATTTCTAGAAGGCCACACAGTCTTACTCGTGGTCTAAGAATAATCCAAAGTGTTGAATATTTGAAACAGTCCTTAACCTAATGTTTTTTTCTAAAAATGATTAAGCATGATTCACACTGTTTTGTGAACTGGCTGTATTGTTAAGTTATGAGGTGATTAACAAATGTGTTCTTTAGAATAAGTGTCATTACATCTTACACACAAATGAAAACATTAAACGCTTTTTTTCCTTTTTTTTTTGTTAATGCAGATAGGAAAACTAAAAACCTGAATGTGAAATTACTTCAAGAATAGGATAATTTGTTTGAACAGTTGATGAGGGTCATTTGCTACATGGAGAAATTATTATACTTACCAGTGTCAGTAACATTTAAATTAGTGAAATTAGTCCCTATATAAACTGCTAAATATCAAAGAAGTTAATTGTGTATTTGTGTATATGTGTGTATGTGTACACACATATGTATGAAGAGGTACCTTGAGCACTTTTAAGAAGACCAACAAACATAATCATAAAACTACATTAACATCTCTGATTTTTTTCTTATAAGCTGAGAAAACTTTCTGCAGGTTTACACAGGGAATGTTAAGAATGCATTTTTGTTAAAGGATACCACTTGGGATTATTTTTCCTTCTATAATTAGAAGAAATATTTGCTCTGCAGAAATTACTTGAGCTGTGAACATTTATTTTGAAAAACATGGTGAAGTAAAATCCCTGTGGCACAAAATACTCATGTTTTGGGGCCAGTTCAGATCTGTGTAATTGTACTTATCTCATTCTGCTCTATATTGCAATCAGATGTTTCTGTGCTTGTTTCCTATCCCAACTGAAAAGTCCTCTAATGCTGGGACAGGTCTAAATATGGCATTATACTTTAAAAAAATTTTTTTTCTGCAGAATCAAGAACAGTATTACATATTTGGGTGGTACTGAAGGGAACACTGTTTAAGTGGATGGACAATTACCATAAAAGGAAGGCAAGTTAGGAAAATATTTTATTTCCTCATGCTTAATTCATATAATGTCAAAACAGTAATTTATTACACTAGCAAATACAAAATTTTGAATCTTCCATTAAATTTTCTGCCTGGCCAATTTCTCATACAATATTAGAATTACCTTTATGATGTCATTGTCTTTTTCTCAGTGAGAAAGGTTTGTGATTGTTTACTCATTAACCAACTCCTTCATTCATTCACTCATTCATTAATTCTCCAACATTTAAGAAAGGCCTATGTTATGGCAATAACTCAATTCACAAATGCATTGAGAGTTTTTTTTTTTTTTACTATTTCCCTATTTTGGTATACATTGCTTTTTCGTTAATTGTCCAATAAAATGCATTTTTATCACCTACCTAGCTTGTTAACTTTTTGTGCTAGCATTAAAGCCAGTCACCCAATATTTCCAGTTCTTCTTTGCCTCCTCAGACTTAGGTATATGAAGTGTAGCTTTGGCAAATGGGTTGTGAGAAGTGTGTGATTTGTCACATTCTCTGCTCCCTGGCATTGTGATTATGGAATCTGTGTCGAGATAATCTTCATCAATCTGGGTCCTGGGGCCTTTACAATGAATAGAACCTTTTATCCACCTGTTGACTAGGACTAATTGTGTGAGCTAGAAATAAAATGTTGTTAGCATAAGCCACTAATAGTTGGGTATTGTTTGTTTCTGCTATATAATCTTACCTATCCTAATCTGTACAATGATTGTAGATGTAAGTTTTCTTCTTGAATGCAATACCTGAAAATCATGCTAAGATAAAGGAAAATCTTTGAAATGTATATTCAAAAACATTTTAGCTCCATATAATAAAATTTGGTGGAGTATCCACATTTGTCGTGATTTTTAGATTGTACATAAAAATAGTAGCCTATGTACTAACATTTAAACTATGCTGTGACAATTTTTTATTTTTAGTTAACCAAAAAAGTGCTACCAATGACTCTTCCTAAACCCCAACAAGATTGTGATTTACCTAATTCTGTGAATGGCATGTCTAAGTTGTAAAACTGGGTCAAAAGAAAAAATGACATATCTTACTTTTCATTTAGTTGATCTATCTAGTAGTCTTTTTCAATATATTTGGATAATTGTTAATCTAAAAATGAGCAAATAAAACTCACAAACAACATTAGGTTTGGTTATAAATAAAATTTACTTCACAGTGAATTCTGTCAACTTTATCCTTTGACTATTTTTGGTATATAGTGTTTATTGATATTAACAGTTCTAAATTAAAATTTTCATAATTAGTAATATGATCTAAAAACTTTTATCCTATTGATTTTTGCACGATCAAAATCAATCAAATATCACTTTAATACAATTATTTTCAAACTTGGCATCTGAAAAATTGACTACTGATGAGTTAATATGAGAATATTTGAGTTATTTTTTAATGTCTTTGGATTAAAGGGCAACTTTAATTTCCACATGTATATAATAACAAAAATATTTAAAGTTAATTTTAAGTTAATGAATGTTGATAAACAAGCAAAGGGCAATATATAAATACTTAATTTTTTTCATTTAATTCCATACTATAGAAAGGAAATTATACCAAAAATACCTTTAATTTGGATTTTGTTTTCTGTTGGGATTTGGAAATAATGATTTTTTATGTCGAATTTCCTAACATAGTTGACTTTAACTCATCTAAATAAGATTTGTGGTTTGGTACTTATTCATTTTATTATTGTACATTGTACTGAATAATACATAATCTCAGTAATAGAGTCAAACAGTGTCTTTAAAATGGCTACAAACTTAAGAATCTAGGACATTCTAGAAGGGTATACACTTGTTATACTCTATTCAACCTTTAAAAGCTGATGAAACTTTCATAATTTCCCATTGTGTGACTGAGGAAGGTTATATCCAGTATTGCCTATTAAAAATAAATTTTTGCACAAAACAGTGAGTGGAAACTTATTAGTTATTGACTACTAAGAAAAATATTAGAACATATAAAGCCTACTGTGGAGCATATTACAGTATCAGGGAAATTATGTGTTTAAAATGGTCAAAAATGTTTCCTTCCTTATTTGCTTTATGAAGTTAACAATGAAAATTTTCACAATTTAAGACATTACTCCTCCACCCTGTCTGAAGTTTTATGAGTTTTTATATCCTTCGTGCCTCTGATTCTTTTTCTAGTATATTTCTCCTAAGTAAACTTAGTTGAAAATATGTTTATCACAGCTTCATCTGTAATAGTAATAAAAGGAAAATGATTTTAATGCTTAAGAGGAGAAAAAATGGCTAACCAAATTACTGTGGTAGATCAATAAAGTAAAATTTGATATAATCATTAATATCATACCTAAGAATACATAAGTATGTGCAAAGATATTCATAGTGTATTCCTAGGAGAAAAATTAAGTTAAAAAATGATATGTACCACTCTGACCCCATTATGAACACATTATATTTTAGATATTTTTTACATATACATACGTATAATGTATATATGTCTATATCTTTGTGCATATATGTACAAAACACTGGATGTATGGATAAATACATAAGGTTAAAGGTCTTTTAATTTTATTTTTTGCTTATTTGAATTTAGTTTTTAAAAATTTGAAAATATTTTTCCAGCTTTATTGAGATAAAATAGACATAACATTATGTAAGTTTAAGGTATATACGGTGATGATTTGAAATACTTATATATTGCTAAATGGTTACCACAGTAGCATTAGTTAACACCTGTATCACCTCACATAATTACAATTTCTTTTTTTGTAGTGAGAACACACAAGATCTATTCTCTTAGCAAATTTCAAGTGTATAATACCATATTGTTTATTATAGTCACCATGCTGTACTTAATTTTCTTAATTTTGTAAAATGAACAAGTATTGTCTTTGTATTGAGTAAAAAAATATACTTTATTATCATTTTGTGACTCATTAGTGAACATTGTTATAGAAAATTCATTTTATAGTGGGAAGCAGCTGCATAGCACAGGGAGATCAGCTTGGTGCTTTGTGACCACCTAGAGGGGTGGAATAGGGAGGGTGGGAGGGAGGGAGACGCAAGAGGGAAGAGATATGGGAACATATGTATATGTATAACTGATTCACTTTGATATAAAGCAGAAAGTAACACACCATTGTAAAGCAATTATCCTCCAATAAAGATGTTTAAAAAAAAAAAGAAAATTCATTTTATTAGAATATCTGGCAACTTCATTACAATAATAGTTTGAACCTTTGAATAAAGGTTTTGTGAATACTTTTGACTAATAATTTTGAAAATATAAAGGAAAGGGTTTTTTTTTTTCCTTTTTCCTATTTAGGTATTTTGAAATTGGTATACTAAAGGAACTTAGCTACAGACGTGTTCCACAACAATTATCAAAAAATCAGCCTATTAAGCTTGCTGTCCTGACCTAGGTGATGTTTTTATCGAAGGAAGCACAGTACTCAAGATAATTCCCATATAAGGCACTAAAATCAGCATTAAAGGGTTTTGAATTATGGCTAATGAGTGTGCAAGGCTGAAAAGAGACATTAATTTTTTAAAAGTTCTTAACAGTTTTTAACTTCTTGCTTAAGCATTTATTTGTTGGTGCAGGACTCTCTAGTGCTGTCTTTTCCTGCCTCAGTCATATAAGCACATACAGAGAGAGGAGACACAAGTCAGAACAGCCTGGAATGCCCAGCCCCCCACATTGGAGAGGTGTATCTGTTCAGGGGTGTCCCCCAGACCTATAATAGACTTTGTAGGAATAAGAAATAAACTTTTGTTGTGTTAAAAAAAATTTCTAAGAGATGCATTAATAGAGATTCATAGGTACCTTTTTCTTCCTTTTTTTTGCACATATGAACACATAAAAGAAGAGTAGAAAAGACAATGACCACACTTTTTTTATACTTTGTTAGGATCTGAAGAGACGATTACTATTGAAATATAAAAAGTACACTCTTAAAAATGTTTTTTCTCAGTCTTAAACCTTACTTAAACCTGAACAATTGTTTATATTTCGTAATTATGACTATAGGCAAAAAACAATGTAGCACATTTTATTCAGGTCATTATATACATGTTAAATGCAATTGTAAAACTCAAAATATGCAAATATTTTATTAGCCATTCAAAATGATCACATTATTTGTAATTTATTTAGCAGTATTTGAAATGCAAAATTAGACATGCGCATATTTTCCTTTTAGGCTACTTGTTTATCCATTTCTGAATTAATTGACCTATATTTCCCAGTAATTATCTTTAGCCTGAAGTACAGTGTATGGGAAACTTATTGAGTAAAAACACCTTTGGAAGATTCTTGAAACATCCCATCTTACCTACTCACAGTCTTTTCTTTCGGGTGCTTAGGTCACTAATGCTATTTTTGCTAAAAATAAGCCGATGTATTTAGTCTGTTGCTCTTTTTGTCTTATTTTCAAAAGCTTTGTTCTTAATTACCTTTCTTTTTTTTTCTGTTATAGGTCATTTTCTATTATATGGCCTATAAAATCATTTCCATTGGGAAAGAATTGCAGAAAAGTCATCATCCTTTGAAGACAAGTTTAATTAAAAGGTAAATTCAGGCCTCTGGACATCATATAGGTGATTGCTGTGCAATGAAATTGTTGTTCACATCAAAATTACTGATTGTTACCCATTTTGTTTATTTGTAAGGCAAACCCTGATGTTGAGGACTAAAAATAAGTTTTCTTGAATTATACAAATGCAAAAGTTATTTTTAATGCATAACATTTTACATATACTTTAAAATAATTGTTTAAAATAGTTTGAGGTAGGATTTCTGAATTAATCATTGTTTTGAATAGTTTAGATTAAGAGTTCTGAAAACTGTATCTCCTATGAAAAGAGGGAGTGGAAGGCAGAAAATTTATATTGGAGTGCTTTACATACTAATCATCTAGAATGGGATGTAATAAACTGTTTCAAATATCCTTCCACTTGTAATGATAGGATGTCTTTAGATAAATTCACAGAATTTTATTTTACTAATTAATTGGTATATATAATTCATCCACAGATATATTAGTGAAAGCTGGATTCTAAATGACTTTCCTATATAAGCTTTCCAATTAATTCTTCTCACACTGTTTTCCTAGTGACATTTGAACTTCTTTCATTGTATAAAACACATCTGGAATGAGACATTGCTGAATAATAATCATGGATGCTAACATGTTAAAGATTGAACCCCTGACATAGTCAAATGTGTTCTGGTTTAAAACAGTGACCTCAACTAATGCTGCTTTAAGTGAATCATATTTAGAAAGAATATATAGGGATATCTGTTCAGCTTCCCTGTCTTGTGCTAGAATTGGTGAAAAAGAAAGAAATCAAATTGCAAACTGTGTCTTCATTGTTTAGTAGAGTTGACTATATTAATTCATATTTTTCCTGCCATCTGTAAATATTTTTCCTTTATTTGATATGAAAAATATTGCATTAAGTAAATATTAAAAAGCATTATCTAAAACATATGTTAAATCACATATTACTTATAATTTACATTTGTGTCATAGGGTTACTAAATTTCATTCATGGTGTATTTCATAAAAGAGATGATGCTGGTAAGATCTTGTTTAAATGGCTTGCTAATACAAGAAGCAGATCATTTAAAATGAACCTTACGTCTTCATAGGTTGTTAGAAATGAAGACGTTACCTCAAAATGTAGGTAATTATTGCCTCCTGTTTTATCAGTGCTCTTTTCTGAGGTATTATCATAAGAGAGCACTTTAGTATTAAGCAGGGCCTTCGAGTGGCAATAAATCAGTCCAACTGAGTCATTATTGTCCAAGGCATCTGAACTACTGCAATGTTGTGGATCCTACTGAGAGTGTGAAATCACTTGACCCTTGGCATTAACCTTTGCTGAATGAATAGACACTGCTTTCGACATCGAGGAACAAAGCAGAAGACTATTGATTAAACACCACATTCACTTGATATTAAATACTGGCTGAACTCACTTCTTGCTTCCAATTCCAGAGGGAGAAACCCAGAGGGTTGCTGAGTCTCACGAGAATGGATGTTTGTAATTCAGAGCAATGTTTTTCCTGCAAAGTACTTTTTTTCTCTTTTGATCAATAACTAGCAGCCATGATCAGCCATGAGTATGTATTCTCAATTCTGACCTGTGTATTTTATCACCTAGGGTGAAAGGTCACAGTGCTGTGACTAATAGTTCTAAGCATGAATTGTTTCCTGGCTTCAATATCTCTTTGAAAAAGCAATTTGTTTTATTTTATTTCTTGCTTAAGAGTCATTATTTTGGCAATTGATTTGTTTGCATTAGTAAAATACATGATTTTTCTAAAATTCTTTGGTTTAATAACGTTTTTGCAGATGTTGAATTTTCTATAACTCGACATTATTAGAAATCATAAAAAAGTACATTTTAGGATTTATGATTTATGTTATTTGGGAAAGAGAAACATTATAGTTAAATAAATTTCTCAAGTTAGAAGAAAGCAAAAGCTTTGGAATAGAGTGTAGCAATACCTATGAGCATAAAGCATTGCTAATAGAGTGTAGCAATACCTATGATATTTTACCAGAAATCTCAAACTAATTACCTTCTGATCCATTCCTTGTCCTGCACTATTGACAGCAGTTTGACAGCTTCTTTGTAGACCTATTTTAACCAGAAGGAGAACATGTCTTATGGACAGATAAATCAATTCAATTCAAGGAACTAAAGTTAAATTTTAAAATTTTACCCACAGTTGAAAAAGTCATTTTTATTTTAAATTTAAATAGTTTCTTTGTGCTCATATAACTGGAATTACTTTACGTAGGAAGCAACATATTAGCTACAAGGGTTTTCTTCTTTCTCCAAAGTTTCATATTCTTTTGGACCCAGGATATTGCACCAGTAAAACTCTTTATAAATAATTGTTTTCATTGCTGACTGGCTTGTGTTCAACACCAAGAATTCTAGATCAGGTAGCTGCAAATCTGTCATGGTTGAGCTAAGATCATTCCTTGGCTGAAAAATAGAAAATATTTCCTCTGAGGACATAATGGTGTAATATACTCGCAGTCTCACACAGGTTGCACAGTTTTTGAAAAGGAGTATTAGAAGGCTGGGGAAAGTTGATAAGATGAATCATGCAGCTAAACGTAATAGTCAATCCTTTTGATTTGATGCTTTCTACAGGATGTGTAGTCCCTGAAATCTTTCTTTGAAAGCTACTGAAGCTGTGAAAAATACGAAAAACAGTCTATGTCATATATTGTTTTCTTTATTCCTAAGGACATTTGTATAGAAGTCATTTTTACTTCACTATTATTTTGAGCACAGACATGCTATATGTACACAAGAACCTTGAACTTGACTTGAGGGTACCTACGTACAATTTACTTGACTGATATAATATAGTACCAACTTGCTTTGTGCATGACAAATATACAATTCTAATATTTTTAAGGTTATATTTAATGAAAACATTTAACTAGAATTTGCTGCTTTGAAGTACCAAATAATTGTTTTTTATTCTGCTGCACATGCCAGTGAAGGAGATATTTTTGTGATATTTTAGACTAATCAGACTGAGTAGAGAAGTGGCTGGGTCAAGGTCACACAGTAAGTTTGTGACATAGCTGTGATTAGAATCCATGAAGCACATACTGCAAACCCATTTATAATCTCTTTGGTGTCTGTATGGGACTTCTAAATGGAAATTATTGTAAATGAGGTTGGTGAGATACAATAAAATGATAATTATAATTTATTATAACAGAAATATTAGAATATTACAGGTTAAAATTGGAAGAATAAGGAAGCAAAAGAGAGAAAGAGGAAAGAGAAGAGAAAGAGAAAGAAGAAAAAGGAAAACACTTTTGGCTTTACCATACCGATTTCAAAAGAAAAGATCAGATAAGCATCTCACTTGAGACATATGCAGAAATAGTGTTTATGCTAACAGGGGTGAGGAGTTTGTAATTTTTTTTAATGCTCAGAAGAGTAAGTAGGTCCTCATTCAACTGATGGATTAACGCCCCCCAACCTGCCATCCCTGTTCTTAAAAATAATCCAGAGATTGTTTAGAACACACTTCCATAAAGTGAAGAGCAACTCTTTCTACTGTTCAGAGGTAAGGTCCAGGACGAATTACTCATGAAAGTCTGTTGTTTCTATATTAAAAACAAAAGTTCCTATGGCGGTTTTGGAAAAGTTGAGATAGCAAAAGCTCCAAAAGTATTCTGCCACAGGTAGATTATTCAAAATTGATCTTTTCTGAGGTTTGTTGCGCTTCCCATTTTTATCTGCTACCTCATGAGAAACTTCTTTTTAAAAGTTCTCTATAACCGTTCATAGCTAAAAAGGATAGCTCTCAAGATGTCCATAGCTCTGAACATAACAGTCTTTCTCTAGCCTGGTCAGGAATCTTTTTAGTGCGAGTTTTTTGTTTCCTTGAATTAGCAGAAGACATTGAAATTGACTACATGTTGTTAAATCTTTGCTTGGGATCTAGTAAAACCCATATAGTTTATCTGACACAGTAGAGTTTGTCTTTTTACATTTGTCATTCCTCATAAAAGATATCGACCAGAATTTTTGTGACTTTGACCAGCAGAAAACCTTAGCTGACACACTCAAGGCTGAAATGCAGTCAGCGGAAATGGAAACACTCCAACCCTGCCCCTGTGGCAAGAATGGCTTCCCGTTAGACAATCTGGTCAGATTCTTGATGGACCAAAGGGAGGTACATATGCTGGGCATTGCGTTTGTATTTTTCTTGACCTACCTGCTCCTTAGAGCTGCATCCTAAGACTGCTGCTTGTGTAAAACCTTTCAGAACTATGCATCATTGATCTAGCTATAATCACACTGATCTGTTGGCTTTTCACTGAACTTTACTTAAGTGAAAACTAACCCTCTTCTTCCTGTTCGGGGTTATGATTGACTGTATGTCTTTTGAATGGTGTGAAGATGCTGGCTGTGAAACTGGAACACTGCTTTTAAATGTCTTTAAAAGAAGGAAAGAAAAATGTATCCCCTCATCCACTATAGAGCAAGATAAAAGAAAATAATGATGGTGCACACTGCATTGTCAATGCTGAACTTTAGAGAATCTTCTTAGAACCTCTCAACAGCTTGAAAAAACATTTCACCCTCCCCCCCCACATTATTTATTCCCAAATTATTTTTTAAAACAAGGATTTTACAAGGGTAAATTTTAATTCATTGATGCAGTTTTTCAATTATGCTGCACACATATTTATTGAGAGTCCCTTAAATATTTCAGTTTCCTGGATGGCAAACAGATGCCACTCCCCACCTGAGATATAGAACCAGGATAGCTGACAGAAAGGAAAAGGAAACACAGGGCCATGAGGACATGAAAAACTGGTTAGAAAAAAGAATAAGACAACCAGGAAGCTATGGGCATGAGATCTAGTATAGAAGGTTACCAGTCCTGTTCTCCATCCTGACCCTCCCACATCACTTAGAATCTGTAGACTGGATATATGAAGTTAAGCTTCACCAATACATAGGTAGCAAAATATAAAGTGCATAATAATAAAAACTGTGTTAAGTGTCTTTTATGTGGGCAGAGTTGATTTCAGTTGCTAAGCTTTCACTATATGCATCTGTAATTTCATGACACTAAGGGAGTCTAAGCACTTAGTAATATTTATGGGCCTCAGTCATTTCTCCCAGTACATGTATGTAATTTTTCTACAACTAATAGCTTATTTTATAAAGAATGGTAATGGGAATGAGTAATTATCCTCTAGCTGCTTAGGACTGTACTTTTGTGTATGCAAGGGCAGACCTCTTGCTCCACCTTTCAAAATAGCATTCCTAAACATCACAGCGCACCCAGAGCTGCTGAGTGGGGGCATGTGTGCTGACCCAGATTATTAGCGCATCCATCCATCCAGCAACACTATGAAATACTTTCCACTTTGCACATTGCACATCCTTTCTGTGAAAACACACACACACACACAATGGCAGCTTTAATCAACAATGTAGCTCTGTTTAAGAATTAATATTTACAGTCATGATTTCTTTTCACATGTTATCCTAGTAATAATAAATAATAACTATCCTAGTTCTAAAATTAATAATAATAAAATACAGTGCTTAAATAAGCAAATATTAAAAAAATCTTGGTTTCTTTCACATTTTTCTTTAGATTATTTCTTTTTCCTTGTTTTGTTTTCAATTTTACTATAAAGGTGGGTGTTTAAAAAAATACTTTCTGGTTGGGTCTAAAAATGGTCTACTTGGGTGTAAATAAAGACTGATGAGTCATTCACCATTACCTCCA
The DNA here is from genome assembly GCF_949987515.2 of Delphinus delphis. NCBI lineage: Eukaryota > Metazoa > Chordata > Mammalia > Artiodactyla > Delphinidae > Delphinus > Delphinus delphis. Next base: position 99,980,431 of record NC_082685.1, on the reverse strand, counting down.
GATTAGTTTAATAAGTAGGTTAGAGAGCACCCAGGAACCAAAACAGTGGCTGTAATATATTGACGCAAGGGAATATTTTTAACAGTCGGTTACATAATAATCGACTGTGACTCTTGTTAAGGGAAAAGTTTTATACCATAATGAAAGGAATGATATCTGATACCCAGGGAAGAATTAAAACTTTCAGAGAACTTTGAAACATATTTAAGGTCTTCTCTGAGAAAAGAACCTAGAGACTGACTTTATCAAAGAACTGTTATTCTTCCATTTCTCCAGTGTTCAAGCTACTACATTTAATGTTCTTTGAATACATTTGTTTCCTGTAAAAAACGGTAAAAAAAATTTACGGTAAAAAAATTTCCTTTTATGATTTTTAGAATGGCCATGATTCTCAAATCAGGTTACCAAATATTATTAAATTAGGCGATAGCATTATCTATTTAGAATTAATGTGAGGTAACATCCTTCCTGATTTATAGTATCTATTCTAGAAGATACTTCTGGGATGTATCATTGTCATGAGTATAAGTGATAAGGAATATGAAACCATTCCTGGCAAAGAACTTATCACAAGATATTCAGTGCAAAGGGATATCTGATGCTTATCAACATGTTATAAAGAACTTTAAGTAAAAAAAAATGTCTTGGGATTTTGTGTGAGAGACAGCCTTCAAGATAAGTTTGGGCGGTTCACCTTTTGGAAGGAAATTGAAACCTCACTGTCAAATGGCATTTTCATCTATTTGAGAGGTTATTTTATCCATCGAAGGGGACCCTATAGCAGATGTACAATCCATATCTTAGCCCATATCGTACTTGATTATAATTGCTTTCCATCTCTCCCACTAGGCTGTGACTCCATGAGAGAAAAGAGGAGTCGGTCTGTCAGTGTAATTGAATTCTAGTCTCAGAAATTGGATGTTTGTATATACCCTTAGCATCTTTGAAGGGGTCCTGAAACTTCTAGCAAACTGGGCAAAGGGAGCCCCAGAACATTAGACCTAATTTAAATGTGCAGGTGTGACATTGAGACTTTCTTTTTAAAATACCTTCAACATTCTCAGCTAGTTTTTTTCCCAGTCATTGTTAAGTCTCAATCAAGTTAGATCTCTTTTTAAAGACATTCATCGAAGTAGTAACTTCCTACTAACAAAAAATAAAACATAGGTTAACAATGTATGTGACTCTAATCCAATTTATTATCACAGAATACAAATATAGTTTTTAAACAAGTGAAGTTGTATTCCTTAAGGCATTTACAGTGTTGTCCCAGGTGAGTTGATTGTTCATCAGTACTAAGGGATCCTTTGTGAATTATTGATGTAGAATCCTAGATTGCGTGTGAAGGGTCAGATAGCTTACAAGATATTTCTAGATGGATCTACCTTCAAGAAAATAAACTTATACTAGCACTCCATCCTAGTATTTGCACTTTAACTCATTTTAAGTGTCCCTATATATAATTTGCTGATATCAACATTTTATTTTCTGTTTTCTGTGTAATTTAAAATCTAGGTACTCTGTTTTCATTTATATCTTCTCGTCTTTAGAACAAACTTTTTTCTTCCCTTGGGAATGTACCACTGGCTATTAATGGAACATCTTGTTTCATTATAGATATCTTAAAACAAGTTTTCATAAATAATCTCATTCATGCCATGAAGTTTACTAATATGGAAGTCTTTTGACTAGAACACTAACACTTCCTAGTTAACCTTTGTCTTCAGTACAGCAAAGGGTATACATTAATAAGGGTATTTGTGGTTTAGCTGCAGATTGGTTAAATAGAGCTACAGTTTTTTAAGGAAATAATGTATACAGGCAGTATGCCAAGCACTTGATGGACGTTATAACATTACTTTTTACAGTTACCTGGAGAGGAAAGTATTATACCCAATCTCTTCACTCCGTTTGCAGAGGAGGAATAAACTAAGACTCTAGCTCAAAGATGTTAAGTAACTTTCCCCAAACCACAAAGCTAATAAGTGACAGACCGAGGATATAATTCCAAGATAATTCCACCTTTTAGTCACATTATTCTTCCTTCCCATCACTTTTTATGATAAGACAAATGCTTATTTCATAAATAGAATTTAGGTTTTATGTTTATATTTTCTGTGTCTGTGCATAGTAGTGAAAATATTGCTGGGAAACAGAATTAAAGAGCTTTTCCATTTCTTGGTTTGGAACATGTTTGCTTACTTAGTGCTTTGGTCAAAATCATAGTTTATCTTCTCTTCTTATTTTACTAAAAATGCCCTTTCTGTATCACTCTCAGCTTTGAGTCAGTATCTTATTATTCATTAATATAATGAATAATCCTTAGCAGCTTTTTGATAATATACTTCTCTATATATAATGGGAGAAAATTCATTATAGGATGCTAATATAGTAATTTAAAATTAATTTTTAGGGTTTCCCTGGTGGCACAGTGGTTGAGAGTCCGCCTGCCAATGCAGCGGACACGGGTTCGGGCCCCGGTCCAGGAAGATCCCACATGCCACGGAGCGGCTAGGCCCGTGAGCCATGACTGCTGAGCCTGAGTGTCCAGAGCCTGTGCTCTGCAACAGGAGAGGCCACAACAGTGAGAGGCCCGTGTACCGCAAAAAAAAAAAAAAATTCTTTTAAAAAAGGTTAAAATATACATTTTCACTATAAAAGGTACACATGTAAACTAGTTTGATTTAAGGCTAGTACACATTTTCAAGATAAAGAAGGAAAATAATGGATCTACAGTAACACCAGGACTTTTATACCTGAGCGTACTTGCCCAGACCTTGTATATTTTCTTGTCTGTCACCATTTGTCATTTCGATAAAATTTCAAGGTATTGATTTTTTGAATTAAAGAAATCCTTGTATTGTTTTTCCTAATTTTGTCACTGAAATAAACAAGCAACTTATCACAATTATGATCTACAATTTCCCCACAAGAGAAAATCATTTTAAAAATTTTATTTTTTTATTGAAGTATAGTTGATTTACAATATTGTGTTAGTTTCAGGTGTACAGCAAAGTGATTCAGATATATATATATATATATATATATATATATATATATATATATATATATATATTCTTTTTCAGATTCTTTTCCCTTATAGGTTATTACAAACTATTGAGTATAGTTCTCTGTGCTATACAGTAGGTCCCTGTTGGTTATCTATTTTATATATAGTAGTATGCATATATTAATCCCAAACTCCTAATTTACCTAATTTATCCCTCCCCCAATTCCCGTTTGGTAATCATAAGTTTGTTTTCTATGTCTGTGAGTCTGTTTCTGTTTTGTATATAAGGTCATTTGTGTCATTTTTTTTTGTTTCCATATATAAGCACTATCATATGATATTTACCTTTCTCTGTCTGGCTTACTTCTCTCAGTATGATCATCTCTAGGTCCATCCATGTTGCTGCAAATGGCATTATTTCATTCTTTTTTTTATGGCTCAGTAGTATTCCATTGTATATATGTATGACATATTCTTTAGCCGTTCATCTGTCAACAGACACTTAGGTTGCTTCCATGTCCTGGCTATTGTAAATAGTGCTGCAGTGAACATTGAGGTGCATGTATCTTTTTGAATTATGGTTTTCTTCAGATATATGCCCGGGAGTGGGACTGCAGGATCAGAGAAAAGCATTTTTAATTTTATTTAATTGATCCATACAAACACTGAGCATTTACTACTATGTGTTAGGCACTGATCTGGCACTGGGAATATAACAGTGAACCAAATAGACAAAAAGTTCTGCTCTCAAGGAAATTATATGACAATAAACAAGAGTGATAAGTATATAGTATGACACATAGTAATGAGTGCTAAGAAAATAATAAAGAAAAGAGGTAGAGGGAGTATTGGGGATGGTAAGTCTTAGATAGGGTGGCCAAGGAGGGCCTAAATGCGATGGTGTCATTTAAGTAAAGACTGGAAAGATGCGTGAAGTAGCAAATCACACAATCTTCTTTTTAAAATTTTTGTCCTACAAAATATCTTATAAGTTAATGTAGGTGTCTTGTTTACTTGGCCTTATGTAACTACTATAGTGACATTAGTGTTTAAGTGTCTTGCTCTCAGCCCAATTTTAATAATTTTTAAATGATCCTCTCTATGTGTGTGTATTTGTGTACATTCCTTAGGCTCACTTGGTTTGGTTTTTTTTTTTTTGCTTTTGTTTTATTTATTTATTTATTTTTACTAGTGCCTGAAGAATTTAGAGGCAATTGGTTAAGTATTGAGAAAAGTAGTATCCTTGCCATTCAATATGTTGACTGTAGAATATTGGGATATAAGACAGAATCCCAGACTACAGTTTTTTTTCCTATCAAAAGAATGCATATTGCCAGAAAACTAGAGAACTTCTCTTTTCTCCAAAGTAAACAGTTGCTAAATCTCATCTCCTTATTTCATCCAACTCAAAGTTTAGAATTTCTAGGTGGTGAACAGTTCTCTTCATTGGTCAAGATGTGGTTTCCCATGACGGAGATTCTTAAAACCAAAACTTATCTGCCCCCTACATGCCCAATACACAATGGCAGAGAAAAATCAAATCTGTAATTTGATTGAAAATACTTTATTTTAAGCATGGTGCTATATAGATAGTCCCCAATTTATGATGATTCAACTTACAATTTTTTGACTTTACAATGATGTGAAAGCAATATTCCTTCAGTAAAAAACATACTTTAAATTTTGAGTTTTGGCCTTTTCCTTGGTCAGTGTTATGTGGCACATACTCTAGATGCTGGGTAGAGGTAGTGAACTACAGGTCCTAGTTAGCCACTCCATCAAGAGGGTAAACAGCTGATAACAGTTACACTGTTAAGTACCCATACAACTTCTGTTTTTCAATTTCAGTACAGTATTCAGTAAATTACATGAACTGTTCAGCACTTCATTATAAAATAGTCTTTGTGTTAGAAGATTTTGCCCAACTATAGGCTAATGTAAGGGTTCTGAGCATATTTAAGGTAGGCTAGTCTAAGCTATGATGTTTGTTGATTTAGGTATATTAAATGCATTTTCAATTTATATTTTTGACTTACGATGGCCTTATCTGGACATAACCCCATTGTAACTCGAGGAAGATCTGTGTGTGTGTGTCATTTAAATATATATCCTATGAGTAATTGGTTAACATTTGAAGCACTTTATTTGTGCTTGCATTCACTAAAACTTAGCTCCACCGCTGAAGCTATGATAAGCCCTTGGATTTTTTTTTACCTCACCACCAACAAAGGATTTATGAATAGTTGACTTTAGAAATGATTACTCATTCATGAAATAAGCGATCTTTAAGATATGTGGACTGTCTAGAAATGTTCACACTTACCTCTGTCCTTGCATGAATAGGGTCTAAGAATCTAGCGACTTCAGTAGCCTTACCTTTCTATTTGCTTCCCATTCCCTTTGAAATGGCACTCTAGGCATGGGATTTTGTATAGTTCTGTGTTTAGATACATATGGAGGGGCTCACTGACTTAATCCAACTCTATATACAGTTGAATCCTGCTGCTAGAATATTTGCTCAATGGAAAAGTCCTGTTTGGAATGGGGAGAAGGGAGCACATGGCAGTCACATGGTTCTGCAATGTTTGAGTCTCATTGGAAGTAGCAGTGGGCCTTCCTGTCTTACAGCTCCTAGTCCTGTTTTATCTTTGCGAGGAGCTTTGATACCCAGTGTCACGAAGGCCACATCTGATCTGTGTTTTAGGGTGAGCCCCCTTGGTAGTTATGCACCTTTCCTCCCACTTCCTGTGGTGCAGATCTGGAGGCCTGGGAATTCCTTTGCCAATTGCGTAGTCACAAGTAGTTTCTCAGCCAGCTGGTTTATTTCGTAGTTCAGTTCCCTACAGATCTTAGTTGGAATTTGGTCTGTTTCTGCCTATGAAGAAACTCAGCCAAAGATCCTGCCTAGATGTAGCCTTAAACCCCAAAATTTTGGATCTTGGGGATTGGCCTCCATGCTCTGACCTTTTCTCCCTGTATTAAGAACCCCAGCCTTGAAGCCAATCAGAACAATAGGATGCTGTGGTGAGGCTCTTCCCCAGTCTTTGCTGGGCTACACTTGTTCCCATTGTTCAGCAGAGGACTCTTAAGGAAGTGTGCCCCCTGCCAACATTTAGGGCATAATTTTATCTATTTCCAAGCCTACCATTTTTGAATAATCTTTTAATTTTAGAGCAGCTTTAGATTTATTGAGAAATTATGAAGGTAGTAAAGAGAATTCTCATATACATGGTAACCAGGTTTTCCTATTTTTAACTTTTTATATTAGCCATATATGATACATTTGATTAATTAGTAATCTTGATAATTATTAGTATCTGCATACTTTATTCAAATTAACTTTTTCTGTTCCAGGGCCTCATCCAGGATGCCACATTGTATTTAGTCCTCCGGTTTCCTTTGGTTAATCTCGGCTGTGACCTTTTCCCAGACTTTCCTAGTTTTGTCGTGACTTAGCTTTGAGGAGTGCTGGTTGGGTATTTGTAGAATGTTCCTCAACTAAGAATTTTCTGATGTTTTTCTCATGATTAGGCTGGTGTTATAAGTTTTTGGGAGGCAGACAACAGAAGTCAAGTGCCGTTTTTATGACATCGTATCATATCAAGAGTATATGCTATCAACATGAGTTGATTTTGAAGTTAACCTCAGTTGCCTGAATAAGGTGGTGACTGTTGGAATTCTCCACTGTATTCTCTAGAAAGAAATCACTATGCACAGCCCACACTTAAGGAGTGGGAGTTATGCTCCACCTTTCTGAGGGTGAGGTATCTACATAAATTACTTGGAATTCTTCTGCATTGGAGATTTGTCTTTTCTTTCCTATTTGTATATTTATTAAATCATCTATTTATATCAGCATATTTATTGTATACTTTGTGTTATAATCCAATATTCGTTCATCTATTGTGGTTCTCAGTGTTCCAGCTTGGCCACTGGGAGCTCCAGGCTTATCTTGTATATTGCTCCAGTCTTAGAAGTAGCTTTCTCTAAGGAGCCCTGGTTCCTTTTTTTGAATGATGCTATTAGAAACTAAAATCTGGGTACTAGGCATGCACGTTATTAAATGAAGTTTTCTTAATACTTCTAGGCCCTCTTAGTTGACAGGGCAAGAAAGTACATGTGTGTGTACTAACCATACACATTTATACATGTAGATAAATATTTCTATATATAGCCATCTGTATCTATATTTAGACAGATGCAACTCTAACCTATTACTACATGGATCATTTTAGCCTCTTCCCCTTGTTCATCTGTAACCTCCTACTACTATAGTAAGAAGCCTAGCTTCCTCCATCCACCTTCCATTCACTTAATTGTTCAAGTCCGGTATACATGTATTGAGATATCAGAATTATAAAAACATACCACCTTAGAAAAGAACCTTATCAACTAGAGTACAGTGCTTATGTATAGTTTCCTTTATCTTTAGTCTTATAGGTTCCACTCATTTCCAAAGTGAGGTTGCTGTATACATTTGTAATACAGTTAGATATTTTGTACATTCTGCATTCCATCCCCTGACCTCTTAAATAATTTTAAAAACTCTGCATACATTGAGGTTTGTTCTCTGTGTTATACATTCTATGACTTTTGACAAATGGCTAGTGTCATGTATTTACTGTTATAGTATCATTCAGAATAGTTTCCCTGCTCCCCCAAATCCCCTGTGCTTCACCTATTCAACCCTTCCCTCCTCAAATCCTGAAATCACTGATCTTTTTTACCAACTCTGTACTTTTGCTATTCCAGAATTTCATATAACTGGAATCAGAATGGCTTCTTTTACTTAGCAACGTGTTTAAGATCCACCTACATCTTTTTAGGGCTTGATAGCTCATTTCTTTTTATCACTAAATAATATTCCATTGTACATATGTACCACAGGTTGTTTATCCACTCAGCTGTTGAAGGTCATCTTAGTTTCTTCTGGTTTTTGGCATTTGAAAATAAAGCTGCTACTGTTTATGTGCAGGTTTTTGTGTGGGCATATGTTTTCCAATCAGTTGGGTAAATAATTAAGCTCATGATTGCTAGTTTGTATGGTAAGACTATTTTTAGCTTTGTTAGAAACTGCTAAACTGTCTTCCAAAGTGGCTTTACCATTATGCACTCTCACCAGCAATGAATAAGAGTGCTTCAGACCAGCCATTAGTATTATCAGATTTTTGGATTTTAGGCATCTAACAGATGTGTAGTTGTATCTCATTATTTTAATTTGCAGTGCCCTAATGACAAATGATGTTGAGCATCTTTTCCTATGTTTATTTATCATCTGTTTATCTTCTTTGATGAGATGTGTGTCTGTTCAGATCTTGTGCCCATTTTTAAATAGGGTTTTTGTTTCCTTATTATTGAGTTTTAAGAGATCTTTTTATATTTTGAATACAAGTCCTTTATCAGATACATGTTTTGAAAATATTCTCTCATAGTGGTTTGCTTGTCTTTTCATTCTCTTAACAGTGTCTTTTGCAGAACAGAAGTTTTAATCTTCAAACTTACCAATTTTTCTTTCATAAATCATGCTTTTGTTTTGTCTTCTTGGCCTTGTGATGTGTGTGTGTGTGTGTGTGTGTATATATATATATATTTAATTGAGGTATAGTTGCTTTACAATGATGTGTTAGCTTCAGCTGTACAATGAAGTGAATCAGCTATATGTATATATATATCTAAAAATTCATTATGAAACTTCAGGTGGCATGAATTTTTCTTCTATGTTTTAGAAGTTTATAATTTGCATTTTAAATTTAGTTCTATTACTGTTTTGAATTACTTTTTGTGAAAGGTGTAAGATCTGTGCCCAGGTTTGTTTGTTTGTTTGTTTATTTGTATTTGGACATCCAGTTGCTTCAGCACTATTGGTTGAAAAGACTATCCTTTTTCCATTAAATTGTATTGCATTTGTTTCTTTGTCAAAGGTCAGTTGACTATATTTGTATAGGTTTATCTCTGGGTTTTCTATTCTGTTTTATTGATCGATGTGTCTATTTTTTGGTTAATACCATGATGTCTTGATTATCATAGTTTTAGAAGTCTTCAAGTTGAGTAGTGTGAGTCTTTCATCTTTGTTCCTCTGAAGTATTATGTTGGCTAATATAGGTCTTTTACCTTTCCTTGTAAATGTTAGAATCAGTTTGTAGATATTCACAAAATAACTTGCTGTGTTTTTGCTTGGGGTTGTGTTGAGCCTATAGATCAAGTTGGAAAGAACTGACATCTTAATAATATTATCTTCTTATCCATGAACATGAACTATCTCTCCATTTATCAAGATCTTTGTATTTTTCATAAGCATTTTATAATTCTCCTTCTATAGATCTTGTTATATTTTGTTAGCTTTATACCTATGTGTTTTATTTATTTTTGTGGTGCTAATGTAATGACATTGTGTTTTTAATTTCACATTCCAATTATTGAATGTTGGTATATACGAAAGTATATTAACTTTATATCCTACAGCATTGCTATAATCACATATTAATTCCAGGAGTTTTTTTCTGTTGATTTTTGGGGATTTTTTACATACACAATCATGTCATCTGTGAACAAAGACAGTTTTATTTCTTCCTTTCCAATCTGTATACCTCTTATTTCCATTTTTTTGTCTTACTGCGTTAGCTAGGATTTGCTGTACAATGTTGAAGAAGAGTGGTGGTAGTGGCATCTTTGCCTTGTTCCTGATCTTAGAGGGAAAGAAAGCATCTGGTTTCTCACCATAATGTATGTTAGCTGTAGGTTTATTGTAGATGTTCTTCATCAAGTTAGGAAGTTCCTTTCTATTCCTAGTTTGCTGAGCACTTTTTATCATTAGGTATGGCTTTTTGTTATCTCTTTAGGTGAGACAGAAATGTTGGAGGGGCTGCAATTATAGGAATGCTCTTCCCTCCAGCTGTGATAAGAATAAGGTAACGAATAAGAATAAGGTTAAGTCTTTTCCCCTGGAAAGAAGATCTTTGTTATGCAGAATGCTTTGGGTATATCTCACAATAATTACTCGTCCTCTTCTTCTGCTGCAACCATGAGAGGATTTTTCTTGGATTTTCACCATGAGAACCTCGTGACATTTCTAGAGGTAAATCTCACAAAACTCCGGGGGTTCTCCTAAGACTGATGCCCCCCAGGAGTTTCTCACTTTCATGCTAGTCAACAGTCAGTCTACAGCAGTTCATCAAAATTACCATTTAAGTGTTATTACCACTTTATATTCTAGTGGCTTGCATCACCGGTAGACAGTTCTTGTGTAACTTTCTGGATTCTCCTATCTCTCCAGATTTTGGAGTGGCAGTTTTTCTTGCAACTTATGTTTTCTCATGGGTCTAAGAAAAGTCAGTGAGTGTAAGTCCAAGCATGAAATTTTTGATTGCTTCTATTTGGACTATAGGAACAACTTGTACATATCCAAAGTAAAGAACATTCAGTCTATTTAGATTTTGCCTTAGGAACTAGGGCTATATTTCAAATCTAAGAAAATGGCACATCCCACGCTCCCTTTATAAGATGCAGGAAAACAGGTCTCCAGTTCTGCTGCTACCCTGTGTTAACTGTAGCACTTATGACTTTCAGTTAGCTTCTACGATTCTGATTTTCCTTGTTGGCAATAAGTTATGTTCAGATAACATTATGTATTCATTAATTACTTTTCTGCTTGTTTGTAGGGCACTGTGTTAGATATTAGAGAGAGAGGAGTCATTAAAAAATGAGCCAGATATGAATTTGCCATCAGTCTCAGACTATAAGAACGGAGATGAGATAAATGCCCCAAAGTGGAACAGATGAAGTGTTATTGGAAAGGTCACTATTGACCAGTAGGAATTGGGAAGAGAGAATTAAAAGAGGTGTCATTGGAACTCTTCATTCTTGAAGAATAGGTAGGATTTAGGCAGGCTGGAACAGGAAATAAGGGCATGCCAGGCAGAGCCATCTGGTATATATGTCGGAGGCAAGTTTAATTTTTAGAGAACAGGCTGAATGGAAAAGAAAAAAAGAAGAAACTTTTATTGAGCATCTACCATGTGTTAAGAAATACACTTTTCAAAACCAGTTTCATTTAGTGGCACAAATAACCCTTCAAATTTGGTAGTATTAGCTCCATTTAAAAGATAAAATAGAAGACTTCATTTTTATTGTGTGTGATTTATCTAAAGTTACTATAGCTAATAAGTGACACAGCTTATTGGTCAAACATTGCCTCCTATAGTCCTAATTAAGCTATAAGTGATACACACACACACACACACACACACACACACACACACACAGGTTAAATAAACAAATAAGTAAATAAATTTTACTGTATCTTATATATTCACAGTATAATTAATGGCCTGGAATCCAAATGAATTCTCTTTTCAATTACCAAGCAACTATTTTTTGAGCACTCTGATGTTGTAGGCCTAGGATTGCATCAATAAACAAAATTGACGAAAGTGTCTGTTTTCCTACTTATGTTACTTCCCCATCATATTTCTATTTCACTATTTCTTCTACTTCACACTCCCTAGAGAAGATAGGAGGCATGAAAATCATATTAGAAAATAATATTGTGGCCAGATGTGGGAATGTTGGCAAATTTGAACATCAGACTGAGGAGCTGAGACATCAGTAATTTTTTTCCTTTGATTTATTTGTTTCACCTCTTAAAAACATTTTAGTTGGAGGTATATTCTGCTGTCAACATATAGTTTTTTGAGTAGTGAGTAGAGTTTAGAGCTGTGCTTTAAACAAATTCAATGGGCAAAAATGGGAAGATTAAATACTAGATGAAAACGTAGGAGGTAGGGAACCAATTAGGGAGCAAGTGAAATAGAACAGACAAGAGAGAATAATGGACTGGATGAGGATAGAGATCTGGGCAGTAAAGGGGAAGGGGAGGACGCAGCTGGACTTGGAAGGGCTGGGTGTCATAGACAAGGAAAGGGATGTCTCTGGTAAGTCAAAGTATTGAGCCTGTTGCTAGGAGGGTGTTAATACCATTCTTACGACTAGGGGTACAAGAAGAAAACTAAGCTTGGAACGAAAATGAATTTTTTTCTGGACATATAATATTTTTGGAGTTCTGGTAGAGCACATGGATTGTTTTGCCCAAGAGAAAGTGGGGAAATTGAGGCTAGAGATTTAGAGAGAGCTTGGCGTTGCAGGTGATAACCGAGGCTGTGAAATAGCTCAAAGGATAGAATGGTTTTGCATGTGGGGGCTGTGGGAGAGAGGAAGAGAGGGGGAGAGAATGAGTGAGCACTGAGTATGAAGAACTACCTCCAATCACACTATTTAGTATTAAGGCTAATTATCAATTATTTGAAATCTTTAAATTATCGATGAAACTTTAAAAACAATAGTTGTTTTGGGTATATTATAGCTGTAAGTTCCATCTCAACACATTGTGTTTTTTATCTTAATATAGACAATTACAGGTTTGTAGGATGAGCAGTTTATGATTGCATATAGGAGACATGTTTGACAACCCCCAAATCAGAAAATCAGAGGGATTTACGGTGGAATCCATTAAGGGTATATAATATAAAAACTGGTTTACTACTTAGGTAAACCACTAACTCTGAAAATTATCAATGCTGTTTCTATTTGTTAAAGTAATTTTAAAATTGAAGGACTTCTCAACAAGTTGTGTGTGTGTGTTTAACAAAATATGTTTTTGAATTAAATAGTCCAAGGACAAAAACTGCTGGAAAAAAGTATTTATTCATCTAAATGAAACACGTGCTTAACCATTTCTCACTGTTATTCTAAAAAAGAAAAAATTGCATCTGGACTGAGAATTTTTATTTCACTTTGTACCAGTGTGATGTGAATTAATAAAGTGGATAAATAATCAACTCTTGAAGCTCAAGTGTTACTGAGTTAACAAAGATGTATGATATTCGTGTTTTAAGTAGTCCCAATATCATTTTTCATACTGAGCTACAGAAAAAAATAAGGTGACTATTTATTTATGAATTGCTTTTAATTTGTAGTATCCTTTCTTCTTCATATTTTTCCTCCCATATCACTCTAATCTGAAGAGCCTGTTGATTTATCTTGTGTCTGGCATTTTTCTTCACATGATTTAAAAATAATTAATTGCAGCACTCAGTGATGATTTATGATTTCTACTGACGTAATTAATGATACACATCAATTTTCCTTCTTAATTGAAGGAGTCACTACAAACTTTTCATTAAATATGTTGAAAGGGCATGCTGTTGTAGTTCAATAACCTTTGGAAATCTTAAGTGGAACTTTATAATGTAACAGCTTTCAGAGAAATTAATGCTTCATAGGAAACAAAGTTATATGCAACATGTGAAAATTGCCAGGGAAGATTTTTGTAGAGATTTGGACAACTCATTTAAGTAATTTACGAATCAAGCTACACTTAGCCAGAAACTAAGGATTAACCATTTACAATGTCTGAAAATAAAACATTTTATTCATAGAAGATGTTAAATATTTTGGTAGTAAAACTGACTGAAGAATATGGTCAGATTAGTTGAAAAGAAAGCATACATTATGGTTATCCCAATTTATATAAATCTGAAAAATTGAATAAAATTGACAAATTGGTCAATTTTGAATTTTTAAAATGTAAGCATATTTCTGATAATTTCAAAGCCTCAAGTTTTTCGTTGTAATGTCTAAGATTGTTGGCCAGCTAGATGACATGGATATATATTTGAAAGACAGTATAGAAGAACAAAGAAATCTACCCTATTTATTAAGCTGTGAAGATAGAATGAAAAATATTCTAATCCTTACAAAATACATTTTATTCATATTTGTTTCTTGTGTATTTTGTTGGAATTTAGTATTTAATTTGACATTTAACAAAGCAATAGTTAACTATTTCTCTATGCCCCAGCTATTTAAAGGAACAAATAGGACTCTTAATATATAAGGTTTAAATTATAATATTTTTTTAAAAAAAGCAACAGTGTGTGCTTCAAGTGTTGCAAACTTGATTTGAGCATTTTATGGTACTCCAGTCAGCTGCCTATTAAAAGTGTGATCAGGTAGTTTAGACTGTGACTAGCTGTGTCAACAGAAGGAAAGTGAAGGATTAGTCTCTATGGCAACGACAAAGTATCCCTGTTTGTAGACAGACAAATTCTGCTACATCTGAAACTGATTGACAGGTCTATTCCTTTGCAACTGACCCATAGAAATTAGCAAGTAAAAGTTATTATACTGGGTTGTATTGAAGGTTTCTCAATATCTTAAAGTGCTCTTGTAAGTTTTTCTGCAGCATTTGCATGAGAAACCTGGCAGGAATTGTTCTGAGGTTTGTATCTATGGTTTGATAGATTCTTTGTGGGGGAGTATTGCTGGTGAGAATAACTTAATTTTCAGTTCTCTGTATGACAGAATTGTTGGAGCATGGATTGAGTGGAAAACACACATCAAAGACCCAAAGCTGAATAATATGCCACGTTTCAAAATCACAAGACCTTATAAGAATATTATAAATGAATATATTTTTGAAACTGCTTTCAAGAAAAAAAAAATTACCCAAAAAAATAGGGATAATTGTTGTAGAAATAATGATGTGATTTTTACAAAAAGGTTCTTACAAGAAAGATTGACTTTAAAGTTTTAAAAATACTTCTTTAACTTTACTGTTTAAAACAGCAAGGATCATATTTATTATTGCAGAGAAAATATTTTTTTCTATAACTTTCAACTCTTCTAATAAAGGAAAACACTTGTCGTAAAACATAAAAAGTATTTGCCTTTAAGATAATTACAGAACTATAATTTAGCTCATGTAGCTTTACATTGAGGAAGAAAAAAAATTAATTTCCTTGCTTCTGCTTGATTTTCTTAAATTTTGGCTATTCTAAATGCATAATAATATTTTAAATATATTCTTTAAAACACTTAAAAATTGGTAACCTTATATCTGCTTTGTGTAATTTTATATGTTTATAATTTCATATATTCATTGTAACTGCATATTTTTAAAAGAAATCATAATCAGCAGAGGTAGGGTTAAATAAATACTCAAAATTTAAAATTTTTATTTAGCATAACATATGTTTGAGCTGAAAGAACCAAGTATCTATGACTAATCTATATTATTTATTTCTTAGGAATTATTTGCAAAAGAACATCTTTTCTTTGTTTCATACCTGCTTAGTTTGGTTACTTTTCTGAAGGAAAACAAAAAATAATACAAAGCAAAACAAAACAAAAAAATCTATTGGGAAAAGTGAAGCCAGAGCAAAAAGGAAATTGTCAGTTAGAGAGTTACTTTTGGATGCTAAAATTTGAAGTAAGGTTGATTAATTTTAACATATTTATTCTGTGAGCTTTGCCTATTGAATAAGAATCAAAAAGGAAAATTAGGAAGAACAGTTCTTATTTTTAAAGAATTCTTCTAGGTGATATGATTTTTTCTTTTAAAGAGGGAGCATAAAGAAGCCCTTAGCTTCAATGTTCCGAGTTCCAGCTTTTGATCCAGGAACAAGGTCTAACTAAATCAATGAACTGCCCTCCTTTATTCGGAGTGTCTCAGCATACCTAGATTTATCGATACTGTTGCAATATTTGAACTTTTCCATTTGTTTTTCTGATGCAGCTATAGTACAGTATGTCTTTTCTTTGGAAATTAATCTCTATATTTCAAATACAAATGAACACATTGCAGGACCTTCTCTTCTGTTTCAGAATGAGACTTATCTGATACATCTATTTTGGGGAAAAATGAAACATTTCAATAAAATCCTTATATGTACTTACTTAATTTTGAATGCTAATTGCAGATTTTGAGAAAATGTCCAATTTTTCTAAGTTTTCCATATACCGAGATTATTCCTGGAAAATAAAATGACTTGGTGCTCTCTATATTAGTGCTATATCTATATTACTGCTAGTTCTGGGTTCCTGAAGAGGACTTTGCATATCATATTAAGATGATCAAACCAGAGACTCTAATTTTAGGGCTATTGACAGCTGAGACAGTATTGCCTTTTACCAGCTAATTATTATGTTTAGGGGAAGTCCCTACTAGGAGGAAAATTCATGTTTCGGCTCTTACCTTCTTTATAGTAAACACAGAGAAGGTTCATTTTCAAAGCCATCCTTGCTACACTGAGACTTGATTAAACGTAAAGCAAATAACAATGACAAATAGAATGCTCAAGTAGTAAAATTCTTAAAGAAACTTGAGCCATAAAAATTTCACCCTTAAAACATTTTAATGTAATTGTTTCTGGTCATTTTAGTCTCTACTTAAAAATTTTGCAAGTTTAATTAGGAAAATTAATTTTGTGCTGTGACTTATTATCTATAGGAATATAGATCATCTCAAATTATCCATATAAATCACATTGCTGCCAATTTTGGGGTATATTTTTGCTATCTGAGATAAAACATATTATTTCCACGGTTTTTCAGGTCTTCATGCCATACCATAATTCTGGTGAAATAATGTACTTTAAATGAGAGCTCCTAATTCTTAGGCCTGTCATATATTTCTAGTTTGCATACTAATTTGATATGAAATATACAGTAGTGTATACATATGAGAAATTTGAGACATCCAGATTATTGCTATTTTTAATCTGTCCATAGCTTGGCATTTCTGTAAAATCTTAACCAAAAACAGGGGATTAAAAAAATCTGTTAAGATTTGGGGTACCAAAGGAAGACAGTTTAAATCATTTATTTTTTAATGTTAATTGCAAACTTGCTTTGGTCTGAAAATGTGTCTTCGATGTTGTGAAGTTGTTCACTTGTACATGAACCTGATTTAAAAATCACAGTTATCAAAATAAAGGCTTGATATGGGTTTAACTGAGTGAGATCATTAAAATATACTGCCAATTATTTTTATTTAATTCAAATAAAAGAAACTTTGATTTCAAATTTCACTTTATTCTTGGTTTTGTCATGAAAACTGCTGACAACATATTCTTAAAGTTTTGATAAGTATCTACATTATAATCTTTACACAAATGGTATAAAAAAAAAATAAGGCTCCGAGCCTGATAAGACAAGGTGGACTTTAGAGGGTTCAGCATTAGAGAGAATTGGGTTGACTGGTCATTTTGCCTACAGATTGCAGGCCTGTACTCATGAGAGACTGACTGTCCGACTGGGACACACCTGACTGTGGGATGTCTTGCCTTTTCAAGTTTTACTGCAAGCAACACTATGTGATGTTCATTCTGTACCATCAGAATACATGGTGTGGTGGTATTCCCAATCCATAACTGCTACTTGCAACACGAGGGAAAACACTTTTCCCCTTTTAATATTATAGTGACTAAAGTGCTTCTAAAGAAAGAAGACTTAAAATTTGAAACCAGGAATGTAAGACAGCTTTAAATTATGTGATTCACACTTACGCCAGATGCTGCTAGAGGAATTCCTTGGTTTCTCATTAACATGGAGCTGTCCCCTTAGACTTCACACATAGTGGCCACTCACAAGCACATACACATTCATGCAAATACTAGGAACGATCAACTGCATGTGTCCAACTGTACAAGTTCCAACAGAGGAAATACAAGAAAACAATTCATTTCAAGGAGACGAGCTGCCATTAAAAAGCTGTCATTCCTTTCCAGGCCTTGATGTACTTGGAATGAATGTCCTTAATGAACTAGGCTAATTGTTTTATGATGCCATTTCTGAGTTTATTCAAAATCCATTTAGAAAGGCACTGCTTAGACATGGGTAAAATTAAGAACTTTTCTCCAGGTGAAACTATGAAAATGATCAAATGTTAATTTCTGTTGATAACTGCTTTCGTGTATACAATACTTGCATTTATAGAACTGCAGCTTAAATGCTGACCTGAAGATTTATGTCAGTAAATATTTTCAAGTTACATTTTCTTTTAGTTTTTTCAGTTATAAATACATTCTTCTCTGACTGTGCCTTAGTCCATGAACTGATGTTCGGTTTTCTTTTTATTCGTTTATTTTTTACATGGTCATTTATTGAGTTTACATGTGCCCATTTATTGAGTTCTATGATAGAACTGTGATAGGTCCTGACTCTCCAGTTACAATTTAGGATTAGAAAGAATTGGTTGGTTGGTGTCAAATTCGTAATGGTTTTGTCCAGAGATGGTAGGACTCCTTTGCTCTCTTTTTAGAAAACTTCAAAACGTGCAGCAAACTGGAGAGTAATTAAATGTATCACAAATATGGGTATTACTATACTAAAGAATTCTTTCTCCCATTTAACCAAAATCAGTAATGTAACACAGCTCAAATCTTTGTTTGTTTGCATTTCTAGCATTTATCTGTTTACCTCTCTACCTATTGCTCAATCTGTGTGTTTAAAACTCCTTTGCTGTTCTTTTTCCTTGGCTCTATTCAGGAAACATTTGCATCAGTTAATGGAGAAAATATTTTTACCTTTATTCTACTAGATACAGTACTAAGTGCATAGTTTTAACTTAAAAGAGATTATAAGAATCTCCATAGCCTAGAGACTTTGTGTTATATTTAAGTTATTTTGCTTTAAAAGAGAAGGTAATCTCTGTGAGGGTAAAGATATCATGTAATTTCTTTCCTTTTAGTTCATGTATAGTCATGATTTGGCTTATAATGAGTATTGATGCATTCACTGACTTGCTATATATATTCAGCCTTGCAATACATAAAATTTATAAAAGTCAAATAGGATAATAAGTAGTTATCAGATTATTCTTTCCGAAGGAGTGTTTGGAAAGAGAAATTTAAAAATTATAAAATTTGGAGTTGAACAGTTTATTAGCATTCAGTCCAGCTCCCAAATTGAAGTTCTCCTTTTTCAGGAACATTTGTGAAAATAATAATAATGTTTTTTTATCATTATCATCATCATCATACTCATCATCATGTAATAAGTGCCTAAATATACACATCATTGTACAGAGGATAAATGGTTCTTCTGGAAGGTTTTTCCCTTTTTCATCTAAAGAAATAGCATACAAATGGGCAGACTTACAAAAGAACCTACTGATAGAAATAATGAAAGATGTTTCACAGATAGCATATCAAGGAACACATATATATTTACATTGAAGTCAAGTGGGTTGTTAATTTCTGGTAGTAGAGTAAGTGTTGACTGTTAAGATATCAGATTTGAGGAGAGTTTGGATTAATGTCTCTTAAATGATCAAGACTTCTTGGAGGAGTAGTGTTTCAGGCAATTTTTGAAGGAAACAAAGGAAAGCTTTCTAGATCTTGGGGACTTGGTAATGGGAACATAATGAAGTTTTGCTTAAATAAATTCTTTCTTAGAAGTTAGATTATGAGAAAGATGAGATGCAGTCAGTTTGACATCAAAAAATTTGGAAGCATATATAATTTTTTTAGAATTATGATAAGAGAGAGGGCAATTTACCAAAAGTTGGTATTAAAAAATCATAAATTTGCAGATAGATTCCATGACATGAGCAAAATTTTGGGGAAATACTCATTTTTCCTTTATGTCAATAAACCAATTGATGAATTGAATTGTTGAGTCAAGAGACACATCTCTATACTTAAAAAAAAAAATTCTAGGGGAGAGAGTATTACCAAAGTTTAATTTAAAGAAATCATTTTGACTAAGCAAATAATTTCTCCTGCTATCTTCCTAACATCATTCAAATGTACTTTTGTAAATTATACTCTTCCTGGAACTATTAAAATAATCTACTAATTCTGATTCTAGTTACAGCTGTCACTTAATCTATTCCTGATAAATTGTCACACTTGTAACTTTGTTCTTTTTCTCAGTTTAAAATTGCACAATGTTAGTGAAATGTTTAGACAAGTAACCTTATGAAGGAAGAAGTGTAGGTTAAAATAAATGTAACATTATATAATTTTGTGTTGTCTCTGCAAATAGTTTAAAAATAAAAGAGAGTAAAATTACTCATTTGACATTTCAAAGCATTGAAATAAGCCTTGATCATACCTATATAGTTATCATGAACTCCCACGATCTACTGTGGAAAAAAATCTTTACTTATATTTGGAATTCATCAGTAACAAGTATAACAGCTGTATCTGTAATTTTTTGAAGCACCTTTTTCTACCTCAGTTTTTTTCCTGTTTGAACACATTTTATGATCCTCATACTTAGTATACGAGTCTACCAAGTTTAGAATATGGGTTGGAGAATATATCATAAAACCCATAAGAAGCAGGCTGTGCCCAAATACTAAAATATTCACAGAATAGGGAAAGCCTATTTCCTTTCCCAAATATTTTAAACATTTAGATAATTGGTACCTATGGATTAAAAATTAGAATTAAAGGTTGAATTTTTTAGTCTTTTCCTCCCATCTACATAGACCATAATTTGATCTCTCTTTGGCAGTCCTTTTGATTATAATAGTGATATTTTAACTGTACATAATGCTGTTTCATTTACGACTGAAATACTTGGGATCTTCCTTCTGAATTGCAAGAAGCAAATCAGAAATTTCTGAATGTAATATATAATATGCCTTAAAGCCTTCATATGCCTGACACCTTAATGCCTGGCTCTTTTTTAGGTAGACATCCAACTTAGCAACAATTGCATTTCTGTAGTGTCCCCATACCAGCAGCAGCGCTCTGCAGCTGTACTGTGTGTAGTTTGCATTCAGAGAGAATTGGCCTCTGAGTGTCAGAGAGAATGTATTCAAAAAGGTGCCCCACATATGGCTGTTGGTAGTGATAATAAAATGAGGGCTATAATTAAATGCAGTCGAGGAGTTAAAGCTAGAAATCAAATACATTTTAGTTTTTCTGTGATATGATGCCATGATTATTGCTTCTTAAAAATAGGATTATAATTTAAATTGCTTTCTCATTTGATTTATTATTCTGAATATAGAGAGATTTCTTTGTATATTTTTGAAAATCTGAAGAGAAAAAGTGGAATGGAAACATCTGGATCACGCCACAGATTTTTAGTAGCTAGAAGTGATTCTGTTAGAGAGCCCCAGGAAAGGAGAATAACTAGCCAAGTCAGCAATCCTCACCCTACTGCTAACTCCTGGTCAAAAGGATGAGCTATAGGAGAGTCACTAATTTGACAGATAAAAACATATCCATTCAGAAATTATCCCCCGGTACTACTTCTAGGTTGCCCATACTTTCCCAGAGTAGGACTTTCCATTTTGAGATATAGCGTTGAGAAACATGTCATTAAATCCAGTTATGCCTGATGTATTCTGTTCTTTTGCATCACCAAATTGGAGTGGTTGTCATTTTCAATGTGTGAAAGTTAAATTGCATCAGTGGAAAGGAAACACAACCCTAAAGTAGGCAGAAGGAAAGACTGAAAAAATACGAAGTGATTATATTTTTCAGAAAGCAAAATTATTTTGAAATGAGATATGGGTAATAATTACATGGAATAAGAGTCCTTTAGCAGTAAAATATGAATTGAGCCTAATAGGTAACAGGAACATTTAACAAGCTTATTTGAAGGTTCAGCATGACATTCCTGATAGAGGCTGAATTTTTTTTCTGAGGTTGATCTTAAATACAAATTCATAGCTTGATGAAATATGATCTAAATATTGAATATTTTTATTTTGACATATTTAAATGGTATTATAAGATATTGTTGATTTGTGTGCAATTTTACTAATGGAAGGTTTCATAAGTTTACTGTAAAATGCCCAACACTAAGAAAACTTGTAATTTAAGAATACAGTACAATTATTTTAATATTTCACTTCTGAAAATGATTATTTTGTTATACTTCTATAAAATTCTTTGGGAAAAGGATATCAGAGTTTTAGTTTTATAGAGAAGAATTTTAAAATTAAATGTTTCTATTTTATTGTATTTGGTCACATTATGATTTGTATAATATCTCCCAATCTCACATTCTTAAAATAATTGCACAATAACCAAATTGGGCTAAAGACAGAAATTCCAAATTTTTACTTTGGTGCCATCCTGACATGAGAATATCCAACCAGAATTCCCATTTACTTTGTCTATGCAATGGATCCGTTCTCCCTCAAAGTATATTCTGAATGTAAAAATGAAAATAGACATTTATATGCAGTCTGAGCTTGAAAAAGTTGCCGATACTAAATATTGTACCGTAATATCTTTTTAATCTATCATGCTGACTTTTGCCCTTTATATTATGTCATAAAGGAACGTAATGAATGAGTGTGTCTGTGAGTATCAGCTTGAATTTGGTGAAAAGCGAGGCAACATGACATTTAATGTGATTAAGGCAGGTATAGATTCAGGTTTATTAGCTTTCACATGATCAAATATAAAACAAGAGATGATAAAACCTCAAATATTTTTTAAGAGATGATTTTTTTCCCCCACGATTTAATTTAAAGCTCAGTTTGAATAAAGGTGTTTGATTATGTTTAAGAATTAACAGGATTCCCTGACTTTATAATGTTTCCTAGGAAGGTAGCTCACAATAGTAAAACATTAGAATATTCAATATTTTGGGAGAAAAATGAGGAATTTATTAGTAAATCAGCAAAGAATTGGCATAAATCTAACTTGAAACAGCTGTTTAGGGGATTAGCGTAGAGTGTCTTTTCAAGTCCTGAGAATAATTGTTCTTCATTTTTCATATCGGAAGGGGGCACTAGTGGTCCACTTTTAATAACAAGAAAGCTTTTCTTTTGTTATACGACATTTGGTAATACATAAATATCATTTTGTATTTAACATTGAGGCAATCGTATGAACAATTAAGATTGTAAATATCTATTGCTTGGTTAAAAAGTTAAATAATTAGAAATTGGTATGCAAATATAGTCTTATGCCTTTTCCTTTTCATCTAAAAAATATGGCACAAAAATAAGAAGTTTTGTTGAAGCTGGACTAGAGTACCAATTTTATTGTTTAATACCCATACTAATGACTGGGTGGTGGAATAGATTTTACACACACACACACAAATACAATTTTAGTGAACTATATTTTAATCTCTCACCACTCACCAAACTGGAGCCAATACCCACAATAAAAGCACTTTAGTATTTATGTAACTTGCTATATCAGTATTTATTTCCAATGTCAATTGTGACTTAGAATAAATTAACATAGTGTATTATGCTATAATTTCCAGTTTGGTTAAACGAATGGTCCGTGTGCATACTTAATGGAATGATTGCAATTTACATCTCTCCAGATCTCCGTTAAAAGATAAGATGCAAACACAATGGTTAAGCTTATTGGCCGACATCTCTCTGTGTGCAGATCATCTGTTTAGAATAAATGTGGCTGGACAATGTGATATTCTAAGTCCACAAACTGAGTAGATGAAGAATTTCAGAGACACAACAAGAGATGGGCTAACTGTCCTCATTCTGGTTTAGAAGGCAAGCAGGCAAATACCCAGAGCAAGAACAGATGAAAGCTGGCAGCCTCTTCATTTACAGACAGCACACTTTTCTGAATTTAGCAAGACTCTTCCCCTCCCCCCAGAGCCTTCCATAAGAGTGTTGTTGAGACATGCATTATGTTTTACATTTTTGGTTAAGTTTTGCAGAAAATCATATGGCTAAGTAGTACTTGTATTATAATGGGAAAAGGTGTTAGGAAAAACCCTCCAAAAATGAAATCCACTTGTCAGTTTGAATTTGACATGTTTTATTACATAGTAAAACCTGTCAGCTAAAATTTTAGAGATTTACACCTAAGTTGTGACTGAAAACAGGTAATTGTCCTTTCAAAACAGGTATTTTGAATACATGAATAGAAATTTTGGTAGCTGTGTGCTTGTAGTGTTGTCTATTTTGCCTGTAAAGTGAATTTAAAAATTTAAAGAAATGTTTCTGGTATTTAAAAAATACTGAGAACAACTTAAGAGAATGAGAACTTAGGAGACCTGCTTGTAACAACTGTTTACAGATATATGTATATTTGACTTTTATCTGGTCAGTCAACTCACAATGCCATTAGTATATATTAAAAAGCATTCCTTTCCAAGATTTCATAATTAATTCTGAGTACTTATTTAATGATGAAAAGGTTTAGGAATACATTTATATTTTTTTAATATTAATAAATAAAACTTTATCTCCAACAATTAAAATGTTTTATAGCCATTAAAATCTTTAATTCAACACAAAATTTTTTTTTTTCCTATTAGATTTATTTTTTTCTTTAACACTGAAGGTGTCATCCTCAGTTTCTGAAGCTCAGTCTGGAATTATTTTGTAGGAAGAAAATATGACTAAGAGGAGAATTTGCTTGTTATATTGGGGTCCCCCAAATTTCTTTTGGCTCTCTGATTTTGAAAGGTTGTCCTTACTTTTCTCTCTCTTGGATCCTAAATAAGAAACACAAAGGGAGGGATAGAGAGGGAGAGAGAAAAGAAGAATAGAAGGAGAAAAAAAGCAAGAAAGAAAGGATAGAAGGAAAGAAAAATGTGGGAATGTCAGAAGGAAGTAGAAGAAAAAGGAGAAAAAGAATGTCTTGGAGAGGTGTATGCATTTTGATGAACTGTCACTGGTAGTTTTTTGGTACTAACGAACAGTGTGGTCCTGGCAGCAGCTTTAAGACAGCACATCTCAACTTTCAGAATAACATGATTTAAAGAAACTGTGTGACTCAGAGGATAGTTTTGGCATTGAGTTTGTGAGAAAGGGAAGTTTTGCTTTTGTATTGCTCTTCAAATATAAGAGAAAATCTGTTTCTGCCAACATAGATAAAAAAAATCTATCCAATTATTACAACGCCAGCTTTCTCTTTACAAATATCAAGTGTAATTAAAGCAAAAAGCTAAATATTATAGAGAAAATAAGATGGAAAATGTTGGCTGTTGGAAATTGGCTTGGTATGGGCTTTGCGATGGATGGCATTTACTAAATTGTACCAACTCTGCTGTACGTTTTTAGACAGTGTTAAAGGCTGAATTATTGATTTGCCTGTTCTTTAGATTAGAGGCAGCTAGAAAGGATGGATCATCTGCTCAAATATTTTTCCTACCTGATAATTTTTTGTCAACCTCCTCTACAACCAGGCGTATTTTGGCTTTGAATAGTCATAGCTTCCCATGTTATGTTAGACTTCTGTGCAGTTTTTTTAAACCATTATTTCTGATAGGCCTGTTCTATATTCTTCTGACCTTTGCCTAAAGGGCTGGGGCTACCTTGTGCAGTCCTTTTACTGGCATTTCACTATTACTACTCAAGTTTCTCTGCTTTCCTTTAATGCCTTCTTAAATATTTTCTCATCTTACCCTTAAGGAAAATATCAAATTCTTGGCAGACAAAACATAAAAGGAAGGCAATATCCATTTCAGCGCTTCATCTATCTATTTAGCAGTAATGTGCATCCTTTGGGCCTTCTGTAAATACTGAGCATCCACCTAAAATAGTATATGGTTAGCTGACAACAGCAGATATATAAGGGTGTGTGTGTGTGTGTGTGTGTATGTGTGTATTCAACTTTTTATATGTGTGTGTATAACTTTTATGCTGATTAGAGTCTGTGAACATTTTTTTCTTTTCTTACACATGCCTAGATGTTGCTCCAAGTGGCTGTTAAGAGGGTGGAATTATACAACCACTAAAAAATGTGGTAAACCTACATATATGTAGTCAAATGAAAAATTGCCTGAGATACATTGATTAAGTTAAAAGAGAAAAAGTGTCATAGAACAGTATGTGAGATAACATCCTTCTGTAGGTTTAAAATATTTAGAGGAAAATATCAAGAAGACACAAAAGAAACTTACCAGTGTTTGTCCCAGATGAAGAGAACTGGAGGAGCCAAGCAAAACAATTTCAAATGCATGCCTCAGTCAAAATAACACTGTACTGGTGGTGGGAGGGTTCATCTGGAAGCTGAGTTTTACTCTTTTGATTTTATCTTTATGTGATGGCAAAGAAACTTCAATAGGCTTTAAAATATTTTATGAAAGTATATTTAGAATCAAGAGCATAGAATTACTTGGAGGACAAGAAGGAAATTATAGAACTGATTTTTTATTAGCAAGTAGTTTATATTACCTAATCAACTACAACACAATTCCCTTTCTTCTTTCCATCACTTGGAATTCTTTTCCCTAAACAGGCAATTGGCCTTCCCAGTGGTGTTTGGAAATTTCTAGTCAGCTACAGGATTGCTGATATTTCTGATGATGAGGGTGGGGGTGGGGGGAAGTGGATGGGTGGGTTTGGTACCAGGATACTCAATTACAGAATCCCTGGACGACATCAGAAGAGTGGGTCCTTTGGCATTGTTTTTGGAAAAGTGCCAAGGTAGAAGAATTTGTATTTAAGAAACAGACATTAATGGAAAAAAGAGCGTTACAGTGACTGAAGTCAGTAGAGACTCTGGGGGTGAGGGGATTTATTCACCTGATCTAAAATAAATCGAGTTTGTACACTAATCAAAGAAAACATTAAAAAAATCACCCTCAAAGATAGAACTTTTGTAGAATTTATCTTTCCTTTAAATTCAAAGAAAATTTTGTGAATTCAATTTGCTACTTGGAATTTTTTTTTGAACACATCAACAGACAAACATTTTTGTTACTGCATGCAAAGTTCAATACCTTTCTAACTTGAGAAAGCAGAATCTTTGCCTTCTGCCTCCTGTATTCTGCTTCCTAGATGCCATTTTCTAGATTCCTGTGTCCCCAGAGATGCAGAAAATCCTGACTCTTGATAATAGGAAATGTATTGGATAACTTGTTTTTCAGAAAGTTCCCCTGGTATCCATAGTTCTAGGGTCCTGGTTAGGCCCATGTCAGTCCCATGAGCTCTGGCCGTATCTCCAGTCACCAGTGAAGGATAATTCATTTTATTCAGCTTATTGTCCCAAAGATTTGTTGGAGAAATTGAACTCCTCTTGCACTGAATACACCTATCTTATCTCCTGCCTAGTCTCAGTCACTGCTTCACTCTTTCGCCAATTATTCTAAATAGAAGTGATCATCAATGGCTATAAATTGAAATTCCTATGGCTGCCTCCTCCAAAAAAATAAATAAAGGAGAAATGCATTTCTCCATATTCAGATTTCCCATAATGTAACACATGGTTGGTGGAGTTGCTGCTTTGATCCCCCTTTCTCTATGTTACTGACTGTAAAGGAGCTATTTATTGTTGCTTCTGCATTTTGGTTTGCAGTATGTCTCTGAGGATGAGGATGTGTTTACGCTGTTGTTCTTGTTCTTTATGAGTCCAAAAGATGGTCCCAGCAAGATTGTGATATTCAACAGATTAAATACAATAAAATCATTTATTCAAGAACTCATTATATATGCCTTTATTCGTGTATGTATAGACCTATAAAATTTTGCTCATTAATATGCTGAATTCCCAAATTTGCTCAGCATTTCTGATAAATATCCTATAAATACACTCATCTCAAAGCAGATCTAAAGAGTATACTCAAATGCTTGTGGAAATGTAAATAAGATACAAAAGTGGAATTTTTTCTGTTTACTTAGTTCCACCTGAGACCCCAGTACCAAGAACAGACTAGGTACTATATCTTCCACATTGGAAGGCAAGGTGCCAAACCTCCATGTTGGACCTTCGGTGAGATTGGGAAATGATTACTGTCAGCATTAGTACGTGCCCAGCTCTATGCTGTATAAAAAGGGGTTAAACAGGGTGATGAAAAATACTTTAATAAATCCAGGAGATTTTTTTGGAGAGAGTTGTCAGGGTAGGAATGGGAAGGAGTAGGAATTATAAACACTTTTATAAATTAACAAGGAAAAAAGACATTACCTGTTGGAAAAAGTATACAGATATGCAGACAATATCTGCTTCAGAGAAGCAGAAACCCAGATGGTCAATAAAAATTATGAAAAGTTTTCATTTTTTACTACTAACAGGATTAATGCCAATTAAAGCAAAAACAAGGTACAATTTTGACCTTTTCAGATTGAGAAAAAGGGAAATGTCTGACAAGCACAAATGTTGTCCAGAGGGTGGGACAGTGGTAACCCTGCTGGTGGGAGCATCAACTGGCACAGTCACTTTGGAGAGTAAAAATCAGTAAACTTTTGTAAATGGATATACCACAGGGCCTAGCAGTTTTCCTTCTGGGCATAGGTTCTAAAGCTCTCCTGTCCACTATGGTAGCCACTAGTCACATATAGCTATTTAAATTTACATTTAAACTAATTAGAATTTAAAAGAATGAAAAATTCAGTTCGTCAGTCACTTTAGACACATTTCAAGTTGCTCTCTAGCCACGGCACAGAGAATTGCCATCACTGAAAAATGTTATCTTGGACAGTGCTACCCTTAAGAAAATCCTTCCCATGTACAAAAGAAGGAGAAGTGAAAAGTTGTTCGTTACAATGTTATTTATAATATCAATCTATATGTCCATTAGTGGTGGAATGGAAAAATCAATTAGGATGTATTCATACAATGGATTATTAAATAGCAGTTAAAATAAATGAACCAGATGTAACTTAACATTAATAACTCTAGAAAATATATAAGTGAAAAAAGCAACTTTCTGAGTGTTATATAGAGTAGAATCCTATTTACACAAATTAAAAGCAATGACAAAAATTACTGAACTCTGTGAGTGTGTGTGTTTGTGAATTGTTTGTCTTTCTCTGTTTCTCTCCCTCTCTCAAAACATGAATAGTCAAATTAACACCAATTACATAATAATGATTATTTCTGTGATGGATGGGAGAGAAGAGAATGATATTGGAGCTATGACTTTATGTGGAAGTTTATATATTTTAATTTGAAGCATAGATGAAATAAATGGTAGCTTTTGTTCTTTTTTATATGGATTAGATGAATGCTTTTTATATTATCTATTGAAGCTTTCTGTATTTCAATGTTTTTTCAAAATAATAATAGGAGAAATATTAGATGATAGAACATATCCAAATTTTACATAAAGGACTAAAATTATAGCTGCTATTTATTACCAAAATATAATAATATTAATAATATAGAGAACATTATATAAGGTAAACTAAACTTCTAATTATATCTACTAATAGATTAGCAGATAATTCCCTAAAGTATTATTGAGGCATCGGAATGCATATTTTATTTAGGTTTGCTTATGCTAAAAATAAAATATGTTCATATTGCCTAAAATATGTAACTGATCGACATATGGAAGATGATGGGGCAAATAAAAATTGGAGTGTACAGATTATAAAGTGGATAATTAAAAATTGACTATGGTTCTTTTGAGTATATTGTTTTTTCTTATGCAACATACTCCCTAAGAAAAAGATTGATTAACCAAAATATTTAGGAGTATAGGCTATAATTTTTGATAAATGTACACATTGTTTTTTGTTTTATGTATATTTTCACTCTTTCCTATTAGATTTCCCCCCCTCCCTTTTTCTTTTTGGCTGCATTGGGTCTTCATTGCGGCACGCGGGCTCTTCGTTGCAGGCTTCTCTCTAGTTGTGGCGTGTGGGCTTCTCTAGTTGAGGCGCGGGCTCAGTAGTTGCGGCACGCAGGTTTAGTCGCCCCGTGACATGTGGCACCTTAGTTCCCCGACAAGGGATTGAACCCGCGTCCCCTGCATTGGAAGCCTGGACCATCAGGGAAGTCCCTCCCCCTCTTTTTTATTGAGATATGATTGACATACATTGTATTAGTTTTAGGTGTACAACATAATGATTTGATATACGCAACTATTGTGAATTGATTACCACAATAGGTTTAGTTAACATCCATCAATACACGGAGTTATAATTTTTTTTTCATGTGATGAAAACTCTTAAAATCTGCTCTCTAAGTGACTTTCAAATGCACAAAACAATATCGTTAAATTATTAGATTAGAAAAAGTCTTTGAGAAATTTCTGTTCTTTATTGATCTTTATATTAGTCACAGGTCTTAACATTTGTAAGACGATTTTATGATACATTTTTTTAACATCTTTATTGGAGTATAATTGCTTTACAATGGTGGGTTAGTTTCTGCTTTATAACAAAGTGAATCAGCTATACATATACATATGTTCCCATATCTCCTCCCTCTTGCGTCTCCCTCCCTTCCACCCTCCCTATCCCACCCCTCTAGGTGGTCACAAAGCACCGAGCTGATCTCCCTGTGCTATGCAGCTGCTTCCCACTAGCTATCTATTTTACATTTGGTAGTATATACGAGTCCATGCCACTCACTCACTTCGCCTCAGTTTACCCTTCCCCACCCCGTGTCCTCAAGTCCATTCTCTATGTCTGCGTCTTTATTCCTGTCCTGCCCCTTGGTTGTGCAGAAACTTTGTTTTTTTTTTAGATTCCATATATATGTGTTAGCACATGGTAATTATTTTTCTCTTTCTGACTTACTTGACTCTTTATGACAGTCTCTAGGTCGATCCACCTCACTACAAATAACTCAAATTCGTTTCTTTTTATGGCTGAGTAATATTCCATTGTATATATGTGCCACATCTTCTTTATCCATTCATCTGTCGATGGACACTTAGGTTGCTTCCATGTCCTGGCTATTGTAAATAGAGCTGCAATGAACGTTGTGTTACATGACTCTTTTTGAGTTATGGTGTTCTCAGGGTATATGCCCAGTAGTGGAATTGCTGGGTCGTATGGTAGTTCTATTTTTAATTTTTTAAGGAACCTCCATACTGTTCTCTGTAGTGGCTGTATCAATTTACATTCCCACCAACAGTGCAAGAGGGTTCCCTTTTCTCCACATCCTCTCCAGCAATTGTTGTTTGTAGATTTTCTGTTGATGCCCATTCTAACCAGTGTGAGGTGATTACCTCATTGTAGTTTTCATTTGCATTTCTCTAATAATTAGTGATGTTGAGGAACTTTTCATGTGCATCTTGGCCATCTGTAGGTCTTCTTTGGAGAAATGTCTATTTAGGTCTTCTGCCCATTTTTGGATTGAGTTGTTTGTTTTTTTGATATTGAGCTGCATGAGCTGCTTGTAAATTTTGGAGATTAGTCCTTTGTAAGTTGCTTCATTTGCAAATATTTTCTCCCATTCTGAGGGCTGTCTTTTGTCTTGTTTATGGTTTCCTTTGCTGTGCAAAAGCTTTTAAGTTTCATTAGGTCCCATTTGTTTATTTTTGTTTTTGTTTCCATTTCTCTAGGAGGTGTGTCAAAAAGGATCTTACTGTGATTTATGTCATAGAGTGTTCTGCGTATGTTTTCCTCTAAGAGTTTGATAGTGTCTGGCCTTACACGTAGGTCTTTAATCCATTTTGAGTTTATTTTTGTGTATGCTGTTAGGGAGTATTATAATTTCATTCTTTTACATGTATATGTCCAGTTTTCCCAGCACCACTTATTAAAGAGGCTGTCTTTTCTCCATTGTATATTCTTGCCTCCTTTATCAAAAATAAGTTGACCATATGTGTGTGGGTTTATCTCTGGGCTTTCTAGCCTGTTCCATTGAGCTATGTGTCTATTTTTGTGCCAGTACCATGCTGTCTTAATTACTGTAGCTTTGTAGTGTAGTCTGAAGTCAGGGAGCCTGATTCCTCCAGCTCCATTTTTCTTTCTCATGATTGCTTTGGCTATTCGGGGTCTTTTGTATTTCCATACAAATTGTGAAATTTTTTGTTCTAGTTCTGTGAAAAGTGCCAGTGGCAGTTTCTTAGGGATTTCATTGAATCTGTAGATTGCTTTGGGTAGTAGAGTCATTTTCACAGTGTTGATTCTTCCAATCCAAGAACATGGTATATCTCTCCATCTCTTTGTATCATCTTTAATTTCTTTCATCAGTGTCTTATAGTTTTCTGCATACAGGTCTTTTGTCTCCATAGGTAGGTTTATTCCCAGGTACTTTTTGTTGCAATGGTAAATGGGAGTGTTTCCGTAATTTCTCTTTAAGATTTTTCATCATTAGTGTATAGGAATGCAAAGGATTTCTGTGCATTGATTTTGTATCTTGCTACTTTACCAGATTCATTGATTAGCTCTAGTAGTTTTCTGGTAGCATCTTTAGGATTCTCTATGTATAGTATCATGTCATCTGCAAACAGTGACAGCTTTACTTCTTCTTTTCCGATTTGGATTCCTTTTATTTCTTTTTCTTCTCTGATTGCTGTGGCTAAAACTTCCAAAACTATGTTGGAATAGAGTGGTGAGAGTGGACAGCCTTGTCTTGTTCCTGATCTTAGAGGAAACGCTTTCAGTTTTTCAACATTGAGATTGATGTTGGCTTTGGCTTTGTCATGTATGGCCTTTATTATGTTTAGGTAAGTTCCCTGTATGCCTACTTTCTGGAAGGTTTTTATCCTCAATGGGTGTTGAATGTTTTCAAAAGCTTTTTCTGCATCTATTGAGATGATCATATGGTTTTTCTCCTTCAATTTGTTAATATGGTGTATCACATTGATTGATTTGCATATATTGAAGAATCCTTGCATTCCTGGGATAAACCCCACTTGATCATGGTGTATGATCCTTTTAATGTGCTGTTGGATTCTGTTTGCTAGTATTTTTGCATCTATGTTCATCAGTGTTATTGGCCTGTAGTTTTCTTTCTTTGTGACATCTTTTTCCTCTTTTGGTATCAGGGTGATGGTGGCCTCATAGAATGCATTTGGGAGTGTTCCTCCCTCTGGTATATTTTGGAAGAGTTTGAGAAGGATAGGTATTAGCTCTTCTCTAAATGTTTGATAGAATTCACCTGTGAAGCCATCTGGTCCTGGGTATGTGTTGGTTCGAAAAATTTTAATCACAGCTTCAATTTCAGTGTTGTGATTGGTCTGTTTATATTTTCTTTTTCTTCCTGGTTCAGTCACGGAAGGTTGTGCATTTCTAAGAATTTGTCCATTCTTCCAGGTGTCCATTTTACTGGCATATAGCTGCTTGTAGTAATCTCTCATGATCCTTTGTATTTCTGCAGTGTCAGTTGTTACTTCTCCTTTTTCATTTCTAATTCTATTGATTTGACTCTTCTCCCTTTTTTTTCTTGATGACTCTGGCTAATGGTTGATCAATTTTGTTTGTCTTCTCAAAGAACCAGCTTTTAGTTTTATTGATCTTTGCTATTGTTTCCTTCATTTCATTTTCATTTATTTCTGATCTGATCTTTATGATTTCTTTCCTTCTTCTAACTTTGGGTTATTTTGTGCTTCTTTCTCTAATTGCTTTAGGTGTACGGTTAGGTTGTTTATTCGAGATGTGTTGTTTCTTGAGGTAGGATTGTATTACTATAAACTTGCCTCTTAAACTGCTTTTGCTGCATCCCATAGGTTTTGGATCATTGTGTTTTCATTGTCATTTTGTTTGTAGGTATTTTTTTATTTCCTCTTTGATTTCTTCAGTGATCTCTTGGTTATTAAGTAGTGTATTGTTTAGCCTCAATGTGTTTGTATTTTTTATAGATTTTTTTCCCTGTAATTGATATCTAGTCTCATAGCATTGTGGTCGGAAAAGATATATGATACAATTTCAATTTTTTTTTTTAAAGGAGAAAAGCTGTGGTTTTCTTTCTTTTTTTTTTTTTTTGAAGATGTTGGGGGCAGGAGTTTATTAATTAATTAATTTATTTTTACTGTGTTGGGTCTTCATTTCTGTGTGAATGTTTTCGCCGTTGTGGTAAGTGGGGGCCACTCTTCATCATGGTGCGCGGGCCTCTCACTATCGTGGCCTCTCTTGTTGTGGAGCACAGGCTCCAGATGTGCAGGCTCAGTAGTTGTGGCTCACGGGCCTAGTTGCTCCGCGGCATGTGGGATCTTCCCAGACCAGGACTCGAACAGGTGTCCGCTGCATTAGCAGGCAGATTCTCAACCACTGCACCCCCATGGAAACCCATAATTTCAATTTTTTTTAACAATTTACCAAGGCTTGATCTATCCTGAGGAATGTTCCATGAGCACTTGAGAAGAAAGTGTATTCTGTTGTTTTTGGATGAAATGTCCTATAAATATCAAATAAGTCCATCCTGTTTAATGTATCATTTAAAGCTTGTGTGTCCTTATTTATTTTCATTTTGTATGATCTGTCCATTGGTGAAAGTGTGGTGTTAAAATCATGTACTGTGATTGTGTTACTGTCTATTTCCCCTTTTATGGCTGTTAGCATTTGCCTTATGTATTGAGGTGCTCCTATATTGAGTGCATAAATATTCACAATTGTTATATCTTCTTATATTTATCCTTTGATCACTATATAGTGCCCTTCTTTGTCTCTTGTAATAGTCTTTATTTTAAAGTCTATTTTGTTTGATATGAGAATTTCTACTCCAGCTTTCTTTTGATTTCCATTTGCATGGAATATCTTCTTCCATCCCCTCCCTTTCAGTCTGTATGTGTCCCTAGGTCTGCAGTGGGTCTCCTGTAGACAGCATATATATGGGTCTTGTTTTTGTATCCATTCAGCCAGTCTTTGTCTTTTGGTGGGAGCGTTTAATCCATTTACATTTAAGGTAATTATCGATATGTATATTTCTCTTACCATTTTCTTAATTGTTTTGGGTTTGTTATTGTAGGTCTTTTCCTTCTCTTGTGTTTCCTGCCTAGAGAAGTTCCTTTAGCATTTGTTGTAAAATTGGTTTGGTGGTGCTGAATTTTCTTAGCTTTTTCTTATCTGTAAAGGTTTTAATTTCTCTGTCGAATCTGAATGATATCCTTGCTGGGTAGGGTAATCTGGGTTGTAGGTTTTTCCCTTTCATCTCTTTAAATATGTCTTGCCACTCCCTTCTGGCTTACAGAGTTTCTGCTGAAAGATCAGCTGTTAACCTTATGGGGATTCCCTTGTATGTTATTTGTTGTTTTTCCCTTGCTGCTTTTAATATTTTTTCTTTGTATTTATTTTTGTTAGTTTGATTAATATGTGTCTTGGTGTTTTCTCCTTGGATTTATCCTGTATGGGACTCTCTGCGCTTTCTGGAGTTGATTGACTATTTCGTTTCCCATATTAGGGAAGTTTCAATTATAATCACTTCAAATATTTTCTCAGTCCCTTTCTTTTTCTCGTCTTCTTCTGGTACCCCTATAATTTGAATGTTGGTGCATTTAATGTTGTCCTGGAGTTCTCTATAACTGTCCTCAATTCTTTTCATTCTTTTTTTTTTTACTCTGCTCTGCAGTAGTTATTTCCAGTATTTTATCTTTCAGGTCTCTTATCCGTTCTTCTGCCTCAGTTATTCTGCTATTTATTCCTTGTAGAGAATTTTTAATTTCATGTATTGTGTTGTTCATCATTGTTTGTTTGCTGTTTAGTTCTTCTAGGTCCTTGTCAAAATGTTTCTTGTATTTTCTCCATTCTATTTCCAAGATTTTGGATCATCTTTACTATCATCACTCTGAATTGTTTTTCAGGCAGACTGCCTATTTCCTCTTCATTTGTTTGGTCTGGTGGGTGTTTACCTTGCTCCTTCATCTGCTGTGTGTTTCTCTGTCTTCTCATGTTTCTTACCTTCTTTTTTTGGTGTCTCCTTTTTGCAGGCTGCAAGTTTGTAGTTACTGTTGTTTTTGGTTTCCGCCCCCACTGGCTAGTGGGTTTTGTAGGCTTCTTGGTGGAAGGGACTAGTGCCTGTGTTCTGGTGGATGAGGCTGGATCTTGTCTTTCTGGTGGGCAGGACTGCATCTGGTGGTATGGTTTGTTGTGTCTGTGACCTTATTATGATTTTAGGCAGCCTCTCTACTAATGGGTGGGGTTGTGTCCCTGTCTTGTTAGTTGTTTGGCATGGGGTGTCCAGCACTGGAGCTTGCTGGTTGTTGAGGGGAGCTGGGTCTTAGCATTGGGAAGGACATCTCTGGGATAGCTTTAACCATTTGATATTACATGGAGCCAGGAGGTCGCTGGTGGACCAATGATCTGAACTCAGCTCTCCCACCTCAGAGGCATGGTCCTGACACCCAGCCGGAGCACGAAGACCCTGTCAGCCACATGGCTTAGAAGAAAAGGGAGAAAAAAATAAATTAATTAATTAAATAAAAAGAAATAAAGGTTTATTAAAATAATAAAAATTATTAAAAATAAATAAATTAAAAAGTAATTAAAAAAAGAAGAAAGAAAGAAAGAAGAGAGCAACCAAACAAAAAAACAAATCCACCAATGATAAGAAGTGCTAAAAACTATATTTAAAATAAAGGGAAAAAAGGACAGACAGAACCCTAGGATAAATGGTAAAAGCAAGCTATACACACAAAATCACACAAAGAAGCACACACATACATACTCACAAAAAGAGAAAAAGGAAAAAAAAATGTATATATATATTAAAAAACAAAGGAAGAGAGCAACGAAATCAATAAACAAATCTATCAATGATAATAAACTCTAAATACTAAACTAAGATAAATATAAAACCAGAAACCAGTCAGTCGCATACAGCAAACCCCAAGTCTACAGTTGCTCCCAAAATCTATTGCCTCAATTTTGGGATGATTCGTTGTGTATTCAGATATTCCACAGATGCAGGGTACATCAAGTTGATTGTGGAGATTTAATCCGTTGCTCCTGAGGCTGCTGGGAGAGATTTCCCTTTCTCTTCTTTGTTCGCACAGCTCCTGGGGTTCAGCTTTGGATTTGGCCCCGCCTCTGCATGTAGGTCACCTGAGGGCGTCTGTTTTTCACTCAGACAGGATGGGGTTAAAGAGCAGCTGATTAGGGGCCTCTGGCTCACTCAGGCCAGGGGGAGGGAGGGGTACGGAATGTGGGGTGAGCCTGCGTTGGCAGAGGCCGGTGTGACGTTGCACCAGCCGGAGGCGTGCCGTGCGGTCCCGGGGAAGTTGTCCCTGGGTCACGGGACCCTGGCAGTGGCGGGCTGCACAGGCTCCCGGGAGGGGAGGTGTGGATAGTGACCTGTGCTTGCACACAGGCTTCTTGGTGGCTGCAGCAGCAGCCTTAGCATCTCATGCCCGTCTCTGGTGCCCGTGCTGATAGCTGTGGCTCGCGCCCATCTCTGGAGCTCGTTTGTGCTGTGCTCTGAATCCCTTCTCCTCGCGCACCGCAAAACAATGGTCCCTTGCCTCTTAGGCAGGTCCAGACTTTCTCCTGGACTCCCTCCTGGCTAGCTCCTTCAGGCTGTGTTCACACAGCCAACCCCAGTCCTCTCCCTGGGATCTGACCTCCAAAGCCCAAGCCTCAGCTCCCAGCCCCCGCCCACCCACCCTGGTGGGCGAGCAGACAAGCCTCTCAGGCTGGTGAGTGCTGTTCAGCACCGATCCTCTCTGCGGGAGTCTCTCCACTTTGCCCTCTGCACCCCTGTTGCTGCGCTCTCCTCCGTCGCTCAGAAGCTTCCCCCCTGCCATCCCCCGTCTGCACCAGTGAAGGGGCTTCCTAGTGTGTGGAAACCTTTCCTCCTTCACAGCTTCCTCCCAGAGGTGCAGGTTCCATCCCTATTCTTTTGTCTCTGTTTTTTCTTTTTTCTTTTGCCCTACCTGGGTATGTGGGGAGTTTCTTGCCTTTTCAGAGCTCTGAGGTCTTTTGCCAGCGTTCAATAGGTGTTCTGTAGGAGTTGCTCCACATGTAGATGTGTTTCTGATGTATTTGTGGGGAGGAAGGTGATCTCCACGTCTTACTCCTCCGCCATCTTGAAGGTCTCCCAGTATGACACATTTTTGAATCAACTGTATTGAGTGATAATTTGCATTAAATTGCACTTATTTTTGTTGTACAGTTTGTAAGTTGTGACAAATATATTCTCCTTGTAACCTACACCAAATATAGATCTATGGTCCTTGACTTTGACCCTTACTTCATGCCTTATATAAAAATGAGCTCAAAATGAACAAAAAGTCAACAGCTAAAAGTAGAAAACATCCAGAAAAAAAAAATAGAAGAAAATCATTGTGATCTTGTGTTACATAAAGATTTCCTAGGGAGAAACAAGCAATACTGTTAAGGAAAACATTAAAAATTGGACTTAATCAAATTAAAACTCTTGCTCTTCAGAAGTTACCACTGAGAAAATGAAAAGTTAGAGAAAATATTTGCACTATGTATATCTGACAAAAGACTGGTATCCAGAATATACAAAGAGCTTTTATAACTCAATAATAGAACAAATAACCTAACTAAAAATGAGCGAAAGCTTGAAAAAGACACTTTATAAATGAAGACACATAATCTGAAGAGATGCTTAACATCATCAGAAATCAGAGAAATGCAAATTAAATCCATAATGGGATACTATTGCACATCCACTAGAGTGGATAAAGTTAAAAAAACTAACCACGGTAAGTGTGGGAGAGGATGTAGAACAATGAAAACTCTCATAGGTGGCTGGTGGAAGTGTAAGATTGTACAGCAACTTTCGAAAAGTTTTGGCGTTTCTTAGAAATTTAGATATACTCTTACTATGTGACCCTATGATTTTTCTCCTAGGTGTTAGAAAAGAAAAAGTATATCCACACAAAGACTTGTACACAAATATTCACAGTAACTTTATTGACAATAACCAAAAAGTAGAAATGATCCCGAAGTTCAATAGAACAGCTTCTGAGTGTAAAGTAATCAATAAATAGTATGATTTCCCCTTCTTCATTTCTAATTATTCTGTGGTCATAAAATCAGACAAAATCATGAATTATTCAACTGGATGTTATTTTATTGTCTTTAGGAATTGTATTATTTGATCAGACAGGAAGGGAGAAAAAAACACAATATTCCATCAAATTCAATAGTCTTTAGATTTAGAGTGGGAGATATTTAAATATCAGATAAGTGAAATAATGTGATATAAAATCAATTGATGTAGCAACCCGGGCAGGTTTCATAGACCTCTGTTATAGATGAGCTACAACATTCAGTGACAGTAAGGGATATGAGCTAAAAAACTTCTTCTTTTTGTTTTTTTAAAAAGTAACTTAGCTCCTTTTATGGACTATAACTAGGACTCAGTATGTTTCATCATTTTCAGCAAAAGGAAGGAAATCAGCATACTAGACCAACTCTCTGGGTATGATGCAACCTCAACAGCTAAGAAGGTAAGCCTTCAGTTTCTTTGAAATAGTGTAATTGTTTCCTTGGTGGGTAAGCATCTGTATCAGTGTACTATTGGCGCTGTGACAAGTTTCTACAGAGTCAGTTGCTGAAAACAACACGAATTTATTATCTTATAGTTTTAGAAGTCAGAAGTTCAAGGTAAGTTTCATTGGGCTAAAAGCAAAGTGTTGATAGGATTAAATTCCTCTTGGAAGTTCCAGGGGAGAATCCCTTTCCTTACCTTTTCCAGCCTCTAGAGGCTGCCAGCATTTCTTCACTTGTGGTCCCCTTCCACCTTCAAAGCCAGTCATCTCATCACTGTAACCTCTGCTTCAGTAATCACGTCTCCTTCTCTGATTCTCCCACTTTTATCTATCCCTTCTAAGGACGCTTGTGATAAAATTGGGTCCACCTGGTTAATCCAGAATAATCTTCTAGCTCAAAGCCTTAATTTAATCATACCTGCAAAGTTTCTTTGCCATGTAGGGTAATATATTCATAGGGTCCAGAGATTAGGATGTGGCCATCTTTGGAGACCATTATGTAACTTATTACAACATCTTTTTTTTTTTATTAATTAATTTATTTTTGGCTGTGTTGGGTCTTCGTTTTCTGTGCGAGGGCTTTCTCTAGTTGCAGCAAGTGGGGGCCACTCTTCATCACGGTGCGTGGACCTCTTACTATCGCGTCCTCTCTTGTTGTGGAGCACAAGCTCCAGACACACAGGCTCAGTAGTTGTGGCTCATGGGCCCAGTTGCTCCGTGGCATGTGGGATCTTCCCAGACCGGAGCACGAACCCGTGTCCCCTGCATTGGCAGGCAGATTCTCAACCAATGCGCCACCAGGGGAGCCCTACAGCATCTTTTAACCATGGCAAAATTTATATGTAGTTAAGGAGAAAAATGTTCAAGAAAATCGTATATTATTTATGTTTTTTTTTTTTGTGTTGAGAAATCTAAGCATATTTGGTACTTCAGTTACTTGAAATATTTAACAGATTTTCACCTTTTAGAGTAGTAAGTCAGTCTTACACATCCAACTTAAAATGTGCTATTGAGTAATTGATTTAAATTTGTGACTTTAAATT
Source organism: Delphinus delphis (assembly GCF_949987515.2). Classification (NCBI taxonomy): domain Eukaryota; kingdom Metazoa; phylum Chordata; class Mammalia; order Artiodactyla; family Delphinidae; genus Delphinus; species Delphinus delphis. Next base: position 99,940,561 of record NC_082685.1, on the reverse strand, counting down.
GAAATCTCACCAATTTATAAATAGTATCAGAACATTTAGTAGAATATTACATAAGCCCTACTGGATTTTAAAGAATTACTTATATACCTGGGAAAATTTATTCAGCCAGAGAATTAAAAAGTATTTAAAGGGTAATAAGATATATTTATGAATTCAGTTTAAGTGACTAATGAAGTTAAATTAACAAAATTTATAAATGGGAACACATATTAATTAAAGCCTTCCTTAAAATGGATCACTAAAATTTGCTACACTTAAATACAATCATGATATTTGTAAGTTAGGCTTATAAGTTTAAGGAAAATTTTGGTTTTAAAATATGTAACTTTAGTAATTAAAGTGTATTTTTAAAAGGGAAGATTCTTAATAATCCTTGTGTGGTATGTGCATGTGTATGTATAAATAAAAGCCATCTGAACATCAAAATGATGTTTTCTCTACCTATAGGCTGACATTTCTCATAATGTTTTGCACTCTCTTGCTAAGGATTATTTCCAGAATAATTTTGAGGGTCTTATAGCAAAGTGAGATCCGTATTGTATAGTTGGGTAATTAGAACCATTAGGTTTCCAAGAAAAGAGACAGGGAAATTAGTTAATCAGGGGTACTCTATTCTTGGTAAAAAATATGTAAACTATTAATTCTTTGAATAAGAAATGAAATCTATGTTCATTATCATTACAATTGGGGATAAGGTAGAGGATCATATCAATGGCACTGTGTAAATTTGCTGGTTTTCATAATACATACTGAAAAACAAAAGAAAATTTCTTAAGACTAACTTCTTCATCTGAAACATTAGGTCAGTGAAGATTTTTTAAAAAGTGGGAATAAAATAATAAAAGTATTTGTTGGAAAAAATGCGATCCTTTGCAGTTTGTTTAAATAAAATATAATTATTCAGTATGACTTAATTTCCCAAGGTAATTTCATCTGAATTTATGCCACTACAATTAAATATTTCCTAGTGCCTGAGTACTAATATATAGTCTATAATGATCCCATAGTAGTTGCTCAAGACATAATTTCCTTTGGGGGTCAAATGCTCCTTTGACTTTTTATTCATTCATTCCTTTATTCATTCATTCATTCAATTATTTGTTCACTATTGACCTATTCATTCATTCAATTATTTGTTCACTATTGACCTATTGTGAATTAAATATTTTGATGAATGCTAATGAAACAAAGATAAAAAAGACATGGTCTCTGGTCTCTATGTCCCTGTGTTTTCCTCTAAGCACCAGGAAGTAGGAAAAGGAACCAAATGATACTTGGAAAATACAGGTGGATAGGATTACTAAAAAAATATAAAAATACGAAGATGACACCAAGTAATAACAACATCTGCATTTATATACATCAATAAGGTCAACAGAGATAGCAATAGATAGCTTGTTTAGTTTTTGGTGGATAAAAACAAAATGATTTTCTTGAACATTGTTTTGGCTAACAATTATTTTTTGTTCTCATGCTTTAAAGCCATATTTGGTTTTTCAAAAGCTCCTTTAAAATTTATTTATGCTGGGCTTCCCTGGTGGCGTAGTGGTTGAGGGTCCGCCTGCCGATGCAGGGGACACGGGTTCGTGCCCCTGTCCGGGAAAATCCCACATGCCGTGGAGCGGCTAGGCCCGTGAGCCACGGCCGCTGAGCTTGCGCGTCCGGAGCCTGTGCTCCGCAACGGGAGAGGCCACAACAGTGAGAGGCCCGCGTACCGCAAAAAAAAAAAAATTTGTGCTGAATGCTTATATTATTGTACCTTCGTCTATTTGACCTCTAACCTCCCATGTCTCCAGAAGAGCATCAACAAAATAAACCTAGAAAAAGAGCATGTAGGCAGTATCCCTTATCTGGACTTTCATTTAGGAAATTGTAGCCAGGTCATTACATTCTGTTTCAGAATTTCTTACAAAGATACATTCATTGTGTAAAATTGTTGCTTCATGATTTTGAACCTAAGACAAAAAGCAGCTTTCAATTCTTGATTATAGCTTCTCAAAAGGTACAGTATAATTAATGTTGAAGGAACAATTATATTCCAAGTCCTTGTTTCACATCCATTCAAACTTTCTCTTGGTTTAAACTTTGGGAATTTTGGTCACATCACATTTTTAGAACAAAGGTGAATTTTGTGGGAGATAGTGAGAAATAAAGGGCAGGGATATTATAATTGCTGTTAATGCACATGAGAATATTTTACACACATTATATTATGTTTGCATTTTGAATGGCTGAAGAGTCTCACTCCTTGATGTTCAACTATTCAGGGAGACATTCTCTGTTTATGTGAATAATTGTTCTCCACCCCAACCCGTCTTTCTGTGTCAGTGCACACAGGTTATTTCCTATCACACATTATTTGTTCACTTACTTAGTCTGGGTCCTTCTACTTGGAAAATTAGCTCCATGAAGCAGTGGCCTCTTCTGTTCTGATACATAACAAACATTCAAAATATATACGTTGAATGAGTAAATGGATGAACAAATAAGCAAATCACTCCATTTCCAAACTAAAAAAAATTAAGGTGGTACAATTTGAGGTATTTGATAATGGTTTTAAAAAATTATCAACCACAGGCAGGCCAAATATTTTTCTCATTTTTTTGTTTGTTTCTCAAAGATTTTTGGCAGAGGTTATTTTGGAATAATCTGAAAATTAATGACTATTTTCCATACTTTATCCAGAAGGCTTGCATTTCAAGTCTTGCAAATTGTTTTTTAGTTGCTTTCTCCAGTGTTAAATGGTATATACATGTTTAAACAGGGCATTTGACCTGACCAGCCATCCCACGATAATTTAAGTTCTTTGAGAGCTAGAAGTTGATCTGTTATTCATTGCCATGTTTCAGCTCCACAACAATGTATGGCACATAGTAGGTACTCAGTAAACACTTGTTTGAATTACTAAGCAATAGTTATATGGGTGCAATGAGGCAGTCATCATGACATGGAAGCCAGGACTAGATGGTATACTGGAATACTTTTAGGAGAACAGATCCTAGACAGGGAAAATAAGTCTTGAGGATTATTTAATTACCAAGTTCAGGAAGAATTGGGATGGCAAAAATCCAGGTAGATAAGTAAAGAGGTGAAAGTTAGACTGACAGTTGTGATCAAGATAGTAAAATTTGAATTCCAAGAGATAGAGAAGTCTGATCTAGGAACCTGCAACTAGAGGACAGTAATATGAACTTGACTCTAAAATATCATCTGTTTTAGTGAGCAACCCTTACATCTTTACCTGCTGAGGTCATGGGTATTTAAGTTGACATGTCTGTAGATAAAATGAGGGATCTGGTCAAGAGCAGGTGAAAGAGTTATTCTTGAAGCTGGATTTTAACACAGCAACTCTGTGTAAAGATGACCAAAGATTGGCTGGGGCAGATTAGGTTAAAAAAAAATACTGAGTTGTTTCTGACTTTTACATACTTATATTAATACCACTTATGATTTTTTGTATGTTATATTTCCTGGTAGTGAATAATTGTTAAACATGATCATTAAACCACTTAGAATTAACAAAATAATCTCAGGGCAATAAAAATGCATGTTGTAATGCCTGAGTAATTTTCTTGTCCCGCTGAGTTCATGAGAAAAGGGAGAGAGATGGAAAAGATGGATTGCAGCATGAGGGAAGTGGAGACCACAGACAAGAAGAATGACTGGTTGCCCAGCTGAGGTGGACATAGTATCAAGAGAATGGTGACTGAGGCTGTCACTGTTGTTTCCTGCTCATACTTCCTCTGTCTACCCAAGAAGTCACCTGCAGACAGTTTCTATACATCTTTAAGGCTTCTGGAATCTTTCTACCTAAAGGCATTTTCTCAGCTAAGGAGCATGCTCAGCCTGGGCATTGGGCAGGAGGGAAGTGCCAGGGACTTAAGAATGAAGAATAGAAGTTCACAGACAAATATCTCATGTTCTTCTCTCTTCAGTGGGACAGTTCTGTGGCATGTTCTACGTTGTTTGTGATGATACGCTGCAGGATTGAGCCTCAGTGTCCCATGGTAACTATTTATCAACACACCCTTTATTGGCCTTCTTCCTTTCCCTGTCTCATTCCCTCACTCTCTAACTGTGCTTCCTGAGATTATATGCCAGATAAACTACTTGCATCCCAACCCTCATCCTAAAGTCTGCCTTGGGAGAACTAAAACTAAATATCAATAGTAATCACTTAATGGAAAAAGCATAACTATGTTGAACTGTCTTCTAGACACCAGCATATTCTCAATCTTCTAATAACTCAGGCTTATTTCTTATTGATTATGAACTATATCTGAGCATCCTTCCAAATGCTGATGCTATGCCTAATAGATTACCCATTATAATTATGATCACTGAAGGCTTATCAATCTATCAAGACGTATGTGCCGAATTAGAATGTTCAGTATTAAGGAATACAATTCATTTTAAAAGAGCTAACATTATGCTTTGTGATTTAAATTAGATGAAATTTAGGCATGCAGAATTTAATCAATCTTTTTTTTTTTTAAACGAGATTACCAGTTTATTATAAAAGGAAACACCTCAGGAACAGCCAGATGGAAGATGCACAGGGCAGGTATGTGGGAAGGGGCACAGAGCTTCCATGCCTTCTAATCAATCTTTATCTACATTTCTAGATAATAAATTGCTTGTAAGAGATTAAAATTTGCTTAGATTTTATACAGCCTTGACTTAGTTATAAATATGTAACAACTTGTAACCACACAAAATTTAACTTTAGTGTAGTCTTTCTTTACAAATTGGTTCTGAAATAAACATTCAGTTAATTAGATTTTGAAGCTAGATTAGGTAAATTTTTTAAAAAAAACAAAATATTTAAAAAATTTCAAAACATGACTAATGGATTTTCATTTTTCAGTGTGTTTTCCATGATTTTCTTGTAATTTCCCTCAAAAGTAATAATACATAAATTTCTTACTTTGTTTCTCTTTTAAAATATAACTGTTTTGCAATAATGGGGACAAAAGTTCCTATCTGTGAAATGGACAAATCGGAAATTATAACAAATGTGAACAGATTTCCAAAATATTTGAAATCAAGTGTTGTAGATAGTAATTTCTAAAATTTTCAAGTTCAAGGGCTCCTTCCAATTTAAAAGAAAAAAAGCAGTTTTAGTCTAGTTTTTTTTTGTTTTTTTTTTTTTTGCGGTACGCGGGCCTCTCACTGTTGTGGCCTCTCCCGTTGCGGAGCACAGGCTCCGGACGCGCAGGCTCAGCGGCCATGGCTCAAGGGCCCAGCCGCTACGCGGCATGTGGGATCTTCCTGGACCGGGTCATGAACCCGTGCCCCCTGCATGGGCAGGCGGACTCTCAACCACTGCGCCACCAGGGAAGCCCAGTTTTAGTTTTTGATTGGTAGGGCAGGTGGTAAAATCTACTATAAATTTAGTAACTTATTTAAAAATATTAAAAATTTTTTGCAAGACATTCATTATTTTAGCCCCTAGAGAATACTTTAAAAAAATTGTACTTGGTAATAACTTCCAGTGGTGTATGGGCCACAGATTGGAAAATGCTACTCTAATCTGCTGGTTCTAAAACATACAACATATCAGAATTGCTTGGGGAGATTATAAAATGTATAGAGTTTTTCTTCTACCCTAGACACATTGAAATTATAGTCTCTGCTTGCGGAGCCCTAATACATATATATTAACCATTTTAGGTTAACCAGGAGATCTAGCACTGGTATTCAGACTAGCAATTTGTTAGAGAACTTTTTGGCTTTTGCTAGTATATAAATACCCTTTCTCTCCATCCTGTTTTTCCCACACGCCAACTTCCTGGTCCTAAACCATTTGCAAATTCCCTTGGGATATTATTCCACAATTAAATGGAAAATATCATCCATCACAATTTCCTTTAACCAGTTTCACATCACAGTCATGCCCAAGTTATAATAGTCAGTGGATTCTAGAGCTCCAAGTTTCTGGTTTCGAGTACTGTGATCATACCATTTCACCAGAGCTTAAGGCAGCTAAAGATGTATAGGAGATGTGTTTTAGCCTATTCCTTTGAGGTTTTCTCTGAGAAGAAAGAATTTTGGTTTCTTTGAGAGGTAGCCTGGAGCTCAGGAAAGAAGTCTGGCTACAACTACAGATGGGGGGAATCATCAATATCCGGCTCAAACTGTGGATAGGTAAAGCTCATGAAGGATTAAAAGAATAGTGAATCAAGAGCAAAGTAATGAGAAATCGTGGGGGAATTTCAACATTTAAGCAGTGAGCAGAAGTAGAGGATACAGAAAAGTAATTTCTTTATTTCTGAATATTTGTATATTTACTAGTTTTTATTTTTAATTAAATTTTTTTTATTTTTAAAAATTGTATACAATATTTAAAGGTTACTTTCCATTTACAGGTATTACAAACTAGTAGCTCTATTCCCTGTGTTGTGCAATACATCCTTGAGCCTATCTTTGAGCACATCTGGTAGTTTGTACCTCCCACTCCCCCACCTCTATGTTGCCCCCCCACTGATAACTACTAGTTTGTTCTCTATATCTGTGAGTCTGCTTCTTTTTTGTTATATTCCGTAGTTTGTTGTATTTTTTTGATTCTACATATAAGTGATTACATACAGTATTTGTCTTTCTCTGTCTGGCTTATTTCACTTAGCATAATGGCCTCCAAGCCCATTTGTGTTGTTACAAATGGCAAAATTTCATTCTTTTTTATGGCTCAATAGTATTCCATTGTATGTATGTATACCATATCTTCTTTATCCATTCATCTGTTGATGGACAGGTTGCTTCCATATTTTGGCAAGTATAAATAATGCTTCTGTGAGCACTGGGGTGCATGTATCTTTTCAAATTCGTTTTAAAATTAAAAACATCTTCTCAGTGATTTTAATACTTTAAAATGAGTCATGTTTTTTGTGCAGCACACAGTCAATTTTGGTAAATGCTCCATATGATTTGGAAAGAATGTATATTCAGTTGTTTTCTACTGCATGCCAATTAGGTCAAGTTATTAATCTTTTTGTGTTTGCTGATGAAAAAATTCTCTATTTTGGTCTGAAAATATTTTAATTTTAACTTCTCTGTTGCTGGATATTTTTGTAGTGTATAAAATTTTGGTTAACAGTTATCTTCTGTCAGCATGTTAGAGCCTTTTATTGTTTTCTGGCTTCCATAGTGTCTGTTGGAAAATCAACAGAGCATGTCTCAGATACTCAAATTCTGCCTGCCTTGGTTGATGTCCTGTACCTTTAATCAGCTATGATTTCAATATTTCTCTACAGTTGGGTGGGGGTATTGGCAGGAGATTGGTTGGCTAACTCTAAGCTGCTCTATCATAACTGGAAGTGGGACTATATTTTTGTTATCACCATAGTCAGCAAATTTATAGTATTTCATTCATGTGTAGGAATTGAAAAGGGAGCTCAGTGTAAGTGGTTTGGGAAGAGAAACATGATGGAGTTGACTGATTTGAAGTCAGTTCTATGCTGTAATTTCCCGAGGCTTTGTTGGCAACTGTGTACATGCTGGGGAGGGTAGTCTTCAGGAAAATATGGGTTCCCATGTGAGAAATGATATATTGAGAGTCTGAATAATCTTGAGGATGTGCTAAAGACACATCAATTTTTGTATGAGAAAAGTAATATATCACAATGAAGTATTCTACCTCTGAAATAAAGTTATGGTTCAAAATAGACTAAAATATGGAATGATTTTAATCACTTGGAGGAATGCAAGAACAGGACATTTATTTGTCATTGATGCTAGGAATATTCTTCAAGGTGTCGAGAAACCTGATATTTCACACATAGAGAAGAATTATAATGTTCACATACCATGTGGCCTTACAGTGAAGAAAGCTAACGTTAAGTACATACAGTTCATTGGTTTTGAATTTTTATAATCAGCCTATAACGAAAGCATGATGAAAGCCCATCATGGTTTAAAAATTTGTTTAAATACAAACAACATGGACAGTGTAAAAGTCAAAAGTGAAAGTATAACTTGCAGAAGGAGGAAAATAGAGAGGGAATGTGGGGAAGGAAGGATTTATGTACTACATCATCATTTTACATAGAAAAGACTCAAATGATACTGGAATTTAAAAAAAGTCTGAATGCATTATTAAATTTACCAAGTTACCTAACCAAAAGTTTTAAAATAATAATTTGTCTATCAGATATTGCAGGATAAGAGGAGGAGGAATGGAGACATTGCAAGTGCATTTGATCCTTCTATTTTATAACAGGAATTCATTAGATATTACTTGAAGTTATAAAATACGAATGGCATAAGCATATTATCTAAAGTCACGCAGTAGCTGTATGAGGAATTCAAACCAAAAATAATTGAGAGAGGTTTACTCTGCAGGGTGAGGTGGGATGGATAAGGAATAAGGAAGGAGAAATTTGGGTCTCTATGTAAATTCTGATTATTTTATCACCTTGTGCTTATGTCACTTTAATAACAATTTAAAAGTATCCATAAAAATACCATAGCTTTCTCATGTGATAACTTCAATAAAGCAAGCTAAAACTTTTCTGTTTTAAGATCAAGCTTGAGCCAAAAGGATTCTGGGATTGGAGTGAAGAGGAGACTTAAGGAGGGACAAGATTCTTTATGTCTCTGACAGAGGGAACATGTGAAATGAGAGTGAGAATGCAATATAGAGGGTAAGAGACTGCTAGCGAGAGAAGGTGATAAACTAACTTGATGAATAAATACATGAAGTAAAGATTTAATTCCTTTTAACATCTTTGGGTTGTTAAGACTCTTTCTTTGAATGAGATTCAGCAGAGTCAAGATTACAAAGAACCACTGGTTATATTTTGAATACACATATTTTGTTATGAATTTATTTTTTCTCAATTTATTTTCTCTCAATTTATTTTCTTAACATTTCTCCTTACATTCACATTATCATTACTTTTATCAAATGATTCTTCTTCTCTCTAAACTATTATTTTCTGAAATTCCCATTCTATCTGAGTTCATATTGCATTCCAATGCCAAGTGTATTTTAGTAAAATACCTCTTTTATTATAGTAATTCCTTGTTCAGGAATTCAAAATGACTTTGTACTGTGTAATGCATTCAGAAAAGCATTGCCATATAATTTATTACTAATAATGAATTACACTGAGACAATAGGCATGAAGTGGCGGATGTCTTGGACAACGTGAGATATATATGGTCACCCTTGCTTTTAATCTATGATTATCTGCAGGATTTTCTTTATCAACGACTTTTCTCCTCGCTTGGAATTCATCCCTGCCATCTTCTCTCTCTCTCTCTCTCTCTCTCTCAGTCCATCCTAATTTTCTGGAATAAGAAATCCTCCCTAATGCTTTCCTAACTGTTTGGTTCACACCTCCTCTCTTAAAAACTTAGTCCCTGTTGCATCACATAGTACTTCATTAAAGAAGTCTTATATTGCTTTCCCACTGTTCTGCAGAAACGATTCCTGTTTTCTCAGAATCATAAACTCCTTGACAACAGAGGTTGTTAAATCTTGTGTCAGTCAAGGGCCCAGAAAGAAATAGTCAGTCATTCATACTGGGAAAATGTAATATTTTCATGAAGGGAATCTTTGCAAAGGTGTGGGTAACAAACTCAAAGGGATGGCACTGCATCCTGGGGCTATAACAAAAGGGGAATGTATTGCAAGTACCCTGGCTTGAGGGGACAAGTAGAGGGAGCTGTTCTCAGAGCCCAGACAGTAGCTGTGACTGGCAGAGGGACACAGCTACTTGGAGAGAGGCCAGAGTAATAAGTACCCGGATCTTATTCTTCTACCTCTGTGATGCTATTCTCTCCCATTCCCCCAAATATTAGTTCCTACATGGATTGATCAACTGGCCAATCCTATCATCCTGGTATCACAGTGAGGGTTACTGCTCTCCCCACAGCCCTCAAATGAAGCATCAGGAATTGTTCTCAGCCATCCATATCCTTTCATCTGTCAGTTCTTTTCCATTTTGGGAGGGGTTTTTATAACATTTTTCACATCACAAAGCAGAATATAGGACTCAGAACAGATAATCCATAAATAGGTGTTGACAGATTGTTGATCTGATATCAAGTTTTGACATTTAATTTAATGATTTTTAAATGTTAATTGGTATTTTTCTTTTTCTTGTTTTCTGCAAAAACAAACAAAAATACTACATAATTTCCCAGCTCTCACAATTAATATTTTATTACTAAAGGTAAAAGAATGAATCCACTTTTAGAGTTATTTATTTCTTGTTTCCTCTCACTGTTGATTGGTCTATTTGAAAAAAACAAAAGCTCAGTGTTAGCATACACTATAGAGTTTACAAATCACTTTAATATATATATCATCTTTTTGCATCTTTAGCTCTTATTTATTTATTTTTTTTTTTGTGGTACGCGGGCCTCTCACTGTCGTGGCCTCTCCCGTTGCGGAGCACAGGCTCCGGACGCGCAGGCTCGGCGGCCATGGCTCACGGGCCCAGCCGCTCCGCGGCATGCGGGATCTTCCCAGAGCGGGGCACGAACCCGTGTCCCTCGCAGCGGCAAGCGGACGCTCAACCACAGCGCCACCAGAAAAGCCCTCAGCTCTTATTTTTGAGTTCACTATAAATAATTTTCTTAAGCCATGTTTCATATCATTTTTAAATTCTTATTTTTTCTACCCTGGTTTAATTTCTGTTGATGATAAATACTAGACTAATGTCTTACAGATTTCATTCCCTTCTTCATTAGCTCCACAGATTTTTCTTGGCCTCAGGAAAGGTGTGGAAGCTTTTTGAAAGATGCATTTTTAAAGATGCAGATTTCTACTCTTATACATTGGAAATAGTGTATTTCATATCCATTTACATTTGCCCTGTAACTACAATATTGAATTTCTTTAATGTTTTAGCGATGAATTTGTCTATAAGCAAACTCTTTGCTATACTGAATTTCAGTAGAGCAGTTTCTACTAACTATATATATTTTTTCTTTTTGCAAGAATATTTGTCTCCTTTTTGTTTTCTCAAGTATGGATTGATCTTGCCTTTATTGCAACCTGAGAAACATTTGTATTTTCAGTATCCCCTGGTGCTATTAGAAGACCAACTCCAGTGCAGTATCTACTGTGATTTAATCCTTGTCATTACCATTTCCACAGACTTCCCTATTTCACCATAATTCTTTCCTGCCTCCAAATTTGCTCACTTGTATGGTTTGGTCCCATTCTTTGAGTTTTAATCAAATGGTTTCCCACTAATTCTTGGTGTATCACATCTGAATGGCATTGAGTGCTAAATTTCCACCCACCTCCAGTTTTCTCCTTCCATTTCTTTCCTTCTTTTACAGATTATGAGAAAATGCTCACTTCTGGCTTCAGTTTCCCCACTTAACCAATAATCTCTTCATTAGATCCACAGATTTTTCTTGGCCTCTAGGAAGGTGTGGAAGCTTTTTGAAAGATGCATTTTTAAATTCATTCTATATTCTTTTTTTTTTTTAGATGTTGGGGGTAGGAGTTTATTATTTTTTTTTTTTTTTTTTTTTTTTTGCTGTGTTGGGTCTTCGTTTCTGTGTGAGGGCTTTCTCTAGTTGTGGCAAGCGGGGGCCACTCTTCATCGCGGTGGGCGGGCCTCTCACTATCGCGGCCTCTCCCGTTGCGGAGCACAGCCTCCAGACGTGCAGGCTCCGTAGTTGTGGCCCACGGGCCCAGCTGCTCCGTGGCATGTGGGATCCTCCCAGACCAGGGCTCGAACCCATGTCCCCTGCATTAGCAGGCAGATTCTCAACCACTGTGCCACCAGGGAAGCCCCCATTCTATATACTTTTAATTCATTTTGCTTTTTCTTGTGTCACTTTTTATTTAGTCATTTTATAGTTACTACCTGTGAAAGTCAATGCTGGCTACATCTGATGAAAAATTTTTGCTCACAAAGAAGGCCATGACGATTTGTTCTCTTCTGCTCTTGCATCACGTACATGAGGTTAGCATGCTGCTTTATCCCAGTCTGAAGTAAGAGACTTGATATAGCCTGATGCTTGGTTCATTTTAAACAGGTATTCTACTTAATAGCAAGGTTAAGAAACTCCTGCCAAGTCTAATAGGCATAGATGCTTTCAGGTAAATAGAGCTCAAAGCTTCACAGCCCAGAACAGCAGGAGTTGAGTGAACTAAATTTTTTATTATAGTCATTTAGAAATTCATTTAAATATTGCTCATCAGCATCCATTGATCTCAACATTTTTCATACAGGCTGAGAGGCTGGTATATATGCAGCCCTAATGTGTTAGACTCTATCAGATTGTTTATGCAAAATTTCTTGGTACAATGTGTTGATTTCATTTTATGGTTTGTTTTAGGCTGTAGCAGTACTGAAGTAAATTCCTTTTCAACTTAGACTGATGTGTCTTGTTTAGTTCTAGTTACTTGGAGTTCATTGGTGTAATGAATTTCTCCTTTAGTGATCCACAAATTAATCCTTTTGAAGTCAATAAGTTTATATGCATAATAATACAAGTACACATTTCTGTTGTTTCTGGCTCAGTACATTCTTGCAGAAAGAAATGGTTTTGCTGCTTAATGAATGAAAATCATTGCTTAGAACTAGGAATATGGCAAATGTTCCTCTGCATCGAGTGAATGAAGTTAAAAATATTAGGCTTCAGCTTAATCTGGCATATTTACATTTTATAATACAGATATGAATTTTGGGATGTATCATGTCTTTCATTGCTCAAAAATGTTATATTTTCTATGACTTATCCTATGAAAGGTTGTGAGAAATTTTACGAGGAGTCTGTGACTATTTGACATGTGTATAATTGATATAGTATTCTTGTCCACCCAGAAAGAATAGAAGATTCATCCTGTTAAACCCTCATGGCTTGGCATAAACTTCAGTGTTTCAAAGAAGCATCTATCAAAGAAAACATAGGAACACCTGTTAGAACTTTGACACTCTCTGCCCTTGTACTATGATGCAAGTTGAAGGTGGTAGGACAGATAATGAGAAAATGCTTCTTTCTGGTTTCAGTTTCCCCACTTAACCAATAACCTCTTCATTAGCTCATACCCATTCTAAAGCCCTCTGGCCCTCTTTATGGAGTTATGGAGACAAACCAGAAATACCTGCTTTAATGTTATCTGGTTTATCATATTGTATTACAAATGCCTATTTCCATATCTATACATCTCAAGAAACTATTCAATTTTCAGGGAGGTTCCTAGAGAGGATGTATGTGGGCTTTTTTTCCCCCACCAGTTTTTTTCTGAAGTTGGCATGGTGCCTGGTACCTTATAAGTACTAAGTAAATTTCCTGAATGAAGTATTATTATAAAGTGTTTACCATAAGTAAGGAAGAATGAGAAAAGTTTTAGTGAGGGATATAAAAATATACCACTGAACATAATCTAGTTGTTGAAATGGTAAATGTGCAAAAAAGGCACAAGGCCCTGAATGATTAGTGCCAAATACATATATCCCCTGAGGATTAGTTGGGGAAAGACTTCACTTTAGCCTGGAAAAGGATTTGCCATGGAGGAAGAATTTGAGCAGATTGTTCAAGAGTAGTTTTTATCCACCTTTAGTCCAATGTTGATTAAACACAGGGATTTTATGATCATTTGTTTTTGTATTCCTATTGCCTATCACACTGGTACAAAGTAGGTGTTTCAAGAAATCTGTTGAAAGCCTGTCAGATGAAAATGGCAGAAAGTATGCTAGAGATCAGAGCATGAGGTGTACAGAGCTATGAGATGGCATGGCCTATTTAAACAAGGAAGGATTACTAGACCTTCCTAGTGATAGCATGGAATTCTTGTGGCTTGAAGAATAGACCACAAACATGGAATGCAGATTCTATTCATGACAGCAAGCCATGGCTCTGTAAACTCAGAGGAGCCACTTTACCTCTCTGAGAGTCAGATGATATCCCATAAAATGAGAAATTTCATATCTATCACCAAGTTTGTTATGGAAATTAATTGAAGTAATGTATATGTTATGGACTGAATGTTTGGGTCCTCCCTGAAATTCATATGTTGAAATCATAACTCCCAGTATGATGGCTTTAGGAGGCAGGGCTTTCGGGAGCCAATTAGGTCATGAGGGTGCAGCCATTATGAATGGGATTAGTCTCCTTATAGGAAGAGATAGGAAAGAGCTCCTGCTTCTTCACAACACCCAATCTCTTTCTCTTTCTTTCTCTGTAAGGGGATGGTGAAGCCATCATGGTATTTGATCCTAGGATAGAGAGTTATATGGCATTTAAAAATTGTTCTAATGCTCTCTTCTGGGGAACACTCGAGTGATGTATCAACACCATCAGAAATTGTCCTTGTGTCTTATAAGAATTGAGCTCATAATGTTTGTCTAGACATTGCTATGATTGCAAATCCCTAGCCTTGATTTGTCACGAGAACGAGGATGTACATGTTTGAGAGAATGATGGTTTTCTCTTCAAATTCTGGTACATATAATAACTCTTGGTCTTAACTTGTGGAGTTTATGTGACTCTCATAGGAAGGGATTCAAGACATTCTCTAATTATCAGATCTTTACGGTTATCATTTGGTGATGGGGGAAAGCTGCACTACAGAGAATTAATGTTAATAAAATATTCCTTGAGCAGCATTGTTTTGTAAAGGCTAGTGCTCAGTCAGGCAAACCCATCTCAGATTTGAGAGTCAGGGTTTGTTACTCTAAAGTTTGTAACTCTGTTTGTATAGATGCAATAGTGAGTTTTGCATATTTGTACTTCTTACCTGATTTTTACATGTTAATAAAACCTAGAAAGTGCTAGCACTTAGGTCTTATTTACTTTGAGGAGCAGATTTGCAAATGTTGAAAAAGTAATTGGAAGAATGCTGGAAATCAAAATTATTTACACACTGAAATGAGCAGCTAGATGCCAGGTTTGGCATGAGCGAATGTTTGTTCCTGATAAAAAGTAGATCTTTGTAGAGGTGTTAAGAAGATGTTACTCTGTGATCAGCCAGTTTCAGTTGAAAGTTTTGCCTCAAGTTGTGGGCTTTTCATTAAACTTGGTTCAAATGAAAAGCTTTTTCCTTTCGGCTATTAGGTTTATGCTTGAAATATTACTATCTCTGTATTTATTTGCTTTGTGTTTGATCTAGAAACACAGAAAGAAATGCATCACTAGGATGTTAAAAGTACATATATTAGTGAGTAGAAGATGGAATGAGGATGCTTGTGGATATTCATATTCGTTGACAAAAGCCACATGATGTGAATTTATATTGTATTCAAGATAAAGCCATCATTAGGCATGATTAGAATTTATGTGAAAAAGAGAGATAGAAGAAATAAATTGTTGGTTTGAACAAAGCATTATCTTTTTCTTTGAGGGAACATATTCCAATGCTTCTTTTTTGTTGTTAGTCTCATTTCAATAGGATATATTCTTGAATGAAAGATGATTATTTGACAAAGAAATTAGTATCTTAAGCAGAATGATCTAGCACCACATTGTGAAGGTGATGGTATTTAATGTTTTATTTTTAAAGTATATATCATATTATTAACAACATAGTAGCTTCTCTATCCTGTGTTGTCTTGGTCCATGCTGGCAACAAAAAGATAAATACAGTGCATACCAGGGTTCCTCTGGTAATACCAAGAACATGACACATGTCATCCTATGATAAATTGGCTCTGTGTCTGTTCAATTTCAAATCTAAAGCTCTGGAGGCAGAAGTGTTAGGAAGCAGGCATAATTCTGGCATACAGAGGCCTCAGATGCACAAAATTAGTGTGCATGGAACAGATAACAGAGAAAGAGATCCACAGTGAGAGGAAGTTTGCACAGGTTTGTGGACTTCCTGGGGTTTAGGTAGTACTGGCAGATGTTAGGTGGGAAAAAAACATCTGTAAGCATGATAATGAGCATTCCCAGAATCTGAAGTGACAACTGTATCCAGCACAAATGCTGTCTTGTTGCCCTATTTGCATACCAATTAAATTTTAAAATAAAGAAACAAATATTGGGTTACTGAATTTGTTTGACAAATAATCTTCAGGGCTTACTCAGTACAACTGGGTCAGGCATGTTGGCTGTTTGACAGATGTTGTATCTATGAAAGATTTAAGCAAAAAGTGTATCCAGATTGTTACCACCCACAGTTTTATAACTAGGAATCTGAAATAGGTTAGAGATGGTTTGATACCCTGAGGCAGCCACAATAGAGTGCTTTTTCTCTGTGGTCTGCTAATGCATTCAATAGATAGTATTTAATATTTAGTATTCAAAGTAGGAAGTTTAAAAAAATCATTGTAAATCTAACATTGCATTTCTTGGTATCTAGTATTTTAGATTTGAATTGTACATTATACATTAAGAATTTGATTTTTTTAGAGATAATTCAAATCTTCACAGTCATTGGAACCTGAGGATATGATTATATGCAATGAGGTTGTCAAGACTCTTCTCTAGAAGCTTGAAAAGAAATACAAATATATATATACTCTCCAATTTTGGGTATTTCAGGTATATTTCACAATTTCTAGGTTATATGAATTGTGTTTAAAAACATGCCTTTTGAAGGGAGAAATTTATTGTCTACAGGATGTGACATATTAAATAGAAGAATAAAATTTCAATATAGAGTTCAATTCAATAAACATAGAATATTTGCTAGGTACCAGGTACTATGTTAAGTCCTAGTGATATAAACATGAATAAGACATGGGCTAGGGTCTTAAAAACTTTATAACTTTGCTTGGAAAATGGATACAAACATAGATTATTTCATTATAATCGATATGCACAAGAGGAAAAGTAACACACCATAAATCTTACTTCTAGGGGTTTATAAGTGAAGTTAGATACCAATTCATCTTTGTTTTATACAATGGACATTTTTCTGAAATGTGTGCTAATCAAACATGTAAAT
Organism: Delphinus delphis; assembly: GCF_949987515.2. NCBI lineage: Eukaryota > Metazoa > Chordata > Mammalia > Artiodactyla > Delphinidae > Delphinus > Delphinus delphis. Next base: position 99,923,703 of record NC_082685.1, on the reverse strand, counting down.
CGAATCATATTTCCCTGGTAAAACTTCAGAAGCACATTTTATTGCTATTTGCATGTTCTTTTTATTTGGTTTATTTTCAGTAGGTGTTGGATTTTCCTGTTAAAATTCTTTCTATCTCTATTCCTCCCCGTTTTCCTGTAATCATTTAAGCCCTTAAATGCACTAGAAGTACTTGCTATTTGAAGGACCCCTGAGGTGAATCATTATTTAAACTGAAAATTGCTTTGTTTGAACAAAAGTTACCTTTTCTTTTATCTATTTTGAAAAAATAACTATCCATAATATTTTCTTCAGGTAGGGTATTCAAATAACAAAAATTAATTTTGGTGAATATTTTCTTAATCACCGTACGTTCATTGATTCAACCAACATTTGTTGAGATGCTGTCAAGTACTATGATAACTCAGCTGTATGAGGCTTTTCCTTCTCTCAAATAATTCATACTCCTGTGGTAGATGTAAACCAATGGGCAAAACATTGGAGGACAGAGGGGTAAATGTCGTAATAGTGGTATATTTGAGGTACTTTGCCAGCTAAGAGAGCCTAAGAATAGGAGAGGGACAGAGGTGGGAAAAGAGCAAAGTGAGACAGGTGACCTAGAGAGGATGGCCCCTGACCTGCTTCTTGAGGGGCTGGTAGATGAAAGCGGGTAGAAGACATTACAGGTAGAGAATAACTTGTGCAACAGCTTGGCAAGTAGAGAGCATGGCATAACAAGGGGAACTTCCAGAGAGTCTTGTTGATCTACATTCTAGATTAAAGGGCACATATGAAGTTATAGCAGGAGAAGAGGCTGGAAAGATGAGACATTAAAGGGCCTTGGATGCTACATTAAGTAAGGAAGATTGCTTTATCCTAAAGGGATTAAGGGGGTCACTTCAGTATTTAAACAATGGAATGATACCGTCTCATTTACATTTTATTTTATTTTTTTTACAACCTGAATTTTTTATTAGACTAGGAAATATAATTTATTCCATAAAAATTAATTTTGTTACAGTAGGAATGCTAAGTGTTATTTACAGGCCGTAGTTTACAGAATAAACAGAGGTGGGATTGGGACCATCCCTGCATCCCTGCGGGGGGAAACCATGTCCATGGCTCAGGTGGGTGGTCCAGCCCTTTGCTCCCAGGAGAGCTGCTCCCTGCACCCAGGCTCCTGGTCACCTCTCCTCAGAGGGCCTGCTAAGGGACCTGGCTCAGCTGCCTGGTTGCCTGGGGAAGGGGACCAGAGGGCCCTGGATCGTCCGGTGGATGAGGAGGGTCCCTCTGGAGCCCGGGGCACTGCGAGAGAAGGCAGAGGGAGAGCCACGTAGAAGATGCATCGACTGACCCTGTGGACTCAGAGAGGGCAAAATTTTAGAAAGAGTACTATGACAACAGTTAGTGGGTCTAGAAGTGCTGGAACAAATGATACAGGAAATGAAAAAATGAAGGTTATTTGAAAAAAATCCTTAATGCTGCTGTGCTTTTCAAACCAAGCATTATCAAGTAGCCTAATTAGGTTTGGACCACATTATTTTTATCAGGTAAATGAGACTGGAACTTCACAGAAGCTTTTGTATTAGCAAGGTTTCTTGTTTCCAGCTGGCCTCCCTAATCCAACCATGCATCTCTAGTCACACGGGAAATTTCAGCTTAGGTTGGATGGAGGCTTCTGCTGGCTGACCCAGCCCCTGGCCGACCACCCTTCCTGCTGCCTGCTCTCTGTGGAAAGGCTCTCAGAGGGCAGACGCTTCCTTCTTCTTTTTGTAGCTGACATTGCTATTGCCAGAGCACCATGGACGGAGGCCCAAGTTCTTTCAACAAAGCAAAGACTTGCATGAGATGTGACAGATCTATAGAGCTGCTTATCAACAAGGAAGAGGCAAGGGGGTTAGCACTTCCAGGAATATGACAGAAAGAAAAGGAAGAGTAAAAAGCTGCTATCACACCTGCCACAGAGGGCAATAAAAGATATGTGAGATGGCAGGGCAGAAAGCTAGTGAGGGAGTGGAGTGCTTGGTGAACAAATGGCATATTTGGGTTACCGAAAGTATGTTAGAAACATTTTTTTTAGGTCATATCACTCCTGTGATGAAAGAGGAGGGTCATTCTGAGTCACATGATTATCACAGTGCGGTAGATCATCGCCAGCACTAAGGACCTGCAACACAGCTGCATATTTGCTTTCAATTCTCTGGTCTGGAAAAACAGAAGCCCTTATATATAGATTATCTAAAAAGGACCAAACAACTTTGGAATGCTGTGGATGAATATCCCATTTTAGATCTTGTCTGTAGAGGATTAGAATAACAATGGATTCTCATCTGGAAATCCACTGAATCATAGGTCATGGGCCAGAAACTTTGGTAAAAGTTCAGTCAGGCTCTTTAAACACAGTTTTATTAAGGGCTAAATCATGCCATAGGTGCTGGGGTCATTGAGATAGAAGTCACTCACTTCTCACCATTAATGAGTGTACAGAATCCTTGATAGATAGTTGAAATTCTATTTGATAAGAGCTGTTTTAGAGTAATTAGTGGGATCATGGGTTAGATTTGGGTTTGAGGAAGCTGGAATGACATTATCATAGCAAGAATGGTCAATGATATCTTTCTGAAGAAGGTAGAGCAGCAGTGGGTGTGGAGGTGAGCTGAGGGGCGTTCTAGAAGAGACAGGGGACATGAAACTGCAAAGTGGTGGGGGAGTGCTGCAAGGTGTTTTATTTGGCTGAAGCCTAAACTGGGAGGAACGGCATATCAGAATTCAAGCTGGAGGCATGGGCTGGACCTGGAGCTTGGGAAACTTATATGCCTGCTAAGGAGGCATGGACAGTTTGGGGGTGAGAATCACTGATGGATGGTAATCAGGGGAGTGAGTAATTTGACTAGTTGCACATTTTATAAAAGTCTCTCTGATGGCTTTATCAAAGATGGATCTGGGGAGAGGGTCTGGGGAGAGGAGATGCTTGGTCTGGAGCATTGGTAATTGTGATGTAAGATCTAGCTGAGAAACATTTCAGCATTTAAATGGACAGTAGGTAACTGACATGGACACAGTCAGGGTTATTGGAAGAAAGGGGAACCAATTTTAGTGAGAAGGTAATTAATTCCATTTGAGACATGTTGAGGCAGAGAAGAAGATACTTTTTCACCTTTGATTTTTGAGCAGAAGTATCAGTCTGTGAGGTACAGTAGGATCAAGAAAGGACACGGGTCTTATAAACAACATCCAAGTGTAGAGAGAGAAAGTAGCACAAAACTCAGGAAAGAGGTATATCAGCACATGTCAAAGGGCTGAGTTTCAGTTTTAGAGATTTCTGCCTTGTGAGTTTTTGTGTTTGTATGTGGATGTGATTTAGGGTGGCAGAATTTTTGAACTAAGGACAGGCCATGATGAGAAGGTCCTAAATGGCTTTCAGTAAATTTTGTGTGAATAGAAATAAACTAATTTCATATGAGCAATATTGATGATTCTTTTCCTTTTGTCAGAGGTTTAGTCAGTAATAACTAAAATGTCTAAGTTCCTTTTCACTGTAACTCACCATATGAGCAAATTGTTTAGAAAAACAAGATTACGGTTCTAGCTTCACTTCTTATTTCTTTTCATGGCACCTTTCTGATGGGTCTCTCTTCCATAGTTTTTTTCCCTCTATTTATGGATTTTGGCTAATTGAGATAATGTGCCTATTTATATTAGTCCCGTTCTATTTTTTGGAGAGGTTTTCTTCTCATCAACAAAGTAGGGAACATAAATTACTTGTCCTACTTCTTCTAGCTGGTATTGAGTTCTTATCTTTACCTTTGATCCTTCAGTCTAGTTTCCCTCTTGTAACCTATGCACTGAGCAGAGGAGAAATTGTCTTTTTGAACATCATGTGATGTTCAAATCTTTGAGGTGGCTATTTATTCATGCAAGCTTAGCAATAAAAATTCATTTTCATCGGGAACATATTTTGCTAAAAAGTGTTTTTAAAAAGGAAATGTATCCTTTGAAGCCATTATGTCAAAATCCTCAGCGTATTTGCCACCCATGTTTGGATACAAGATTTTCCAAAACAAAAAATATCACCAAAGTCCTCTGTTAACTAAGCAGACAGGAATCCCGGTAATGTCAGAAGTCTGTATGGCTCGGTGATGATCCAGGCTGGGTAAATGTAAAAGAAATTTGGGGCTCTGGAGAGCTTGTGGCCACTGAAAGACTGAGCTGTATCGGGCCCTTCTGAGCCTGTTCTCTCCCTAAGAGCTGGCATATCCTAATAAAACAAGTTACTTCAGATTTAATTTCTATTTCAATAAGTGTTTTAAAGTTTTTACAGATATACTTAAATTTTTACTATTGTCTACATCTACATTATAAAAGTAATTTATACTCATAATGATGACACCCAAACAGCATGAAGTGTTGAATCAAAGCAATAGCACATTTGTTCTATAGTATCCGAGGCTGTAAAGTGTATTTTCATAAACAATGTGGGGTGAAATTCAAAGGTTTGTTTAATTTAAAGGTTATATCTAGTTCAGCCAGAATGCCTCATATTTGACCTCTTTGGGTAACTGTGGTTTTGCTCTACAGCCTTGCTGAGAGCACAACCTTATGTTAGATGGACAGAGGGAATTATCGAGATTTATGGAAGGTACACGTGATAATGAAATATTTAAAATGCAAATGGAGGAAATGCTTTGCACTTCAATGTATTGGATGTGTTCAAGTCCACTTGGCATAAGGAAGCCAAGTAGGAAATTATGTGTTTAAGGATGGCAAACTACCCAGTCACCTGGAACATCACATCACTTCCCTATGCAGAAGAGAAATTGAAAATGCCCTGAATAAAGGCAAGCGGAATGGTAATGTGCCAACCCAAACTATCAAAGAAAGAAATGGAGAAAATGTGGGGTTCTCAAATTTTATATCAAGACAATAATGTTTCACAATATATGTATACTTAAGTATAGAAAGAGATAATTCTAGCTGCTTGAAGAAACAAAGGGGCAAGTTGGAATGCAGTGACAGCTTTATAATACAATAATAGGATGCATGTCTTTGGAGTGGAATGGAGCAACTGAAAAGTTGGGTCAACATCGTTAATTGTGATGAGTTAATCAGATTAGCCTTTTGACAAAATCTATTGGAGTTTGAAATCTTCTACTAACAAGCACAGAAACTCCCATATTTCTCAAGGAAGCTTACTCACCTGAGGTGCAAGAAGACGACTTCCTATTAGGGAGTTGACTACCTGTCTTTTACAAGGTGAAGATCTGAGCCTCTAGGGGGAAGGTGTTTTTTTTTTTTTTAATTGAAGTATAGTTGATTTACAATGTTGTGTTAATTTCTGCTATACAGCAAAGTGATTCAGTTATACATCTATATATATATATGTATACATTCTTTTAAAAATTCTTTTCCATTATGGTTTATCACAAAATATTGAATATAGTTCCCTGTGCTATACAGTAGGACCTTGTTGTTTATCCATTCTATATATAATAGTTTACATCTGCTAACCTCAAACTCTCCCTCCATCCCTTGGCAACCACAAGTATGTTCTCTGTCTCTGTGAGTCTGTTTCTGTTTTGTAGATAGGTTCATTTGTGTCATATTTTAGATTCCACATATAAGTGATATCATATGGTATTTGTCTTTCTGACTTCACTTAGTATGATTATCTCTTACTCTATCCATGTTGCTGCAAATGGCATTATTTCATTCTTTTTTTTTAATGGCTGAGTAGTATTCTATATATGTACCACATCTTCTTTATCCACTCCTCTGTCGATGGACATTTAGGTTGCTTCCATGTCCTGGCTATTGTAAATAGTGCTGCAATGAACACTGGGTACATGTATCTTTTTGAATTATGGTTTTGTCTGGATATATGCCCAGGAGTGGGATTGCTGGATCATATGGCAACTCTATTTTTAGTTTTTGAGGAACCTCCGTACTGTTTTCCATAGTGGCTGCACCAGCTTACCTTCCCACCCACAGTGTAGGAGGGTCCTAGAGGAAAGCTCTTTTGCTCTGGTAGTCAGAACACCCAAGAAGCCCAGGTGTTGATGTGATACCTAGATGTACTACATCATCTAGGCTTTCTCAGAGGACCAACCTGACCAGCATTGGTACCCCATGCTTCCTGACTTCCATTTTGATTTTCTAGTTTATCACAATTCCATCTATCTGAGTTCTACCTAAGCCAATAAAATACGCCCAAATAAAATATGTTTTAGGTTCATTTGATTTTGCTGGGACATTCAGGTTTAATTCTTGGACTCTTAACTACCTTAAAAATGTCCTCCTGCCAGATATACCATCCTGCTATCAGCTGTCCTTCTAACGAGTTTACATGTTCTGAAAACAATGAGAGATTTACTTATTGTATGCAGTTTCCATTGCGTCTGTAAAAATCCCTATTTCTGTATATATATATTAAGTTCTATCTACCAAGAGTTATCAAATGATCTCTTTGTTCTCTTTAGGTGTAACAAATGAAAATGTTCTGTTTTATGTGGGACAATATTAGACCTACAGTAAGTGTCCTTCAAAAAAATTATATATTGAACAAATATTTATTGAATAAGTTAGGTACTACACATTAGCTACTCTGAATTAACTACTATGATACTAATAGCTTTCTTTCTTTTTTACTTAATAGCTTAATTTTCCTGCCACATAGGTGACAATTTTTACCCCTGTTATATTTATTTATGTTAAAGCTCAGTCACTTTGGTAAAATAGGTATTTGTGTTGATTATTCCACATCAATTTATCCTTGGGTACAATGTACCATTTCAATCTGTATATTCAAGTGTTCTTTTACTTTGAAATGATTTCCCTGATTTATCAATTTAAATATTTGGCCCACTGTTTTATTTCTCATCTTTGGTGTTACCAATATGAATAGTCAGAATCTCCCTGGCCTTTTAAAATTAATTAATTAATTATTTTTTGCGGTACGCGGGCCTCTCACTGTTCTGGCCTCGCCCGTTGCGGAGCACAGGCTCCTGACGTGCAGGCTCAGTGGCCATGGCTCACGGACCTAGCCGCTCCGCAGCACGTGGGATCCTCCCTGATCGGGGCACGAACCAGTGTCCCCTGCATTGGTAGGCGGACTCTCAACCACTGCGCCACCAGGGAAGCCCTAGAATCTAGTTTTATAACAAATAAGATGTCAGGGGAAATTATAGGTCTTACAATACGAAAGTAATATCATTCATTTAAGAACTATTTTAAGAGAAAGAACCTTGAGAGAGAAGACCTGAGCTAATTAAATTTTCTTTTATGGCTTTTGTAGGAGACATTTTATTTTCTGTTGGTCTTTTAATCTTGGTAACAATCCTTAGACTTTAATTCATGGATATATAAACATGAAAGGCATATTTGATACAACATTTGGCTGGTATTGATCTACATAGCTATCTGAATAAATCTTCAAAAATCTGTCATGGCAACAAGAATGCTGAGCATAAACTCCTTGACACATGTGACCTGCTCATGTTGGAATTGTTTGAAATGTCTCTTCAGTTTCAGCCCAGTCCTGCCCGATGGAGCTTTCTTTATCACTTCTCACTTTCATCCTTCTGGATGTTTATATCTAATAACAGCACACTTGTTTACTTGTTTTGGTTAAAATTATTTTTACATTTTTTTTTCATATTTCAAAAGAGCAAATATCACTTTAATTTCCAAGTCAGGTTATGGGGTAAAAAATGTCTGTGTTTTTTCAAGACATGAATTATGTTCACAGAAATAAAATATCATTAAAGATACACACTGAATTGTCTTCATATCTAAGCTGTGAATCCTTGAGAGTAGGGAATGTATATTTTGTTCACTCTGGTTTTCTTTTGCTTAGAAAATAGAGGATCAATAAATACTGGTTATGAATAAATATCATACTTACATTGTGAAAAATCAACCTAATTAATAGGGTGTCAAGATAATCTAAGTGAATTAGACGTTCTCAAATTCTCTCTCTCTGTTTTTAAAGAATGCTTATTTTATTCTAGTTATTAGAAAGTGGATATATGAAAAATACAAATGAAGGAGCATGGAGTTGATCTGACCAAGCAACACTATAGCCTTTGCTCTTTTCTATTCTTCCACATGTCATTGCATGACTTTTTCCTTGTTTCTAAATTGGATGATTCCCTTTTGTTTAAATCCTGCTAAGCAACTAAGAGTCATGGAACATTTTGGTTCTTTTTCACTTGAGCACTGTTTGTGTTCATAAAATGCTTTCCAGGCTGACATGTCTTTAGTGTTTTATGAATAATTAGTTGGTTATGATTATAATTTGAGAAAGGGACAAGATCTTACATTTCAACACTACCTGGGGACTTTGAGATATTAAGATTTTGCTGTCTAGCATAATCTAAGCCTTATTAGGACCTTTTGTCAGTAATAATTACTGGGATTCCGTTAGTCAACATATAAATAAAAGGAGAGAGGGTGACTGTAGACTCAGAGAACAAACTGATGTAAAATCAAGTTTGTGTATATTTTTGGTAGATCATGTTCTAAATTAGATGCTCCTTAGCTATCTCAACTGTATGGGCTAGTTAAACTCAAATCCAAACTCTAGGAAGTCAAGTGTCTCTATGGGTCAATTATACCCTTAAATCTTCCTTTCCCACCATATCAAGTCACCTTGCTACCATTAGTAAACTCTGCGTTTTCTTTGTCAGTGTTGTTGTTGATGCTGAAAATGCCACCATATCAAGTCACCTTGCTACCATTCGTAAACTCTGCGTTTTCTTTGTCAATGTTGTTGTTGATGATGAAAATCTGGTTTGTTTCTAACAAACCTCTATCAAGACTGACTGACTTCCTTGATGAAATACTTCCTGGATTAGTACATCCTTTGGGCTGAGATTCTATCACATTATCAAGCCTTTGCTTAAATGATGTTTGGGAATGCTATTTGTTTTATGCTCATTGTTATAACTACACTGTGGAAACTTTCAAGACTGAGACAGAAATATAGACATTAGAGGAACTGAAAGAACAATTTATTTTCTGAGACATGCTCCCCAAAAGTGGCACTTGTTCAACCCTTTCTTCAAGAGGAAATGTTGAACTTATGGATGGTAACACATTATGAAAAGAAGCATTATAATGGTGGTGAAACACTAAATGATATTTTCAAATAATGCCTCTTTTAATGTACTTGTTCCCCAAGGATGAGGGAACAGCCATGGCCCTGTCTAGACCCTCCCCAAGCTTGCTCCATAAATGTAAGAACTCTTTTGTTTTTGCCCCAGGCACATGATAAATGCTTCTGTTATTCATAGGCTTGCACGTGTGTATATGCTGTCACATTGTCATGGGAAGGACAGAAATGGCATGTGAGATTTCCTGAGAATCTTAATTTTCCTATGAGAAATTAATCAAAGCTCTACTTAAGGTGAAAACCTGTAGATTACTACATAAATTCTAAATTGGCAAAATGTTATTTAGGAAAGTTCAGCATATCAGATGAACTGTATATTTCTTTGGAGCCTACTGGCTCCTATTAGCTAGCAGAAGAATGGCATATATAGAGAGATAAACTGTATCTTCTTAGAGTTGTATATTTTTATTTTCAAGAATGTTCAGGAAAGATCAAAATTGGGAACTCTGTTTGTAACCATTCTTCTTTTATTCCTATGGCCTGGGAAAATGTGCCTATTTTGTCTTAACTCTAGATTAAAAATATATATAAATAAATCAGAAAAGAACCCAGGTTTTCCACTCCTCTTTGAAAAGCAGGACTTAATAAAATTTTATTCAGGGTTTGATTCTTTACACCAACACTCAAGGTTAGATAATGTCCAAGAAGATTACTGCAAGTCAGTAGTCTTTTGCCACGTGTGTTTCATCATTGAGCTTTCACTCCATCCTTGACTGAAGGTCATGCTCTACTAGAAGCAGGACAGTGACACCAGTCAACTCCACGTCAGATCTGCTGCTTGAGGTTTGCAGGATATTCCAATAAAGGTCCTTCAGCTTCTGACAAACCACACTAAAATGGGCTCACCACTGGATTGATGTTTTTATGACTATACTGAAATTTTGGTAGGGTCTTTAAGCTATGCAATTAGCGAGATTCTTGAAATAAACTAGTCTGGATGGAAATGAATATTGGCGGTCATTCATTTTAAAAGAAATGAGCAGTTTGACTAAGTCTTACTGTGGTAGAAAATGACTTGCTTTTCACGCCATCAAAGGCAAAATTGCTGATCAATGGAGAAATGAAATTAGCTAGAAAAAAATCTCCTTTACTGATTGACATTGTTTATAAGAAGACATATTTGTGTTATGTCGCTGAACAAGACAGATATTTTGATCTGGCATCTTAAAATGGAGATGCATTTTCTTTTCATAATCAATTAGTTTTTTACGATTGGCATAAGTAGTTAAAAAAAGGAGATTAAAAATAAATCTATAAGGTACCCTTTCCTAAAAAATAATTTGTAAGTCATAACAAAATGTACCATTCATATCCTTCAAATTAATTATTTCATTGATAAAATAAGAGCTGCTTAAAGGCTTGATCAATGCAAATGTGGCATAATTATTGTGTCTGGGAAATTTTTTGTTTACTTAGAAAAAAGTAATATTTGAAAAATTCTCTTACTTATTGATTTTACTCTGGGATATTTGTGAAAATAAGTGCATTGATAGTTTATGGATGAAAGGAGTTTCTGCTTAAAATTTCAAGATCGTTTTACAACAGTTTTTTTTTTCTTGCTATTGTTTCTCCATCTCCTACCCCTATCTTTGCTGCCAATTCCTGTGTCCCCTCCCCATTAGGAGTTTGTCAGCTTCGGAGAATTGTTTTGCTCCAGAGTCAGCATGTGGTGAGTTGATTATTGTAACATATCCAGAAAGAAGCTTACAAGAGGTATTATATGTGGGACACAAGGATACCTCTAAAGACTCTTTGAGAGATTGGCTGCATAATTTGTGAGCCCCTTGAAAAATGAAAATGCAGAATTTCTTGTTCACAAACTATTAAGAATTTCAAGATGGTGACAGCAGAGCATTAAACCAAGTGAGGGCCCTTTGTGACTGCACAGGTCATTGCCCATGAAGTTGGTCCTGGCTCCTTGTCCTGGGAGCCTCTTAACTCTTCTCTTCTGTTCAAGTCACTGAGGAACATCTATTCCCTCGTTTGTCATAGAATTTGAGCAGCTGTATTTCCTGTCCCTTCAGTAGTTGGGATCCTTATTTTTGTCTTTCTGTCAATTTTTGATTCATGTGCTGCCTAGAAACTGTCAACAGTATCTTTTTTGACAACTTATTGCAGTACATCTTCAATTTAACCACCTCTTTGGTTTTCTTCTTTTTTTCTGAAAGGAGCTTTTCTCCCATCCTGCCTTGTGTGATCTGGTTCCCACATCCTACTCTTTGTCTTCAATCCAACACTTTTATTGCCTTGGATTGTTAACTGTTCCAGGGGGCTCTAGGATGAGTCACATGTCTTCAGACTAGATGGCAGGACTAGAGAGCAGTGCCAGGGTTCCATTAGCTTCAGGGTCCTCTTTCCCTACTCTCAGGATTTAAGGAGCTCTAAAACCCAAATATGCATTTTTAATTTCTGGATGTGGTTTAGCTCTGAATTTATGACCTCATTTCTACCTTTGTGACCTGGACTAGACACTCATTTAGAAGGAGACTAAATGTCCCTTTCATCATCACCAGAAACTCTTAAGAAAACCCTAAGCTTTGGGCTTTTTGTTTGTTTGTTTTTCTCTCTCCTGGGCTCCACCCAGACTACTCTAGTTCTGTAGATCAGAAAATAATTCTCAAGGAGGAAGAGGAGGACAGCGCAACAGAAGAAAGAGGAAAAGGACATCTTAAAAGAGTAAATCTTAGTTCAACTCCTCAAGTACACAACCCAAACAAGTAAAGTCAAGGAACCAAAGGACACATCAAGGTTCTTTTCAGTATTATCCTTCCTAGCAGATATGTTTTCTCTTCCTGACAATAGTTCAAGGACCTGAGCCCAGGGGGCGAGTGAGATCATTCTATTTCCTCCAGCCCTTTGTGTTCCAAAAGTAGTTCTAAGCGTCTAAAGCAACTTCTTAATCCCTCCCAGTAACCGGATAAGTTAAGGCAGGTAGCAATAATCACTCTTCATTAATAAGGCAGCTGAGGCTCAAGTGACTTAGTTGATTTTTCCAAGGGCACAAAATGAATTTGAAAAAAGTTTTGAGAACTCAGAATTCTCAAATGCCCAATTAAAAAATCTTAAAAAAAAAAACTTGCCATGTCTTGCTGCTGGCATCAAGATGTTTGCCACTAAAAAAAAAAAAAAAAGAAAAAGAAAAAGATATTCGTCACTGTTGATGTCTGTGTTAATCTGTCTAGATTACCGTCATCTGGGTCTCTAACATCATTTGCTATATTTTACTCCTTTCCTTACTCATCATTCCTAAACATGGTAATCTTTATTTTATATCCTTGTAATTTTTAAAAATGAATTTTTTCAACATTTGAGGTTAATTCTTTGATATTCATTTTATCAATAGTGGGGCAATATAGCAACTCATTACTACAATTTTAAGCTGAACCAATAACTAAAGTTTCCATATGTGGCTGGATGCCACATATGATCTCTCAGAGTTGCCCTTAATACTTCTTTGCCCTGAGCTTTTGTTTAGCATTAAATATCATCGTGCACTTAGATGGGGATCTGAAGATTGTACAGTTGCTTAGTTACTTGCTTTTTTCATTGCTTCCCATTTAAGCCAATGACTAAATGAACAATTAGGACTTGGGTTGTGTGAGAGATGTGTTTTATTTGGCATGGACCCTAATGATCAGATAATGAACTGCTTCATTCCTATCAAGAGGATATTCTAAAGGATGGTTTCATTTCTTAATGCTGACCCTCACTCTGAGAGGCAGACTGCTCTAATCATGATAGTTAATGACCAATAAGTGGCCATTTGTCACATTTTCATTCTTTATTCCAGGCCTCAGCCAACCTCTAACATAAAGAATTCAAACTATGATGAAATGCTTTAAACAGGTAATGATGAGAGAGATGATGAGAATTTTTAGGGCAGTTCATGCTCCATATGTTCTCTGTAGTAATCAAGTTGAAAAATAGTAGTTTGGTTCCGAGGCACTACACAATTTGATTCACTGGACATTTATTGACTACCCTACATGTACCTCATAAGAGCAGAAAGAGAAATGAATATCAAGGCGCAAATCTCTGCCTCTCATGATTCAATAGTAGGAAGTTAAGTTCTAATCAAAGTTTAAGTAAATTAGGTTAAGATATACTTGGTTACTAGATTTGTGTGCAGAAAATATAAATTCAGAGGAAATATCAGAAGTCTCTAAAAGCTATGCAGACCTTTAAATTGTGTCTTCTGTACGCTTGGCTTGTGCGTACTTGACTTTGAATATAAACATAACCCGACATTTGGAAAGTTCACAGTTAAATTGTGGAAGTTCATTAACTGCATGATTAAAGGTGATTAAAGGTGTTTAAATTTCCATAATCCATTTACAAGTTTTATCCATTTAAAATCTCTAAATTAGCAGTTTTCTCTGCTTCTATGATTCAGGTCATTGCACCTTAGTTGAGCTAAATGTTTAAGTGTTCCCTGTAAAGAAAGCAAACAAAATTTAAATATCTGCCGTAGGAATGTCAAAATAGGAAATTAACCAGTAGTCTGAATACAAAACTTCCGTTACTCTTTTATTTCATCTTTCCCTCCTCATCACCATATATAATTATAACTGAAATAATAAAATTTTGTAAAATATTTCCTTTTAAAATAACTATGTATAAAACTTAGGTCACTTGGATTCCTTTGGCACATAGTATTATAAATAACAAAGGCACTAAAATAGGGTTATTTTCATTGTAAACTTTAGTTGGAAGATAAATCATAAGAAATAATGTAGAATATATGGTACATAATATCCAAGTGAAAAATGACATAACATTTTATTTTAAAATACTGTTATTAGAATATTTTCTCTAATAATTTATATTTTATGCTATTGATTAGCTAGAACAGTAGGATAAGCATAAGTGGAAATCAAAATTACATTGATAAAATGCAAAACATTATTGGTCACCAAATATTAATCTCTCTAAAAGGGGTTTTGGTAATAAGAGAGAATTAACAGTTTGTAACTTTTTTTTAAAAAAAGTAATTAAAGTTACGAAAGCATCAAGATAAAATTATTATTGACTGAACTTTAAGTTAACTTTTGTAATGCTGATAAGAACTTTTTGATTCTTTAAAGAAGTATTTATTTAGTGTCTATTGTGTGTGTCAAACTTTGTGGAAGGTACAAATATCTCTCCCAAGAATCTTAAAATCTAGTTTCAGAAATGTCAACATAAGTAACTACGATAGTTGGTAGAACACCAAAGACCCATAATCGAGATGCAGAAAAAGTAATATGAATGTTGAAAGGTGGGAGTATCACTCCCAGCTGGTGAGATGGGAGGTGAGTTGAATCGCCAAAGATTCCACAGATCAAGTGGCACTGCACCGAGATGGATCTTTTAGGGATAAGTCAGTAGTAATTCCCCTATAGGAATGAAGGGAGTAGTGACATTCTGCCTGACTGAGACATGGAGGAATTGAAGATCAGGAGCTGAAAAGTTTTGGAAAATATGTGTGTGAGTTTATGTATGGAGAGCCTTGAGTGCCAAGTTGAAGAGAATCCTTTGATTCTATTCAGTGAATATATATCAAGCACTTTACTCTTTGTGTTGTGCTAAAATCTGTGGATATTTTAAAAAATCCAGGCAGCAGGGTCTTTCTCCTCAGGAAGTTCACTTTGTGCATTTTGTAGATGCCATAGATGTCCGGACTGGAGTAGGTTAGATGGATTATTGGATATTTTTGGTCAGAGGAGATCTGGGCTATGATTTGGAAGTAATAATTTGAAGGTGATATGTGAGATAAATCAGAATGGAGAAGACTTGGGCAGTACACCCTCAAATGTCAGCTGTCCCAATTTTATTCAGTTCTGAAAAGGACATCTCTTAAAAGAAGAAAATGAAAAATACCAAATTACGTTTGCAGGCTGGTGTGGAGGACAATTCTAAGTGGAATGAGGCTTATTTTCAAGAATCCCACGTTAATGTTCTAATTTCATGTAAGTGAAGGTACTTCTGACATGGAGTAGTCACTAGAATGATTTATTTCTTTAATATGCACAACTGCATTTACTAATGAGGGCAGAGGCATGGTGGCAGACCATGCAGGTACCAGTGTTCTGCCCTCGCAGGTGATCTTCTCAGCAGCCCAAGATCACAGCAAGAGAAAATAAGTGATATCAAGTTCTTGGGTGAGAGGGGAGAGAGTGTTGGAGGAGAAGAAGAAAGAGACTTTGTTGAAATTGAAGAATGGAATAAATTGGTAAAAAATTAATACAACAGTTTTAGAGCAAAGGAATATGGCATACTTTTTTTTCTTAAACATTTTATTCACGTTATAGAGGGATTTCTTTTTTGTTTCTTTTTTCCAATCATTAGGAGAATGGTTGAGGAGTATTGAATCCATCACTACTTTGATGACACAGTTAAGATTCCAGATTCACATTTCCAGGTACCAAGAGTTCCCTCTAAATGCCACTATCAAGTCAGCCTTCTCATACATTTCTTTCTACTGAACGCAGCAATGCCCATTGGTATCTCTGAAGCATAATCACACCTTAGGTCAGTATTCCTCCAGGTAAAGCAGCTGTTTGGAACTGAATGCTCCCCTTCTTTTTTGTCTTAGAAACTGAACTGCATCTTCGTACTTCATTCCACATTCAATCAAAGCAAGTGCGACCAGCACAGGTGCCCTTCCCAGTCCTGCAACACAATGCACTGCAACACAACAACCTGGCTTTTCATGAAATTTGGTTTTTAGTAGGTTTAGCCAATCGTCAACTATCTGATTAGGGGGTGGTGCTCCATCATCAAAAGGCCAATCTAGAACGTGGATTCCTTCTTTTTCAACTGGTGCTTTATCATATGTAGCATCACAAACTTGAACCAAAGTTGTCACTCCATACTTCTTAAATTCCTCTGTGAACTTGTTGAGGGTAGCATTGGTAGGGTTGTGGGTTATCAGAAAACGCATGTTCTCATAGGAGATCTCCACAGGGGCTGGACGGTTCATTATGGCAAATAAAAAGTGTGAGCATGCGTGTGTGAGTGTGATGGGGAAAATGAAAAAAAAAAGCAATAAATCTTGAAATGTTTCACAGCAGAAAACATTAAAAAGACCACTAAAATGCCTATTATTGATCAGTGTTTTCTCTATTCAACTTGTTTATTCTTTAAGAAGCTTCTCCCTTCAAGGTAAGCAGAAGTATTTAGAATCCACTTGAATCCAAATTCAATTTGGGCCTCAAAGTCTGCTGATGGATACCTTCGGACTCCAAAACAATCCAACTACATACGAAACTTAAGCAGCCTTTACTACATTTAGGCACTAGTGAGACAAGTTAAAAGAGTAGGTCGCTTTCCACTTTTGTTTACTTGATGCTTAATTTTACTGGAGTCATTAAAAGGTATATGCTTGCAATAAAAAAAAAAGCCAACTATTTCTGAGGCCAGTCTCTGTCCAGAGTGTTCAAGGCAATGTTAATTATGGCACATAGAACCTCCAAGCTCACTTGTCAGCGGAAACGCTGTGCTGAGCCTGGCAGAAGTCTGCCCTCACGCTCAGAATCGCCATAAATGTGCAACGTATATTCCAACGAAAAACGCTGGCGAGCTGGGGACTGGGCATTGAAGTCCAGCGGCGGCGGGAGCGGTGACGGCGACGCCCCCCCACCCCTCCAGCCTTGGCGCGCAGGAATATGGCATAATTTAATGCTAAATTATTGCTCTAAAATTCTGCTGCTGAATTATTAAACTAATATGACTTTTCTCCATATGCTAGGTAGAATTCTAGGATGTCCCCTAAGACTCCTACTCACTGAAGGGCGTGTCCTGTATAGTTCCTTCTCCTTAAGGCTAGATGGAACTTCTGAGTATGAGGATGTCTCCCCCATGAGCAAATTAAATCGTAGTACAAAAGTGAAGGGATTTTTGCTGATGTGATTATGATTCCTCTAATTAGTTGACTTTGAGTCACTCAGAATTCTGAGTGAGCATGAACTAATCAGATGAGCTCTTTAAAAAAGGGTCTAGAAGTCAGAAATGCTCTCTGCTACTGGATTTGAAGAGTAAGTCACAGTGACTTATTCAACATTGAATTCTGCCAATGACCACATGGCTTGGAAGAGGATCCCAAGCCTCAGATGTGACCGTTGCTCTGGCTGACACCTTGTTTGCTGTCTTGTCAGATCCTGAGCAGAGGCCCAGCTAAGCACAGTCCAGACTTTTGACCTACAGAAACTGTGAGATAACAAATGTTTTTGTTTTTTCTAAGTTGCTTAATTTGTGGTTATTTGTTAACACAGCAATAAAAATTTAACATACTCCTCATTAGATAGGTATTCTGAGGGCGCAGGAGAGTGGGGATAATATATATGGAAAATATGTTTACTAAAAATTGAATGAAAATCCATTGACAATTCTTAGTGGATTACTTAACCTAAAAATATTCAGGCTAGTAGATTTCTTTCCCCTACATCTGGCTCTTACTTCTAAGAGTTAGGTATAGTTTGGGACAGAGCAGTGCATCAAGCAGGGCATAAAATGGCCATGTGATACTGTGTCAGAGAAAAAAATATGCCCCTATTTATCTCACTTGATTATCACTGGGAAATTATCATTGGTTTGCTAAAGGGAGGAAATGGGCTTATTTTGGTTAGAACTAGACATGGATTTGTTGACCATCAGTTAATTGTTAATTTAAAGCAAAACTACATGACTCATTCTATGTCTTTGTTTCTATCTGGAAAATATTAATATTTTCTTTATATTCACTGACGAATGTGATTAAGAACTGAATCAAGCATTGGTGTATCATAGAGACATAGAAATGATGGTCATAAGTTTTATGCAAGTGTAATATTTGTGGAGAGTTCTGCTCCCTTCCCTCCCAGCTTTCTTGTTTGATTCTTGGGATAATAGAAACTGATTCTTGAAAAGGATGAAGAAATTAACAAAAACACTGTAAGCAGAGTAAGCTCCAGAGTTATATTAAGAAACAATTTAGCAGTCTTTAGGAAGGAAGAGAAAATAAGGTGGTTCTCTATAGGGAATTCGGTTATAAGCACATGGAATTCGGTTATAAGAAGTGCTTCAATGCAGCAGTAGAAAGGTTTATTTGTCCATAAATGTGTCCTCAGCAGGATGAACTTGGAAAGGCTGCTTCCTTCACCCATTCCTTCTGAAGCCTGGATTTGAAGGCCAATGCCTCATTGTAACAGTAAGGAGTGGAAGTCAGATAGTAACAGAATCTCTCAAAAACTGACTGAGAGGAGATAGAGGATCCCAAGAAGGGAGGGCAGAGGAGTAAGAAGGCGGGGAAAAAAAAAGAGGGAGCAATAGAGAAGACATACCCTAATGTCCTCTGATGAACATGTTTTGTATTGTCTACAGAAGAGGAAACAAAACAAAGTTTGGCATTATTTTCTGGACTCTGTGTATTTGATCTTAGAATTTTAGAACTCTTTGGTAGTGAAGTGTATTTTTAATTCTTTCAGACATTAAGGGTGTAGCTATAAGGTTATACTTCTTTGTTCATTAGGATTATAAGTGTCTGGAGAATGTGTAAGTCAACAAACAGGATTTCAAGTAATTTTATTATTAAACTACAGAGTTTATATCTACATGCATGTATGTAGATATGAACAACATATAAATCTGCAGCATTTCCTAGCAAATTCTTATACATAATGCATATTATATCATATTAAACAAAATCATAAGAGTTCAGCAATAGTCTTCTGTATTCTAGTAATTATATGTTTGCCTTGCCCTCAAATCATCCTGAAATTGCCAGGGCCTAATCACCTCTGAGCTCATTATCTGGTCGGCTCATGGTAGACTACAACACACTGTCTTTGGGAGTTTTAAGGCGGAAGTTAATTCCTTCTTTTCTCATGTGAGGGAGTGGAATGATTCCTACACTATCCCTTCAGCTGCCTGGATGGATGTCTCCTTAAGCAAAAATGGAATCTGGAGGAAAGAAGTTGTGGAGAAAAGTGAAGGGGAAGACTTTACAGTAATCCCATGACCCCATAGTGAGAGGTTTTCTTTGTCCTCATCTACTATGTTCCTTACTGAATAATATCCAATTCAGTATTTTTCATCCTTATGGGGAATTAAAATTCACAAATCATTTTTACTGGGATTATGGCATTTTAGGGTACAAAGTATATACATGCACACTTTCATATTCAGTTAGCTTTATTCAGCTTAAAGTTTCTCATTCTCTTTATTGTTTTCCTACAACCACAAGTTGACTAGCTGTGACCTTTGGGTCATTCTAAATTTGGGGGATAACACAATTGTACTTCTCATCCTACCTAAGCAGAAGCACTAAAGGTATTTTTTTAAACCATTTTTTTCCTATTGAAGTATAGTTGATTTACAATGTTGTGTTAGTTTCAGGTGTACAGCAAAATGATTCAGTTATACGTATACATATATCTATTCTTTACCAGATTCTTTTCCCATATAGGTTATTATTATAGCATTGAGTAGAGTTCCCTGTGCTGTACACTAGGTCCTTGTTGTTTATCTATTTTATACATAGCAGTGTGTATATGTTAATCACAAACTAATTTATCACCCCTACCACCTGCTAAAGGTATTTTTTTTTTTTTTTTTTTTTTTTTTTTTTTTTTTTGCAGTATGCGGGCCTCTCACTGTTGTGGCCTCTCCCATTGCGGAGCACAGGCTCCGGACGCGCAGGCTCAGTAGCCATGGCTCACGCGCCCAGCCTCTCCGCGGCATGTGGGATCTTCCTGGACCGGGGCACGAACCCGTGTCCCCTGCATCGGCAGGCAGACTCTCAACCACTGCACCGCCAGGGAAGCCCTAAAGGTATTTTTTTACCACATAATTTGTCCTGAAAATGCAGAGTACTTTCTCTTTGGTCTCTATTATTTTATGACAAAAATATTATCCTTTAATTATCTGTATGTGAATTCATTTATGTATTTTGCAGAGAGATGTGAATGCAAATGGTTCTAATAGAGCCAGATCAGTGGTAACAAAGGCACTGAGTTCTTCAGGAAACTGAGGATTGAAAAGCTTGAAAGGCTGAGCTTGAAAGGCTGAAGGCTATCTGAGGCCTCTGACCATAGAAAGTTTATCATAACTTCTTGGCTCACCTGCGCCTTTAAAAATTCCTTTGTCCTTTGTCTAAAGTGGTATCTAGTGTAGGGCCATGACTTGCACTAATCATCAACTCTTCCTTTAGAATCTTAACATGTAACTTCTTCTAAAGAAATTTGGTTCCCCATGCTCTCCATGGCTCTCTGTTCTCTGCTCAAACCCAATGTGTAAAAATCATGAGTTTCTAATCACAATCTATCAGGAAACCACTTAAGACAAGTTTTCCTTAGACATTTATCTTTCAAAAGGAACACCAGGATATGATATAAATACACCTGTTACTATTATTGTGTGGTTATTCAGACTCCTGTCAGCCTTGTAGTTTTATTTTTTAAAATACTGTATTTTTGAAGAGGGGAAAAAAAGCTCACCACACAATTAGTAGGACAGTATTAATCGGGATAAAGGGATTTTTGAACTGCGTGAAAGGCTTTCTTAAAGCTGATGTCCTTTTTTACGGTTCCATCACTGACTTAGTTGAAAATGTGGAAAGCAGGCTCATTAAAAACATGGATGATCAAAGCTTGAAGAGGGAATGGAGATATTTGAGGACAGAATTAGGATTTCAAGAAGATGAATGATGGCTAAAATAATCAAGTGGAAATATTATAAGGATATATGTAAATGCTGAACTTGAGCTCTAAAAGTCAACTGCACAAATACAGGTTAGGGCAATACCTGGCTTGAGAGCAGGTGAGCAGGTGTTCATCAATACTAATTAACAATAAAGCAAAGCAGGAAACAGAATAAGCTATGGAGTTTCCATTTAAGCCAATAATATGATATGTTCTCTAAAATAGCTTATGTAATCTTACCCTACATAATCTTATTAAAAAAGAATAAAACATCCTATGTAAATATATATATTTCTGTAAATATATTTATGATTCATGTGTGTTGATATAAATTGTAGAGTGAGGCATGTGAAGCCATACAGATAACAATTACATTGGCTAGCTTAGGGGACTTAAATTTTTTTTTTATCCAATCCTGTTTTAAGAATTTAAAATTACAATTACAGTATATAAAATAAAATAATGTCGGGCTTCCCTGGTGGCGCAGTGGTTGAGAGTCCACCTGCCGATGCAGGGGACACGGGTTCGTGCCCCGGTCCAGGAAGATCCCACATGCTGCGGAGCGGCTGGGCCTGTGAGCCATGGCCACTGAGCCTGTGCGTCCGGAGCCTGTGCTCCGCAACAAGAGAGGCCACAACAGTGAGAGGCCCGCGTACCGCAAAAAAATAAAATAAAATAATGTCAAGGGTACATGGAACTCCTAAAGAAGTAAAAATAATAATAGCAACAATAACTATATTCCTGTTATACTTGTGTAGCAAACTACAGTTTATGTAATAAATTATTTTATTATTAATTAAAATTATTCTTTAATTTTAATTGGTTCCTTACAACTCTATAAGATAGGTAAGGTAGGACTTCTTTTACTTCTAGGTATTAATGCAAACTCAGGGAGGCAAAGTGATTTAATTTGATCTGAGTTCCAGTGGTCATAACAATAACACAAATATGTCTTTCCAGAAGCGTTGCTGTGGATGAGTCAGAATAGCATCCAGAGGAAGAAAGGCCTGGTTTGGTATTCTGTGTTGAATGTATGCATATCTAAATGGGAAAGTATAATATACAGTGTAAAATAATATCTTAGCATATATTTTATATAAATAATAGAATAGAAAATAATGCACTGTAATGTAATAAAGTTAGAGATTTAATCATTTATTCATTTCATTTAATGTTTTAGTAGGCATATTAAAAAACTGAAATTCATCAAAGATAAACATAGAAAGTGTGCTAACATTCTAAAAACCATGGCTTAGGAAACTAACTTGAAGGAACCAAGAAATGGTTTTAAAGAGCAAGCTCCAAAAGAGTCGGGATCATTTCTGTAGGCACAGAATAATTATTTGTTCAATGACGTAATTTCTGTCATTATTTATTTGAAGAAAAGACATTTGAGTTATTTCAGAGGATAGTCATAGAAATAAGAGCTGAAAGTTATATTAAGACAAATTCCAGCTATATTCATAGAAAGAAGAAATTTCTCATGACCAATGCTTTTTTGAGGCTTTTAAAAGTATTTGGGATCACTCCACTGCAGGAGTCTCTTAATTTTAAGTGTCTACATTTTAGTTTAAGTACCAAAACCTGTTTTACTAACAGTAGAATATTTTTCAGGTAAAGAATAAGCCATATACATCCAATAATTTTCTATTGAAACTTGGACGATTGTCAAAACTTATAAAATAATTTCCATGACCTCAAGGAAAGACTAAATAATTCATTGTGCTTTTGAACTGAAATATGCCATGTCAGGAGTAGGCAAGAGTGGACTAGGATTAGAAGTTTGTGAACATAGACAGTATTCAAAAATCTTAATTTAAAGAAGTCCAACTTCTCAATTATCTAGGTATGCTTTCTTCGTCTAATCTTTCTAATTTTTAATGTGAAGTGGCCAAAAGGAAAAAGGACCATAACTGGAGGAAAGCTTCATGTTTGGGTTGGAGAGTGATTATGGATAACATGCATAGTAGACTTTGTTTACTGGGAGAAAAAAAAGTTTTGATGACATATCAATAATTGTTAAATTTCATTTTTACAGTTTTCTTGATTATGGATAAATCCACTGAGTTTTGAGTATATCAGGAAATTGTATATGGGGTACTGTTAGTGGGGCTTCATGTCACCTTTCAGAAGAACTGAATTCAGAACAGTGCAATATGCTTTAAGCATGTAATAGATCTTTTTTAAAACTTTTATTTGTTTTGGCTGTGTTGGGTCTTCGTTGCTGCGTGTGGGCTTTCTCTAGTTGCAGCGAGCGGGAGCTACTCTTTGTTGTGGTGCGCAGGCTTCTTATTGTGGTGGCTTCTTTTGTTGCGGAGCACGGCTCTAAGCACGCAGGCTTCAGGAGTTGGGGCACGCAGGCTTAGTTGCTCTGAGGCATGTGGGATCTTCCCGGACCAGGGATCGAACCTGTGTCCCCACAGAGCCAGGGTACAGGCACTTGATGCTTTCTATAATTTCTCAGCATGTAATAGATCTTGATAGTCACCAAGAGAACATATTTTTGTCTTTCTTGTTTTAAAATAAATGGCCTATTTTTTCTTTAATGATCAGTTTATTTCTTAAATATATATCAAACTAAATTGATTTTGTTGAGAGTTAACCTCATTATTCAATTCATTTAAGAACAAATCTGTGAAATGCGAGTTAAAAAGTAACTTGAAATTTAAGACAAACAGTACTTATGCTGACAGATATATGCATTATCAAATTTTGGAACACATTTAAAAATCTACAGATTAAAGAACAGCAATTTATGCATGAAAGACAGGCCAGAGATCTGATTTTTTGGAGCAATAAAAATATTTATTTTGTAAATTCCAATATTATATATTGGATTATATATTATATATAAAATATATATATGTGTAAATATATGTATATATATATATTTGGGGATGTAGAATGGTTATAGACTTATTTTCTTAGGACATATTATATAATAACTTAGAAATAACTTTTTTGATCAAGTAGGTATAAACTCAAGGTTCAGGACAACTTAAAGTTTTGTGGTGGGTGTATTTCATAAATATAATATATACTAAAAAGTGTCACGGTAAATATAAAATGTGAACAAAACTCTTGCAAAAAATTAAAATGAATGTTTATAGTATTATAGCTTGTATTTCTCACTAGTATTTACTGAAGTGAATGTGTTACCTGATTATTGCTTCAGTGTTTATGATTAATTGAAGACTCAGCTTGCCTGTCTGAATGGGGAAATTTTGATCTTTCTATTTAGCTTGTATTTCCAGAAAGGTACCCTTGTATCCCTTGCCTACTTTCATAGACGAAGAATGGCCTTCCGAGGCTGTACAGAAGCAACAGAACAGAATTCATAACTATGATTTTCAGAGTAATATTGTGTCTCAGGGGGCAATACAAATAACTGACTCATTTTCTGACTAGACTAGTTGTATGGTAGGACAGCAATCTTTTACTTAAAGTTTCTCCATCTAAAAAAAAATGGATATATCATGAATACCATTTATCTTTCTGGGGATGAAAATAATTTACAGGATATGTTAGAGTACTTTGTAAGTGTATAATGTTCTGCAAATGCTCAATAATTAAGAGAACAGCTCATTTAAAAATATAAATCAAGTATCTTAGAGGAAGAAGAATTGCAGGAAAGAAACCAGGCAAAGTGCCACTGTGTCAGTGCTCTCGGCAGATTGTCTAGCTGCAGCGAGGTATGGTAGTTTTTATCAACTCCTCCTTGCAGCATAAACCTGGCAGACACCAGATTACCCTTTTTTAAAAAATTTATTTTTGGCTGCGTCAGGTCTTAGTTGCGGCACGCAGGATCTTTGTTGAGGCATGTGGGATCTTTCATTGCCCCGCGCGGGCTCTTCCTTGTGGTGTGTGGGCTTCTCTCTAGTTGTGGTGTGCAGGCTCCAGGGCGTGTGGCCTCTGTAGTTTGTGGCATGCAGACTCTCTAGTTGAGGTGCGCAAGCTCAGTAGTTGTGGCGCATGGGCTTCTTTGCCCCTCGGCATGTGGGATCCTAGTTCCCTGACCAGGGATGGAACCCGCCTCCCCTACGTTGTAAGGTGGATTCTTTACCTCTGGACCACCAGGGAAGTACCCCAGATTACCCTTTAGAGCTCCTTGACCTTGCCCAGTGACAAGATCTCTGACTTAAAAGAAGTAATATGCACCCACTCAGTATGAGACATGCTGGGAATAGAGAACATGAAGGTTTTCATGGAGCTTTGGGGAAAGCAGGGGATTAAATAAATCTTGATAATATCTTGCACCGAATTGACAAATAGCATGGGAAGTGCAAGCTGCTCAGAGCACACAGTAGGAGCACAGAAGCTCTTTCAACGTGAAGGTAGAGTTAGTTGGGGAAAGCTTTCCAGGGAAGTGTCTTGTGCTTAGCTCTCTGCTACTGGGCAGAAATTTGTGCTAGGAAAGGGGCATAGTGCCCAAGGAGGTAACAATATGTACCAAAAAAATTCCAAATAGAATTATTTTAGAATTTTTATTTATTCTATTTTTATCATTTGTTGACTGTCATCTCTCTTCAGTCTGTATTTGATCATGTGTCATTCTCTCCTACCTTCCAGATTGTAAAATTTCCTTATTGCATAATAAACTCCTGAGTATCTGACACTTACTCATAAATCTTAAAATTCAATCAAAAAGAAGCACCCTCCAGACATGATGGTATTTGAGCTTTCTTGTATGTGAATTTTGGTCTTCACATATCTATGCCTGTAAAAATAATTTAAGACATAACCCAAATCCTATCTTCTTCATAAATTTTCTGATTCCACTCTTTGGAAGAAGACTTTCCAGAAAAATACATTTATTGTCTATAATGTTAAGTTGTTACTTACCCCTTGTTATGTTTTCTGGGACTTCCCTCACAGAAAATATTCAAATCATAGAATTATTTAATCTGAAAAGAAAGCATGACTGTTTCAAAAAAGAAATGAAAAGTTATTTATATGCCATAATTATATTTTGAGCTTGTGAGTCTTAATACTATAAAGTTCAAATGTATCCTTTTACTCTGCTCTGCCTCAAACATTGACTGATTCATTCTGAAGAATATAGCACATCTATTTTATAGCTTGAGAGTTTTTTTTTTTAACAGTTCTGGTTCAAAGCTATAAAATTATGCCTAAGATATTATACTTTTCTGTGTGTTTATTTTTGGTTCTCCAACTAGATTTTAACAAGCCCTATAAGATAAGAATTTTTATTCCTTCTCCCCCTCTTCCTTTTCTTTTTCTTTGCCTTTTCTCTCTCTCTCTTTCCCTCCCACCTTTTCTTCCTTCTGATCAGGCTTCCATATTTATTCAGTAAATATGATTAAAATACACATGCACTTAGGGAGGATGTGAATGCTAGAAAGGCGCTGGCTTAAATTAAGTAGTCTAACATAAAGAACTACCAGGATATATCATGGAAACAATGTGAAGGTAATACAGTTAGATTTCAAGAGATGCTAGCATTGGGAACTGGAAGATGTTTACTTACTAAAAATAGCTACTTGATCTTTTTCTCTCTATAAGAAAAACATATTCTCTAATCTCCAGTTTTCTTTTTTGTGTCTACCCCAATTTTTTCATTTTCTTTGTAAATCTGACTCAACTAGGCTTTTCATCACACACACGACACAAAAATGGCAGCACATCTTTTTCTGAGAAGCATGACCTTCTAGATTCAGGACCACCACCAACTGACTCCTAGGCTTTTTATTTCAGAGTCCAAATTCTGGAGAGAGAGCGAGAGAGAGAAAGAGGGAGAGAGACAGAATTGAATTGAATCTGCTCAGCTCATGGGTCAGTTCTCCACTCTTGATTCAAACAAAAGATGGGGAAGGATCATGAAGGGACAAACTTGGCAAGAGACACTATCCCTTCTGGCTAGAATCACTGTAGTATGGGGACAGTTCATCAGATAAGAGAGCATCCTAAACCTGTCAGCTGTATTTGTTATATGTAGGCATTATGAATATCAAACGGTTACATTTCAGGAGACAAAGCTTGAGCTAGAATAAAGGAATGAGATTCAAAAAGAAATAATGAGCATAAAGCTTCACAAATACATCAATAAATTTAAACTATTATTGACACATTAAATGAAAATATGTAATCTGAGAAGAATAAAAATTAAGTGAAATATATTTCATTTGAATTACTTTATTTTAAACATAATAAATATGGATTAGAAGTTTCAAGATGATTCATTCAGCTATATAATGAAATGTATATGTCATATGTGTACATATATTGCCTACCACATTCTCTTTTCTGTTCTAGATTTTAAGGAGATGACAGTGAAAAATATTATAGTAGATGATTTCTACAAGTAGTACTATTACTAGGGGAAACAGATAAGTGAACAGAAAGTTACAGTGCATTATAAGTTATGTGAAAGGACAGGTTGATTATGGGAGTACATGAGAAGAAATTACCTCCATCTTGGGAGTCTGGGAAAGCTTTCTGAAGGATATTGCATATAAGTTGAGACCCAAAGAATGAGTAGGAATTAATCAGAGAAGGAGGTAGAGAAAAGAATTGCAAGCAGAGGAACTGCATGCGTAAAATGCCTGAGATTAGAGAGATGATGACTGGTTTAGGGAACTTAAAGAAGTTGATTAAGTCTGAAATGTGAAAAAGTAGCAAGGGATGTGGCTCAGGAGAAAAGGAGGCACAGATCAGGAAGCACCTGATAAGACATTCTAGAGTTTACCTTAAGAGCAATGTGGAGCCATTATAACATTTCATTCAGGGGCAGAACATGATCAGATTTGCCATTTATAAAGAAAAAGAGCTCTGCTCAGTGTGGCAAAAATCGGAAGGAAGCAACATGAATTTTGAGAGTATTGCAAAAATTCTGGTGCAATGTTATTGGAGTTTATAAAGAAGTTGGCAGTGGGAATGGAGAGAAGTAGAAGGAGTCAAAAAGTATTTTGGAAATAAAATCTATAGAATTTGATGGTTGTAGGGAGTAATGAAGATAAAATTGTTCCCTATGACTCTCAGGTTTCTATTTGAGCGTACTGTCTGAATTGTGGTATCATTCACTAATATAGAGACACTGGAAGAAGAAAAGCAGGCTTGTTGGAAGAGAAAAACAATAATTTCAGTACTGAATAGGTAAAGCTTCAAGAACCTGAAAGGCATCCATGTAAGTGTGTCCTTAGTCCCTGGAAAGCCACTGTTTGCTACCAATATTTAGTAGCAACTTCTTATTTTTAAGACACAGTTTAGTCCTGATAAAAATACATTAAATACCTTCTAACTTTCTAACTTTAGTCTAACCACACTCCACCCCTCAATTGATTTTTCTAAAATACATTTCTGATTATGTCACTGACCAGTTCAGTATCTTTAATGTTTAATAAAGATTGCTGCTAAATGGAAATTACTTATTCTGCTACTATTCTGTACATAGAAGATACTCAGATTTTTAATGATTCATAGTTTTCATTTCTTCAAATTCACTTATTGAACACCTGCAATACACAGCACACTATTGAGATACAAAAGTAAATAGGATGAGGTAATGATCTTCAATAGAGTTTAAATCTATATAACTTTCAAATTAACTTTAAATAATTGTGTATCACAAGAGTGAAGTAGAAATATCAAAAGGAAGAGTGCTTTGAAAGTGCTGTCATTCGGTAAAGCCTCAGGAGCCCAGAAATGTTAGGGAATTCATAAGGGAATAAAGATTTACCATGTGGGTATTGAAAAGATAATAAAAACATGAAAAAAAATAGATTCTCATTTATCTAGTGATGAAAAAGGTCATTCATTACTTTTGTGAGGACGATTTCAGGAGATCAGTGAGTCCCTAAGTCAGTCACAAGCATATCATAGAAATGAAGAGATCAACCATAGTCTACATTCAATTGGCTTTTAAATAAATGGATGAAGTTGATGGTTAAAAGCTGGAAGGAACTAGAACTGTGATTCAGATATGTGTGTGTGTCTGTATGTTTATATTTACGTATGAGTGTATGTATATCTTTGTAAAGCTTATAAAGAATCCAGACAATTGGGGTCTCCAGAGAGAATGTGGTGGCAAGGGTTATCAGTTTAAAAACGTATTCAGTATCCCATGCTCTTGGATTGGAAAAATTAATATTGTTAAAATGGCCATATTACCCAGAGCAATCTATAGATTTAACGCGATCCCTATCAAATTATTCATTACAGTTTTCACAGAATTAGAACAGATAATCTTAAAATTTATATGGAACCACAAAAGACTCAGAATTGCCAAAGTAATCCTGAGGAAAAAGAATAAAGCTGGAGGCATAACCTTCTCAGACTTCAGATAATACTGCAAAGCCATGCTAATCAAAACAGCATGGTATTGGTGCAAAAACAGACATATGGATCAATGGAACAGAATAGATATCCCAGAAATAAACCCATACACCTACAGTCACTTAATCTTTGACAAAGGAGGCAACAATATACAATAGGTAAAAGACAGTCTCTTCAGCAAGCGGTGTTGGGAAAGCTGGAAGCTGTATGTGAATCAATGAAGTTAGAACACTCCCTTACACCATATACAAAAATAAACTCAAAATTACTTAAAGACTTAAATATAAGACAAGACACCAAAAACTCCTAGAAGAGAACATAGGCAAAACATTCTCGGACATAAATTGCAGCAATGTTTTCTTAGGTCAGTCTCCCAAAGCAAAACAAATAAACAAAAGGGACCTAATCAAACCTATAAGCTTTTGCATAGCAAAGGAAACCATAAACAAAATGAAAAGACAACCTATGGAATGGGAGAAAATGTTTGCAAATGATGCAACTGACAAGGGTTTAATTTCCAAAATATAAACAGCTCAAACAGCTCAATATCAAAAAAATAAACAACCCAACAGAAGACTTAAATAGACATTTCTCCAAAGAAGACATATAGGTAGTCAACAGACACATGAAAAGATGATCAATGTCACTAATTGTTAGAGAAATGCAAGTCAAAACTACATTGAGGTATCACCTTGCACCAGTCAGAATGGCCATCATCAGAAAGTCTACAAATAATAAATGCTGGAGAGGGTGTGGAGAAAAAGGAACTTTTCTACACTCTAGGTGGGAATGTAAATTGATGCAGCCATTATGGGGAACAGTGGGGAGGTTCCTTAAGGAACTAACAGCAGAGTTACCCTATGATCCAGTATTTCCACTCCTTGGAATACTTCCAGAAAAGATGAAAACTCTAATTTAAAAAGATACCTGCACCCCAATGTTCATAGCAGCACTATTTACAGTAGCTAAGATATGGAAGCAACCTAAGTGTCCATTGACAGATGAGTGGATAAGGAAGATGTGTAACATATATATAATGGAATATTACTCAGCCATAAAAAAGAATGCAATAATGCCATTTGTAGCAACATGGATGGACTTAGAGATTATCATACTAAGTGAAGTAAGTCAGACAAAGACAAATATCATATGATATCAGTTATGTATGGAATCTAACAAAAGATTCAAATGAAATTGTTTCAAAACAGAAACAGATTCACAAACATAGAAAACAAAATTATGATTACCAAAGGATAAAGGAAGGGAGAGATAAATTAGGAGCTTTGGATTAACAGATACATACTATTTTTTTTTTTTTTTTTTTTTTCGGTACGCGGGCCTCTCACTGTTCTGGCCTCTCCCGTTGTGGAGCACAGGCTCCGGACGCACAGGCTCAGCAGCCATGGCTCACGGGCCCAGCCGCTCCGCGGCACGTGGGATCTTCCCGGACCGGGGCACAAACCCGCGTCCCCTGCATCGGCAGGCAGACTCTCAACCACTGCGCCACCGGTGAAGCCCCGCAGATACATACTATTTTAAAAGAGATAAACAACAAGGTCCCACTGTAAAGCACAGGGAACTATTATATTCAGTGTCTTGTAATAACCTATAACGAAAAGAATCTGAAAAAGAATACATATATATATACACACATATATATATGAGTGATTCAGATTTATCTGAATCACTACTGTACATTGGAAACTAGCACAAGATTATAAATCAACTATAATTCAATGAAAAAAAGTATGCAGACATATGTACAAATAATAAAAATTGACTGCGTGTGATTAGACTATGGGCATGGAAAAATAAATTACTGCATATTTAAGTTAAACCAGAGGAGAAGAAAGATTGAGAGAATTATTATTGATAATATTCTATTTCTTGTGAATAAGCTCTGTAAAGAAGGATGAGAGATTGAGGTCAAGCAAAATATTGAGAGTTCCGTTATAAGAAGAGAATCCAAAAGAGTTTTGGACAATCTCATATCTGTGGAAATACAAAACAATAGAATTCAGGGCTGTCAAGCAATCAGGACTTGAGGAAGCAATGTCCTAGATAAATGGCAGATATAGCCAAGCATCCAGTGTTCACTAGCTTTCTCTCTTGAGGAATTTGTGGAATTCTTAAGTTCCACAAGGTAAAACGTAAGCATAAAACCTCTACAAAGCAGAGAGGCAAGTTTAAAATTCTAAGCAGACAAAAAGTATAGATCAGGAATTGCCAAGGAAGAAGGGCCCTACTAAATGACCCAGACTTTTAGATCTGAAGGGCTAGGTTCTAATCATAGTCATGAATTAGAGGTAGAGAATCAACCTTACAAAAACTGCAGCCCAACTCCGAGTCATGTAAAGACAAGGAAAAAAATATTGTTAGCAGAGAGAACAAAAAAGACATAAATTTCACAGGAGCAAAATAAAATTGTGGAGTATATTTTCAAGAAAAATGAAAGCAATCAGAAAACAGTGGAATGGCATGTTTTTTAAAGTGTTGAAAGAAGACAACTGTCTACTTGCAGTTTCATAAACTATCCTTCAAAGGTGAAGATACAAATAAATATTTCCTGACAAAAATGGGAGAATTTTTGCAATACAAATTAAATTTTACACATTGAAAAATACTAAGGAGCATTCTTCAGGTTAAGGAAAATGCTAGGATATGGAAATACAAATATGCATGAAGAAGTTAGAGCCCTGAAAGGGCAAACATGTGATTCAGTATGAATGAATATTCACTGCACAAAGTAGCAAAAATGACTTATGGTGTCTACATGTTAAAAGGCATTACTATACTAACACAAAATATGGGATAGGTACATGGAGCAAAGGTGTTTTAGAGCCATAGCATTTTCTGGGAAATGGTAAAAGTTATAACTTACATTGGAAGGTAATAATTTAAGTATGAATATTATAATCTCTAGGACAGTCTTTCTCACTATTTTTTCCTAGAAAAACCCTTGAAATAATAATTTTCGGATCTCAGGAAAGTTATGCATAACAATTATCATAACTATATTTCACAGAACATTAGTTTGATCAGTAAATTGTAGATATAATGATGTAATATTATTTTCAATGCTCTTTTTAATAGCGAATGATACTTTGTATTTTTTTGTCTATTATACTAGCCTTTTCTTCTTGTGTTATTTCTCTTTCCCACAAAAGCTATCAATCTAATGAAATTCAGTAGTGTAGGTAGAAAAAAATTTAGTTTTCTCTTTAAAAAATTATAACTTATTTTTATCTTATCCAAGATATCTACAAAGTATACCATACCTAATAAAATATGGTACATAGCATGTGGTATGCACAAGAATGGTTTTTACTCCTATTTAAAAATAAAAATAATTTTTTACTCAACTTTCCTTTAAGATAATCAAGCTTAGCTTAGTTTTCTTAAAATTAATCTTCTTCACAGATTTTAAATATATATAGTTTTACATATATATAGTTTATAAACTAACTAAATTAACTAAAACCATCAAGCCAATCTCTAGCTTACCCTTTCTCAGAAACCTACTCTATTGTCCCTCCTTCTTTCTTAGTAATAGAACTGCTAAAATAAAGACCTCAATTTCCTGTTCCCTTACAAATTGGTGTGGCCATGTGATGAAGTACTGCTTATGGGATTTAAGTGGAGGTAGTGTGTACAAATTCCAGGAAGTGTTTTGAAAGGGAATGCTCTTGGCCTTCCTCTTCCTTTTCTGTAGTATACACATAACAACGGCGGAAGCTCGGGCAGCCATCTTTCACTGTAACCTGGTGTCCCGGGAAATGAAAAGCAAACAAGGCAAAGCAATGAGATCAGAGGATCACTTTACCCCGGGACCACTCTTTTGCCAGTGATAACTAGACTCTTGTTTGACCCCTTATGTTGAGTTTCTGTTTCTCAGAAACAAAGGGAATTCTCACTCAAAGGGATTCTGTGAAAGGGCATTGAATACAAGTGACAGAGGAGATCTCCAGAACTGATAATGAAGAAAAATCTTAGGTTTTGAGGGTGTGGTGTTCAAAAAGGGCTATACTTTATTTTTTATCATAGAAAGTCAAAATGTAATATCTGAAACTGGAACATTTTGATTTAGCAACATAAACACATTATTTAGGAATATGAGTTTAACATACCAGAGAGAACATCTAAGACAGCCAAAATGAGTTGCCTTTGGGGAGTGGAAAGCAAAGGTGAAAAGGGGTGAAAATGAGTGGCACAGAGGAATGTTATTTTCCATTATGAGCCCTGGTGAACTATTAGATCAATTAAACTCTGTAAATGTATTACCTTATCATTTACTATATTTATAGTGATAAACACGAAAAATTATTTTTAAAGATGAAATAGATATTTAAACTTGTGATCTGTATTTTCTACTGCACCTGTATGAGAATGGTAAGAAAGTTCTATTGTTTGTGCTAGTTGACTTACCAGAAGGTGATTTAAAGAAATGGCATTCTTAAATTGAGAGACAAAGGTCAAAGACAAGCAATGCCTTAGCTGTTAAAACGTATATCATGAAGCACGGATCCTTAACTGCATACAGTGGCAGTCCACGGGGAGTGAGGAGGAGTGCCTTTAGTTTGTATCTGTGACTTATTGCTATGACATGACACTATTACATTTTGGTTTTTAGCATTTTTAAAGAGGAAGTAATAGTTATGAGAGATGAAGAACTCAGAATTAAGTACTGTAGTTATACACAGAAGGGTAATTTGGTTTTGATGTATTGGCTCTAGCCTGTTAACGAATAATACCAAATTTTAAGTAGCATCTCACCAGTTTGAAAAAGAGGTAGCATCATTATTAATGTCTAAACTATAGTGTGTTTCACACAGGATTATGGTAAAGGTCAGGCCATGTTTCTCTGAATTAAAAGCTATTCTGAGCTATCGCATTCCTAATCAACTGAGACCTAAAGGTGCATAGCTCAGTTATAATGAGGCACAATGAATTTAAATAAACTGCAAGATACAGTATAGTGATTTATATGTGCACTGTGGTATCCTTTTAACTCATTAGCATGAATGATACTATGTGTTTGCAACTGTTTTTTGCTGTATGACTATTTTTTAATCACAATATTTCTTAGTAAAAATGCCTTATGCTCCCATTTCTTCCTGTATGTGTAAAGTAAAAGGTAATGGGTGCTTCTGGCATGTACCCAAACATGAGTTACAGCAGAAAGGAACCAGCAAATATCCACTCAAATAAATTTCATAAATTAACCATTTGTAACTATGCTTACATGTTTATGGTTTCATGGTATAGAATTGCCATGAGAATTGAGAATAAGAATTGAAGGTTATATGTAGGTTTCTGAATTATACTTCAGACTTATTTTTGTGGAGGAATTAAAAAAAATCATTAAACACATTGGAGCATTTATTAAATAACACCAAAATTTAGCCAGAAACTCTCTGCTTAATAATTCAGAAGTCTTATTTACCATCTTCCATCATCTTATGTTTACCCAATAATTTTTGTAAACAACAAATCCCTATAGCTTGCTTATATATCAGGTTTACATAAACTATGGGGTTTATTTCATTTCGTAAAAGCCTTTTGTTTTCTTTATTTCTAGATGAAGAGAAAATCTTATGCATGACATGCATGATCAAACTTTTAACTAAAAAAGGGGAGTGATTGAATTGATAAAATTCTCTTTATAAATGGCTCAATTATATCTACTTTTTGTGGTGGTCAAAAGAGACTAGTTATAAGATCCTGAGAAATCTGTTTCTCCTAATGCTTAGGAAATCTATCCATATTATATTTATCTTAAGTTATGCTCTCTACACTTGAAATAGCCTCACTACTCCTAAAATTGAGTCAATTTAATACCATTGTATTAAAACAGGATTTTTGTCTTGGGGTTCAACTGCTTTTGAGTTTCATTATCAGTTACTTATCCTTCCCATTCTTTTTCTTGGTGAGTTTTTGCCTAATATACACTTGGCCTTTTACTTATTAATTCTAGAATAATGTGACAGATGTTTCTAAATATTCCTCAATATCTATTCTCCTTTCCTTCCTTTTAGAAATAGGCGTAAAGTTATACTTAGCTAAATGGCCATCCTACTACAAGCTTCATTTCTCAGTCTCCCTTGAAGCTAGGTATTATGGGCTGAATCGTGTCCTCTCAAAATTTATATGTTGACATTCTTACCCCTGTACCTCAGAATGTGACTGTTTTTGAAGATTGGGTTTTTAAGAAGGTACTTAAGGTTAAACGAGGTCATTAGCATGGGCCCTATGCCAATATGACTGGTGTCCTTATAAGAAGAGGAGTCTAGGAGACAGACAAATATATAGGAAAGACCAAGTGAAGACACCAGAGAAGGCACCATCCATAAGCCATGAAGAGAGGCCTCAGAGGAAACCCGCCCTGTTAATACCTTGATTTCAGACTTCTAGCCTTCAGAATTGTGAGGAAAATAAACTTCTGCTGTTTAAACCACTCAGTTGGTGGTACCTTGTTATGGCAGCCCTAGCAAACTAATACAGTAGGAGTGGCCATGGGATTGAGTTTGGGTTACTGGGGTATAAGCAGAAGTGATGTGTGAAGTTTCTAGATAATTTCCTTAAAAGACAAGGTGGAATATTCTGCCTTATCTCTTTTTCCTTTCTCACAGTCTTGAACACAGATATGGTAGGGACTCCACTTTGAGTGTTCAAATAAAAACAACACTTTGGGTGTGGTAGAGCAACAAGATGGAAAAAACCTGGCCCCCAAATGACCTTGTAGAGAAGAGCCAGCCAGCCAGGCAGGCAGAACGACTCATACCTGGACTATTATGTAAGAGATAAGTAAACTTTTGTCTTTTGTAAGCCACTGAATTTTTTGGGTCTCTATTATTGTAGTTTAGCCTTTAACCCTAACTAATAAAACATGTATGGCATAAGTACCAGGCACAGGCCCGCCATTCTATATCCATTTTAATTTTTCATTTATATTCCATACATAATAAATAATACAGTTATATGAAATAAACTATAACATTTATAATTTAAATATATAAAATTATAATATCCATATACTTTTTGATTGTATATTACATTGTCACACTACTACCATTTTCATTACAATTTCCTTTCAGGTCCAGCAGTAATATATCTAATGAATACTTGTCTTTCTTTCCTTTTCTTGGTCATTCTCAGGTGGTCTTTATGAACTATTATTAAACTCATTTTCATCCTTCATGAAGACCATCTGAGGGACCAAAGATATCACATAGTCATCATTGTACATTTGGAAAATGGGGTCCATCCACCATCACATACCCCTGGCTCCTATCCAAGCACTTATCTGAGGTGTTTCTGATTAAGTTCTATTATTATTATTACTATTATCAATATTTCACCAAATTATGAAGCTGGAAGCCATGGCCTTTTTTCCACAGGCTTATTGATTTTCCACACATTTACTTCAAATCATGCCATGTGATTTTTTTCTTTTTTAACAGATGTTGATAACCATGGTATGTGAGTTCAGTGGACATAATACCCACCCCTGCCATCTCCTACTAGTTTCTAATCATACTAGATGATTTATAGTAATTTTAAGGACCTTCATTATACAGAGCTCTTTTCTTATTTTTTTTGTAGTCAGAAAGTCCAACTCTCTTTCTAACCTAACTCTATATAATATTGCTGCTCTTTTTTGTTATCTGTTATGTGTTGAATAAGTGTGTCTTAATGCTTAAAACCTAAGATTTGCAGCAAAAGGAAAGATGATGCTCCTGGAATGAAGTAGTGCATCAAATGCTGCTAGTAGCCATTTAGAAATTCTTTCCATTGTGACTTACATAAAATAACTTGCAAGCAAAGCAGCCTCACAAACGTGTTCAACTGGAGTCCTGTTGGGAACTAAAAGATGGGCAGTTTCTTGCTCTCTAAAGAAAAGGATAAGTTTAGCTTGACTGAATGGTGGTAATTCTATCTCCCCACTCTTGGATTAAGTGATTAACCCACTGGAAGTCTGTGATCTGATTTGAAGTCCCTAGCTTCAAAAGACTCTCCACATGAGACCTATTCACATAAACCTGAGTTCCTCTAAATAGAAAAAAAAAATCTGTATTTACTCTTAATTTTTTTTTTCAGTTGATGAAATGTTTTTGAGTATCAATAGGATTTTGATAGTACCATAATTTCTTCTCAAATGCAGTACTGGGAAAGTAGAGCTTGAAGGTCCTGGCACATAGGGTTCTGTTCCATGGAATTCAGGCAGGAAGGAGATAGTAAATCACTCTTAGGGCTTTTTGTCCTCCCATCAGATCAACTCTCATTCTAAGGAACAATGAATTGAGTTTGTAATTCATTGTAAGGGGGTTTTAACATGCCAAAATAAACATTTATTCTTTGACTTTTGAATGGGAAATGCAAATTTTTTGACTATCTGAACCCTGAAGAGTGTACTCAATTTGATAATTTCAGATTTAATTAGGTAATTGGGCATAGTTCTCAGTGGAGTAGGGCAAATAAAATACTCTTGGCTTGAGTGATCACTTTAATAAAGTGAGTTTCTTCCTCTCCATTAACTTTTGTTGAAAAATAATTCATTTAAAATAAGAGTTGAAACCACCATAGTCCTAAAACATCTCATAATTGAATGTCCCCCCACTCTCCAAATTAACACAGTAAAGCAAGGAAAATAAGGAGGCCTAAATACAAGCAAGCGTTTAACAGATACCCAAAAGGTTTGAGCTTCTGACATTGTATATGTATTTATGCTGTTAATTACCATCAGTATATGCTATATGCTGAGTATTACAATTTATGAAAATAGAATTATGTGAAAATTGTAGACTCAGACTTTATGGAATTAATAGTCTAAGGGAGGCATTTCTTTTATAATGACTTATTCAGGTATGTTGTGGTTGAAAGATTTCAAAGTCTAGCTAGACTCCTAAAATATTTGGAAGATAAATCTATCCATTTGTTCAGAAAATATTTGTTAAGCAAGTACTACATTCTGATTAAAATGGCCTTAAGTTTCCCTTCAGCTTGACTAAATTTTAGACAAGTTTCTTTCTGACTATAGGCCCCTGACCTCCCTTTTCATGGAGCATTTACTTTAGAAAACTTTCAGTTATAAATTCTTTCTCTGCCCCTTTGATATGTTACCCTTCTCCCAGCTCTTGCCAGTTTTACAACCCAGGAATATCTTTCTCAAGAACCTGGCAGCCGTCTCTTTGACATATAATCATCAAAAAGATAGCATCCTTAAAAAACAGAATTTTTGCAACTCAGAAATAACCTTGTAAACAGTAAAGAGCCTGTTTTACTCCAAAGAAGAATCTAAAATTTGAGTTAAAAAAAAAAGAAAGATAGCATCCCTATCTTTCAGTCTTTGTAGGAGGCTAGGAGCCTAACTTCGATTAGTGCCAATTAGCAGACACAGATGGCCTAATCACATTAACTACCCTCCTCCCTAACATTGTCCAGTACTTTTCCTGTAGCTTGCCCCAGTACTTAAGATCTCCCATTTTTTGTTTCAGTTGAGTTCATTCTCCCTCCCCTATTGCAATAGTCTTGAAAAAAGTCTTCCTTCCCTATTTAACTTGTACAATGTAATTTTTCTTTGACAATTCCAAATCCTGTATTAATAGGGAAAAAAAATAAGACATGTTTGGGATAGGTGTTGTCCTTGCCCTCAAAGATCTTAGAAACTATTAATGCTGTAACAATTTCTTGAATGTAGCGGCAGCTTCAAGGAATGCTTCAGATATTGTATATTGCTTCAGATTGTATATTGCTTCAGATATTGTATATTGTAGATTCCATTTAATTTACATTTGAATTTATCCACAAACTTGGGTATTCTAGAGGTCCTCCAGACTGATGATGGTTATCTCAAAGTTTCTGAATCAGAACCCAGCCCAAATTTACACTCAAAACCAGGTTTACATGCAGGATGAATAATGGTGTTATTTAGAACATAATAAAATGGTATTTTACTTAGAAATATCTTCACTAGGATTATTGGATGATTGAAATCCCATATGTAGACATATGTCACTTTGTATTAACAATTACCTTTCTTTTCAAATATGATAATTAATTTATATCTTATCATGAAATAATACATCATATAGTCCTTTGCAACATGAGGGAGCCAGGGTATCATAGGAACTTTGGGAAGTTGGCCTAGAGAGAAGTAGAGGGAGAAGAATGCTGAGAGTGCAGTTTTTGAAAGATTTCTGCAGAACTAATAGGTGGTGTTGAAGTTTTATTAAATAATTCACATAAAATGGATGCTCATAGAAATCAAAAGCATTAGCATTATTTGTAAAATTAGAGAATGACAATGGTAAAAAAAAAATGGATTGATTTGGGGTCAGGAGTAAAGCTTCCAAAAGTACTTGATAAAATGTGCTTATTTATCTTGCTTTTTGCTTTGGTATATCTGTTTCTTACCATCTACTGGGACAAATGTGTTTTGGCTTCTCCCAATATAGCTTCTCCCAATATAGGTATACATAGTTACCTTTCTGTTTCTCTCTTCTTTCTCTGTTAATCTCTATCTAACTTTCCTTCTAAAAGTGAAATATTTGTGTGTATATGTTTGTATGTACGTTTATTTTTAGCTTTAATGAGGTATAATTGACAAATAAATTTATAACATAGCTAAGGTGCATGATGTGATGATTTGATACGTGTATATGTTTTTAAAGGATTCCCACAATCTACTAAAAATTAATACATCCATCACCTCACATATTTCCCTTTTTTTCCCCCAAGATTACACATATAAGTGATACCATGATGTAGTATTTGTCTGTCTTTGTCTGACTTATTTCACTTAATGTAATGCTCTCCAGGTTCATCCATACTGTCACAAATGACAGGATTTCCTTCTTTTTTAAGGCTGTATAATATTCCCCTGTGTGTGTGTGTGTGTGTGT
The DNA here is from genome assembly GCF_949987515.2 of Delphinus delphis. Classification (NCBI taxonomy): domain Eukaryota; kingdom Metazoa; phylum Chordata; class Mammalia; order Artiodactyla; family Delphinidae; genus Delphinus; species Delphinus delphis. The sequence continues at coordinate 99,883,705 of NC_082685.1, read as the reverse complement.
GTGTGTGTGTGTGTGTGTCTGTGTGTCTGTGTAGTATAAAATACTGTTTTTTTATACATATATATATATATATATATATACAGATATATATATATTTTTTTTTCTTTTGCTGTACGCGGGCCTCTCACTGCTGTGGCCTCTCCCGTTGCGGAGCACAGGCTCCGGATGCGCAGGCTCAGCGGCCATGGCTCATGGGCCCAGCCGCTCCACGGCATGTGGGACCCTCCCGGACCGGGGCACGAACCCGTGGCCCCTGCATCGGCAGGCAGACTCTCAACCACTGTGCCACCAGGGAAGCCCCTATATGTAACTTTTTAAAATCAATTCATCCACCAACAGGCATTTAGGTTATTCCCATACCTTGGTTATTGTGAATAATGCTGCAGTGAACATGTGAGCACAGTTATATCTTTGAGATAATAAATTCTTTAGCTTTGGATATATACCCAGAAGTGGGATTGCTGAATCATCTGGTACTTCTAGTTTTAATTTGTTGAAGAATCTCCATACTGTACAGAGGTAAATTATTTTTAAAGTAATGTAAATGTGTTTAATATGAAGAAATTCCATCTGATAGGAACATTAGCCTAGGAAGGGACTTGCATTTGCTGTATGTCAATCTAGAATGCCCTGCCCACAGGCCTTCACATGGCTACCTTCTTTTTGTCATTCATATCTCAGCTCACATCACCTCTTTTTGAGGTCTTTCCTAGTTGCCAAAGATAAAGTAGCTTCATCCTCATACTCTGCTAAAATCACAGATAGATTCTGTCCCACCAGTCTAGTTTATATTATTCTTCAGAGCATTTATTACTACCTGGTATTATTCTTTCTCTAATTTATTTACTTCTTTATTAACTGTTTCCCCCACTAGTAAATAAGCTTCATGAAGTAATGGATATTGTCCGCATTGTTCAGTGTTATTTAGGAAGTCCCTAAATTATTGCTGATGCATAGCGCACTCTCAATAATTAAGGAAAGTCCATATTAAATTCTTTTTTTTGCCATAAGTATATTAACTCATTTCTCTCTCCCTTTCATCATGAATTAATTCACCATTATTTGAATTCCATGTTTTATATTTCCACTAAAAATTTCTTCTTCTTTTTCCAATTAAGGCTTCTAAATTCTAGTTGACAAATAAATGTTTGTTTGCAATTGTGTTTATTTTCCATTTTGTGGCCTAGACCATTGGGAAAATACATGAAAGCTAGAATCTGTCTTATTATGAACAATTTATTTCAAAAATATGAAGGTTATATAAGGAACAGGGCTTTATCAAAACTTAATTTGTAGGATGAAAGGAGTTGACAGGTTCCATCACCAACTCATATATGCAGTATGAAAAGATTAGTCCCCATGAGAGGTCCTTCAAAGACGTACTTTCTGGTTTTGTTTACTACAATCCAGTTTGCTTTGTTCTGTAGGTTGCTTAATATATCATTTCGTTCTACATGTTTCTTTTTCCTGATATTTCTTTTATACTGTCAGATCCTGCCATGTCCATTCAAATAGAAAATTGTCTGAAACTACCTAAGTCACAACAAATCTGCTGTGTGAATAAAATCTTTATGGAGAGCTGTGAGGTTTCCAAGGCACATGCATAATAGAAATTCAATATCACTTCATTTGAGTACAGGCAGAACTACCAATAGCTTCATATCACAGAGACCCACAAATTTGTGCTAAGAAAAGAATGATTACAACAGCATGCCAGGCCTGTGTATGGGAGCCTGGTAATGTATTCCACAGTCAGCAGTGTGAGTCACCCCAGGGTGCTGGTGTTAGGAGAGAGGGCCACTTCCGAATTCACAGTGGTATTAGAAGCTTCTAATATTAATCAAATCTGTTTTTTAATAACATATTCCTCAGTATAAAAGTTAAATTCAAATAGGAAAAATGGCAATCTGTAAAAGCTGCTTTAAAATGGAGAATCTGGCATTAGCTTCTTTAACTTTAGTGCCAACGAAGCAGTTAACAAAAAAAAGAAAAAAGCTTATAAATACAAAGTTTAATATGTTATCCATTTTTTGCTTAAAGTATTAATAAGTAATTCTCTGGACAAAAACTAAGGTAGGAAAAATGTCTTACATGTTTGTGAGCATGTGTACAGAAAGGAAGAGAGAGAGAGAGAGCTCAAATGGGATTAGAATAAATATTAAGAAATTTATTGTCTCCTTTCTCCTTAGGATAATTTGTTATAATAAATGTTGCTGAAAATAAGCAGGGAAAAAGTTAAAGTTAATGAGGATTAAAATTATTTAAGGGCTATTTTAGACCAATTTATGATTAAATTTACCTTATGTAAACTATGACCTCTAAGAATATAGCTAATATAAACTTTAATACAATGAATTATATTTGCATCAGTATTTCACTTTGGGGGATATTTTTTTCAACAACATTTTTACCTAATACCTACATTATCAAAATAATTACAATCTAAAATCTAAATTTACTATATTAGCTAACAACATATATGAAAAAAATAATGATCTAATAATACTCCTTGGTTAGTTCATACATCATTTTCTAAAGATTTAAATGAACAACTAAAATATATATTTATATTTATAGTTCTTAAAGTCATATTAAAGCTCAGAAGTCTAAAGTCATTATTACAGTTGATCTTAATTTAGCATGAAAATGTGTGTCTATATAGTGCTCCAACTTAATAACTAGAACACTTTTGGATGACTGACACAATTATCTTTTTATAACTTCTAAAAGCAAAATAACTCATAACAATATATGATTATAAAGCAATAATTAATTAGAATCTTTGTTAGGTTGATCCAAGATCAACTTTATCTACTGATTACTTTGAAATAGTTACCATTTCTATGAGATCTGAGTCACATAGAGTTAAGATAATTTTAGACAGAAATGCATTCAAGACAGAGATGCATTTTTTTAAAATTAAAACATGGTAAAAGGGTACAAAATTTTAGTTATAAGATGATTAAAGTCTGAGGATCTAATGTCAAACATGGTAACTATAGTTGATAATACTGTATTATACACCTGAAATTTGTTAAGAGAGTAGAACTTAAATGGTCTCATTAAAAAAAAAAGGTAATACGTGAGGTGATGGATGTGTTAATTAACTAGTTGGTGGGAATCCCTTTACAATGTGTACATATAGGAGGTCACCAAGATGGATGTTTTAGATAGATTACAATTTTGTTGTCAGTTATACCTCAGTAAAGCTGGAAAAAAATAAAATTTGACTGTGGAATGAAAAAACAAAAATAAAAAATAAGAATCTAGCCACAAAATATGACGAGCGAAAATTCTCCAAAAAACCCTCAAAAACCCATTATTTAGCAAACAGAGTGTTTTGATTACCTAAGAAAACTACTTCTATTGTGTTAACCTGATGTCTTAAGATTTAAAATGACAAACTCTAGAAGTGTAAAAAGTGGTTTTTTTCCCATTCAAGGAGTGCTGCCAACAAATTTAATCCATTTAAAGTAGTTGAACCATTAGAGGGAGAGTAAGTGTGATTTGGTCTCTGAATTAGTTAGTCTCTATGAATTTTGGACTAAATCTGAAACTCTTTGAAACACTTTTAAAAAAGTGACTAAACATGAAAAATGTGATCCTAAATGGTACTGTTGAAGTAACATTTTACCAAAAAATGAAAAATTCATGTGCTGTATTATCAAATATTTTAAAAATATGTCAACTATTAATGTGATTCTGACTATACATGTAGTAAATTGGTTTGTCAAACGCAATACGCTATTCATCAGTATTTCTGAACATCTATAGGATAATTATAATCATTATTTGTATTGACCCGGATGATAATAACAGCTGTCACTTACTGAACACCTGCAATTTACCCAAACACTGAGTGCTGGTATTGTATGATGTTTAAGGCTATTGACTTTTTAGCCAGAAGCTGCATTCAAATCTTGTTTCTGTCACTTACTTGTTGTGGGAACTTAAGAAGATGATTTGTGCCTCAGTTACCTTTTCTGCAAAAGTGACAGTAATTTTATCTGCCTCATAATGTTGTGGTGAGGAAGCATTAAATGAGTTAATTCATTAAACCCCTTAGACCAATAATTGGAACATAGTGTTCAATAAATTTATCAACTGTTAACTATTACTTGATAGTTTAGATATTTAATCATGATAAAATATTTGTTATAATTATCTTATAGATAAGGAAACTGTGGCTATGAGATTTTATGCAAGTTGCCCCAAGTCACGTAGCCAGTAATAGAGTTAAAAACTCCCAAGTTTATGTTCTTTCCACTTTATTGCACTGTCTCCAGAGGTATTGTGAGATTCTGAATTTTCTTTTTTTGTACATTTATTTTTTATTTTTTTAAATTGAAATATAGTTGATTTACAATATTAGTTTCAGGTATACAGCATAGCAATTCAGTATTTTTACAGCTTATACTCTATTAAAAGTTATTATAAGATAATGGCTATAGTTCCCTGTGCGGTACAATATATCCTTGTTGCTTATTGACTTTATAGATAGTAGTTTGTATCTCTTAATCCCATACCTCTAATTTGCCCCTCTACCTTCCCTCTACCCTTTGGTAACCACTAGTTTGTTTTTCATATCTGTGAGTCTGTTTCTGTTTTGTATATTCATTCTATTGCATTATTTTTCAGATTCCACATATAAGTGATAACATACAATATTTGTCTTTCTCTGTTTGATTTATTTCAAACAGAGAAAGCATAATATTCTCTTGGTCTGTCCATGTTGTTGCAAGTGGCAGAATTTCATAATTTCATTCTTTTATGGCTCATTAATATTCCATTTTACACACACACACACACACACACACACACATACTACATGTTCTTTATTCATTTGTCTGTTGGTGGGCCCTGGGGTTGCTTCCACATCTTGGCTATTATGAATTGTGCTATTATAAACATTAGGGTGCATGTATCTTTTGAAATTAGTGTTTTTGTTTTTTTCTAGATATATATACCATAGATCATATGGTAGTTCTGTTTTTAGTTTTTTGAGGTGCCTCCATCGTGTTTTCCATAGTGGCTGCACCAATTTACATTCCTATCAACAGTGTATGAGGATTTCCTTTTCTCCACATCCTCACCAACATTTGTTATTTGTAGACTTTTTGATGATGGCCATTCTGACAGGTGTGAGGTGATATCATATTGTTGTTTTGATTTTCATTTCTCTAATGGTTAGCGGTGTTGAGCATCTTTTCATGTGCCTGTTAGCCAAGTGTATGTCTTTTTTGGAAAAGCGTCTACTTAGGTCTTCTGCCCATTTTTTGATTGGGTGGTTTATTTTTTTGATATTAAGTTGGATGAGCTGTTTATATATTTTAGATATTAACCCCTTTTCGGTCATTTCATTTGGAGATATTTTCTCCCATTCTGTAGGTTGTCTTTTCATTTTGTCAGTGGCTTCCTTTGCTGTGCAAAAGCTTTTAAGCTTAATTAGGTCCTATTTATTTTTCTTTTATTTCTTTTGATTTAGGAGACAGATCTAAGATAATATTGCTATGATTTATGTGTAAGAGTGTTCTATGTTCTCTTCTAGGAGTTTTATGGTTTCTGGTCTAACATTTAGGTCTTTAATCCATTTTGAATTTATTTTTGTATATGGTGTGAGGAAATATTCTAATTTCATTGTTTTATGTGTAGCTGTCCAGTTTTCCCAGCACCACCTATTGAAGAGAGTGTATTTTCTCCATTATCTATTCCTGCCTCCTTTGTTGTAGATTAATTGACCATAAGTACATGGATTTATCTAGGAGCTCTCTATTCTGTTCCATTCATGTATGGTCTGTTTTTGTCCCAGTACCATGCTATTTTGATTGCTGTAGCTTTGTAGGATAGTCTGAAATCAAGGAGGGTGATACCTCCAGCTTTGTTCTTTTTTTCTCAGGATTGCTTTGGCAATTCAGGATCTTTTGTAGCTCCATGCAAATTTTAGAATTATTTTTTTCTAGTTCTGTGAAAATGCCATTGGTATTTTGATAGGCATTGCATTAAATCTGTAGATTGCTTTTGTTAATATTTTAACAATATTAATTCTTCTAATCCAAGAGCTCAGGATATCTTTCCATTTCTTTGTATGATTTTCAATTTCCTTCGTCAGTGTTTTATGAATTATTCTTAAAATTCAGAAAAATTCTTAGTTTTCTGAATTATTTCTTAAATTACTAAAGAAATAATATAAACAACATCCATGATGTAATAGATGTATGTGTCCAACAGGTATATTAGCTCAATCCTCACATCAACAATATTATCTCTATTTTACATATGAGGAAACTGAGACATTGAGGAGATTCCTCACTTGCTCAATATCATACAGCTAGTAAGTGGCAGAGGTACAAATACTCCTTCAATATCTCTCTATGTCCCCAGGTATGTCTCTGTATGTCTTACATTTGCTCAGAAAGGGGTCAGCTCCTAAGGTTTCCACCTACTTGCCCAGCACTGATAGGCTCTATTCTGAACTACAGCTTCTGAGGCAACAGAGACTTCCTATTCTTCCTATTCTTTGTAATATTTATGGACCCTGCTGCTTCCCCAGAACTACTCTGCACAGCACAGTGGACACTTCCACTGTTCCTCTGCTGCATTGAGCTCTCTCTCCCAATTTTTATCATTAGTGACTCTGTTAAGGGATCCTGAGGGAATGCTGCTGTGTTCACTATGTATTGCAGCTTTCTAATTTTTCACTTTGCTTTCTTTTGCCTAAGATCTAATCATGCATGCAGGGACTATACTGGCAATGGATTCAATCAACAGCTACCGTATTTTACTCAGAGTGCCTCTCATCTAGATTGACTGAGGATATGATGCTGACTTAGGGTAATAATGTCTAGTCTCTTAAGACTTTATTCACCCCTAGTTTACAAGACATGCTTACATATAGCTGGAACCCAAGTGCACGTAGTTTAAGTTCTTTCCTAGGATTCTCCTCTGCATACATACAAATGAAATTTTGCCGGTTCATCAAATATACCCAACCATGCTTGGATCCTGAAAGGTGCTGATAGAAGGCAGCGACTCAAGCTGTAAACTCCACTATCCACACATAAAAGGAATTAATGGTAATGCTAGTTTGGAGTACTTTACTTCTTGACCATGTCAAATAACAGACTAGACTGTACAATTTTTTGAGCAATACTCCTGAACTATATTCAGAGCTTAGTAAACTTATGGTACTGATATACAAGCCAAAATATAATATGGAAATATAGATACTACTACTCTATTTAAATACTTGGGAAAGTGGTTGTAGTCTTAGGCATTTTATGAAATGTTATAATCTATATTCTTATTTAACAATTAGGTGTGCATATGTAATCACCAAATATATTATATATAGTTAAATATATATATTTTACATGTATAGTTAAATATATATATTATATATATATAGTTAAATATACATATATAGATAAATATATATATACATAGTTCAGATGTGCTGACCCTAGCTCCTGGCTTTAGATTGGCATGCCACTCAGATCAATGAACACATACTGCACCACTTTAGTTGGTTCAGGGCAGGGAATGTGAGATGAACTGTGACAGTGAAAACTCTGAGCCTTTTGCTTGAGCTATTAAGAGTACTATTAAGTCCAGTAGAATCACTGTTGACCATCTTCATCACCACATAGGAAGGACACGCTTGGGAATAAAGCCAACAGAGAAAATAGCCAAACAAGAGGGATGGGGAGGAATAAGTCTTGAGGATGCTGACTTTTAGTTGTGGGACATTTTAGTAAAGTGAATTGATACCTTCCCTTTTTTGTTTAAGAATTGAATTGGGTATTTTTATCTGCAAATAATAGAGTCATGACAAAGAGGGAAGAATAATTTTGGAATTTTAAATAAACTTTACTAATGAGCACTTAAAGTAAAAGCTTGAATTCCCATTGGAAAAATTGGCCTTGGTGTTTAACCTTACATTTAAAAAATATCTGTAGATATCTTTTGTCTTAATATTACTCATGTCAATGATAACTTTTTAATTAAATATAATAAAAGTTTCTTCTTTCTCTCTTTTTTCTCTCTTTCGCCTTCTCACTCTCCCTCTCTTTTTTCATACATCAAATTTAGAGATTAAAAAAGTTAACCCCCGTGAATAAAATGATAAATAAATATTGCTTTCATTTTTATAATATTAGATTTAAAAAAGCTATCCACCCAGGCAAAAAAAAACAAAAACAAAAAAGCAACTCTGTCAAAACTCTGTTTTCATTACTCATTAATTAATTAATAATTTGGGATTGCTTCTTGATTGAGTAATAATGCTTTATTTTACCAAAGCCCTGTATGCTATGGTGCAAATCTCAGTTAGTCTTACTTCTTGAGACATTGTTCACTACTATGTGTGCCTTTTGCAGACTCAGAAATTTAGAAATAGATGGAGCAATGTTAAATAACCTGCGATTATGACACTTCAGATATAAATCCACAATTTGACGTTCAAGAATTTCAAAAGCTTCCCGGTTGTGATATTGTGCTCTTGATTTCTGTTGTATCATTTGAAAATGTTTTATTCAAAAGTGTCTGGTTTTGTTTCTCCTTGTTAAAACAGTAAATAGTTACAAATATTCCAAGTCACCTGTGCTGAAAAAAAGTCATCCCATGCTTTCTCTTGTGACTGAAGATATTTAATCTAAAGAGTGTAATGCAGGTATATGCTACTTTTAAATATTAAAATTATATAGTTAATTATATAAAAAATAATTTATAATGCAATTGTTTAAATTCCAAATGATAGTCCTTAAGGATTTACTGAAATGGCAAGTTCTTGGAAGGATTAAATATTTGATAATAATACTCTGCTTTATTTATTTCTTCTATATTTGCATAATAAGTTTCCATGTTGTAGAAATAATAGATCAAAAGGGAAGTTTCACTTTATTTAATAGTCAAACAGAATTTCTTTCTTTTTTTTTTTTTTTTTTTTTTTTTTGCGGTACGCTGGCCTTTCACTGTTGTGGCCTCTCCCGTTGCGGAGCACAGGCTCCGGACGCACAGGCTCAGCGGCCATGGCTCACGGGCCCAGCCACTCCGCGGCATGTGGGATCTTCCCGGACCGGGGCACGAACCCGTGTCCTCCGCATCGGCAGGCGGACTCTCAACCGCTGCGCCACCAGGGAAGCCCAAACAGAATTTCTTGAATGTTGATTGTGAACCAGGAATTTTTCTAAGTATTGTAGTATCCCTTAAGGAACTCAGAGTGTAGACAAGGATATAGAGACATTAGTATCCGTGACAGTGTCCATGGCATTTCTCTGTGTATGTAGAAAAATAAATTAGAGTATTATCTTCCATGAAACTTAAAATGTAGTTTTGGAAAGAACACATGCAAACAGTGAATGATAAAAATGTTGCCATAGGGTAAATTATAAATAAGATTCTATGGTGTTGGCAATGCTATGCAAAACCAGAGAAAGATCTCACTTTTAATTGAGAACACAATTAGTAAAATTTGGATATGCATGTAGCAAGTGGCAGAGGTATTCCAAATTAGAATACACAAAGGTGTATTACAACCTCAGAGATGTGAGAACTCCAGAAGGGATACTTAAGGGAGAGTGGTTTTACTTGATTGGAACATAAAACAATTGGCAACTAAAGTGTAAAGTTGGAGTGATTTTGAGATGGGAAGTTGGGTGATGGGAGTGGTACTTAAAAAAAAAAATCTGGTGGTGCGTATATAAATAGTAATAAAGAGGAGCTGCCTAGAGAGAGCAAGTCTACTTTTCTTTGAAGGGTATTATAGTAATACTGAGGGATAGCAATATGAAGTAGGAAAGGGTAATGTAAAAGGAATGCAGGGAATTAATGGTGGCATCATTATTATGATTCTAGAGTTTATGTGTTTTTCTGGCTAACTAAATGTGAAAGAGAAATAGTAGAATTTACATTCCAAGGTCATATCCAGTATTACTAAGTTTAGTGTGTTAGAGAGTGGTAGTTTTGAAACTATGGCTAGAGTTAACATCATTTCTCTAACACTATCACGACTACCGACCATACTCTTAGCTGCTCTTTATCTACAGATGCCATTTCTCTCAGTGGGAAGCTGTGGTGTGGATGTGTCTAGGCAAAAGTGCTGGAACAATTATGACACCATTTGGATAATAGAACAAGATGTCAGTTCACATATAAAGATTATATACTTGGTTTATTTCACTAACTAAAGAATTACATTCTCAAAACTCAAGGTAAGAAGAATATTAGTTTCTTTGATGATACTGGAAGTAAAATTATTATACCAATATATACTTATAAATCAATTAAATATTAATAAATCATGAAATATTAATGTGGTTCTTGGAACTTTGTCACTGGAATATATTTTTTAGCCTATTGTGTGATATTTATTTTTTCTTTATTGTGTAACATGATAATCATATAATAGCTATTGAAGAGTTGTTTCATTTGGAAGCGTGAAACAGTTAAATCCTTTAAAAAACATTCTAGGTTGAAATTTCATAGATAATCTGATAGTAAAAGAGTACTTTCCAACAAAACTTGAGGAATTCCTCTTGGGGCCTTTTTACACCCAAAGCAAAATTATTTTTCTCATTTGAATTTTTTTCTAATCTTTTTTTAACTCTTGAAAAACTTATCTAATGACTTTAATTTAAAAATGGTGACTTCCTATTGGTTTTTAATGACAATGTCAGTTTTAGAACAGTTTCTGGTTTCTTAAAAGAAGACAAAGGTTAATGAATCCTGTAAGAGCCAAGTAAATGAGTTTTTCTAATTTTTTAACAAGTAGAGAGTTTCTGAACTGTAGATTTTATATATATATATAAGTGTGTGTGTGTATCCTTGAAAGGCCACATGCATCTGGAGCTACTCCATATAATGAAGTAACTAAAGCTGTGTGGAGTATGTGTATAAACTAACTTTATGTTTATGTGACTCATACATGCATTCGTTTATTTCAATGTGTGATTATTTGAGTTTCAATTCACACACTGAAGATTTTTTCTTTTAAAAATATGTAATGAAATCCAGCACCAAGAAAAATCTACAACCCTAAGGTTTGCAATATCAAATACCCTCCAAAATGTTGGAATCAAATGTTAAATACTCTGGGTAAATTTTGTTTTTGACTTTGGATCAGGTCATCAACTGTTTTATTAAAACTGTTACATAGCTACATTATATAGAATGTACTATTAGTGAAAAATTGTAGTCAAGTCCTGATTTTCTCTTTGGGTTTAACTCTATGAGTTGGCTCTGATTAGATTATGAACACAAATTAGTCTCTGCCATTACTTCCATTTCCACTAAGCAAGCTGGCAAAGGGGAATCAGAAGTACCCTGGCCCTGGACATAGATAGGAATGCAGTAGAGGAGAAAAAGCAGATAATTTTTTCCTAAAACTAACACAGATTCTAGTTAGATTGTAAGGATTAGGGCGAGGAAGGTTGTTTGACGGTAAGAGAGGGGATCAGTTGCAGGACTCAACATTGTAAAACATCACCCTCACACAGAGTCATTTATGGATAACTGTGAGTTCCTACAATGTGCCAACTTTGTTCTAGGTGTTTGGTGAACCATGGTGAACAAAGCTGATGAAGGAGGGCTTAAACCTCACTGCAGGGTCAAATGTTAACAGGTGTTTTATGTCTAACAGGGACAGGAAAAGTCATATTTATTACTTACATACTACGATGTGACCAATTCTTACTTCTTCCAGCAACTATGTGAAGCAGGTACACTGACCCCAATTTATACATGAGAAAAGAGCCCATAAAATTTAGGTAGATTGCCCAGTCATATAATCAGTAAGTGATAGACTTGGATTTAAACATATCAATCATATTCAAAAAGCTGATAGATATCCTTTTCACCAGAGCACACATGCCTTTGGAAGTTTGTGGAATATTATGAACTTATATAATTCAGCAAAATCACTGGGAATATGGAATATGGTACTTGGGGAGGCAGTCGTTTTTTTTTTTTTTTTTTTTTTTTTTCGTGGCACTCAAGTTTGCCATTTAGATCTGTGACCTTAGACTGGTTACTTAAAATTATTAGCCTTAGTGGAGTAATCACGTATCTGTCTCATCAAATTATTGTGGGGATAAAGACAATAAATATTAAACATTTAGCACAATGACTGGGACGTAGTAAGTTTTAAAATATGCTGTCTCTTCTTATCATGATCATCATTATTTACAATATTTTATTATTCTTTCCTGGTGAGAAAAGCTATTTGCCCATTTAAAATTTGTAACTAGAATGAAGGACCCTGGCTAGAAAGGGCAACAAAGAATCTAAGTAGATTTAAATATATAAAATTTGAGAAATACAAAGTATGCAAAAAGTGTACTCTTGATTTCAACTTTTAAAAAATTTAACAGAATTGTCGCCAAATACATGGATCATTTTGGTGTTTTCAACATTAACTATTTAAATTAGATACATATTTTCCATTATAAAATTATTTTCATGTGAGAATGAGTACATTTAATGATGCCATTGTTAAAAACACAGCATATTTAACTGAAAACATAAATAAGTTATTTATAATATTTACATAAATATATTTGTGCCATAAACATTCCTCTTTTCTAAGTTTAAAGTAATGCTGTACTGCAATTGCATATTAACCTTACTATTATACACAAAATATGCAATTAAATGCTCACTTAAAATTAGCAATTATAAATGTCCCTGCATATATAGTAGCTCCTAAAGAATGTAATGCACTAGCAGTAATATCTACTATACTGTGTGTTGCTTTTCTGCTGTTCAGCTAAGGGATTGAATGGGGAAATAATTTCACACTGCATATAATGCATCTGATATGAAGGAAACTTGAAAATTATTTAGTTACAGATTTCTCTGACCAGGCTTGCAAAGTAGCATATATTATGTTAATGGGCAAGCATTTGAAAATGAATTTGAATATTAAATGCACTAAGTTTGGGTTCTGACATGAAAGAAGGCAGAGTTGATACACAATTTACAAACAGGTTTTTGTTAACTCTTTCATTGCTATGACTCACCATCACGCTTTGTGCTTAAAAATTTTACAGTTTTATGTTTCCATCACTGAAAATTCCATAATATTGAAACCTAACCATTAGCTTGTACAAATGAAGTTCTACTATAGTATTAGATTTTTAGCCATGTTTTATGTTTAGTTATACTCCACGTTGTTCACTGAAAAGTAGTTGCTTATTCATGAAAGTTATAAGTAGAAAAGAAATGAGCAACATCAATCACTGTATTAATGGTATACTATATTTTCTAGCTTTCATTTTTAAAGTAGCACATTTGAGTTGGCATATATTGGAATGTATGCTACCAAGCCACTATTGTATATTCAACCAAAATATCTTGTTTTCAAGTCTCAGCAGAGATCACCAGTTCACTACTAGTGGATTCATTGTGTTTAAATTTACAGAAAATGAGTAGTTAGTAGTAAACCTAACCACCAAAGCATATTTTTATTGAAAACATTACAGTACACCGGATGTTTTAGGTCATTTATTTTGTTTTTGCTCTGGGTCATTTTACAAAAGCACTTCTGCTCTCTAGCGTTAAAATGAGAGCCACTCTACTCCCCAGATATTACCCAGCAGCACTTGGGGGCTCTTAATGATTAATACCATCACCGTCCAGCCACAAACCTTTCTGCCGCAGATAATGCCAGGCAGCAAGCGCGCTTGACACTTTTAATGTATAATTAAGTAGGAAAAGTCAGCACTCAGTATGCAAATTTTTCAAAATGATAAATGATGCCATACAGCAGTAGGGATTGATTTGGTGTAAATGAAACTAATTAAGGAAATGTCAAACATAATTAATAAAACAGGTTTAAGCTGCAAAACATTGTCAATTGAATGAATGAGGAGGCATTGGCTCCCATTGTTTCTGCTTTATTTAGGGCTTGTGTTTAGCTTGTACTCTGTTCCTAAATGCACTTTCGCTACCTCACACCCTCCACTACCAATTCCCAGAGAGGGGGAAAATAAATTTGCTTGTCTCTCCACTGACTGCAGAAATTAATTGCAGAAATCTTGTCCCATCCAAGTGTTACATTCACTCACAGGACATTAACATAACTAATTTGAAAGAGCCCAAATGACTGCATAATAGAGCACTGTCAGTATGCCTGACAGTCTTTGGTCATACCAAATTAGCTTGGTTTTCTAATTGAAATTTTTTTCCTTGGACTCTTTTTATAATTTTTTCCTCAGCTATTCATTTTTGATAAGAACAAAGGTTTTATAATTTACAAAAGAGTGCTTGACCTATAATTACTATGAGGAAATTAGGGGAGGTAGAAAAGTCAGATTTAGTCCTGGTAATGATGCTAGAGACCTTGTTCCCTCTAGGGAGCCTGAAGAATAATGGAATCTTCTATTTTTATGGGCGACCTGTGCACTGGTGCTGACTCTAACTGTGAATCCACTTTACTTTGCAGATCACTAGCTTAACACTAAAAGTACCAGCCCAATGGCAGGCCATTACTCCAAATGTCATTCAAACCAGTGCCATTTCCACATGCCCTTCCCACTCAAAGAGTGAATTGAAGAACATCTGCCAGTCCTCACATCACGCCCTTGTAAATCTTCCATGTAGAGTTTTATGCAACTTAGTTTGTGAACCCTTTGGGTATATAAGGGTGAGAGGGGGTAGGGGGCTTGTGGAGAGTAGGAAATTTAAAGAACGCTAAAATGGGTTACTTGAAAGAGAATCCAGTGGTTCTTGATTTTAAAATCTGTCACCTGCATGCTATGGATGTAATCTTATTATACCTGATATGGTTTTCAAAAGAAGGATTCTGGTACCACTATATCTTCAGTTTAGAGATCTTTTCCCTGAAGGACAGTTTTCCTTTCGAGTATGTCCTAAAATGACTCAATATATAAGAATGGAATCAGTCCACTCTTTTTACACTTTAATTATGAATTATATACTAATACGTTATTTTAGATTTATTGAGGAAATTGTATGGAACCGAAGACATAGATTATACACACTCTTCTTAGTCCACAAAGTTTCTGCTGAGTAGACATGTAGAGGTACAAGTGCCATGGCACGGTTTTATTTGCTTAAAGTCTTGTTTCTATAAAACCCTCTACATCTATGGCTTCTTTTTTTTTTTTTTTTTTTTTTTGGCGGTACGCGGGCCTCTCACCGCCGTGGCCTCTCCCGCTGCGGAGCACAGGCTCCGGACGCGCAGGCCCAGCGGCCACGGCTCACGGGCCCAGCCGCTCCTCGGCATGCGGGATCCTCCCGGACCGGGGCACGAACCCGCGTCCCGTGCATTAGCAGGCAGACTCTCAACCTCTGCGCCACCAGGGAAGCCCTCTATGGCTTCTTTCATTTGATTCCAGGAATATAAGTAAAGTTTACATGTATACTATATGAGATTATAAAGATTCTTGACTTTGACTCTCCAAATCTTTTGGGGCTCATTTCTAGACACTCTCCAATATATTCTCTCTATTTTTAAAATAATACACATGTAGTTATCTATTAATTCTATAGCATTGATTGATTGCATTTACTTTACTGATATATGTGTTATGAGCTCTCTTGTAATATCTTCTGTGTTGTACGCAACTGAAAGGAAAGATGGGTTGTCGTTTTATACTTCAACTTTAAATGGAGTGGATATGGAATAAATCAGTGGGATTAAAAATAAATCATTATTACTTCACTTTTTTTTTTTTGTCTAAAAAGGACACAAAGAAGTACCTCAGGTTTATTTTATCCAACATGTACAGTGATAAGTTTGAAGAACTTTTTCTCAAGCAAATTTCATATGATGTAATTCTAATCCCCCCCTCCCCAAATTATGAAATAGGAGTTAAGGAATTTATTTACCCAGAAATGTCTGGGGTCAGTTTTCCAGACTGATCTTTAGACATAGCTAAACAAAGTAGATTAAACAATGTCATCAAGACCAGACATTCCTCTTTCTCATTTTCCTTATCTCTTGGCTCTGCTTTCCATTGTGTTGATTTCATTTCCAGTCTCCACCTTGTGAGTCCCAGTAGCTTCCTGATTAAGATTATAGCAGTCCTTACAGTTCATTGCAATGAGAGAGAATTGTTTTCCAGGCAATTGAAGTTCCAGGATTAGCCTTGACTGAACCACCAAGAGAGATGTACTCATCCTAAAATCCGTTACTAGTACCAGGCATCCGGAACCAGGTTAAAGGTCAAGTATTAAACTTTATGCATCCCCTAAAATAGCCCCACCTAAAACCAAATGGACTGCAGGTGGAGTAGAGGGATTCCCTAGGGAAAATTGTGGTGTTTTTATCAAATGAAAGAAAAAATGAGAAAGCATTGGTAAAAGCAATAGATATACACTCCAAAAGTATATAGTACACTTTCTAAGAGCAGAATATATATTCAATGTGGTCTTCTTATTTGTGCTGGATGTTACTTAATTTTTTTTTTTTTGCGGTACACAGGCCTCTCACTGTTGTGGCCTCTCCCGTTGCGGAGCACAGGCTCCGGACGCACAGGCCCAGCGGCCATGGCTCATGGGCCCAGCCGCTCTGCGGCATGTAGGATCTTCTCGGATCGGGGCACGAACCCGTGTCCCCTGCATCGGCAGGCGGACTCTCAATCACTGTGCCACCAGGGAAGCCCTGGATGTTACTTAATTAAAAAATGGGAAAATTTAAGTTTTCTGTGAGTGAAAGGATTGTTTTATGCTTATGATGAATTCATTTAAAAGAGGATATAAACAAAGAGAATGTTAATTTTTAACTGTTAATACGTAGGTATTTATAACTGAACAAAGGGAAATATGGTTTTTTAGACTTTAGATTTACAGAAGAGTCGCAGAGATAGTATGGAGAATTCACTATACACTTCACAAATCTTCCCCAAATGTTAACTTACATAACCATGGTGTATTTATCTAAACTAAGAAATTAACATGGTACAATGATACTAACTATATACTTTATCAGGTTTTTACCAGTTTTTCAGGTTTTTTGCTGTTGTTGCTCCTTGTTGTTGTTCCTTGTTTTTGTTCCTTTTTAATGCAGGATACCCTGTGTATTTAGTCATCATGTCTCTATAATTCTGTCCAATTTGTGACAGTCTCTCAGTTTTTCCTCATTTTTCATGACCTTGACACTTTTGAAGAGGACTGGTATTTTATAGCCATTTGGCTTTGTCTTATGTTTTTTTCATGATTAGTTTAAGGTTATGCACCATTGGGAAGGATACCACAGAGGTGATGTGCCCTTTTCACTGCATCATATCAAAGAAACTAGTACCAACATGATTTATTACTGGTGATTTTAACCATAATCACTTGGTTAAAGTGCTCTCTGCCAGTTTCCTCCACTATAAAATAATGATTTTTCCCTTTCCATATTCTATTTGTTAGAGGTGAATCACTAAATACAGCTCACACTTAAGGGAAGAAGAATTAAGCTCCACCTCCTTCAGGGAGGAGTATAAAATAATTTGCAAATATACATTAAAACCACCATAGTAACTTTGGGAAGATACCTAAGGGCCATGCAACTATCCTGTTTCTCCTTAATGTTTTGCCCATTAAAAATTTGAACATTCATCAGTGGATGTTGCCTGGAGCAATTATTAATGTGGTGGCCAAATGATGATTTTGTATTTTCCTCATTCCTTCCATATTATTTTCAGTTCTTTAGTAAGAAGTTTCCACCCACCCACCCTCCCTCCCTCTTTCTTTCCTTTTTCTTTCTTTGTTTATATTATAATGCAAAATATTTGGTAAATAATAAATAGCTTTGGAGAAGTCACATTACCCAATTTTAAGACTTACTATAAAGCTACCAGAATCAAGATAGTGTGAGATTGGTAAAGGGACAGACACTTGGATGAAAGAAACAGGAAAAAAAGTGAACCTTAGCCTAAACCTCATACCTTATACAAAAATTCACTCAAAAATTCATTCAGTCAATTCACAGATCTAAATGTAAAACATAAAATTGTAAAACTTTTACAAGAAAATATAAGAGAATATCTATGTGGCCTGATGGTAGATGAAAAAGTCTTAAATGTGACACTAAAAACGTGATTCATGAAGGAAAAAGAAAAGACAAATTAGACTTTATCAAAATTAAAAACAAAACTTTTGCTCTATGAAAGACAATTTAAGAAAATGAAGACAGGCTACAGACTGTGTAAAAATATTTGTAAATTACATATCCAACAAATAAAATGTATTCAGAATATACGAAGAACTCTTAAGTCTCAACAATCAAAAACTAATACATTTAAAAATAGGTCATAGGACTTGAATAAACACATGCAAAAAGAGATACAATGATGGCAAAAAAGGCACATGAAGATGCATTCACCTCGATGCATTAGCGAAATGCAAATTAAAATCATGGTAAGATACCACTACACATCGATTAGAATGGCTAAGGAAAGAAAATACTGGCAAGCAGGAAGACAAAGCAGAGATCATACATTGCTGGTGGCAAACTGGTATAGTCACTCTGAAAATGTTTTGGCAGTTTCTTATAGAGTTAAACATGCACTTACCATGTGACTCAGCAGTACGACCCCTGGGTTTTTAGCCTAGAGACTTGAAAACCAATTTTTACACAAATATCTGTATAAAAATGTTTATAGCAGCTCTATTCATATTTGCTAGAACCAAACCAAACCAAACATAAATGGAAAGAACCCAAATGTCCTTCAGTGGGTGAATAGATAAAATGTTCTTACCCATACAAAGGGATATTACTCAGTAACAGAAAAGAACAAACTGCTGATATGTTCAACAACTTGGGTGAATTTCAAAGGTATTAGGCTGAGTGAAAAAAGCTGGTTTCATAAGGTTACATACTGCATAATTTGATTTGTATGACATTCTCAAAAAGAAAGCAAAAATCCCCTATAGTTTTAGAGAACAGATCAGTGGTTGCCAGGTGTAGGGTTGGGGGAAGAACTAACTATAAAGTCATAGCACAAGAGAGTTCTGTATTGTGAAGGACCTGTTCTGTATCTTGTCTGTGGTGGTGGTTACACAAGTCTATACATTAAAATTTACTGGACTGTACTTTGAAAGAAAAACGTCAATACTATTGTATGAAAATGCTAAATATAAAAATTAAAAAATAAAATCAATACACGCTCAAAGCGAATTATTTTGTTCTTTGTTAAAACCCAGTACTTTGGTAATATATTTATTTTTGCTCGGATTATTTCAATTTTGGCTATTGGGAGCTCTTTCAAAGATCCTGTGTAAACGTGGTTTTTATTGGCACTGTTTTATGAAGATTTCATCAATGAAATTCTAATCTTAACTAAAAGGTCAAAAAGGGCAATTAATTGTATAATTGTTCATTGGAAAATGATTAAATTCTTCTGATTATTCAGTTCTATTAGAGATATCTGGTTGGTGCAGATTAGTTTCTAATAGATTACTTCCTTTGATAGACATTCTTGCCAATTTGTGAGCTCCTGCTTTGTAACAATTATTCATACTTTCCATTTCAAAATGATATATATTGATCTGTACAATTTTCTACCCTACTTTGTAGGACTCTCTTTTAACTGATTTTCCCCCAGTTAATGCACTGAGTAGGTGGATGCTTACTTGAGATCCAAAGAAATAATTACTGATAATTGTGTAATATTATTTGATCAGTTTATTTTTTAACATCTTTATTGGAGTGTAATTGCTTTACATTGTTGTGTTAGTTGCTGCTGTATAACAAAGTGAATTAGCTATACGTATACATATATCCCCATATCCCCTCCCTCTTGCGTCTCCCTGCCACCCTCGTATCCCACACCTCTAGGTGGTCACAAAGCACCGAGCTGTTGATCAGTTTATAAAAAGCAGAAAATGTCTTTGAGCTTTCTACCAGGGATTGATACCAATATATATATATATATATTTTTTTTTTTTTTTTGGTACGTGGGCTTCTCACTGTTGTGGCCTCTCCCGTTGTGGAGCACAGGCTCCGGACGTGCAGGCTCAGCGGCCATGGCTCACGAGCCTAGCCGCTCCACGGCATGTGGGATCTTCCCGGACCGGGGCACGAACCCGTGTCGCCTGCATCGGCAAGCGGACTCTCAACCACTGCGCCACCAGGGAAGCCTGATACCAATATTTCTAAAGCATAGTTAAAGCCTGCATAATTCATTTGGTTAGCATTAATTTTGGTAATTAATTATTTCCTTTACTTGGTAAGTAAAGGAATACTAAATGATGTATGTACTAAACAATTATGTTACAAAGTAATATTTATAGGTAAAACGTTTAATATAATTTGACAGAAAATTATTTGATATAGTTTTAAAGGAATAATTAAGCTTCCATGTACACTTGGGACAATATTATTCTGGAAATAGTGTAAACAATTCTAGGTATAATCAAAATGCATTTCAGGCTTGCAAATAGATTTCCACTGCCCTTTTTAAAAAATATAACTTAATCCTTGTTTAATAGCTATCACTTTTTCTAAGATGGCAAAAAGAAAAACATTAATGGGTATGTGTGAGGGTAAGTGTGTGTGTGCATGAGAAATATAATGACCCCTTCTATGGTGGACTTGTGTGGCCTCCATACTGTGTACCTTTTGGACATTTAGAAGGATTGTTATTTGTGGGAGAACACGATATGGTTGCTATAGGCTATGGACAAAACAAACAAATAGTTTAATTGTTGCTGATAATAACAGCAGATTGACCCTAAGGCAAGCAGAAAATTAAAGGGATAGAGGCTCCATTTTCTATACAGTTATGTGTTTTAATATCTTGATGCTTTGATTATCCGTTAGAAATAGTAGTAACAGCTGTAACCAGTCAAAATAATATCAGCATTACCTGAGTCCATCTATATTCATCAAAAATATTGGCCTGTTTTCTTTTCTTGTAGTATCTTTGTCTGGTTTTGGTATCAGGGTAATGTTGGCCTCATAAAATGAATTTGGGAGTGTTCCATCCTCTTCCGTTTTTTAGAATAGTTTGAGATGGATAGGTATGAGTTTTTCTATATATGTTTACATATATGTGAAGCTGTTCAGTCCTGGACTTTTATTTGCTGGAAGTTTTTTTTTATTACAAATTCAATTTCACTACTAATGATCAATCTGTTCACATTGTCTGTTTCCTCTTGATTCAGTCTTAGCAGCTTGTAAGTTTCTAAAAAAAATTGGCCATTCTTTCTAGGTTGTCCAATTTGTTGGCGTATAACTGTTCATGGTATTCTCTTATGATTTTTTGTATCTCTGTGGTATCAGTTGCTATTTCTCCTCTTTCATTTTGTATTTGTTTCTTTGGGTCCTCTCTCCTTTCTTCTTGGTGAGCTTGGCTAAGTATTTATCAATTTTGTTTATCTTTTCAAAAAACCAGCTCTTGGTTTCATTGATGTTTTCTATTGTTTATTTATCTCTATTTTACTTATTTCCTCTCTGATCTTTATTATTTACTTGCTTCTGCTGACCTTGTGCTTTGTTTGTTCTTCTTCTTCTAATTCCTTTATGTGGTAGGTTAGGTTGTTTATTGAGATTTTTCTTGTTTCCTGAGGAAGGCTTGTATGATGATAAACTTCCCTCTTAGGACTGCTTTTGCTGCATCCCATAGACTTTGGAGTGTTGTGTTTCCATTATCATTTGTCATGATGTAATTTCTGATTTTCCCTTTGATATTCTTCATTGACCCAATGGTTTTTCAGTAGCATGTTGTTTAATTTCCACATGTTTGGGTTTTTTTCCCATTTGTTCTTCCTGTAATTGATTTCTAGTTTCATACCATTGTGGTCAGAAAAAATGCTTAACATAATTTCTATCCTCTTAAATTGGTTGAGATTTGTTTTGTGGCCTAGCATGTGATCTACCTTAGAGAATGTTTCATATGCACTTGAAAAGAATCTGTATTCTGCTGTTTTTGGATGGAATATTTTATATCTGTAAAGCCAACTGATCTGTTGTATCATTTAAGACCAATATTTCCTTATTGCTTTTCTGTCTCGGTGATCTGTCCATTGATGTCAGTGGGGTGTTAGGGTCTCCTACTATCATTGTATTATTGTCAGTTTCTCCTTTTATGTCTGTTAGTATTTGCTTTATATATTTAGGTGCTGCTGTATTGGGTGCATATATGTTTATGCATGTACTATCCTCTTTTTGTGTTGATCCCTTTATCATTATATAATCCCCTTCTTTGTCTTTTGTTATGGTCTTTGTTTTAAAGTCTGTTTCATATGATATGAGTATTGCTTTCCCCACTTTCTTGTCATTTCTGTTTGCATGAAATATCTTTTTCTATCCCCTCACTTTCAGTTTGTATGTGTCTTTAGCTCTGAAGTGAGTCTCTTGTAGGCAGCATATAGAAGGGTCTTATTTTTTAATCCAATTAGCCACTCTGTGTCTTTTGATTGGAGCATTTAGTTCACTGACATTTAAATTATTGATAGGTATATACTTACTGCCACTTTATTACTTGTTTTGGGGTTGTTTTTGTAGTTCTTATCTTTTCTGTTCTTCTTTTTTGTCTTGTGATTTGATGATTTTCTATAGTAGTATGCTTGTGTTCCTTTCGTTTTAGTTTTTGTTTATCTGTTATAGGTTTTTGATTTGTGGTTACCATGGGGATCCTATATGTTGACCTATGACTATATCTACTTGCAGTCATTTAAGTTCAAACTCATTCTAAAAGATCTACATTTTTTACTCCCCTCCCCTACATTTTTGTTTTTCGTATCCTATCTTACAGCTTCATGTTTACCCATAAACTGTTTATTGTAGTTATAGTTGCTTTTACAATTTTTTGTCTTTTAATCTTCATACTGGCTTATTTAAGTGGTTGATCCTCAGTCCTTACTATTCAGTTGGCCAAAAAGTTTATTTGGGTTTTCCTGTAACATGTTATGGAAAAACCCAAACAAATTTTTGGCCAACCCATATATATATATTTGCCTTCCCTAGTGGAATTTCCCCTTTCCTATAGATTCTATTTTTCCACTTAGAGAAGATCCTTTAACATTTCTTTTATGGTATGTTTAGTATTGATGAACTCTTTATGGTAGGTTTAGTATTGATGAACTCCTAGTATATCCTTGTAAATATACTTATATACTTAGTATATCCATGTAAATCCATCATAGACTAATAAATATTTACTTCTAATATAAAGATAGAAATTTTCCTTTATTTTTATATTTCAGTAATTAACAGCTAGAAAATATAATTTAAATAAGGAGAGATTCATTACAGTAACAAATATATGAAATATTTAGGGTTACAATTGAATTTTAATATGTGGAGGAACTTTAGATAAAAACTATATAATCCTATCTTAGAAGATTTCAATGAAAATTTGAATAATTTTAGATATAGAACATAATCTGGGAAGAACTATTTTATATTATCAAAAATATCAGCTCTAATGAATGCATATAAAACATTCCAATTTAAATACTTACATCAAAATTTGATTTGGACTTGGTAGTGTGACTCTTCATAAAATGTAAACTTGAAAATGTTTATTTAGAAAAAGTATGTGGGATTATAAAGGAATAAAAAAAGTAACCTTCCCCATCAGACACTAGAACATGTAATTTAGCATCAATACATAAAATACTGCATAATTTGCTCAACATTTTGAACATAGACTGAAATGTAAGATAAATATTTAAAATATCAATAATTATATATCAACTCTTGTTATATGATAGCAGAAACTTTTATTAACAGAATTAAAACAGAATTATTACATAAGTATGTTTGGAACAGATAATAAGTATAAGATGTACCAAACACTGAGGTCTTGGAGGAGAGAGGAGGTTCAACTTTAAAGAAAAAAGCAATCTGCTTGGAAGTTATGACATCAAATAAGAAGGTAAACAATCCTACTGCTTTTAATGGCTACAGTGCACCAGACACTAGAAAGCCACAATTGTATACAATTTTCAAATGGTTATTATTGTGCCCCAAACACATTAAAATATAACTGAAAAAGGTAAATAATAATAAATAAAATAATAATAAAACAACTCCTGTATTTCAATGTTTATAAGACAAAGTAAATTTAGCAAACATGCCCAGCATGATTATATTTGAAATAATTCTATTTTAGGGTGTACAACAGTGTTTATCTATTAAAAGGCACACTTATTTTACAATTCTCTTTATGTCCATAGAGAAAAAGACAGAAAGGAATCAAACAACTTGTTGAAGATATCACAGAAACACTATGGCCGTTATGACAATCATGCATATATTTAGGTTCTTGTATTCAGGCATTATTTTAAATGATAGAATCTATAATTTTTGAGAATATAAATAAAACATTCCTCAAGTTCTAGGACAATAAATTAAATATACAAATGTGATATTTGTCAAATCCCTTTGGAAAAGTTATGTTATAATATAAATAGTTTTGTCAGTATGTTTATATGATCAGTATCTTTGGATGATCTTCATTTTACACTTCTGAATTCCGTAGGTACACAAGAGAAAAAAAATAGTCTATAGTATGGCAGAATTTGAAAAAGTATTTATAAACATTGTCTTTTTCTTTTGGACTTAACGGTAGATAGAATTTATATCATTGTTATTAAAAGCATTTAAAAAGTTATAATAGAAAGCATTTTCCAAACATTTGCAAGAGAAAATAGAAAAAGGAAAATATTTGCACTAAATAGTGGTTTAAATGCCATTGTACGTGGAACTATGGTAGGGGTTAAGTATGCAATTATTTTAGTAAATCTTTTTTTTTCCTTTTCTTTTAAAAAAAGTCAGCTCAGCTAAGAGCTCCGTTGGCTCCGTTGTACCTCAACAAATTGTAAAACTGAAGGACTCTTGGGTCCATGGCTCTTTGAAGGAAATAGACTAGCCTGATATTATACTTAGCCCCACAGTAAATTAATTACTTAGGGCATATGTGGTTTTATGCAGGATACACTCATTCTGAAGATGGGACTTTTTTATATGAAAAGGTGCATTGAGGTCAGAATCTAGGCAAGAAACTCGTGAGTAATATGCAAAATAAAAATGTTAAGCATAGTTAAATAAAAACTTAAAAATTCCAGAATGTAAAATTAGATTAAATGCTGTAGAGATTTAGCTGAGAAAACTGTATTCTTAACATTATTACGTATCACTTTCTGATGAGTAAATCATCTGAAGCTTATGCATTGAGGAACTCCATGCCCAAGAGCCTAATAATTGAATGAGGCAATGTAGAGTAAAGCAGGCTCACACTCCAGTTGAGGAAATGGGGCATAATAAAATTAATGAATATGATGTTAAAATATAAGTGCACAATATTATAAATAATAATGTACTCAGTTTTATAACATGGATCGTTAGAGAATGAGACACACTGTAAACTTAAAATTTTCATATGTGGTATTTAATATCTCCAAATATGATACATAAAACTCATCTGTGTGACCACCACCCAGCTTAACAAGTAAAATAATACGCACGTCTTTGAAACTTAGTGAGTTCTTGTCCCTGATAATGTATCCCTCCTCCACTGAGATTATTGCTATCTTGAAATTTGTGCTTATTAATAATTCCTCTCTCTTCTATTATGGATTTATCTCACACATATATCCCTGTGCTCCATCACATTATCCATTCTCTTATCTATGGATATTTGGATTGTTTATAGTTTTCACTATTTTGAACAATGTACAAATGTTTTGCTATGTACATTCAGTTCACATTTTCAGAATTTTAGAATAAATTTTTTCATGTGAGAAGGGTCTTTAATTTTGTAATAAAGTCTTAATTTTGTATTAAGGAGATATATCCTCAGAATGAATTTGAGAGTCTTCCTACTTTTCCTATTCTATGCAAGAATTTGTGTAGGATTGAAATCATCTGTTCTTTGAGTGTTTGGTAGAACTTCCCTATAAAACTGTGTGGCTTTCTTTGTAGGAAAAATTTGAATTACTAATTATTTTTCCTTTTGGTTATAGAACTCTTCAGATTCTATTTCTGATCAACTTAGTAACATTATTTAGGAATTTGTCTTTTTTTGTATGTTTCAAATATATTGGTATAAGTTATTCATTTATTATTAAAAAATTTCTACTGTATCTGTGTTTATATCCTTTTATTACCTAATAATATTTAAATGTTTTATTTTATTCTTCTTAATCAGTTTTGCTAGAAGATTCTCAGTGTTATTAGTGAAGTCTTTTTACAGCACCAACTTTTGGCTTTGTTGTTTGATCTCTATTGTGTCTTTATCTTCTATTACTTTGTGATATTATCTTTATCCATGCCTTATTTCTGCTTTCCTTGGGTTTATTTTATTATGTCATTCTTTTAGAAGTTCCTTATGTTCTATACAGCATGGAGAAAATTTAGTTGAGTGAGAGAGGTCATGAGACATAGAGAAAAGAAACATTCAAAACTCATCAGAAAATTCTAGGAAGAGAGGAAGACTAGAGAAAGAGTATTTACAGAATGTTGGAAAGGCAATAAGAATTTTCCAGAAAGACATAAACTCAAATACATGAAGGACAATAATCCTCAAGGAGGAAAAATTTAAAAATAAGCCAATACCTAGATTCACCTCAGTCAAATGTATAATGCTAAAGAAAAAGACAATATTTTAAAAGACATCAAAAAAATTGAGAGACTTTGCTAGAATAAGACCTTTACTAAAGGAAATATTCAAAATGGACTGACTGATGGACTTCAGAAAAAAGAAAAATCAACCACAAAAGTATGATGAGCATATGGGTAAATCTAATATAATGTGGGTGGAGTAAATAAATAAACAAACTGAAGTTTATTAACTTCAGTTATATATGTGGAGTTGTGTTAAAATCTCCCATTCTTGTTATGGACCTGTCAATTTTTTCTAGTCACTCAATTTTGCCTTACATATTTTGAAGCTATGCTTTTAGATGCACACCAGTTTGGAATATTACATCTTGGTGAATTAAACATATTATTAGTTATTATATAGTTTCTCTGTAGCTCTACTAATTATTTTGCCCTAAAATTTATGTTATCTAAAATTAAATGGTTATATTGGTTTTCTATGGTTACTACATTTTTTTGGTATAATATTTCCCCCATTCTTTTATTTTCTATCTTTCAATACCATGGTTACTAGTGTTTATTATAGGTAGCATATAGTGGAGTTTGGCTTTTAAATGAGAGCTCAGAATGCTTTAACTCTAATCATTTCATCCTCCCTCTCATCTTACATGGTATTATTGCCCAGGATTTTCTTTTTTTTTTTTTTTTTTGCGTTACGCGGGCCTCTCACTGTTGTGGCTTCTCCTGTTGCGGAACACAGGCTCCGGACGCGCAGGCTCAGCGACCATGGCTCACGGGCCCAGCCGCTCCGTGGCATGTGGGATCTTCCCGGACCGGGGCACGAACCCGTGTCCCCCGCGTCGGCAGGCATACTCTCAACCACTGCGCCGCCAGGGAAGCCCTGCCCAGGATTTTTTACTTTTTTTTTTTTTTTTTTTTTTTACTTTTTAACCTCCTAAACTAGATAGTAGTAGTATTTACTCCATTCACATTACTTTAGATTTACTCATATGCTCATCATTTTTTCAAGGTTGATTTTTCTTTCTTCTAAAGTCCATCAGTCGGTCCGTTTTTAATATTTCCTTTAGTGAAGTTCCTAGTCTAGTAAAGTCTCTCAATTTTTATTTATCTAAAAATACTCTTCACTTATTATTGAAAGATAATTTCTCAGGGTATATAATCCAATTCTGATTTATGTTATCACTTAAATGTAATATTCAATTGACTTATGGCTTAACAGCTCAGGTTGCTGTTAGTCAGATTTCAATTTACCTTCAAAATTATGGGTGCATTTTTTTGATGTCTTTTAAAATATTGTCTTTTTCTTTAGCATTATACATTTGACTGAGGTGAATCTAGGTATTGGCTTATTTTTAAATTTTTCCTTCTTGAGGATTATTGTCCTTCATGTATTTGGAGTTTACGTCTTTCCGGAAAATTCCTATTGCCTTTCCAACATTCTGTAAATACTCTTTCTCTAGTCTTCCTCTCTTCCTAGAATTTTCTGATGAGTTTTGAACCTTTCTTTTCTCCATGTCTCATGACCTCTCTTACTCAATTAAATTTTCACCATGCTGTATTTTCTGTAATTTCTTCAGATCTATCTTACAGTTGACTAATTTTCCATTGACCTTAATTTGATGGGCTTTTAAATTATGTCTGTTTGCCTGTCTATCTCTATCTATCTATCTATCTATCTATCTATCTATCTATCATCTATCTAATGAGGCATTGCAAAGAAAACAAACAAGTGCATAAAGGAGAGAGGAGTGGTTTTGACTTCTCAACTTCATTTGGGATCAGCAAACCTGAAGTTCTAATCCTGAGGTAATATAGTAATGTATCTATCTATCTGCAGAGGATTCTCTTTCTGAGCTGTTTTCTGCTAAAGCATTAGGTTTTAAATGTTTTTGTTTAAATATTATATTCCCATTCTAAATGTTAGTTTTTTTCCCTTTTTATGGTTTTACTGAAAAAAAAAGGCTATGCTCCTAATAAACTTTAATAGAAATAAGAGAAGGTTCATTACCCAAAGTACAAATAATTTAACTAAGAACACTATGCAGGTTGGCCAAAGGTAATGTTTCATCTGAGTTCCTTTAAAAAAAAAGTTTCTCTGTACAACCATCCTCAGGCAGGCTTTAGTTTCTGGAGAACAATAAAGGAAGGTAATTGGATTCTAACGTTCACTATGGTCTGACCCTGGGAACATCCCAAATACCTTTTTGGGTCTTCTAAAATCATTTCACCAGAACTGAAATGCTTTCACTGAAGATGGCCCTACACACTAACTTTGACTTAGTTGCTCTTCTAATTATTAGTAATTTTTAGTAAACTAGGAATAAGTGATAGAATTTGGGCAGTAGGGTATGTCTAAAGTTGACTGCTATCATTATTGCAAACTTGCTGGCTGTCCATTTGAGATAAGGGAAATATTCAGGAGTTGAGATTATCGATTCATCTAAATACATGGAGGATTTAGAATAACAATATGTTCTTATTCTTTATCTTTGGCTGTAACATTTTGCTAATATTTTTATTTGGAGTGAGAAACACGGCAGTCTTCTTGGTTATAAAGGCTCACTCTTTCCAAGGTTGTGCCACTTGTGCTAGTCAAAATGACAAATGCCATATTTTACTTTTCCTTTAACTCTTCCCCCACAAGCAGTTCTTAGAAGAGACAAAATTCTCCCGTGCCTCTTAGGCTTTGTGTAAGGTTCTCAACCAGTGAAATCCTCCTTTTTTCACCACCATTCCTCACCCTTACTTCTATAGTCCTCCCAGGATTTCTCTTTATCTTTGTAACTTGTGATTGTCCTGTGGGATACAATCTGTATATCTTCAGTCTGAGATAGATAGATGTTCTCTGAATTCTCTTAACACTGTATGCAAGGTACTTTATTATAATTATCTATTTATTTGATGGATTCTCTTTACGATTCTCTAATTATTAGATTAGGAGCTCATTGAAAGCAGAGGCCTCGATCATCTCAGTTTCTGTAGTGCCCAGCATAGTGACAAACATAAAGTAAGTAAAGAAAAAAAAAACAAACAACCTTACTTAATTACTAGGCTTTAAATAAAAGCTTTATTAAATTATAAAAATGATCCTCGAGCGCACCTGATGTAGAGCTTCTACTGTCCTCCTAAGAAGGACAGCGTTTCATGACAGCTATGTTTAGATAAATAGAATCATTAGCCAATCTGAGTGTCGACATAGGCACAATCTTCTTAATTTCCTTTCTCAATTTATCTTCAGTTAACTTGCTGACCCATGTCAAAACCTTTTCATGGTAACAATGGTGGAATTAAAAATACTTTATTCTCACTATATATAAAATTTGTGGACTTGGAAACTGGTTCAGATTGGAGAATACAGAAGTTTACTATTTGCTCTGACTCCTCTCTCAATCATTAAAATCTTCATTCTGTTACTTCTTGGTCTAGAAAAGCTGACATAAAAAACAAACAAAAACTCAAACCTTGTTTAATTAAATATTTTGTGTACATTTTCACCTTTGGTTAACTTATTTATGGATATATTTATATAATTTACATAAGGAGATGTTCATTATCTGTCTTACAGAAATTCAGTTATGTCTTAACTGGAAACTTATAGAGGGTAATTTTCATAAATTCAGTTTACACAGTGCCTGGTTCAGCACCATAACTGATGTGTAATACGTGGTTTTTTATAATGATGTTAAAATGTTCAGTTGCAAAGGTGGGCTGTGGTCACATAATCTCCCTGTTCCCTGTTCAATGAATAATTCAAGTAGTAGCCTTCACACTCCCCATAAGATTGAGAAGATATATCTATTCCCAAGTCTTGTTTTCTATTATTGAGATGTAAGGAGCTATGGCAAATGCAGAGTCTCTGGGGCCTTGTTACAGGGGCCAGCTTCAGTTTTCCTTTGTGAAGCCAGAAGGATATGCCGAGGGAAACTTTAGAATCACTAGTGAAAAAGCAGGCACAGTTTCAGGGGCAGTGTCCCTGTTACATGGAAAGTGTATGTGCATTTAGCAAAATAGTGTGTGTGGGGTGGTGGGGTTCCTTTACTTATATTGTGTTTTATGAACATGGCCATATATTGAATTCGCTCTCTGGATGTTATTTGGAAATATGTAATCTTATATAGAGAAACATGGATGGTAGGTTTTAAAATTATTTGTTTTATGTATGGTTATAATATGGCGCTAAACATTAATTAGATAGTTGTAATTGACATATATGAGAATGTAAAACATACTTGTGTGTTTATGTATGGGAAGAAAACCAAAGAAGAAACTGGAAACTGAAATGCAAAGCTATATGTGATTATCTGAGTGATCTTGTAGCAATTATCCACTGGGCAGCAGCAAAGTAAGCCATTCATTAGGTTCTTGGAATCTGGGGAGAAGTTATATTTATATTTAATGAAAAGTGTTCTGTCTTGAATCAAAAATTTGCATCTGTACATTATCTGAGCCTTTATATTTCACTCCAAATATGTAAAAATAAATATAACAAAACTATCTTTCTGTGTTTCTAAAGGATATTAAGTGTTTCATGAGAGAAAATAGCACTAAACTTTAATAACAAATTTCCCATAATCATGGACAAACAACTTACTGGGTTTTTTCCCTCCCTAGGTTCTGATTTAATGAAACCAACCATTTTGTACACTGCTCTGTTTCCTGTCTCAAGTGTTGCCTGGAAAGAAAGTCCTAGGTGAGTATTCCCAAAAATATTGCTTCATTTACAATTTTAAATATTATTTTCATAAGAAGTCTGTTGACAAAGACAGCCCAGACAGGAAAAACAATAGAAAACTTTATGATGTATAAAATGAATTCTTCAAAAGAATTTTTTTTCGAAATGCCAAGGGTTATAAGTCAAATATATGCAGCACATATTACTATTTATTACCTTGCATTGGCTGAAATTCATCTCTTCTGACAACCCTGGGTAAATCATGTTACATATTTCATAAAATATGAGTGCTGGTCCTTTTCTGAAGATGCCACTTAGTGTGTGAACTCACTGCCATTGGCTGCCTCCCAGTTGCTGTAAGCTCCCTTAAGACCACTCCTTCTGCAGAGTTCTATGGCAGTTGAATCAGAGAAGAAAAGGTATTTATAGAAAACATATGCAAAAGGTTGATAGCTTGTCCAGTTTGTAGTGCACAGACTGACAGCTAAATACAAATTGAGAAATGTAAGTTTCAGTTCAAGCAAATTTACTGGGTGAAAACCTCATTTTTTCATTTCATTTGAATACGTTCACTGGCTTCTCAGAATATGCAACTTTATAGTGAGCATATTTTTTATTCTTGAAGGCTCATTATTTTACTGTGAGGTTACTGAACCTAGACCACGTAGAGCAGATTACCCAGCATAATATTAATCAAAATATACATGGCAAATGGGATTCCAAACAGTGCCAAATAGGCATCTGTTTTTAACAGAGAATAAAAAAATGCATTTAGCTCCTTTATTAAAAGGTATTATGGACAATTTATTTTTAAGCCATCTCTCTAGGACTATTAACTAGCATATAATTTAATGTACTCTCAAGCAACTTGACTTCTACTGTTTCCTTCAAAACAATGATGTATAAAAGCAACTTGATATAAAGATACATTTGATGCTGAGAAAAGATTTGCGTTATTAAGAATAAATTAAATAATCGTTTAGACACATGTAACAGTTACTCTGGGTCTTGCAAAATAACATATTTTCTTTTCCCGTGTATGACTTGATGTTTCATAGGGAAAAATGAAGCCAGTGCCATTTCTAATTTTATAATTTATGTTCTCTGAATAAGCCATATCAGTTTTGTAAATTTTGCTTAAATTTGAACAGAGTTGCTAAATGCTTAAATATTTCTAAACAAACAAATGAAAGGAGATGCTCCAACTTTCTATAAGAGAGAAATAAATTCTATTATATCTGCTTAGGAAATTTTGGGTAGGTTTGAGGGAACTCAATTTTATACTGTCTTTATAGTGTTTTCTTTATAGAGAAAAGGAAACCAATTCACTTCCATCAAAATGTAGCCAGATAATTTAATACTAAATAGGCAATTGGAATAATGATAGGAAAAAAAAGGAAGCTAGGCTAAGAAGTATAAACAAAACTAAGCATTGTGACATTTTTAATTGGGTAAATTTTTTGAATGGTAAGTGGAAAATAAAACTTAAATTATAAAGGTAATGCAAAGATGCATGCTCCTTTTAAAGAAGAGAAAATATTCAAGGACAATACTGTTAAGTGAAAACAGCCACAAAAGCAGCAATAAAAACTTGACATCACCCCTTATCCTCCTGAAATAAGATTCTGCATCCTGCTCTAGGTAACTAATATGAACGATTTGAAACGTATCCTTAAAACACTTTTCTTATATATTTACATAATTATATTATTTATATCTCTATATTGGATGTGCATACATGCATGTTTACATAAAGGAATTATATATTACATATGTTTATACCTATATATAATCCACATATAATTTTTTAAAATTTTCACTTGAAATCAAATGAATCAATACTTTGGTATATATGTCTTTTATTTTTCTTACTTTTTCATTCTATTATTATTATTTTTTTTTTTTTTTGCGGTACGCGGGACTCTCACCATTGTGGCCTCTCCCGCTGCGGAGCACAGGCTCCGGACGCACAGGCCCAGCGGCCATGGCTCACGGGCCTAGCCACTCCGCGGCATGTGGGATCTTCCCGGACCGGGGCACGAACCTGTGTCCCCTGCATTAGCAGGCGGACCCTCAACCACTGTGCCACCAGGGAAGCCCCTTCATTCTATTTTTGAGCGCGGATGGGACTAAGTATTTTAAACCATTTCCCTGCTAATAGACATTGGATTGTTTTAAGTTTTTGTTTACAATGTAAAGAAATCTTTATGTCTGTGAGATAGATTTCTAAGTGACTGATTGGTTTTCCTAGATACTGCAAAATTATCTCTAAGGAGTTTATACTCATCTGTATCCCTTCCCCCCAACAGTAAAAGTACTATTTCTTTCACAGCTTCATCAAAACTCTGTATTATCAACCTCTATTTTTAATCTACTGGTAAAATTTTTGATTATTTTAACATGCATTTCCATTATTACTAGTGAGGTTGAGCATTTGTACATGTTTATTGTGTACACACACACAGACACACACAGTCTCACATGGATTACAATCGTAATCTTGAATCCCCCAAAAACGACTTATCCTGGTAGATTTTATTTTCTTTACTTTACCAAAGAAAAAAATGTTCAGAAGCATTAAGTGACTTGCCTAAGGCCATCCCACTAACAGGTGCCAGGGCTTGGATTCAAACCCCCTGCAAGCCACTGCACGGCCGGCTACCACCTCCACCCTCCGGTCATCACTGTCTGAGAGCTGAAACTAGCAGGCTGAGCATTGCCTTGTTCAGCCTCAGCTGGGAACATGCATATAGGGCAACTCAAATGTTTCACAGCTCTGTGCGTGTCTGCAAATGACTGCAAAACCTCCTGAGTTTTGATTTTGAAGTTCCAAATAAATTTCAGGGAGCGGAAGAATTCTCAAATATGAAATTTTGAATTGACTGTATACACACACACTGTATACACACATACTCTCTATATACAATGTACATACATACATCTATATTTGAATTGCTTTTAAAAACATTCTATGGAGTTATTTTCTTTTCCTTATTCTTTTGTGGAATATATTTCTAGATTATGTATATTACCCTTTGTTTATTAGATATTTTCCAAACATTTTCTCCCAGTTTGGGCCTCCTGCTTTTAGTCTGTTAATAGTATCTTTAATCACAAAGGAGATTTCTATGTAGTCAAATATATCTATCTTTCCATGTCTTTTTTTTAGTCTTACCTAGAAAGGACTTCTTCATCACCTGAAAAACACATGAAACAACAACAAAAAAACATAGTCCTCTTTTTTAAACTTTTAGCACTTTAATTCACCTTCAATTAATTTTTTGTATATGTAATGATGTTGGCTTTTTTAGTCATTTTTTTCCAAGAGGAAACTCATTTATCCTGAAGATATTGTTTAAATTATCATTTCCCCTCATTTCAAATCCTCCCTTTACCCCTACATATATAATCCTTTGTTTTTGGACTCTCTATTGTCTTCCATTGATCTGTGTCTCTTCCTAAATTAAGAAACATCCTGTTTTAATAGATGTCCTTTTACAATGTATGATAGAAATAAATCTCTCCTTACTGCCCTCCTTTGTTAGAATTGTCATAATAATTCTTTAACGTTTTCTACAGGTAATTTAATGTTAGCTTTTTAAATTCCATAAACAGTCTTGTTGTCTTTGTATTGAAACCTAAATTAATTATCCACTGCTATGTAATTACTCCAAAATTTGGCAGCTGAAAACAGTACACTACTAACTTTATTAAATTAAAAAACATTATCTCAGAGTTTCTGTGGGTCAGGAGTCCTGGCATGGTTTTTCTGGATGCCTCTACCTAATTTCATTGTTTTATGTACAGCTGTCCAGTTTTCCCAGCACCACTTATTGAAGAGAATGGCTTTTCTTCATTGTATATTCTTGCCTTCATTTTTTGTAGATTAATTGAACATAAGCATGTAGGTTTATTTCTGGGCTCTTTATTCTGTTCCATTGATGCACATGTCTATTTTAATGCCAGTACCATACTGTTTTAATTACTGTGGCTTTGTCAGTTAGGCTGAAGTCAGGGAGGGTAATACCTTCAGCTTTGATCTTTTTTTTCAGGATTGCTTCAGCAATTTGGAATCTTTTGTAGTTCCATGCAAATTTTAGAATTATTTGTTCTAGTTCTGGAATACAAAAATACCACTGGTATTTTGATAGGGATTTCATTAAATCTGTAGATTGCTTTTTAAAATATTTTAAAAATATTAATTCTTCCAATACAAGAGCTCAGGATATCTTTCCATTTCTTTGTATCATCTTCAATTTCCTCCATCAGAGTTTTGTAGTTTTCAGAGTATAGGTCTTTCACCTCCTTAAACTTATTTCTAGGTATTTTATTCCTTTTGATATAATTTTGAACAGGATTTTTTTTTTTACATTCTCTTTCTTGTAGTTCATTATTAGTGTACAGAAAAGATTTCTGTATATTAATCTTGTATCCTGCAACTTTACTGAATTCATTTATTCCAATAGTTTTTTGGGGTAGACTTTAGGGTTTTCTAAATATAGTATCATGTCATCTGCAAATAATGATAGTTTTACTATTTCCCTTCCAATCTGGATATCTTTTATTTCTGTATGACTGCTATGGCTAGGACTTTCAATTATGTTAAATACCACTTCCAATATATGTTAAATAGGCTGTGGGTTTGTCATAAATGGCCTTTATTAGATGAGGTATGCTCCCTTTATATCAACTTTGATGAGAGTTTTTATGAATGGATATTGAATTTTGTCAAATGCTTTTGCTGTGTCTACTGATATGTTCATGTGTCTTTTAGTCTCTCTTTTGTTAATGTGGTGTATCACATTGACATTGATTGATTGGCTGATATTAAACCATTCTTGCATCCCTGGGATAAATGCTACTTGATCATGGTGTGTGATCCTTTTTATATATTGTTGAATTTGACTTGCTAGTATTTTCTTGAGGATTTTTACACCTATATTCATCAGAGATATTGGTCTGTAATTTTCAATTTTTGTAGTTTCTTTGTCTGGTTTTGGTATCAGGGTAATGGTGGACTCATAGAATGAATCTGGGAGTGTTTTGTCCTCTTCAATTTTTTGGAATAGTTTGAGAAGGATACGTATTAATTCTTCTTTATATGTTTAGTAGAAATTCCCCTTTGAAGCCGGCCAGTCCTGGACATTGTTTTGCTGAGAGGTTTGTTCTTTTTTTTTAATTACAAATAAGCTTCACTACTAGTCATCTGTCTGTTCATATTGTTAAGTATTTCATCCTGATTCACTCTTGGAAAGCTGTATGTTTCTAGACATTTATCCATTTTTGGCTACAGGTTTATCCATTTTGTTTCTCTTTTCAAAAAACAGCTCCTGGTTTTATTGATCTTTTCTATTGTGTTTTGACCTCTATTTTATTTATTTCTTCTCTGGTTGTTAATATTTCTTCTCTTCTGCTGACTTTGTGCTTTTTTCCATTCTTTTTCTAATTCTTTTAGATGGTAGTTTAGGTTGTTTGAGATTTTTCTTGTTTCTTGAGAAAGGTCTGTATAACTACAGACTTCCTTCTTAGAATTACTTTTGCCTCATCACATAGATTTTAGAAACTTTTGTTTTTATTTTCATTTGTCTCAAGGTATTTTCTAATTTCCTCTTTGATTTCTTCATTGACCCATTGTTTAGTAGAATGCTGTTTAGTTTCCATGTGTTTGTGTTTTTCCCATTTTTCTTCCTGTAAGTTAGTTCTGGTTTCATACTGTTTTGGTTGGAAAAAATGATTGATATCATTTCTATCCTCTTAGACTTGTTACAACTTGTTTTGTGGTCTAGCATGTGATCTATCCTAGTGAATGTTCTATGTGCACCTGAAAAGAATGTATATTCTGCTGTTATTGGATGGAATGTTCTGTAGATGTCTATTAAGTCTAACTGGTATAATGTGTCATTTAAGACCAATGTTGCTGTATTGACTTCCTGTCTGAATGATCTGTTCACTGATGTCAGTAGGGTGTTAAATTCCCCTTCTGTTATTGTATTATTGTCAGTTTCTCCCTTTATGTCTGTTAATATTTGCTTTATATTTAGGAGCTCCTATATTAGGTGCATATATGTTAATGGGTATAATATCCTTTTTATGTATTGATCCCTTTATCATTATGTAATGTCCTTCTTTGTCTTTTGTTATAGACTTTGTTTTAAAGTCTATTTTGTCTGATATGAGTATAACAACCCCTGCCTTGATGTCATTTCCATTTGTATGAAATATATTTTCTCATCCCCTCACTTTCAGTCTGTGTGTGCCTTTAGCTCTGAAGTGAGTCTCTTGTAAGCAGTATATAGATGGGTCTCTTTTTTTTTTTATGTCTAATCAGCCACCCTCTGTCTATTGATTGGTGCATTTAGGCCATTGACTATTAAACCGATTATTGAGAGATATGTTCTGATTGCCAGTTTTTACTTGTTTTCCAGTTGTTATTGTAGTTCTTCTCTGTTCATTTCTTCTTCTTTTCGCTTCTTGCCTTGTAGTTTGATGATTTTCTTTAATAGTAAGCTTGTGTTCTTTTCTCTCTAGATTTTGTGTATTAATTATAGGTTTTTGGTTTGTGGTTACCATGGGGTTCCTATATGTTGACCTATAACTATGTCTGCTTGTTTTAGACTGGTAGTCATTTAAGTTCAAACAAATTCTAAAAGATATACATTTTTTAACTCCCCCTCACACTTTTTGTTTTTGATGTCATATTTTACACCTTTATGTTCATTGTAGTTCTACTTTTGTCTTTTAAACTTTGTACTAGCATATTTAAGTGCTTGATTCATAGCCTTTACTAGAGGGGTTTTTCCTTTCTTATAGATTCTTACTTCTTGTTGTAGCCTTTTCTTTTTCACTTAGAAAAATCCTTTTAACATTTCTTTTAGGGTAAGTTTAGTGTTTATGAACTCTTTTAGTTTTTGCTTGTCTGAGAAGTTCTTTATACCTCCTTCAATTATAAATGATAATCTTGCTGAGTAGAGTATCCTAGGTTGTAAGTTTTTTTTCCTTGCATCACCTTATAACCTGCAACTCCCTTCTGGCCTGCAAATTTTTTCAGAAAAATCAGCTGATAGACTTCTGGGTGTTCCCTTGTATATGACTTTTTGTTTTTCTCTTGCTGCCTTTAGAATTCTGTCTTTACATTTAACTGTTGCCATTTTAATTATGGTATTTCTTGGTGTGGATCTGTTTGGGCCCATCTTGTTTGGGATCCTCTGTGCATCCTGTACCTGGATATCTGTTTCCTTTTTTCTGTTTGGGAAATTTTCAGCCATAATTTCATCAAATCCTTTTATGACCCTTTTCTCTGTCTCTTCTTCTGGGACCCCAATAATGCTAATATTGGTATGCTTGATATTGTCTCAGAAGTCCCTTAAACTGTTATCATTTTTAAAAAATTGTTTTTGTTTTTGCTCTTCTGATTGGGTGATTTCCATTATTCTATCTTCCAGATCACTTCTGCATTTTTTTTTTGTATCACTTAGTCTTCTGTTAATTCCTTCTAGTGTGTTTTTCATTTCATTTATTGTAGTCTTCATTTCTGATTGAATCTTTTTTACATTTTCTAGTTCCTTTGTTAACAATTCTCACTGTATTCTTCTATTCTGTTCCCTAATTCGGCTAGTGTTTTTATTACTAATGCTTTGAACACTTTATCTGGTAAATTATTTATTTCTGTTTCATTAGTTTTGTTTTTTTTTTCCAGGGATTTTCTCTTGTTCTTCCATTTGAAATAAATTCCTTTGTATTCTCATTTTGCTTAATTTTCTCTGTCTCTACAAAATAAGTGAGACAGTTACCTATCCCAGTCTTGAAGGGGTGTCCTTGTGTGGGAGCATCCCTATAGAGTCTGTGAGTGCCCAGTTACTTTGGTGGAAGAGTTGGATCTGATGTGATGAGTCACCTTTCCCCCAGGGTGTGCGGCATCTGTCACCATGGTAGGAGGTAGGGCTGGAGATGAAGAGACTACAGCCAGAGCCAGGTGTGAGCTGGGGCTTTCCTACTGCTCAGTGGCCAACACCACTCTATTGGGTTTGGGGTCAGGTTCCTACGTACTGAAGGGGAAGTGCTGAGGGTTGGGTCTGAACTAACTCTGTTCCCTCTAATTGTGTGCTCTTCTTCATCCCAGCACCAGCACCCTTGCCCCAGAGGAGAGTAGGGCTAGAGCAAGAGGAGCTGGAATTGGCACTTTGTGTGGGTCAGGCTTGGGTGTGGTGATCCTAGCACCAGTCAGATTTCTGGAATGCTCCCAACCTGCTGCCTCTGTAATCACCAACAATGGCCACCTCTCCCCATTCAGATGCCATGCCAGGTCCAAGCTGGCTCTGTCCCTCAGAACTGTGCACTTCCCTTACACTTGGCTGCTCTTACCCTAATGTGGAGCTGTGTCTTGGAGCAAGCTGGGCTAGAGCAGTCACTCAGCTCAGGCCGGTGTGCTTGCTGGAGCAGTTGAGGGAAACTGGCCAGAGACCTGGGCAGTTTCAATCTGCTTCCTCCACTTTGTTTCAGGAGTAAGCAAATGTGTGGTGTGCTCTTCATGAGTGGAGTCTAGGTTTCTTACAGCCCTGCTGTCAGTCCCATTGGTTTTCAGACCCATTGGTTTTCAGTGGATACATGTGATAAAGTATACAGAATTTGCAAAATTAGTCTAGGATAGTCACTAAACAAACAGCAACAACAACAAGCCCTGGGAGGTAGGGATCTAATATCCCAAGTATTTTATATATATAATTAAATATATATATATAGCGCATAATAATATAAATATATAATGAATATATAAATAATATACAATAAAATAATATAAATAATATAAACATTATATTATCTGAATGTCTAGTTTTCAACAAAAATTACAAGATGTGCAAAGAAACAGACAAGTATGGCCCATGCACAGGAAAAAAAATTAATCAATAGAAACCATTCTTGAGTAAGCCTAGATACTGGATTTTAGAAAGATGTTAAATTACCTATTATAAGTATGTGAAAAGAACTAAAGGAAACAGTGTCTAAAAAGTTAAAGTATGAGAATTAAGTATCAACATATACACAATATCAATAAGGAGATAGAATTTATTTAAAAAGGACCAAATAGTTATTCTGAAGCTGAAAATTATGATACCTAAAAGGAAAAATCCAAAGTAGAGACTCAAGAGTAGATTTGCATTGGCAGAAGAAAAAAATCAGTAAACTTGAAGACAGGTCAACTGAGATTATCCAGTCTGAAACAGGAGAAAAAAAAGAATGAAGGAAAATAACCAGAAAGTTAGAGATATGTAGGACCATCAATAATAAAAATATATATGTAATGGGAGTCCCAGAAGCAAAGGAGAGAGTGAAAGGATCAGAAAGAATATTTGAAGAGATAAGGGTCAACAGTTTCCCAAATTTGATGAAAAGCTTTGTGATGAAAAGCTTTAATCAATATATACAAGAAGTTCAAAGAGGTCCATGTAGGGTAAACTTGGAGATTCACATATAAGCACATCATAATCAAACAGTTAAACTAAAGACAAGGAGAGGAGTCTTGAATGCAGGAAGAGAAAACTGATTCATCACTTGAAGTTATCCTCAATAAGATTAACATTTGGTTTCTCATCAGAAAACACTGGTAACCAGAAGGCAGTGAAATGACCTATTTAAAGAATTCTATATCCAACAAAACAGTCTTTCAGAAATGAAGGAGAAATTAAACGTAAGAGGGAAGAGATATGGGAACATATGTGTATGTATAACTGATTCACTTTGTTATAAAGCAGAAACTAACACACCATTGTAAAACAATTATACACCAATAAAGATGTAAAAAAAAATGCAGTTAACATAACAAACATGAATAACATCTTCAGTTGCAAATAAAACACAAAACCAGTGTACAAACTCAGGTTTTAAATAAAAGAACTTTTCATAAATTAAAAAAAACCCAACATTCCCAGATAAACAAAAACTAAGAATATTTATCATTAGCAGACCAGCTCTACAAGAAATACTAAGGGAGTTCTTTAAGCTGAAATGAAAAAAAAAATTAGGCACTTACTTCAATGCACATAAAAATGTAAAGAGCACAAAGAGGAAATGCAGATAGCCAACAGGCACATGAAAAGATGTTCAACATCATTAATCATCAGGGAAATACAAATCAAAACCACAATGATATATCACCTCACACCTGTCAGAATGGCAATCATCAAAAAGAACACAAATAACAAACATCGGTGAAGGTGTGGAGAAAAGGCACCCTCCTACAATGTTGGTGGGAATGTAAATTGGTGCAGCCACTGTGGAAAACAGTATGGAAATTTCTCAAAAAACTAAAAATAGAATTACCATATGACCCAGCAATTCCACTCCAGGGTATATACTTGAAAAAAACAAGAACACTAATTCAGAAATATACATGCACCCCAATGTTCATAGAAGCGTTATTTATAATTGCCAGCATATGGAAGCAACCTAAGTGTCCATCAACAGATGAATGGATAAAGAAGATGTGGTTTGATATATATATCACATATATATGTGATGGAATACTACTCAGCTATGAAAAAGAATGAAATTTTGCCATTTGCAGCAACATGGATGGACTTGGAGGGCATTCTGCTAAGTGAAATAAGTCAGAAAAAGACAAATACCATATGATATCACTTATATGTGGAATCTAAAAAATGCAACAACCTAGTGAATGAAATGAAAAAAAAGCAGACTCATAGAGAACAAACTAGTGGTTACTAGTGGGGAGAGGGAAGGGAGGAGGGGCAGTATAAGGGTAGTGCATTAAAAAAAAGCATTATTATGGGACTATATGAAATCATGTATGTGAAACTTTTGAAAACTGTAAAGCACTATAGAATTTAAAGAATCTTCCCTTCAATAAAAAAAAAGTTACCAAAAAAAAAAAAAAAACCACCAGTAAAGGTGGCTAGATAGATAAATCCAAAAGTTCGCATAGATATACTTTGTTACCCTTTTCTTCTCCTAAATGACTTAAAAAAGAGCTTCACAAAGCATATTTAAAACTGTGTTGATTATTTTGGAGAGTCTGAATCCCTGGCATTTCCATATGAATTTTTATATTAGTTTGGCAGTTCTGCAGAAAAGCTAACTGGAATTTTGATATGAATTACTTTAAATCTGTAGATCAATTTGGAAAGTATTCCCACTTTAACAATATTAAGTGTTAAATGTTCTTATGAAGGAGCATGAGATGTCTTTCCATTTATTTAGGTCTTCTTTAATTTCTGTCAACAATGTTTTGTAGTTTTCAGAGCACAAATTTTGTACCACTTTTGTTATATTTATTTCTAAGTATTTTATTATTTTTATGCTATTGTAAATGACTTGTGCTCTTAATTTTCTGTTCTATTGCTCATTCTTGCAACTGATTCAAAATAGCTTTATAGTAATAAATTTATTCACTGCTTAGGTATCTTGGATACTAAATTTGACTTTATTAATGGGGAAAATAGGTTGATTCAAGTTCTTATTTTTACCTTGAATAGTGATCGTAAAATTCTTATTTCTACCTTGAGTAGTGATCTTAAAATTTGAAATATTTTGGCCATGCCACCATTTTGGAAGAGAGGCTATGAGATAAATAACCATGCCAGTGTTTCAGTGTCGAAATACATTTTTATGAGGGTTGATACAGACTTTACCAGATGACCTTATGGGTTTGAGGACAATGATATTAATAGAACTCAACTCACATTCTTATAAAATTCAGTTGCTCATTTATACAATTCTATAAGGATGTTGTAAAGTGAACCATGAGAACTCTGATATCATTTACTAAAGTATGTTTATTTGAATTTTGGTTTTAAAATCTTGCTACCACCAAAATACAAAATCTGAAATCATTTAATATCTAAATAAACTGAATGTACCACACATGTTTTTAGCTTCTCAAGCCAAACAATAGCAGCTGTCTGCTGAAATTAACTTTTATGCAGAAATAAAGTTTATATTTGATTTTATTTGTGTAATTTGCTAAAATTATTTTTCAGGAAGTGTTATTTTGCATGAAAAATTAGAATGAGAAAGATCGTCATTTTGTCAACAGTGTCTTTATGGCTTATGTGGATAAAATCAAATTTCCAAGCGTAAAAATTAAATGTATGCACATTCTGTGCGCATGTGTTCATATGTCTGTTATCAGGTTCTGAAAATATCCCAAATATCTAATAAGTTAGAAACAACTGATGTATACAATTGGTTCAATTAACTCAATATAGGCCCCATAGATTAGTACTTTCATTTTGGAATTACTGATTTGTATTCTTTCTTCTCTAGTCTACATCCAGTTGCTTGCCTAAAATATACATTCAACTATTTAATAGAATTTCCAACTTAACATTTCCAATATTGAGCTCTTGAATTACTTCCCTAAAAGTGTTCTTCCTGGTTTTCCCATCTCAGTTTATAGCAACTCCTTTCTTCTAGTTGCTCAGGAAAAAACCTTAGAGTCATCCTGGACTTTGCTTTCTCTCATATCTCACACCCAACTTACCAGATAATTATTAGTTGCTTTACATTTATTGTCTTAGTTAGTGCCTATAAATCTATGGAGTAGGTATTATTATCCAATTTTCAGATAAATAGGAGATATTAATAATTATCATAGCAAACACATAGCACTTACTATACCAGGCACCCTTTAACCCTTTGAGCTATTTTACTTATTGTAACCCAAATAATACTCCTAATGAGCCTACGTGGTAGGTACAATTACTATATCCATTTTACATGTGGGAAAATGAGGCATAAATTGTTAAGTATCTTGCCTAAATTCTCATAATTAATGAGTGTAGGAGCCAAGATGGAAACCCAAACATGGCACACAAACACAGTAAGCTCCTTCCAACTGGAAGGAGGAAGTTTTAGGAAAACTAAAGTGAAGTACTACATAAAGAATAGATTCTAAACATATGAAATTTTATTTTTTCTTCCTTACCAATATCCAACAGGCATTTACCTAGTACCCAATATGTGCCAGGCATTAATGCTCAAAGACCTGTACAGTGTGCTTCTTGTGCACAGGAACATTACAATCATGTTGGAGAGGAGAGAATAAATGAAGGTAAATAACTGAGTATATTAGCATGATTAAATATATGAAAAATATGGAGGTGAGTTAGAAAAAGAGAGAGGTTGCAATAAACACTTGTGATACACAAATCATTGTTTGTAAAAGAGTAGTCAAGGTACTTATATATTCGTGTAAGGAAGAATATATTCTAT
This sequence comes from Delphinus delphis, assembly GCF_949987515.2. NCBI lineage: Eukaryota > Metazoa > Chordata > Mammalia > Artiodactyla > Delphinidae > Delphinus > Delphinus delphis. The sequence continues at coordinate 99,839,291 of NC_082685.1, read as the reverse complement.
TCTTACCTTTCTGCTTACACTTCTCCCTGGGACCCTTCTAAATCTAAGCTGATGAAAGATAGAGACTCTTCATGGTACCTTGGTTACTCAAAGTGCTCAGCCTTTAGAACCGTTCTATTCTCTTTTCCACTAAGAAATACAAAAATCACATCTACATGGTATGATAGGAAATAAAATGAAAGGTCTCAAAGATGAGTTTGTAACTGAGCGAAATATAACCTTAGATTTATTTATTTTTTTTAATGTATGAGTACATTGCATTTTTCTTACAGAGCATTTGTCAGTTAAAATCTAGATTTTAAATTGTATAATTGGGACAGTATTATATGAGATGTTAAATATATTAAATGCAGTAGAGTATTTAACCAGGGTCCTTCCTCTTATTTTACTTTAACAAATCATATGCAGAGAAAAGTTAATAATTGACAAAGATTTTGAAACATGGATCTTAAATATTTACAGACATTTAAAAAAGCAGTATCTTCAGTTTTCAACTACATCATGTTTGTGGCTTCTCAGATTATTCAGGTTTTTGATACCTACCTCTCTTTATTTCTCTAGCTATCAAACATACAGTAGAGAAAAAAGAGAAATTGTTCAAATTCTCTGGAAGCATGTTAATTTTAGCAGTAAGTAAATCTTGCTGCTTGAATACCTTCTTTTAAAAGGGCAAGATTCTTGTAAAGATGTAAAACAACAGTCTAGTAGAATAAAGTACATGTGCTTTCTATGTAAATTGCAAAGACGGAAAACATTTTACTTCATGGCATTAATGTCACAGGTCAGAGTCAAGAGTTTATTGCCAATTCAGAGGAAATTCTCTTTTCAATGACATATGGCATGACCTTCAACTTCCAGCAGTTGTAGAATGGTTAAGGTCAACTATTCTTACATTCAGAAAATCTAAATGATGTACATGACAAATGGTAGAGTAGATTGTAACTGATTTCAGGGGCAAACATAGTAAAATATTGCACTGTGGGATGAAAGTTTACTGACCCTGTGATATTATGCCTGACATTGATCATTATTTCCCAATTGAGTTATTTGAAAGGATAGTTAATATTCTGTTTGTTAGACTTCTCATTTTATTGTATATGAATTGGAAGGATGCTGCCCCCTCCCTGTATCTCACCAAATGGAATATAGCTATTGGAATTTTATCAGCTAAAGACAAGTTGTAATGAAGAGCAGGATATTTTTCTTTCTGTACATTTTTTCTTCCTTTTTGCTCCTGTTTTAATCAGAATTTTTTTCACCTTACTCAATGGAAAAAAAATTAGAAACTTTCATATAGAACTAAAATTTCAATGTTAATCATTTACCATTTAGAAATAAAAATAAATATTGAGCGTCCATCCTTTATATACTGTATACTGTACTGATTTTTTTTGTCTTCCTAAAAAACAGCCTCAATAGACACTGATTTAGAATTGCTTAATCTTCCTTATCTCTAAAATTTGCTGTTGCTGTGTTCTATAGCCCTGCAATGGATTTTCTTTTTTTCTGTTCTCCAAAGTTGACATGTTCTCACCTCTTGTCCCTTTCTACAGCTATCCTCCAGCAGTCCAGCTGCTAATTAATACTCCTGCCCAGATATTTTCTCATAACATACTGGATTAAGGTTGTTGTCCTGTTCCACTATATGACCCATTCATTATAGCACTTGTCCATTCTATGTTTTGAGAGATTAATGCATCTAAGTACCAGATATGCATTCATTTGCTGCTCTTTTTGTGTAAACCATGGTCTAATCTTATCTAATCTAGAAATGCATTAGAGATCACCATTTACTTTTATTTTAAGCAAAATCAGAGAGATGAAGAGAAAGAAGTACTACATGAGTTAACGTGTTTGATTTCTAAATCCTCTGATTGGTAGGGGTTGTGAAAGAGACCTTCCAGAATCTATAATACCATTGCTTTACTTAGCTTCTCATTTCACCCCATCCATGATTCTCATAGTTTATGGCACATGACCTACAGCAGTGAACTTGAACTACTTAGAGAACTCACTACTACACCTGGGGCCACACATAGAAACAATCCTAGGAGAAAAACAAAAACAAAAAACAAAACCTGCTGTGTCTTCCATTATGCAGGGTTTGTCTTTAGACATTTCCACTGTTGTTATTAATTTTCTTTTTATGTCTTTTTCTATGTTTGTTGCTACTACTCTGCCTATTACTATTACTGTCTATTAATATGGTATTTCTACTACCCTGGAATTAACATTACTCTGCCCCTATCTTTGAAGCAACAAAGGAAAGATTTTTCTCTTTAAAAACCAGTGCTGAGATGGCTCTAAAATAGACTGTAAAGAATTCACAATGTGGGAGCAAGCATCATAAGAAGCTTTCGAGCTAACTTTGCCCTGAGGGCTACAAGAAGTTGTATATCATCACTATGCAACTAGAGTGAAGTGAAGCATACTCATGAGATTATAATATAAGCCAAGCTGAATTAAAGGCATCCTTTCTTAGGTAGGTGCACAAGAAAGGAACTCAAAATGCCTGGCTACTTTCTTAAGAAGAGTGATCCAAGAACAGAAACGTCACAGGTAAAAGGCAACAACCAATCCTCATTACTTTTAAAGATACATTCTAGTGCCTTCCCTCCATTAAAGCATCATTCAACCTTGTCAGATGGTTTGAGAAGTATCCCTCTCCCTCCAAAAAGCCCTTTATTTTAATTGCTTAATTAATAGATTAGAATTGTTTTAAATGATAAACTAGGACACTGATGATACTTGAGGAAGTTGGTATATAGGCAGCTGTGATTGGGTTGTCATTGTTTGGGGCAAATAAGAGTGATGATCTTCTTGAGATGAGAGGATTTAAAAAATAAAGAAGAATTAAAAAGTAAAGAGCATAAAAAAGGTATGTTCCTCAAAATTTGGCCTATGGCTAGCCTTGTCCATGCCTTCATCATTCAATCAAAGAAAAAAGATCTCTTCTCTTCCCATATATAAATATCAGTACATGAAGAGTGCAGTTTCCATTCTGCATATTTCTGCATCCATCTTATTACTTCTCAAAGTAGCTGAGTTTCAGTTGGGTGCCTTAACAGAAGGAAACCCTCAAATGCCCACATCTATGTGAAATCATCTGTACTTTGTGAATGCCATGCAAATAATAGTTTTCCTTTTCTTTTGGAACCAGGCATCTATGTGATAAATCAGTTGCTCTGGGTTCCGCATGTTCTTGGCCAATTCTTGTGTGAAAGAGAGAGCCTGATTGGAGAGTCTACTAGTGATTACAGTACTTTTAAATCCAGCAGGCATTTCAAATTACAGATAAGAAAACAAGACCCAAAATCTTTAAGCTATTGCTCTCAGGTCATAAAGCAATCATTAGATAAAGCTAGAAATGACACCTGAAATATTTGGTTCTTTGATTGGTACTTTAGCCTTCAGTATATTTCACTTCCTCTTCAACCTCAGTTGACCAAACATTCTCTTAGTTAATTAAGCTCTCACAAATACCTATTTTTTATATATTAAAATGAGGAAGTAATTCTTGAGATTTGTTTTTACATCTGTAAGGAATACTGTAATTATTTATCTGTACTTCCAAGATAGATAATCTGAATCTTAAGGGAATTTTCCAGGCCACATCATGCATCAAACTCTAGCCTGTGAATTTCATAGGGAACTATAGATGTCTTAATTTCCATTATCATATTACAAGTAATGAAACTGGTCAGAGAGGGAAATAATTTATGCAAGTTAATAGGGAAGGTAATATCAGGATCTGGGTGGATCCCATGTGTTCTGAGTGCCAGTTTCATGGGCTCTGTACTCATGGTTTGATCTAATCCTACAAGGAAAGTGTCATAGCCTTGGCCAAGTTCAATTCATTTGAGTTTCACCCACACAGCAGTTAGTCAGAAAGAAGTGGAATCCAAGGATGCTGTAATATAGTACCTTTCCACTCAAATTAATCATTTTCAGAAAATAAGACTAAAAGTACAGTTAAGAAGCAACAAGGGCAAAAGTGAGATTTACTGCTGATAGAAATGGACTAGTAATTCTTTGTTCATCCTCATAAAAATCAGGCAGTGCAACAGGAGGAAGAAATTAAAGGAGCATTTAGAAGGCCAGTGGCAATGGTATATCATTGTAAAAAAGAAAGAATGAGAGTGTATTAGGTGAACCATAGCACCAAGGAAAGAGAAGCAGGTGTCTGCTGTCCTCCTCTGATGTTGTATTATTCATCACAGGGAACTTGTCCACATAACATAGAAAGTTTCTCCTTGTAAGGAAAGAAAAATATTTTGAAAGAGACACATAAAATCTTTTTGTATGCAATTCTTTATGTATATGTAAAAATACATTACTGCTGCCAGAATCAGAAGGGGAACAATATTTGTGACATTTGCTAAAATGTTTAAATTTTTATTGACAGCAGAGTTGACACCAGATATACCTGATTTAGGTGAAAAAGACTACTTTTGTCATCACTCTTGAAAAGTAAATGTTTCTATAGATATTTTAATTTCTGTAGATATTTTAACTTTCCCAAGTGCTTTCACGTGTTTTATGTCCTTCATCTATTTGTTTACAGGTATTTATTAAGTCTCTACTCTGTGCTAGGCTCTGTTCTAGATGCTGGTGATGCATTGGTTAGTAAAACAGACTTGGCAGTTGTCCTCAGAGACTTATATTCTCATGGTGGAAAGATAAACAATGAACAACTAAATGAACAAAATGTTTTCGGAGCGTGCTAAAAGAGCTAAAATCAGATTGATAAGAGAGTGAGTTTCTAGTCGGGGCCATTTTAGATAGAGTAATCCCGGAGGGCCACTGTGATGCGGGGGCTCTAGAGCGAGAAGAAGCCAGTCATGAGAAGGTTATTATTAGTGTCTTTTAAGAACTCTGGGAGGTATCTTGATCCTGTGTTAATGTACTTATTTTATAAAATAGGAACGTGAGACACAGAGAAAATAAAAGACTACCCAAGGGAGCACAGTATATTAGTAGTATAGCCAAGTCTAAACCCAGGCCTCCTCATTTTCAGGCCAACACCATTTTTGTTATACAAGCAATAAAGGACAAATTAAGATTTATAGTATATGTGGTAAAACAAATGCAAAACAAAGATGGTCACTCTTCTGGAGTGATGTATGTTTTTCTCATTCATTATTATTGGATTTGTTTTCTCTTCTTTGTTTTAATTAAGCTTATATCTGCTTGTATATTAGGAACCAGTGCTTTAGAATATTCATTTCTAGATGAAAAAAAACACTAGTAAACTTAAAAATTATGTATATTTAAAATTCGCTATTTTACTAATAAAGAGAAGGATTTCCAAGTAGCTTTATATTAGTAGGGACTCAGAGTCAAATATGTATACTTATTTGTCCAAAGTCTGGGGTGTACCCATCATCTAAACTTCTTAATTTTGAGAACCCCCCCCACCAAAGATGAAACTGCCAGGTACTCAGTCTCCCAGCACCTCTTCTGGCTTGTCTGAGCCAATTAGATCCATCACCCAGCTTCTGAATTAGGAACTAGTAAACCAAAGAAGAAGGGTGAAGATCCATTTTCATAGTAGGTGGCATAGGGCCATCACCATTCATGTTCCAGGTGTAACAAAAGAAGCAGGGCTGTGCGCATGCCAAGTGCCCAGAGCCAGTTACAGTGGAGCCCGTGGGGCAGCGTCTGGTACTCAGTGACCAGCAGTGTGCTCTTGGGTTGGGATTTGGGGTGTGATTTTGATTACTGCCCCGGCTCTTGCCCAGTTTTTTTGGTTTGCCCAATTCTGAATCTGCTAATCAGACTGTTCAGCAATTCTTTGAGCTTCAAAATGTACTATCAGTAAATGTCCTCTCTGGTTAAGTAGTTCAGAGGTGATCTCTACTGCTTGCAACATTGAAATCATTACAGTTTTCTGAAGAAAAGTTATGTTTTTTTTTACAGATATCAGTTCTATTAGAAATTTCAGGTTTTGGGTAGGCAGAAGGAGACAGATATATGAATTAAAAAAATCTCCCCAGGTAATTCTAGCAAATTCTGCTCCTGTTGAGAACCTCTGGATTAAGACACCTTTCCATTGTTTTAAATGTCATAAAGTGATTATTAATTCATTGAGTTCTGAGGCAGAAACCTGGAGGGGAAAAAAATCAAGGGAACATTTGGCTGAATCTTGGCTTTTGTGTGTGCAGATCCTAGGCATTGTGAAAATGCATTTTGAAAACACAATTGAGGGAGCTGGAGACTCATGGGAGATTCCATCTCTGTAAACAAAACCAATCTCAGTTACAAGTTAATGTTAAATATATATAAAAATATAAGTATAAAATATTTTTTAAAAGTTCAGAAACATGTTTATAGCATATGTTTTGTGAAAAATATATTGAATGTAATGAGAGATGATTTCTTTAAAATTTTCTCTAAATGAAAGCATCATTTTTCCTATTGGTTTTGATCTCTGTAATTAAGAGTCTCATGTTTGGGGGAAATGATAAAGCCTTTCAATAAACAAAAGTAACAGAAGCAGCAAAAAAGAAATGAAAGTAAACAAAAGAACAAATAACCACTGCTCCTCCCCAAAAAGGAAAAAAAAGAATCCATTTGCCATATTCTGAATGGCAAAAAGCCCCAACTTACAAACTTGTGAAATAATACGAATTTACTCTTATTAAGTTCCCAGATTTAATTGTTCCAGCCTCTGCAAGGAATCACGTTCAGGGAAACAAAAGTACATGTAACCAGAAGTAATAAAAACCTTTAATTTAGGTCTTTAAAAAAACTTAAAATAGACCCAATTCAAAACACTGTATAGTCATTCTTATATACTTCTTTTCTTCCCTCCCAAGATTCTCATACTTCTCACTGGCTCATTTTCTAAGTCTCATGCAAATCATCTCCAAACCCAGCCTTGGAAACCTCTTTTCTTTTCTCTCCTGTTCTCCTTCTTCCTCTCTCCTTCTTTTGTTACATCATCTTTACCTGAGTATAGGCTTTATCTCCATTCTGCATGAAGCCTCTGTCTTTCATTCATTCTCTGCCAGTTCTTCATTTCCACCTTTTAAAACTTCAGGAACTCATTTGGCTGAGACGACCCCTCCTCAGAAGGTGAAGGAAGATGAGGGAAACTTGACTGAATAGACAAAGACTGGTATGGGATGGGGAAGAGGAGGTTGATGTAAGCTCTGGGTAAAAATAATAAGTTTTTACCCTGTTGTCCTCCAAATGCATGTAATGATGTTGTGCAGGGTAAAAATGTATTGATTTTCTTTGATTCTTTAAATATCTTTCACTTACCATTTTGTAGGCAATGTTGCTCTTCTGTTTTCTGTTTTTATAAATCCCAACTTTCATTTTATTTTCTATTTTGCAAGAAAGCAAACTCCCTGAAGTCTGAATAATAAAATGAAGATATGTGAAAACCAGATGTCTATTAGATTTTTATAATCCCAAATTATGTGTCATCTAAGAAATGGCATAATTTGTGCAACCTAGGTAACTGTACATTCCTGCCTTCAGAGACCCAGACCTAGAGTGCTACTCTATTTAAATGCCTAAGTTTTGTGTTACTAATTCTATGCAACTTTATAGAAGTATCTTGGGAAAAATGTAAGTAATGTCCACATCATTTAAATTCCCTTTTGGTGAACATCCTATGGACTTTTCTAAAATATCAGTATCTGTCTATCTATCTGTCTATCTATCTATCTATCTGTCTGTCTATAGATATAAAATATCTATCTGCATCTATATCTATATACAAATTATAGCTCTTTATGCACTCTGAGAGCCTCGGTTTTCAGAGTTTGAGACCTTTTACCTTTGGATCTATGTTTCAGGTTGAACTGGTGTTGGAGACAATATATAGTTAGTTGTGTTTCTCAGTTGGGAATATACTTGCCCCCTACACCTAGGGGACATTTGGCAATATTTGATTGTTACTATTAGATGAATACTACTGGCATCTAGTGGGCAAAGTCCAAGAATGCTACTAAATACCCTCCAGCGCACAGGACAGCCCCCACAGTAATCATCCCGTCCAAAATGTTGATAGTGACGAGGTTGAGGAACCCTTGATTAAAGATCTGTGACGTGGTCTCACCAATTATGTTTTCTCTATGCCTTTGACAGCAGCCAATATGTGAGACTTCAAACTTGAGGTTTTACTATTTCACATCCCCTGTGGAGCATTTTTGTCAAATATAATTTTTTAAAAATGTATCTTTTAGGCACAACCTCGTAATGTAATCTAAGAGAGGTTTAGTTAAGAATATTTTAATCAATTATTATGGTTAATGAATGACTGTAATACTTCAAAATTGATAAAAATATTTCTCATGTGTATATTATTTTATATTTCTCCATTTTAAAAGATTACATATTCAAATATATCCTAGTGATGAGAAAAAAAGTGAGTTTCAGATGGTTTCTGAACATACATAGGTTGACAAAAGATTCTAAAATATTTCAATGAATTATTATCATATAGACTAGATTTTGACTTTTAACATTCATTTAAATAAAAGTGTAAGATGCCGGAAAGTTAACTTTGCATAATTTATTACGATTTTTAATTGCTTCCAAAAAAAGAGACTTTGAGCTTTTCAGTACTGTAATTGAATCAAGATACTGATAATGAATATATTACCTCCACAAAAGAGTTACTTAGGTATTATGTCTTATATATGTAGGTAATAAACAATTTTATTAAGTAAGTCTTCTATGGATGGTTTAATATAGTTTAGTTTATTGAATTATAAAATTATAGTGTTTGAGATCACAGAAGTTTATCTTCTGAATTTAACCTTGCTCCACAAGTGAGTTAGATTTGAAATATTTACCAAGCACCTTGCATGTAAAAAGTGTCGTGTGAGGGCTTCCCTGGTGGCGCAGTGGTTGAGAGTCCGCCTGCCGTTGCGGGGGACGCGGGTTCGTGCCCCGGTTTGGGAAGATCCCACATGCCACGGAGCGGCTAGGCCCGTGAGCCATGGCCACTGAGCCTGCGCGTCCGGAGCCTGTGCTCCGCAACGGGAGAGGCCACAGCAGTGAGAGGCCCGCGTACAGCAAAAAAAAAAAAAAAAAAAAAGTGTCGTGTGACTTGTATCTTTACAAATAATTTACTTAGTCATTCCCATCAAAGGTCAGAAGTGACTTCCTAAAATGTTTCAATTTAGGTGTTTCTCTTAGGACATGGTAAGCCACAAGAGAATGTCACTCCCATTCTAAGAACAAAAACAAAAACAAAAAAGCAGATAGTGTATAAAGTTATAACTTAGGGGGTGCATTAGTGAGTTGAAGCCGCAATGCAACCAAAAGAGCTGACTTTCAAAAGTGACAAGACTCTCCAATGAGAAGAAGCAAAAGCAGATGCTGAGAAAACTCCCCAGCACTAGCACTTCAAGCAACACATAAGTCCAAGAAAATAGCAGCCCAATGATGGAAGAATTTGAAGTTGCTGGAATACTGTACCCAGTAAGAAAGAAACTGTACCAATAACAAATCTCAAGACCAACACAACTACTGCTTAGATGGATTCAGCCATTCATACAGGTGGCCTAACCAAAGACAAGGCAAACTCTTTTTTTCTGCCCATAAATTCTATTTACTTCAGTCTCTACTGCTCTTGTATACATAGTTTCTAACATTTAAACAAAATATAAGATATACCAAAAAACATGACCTATTGTTAGGAAGTTGAGCAATCAACCAAACAAAACCAGAGATGCTATTTATTGAGCTTTCTTTGTCAAGCCCTGTGATACATACTTCATGGATATAATACCAGTTAATTCCATTATTCCTATATTATATCTGCATTATCTATACTATATCTGTTATACATATGAGAAAAATTGATGTAAAAAGATAAATATTCCCAATTCACAGAACTAGTATATGTTGGAGCCAGGATTTGGATACGTGCCAGTCTAATTTCAGAGCCCAAATCATAGCCACTATGCTATAGAGCCTTCTGGATATGGCAATATAAGAAGTCATTGGGCTCGAATTGGTCTAGTAATTTTTTCTCCATGTACTTTTAGAAAGAGATATAGAAGTGTGCTTTTTTCTAAAATAAAATTAGAAGAGGAAGAATGTTGAAGAACATCCCTCTATATGCCATTTCATCTGTTTCTATATCAGAAAATAAAATATCTACTTAATGCTAGGAGATTATATTTACATGGGTTAACTTATTAAACAACATTGTTTGTTTGGTAACATAAATCCAATATTATCATACATTCAAGAAAGTATAATTGTTCTGAGAATTGAGACATCATAGGAAGAGGAGATACAAGGTTGGTGTAATTCACATTGTTAGTTGCCTACAAAATACCCATTGAATACTTTCTACCTTGCCTAGAGTTCCTATTCCCAACCCGAAGGAAAGTGACGTTGGTTATTTTAAGTCAGTTGTAATAGTTAGACCTGTGATATCCAAAACAATAGCTGCTAGTCATATGTAACTTCTGAGAACTTGAAATGTGACTAGGCCAAATTAAGATACGCTATAATGGTAAAATTCACATCAGATATTGAAGATTTAGTATAAAATAATGTAAAATATTTTGTTACTTTTTTTTTTTTTTTTGTGGTACATGGGCCTCCCACTGCTGTGGCCTCTCCCGTTGCGGAGCACAGGCTCCGGATGTGCAGGCTCAGCAGCCATGGCTCACGGGCCCAGCTGCTCTGCGGCACGTGGGATCTTCCCGGACTGGGGCACGAACCCGTGTCCTCTGCATCGGCAGGCGGACTCTCAACCACTGCACCACCAGGGAAGCCCTTGTTACTATTTTTAATGGTAATATATTGAAATTATATTTGGGTTATATTGGGTTAAATTATATTATTTTTTTTTTAACATCTTTATTGGGGTATAATTACTTTACAATGGTGTGTTAGTTTCTGCTTTATAACAAAGTGAATCAGTTATACATATACATATGTTCCCATATCTCTTCCCTCTTGCGTCTCCCTCCCTCCCACCCTCCCTATCCCACCCCTCCAGGCTGTCACAGAGCACCGAGCCAATATCCCCGTGCCATGCGGCTGCTTCCCTCTAGCTATCTACCTTACTACGTTTGTTAGTGTGTATATGTCCATGACTCTCTCTCGCCCCGTCACAGCTCACCCTTCCCCCTCCCCATAACCTCAAGTCCGTTCTCTAGGAGGTCTGCGTCTTTATTCCTGCCTTACCCCTAGGTTCTTCATGACATTTTTTTTTTTCTTAAATTCCATATATATGTGTTAGCATACTGTATTTGTCTTTTTCGTTCTGACTTACTTCACTGTGTATGACAGACTCTAGGTCTATCCACCTCATTACAAATAGCTCAATTTCGTTTCTTTTTATGGCTGAGTAATATTCCATTGTATATATGTGCCACATCTTCTTTATCCATTCATCCGATGATGGGCACTTAGGTTGTTTCCATCTCCGGGCTATTGTAAATAGAGCTGCGATGAACATTTTGGTACATGACTCTTTTTGAATTTCGGTTTTCTCAGGGTATATGCCCAGTAGTGGGATTGCTGGGTCATATGGTAGTTCTATTTGTAGTTTTTTAAGGAACCTCCATACTGTTCTCCATAGTGGCTGAACCAATTCACATTCCCACCAGCAGTGCAAGAGTGTTCCCTTTTCTCCACACCCTCTCCAGCATTTATTGTTTCTAGATTTATTGATGATGGCCATTCTGACTGGTGTGAGATGATATCTCATTGTAGTTTTGATTTGCATTTCTCTAATGATTAATGATGTTGAGCATTCTTTCATGTGTTTGTTGGCAGTCTGTATATCTTCTTTGGAGAAATGTCTATTTAGGTCTTCTGCCCATTTTTGGATTGGGTTGTTTGTTTTTTTGTTGTTGAGCTGCATGAGCTGCTTGTAAATTTTGGAGATTAATCCTTTGTCAGTTGCTTCATTTGCAAATATTTTCTCCCATTCTGAGGGTTGTCTTTTGGTCTTGTTTATGGTTTCCTTTGCTGTGCAAAAGCTTTGAAGTTTCATTAGGTCCCATTTGTTTATTTTTGTTTTTATTTCCATTACTCTAGGGGGTGGGTCAGAAAGAATCTTGCTGTGATTTATGTCATAGAGTGTTCTGCCTATGTTTTCCTCTAATAGTTTGATAGTTTCTGGCCTTATATTTAGGTCTTTAATCCATTTTGAGCTTATTTTTGTGTATGGTGTTAGGGAGTGTTCTAATTTCATTCTTTTACATGTACCTGTCCAGTTTTCCCAGCACCATTTATTGAAGAGGCTGTCCTTTTTCCACTGTACATTCCTGCCACCTTTATCAAAGATAAGGTGTCCATATGTGCATGGGTTTATCTCTGGGCTTTCTATCCTGTTCCATTGATCTATCTTTCTGTTTTTGTGCCAGTACCATACTGTCTTGATAACTGTAGCTTTCTAGTATAGTCTGAAGTCAGGGAGCCTGATTCCTCCAGTTCCTTTTTTTGTTCTCAAGATTGCTTTGGCTATTCGGGGTCTTTTGTGTTTCCATACAAATTGCGAAATTTTTTGTTCTAGTTCTGTGAAAAATGCCAGTGGTAGTTTGATAGGGATTGCATTGAATCTATAGATTGCTTTGGGTAGTAGAGTCATTTTCACAATGTTGATTCTTCCAATCCAAGAACATGGTATATGTCTCCATCTATTTGTATCATCTTTAATTTCTTTCATCAGTGTCTTATAGTTTTCTGCATACAGGTCTTTTGTCTCCTTAGGTAGGTTTATTCCTAGATATTTTATTCTTTTTGTTGCAATGGTAAATGGGAGTGTTTTCTTGATTTCACTTTCAGATTTTTCATCATTAGTATATAGGAATGCCAGAGATTTCTGTGCATTAATTTTGTATCCTGCTACTTTACCAAATTCATTGATTAGCTCTAGTAGTTTTCTGGTAGCATCTTTAGGATTCTCTATGTATAGGATCATGTCATCTGCAAACAGTGACAGCTTTACTTCTTCTTTTCCGATTTGTATTCCTTTTATTTCCTTCTCCTCTCTGATTGCTGTGGCTAAAACTTCCAAAACTATGTTGAATAAGAGTGGTGAGAGTGGGCACCCTTGTCTTGTTCCTGATCTTAGTGGAAATGCTTTCAGTTTTTCACCATTGAGGATGATGTTTGCTGTGGGCTTGTCGTATATGGCCTTTATTATGTTGAGGAAAGTTCCCTCTATGCCTACTTTCTGCAGGGTTTTTATCATAAATGGGTGTTGAATTTTGTCAAAAGCTTTCTCTACATCTATTGAGATGATCATATGGTTTTTCTCCTTCAGTTTGTTAATATGGTTTATCACATTGATAGATTTGCGTATATTGAAGAATCCTTGCATTCCTGGAACAAACCCCACCTGATCATGGTGTATGATCCTTTTAATGTGCTGTTGGATTCTGTTTGCTAGCATTTTGTTGAGGATTTTTGCATCTATGTTCATCAGTGATATTGGTCTGTAGTTTTCTTTCTTTGTGACATCCTTGCCTGGTTTTGGTATCAAGGTGATGGTGGCCTCGTAGAATGAGTTTGGGAGTGTTCCTCCCTCTGCTATATTTTGGAAGAGTTTGAGAAGGATAGGTGTTAGCTCTTCTCTAAATGTTTGATAGAATTCGCCTGTGAAGCCATCTGGTCCTGGGCTTTTCTTTGTTGGAAGATTTTTAATCACAGTTTCAATTTCAGTGCTTGTGATTGGTCTGTTCATATTTTCTATTTCTTCCTGATTCAGTCTTGGCAGGTTGTGCATTTCTAAGAATTTGTCCATTTCTTCCAGATTGTCCATTTTATTGGCATAGAGTTGCTTGTAGTAATCTCTCATGATCTCTTTTATTTCTGCAGTGTCAGTTGTTACCTCTCCTTTTTCATTTCTAATTCTATTGATTTGAGTCTTCTCCCTTTTTTTCTTGATAAGTCTGGCTAGTGGTTTATCTATTTTGTTTATCTTCTCAAAGAACCAGCTTTTAGTTTCATTGATCTTTGCTGTTGTTTCCTTCATTTCTTTTTCATTTATTTCTGATCTGATTTTTATGATTTCTTTCCTTCTGCTAGCTTTGGGGTTTTTTTGTTCTTCTTTCTCTAATTGCTTGAGGTGCAAGGTTAGGTTGTTTATTCTAGATGTCTCCTGCTTCTTAAGGTGGGCTTGTATTGCTATAAACTTCCCCCTTAGAACTGCTTTTGCTACATCCCACAGGTTTTGGGTCGTTTTGTCTCCATTGTCATTTGTTTCTAGGTATTTTTTGATTTCCTCTTTGATTTCTTCAGTGATCACTTCATTATTAAGTAGTGTATTGTTTAGCCTCCATGTGTTTGTATTTTTTACAGATCTTTTCCTGTAATTGATATCTAGTCTCATGGCGTTGTGGTCAGAAAAGATACTTGATACAATTTCAATTTTCTTAAATTTGCCAAGGCTTGATTTGTGACCCAAGATATGATCTATCCTGGAGAATGTTCCGTGAGCACTTGAGAAAAATGTGTATTCTGTTGTTTTTGGATGGAGTGTTCTATAAATATCAATTAAGTCCATCTTGTTTAATGTATCATTTAAAGCTTGTGTTTCCTTATTTATTTTCATTTTGGATGATCTGTCCATGGGTGAAAGTGGGGTGTTTAAGTCCCCTACTATGAATGGGTTACTGTCAATTTCCCCTTTTATGGCTGTTAGTATTTGCCTTATGTATTGAGGTGCTCCTATGTTGGGTGAATAAATATTTACAATTGTTATATCTTCTTCTTGGATCGATCCCTTGATCATTATGTAGTGTCCTTCTTTGTCTCTTTTAATAGTCCTTATTTTAAAGTCTATTTTGTCTGATATGAGAATTGCTACTCCAGCTTTCTTTTGGTTTCCATTTGCATGGAATATCTTTTTCCATCCCCTTACTTTTAGTCTGTATGTGTCTCTAGGTCTGAAGTGGGTCTCTTGTAGACAGCATATGTAAGGGTCTTGTTTTTGTATCCATTCAGCTAATCTGTGTCTTTTGGTGGGAGCATTTAGTCCATTTACATTTAAGGTAATTATCGATATGTATGTTCCTATTCCCATTTTCTATATTGTTTTGGGTTCGTTATTATAGGTCTTTTCCTTCTCTTGTGTTTCTTGCCTAGAGAAGATCCTTTAGCATTTGTTGTAAAGCTGGTTTGGTGGTGCTGAACTCTCTCAGCTTTTGCTTGTCTGTAAAGGTTTTTATTTCTCCATCAAATCTGAATGAGATCCTTGCTGGGTAGAGTAGTCTTGGTTGCAGGTTTTTCTCCTTCATCACTTTCAGTATGTCCTGCCACTCCCTTCTGGCTTGTAGGGTTTCTGCTGAAAGATCAGCTGTTAACCTTATGGGGATTCCCTTATGTGTTATTTGTTGTTTTTCCCTTGCTGCTTTTAATATGCTTTCTTTGTATTTAATTTTTGACAGTTTGATTAATATGTGTCTTGGCGTATTTCTCCTTGGATTTATCCTGTATGGGACTCTGTGCTTCCTGGACTTGATTAACTATTTCCTTTCCCATATTAGGGAAGTTTTCAACTATAATCTCTTCAAATATTTTCTCAGTCCCTTTCTTTTTCTCTTCTTCTTCTGGAACCCCTATAATTCGAATGTTGGTGCGTTTAATGTTGTCCCAGAGGTCTCTGAGACTGTCCTCAGTTCTTTTCATTCTTTTTTCTTTATTCTGCTCTGCAGTAGTTATTTCCACTATTTTATCTTCCAGGTCACTTATCCGTTCTTCTGCCTCAGTTATTCTGCTATTGATCCCATCTAGAGTATTTTTAATTTCATTTATTGTGTTGTTCATCATTGCTTGTTTCATCTTTAGTTCTTCTAGGTCCTTGTTAACTGATTCTTGCATTTTGTCCATTCTATTGTCCATTCTATCTCCAAGATTTCGGATCAACCTTACTATCATTATTCTGAATTCTTTTTCAGGTAGACTGCCTATTTCCTCTTCATTTGTTAGGTCTGGTGCATTTTTATCTTGCTCCTTTATCTGCTGTGTGTTTTTCTGTTTTCTCATTTTGCTTATCTTACTGTGTTTGGGGTCTCCTTTTTGCAGGCTGCAGGTTCGTAGTTCCTCCTGTTTTTGATGTCTGTCTCCAGTGGCTAAGGTTGGTTCAGTGGGTTGTGTAGGCTTCCTGGTGGAGGGGACTAGTGCCTGTGTTGTGGTGGAAGAGGCTGGATCTTGTCTCTCTAGTGGGCAGGTTCACGTCTGGTGGTGTGTTTTGGGGTGTCTGTGGCCTTATTATGATTTTAGGCAGCCTCTCTGCTAATGGGTGGGGTTGTGTTCCTGTTTTGCTAGTTGTTTGGCACAGGTTGTCCAGCACTGTGGCTTGCTGGTCGTTGAGTGAAGCTGGGTGCTGGTGTTAAGATGGAGGTCTCTGGGAGATTTTCGCCGTTTGATATTATCTGGAGCTGGGAGGTCTCTTGTGAACCAGTGTCTTGAAGTTGGCTCTCCTACCTCAGAGGGAGAGCCCTGCCTCCTGGCTGGAGCACCAAGAGCCTTTCATCCACACGGCTCAGAATAAAAGGGAGAAAAAGTAGAGGGAATTAGTAGACGTATGAGGAAAGAAAGAAGGAAAGGAGGGAAGGAAGGAGGGAAGGAAGGAAGGAAGGAAGGAAGAAAGAAAGAAAGAAGCAAAGAAGGAAAGAAGGCAAGAAGGAACGAAAGGAGGGAGGGAGGGAGGGAGGAAGGAAGGAGGGAAAGAAGGAAAAACAAAAAGAAAGAAGATACAGTAAAAATAAAATAAAGTATAATAAAGTTATTGAATTAAAAAATTCTTAATTAGAAAAAAAAAAAAAAAAAAAGGACGGATAGAACCTTAGGACAAATGTTGGAAGCAAAGCTGTACAGACAAAGTCTTACACAGAAGCGTACACATACACCCTCACAAAAAGAGGTAAAGGGGGAAAAATCATAAATCTTGCTGTCAGAGACCACCTCCTCAATTTGGGATAATTCGTTGTCTAAAGGAGGGAAGGAAGGAGGGAAGGAAGGAAGGAAGGAAGGAAGAAAGAAAGAAGCAAGGAAGGAAAGAAGGCAAGAAGGAACGAAAGGAGGGAGGGAGGAAGGAAGGAAGGAGGGAAAGAAGGGAAAACAGAAAGAAGATACAGTAAAAATAAAATAGAGTATAATAAAGTTATTGAATTAAAAAATTCTTAATTAGAAAAAAAAAAAAGGACGGATAGAACCTTAGGACAAATGTTGGAAGCAAAGCTGTACAGACAAAGTCTTACACAGAAGCGTACACATACACCCTCACAAAAAGAGGTAAAGGGGGAAAAATCATAAATCTTGCTGTCAGAGACCACCTCCTCAATTTGGGATAATTCGTTGTCTAAAGGAGGGAAGGAAGGAGGGAAGGAAGGAAGGAAGGAAGGAAGAAAGAAAGAAGCAAGGAAGGAAAGAAGGCAAGAAGGAACGAAAGGAGGGAGGGAGGAAGGAAGGAAGGAGGGAAAGAAGGGAAAACAGAAAGAAGATACAGTAAAAATAAAATAGAGTATAATAAAGTTATTGAATTAAAAAATTCTTAATTAGAAAAAAAAAAAAGGGACGGATAGAACCTTAGGACAAATGTTGGAAGCAAAGCTATACAGACAAAGTCTTACACAGAAGCGTACACATACACCCTCCCAAAAAGAGGTAAAGGGGGAAAAATCATAAATCTTGCTGTCAGAGACCACCTCCTCAATTTGGGATGATTCGTTGTCTAAAGGAGGGAAGGAAGGAAGGAAAGAAAGAAAGAAAGAAAGAAAGGACGAAGGTAAAGTATAATAACGTTCTTAAAATTAAAATTGATTATTAAGAAAAAAAATTTTAAGAAAAAACCATGGACGGATAGAACCTAGGACAAATGGTGGAAGCAAGACTATACAGACAAGATCTCACACAGAAGCATACACATACACATTCACAAAAAGAGGAATAGGGAGAAAAATCATAGATCTTGCTCCCAAAGTCCACCTCCTTAATTTGGGATGATTGGCTGTCTATTCATGTATTCCACAGATGCAGGGTACATCAAGTTGATTGTGGAGCTTTAATCCGCTGCTTCTGAGGCTGCTGGGAGAGATTTCCCTTTCTCTTCTTTGTTCTCACAGCTCCCAGGGGCTCAGCTTTGGATTTGGCCCTGCCTCTGCGTGTAGGTCGCTGGAGGGCGTCTGTTTTTTGCTCAGACAGGACGGGGTTAAAGGAGCCGCTGATTCGGGGGTTCTGGCGTACGGAGGCCGGCGGCGGGGAGGGAGGGGCACGGAATGCGGGGCGGGCCTGCGGCGGCAAAGTCCGGCGTGACTCTGCACCAGCCCGAGGCCCGCCGCGCGCTCTCCCGGGGAAGTCGTCTCCGGATCCCGGGAACCCGGCAGTGGCGGGCTGCACAGGCTCCGCGGAAGAGGGGAGTGGAGAGCGACCTGCGCTCGCGCACAGGCCCCTTGGTGGCGGCAGCAGCAGCCCCAACGTCTCCCGCCCGCCTTGGGGTCCGCGCCTCCAGCCGCGGCTTGCGCCCGTCTCTGGAGTCAGCGCCCTCAGCCGCGGCTCGCGCCCGTCTCTGGGGTCCGCGCCCTCAGCCGCGGCTCCTAAATTATATTATTAAAATTAATGTTATCTGTTTCTTTTTACATTTTTAATGCAGGTACTAAAATATTAAGGATTACCTATGTGCCTTGAGTTATATTTTTATTGGCCAGCAGTATGCAGTGGTGAATTCTTTGAGTTGCATTCACCTTAAATCTTATTTTGACTTCAGGTTTGAATGAAAAAAATGTTAAAAAAAAAGAGTCCTTCTGGAAGAAAGAAAATGATACCAAGTGGAACTATGAATCTACACAAAGATGAAGAGTTTTAGGAGAGGTAACTATATGGGTAAATATAAACTAATTGATTTCTTATTTTTTTCTTATTTAAATTGAGATATAGTTGCTTTACAATATTGTGTTAGTTTCAGATATACGGCATGGTGATTCAGTATTTTTGCAGATTATATTCCGTTATAGGTTTTTACAAGATAATGGGTATAGTTTCCTATGCTATATAGTAAAACCTTGTGGTTATCAATTTTATATGCAGTAGCTTGTATCTGTTAATCCTGTACCGGTAATTTGTCCCTTCTCACTTCCCCACACATCCCTGGCTCCTTTGGTAACCACAAGTTTGTTTTCTGTATTTGTGAGTCTGTTTCTGTTTTGCATATACATTCATTTGTATTATTTTCTAGATTCCACATATAAGTGATATCGTATATTATTTGTCTTTCTCTGACCTATTTCACTAAGTATAATATTCTCCAGGTCTATCCACATTGCTGCAAGTGGCAGAATTTCATTCTTTTTCATGGCTGGATACTATTCCATTGTATATATATACCACCTCCTCTTTATCCAATCATCTGTTGGTAGGCATTTGGGTTGCTTCTATGTCTTGGCTATTGTAAATAGTGCTGCTATGAACATTGGGGTGCATATATCTTTTCAAATTAGTGTTTTTTTCCAGATAGGTACCCAGGAGTGAAATTACTGGATAATATTTATTATTATTATTATTATTTTTTTGCGGTATGCAGGCCTCTCACTGTTGTGGCCTCTCCCGTTGTGGAGCACAGGCTCCAGACGCACAGGCTCAGTGGCCATGGCTCACGGCCCCAGCCGCTCTGCGGCATGTGGGATCCTCCCTGACTGGGGCACGAACCCGCGTCCCCTGCATCGGCAGGCGGACTCCCAACCACTGCGCCACCAGGGAAGCCCTATTTATTGTTTTTAAAGAAACTTCCATATTGTTTTCCATAGTGGCTGCACCAATTTACATTCCCACCAGCAGTGTACAAGCGTTTGCTTTTCTCCACATACTCTTCAACATTTGTTATTTGTAGACTTTTTAATGATGGCCATTCTGACTGGTGTGAAGTGATGCCTCACTGTAGTTTTGTTTTGCATTTCTCTAATAGAGATGTTGAAGATCCTTTCATGTGCCTATTGGCCATCTGTATTTCTGTGTTGGAAAAATGTCTATTCAAGTCTTCTGCCCATTTTTTTGATTGGATTGTTTTTTTGTTTTTGTTTTTTGTAATTGAGTTGTATAAGCTGTTTATATATTTTGGATGTTAACCCCTTGTCACTTGTATAATTTGCAAATATTTTCTTCCATTCAGTAGGTTGTCTTTTCATTTTGTTTATGATTTATTTTGTTGTACAAAAGCTTTTAAGTTTAATTAAGTCCCATTTGTTTATTTTTCCTTTTATTTCTTTTGCCTCAGGGGATTAAGCCAAGAACATAGATAAACAAACAAAATGATCCATCAAAAAAATTGCTAAGTTAAACTTCATCAAAATTAAATACATAAGTTCTTGAAAGACACCTGTTGAAAGAATGAAAAGATGAGCCGCAGACTATGTGAAAATATTTACAAATGTTTGCAAATATTTTTATCTGGCATAGGATTTGTATCCAGAATATATAAGGAATTCTCAAAACTCAATAAGAAACAATCATCTCAATTAAAATATGTTTAAAGAATTTGAACAGACATATCACCAAAGAAAATAAACAGATGGAAAATAAGCACATGAAAAATTCTCAACGTCATTAACCTGCAAAATGCAAATTAAAGTCATACCTGATAGAATGGAAAAATAAATAGAAAATAAAAACCAATGATACCAAGCACAGGATGTGGAGCAAATGGTAATTGCATCCATTGGTGGTGAGAATGCAAATGGTACAACCACTTTACAAAATTATACCATAGAAAGTTACCACACCCTTACCACAACCTACCAATCATGTGGTGAAAACTTATGTTCGCACAAATATCTATATGTAAATCTTTATAAAATTATATTTCATATCCACATAATCATACACACACCTAATCCAAGATTATTCTAAAGGGTTAGACATAAAAGAATGGACTTCTGCTTTCAACCATGATGGAGTAATAAGCGTTGGCTTTCACCTTTCACTGTAAACAGCTAGAAAACTGGAACAATGTTAAGCAATTATTTTCAGACATTGGAAAATGATGGTAAAAGGCCATTATCCCTGAGAAAAAGAAAACAAAGATGGTGAGCCCTAATACCATCCAGGATTTCTGCCTGGTGTCAGTTCGCAGACTGTGAGCATGGCCAGAAGATCCAGAGAGTGTCTGGTGGCCTTGCTGAGTTAAGAAGCTAGAAATTGGAGTTCAGGGAAGCTGAGACAGCTAGAAATTTCATCAAATAGTTCTAAGACAGAGGGGGTTATACAGAAAAAGCTGCATCTGTGTCCTTTAGTATTTGATGGGAATCAGGATGCACATGAATAGAGCAAAAGTCCACAAGGCTACACAGAAAATGACTGACGTTCATTTTTATGTGAGCAATATCAGTCTTTAGTATCTACCCACTTTTAGATGTACTCCTTGGCCCAGTCTTGGAGATTAGGACCACACGAACACTCTGTACGTACTAAAAAGGATTGCCCTCTCTAGCTATTCCCTCATCCCAACCAAATCAAATTTTCTTTTCTCTAAGGGCTCTCATAATACCAGCTCCCCACAAAAAATGCTGCTAAACAAACTTATTTGAATAAAAAATAATTTCTCAGTAGAAATTATAGACAGTTATGAAGATGGTGTAGTATTGGCAAAGAGACAGACATATGAATCACTGGAACCACATATAGACCTACATGAATATGGCCATTTGATTATTTATTCTTTTAAAGGGTGGTGTGTTCTTTTTTTTTTTTTTGTATTTTTTTATTTATTTGGCAGTGTTGGGTCTTAGTTGTGGCATGCAAACTCTTCGTTGCAGCTCGTGGGCTTCTCTCTAGTTGTGGTGCGCGGGCTTTCGAGGGCATGGGCTCAGAAGTTGCAGCACGTGGGCTTAGTTGCCCTGCGGCATGTGGGATCTTAGTTCCCCAACCGGGTATTGAACCCATGTCCCCTGCATTGGAAGGCAGATTCTTAACCACTGGACCACCAGGGAAGTCCCTGGCCATTTGATTATTGACAAAGGTGTAAAGAAATTAAACAAAGATTGGTCTTGTGAAGTACTTTTGGAACAATTGCTCATCCATTTGCAAACATGTTAACCTAGACCTAAACTTCATTCTTTACTCAAAAATTAATACAAAATAAATCATAGATCTAAATGTAAGACATAAATCTATAAGCTTTTAACAAAATCATAGAAGCAATTTTTTTTGTTTGTTTTTTGGGGTTTTTTTTTGCGATACGCGGGCCTCTCACTGTTGTGGCCTCTCCCGTTGCGGAGCACAGGCTCTGGACACTCAGGCTCAGCGGTCATGGCTCACAGGCCCAGCCACTCCATGGCATGTGGGATCTTCCCAGACTGGGGCACGAACCCGTGTCCCCTGCATTGGCAGGCGGACTCTCAACCACTGCGCCACCAGGGAAGCCCCATAGCAGCAATTTTTATCACCTGGGGTTAGGCCGAGAGATTTTAGAAATGGCTCCAAAAGCATGATCCATAAAAGAAAAACAACTGAAAAATTGGACTTTATCTAAATTTAAAACTTTTCTTTGCCAAACTGTCAAGAGAATGAAAAGACAAGCTGCAGACTGTGAGAAAATATTTGTAAGTCATATATCTGACAAACAGTTTATATCCAGAAAATATAAAGAATTCCTAGAACTCGATAATAAGAGCACAAACGACCCAATTAAAAATTAGACAAAGACTTGAACAAACACTTCACCAAAGAGGATATAAATATGGAAAGTAAGTGCATAAAATACCTTCATCTTTATTATCCAATAAGAAAATTCAAATTAAAACCACAGTGGGATACCACTACACAACTATTGAAGTGGCTAAAATTAAAAAATAAATAATGATAGTATAAAGTGTGGTGATGATGTAGAACAACTACAGTCCTCATACATTGCTGGTGAGAATGCAAAATGGTACAGCTGCTTGGAAAACAGATGGGCAGTGTCTAATGAAGTTAAACATATACCTACCATATGAGTTAGCAATACCACTTTTGGATATTTTCCATAGAGAAGGGAAAACTGACATTCACAAAAAACCTGTATGCAAATATTGATAATAACTTTATCTGTGATAGTCAAACCCCTGCTGGGGGTCAGGGACAGCAGCACTGGGTGAGGCTGGGCAGAGAGTGGCCAAGACTTGTTTCAGAGAGGAAGAGACATCCCAGGGAGGTAGGATCAAGAGTGAGCCAAGGCTCCATGCCCCTAGCACAGGTTCCATTGTACCATTGAACTTCTCTTTCAAAATGCAAATTCAAAGATAAAATTTTTCAGAATTTTAAAGACGAATTTAATATTGTGACTGCAAAGCCCCAAGCATGGGGCTACCTTCTGAGTGTGAGGCTTGTGTGTCTGCACCGGTCACACACCAATGAAGCCAGTCTTTATTCCAAGTTATACTCCTAAAAAGGAATATACATATGTCCCCCTATGTCCATTTGTCCTTTCCATTGGATAAGATATGAAGAAAGCTTGAGCAACCACCCTGACCCCAAAACAGGGACTCCCCTGTTGAAGATGTAGAGCTCTCCTATTATTAGAAGATCTCTTGTCTGTGGATGTTATATGAAAGATAAATAAACTTCTGCATTGTTTCAGTCTCCATATTATTGAATAGTTTGTGATAGCAGCTCAACTTGTTCTTAACTAACACATTTATTTTTCCTGGCTTATCTTGGTAAGACCCAGTCCCATTGAGAATATGCAAGGTGTCCTGGAAGGTATGATGGGAGAAAATGAGAGAGGTGTCTCTCATGTTGAAAATACTCCCAGAGACTTGGGGAGAGAAAAAATTGGTATATAAGCTATAAAATTAGCAAATTTTTGTTACAGCTCCCTGCTGACAGCACACTAGGTACTGAGAAAGACACTGAAACAGCAGAAATGGCAAAACTGAAGTGATGACAAGGACGATAGAATTAACAGAGCTGACTTTCCCACATTTCAGTGGGATGGGAGAATATAAGTTATTGACTGAAAGAAAATAATGAAAATGACTTTTATTCGCACACCTGAACTTATGGCCTTTGGTTTATACCCACGACAGGTATGAAATCTTCCTTTTTTTTTTTTTTTGCGGTACGCGAGCGTCTCACTGTTGTGGCCTCTCCTGTTGCGGAGCACAGGCTCCGTACGCGCAGGCTCAGCGGCCATGGCTCACGGGCCTAGCCGCTCCACGGCATGTGGGATCTTCCTGGACCGGGGCACGAACCCATGTCCCCTGCATCGGCAGGCAGACTCTCAACCACTGTGCCACCAGGGAAGCCCCCATCTTTCTATTTTTTATTCTTAAAAATATGATTGAAAACAAATCTTGGAGAAATACATAAGACATCTCTGCATATTTTGGAAAGTTTTGTTATATTTAGTTTTATTATCTTGCTTTTTATCTGTTTTATTTCAAGGGCTTACTTGGCTCTGCTTACACATATAATTGAGGAATTATATGCAGGCTATACTTTTATTAGAAATGAGAATACTGTAACCTATTAGCATACTATTTTACATGCCTTTTGCTTCTCTAGTTCATTGACTGTTGTATAAAATTGTATGCATATATTCATTCAACAAACATTTAAGGAGTATCAACTATGTGCCTGCTAGACTCTGATACAGATTTTCTAGTTCTTGTCTCTTCTAGGAAATAAAAAAGAATGGAAACTTGTTTGATATTTTGCCTGAAGACACAATTATTTATGCTTAATATTTGATAAAATTCCAACCTGGATTTTGGGGTGTCCATTACGTTACCAGGGACTACCTGTTTATCTTCAGTGATATGTGAGAGTTTCTGGGAAAGAATGGATGCCTGCTCTCAAAGTTAGGTCTGTCACTCACCTTTGACACAGTAGACAGTGATATATTGTTGGATCTTCCAGAAACGTGAGTAGGAATTCTGAGACAGCATTAAATTGGTTTGAAATGTAATTATCTTTGTCAGCAGACACAGCATACTCTATTGGGTAGCAGCTCATCGGAAATAGTTATTGTAAAATGTGTGGTCCCTCAGGGTTCTGTTCTTGTCCTTTTATTTTTATATTTATATGCGTGTCATGGCAGTGTCATTAATAGATCTGGATTTGATTATCATATCTATGCCAGTATTATTCAGATTTACTAACTGGTTCTTGTAGAATCAAGTCATATGATTTTCCAACTCACTTTCTGCTTTAGTAAGACATGGAATTGAATGATAAGGATAGTTCCTTCAAAAGAATGTACATAAGGAAGCATTCATATTGACTTATCCAAGTTATTTTATAGATTTTTTTCCTACTTTGCACTTTTCTTCAGCTAGATTTCATGACTTCAATTGAAAAATTATTTTAGAGGATACTATGCTGCCCTTATTGGTAGTTTTCTTATTTTGATGTGGCATAGGAATTTCACAAAAGGATTTTTCATTGTATTATTAATGGAAGTTGTACATTATGACTCCTTTACTCTGAAATTCTATAATTTTTGAACCAAATGCAGGGTTATGTAAATCCAGTGGGACCATTCAATTCTATCACATTATAATAGAATCACTAATAGAAATGTCCCTATAGCAAATTTTATCATTCTCAAGGTTTGAAGTGATTACAAATGTGTGATTGGGAATATAATGTGTTTTTAAAAATAATCTCACAGTAGAATCCTATGGTGGTTCCTTTTGGACTATAGGACCAAATTTCACCTCTTAAGAATAATCTTCAAGTCTCCAACCTCCCTTTTCAGCTTTCTCTCTCAATTTTTTGTTTGTTTGTATATGTATGTGAGACTTTTGCATCCATCAAGTGGTTATTAGGTTATCTCCAGTACAGGAGGACCAGAGGTTCCCTGATTCTGAATTATACATTAACCTTGCTTTTTTCCCCCTAAAATATGATGTTAAGTGAGTGCCTCTCTTTTAGTTTTATTTGAGGCCACAAAGGCTATACCTACAAAAGAGTCAGATATTCCTTCATCCTTAAGTGAGGTGTTTCCTTATCCCTGCGGCACATGCTAAGAGACAGTAATGTCAGTTCTAGATAGTGTGATTCAGGCTAAAAAGAGAGATTGAGGAATTGAAAGAATTTTATTATTGCTAAAGAAGAGGAAGTAAAAAAGAATGAAAATACTAGAGAGATAGGCCTGGAGTTAATGGTAGAGAGCCCTGCAATCCTTGTATAATAAACTTGCATCTACTCATATCTCTTTTGGTAACAAAATAGCCAAGTTTTAGCTGGGTATACAAATACTTGAGCTAAATATTATATTTTCCAGTCTCTTTGCTAGCTAGGCGTGACTTTTGATTAAGTTTAGGGCATTGTGGTGTGAGAAAATGAGATGTATTACTTATAGAATCTGTCCTTCAAGGCAGAGGCTGTTTTTCCATCTCTCTCTTTTTCTCCATTCTGCTCTTTGGAATGTGTTTGGGGTAGTGAACCATCTTGGATTATGGGAGCCAAGGGTATAACCTAACAAAGAGCAAAGCAGTAATGTAGAAACCTGGGTCCCTTGATGATGCTGGAAGTATGCTGCCATTAAATCCTACACTGCCTTCCCCAGAGTTCTGTGTTAGTAAGAACTTAGTTCCTAGTTTAAATCACTCTTTTGTTGGGTTTTGTTACTCAGAGTTTAGCCATATACTCAGTAAAGCAACATATTAAAGATTTTTCACTTTATCTTATGAGCAAGCATTTAATTGTTCTATGCAGATGAAAGACAAGGACTAAAGACTGGAAAATGGATTGGGGAGGAGGCAGAAGAGGCCAAAGGCAAGGGATTTTCAGATGAATGAATGATCTGTGGGGTACAATTTTACAAAAGTAGTAAGCAGTCTGGACTCAGCTGCAGAAAGTTTCAAGAAGTAGAACTTGAACAGGAATATAGAAGAAAAGAAGACACTTTTAGAAAAAAGTCTACTGTGTGGTAGAGAAGCAAGGCAAAGAAGCAGGGCTTCAGTGTTGAGAAGTAATGGGAACTGAGGGAGAAGGATAAAATGAGGGCAGATGATATTAAAACTCTGAATGTTAGAATGACATGGATTTGTACAGGAAATCCATGAGGGATCATGATGTAAATGCTTGAGAGGACTGACGCAGTCTTTAGTAGTTTTATGAGTGTTGGTCTGATAGTATTATACAGTTATTGACTCCATCCCATGTGTGTGTGTGTGGTGGTGAGGCATGCATTGACCCCAGAGGAGTACCCAGTATACTGTGTTAGAATGCTAGATGTAATCTGTATAAAAAAATCAAACTTGATTCCTATTTAACATACAGATCAACACTGGCACCCAATCTTGGACAACATGTCAAAAGAGTCACCAATTACACATACTGTATGTGGACTATTCTCAGGGCAAGGAGGATGCTCCACATTATCTTATGGTACACACGCAGTTGTTCGTTTGCTTTCTGTGTCTCGCTACGTATTGCAGTTGATGAGTATTCAATTAAGATGATTCATATATTTTCTGGTTTTATCTAATTTAAGTCTCCAACAATTACTAGTGAATTTAAAAAATCCTATATAGAAAGTTCATATTTAACTAATAAGAACCTACTGTATAAAAAATAAATAAAATAAAATTCAAAACAAAAAACAAACCAAACCCAAAACAATTAAGAAAATGGTATTAGGAACATACATATTGATAATCACCTTAAATGTGAATGGGTTAAATGCTCCAACCGAACGACATAGGCTCAATTAATGGATACAAAAACAAAACCCATTAAAAAAAAAAAAAAAGAAAGTTCATATTGAAGGCAATACTAATAGTACTAGCACAAGTAAACTATAAGAAAACTGCTGTGTTGGCAGTTCTTTTACACTTAGTTGAAGTTTCTGTCTGCTATATTATCAGGTGAAAACAATGATGGTCTTGGTATAATCAATATGAATCTATCAGTAAGTGTTAAATCAAGACATTAACAACGAGCCTTTTTGGTCATAAGTCTCACATATTCATGGTCAATGATAAACAGAATATCTTTGTGGAAGGACAGATGCAAGAGGCCTGAGGACTAGTTGAGTGGCTATTTTTGTAGCTTCTAGTTTTTTATTTTTTCCCGAAAATCAAGTGCATTTGTGTAGATGAGTGATGCAGTAACCCAGAATTAAACTGAAGAGAGCAAGGATTAGAATAGGCATGAAAAACTGGTAGATCTTAGATATATTTTGAGTTTCATTCCTTCGTGATTATCTTCAAAATGTTTCATCTACTATAACTAGCAGTTTCCTAGACTGTGAATATATTATTTTATACTTTTACCTTCCAGTTAGTCAGTCTCTATTTGAAACTCTTCTGTGCTTTTAATCTTGAGCTCTGGACTTTCCCTGGGTTCTTCCTATGTCTTTTGGTTTAATACAGTATTTTGACAGGATCTTAAAAAAATACAGGAAGGTTTTAGTCCTTTCCTTACCTAATAATACCTGCCCCCATTTTTGTGAGGTTTTATGATTTTCCAGTCTCACATCTCCTCTTTATATATTGATTTTTTATAAGTATTTTTTCAGTTAGTCAGGATATAGTAAGAATTATGTAATATTATTCAAATACCCTAGTCAAAAGAGGCAGACATGTAGGATGGGGTTTTCTTTACAAAGGCAAGTGTTTTTCAAAAATGTACATGATTTAAGTTATTGCTACTGTCTTAGTCTGTTTGAGCTGCTATAACAACGTACCCTAGACCAAGTGGCTTATAAACAACAGAAATTTATTTCTCACAATTCTGGAGGATGGGAAATCCAAGATCAAGGCATTGGCAAATTTGGTGTCTGATGATAGCTGCTTTCTGGTTCATAGATGGCTATCTTGTTGCAGAATGGGCCAGAGAGCTCTCTGTGGGCTTTTTTATCATGACACTAATCCCATTCAAGAAGGCTCCACCCTCACAACCTAACTATCTCCCAAAGGCCCACCTCCCAATACTATCACATTGGGTGTTAGGATTTCAACATATAAACCTGGGGGCGGGGTACACAGATATTTAGTTTATAACAACTACACTTAGTTTGCTCAACACATTTTGGTATGCAAGGAATTAAACTATAGCCTTTTATAGCCTTTTATGGTCTATAGCCTTTTATGGTCTATTATGGTCGTGATATCTTCAATTTAGCTACCCTTTCCTGCCTCTTTAGATGCTAGAATTATAAGCAGAAGAAATGGTTAAATTAGGACTATTTCAATGTGTTTATGTTTTGTTGATAATTCTTTGTGAAATCTATTACACAATAACTTAGAGGAATGTACAATACCAACCTATATGTGAGTAGTCAAAATCAGATGAAAAAATCGGATTCTATGTTTTTTTTAAATTAAGTAAAATGTCTAATGGATTTTACTTTATAATGTACAGAAGGCAATCTGGTCATGATTTTGGAGTGTTTGAACTCTTCTAGGACAGGGGGCTGGGAGTTCCATTCCAATGTGAAAGTCTATGTTCACCTTCAAACTTGGAAAATTCATTTCCTTTTTATAAACTAGTTTATATGCAACTAAAAAATTACATCACAGGGAAGCAAAAGTAGACTGCACTTGATTTTTAGTATATTATTAAAAAAAATTTGCAACATCAAATTAAAGCAAATTAAGTTCACCTAGAATCTTCAGAGACCACTGGAGAGGCAAATAGCATCTGACCTGTGTGATTTAGAAAAGTAGTCACAAAACAAAACAAAAAAAAGAAAGAAAAATAGTTATCATGCTTTTTTTCTCAATCTTGGTCTCTGACTTAAATGTTTACTTGTAAGTCATTATTTTGATTATTTTTATGACTGTATTATAAAGGCCTTTCCTAAAAAGATCATATACACACAATTGTGTGTCTGCGTGTGTGTGACCAAAGTAAGCATTTTCCTTCCCACTGCCTGGGAAGATCATACTCAGTCATTAGTATTTACATAGTGCTTGCTTCCATCGAATTCTAAGAGCAGAGGGATTCTGTTTTAAAGTCATTGGTAAGACAGTTTGTTTTTCCATGAACATACTGCAATTATGCACTGGGCAAATTAGTGAATTTTACCAAATATGTCTCAAGGATAAATATAGCGATTTTCACAGTGAATGTTTTCCATCTCTCAGGAAATCTATGTTTGTCATGAAATGAAGATTTTTTTTGGAGAGTTGGGGGAGTGGGGCGATTGCCTTTGCAAACTGATTTTGAATTTCATTAAATAACAAGGCAAACCTGAAAAATATTTTATATTTAATGGAAGTACTTAAGCATGGTCTTTTAGTGGAAAGCAAATGGAAAGAATTTTTAACACATCCACTAAAGAAACAGATTTTCCTTTACTGCTCCAGGGTGATCATTATAAACCGTAACTTTAAAATTTTAAATTATGAAAAATATCTCATCTTGGGAAGTTCATGTGAATTTATACCAGTAAACTAGTCTTGTAATGTTGTAAGTGAGAATTAGTGTGCTTTTTTTGTTTTGTTTTGTATATACTGTGATTTTATTTCAATCGCACAAATGAAGTTAGCGTGTAGAGTGTGCTTTTATAAGATGACAATTTTACTATTTTTCTGTGCAGTTATGCCAAAAAATAATCAGGTTTAAGAGATGACGACTTATAGTGTAAACTGGCATAAAATATTTCATATTTGTATCTCTACTGCCATATTTTTCGTAAGAATGAAATGAATGAAATACTAAATGGAGAAGTACCTAAGATTTTATGTCCTCTAAAGCATCTAAATGATAAAAAATCCAAAGTGTAGAGATGACCTAAATTCTACGTTTCACCAGTTAGCTCGCTGAAAGACCCAGATCTTCAATCCAGTTATTAAAGCCATAGTGAAAGTTAACTTTGAGAAAGTTAATATGCTAATTATATGATAATACTACAGGGATGTGAGTGGAGAAATACTTGAAAACAATAGCTGTTACAGAGTTCTCACAGTTATTTCACTAAGAAGTGTTCTTTCTGGTGGCAATTTAAGAAAAAGGCAACGAAGCAATGTTGAAGTGTTTTATAAATTGCACCCCAAATCAAACTGAAGTAACAAAGCTTTCATTTTCTTTCCATCTCTCCGACCCCTATGAATTTCTTCTATTCTGTTTGAGTGATCTTTACAAGGAGGCTTAAACAACTAAATGCTGTCGAAGCAACCTGTTAGCTTTTCTTTTTGCCCATTTCTCCTATTTATGTGACAACTGGCTTAGTGGCACCTTCCATTGTTGCTCTGTGTTTCTTCATGCCAAAGTTATGCGGATTTTAATGTTGCTAGTTGTTTAAATTTTGACATCATCGTGTAGTCAATCCATGTTTTAAGCCAATTTCTGGCTAGGACGTCTAATTAAGACACAATTCTTAATGTAGAAAGGAAAGAGCACGTAAAGACCAGCATTTTTTTTTCTCATAAAATTGCAGTGCTGTCAATCAGAAATTGTGTTTTACGTGGCTCTCCTGTCATAACCGTAACAGAGGTTTGATTGACCAGAAAGTTTTTATAAATTGATATGATTTGTCATTAGTTTTTCACAAGGGTTCTGGCTGACAGCTTAACAAAAGGAATATAACACCACCTAAAGTAAAGAGTAGTCATAATAATAATCATTTGTATACAAGGCAATAGTAGGACAACTGACCAAAAATACATTAAATTACATATTGTCTCTCACCAATCTACAGCCAATGTTTATCTCCTATAAAACTGATGCCACCCATATAAACGTAATTGATAATGATCAACAAAATTCCATGATAGTTTTAATAATTTATATGCTAATTCCTTATAAGTTTCCTAGCGATTGGCAGAATTCTGCATTTGCACCTGGAGGGTGTTTGAGATTCTGCATAACCCAGGTTTATTTTCTGTGTATTGCAAAACACGGGATGTTCCCTTTAATAACCTGAAATTTTAATAAGGGCCTAAGAAATAGTTGAAAAAATGAGTGAACTTGTATTTAAATTAGGTCTTTGAGAGCTCAGAGATTCTAACTTGGTGAACTCTAATTAAATCCCTTAAGGCCACTGGGTCTGCCTCCCTAGTTCTTGATGGTAAAAGTAAGGTCTTCAAAAAGAGTCCCTTGGCAGTATACAAGTAGAGGGGAAAAAATCCTGCAACCCTTCACTACAGCGTTTTATAAAGCTAGAATTCCAGAAGGAGTAGCAGACAAGGGGAACAACACAGACTGAAACCTGAGAACTAGTAAAACAAGGAAAGCAGAGGAAAAAGAATTTGGAAAGAGAAATAATTCAAGAACATCACTCACTGAGACTGCAGTATGGCTGTAAAGCAAGACAAAGGAGCAAATGAGATACACATGTGCTGGTAACAATGGAGCAAATCTTAGCTGGCACGTTTTGCAATTAACATTTCCAGCAAGAAATGCTCAAATACAAAATTGTCATTTTTTAGTTATGACATTAGAATGGTTTTTTCCTCAGGGTATATTTTCCATGTAAATATCTAAGCTTTTTTTTGCCAATTAGATTTTAGTTGTGTGGGTGAGTTTAACTGTGATTGTGGGAGCAAAATAGGCATTGAATGTTCTTAGGGCCAAGAGGAAATAAATAACAGGTGATCAAAGTGTGGAACTTAAACTTGACTGTATTCTCAGTAGCTTTGCCTACTCAATAATACAGAAGATATGAACCAAACAAACCATCGAGTGAATGCTTATTTTGTCAATGTGCTAGAGGATGGAGATGCGGACAGATTTTTGTACTTTCTCCTCACATTTAAGATACATTTGAAAGTAATATTTATTAATATTATTCACAATTTAATCTCCTTATCCCATTATGCACTAAATGACCCATATCACCTCTTAAGAAAATAGAAATGTCAGCCTTGCAGAGAGCTCCCCCCCCCACACCAATCATTCATTTTCTACCAAAATATCCATTTTGATTGCCAAAGTGTGCGTCAGTCCTTGCCATGGATACCTGTCTTGTGTTTCTTTTTACTTTTTTGGCATTTAAACTCCCTTTTACTAGTTTGTATTTCAATAGATTAAGACAAGATAAGGATCTGTTGGTGGTGGCAAATACCCACAAAGTTTCCTCCCCCAGTGTATTTCTGTGAAAATGGACAGAAAGCTAATTGAAAAGGAGAGGCATGCGGCTGGGTTCTCATTAGTCTATTCCTGTGCCATGGTCACGTGGATCAGTGTGTTCTTTCATATGTGATTGATATGTGATGTCCTGGCAGCCCCCATCCTGACCAGATGCTCTACAAAGTAGGAATAATGTAGGAAAATTTAGAATTTATACTTTTGTAGTTTGCTCTGCTTTTTATTTCAAAAAGGCTTTCAAAGTCCTATGAATGCTATTTAGATCACTTGTATGTCTAAATGGAAATACTGATTCTTGATGCTCTGAATAAACCCCTAATCCCAAAGGCATATTGAGCTACTGGGTGCTAGCTTTGTTCTTGAATATAAGTTCCACAAAGTTTTATTTACTTTTTGAACTCTTTACTACGATGAAAGTGCCATAGTGCTTTTGTGGTCTGCTACTTAAGTAGCTTCATCTTTTCTTGAGGGAAAAATGAAAGTAACAAGAAAAATACGAGGAGGTTTTAGTTTGTTCTCTGATCAAAAGGGTCATTTATTGATCTGGTGCTTAAAAGGAAAAGATCTGTTTGGGGGAAAGTCATTGTACTATCTAGAATTTGAACTCTTATTATCTATTAGAGCATGCATG
Source organism: Delphinus delphis (assembly GCF_949987515.2). Taxonomy (NCBI): domain Eukaryota; kingdom Metazoa; phylum Chordata; class Mammalia; order Artiodactyla; family Delphinidae; genus Delphinus; species Delphinus delphis. The sequence continues at coordinate 99,805,714 of NC_082685.1, read as the reverse complement.
ATAAGTCTACATTTTTCTTTCTGCAGAAGCAAAACTCATAATTAAAATAAGAGCTCCATCACCATTATGACCATATGACTGTTGTCAGTAAACTTGCAAAACTGAAAATAAACAACATCCATGCTAATCGAAATGCTGATAATTTTCAATTAGTCTTAAATGTAGATGATTTCTTCCAAGTGATAGTTTCACACTACATTTTTGTTGTTTCCTCTCTTACCCAAAAGAGAAAGTTAGAAAGAATTGTCCTTTGAAATTAAATATTATCTACTTTCTATTCTCTTTCCTCACTTTCCAGAACTCAAAAGTTAGCTTGAATAGACTACTGAAGGACTGCCCAGTGACTGGAAGAATAAACTGAAAGCAGAAACTTCAGTCTCATTACAACTATAGACCCACTATGTCAACTTGAACAAGTTAATAAATCCTTCCTACATTTGTTTTTGTCTTGGAAACTGCTTATAAGGACAATAAGGAACTAGAGTTTAATGCGTATTGAGAAATTGAGGTACATAGGGCATTATACAAAAAAGACATTTGACCCCTTAGAATCAAGCCTAAAGATTTTTGGATGTCTCTAATATATATCTAGATAGATAGATACATGGACGGATGGTTAGATGGATGGATGGGTAGATAGAGGTATTTATGTGTGTGTAGTATATATAAATCATTGTAGTAAGTGATGAACTGTAGTATGTCACATAAATATTGAATAAATACATGCAATTGTGCTGATACAGCTTTCCCAAACTTTGTTCTTTGGAATACTGGTGTTTCATAAGACGTTGATAGGTATTCTTTGGGAAAAAAAGGGGGTCCTTGTTGAAATAAATGTAAATTTATTTTTATTTTGGGAGATTTATAACATTAATTGGAAAATTAAAGACTCTGGGAAAGAATGCAGAACTAGAGCTAATGTTTCCAAAACCTATTTGGTCTCATTATAAGGATTAATGTAAAACCTTTATTAAAAATTTCATCACTGTTCCAAATATACATTTGGGAAAGAAAGCTTTATACTGGCAAAAATATACATGTTAAAACCTCATAACAGTTGTGTTTAAATACTGGCTCAACCATTTAACTATAACACTAAAGAAGAAAATATTTAGTTCTTTCTTAGGTGTCAATTCTTATTTGCAAAGTAGGGGAAATACTAATATTTATCCTACACTTGTATTTATAATATATGGCTTATGTGATGTATCAATTTACTGCACATTCCAGTTCTGCTCTGCTATTTTAGTTGGTTTTTTTAAAATTTTCCTATTTTTATGAGATTGAAGTCAATGTCATTGTTAGATAAGTTCCACATGTGAAATCATGGATTTCAAGAAGTTGTCACTCAATACACAAGATGCAGTTAATGATGCATTTGGCTATAAGTCTCAGGAAACCTAAGTACAATAGTTTAAACAGAGTTTTTGATTGTTTTTTCACATTGCAGGAAGTGCAGACCAACAGTTTTATCTTTCTATTCCATCATCCTTGGCATGTTTACTCTTCCTCTTCTTGCCGTTTATGATGGGTAGGTGGCTGTTGAAGCTGGTGGATAAATGGTATTGCATCTCTAGGCATCATGTCTACGTTCAAGAAAGAATGGCTAGGGAAGTGTCAGACTCTAAGCCAGCCCCATCTGTACTTCTTTATTATTAGAACAAAGCTTTTCCAGCACCATCCCATCCAGAGCTGGGACAGGCAGCACCCCTCTTCAAGGGAGGCTTGGAAATTTGGGAGTAGTGTTGTCATTGCTGAGTTAGACCAATCATGTTTCATTGCCTGTTTCTAAACATATCTCTGATTCTAACAAAATTGGTAGTTTTCTTAGCATGGAGGAGGAAAGCAAAACTTACTACTTGGGAAAATTGAGTTATTCCACAGAATCTCTTTTAAATGCATGGATTAATGTGAAACAAAGAGAGCATCTATAATTAAATAATGACCCAGAAAAGTTTCCATTTTTAAGGTAGAGAAAGTCAACATTAGGGAATTTTCATTTTAACAATCCCATGTAGTAATTCTTAAATTCACTAAATGACTTTGTTTGCCAGTTTCCCTAGAATATGGAGCCTGAGGCAAGGATTAAGTGCCAGTGTTTTATTTTGTATATGCAAACCTAAGAGAAGGAGAGTGAAGAATAAGGGCAATGAGACAAGAAAAGATGTGGAAGAAAAATGAAATGTTGTGTTTATATGTCTGACTACTGCTTCACCTTGAGCCATGATGTTGCCAGGCAGGTGTATCTACTCGGCACACAGTATATTCCTGGGCATGTTGCATGAGATAATCCACAGTAGGTCGTGCGGGAAAGAAGAAATTTGTCTGCTTGGCTCCTTCCTGTCTTCTCTTTTCCATTGGTGAATGTTTTCATGTTAGTGAGTTAACTCTCCATCATTTGCACATTGTACCATCCAGTTTCTTTGCATGCCAACTACTTTTGGTGCAAACCAAGGTGTGCCAGATCCCATGTCCTGAGATAAGGGATTTTATTCAAATCTAAAAGTAGAGGGAAAGGCTAAAAACTCCAGGCACTTTTGATCTGCCTGCCAGGTGTGTGGTGGCTGCCAAGAGAGGACATCTTGACATCCACAGAAGATGACTGGTTGGGCTCAGTGGCAGCAGTGTGATCCAGGATATGGGAGGACCATGGGAATTTGAAAAAGATAACATTTTTTGTCTGATTCTTTTGTGCTGTACGCACGAAATTACAATTTGGTGTTGGTGGTCAGGGGATGGGGCAAGGGTGGAGACGATGTTTCCCTCACACATCCAACAAGCAACTTTCTGGACACCGACTGGGTGTCCTACAAGTCAAATCAATTTTGACACTGTCTACCTGGAGAAGAGTGTCAGATTCCACAGGTTAAGGGCTCAGGCCTAGGAGACCGCCTCCCCCTCCCCGCCCCGCCCCACAACATAGGTTGTTACCTGTGCTTTTGACTGACTGTTCACAAATTGGAAGTTCCAGTAACGCCCTCCAACTCAGGATGCTGACTGAGAGTCCAGGTTGTTACCTGTACTTCTGACCAACCAGCTATAAATGAGAGGTTCCCACGACTTCCTCCTTGGATTTGACTACTTTGCTTGAGAGGCTCACAGAACTCAGAGAAACATTTCACTGATTAGATCACTAGTTTATTGTAAAAGGACATAACCCAGATTGAAGAGATGTATAGGGCAAGGCATGGGAAAGGGCGAGGAGCTTCCATGCCGTCTCCAGGAGCGCCACTGTCCCAGAACCTTCAAATGTTCTCCAACCTGTCCTTTGGGTTTTTATGGAGGCTTCATTACACAGGCACAGTTGATTAAATTATTGACTCCATTTGCAGCTCCCTTTCCCTTCCCCAGAGGTGGGCGTGGGACCAAAAGTTCCAACCCTCTAATCACTGGGTTAACTCCACTGGCAACCAGCCCCCATCTTTCAGTGGTTTCCAAAAGTCATTTTTTAACATAACAGAAGACACCTTCCTTGCTCTTTGCGCTTAGGCAACTTCAAGGATTTGGGGAGTGTGATCCAGGAACCAAGGGTAAGACCAAATACATATTTCTTATTATAAATCGCAATATCACACTGATACACGAAATTTGAGAATTGATGACTTTAGAAGTAAATTTATCCCTGGAGCTTAGGCTAACTCCAGGTCCAAAAGAGGCTCATTTTGGGTAGCCCTGCAACTTCTACAGAAGTTTTAAAGCATCTTCATTATAAGCTATATAACTGGTAGACAGTGTACCACACTGGTTAAGAATAGAACTTTGGTTTCGTCCACAATTGGGACTTGAATCGGACCAGTGCTGTGGTTTCTGTTTGTCACCTTGAAAAAGTCATTTTGCCACTCAGCCTCAATTATTTTTTTATCTAAAAAAGTGAAAATAGGGCTTCCCTGGTGGCGCAGTGGTTGGGAGTCCGTCTGCCGATGCAGGGGACGCGGGTTTGTGCCCTGGTCCGGGAGGGTCCCACATGCCGCAGAGCGGCTGGGCCCGTGAGCTGTGGCCGCTGGGCCTGCGTGTCCGGAGCCTGTGCTCCGCAACCGAAGAGGCCACAACAGTGAAAGGCCCGCGTACCGCAAAAAAAAAAAAAAAAGTGAAAATATTAATACTGCTTTCCCTTTAGGGTTTTTATGGAAGATGGTATCTAAAAATCTATTAAATGGACTTGGTACAAAATAGCTCCTCATGCATAAATTTCCATTCACTTCCTTCTCCCTTGAACATTACTAAAATTTCAGGAAACTTTACTTCTCAGATGGATTCACGTTTGAGAAGTCCTAGTGGCCAAAATGGGATGGGAATTTCTGTTTCATCCCATCTGCTAGTCCAGACAGGCCAGAATAGGCTACAGAACTCCCTAACCAATTCTACTTTCAGAAGTGCACACTACTGAGCACATTTTGCTTTCCTTGGGGAAAAGCCTCAGGTAACAGATGAGGATGTTGAAATAACACTGCACCCACCACTTTCCAGAGCAGCTAATTTAAAATCACTTGCAATGTGAGAGAATCTGTCTCCATATCTTCTTGTAAGAACCTACAGCTAACTGTTTACTGAAAGGTTTCCTGAGAATAGGATTTTATCCAGGACTTGTGACAGTGGTAACTTAGAATGAGGCTACAGAGATCTAATTAAAAAGATGATTTCCTAACATATGGAGCTCCTATGTGAAATCCAGAGGATGTGCTGTGCTGGGGGGAGATGCTGACCCTGTAAATTCTTATGACATTAGGCTTAAATCTTAACTGCTAAACACCTTTCAAATACTTAACTCTCCCCAAGTAAATGCGCTCCCTGCAAAGCTCTATTTGTTGACTTTTATCCCAGTTGCATTGACTTTGGGGACCGTCTCACTGAGACCTGTGCATTAAGTGGTACATATGTTGAATAAACAGCCAGACAGCTACCAACTGTCAAGTTGCTTTACCAGAGTATAAAAAAACAGCACATATGCCATGTTGAAAGCAAAGGAAAAACAAAGGTTTATAATAGAACTAGTAAATGGTTCAGGTAAAATTCAACCACATGCTATGTGCGTGATTATTTTTGTAAATAGCATTAGAATAATTTTGGAGAAGAAATCATAATCTTGAAGTGATCTCAGATATGGCATTAGATATGATACTTCCTCTGGCGGCTCATAATTCATTCCTGTGTTAATAAAATGAAAGGGTGACAGGCCGTATGAATGTAAGCAAAGGCTGGGAATATGCTCAGTGAGGAAGTACAGGTTTGATTTTCTCACAGCAGCAGATGGAAATAAAGGCACAGGTTGTTCTTTGCAGGTATGGATGAAACAACAGAACACACCAGCTTTTCTGGCAAGGAGATTGGAAGTATTTATAGATAGTTTTCACTCTTGTTGCCACCCGCGTGCCTCTCCTGTGATGCTCTGGTGGAACAACATTGACTATGCATCCAGGTGGCCACCTGCTGAGCAGAAATTCCTGGTTACCAGCAATTGATTCGCATAGGAGGAAAAGTAGCCTTGTTATTTTAAAGTGTGTCTTAGTTTATTTTGGTGGGGAAGTGGACTCCTGAACTTGTAATCATTGGAGCTTGGAGTGTCAGTTCAGGGGCAGTGGAAGCTGGGGCTAAGACTGAGTTACAAGTGCAGAAGATATACTGGAGGTAGGATGCATTGAAGATACGAGGAGAGGGAGGAAGAGAAGGGAAAAACTTCAGACTATGATGCAGGTCTGAAACCTGTGAAATGAGGGAGGCAGGATGGAGAATTGGATGGAAAGAGTCTCAGAAAACAGTGCTTCCCACTGTTCACAATAGCCAAGACATGGAGATAGCCTAAATGTCCATTGACAGGTGAATGGATAAAGAAGATATGGTTCATATATACACAATGGAATATTACTCAGCTATAAGAAAGTGAAATAATGCCATTTGCAGCAACATGGATGGACCTAGAGATTATCATACTAAGTGAAGTGAGTCGGACAGAGAAAGAGAAATACCATATGATATCACTCATATGTGCAATCCAAACTACGACACAAATTAACTTATCTATGAAAGAGAAACAGACTCACAGACATAGAGAACAAGCTTGTGGTTGCCAAGGGGTGGGGTGTGGGGGAGGGATGGATTGGGAGTTTGGGATTAGCAGATGAAAACTATTATATATAGAATGGATGAACAACAAGGTCCTACTGTATGACACAGGAACTATATTCAATATCCTGTGAGAAACCATAATGGAAAAGAATTTTAAAAAGAATGTATGTATATGTATAACTGAATCACTTTGCTGTACAGCAGAAATGAACACAACATTGTAAATCAACTATACTTCAATAACATAAATTGAAAGAAAACAAGGATACCCAGACAAAGTGGCAACCAGCCCAGTGAGTAACTCCACAGGGGAGGGTGCCTATAAGAAGGGCCTGTGGTGGGCAAAAATGGCCAGGTCCTAGAACTTGTTACCTCTGCCGTCACTGGCCAGAGCTGCCCATGGAGAGTGTGTTCTCACAGCAAACACCTGGGTGGAATCCAGAGCTGCTGCAACTAGAGGCTGTTGGTTGACAGCACTTCTGTGGCAAGTCCTCCTTAAAAGGAGATCTGAGGGCAGCTCTGTGACTGGTGCAGCAGGCTTTCTAAAGAGAGCACAGAAGTAGAGTTCTAAGAAAGAATGACCTTTATACATTCATTTGTAACAAAGGGCAAAGATGACTTAGCCTATGTGGCTTCTCTTATGAGTTTATATCCATACAAATCCTCCAAACTTGCAAAACACTTCTGTGTTGGATCCTCTTCACTTTCTTATTCTTTCTTTTCTGCATGACTTGGAAGTAAAATGTAATAGACTGTCAGGGGACGATTTTCCTAGGGTGGAAGCGCTAGCCTTCTTAGAACACTATCAAATTCTAAGAAAACAAATGCACTTAACTGATCCAGTAATGAAGAGCCATAGGAACCTAAGTTCAGATCCTGGTTTTGCCACTCACCAACTTTAAGATTTTAAGTAACTTAATTTCTTTGTGTCTCATTTTCCTTATAGTGAAAAAAGCAACTTAGTATCAAATATGGTTTATTTGAAGAATGATTTGTTGAAAGATTTTCTTGTTCTAGAAATTTTTTTTACAAGGTTGGTTGTTCTATTTTTTATGATAGTGATATGTACTACCTTTATGACATCTTCACTACAAATATATGAAAGACTTTAGAAAAATCATAGTTCAGAATCAATGAAAATAAATATACAATTATTTACTGGACTCTTACTTAGCTCCTAACACTCGGGGTGGCAAATGTTGTTTAACAGGAGAAGAGGAATCTGAATAGAGTATGATGCTTTTTATTTGTAGATAATATCCACTTATTTAAGCACTTAGGTATGCTTATTCTTTTTTTGAAAATTTTTTTAACATCTTTATTGGAGTATAACTGCTTTACAATGGTGTGTTAGTTTCAAGTGAATCAGCTATACATATACATATATCCCCATATCTCTTCCCTCTTGCGTCTCCCTCCCTCCCACCCTCCCTATCCCACCCCTCTAGGTAGTCACAAAGCACCGAGCTGATCTCCCTGTGCTATGTGGCTGCTTCCCACTAGCTATCTATTTTATGTTTCGTAGTATATATAAGTCCATGCTACTCTCTCACTTCATCCTCCCAGCTTACCCTTCCCCCTCCCCGTGTCCTCAAGTCCATTCTCTATGTCTGCGTCTTTTATTTATTTATTTTTTAGATTCCATATATATGTGTTAGCATACGGTATTTGTTTTTCTCTTTCTGACTTACTTCACTCTGTATGACAGACTCTAGATCCATCCACCTCAGGCTTATTCTTTTCTATGGCTAAAAACAGCACAGACTTGTTATCTTCCATTTATGTAGGTGAGAAGTCTGACGTCTCACGGGGGTACAATTGAGCTATTGGACTGGGCTATTGTTCCTTTTGGAATGCTCTAGGGGATAGTCCATTTCTTGCCTTCCCAGGTTTTATAAACTGCCCACATCCCTTGGATCTTGGCCCCCTACCTCTAACTTCAGATCCGAAAATATTGCATTTATCTGACCATTCTTCTGTGGTCATATCTCCTTTTGATCATGGTTGGGAAAGTTTCACTGATTTGAAGGACCCATGTGTTAAGATTGAGCCCAGCTAGCAATTCCAAAATAGTCTTTTTATATCAAGGTTCCTAACTTAATCACACCTGTAAAGTCCCATTTGCCATGTAGGTAACCTATTCCCAGGTTCCTGGGATTAGGTCGTGGGCATCTTTGGTGGGCTAAAGAATTTGGGCAGAGTCTAGAAGCTGGAAAATGTAAGGAAAAGGATCATTCCCTACAGCCTCCAGAAAGGAAAGCAGCAATAGAAAATGAACATTCTACTCAACCTACCTGAATTTATTTTTCACTGCGCTATGGTGCACTTCCCAATAGATATAGCCCTTGCCTGCTTTATCCCGAGGGGTGAATCTGCTGATCTGGCTGGCTAGCAGACATCCTATTCGATTAGTCTAGCCTCCAAAGTGTCCCTTGCACAGGCTATTTTGTTTCCTATCTCTGTCCCTTTCTTTTCTTTTTTTTTTTTAACCTCTTTATTGGAGTGTAATTGCTTTACAATGGTGTGTTAGTTTCTACTTTATAACAAAGTGAATCAGCTATACATATACATATATCCCCATATCTCTTCTCTCTTGCGTCTCCCTCCCCCCCACCCTCCCTATCCCACCCCTCTAGGTGGTCACAAAGCACCGAGCTGATCTCCCTGTGCTATGTGGCTGCTTCCCACTAGCTATCGGTTTTACATTTGGTAGTGTATATATGTCCATGGCACTCTCTCACTTTGTTCAGGCTTACCCTTGCCCCTCCCCATGTCCTCAAGTCCATTCTCTAGTAGATCTGTGTCTTTATTCCAATCTCGCCCCTAGGTTCTTCATGACCACTTTTTTTTTTTTTAGATTCCATATATATGTGTTAGCATGCGGTATTTGTTTTTCTCTTTCTGACTTACTTCACTCTGTATGACAGACTCTAGGTCTATCCACCTCACTACAAACAACTCATTTTTGTTTCTATTTATGGCTGAGGAATATTCCATTGTATATATGTGCCACATCTTCTTTATCCATTCATCTGTTGATGGACACTTAGGTTGCTTCCATGTCCTGACTATTGTAAATAGAGCTGCAATGAACATTTTGGTACATGACTCTTTTTGAATTATGGGTTTCTCAGGGTATATGCCCAGTAGTGGGATTGCTGGGTCGTATGGTAGGTCGTATTTTTAGTTTTTTAAAGAACTTCCATACTGTTCTCCATAGTGGCTGTATCAATTTTCATTCCCACCAACAGTGCAAGAGGGGTCCCTTTTCTCCACACCCTCTCCAGCATTTATTGTTTCTAGATTTTTTGATGATGGCCATTCTGACTGATGTGAGATGATATCTCATTGTAGTTTTGATTTGCATTTCTCTAATGATTAATTATGTTGAGCCTTCTTTCATGTGTTTGTTGACAATCTGTATATCTTCTTTGGAGAAATGTGTATTTAGCTCTTCTGCCCATTTTTTGATAGGGTTCTTTGTTTTTTGATATTGAGCTGCCTGAGCTGCTTGTAAATTTTGGAGATTAATCCTTTGTCAGTTGCTTCATTAGCAAATATTTTCTCCCATTCTGAGGGTTGTCTTTTCGTCTTGTTTATGGTTTCCTTTGCTGTGCGAAAGCTTTGAAGTTTCATTAGGTCCCATTTGTTTACTTTTGTTCTTATTTCCATTTCTCTGGGAGGTGGGTCAAAAAGGATCTTGCTGTGATTTATATCATAGAGTGTTCGGCCTATGTTTTCCTCTAAGAGTTCGATAGTGTCTGGCCTTACATTTAGGTCTTTAATCCATTTGGAGTTTAGTTTTGTGTATGGTGTTAGGGAGTGTTCCAATTTCATTCTTTTACATGTAGCTGTCCAGTTTTCCCAGCACCACTTGTTGAAGGGGCTGTCTTTTCTCCATTGTATATTCTTGCCTCCTTTATCAAAGATAAGGTGACCATATGTGCATGGGTTTATCTCTGGGCTTTCTATCCTGTTCCATTGATCTGTATTTCTGTTTTTGTGCCAGTACCATACTGTCTTGATTACTGTAGCTTTGTACTATAGTCTGAAGTCAGGGAGTCTGATGCCTCCAGCTCCGTTTTTCTTTTTCAAGATTACTTTGGCTATTCGAGGTCTTTTGTGTTTCCATACAAATTGTGAAATTTTTTGTTCTAGTTCTGTGAAAAATGCCAGTTGTAGTTTGATAGAGATTGCATTGAATCTGTAGATTGCTTTGGGTAGTATAGTCATTTTCACAATGTTGATTCTTCCAATCCAAGAACATGGAATATCTCTCCATCTGTTTGTATCATCTTTAATTTCTTTCATCAGTGTCTTATAATTTTCTGCATACAGGTTTTTTTCCTCCTTAGGTAGGTTTATTCCTAGGTATTTTATTCTTTTTGTTGCAATGGTAAATGGGAGTGTTTCCTTAATTTCACTTTAAGATTTTTCATCATTAGTGTATAGGAATGCCAGAGATTTCTGTGCATTAATTTTGTGTCCTGCTACCTTACCAAATTCATTGATTAGCTCTAGTAGTTTCCACTAAGATCAGGAACAAGACAAGGTTGCCCACTGTCACCAATATTATTCAACATTGTTTTGGAAGTTTTAACCGCAGCAATCAGAGAAGAAAAAGAAATGAAAGGAATCCAAATTGGAAAAGAAGAAGTAAAGCTGTCACTGTTTGCAGATGACATGATACTATACATAGAGAATCCTAAAGATGCTACCAGAAAACTACTAGAGCTAATCAATGAATTTGGTAAAGTAGCAGGATACAAAATTAATGCACAGAAATCTGTCCCTTTCTTTATTCTCTTTCCAGCTTCGAAAATAACCTCAATCATTGTCTCTACTTTTTCAAATCCAAGGTGCTTCTCAAGGTTCTGTTAATGACTGAAATCCTTCCTGAAGATTTTTCTACCTACTCCATCCCACCTTGAATGCTTCCAACTGAAAATTCCACTTGTATTGGAATCAAAGATTGACAAATTAGCTCAAAGTTTTCATATTAGCAATGTCTCCACCAACCCAAACAGTGTTAAACTCCTTAAGAACAGGGACAATCTGTTCTATATCTTTTGTGTATCACTCAGCCAATGCTTCATAGCCAGTGCCAAGGCAGTGCTAAATTAATACTTTGTTTATTGAATAATAGTCAACCTTTAAAATATAAATATCTCTAGGAGCTGATTACATCCTTGCAGTTATTAACATTTCACTGTAGTTTATGTAATGAATTAAATTACATTCTAAATTGAGATCTGATTAGTGGGTTCAATGAGAAGACTATGTAGAGAGAGAAATAACTACAAGCAGAACTAGGGGTCATTAGCCTAGAAGGGGAACACATGGGCTTTTCTGAATTCATCGGTAGTCAGGGGACAAGGTGGAAATGACAGTCAGGCATACAAAGTAAGGAGGGAGAAAGAGAAGAGCCTGTCCTACCCATTCCATTATTTTGGCTTGACCGGACACATGTTTAACAAATCCCTGCATTCATGGAGACTGTGATGTAGGAAATGAGGTGGTTGATATGTTTGAAAGTAGGATAAAATGTATATTTCATCATGGAACAGATGGATTTTAGAAATTTTGTAAAGAAAAAGTGGTAGAATTTGGCAGTTTGAATGTTTGAATAAGGGAATATATTGCATTGTGGAATTTCCCATTTCTTTTTCCATTTGAAATTACAGTGAATTTATAGTCATAACTCTTTGTCCCTTTAAATACACGTGTACATATATATCTGTATATATATAAACACATTATCTGATATTATCTATATATCTCATTACTTTTTGTCAATTGCATTGCTAAAAAGTGTTATGGATAGTTTAATTTTTTAACTTTGATACTTATAAAATGGATAACTGCATAAAAATGAAATTAAATATATAGTCATAGACTTATGTTTGCATTTTGAAAGAATGTATATGCTCAACATTTATTCAACCACCAAATAACCAAAAATTCTTCTGACTCTAAATCACTAATATTATGTGTACAAGATTGAGTTCCAGGATGGTTTCTTAGTAAAATAAAATTTACATTTCATTGTCCCTTCAATAGTTCTCTGAACAAAATTATATTAACATGACTTCCAATGGATAATTAGAGAATAGTATTTCCTTTTTTTTTCCTACAAAATTTCCTGAACAAATTAAGGTGTGACTTATACCTTCCATTTTCTATGTTGTTGAACACGACTTGTTTTAGTTAACTCTCATATTCCTCTAGAACCACATAACTCAAAAAATCATATTACTCAGCATTACCAGAAAAGCTTCTATGTTCTGTGTGTTCTTAAATCAAGCACTTTTTAAAAAAAAGCATTTATTTTCTCGTGCTTTGTGATTCAATATATCATGCTACATTCTGATTATACAGAGATGCATAAGTAGCACTTACCTTAATGAACCAACCACAATTTCTGGCTTTTAACATGTCAGCCAGGTGTTACGAGTTTGATATAAAAATGAGTAGGTGTTCATGTAGACTGTAACAGAGAGGTTCATAGATCAGGAAATAGAATGTATGCTCCACCCAGAATTAGTTTTTATTACCTACACTCTCTGGATATTTGTCAGTTAACAAGTCAAGAACTTATATGATTTTTAGTTAACTATGTGTGTACTTCTCTGCTTGTCATCTATATTTTAAACTGGGAATGAGTTTCATGTCTCTTTGTGCCCCAATCATGTCTCTTTGTGGCACAATCTCTTTGTGCCCCTTTGTGCCCCAAAGTACTTTGGCCTGTGATTCTCAGTAAACAATTGATTGACTGTAGCAGGTATGAGTCCACTGTGAGACCAGGCTCTGATAGCCTATCTGGACATCCTTATTTAACCAAAGCATTTGGAAAAACCAAATCCTTCTATGTTTCTTGGATATCTCAGGAAAAGGAGTCATATACCTATGATTGAATATTTAATTTCATTTCTATGCAGGTATCCTTTTCATAAGTATCAAAGTTAAAAAATCAAAGTGTCCATCATATTTTAGCAATGACACAAAGGAAAAGGATGTTGAGCTGGTTATGTGGAGTTAACTAAGAGGTCCATGATTTTCAGAAATATTCCAATGTAATGAGTTCATTACATCAGAATTAACCAAGATTTGAAATGAATTCTTATTTCTACAAATCCACTTTATTTATTTATTTATTTATTTTGTCCCTACAGATCCACTTTAATCTGCACTTTACTGTTCCTCTCCTCTGGGTGAGTACTGTGTCATCCCTGGCATCTAGTACAATGACAACTGAGTACTGGGGGCCTCAATAAATATCAATTGAAGTAAGAAATAAATAATGTATTGATGTCAATGACTGATTGATCCAAAGTTATACCTATCCCAAAGATTAACTGGCCTTTGCCAGGGCAGTCTTTGAGGATGACCTCTAGTTACTTCAGGGAAGAGAAAAATGCCCCAAATATCTGTTACCTTAGAGGTTGCCTACCACAGGGAGCCACTTATTGGAACTGATTCCAGGCAATGTATTCAAGATGTTTGTGTTCGTCATGCCACAACCTACCTCTCAGCCACACAGTTTAGACCCCCCTCTTCTATCATTCTAGAAGTGCGTTGACTCTCTAAAGTGTATGGACTTAAAAAGATAGACTTCCTAGAAGTCTTTGTACTATAAAAGAGAACCTCCAGGAGACTCTGATGTGTTTCTAATAATGAAATTTCAATATAAATAAGGGACACTTGAGACTCTGGACTTCATGGAAGTATTATGCTTCTTTGTCTACAAGGGCAAGCAGTTGTAGCACAAAAACATGTAAATGAGTTAGTTCCAGTGTTCTTACTGTGAGAGGGCTTCTGCAGCAGTAAAAAGTTTTAGAGGCAATAGTGGGTGACTGGAATCAAGTTACAGCTGGGATTGGGGTGTGCATTTTGATTTGAAGTAGACGTGTATGGTTTACTTAATGTGTGGTAGTGTTACATGGATTTGTAAATTTAGAGTAAAATTCATAATGATGAGACTGTCTGGGCCCTTTCCAGTGACTTCTTTGATCCACAGGGATTTCTCAGGTTTACGTATGGACGTGTGGAGAGTGAGGGGAGTGACGTGTTGCAATGAATAACGTGTCCTCAAGCTGCGGTATTCTTTCCCTAGGCTAGGGGCTTGATTCTAATATTTTTTAATTCTCCAATTTTATTTGTAAATGAAAATCTTTGAATTTCAATAATCTTTATCTACAAAAATGAGATTTAGGACAAAGAAAAGATAGCTATAGGAATGATCTCAGGCATTTTTATTCCTATCATTTACATTTGAAATTAAACAAGTATATCAAAATAACAAGTATGCACCAGGGAATGAAGACAGCATGCTGTTTCCCAGGCCACCCTAATACTCCTTCAGCTCCTTGAAATACCCTTCCAGTATATATAATTAAGAGGGTGGCGTTATAAAATTCTCTAAAATCGTGGTTTGGGGCTGTGGCTCTTTTGCCTTTGTTGTGGTTTTCTACCTAACAGTGGGTTTTGCACATTCTGAATCTGTGTCTAGTTATGCAGTGGAGCTCACTGCCCACATTTCCAGGCTCATTCTGGTGGGAAGAACCAGACTCAGTGCTTTGGCAGTTTGAGAACACTCACTGCTGCAATAGAACATTTCTGAGCACACAGAAACCTTTTTCCAGCTAGTAAGATTCTTTGAAAATCTTTGGGGACATTTCCATTGCTATATTGATACATCTTCTGTGTTTTGCCAAAACCAGGCTGGGATATTTCCATTTCTGTTCCCTCTCTTTCAGCTATCCCCTGGGCTCCCTTTGCTCCTCAAACTATATCAACACTGAACATGATGTCTCAGTATAAGACAGGAATGGGCTATCCATCTGGGAGTCTAATCTTCCTCCATTCATTTTCAAATGAGTAGTTTCAGAAACTGCTATTTCTGCTTGTTCCACACAAGGACTGGGTTTCCTAGTTCTTAGATAGTTTTACAGACCATTTCCCTGCATATTCAGCTGTCAGCTATTGTTACTTTTTACAATCCGGAAGAATATGCTAATTGTACTGACACATAATGCAATGTGCTTAAGAACATGCCACTCAAAAGTGTAGCTCTCAGGAGACTTTTACCTGCAAGAAACCTCATCTATAAGGAAATATCCCCTTTGAGATAAAGGCAATTCTTTTGTAATAACATTGGGGAAGGCTAAAATGTGATTTACAGCACACCACAACACACTATAGTGTGATTTGACTGTTGTATAAAAACATATAGATTTAGGTTGAATTTAAATAGATGGCTAAGAGGGAGGGAGAGAGAGAAAAAGAGAAAGAGAGAGGGAGAGATGAAAATACCAGATGACTTCCAACTATAAAAAGTTCTCTTAGAAATGACAGAATAGTTAATGCATAGATTTCAAAGAAAATTACTGTTTCATAGTGTTGGTTATTAAACCTCTAATTTCTATAGAAATCTCTAATTTTTCCACATATTAAGTAAAGGAACTAAAAATGTCTTCTGTGGATATTTTTATAATAATATTTTCTGTTATAAAAAAGGCTCTGCCAGACACTACCATCTGCCATATAGACTGACAGTGTACAAATCTGATGTCTTTCTGTGACTTCCTATCTTATATAATTGGAGGTTTCAGCCCAGAATGATGCTTCATTTCCACCTAAGGACAACGAAGTTTAAGTTTGCCTGGAACATTTTAATCATTTCCCTGCTATGCACTGATAACACCAGTGCTCTGTATAGTTAAAAGCTATAAATGTGTCTACTGAGAGGGTGTTAAAAATTCTCCTCGGAGCTTCTGGCCATCATCCAGGATTCCGTAATACCTTCTGAAACGAGACAGAAAACATAATTCATTACAATTGATAAAAGTTTCATTTGTACTTTATTTTGGAAATTTTAAACACTCAGAATATCTTGGCTACAACAACATGGGGAAGTGCTTTTTAGCTTTTGTTTGTTGATTTTTTTGAGATGAGAAAGATGTCTTTGTGAACTGTTTATATAAAAATTAGAATATTTAGAATATTTGTCTACCATGCTTTGAAAAGGTTCAAGGACACCCACAAGTACTCTGCTGACTCAGATGTGTGTGTGTATGTGTGTGTTTATAGGAGGAAATGTAATCATCCCGCTCAGTGAGACAAGATTACTGACAAACTTCTATAGTTACTTATTTAAAAAATAACACCATTTTCAATAAAAGAGAAATCCTTGTATTTAAAACCTGTTAATTGGAGGTAATGTCTGAGTAACTGAACATTGTCAAAGGGTAATGACCTCCTGCTGCTAAGCCCTGGAAATGTTGACTGGAAGCCATCACGTTTGTTTTCAAAACGGGAGACATGGGTCCTTTGACATGATTCCATTAAAATGGCTTTATTTTTGTTACACACCATAATAGAAATTTTATCATTCTAGGCCATATTAGAATGTGCTTCCATTTTCTGCCTTCAAATATCTTTGCAGGTTTTGTGTTCACTGCTCTTAAATCTACCAATTAGCACCTTTGCTGCTGCTGAGTGGCTGTTCTCAGAACGATACAGAGTTAGTTCAGTTCCTCCTGAGGTTTGCCAAAAAGGTTTGAAATGAGTTAGTATTCATTAAGGTATGCCACTCAATATAATAAATAATCAGTGCTCTATAATTCATTGTAGCTGAGAAAACAGGCTGGGTAATTAAAAGGAAACAGTGGAAAGCATCCCCCATTCCCTGTCCCCTTATACACTCCATTTAGCCAGTGTCTGAAATTTCATTTGGCTGATGTATAAACTTTCACTTAAAATGTTCTTCTGGGTTGACTGAGATTTTCTATCAGTAGGAATGAAAGATCTAAGAACTGGTTTCCTTATGGAATCAGATGCACGTGAGGAGTGTGCCCTGAGATGAGGAAAAGGGAGGTCTTAGAGTATTAAAGTATCTATAATGTGAGGATTAGAGATGCTTAAAAGCAACTCCACCTCCATTTTCATGCTTTTCAGAGGCATCCTTGGTGATGGCCTCAGAGCCACTTGCACCATGATTGTGTAGAGTAGATTAATTGCAGTGATTCTCTTTTTGGCTAGAGTAGCGGGAGGTTTTTGTTACCTTTTAAAAATATCTGTATTGTTGTCCCGGCCCCATCCTCAGTGATTTGATCCAACTGTTTCAGGATAGGGCACTGGCATCTATATAGATCTGTATTTAATTTCCACAGGTAATTCTAATCTGCAGCCAGAGTTCTCCTACTTGAGCTTTCCTCCGGGTCATGTGGAGGGTTGTTGAAACACAGCATGCTGTGTACACACCAAAGAGCTTCTGTACACCCTGTACACACCAAAGAGCTTCTGATCCAGTGAGTCTGCCAGGTGCCTGAGCATGTACATTTCCAACAGGTTCCTGGGTGATGCTGATGCTGCACTAGAATGTATGGTAAGTCAGTTAAATGATGTCAGTTTAGTCATTTCCTTACTCCTGATGACTTGGAAAAGAAGAAAAGGGAAAGTGAAATACAAGAAGGACAGACTAGGGGCGAAGTTAAGTTGTATTTTCCCATTAAATGCCACTTTGTTGTAGCTGTCACACTGGTTTCTGATTTCTTTTAGAAATCCCTTTAGTTTACCTAGATTTTTTATGCCTAAACACATAAAAATTAAAAAAAAATAATTTTGTAACTAATACTTACTGAACATTTAGTAACCACCAGGATTCAGTTTAAATGTTTTATATATATTAGCTCATTTAATCTTCATCATTAAACAAATGGTTTCTTATCATAATCTACAATTATGTTCTTAAAGTCACACAGCTAATAGGCGGTAGGGTTGGAATTGGAAGTCAAGCAAACTGACTCCAGAGCCTGAACTCTTAGTAATTTCTCTATACTACTTCTGCAAACCTAATGGTTTATGAAATATATTCTCACAACCCTTTGGAGGAAATATGTCACTGATTATTATTGAATTATTCCCGATGATAAAATCATGATAAAATAGCTTCCATTTATTGAATGCCTATATTGGGCCATATACTATATTAAGCACTATTAGCAAATCAGTTTAAGTGGCAAAATTAGGGTTCAAATTTAGGCCTGCTGGTTGGTTTTGGAGTGTCTGCCTCCAAAAGGAGTTATTCAGGTTCCTAGAAACATTGTAGTTTCTGGTCCAAAATTCTGAGGAAATTTAGCTACATTTCCAGCAACATCTCTCTATAACTCTGGTAATCTTACCTTTTGCCTAAGCATGTCTTATACAATTAAAAAACTCTGTTACAATTAAAAAACTCTTGACTAAAATGGTGGTCATTCTGATGTGAATATGAGGTCCCCAGGCTTGGGGAGTTGGAGAGTTGCAATGACTTAACTAAGATCACCAAACTTATGAACAACAGAGCCAGGAACCAAGAATAGAACCAAATGTACTCATGACATTTCAGCTTGTTTTCTCTCTGCTACAACAATCTACTCCTCATATCTGGTTTTGCATTTTTCTTAGATCACCTGCTGGATGATGTGTGAGATCACCATGCAGATCATAAATCCTGAAAATTTGTTTCCATACAGTATTTTTGAGAGCTGGCCCAATTAGTCTTATGAGCAGATAGAGGGAAGTGTTGCTGATAGTGGGTTTCAGGAGCTATGGATAGCCCTCCAAGAGCCATTATCCAGACCTCACAAGGTTGTGGTTGGAAATAAACAAGATAACAGATGCAAAGTGCCTGGTGCCTGGGAGGCACATGGCTCAACAAATGGTAGAGGTGGGGCTATATACAAAATGCTTAGACACAGAAGAGATATTTATTTTTCTATCAGTCTGCCTATCTGTATATATCCTCTCCTCACTCCCCCAGCTCAATTGACTTTCCAATTTCTTTATTGAAAAGCACCCATTTTGCAAAGTTAGGATAAAGTTAATACAAATCACTTACAAGGTTACTCAGTTTTTACTGCTTTCATCACAGTGCTCTGTTTAGTGTCACTTGCCCTGATAGTGATGTTTTCTACGTTTTAAAGGTTTGACCTAATTATGTTCTCTTAGATAATTTCTTCACTCATCAGATACAAATGTCCTACTGGAGTCAACAAGTGTATGTGAATCCCGCTGGTAAGAGGCAATACTTAACAAAACATTTGTTATTGACTTTTATTGTCTGTCCCTGTTTATCTTGATTATGCTATTCCGTATCCCAGTGTTTAGGAATGCCTTTTCCGAACAGTTGTTTTTTTTTTTTTTTTTTTTTGCGATATGTGGGCCTCTCACTGTTGTGGCCTCTCCTGTTGCAGAGCACAGGCTCCGGATGCGCAGGTCCAGCGGCCATGGCTCACGGGCCCAGCCGCACCGCGGCATGTGGGATGTTCCCGGACCGGGGCACGAACGCGTGTCCCTGCATTGGCACGTGGACTCTCAACCACTGCGCCAACAGGGAAGCCCTTCTAACAGTTTTGATATATAACTTTTTTTTTTTAACATCTTTATTGGAGTATAGTTGCTTTACAATGGTGTGTTAGTTTCTGCTTTATAACAAAGTGAATCAGCTGTATATATACATATATCTCCATATCTCTTCCCTCTTGCATCTCCCTCCCTCCCACCCTCCCTATCCCACACCTCTAGGTGGTCACAGAGCACCGAGCTGATCTCCCTGTGCTATGTGGCTGCTTCCCACTAGCTATCGGTTTTACATTTGGTAGGGTATATATGTCCATGCCACTCACTCACTTTGTCCAGTCTTACCCCAGCCCCTCCCCATGTCCTCAAGTCCATTCTGTAGTAGTCTGCGTATTTATTCCTGTCGTGCGCCTAGGTTCTTCATGACCATTTTTTTTTTCTTTTTTTAGATTCCATATATATGTGTTAGCATACAGTATTTGTTTTTCTCTTTCTGACTTACTTCACTCTGTATGACAGACTCTAGGTCCATCCACCTCACTACAAATAACTCAATTTCATCTCTTTTTATGGCTGAGTAATATTTCATTGTATATATGCACCACATCTTCTTTATCCATTCATCTGTCGATGGATATTTAGGTTGTGTCTATGTCCTGGCTATTGTAAATAGAGCTGCAATGAACATTGTGGTACATGATTCTATTTGAATTATGGTTTTCTCAGGGTATATGCCTAGTAGTGGGATTGCTGTGTTGTAAGGTCGTGCTATTTTTAGTTTTTTGAGGAACCTCCGTAATGTTCTCCATAGTGGTTGAATCAATTTACATTCCCACCAACAGTGCAAGAGGATTACCTTTTCTCCACACCCTCTCCAACATTTATTGTTTGTAGATTTTTTGATGATGGTCATTCTGACCGGTGTGAGATGATATCTCATTGTGGATTTGATTTGCATTTCTCTAATCATTAATGATGTTGAACATTCTTTCATGTGTTTGTTGGCAATCTGTATATCTTCTTTAGAGAAATGTCTATTTAGGTCTTCTGCCCATTTTTTGATTGGGTTCTTTGTTTTTCTGATATTGACCTGCATGAGCTGCTTGTAAATTTTGGAGATTAATCCTTTGTCAGTTGCTTCATTTGCAAATATTTTCTCCCACTCTAAGGGTTGTTGTTTTGTCTTGTTTATGGTTTCCTTTACTGTGCAAAAGTTTTCAAATTTTATAAGGTCCCATTTGTTTATTTCTGTTTTTATTGCTATTTCTCTAGGAGGTGGTTCAAAAAGGATCTTGCTGGGATTTATGTCATAGTGTGTTCTGCCTGTGTTTTCCTCTAAGAGTTTGATAGTTTCTGGCCTTACATTCAGGTCTTTAATCCATTTTGAGTTTAATTTTGTGTATGGTGTTAGGGAGTGTTCCAATTTCATTCTTTTACATGTAGCTGTCCAGTTTTCCCAGCACCACTTATTGAAGAGGCTGTCTATTCTCCATTGTATATTCTTGCCTCCTTTATCAAAAATAAGGTGACCATATGTGTGTGGGTTTATCTCTGGGCTTTCTATCCTGTTCCATTGATCTATATTTCTGTTTTTGTGCCAGTACCATACTGTCTTGATTACTGTAGCTTTGTACTATAGTCTGATGTCAGGGAGCCTGATTCATCCAGCTCCATTTTTCTTTCTCAAGATTGCTTTGGCTATTCGGGATCTTTTGTGTTTCCATACAAATCGTGAAATTTTTTGTTCTAGTTCTGTGAAAAATGCCAGTGGTAGTTTCATAGGGATTGCATTGAATCTGTAGATTGCTTTGGGTAGTAGAGTCATTTTCACAATGTTGATTCTTCCAATCCAAGAACATGGTATATCTCTCCATATCATCTTTAATTTCTTTCATCAGTGTCTTATAGTTTTCTGCATACAGGTCTTTTTTCTCCTTAGGTAGGTTTATTCCTAGGTATTTTATTCTTTTTGTTGCAATGGTAAATGGGAGTGTTTCCTTAATTTCACTTTCAGATTTTTCATCATTAGTGTATAGGAATGCCAGAGATTTCTGCATTAATTTTGTATCCTGCTACTTTACCAAATTAATTGATTAGCTCTAGTAGTTTTCTGGTAGCATCTTTAGGATTCTCTATGTATAGTATCATATCATCTGCAAACAGTGACAGCTTTACTTCTTCTTTTCCGCTTTGGATTCCTTTTATTTCCTTTTCTTCTCTGATTTCTGTGGCTAAAACTTCCAAAACAATGTTGAATAATAGTGGTGAGAGTGGGCAACCTTGTCTTGTTCCTGATCTTAGTGGAAATGCTTTCAGTTTTTCACCATTGAGTACGATGTTGGCTGTGGGTTTGTCATATATGGCCTTTATTATGTTGAGGTAAGTTCCCTCTATGCCTCCTTTCTGGAGGGTTTTTATCCTAAATGGGTGCTGAATTTTGTCAAAAGTTTCTTCTGCATCTATTGAGAAGATCATATGGGTTTTATTCTTCAATTTGTTAATATGGTCTATCACATTGATTGATTTACATATATTGAAGAATCCTTGCATTCCTGGGTTAAACCCCACTTGATCATGGTGTATGATCCTTTTAATGTGCTGTTGGATTCTGTTTGCTAGTATTTTGTTGAGGATTTTTGCGTCTATGTTCATTAGCGATATTGGCCTGTAGTTTTCTTTCTTTGTGACATCTTTGTCTAATTTTAGTATCAGGGTGATGGTGGCCTTGTAGAATGAGTTTGGGAGTGTTCCTCCCTCTACTATATTTTGAAAGAGTTTGAGAAGGATAGGTGTTAGCTCTTCTCTAAATGTTTGTTAGAATTCGCCTGTGAAGCCATCTAGTCCTGGGCTTTTGTTTGCTGTAAGATTTTTAATCACAGTTTCAATTTCAGTGCTTGTGATTGGTCTGTTTATATTTTCTATTTCTTCCTGTTTCAGTCTCAGAAGGTTGTGCCTTTCTACGAATTTGTTCATTTCTTTCAGGCTGTCCATTTTATTAGCATATAGCTGCTTGTAGTAATCTCTCATGATCCTCTGTATTTCTGCAGTGTCAGTTGTTACTTCTCCTTTTTCATTTGTAATTCTATTGATTTGAGTCTTCTCCCTTTTTTTCTTGATGAGTCTGGCTAATGGTTTATCAATTTTGTTTATCTTCTCAAAGAACCACCTTTTAGTTTTATTGATCTTTGCTATTGTTTCCTTCATTTCTTTTTCATTTATTTCTGATCTGATCTTCATGATTTCTCTCCTTCTGCTAACTTTGGGGGATTGTTGTTCCTCTTTCTCTAATTGCTTTAGGTAAAAGGTTAGGTTGTTTATTTGAGATGTTTCTTGTTTCTTAAGGTAGGACTGTATTGCTGTAGACTTCCCTCTTAGAACTGCTTATGCTGCATCCCATAGGTTTTGCATCACCGTGTTGTCATTGTCATTTGTTTCTAGGTAGTTTTTGATTTCCTCTATGATTTCTTCAGTGATCTCTTGGTTATTAAGTAGTGTATTGTTTAGCCTCCAAGTGTTTGCATTTTTTACAGGTTTTTTCCTGTTATTAATATTTAGTCTCATAGCATTGTGGTTGGAAAAGACACTTGATATGATTTCAGTTTTCTTAAATTTACCAGGGCTTGATTTGTGACCCAAGAGATGATCTATCCTGGAGAATGTTCCATGGGCATTTGAGAAGAAAGTGTATTCTGTTGTTTTTGGATGGAATGTCCTATATATATCAATTAAGTCCATCTTGTTTAATGTATCATTTAAAGCTTGTGGTTCCTTATTTATTTTCATTTTGGATGATCTGTCCATTGGTGAAAGTGGGGTGTTAAAGTCCCCTACTATGATTGTGTTACTGTCGATTTCCCCTTTTATGGCTGTTAGTATTTGCCTTATGTATTGAGGTGCTCCTATGTTGGGCGCATAAATATTTACAATTGTTATATCTTCTTTTGGATCAATCCCTTGATCATTATGTAGTGTCCTTTTTTGTCTCTTCTAATAGTCTTTATTTTAAAGTCTATTTTGTCTGATATGAGAATCGCTACTCCAGCTTTCTTTTTATTTCCATTTGCATGGAATATCTTTTTCCATCCCCTCACTTTCAGTCTGTATGTGTCCCTAGGTCTGAAGTGGGTCTCTTGTAGGCAGCATATATATGGGTCTCGTTTTTGTATCCATTCTGCCAGTCTGTGTCTTTTGGTTGGACCATTTAATCCATTCACATTTAAGGTAATTATCGATATGTATGTTTCTATTCCTATTTTCTTAATTTGTTTCGGGCTCGTTATTGTAGGTCTTTTCCTTCTCTTGTGTTTCTTGCCTAGAGAAGATCCTTCAGCATTTGTTGTAAAGCTGGTTTGGTGGTGCTGAACTCTCTCAGCTTTTGCTTGTCTGTAAAGGTTTTAATTTCTCTATCGAATCTGAATGAGATCCTAGCTGTGTAGAGTAATCTTCGTTGTAGGTTTTTCTCCTTCATCACTTTAAATATGTCCTTCCAGTCCCTTCTGGCTGGCAGAGTTTCTGCTGAAAGATCAGCTGTTAACCTTATGGGGATTCCCTTGTTTGTTATTTGTTGTTTTTCCCTTGCTGCTTTTAATATGTTCTCTTCTGTATTTAATTTTTGACAGTTTGATTAATATGTGTCTTGGCGTGTTTCTCCTTGGATTTACCCTGTATGGGACTCTCTGTGCTTCCTGGACTTGATTAACTATTTCCTTTCCCATATTAGGGAAGTTTTCAACTATAATCTCTTCAAATATTTTCTCAGTCCTTTTGTTTTTCTCTTCTTCTTCTGGAACCCCTATAATTCGAGTGTTGGTGCGTTTAATGTTGTCCCAGAGGTCTCTGAGACTGTCCTCAGTTCTTTTCATTCTTTTTTCTTTATTCTGCTCTGCAGTAGTTATTTCCACTATTTTATCTTCCAGGTCAGTTATCCGTTCTTCTGCCTCAGTTATTCTGCTATTGATCCATCTAGAGTATTTTTAATTTCATTTATTGTGTTTTTCATCATTGCTTGTTTCATCTTTAGTTCTTCTAGGTCTTGTTAAATGTTTCTTGCATTTTGTCTATTCTATTTCCAAGATTTTGGATCATCTTTACTATCATTATTCTGAATTCTTTTTCAGGTAGACTGCCTATTTCCTCTTCATCTGTTAGGTCTGGTGGGTTTTTATCTTGCTCCTTCATGTGCTGTGTGTTTTTCTGTCTTCTCATTTTGCTTACCTTACTGTGTTTGGGGTCTCCTTTTTGCAGTCTGCTGATTTGTAGTTCCCATTGTTTTTGGTGTCTGTCTCTAGTGGCTAAAGTTGCTTCAGTGGGTTGTGTAGGCATTTTGGTGGAGGGGACTAGTGCCTGTGTTCCGGTGGATGAGGCTGGATCTTGTCTTTCTGGTGGGCAATCCATGTCTGGTGGTGTGTTTGGGGGTGTCTGTGGACTTATTATGATTTTAGGCAGCCTCTCTGCTAATGGGTGAGATTGTGTTCCTGTCTTGCTAGTTGTTTGGCATAGAGTGTCCAGCACTGTAGCTTGCTGGTCATTGAGTGAAGCTGGGTGCTGGTGTTGAGATGGAGATCTCTGGGAGATTTTCACCGTTTGATGTTATGTGGAGCTGGGAGGTCTCTTGTGTACCAGTGTCCTGAGGTTGGCTCTCCCACCTCAGAGGCACAGCACTGACTCGTGGCTGCAGCACCAAGAGCCTTTCATCCACACAGCTCAGAATAAAAGGGAGAAAAAGTAGAAAGGAAGAATTAGTAGAAGTAGAAAGAAAGAAAGATCGAAAGGAGGGAGGGAGGGAGGGTGGGAGGGAGGAAGGAACGAAGGAGGGAAGGAAGGAAAGAAAGAAAGAAGGTAAAGTAAAATAAAATAAAATATAATAAAGTCATTAAAATAAAAAAAAATAATTATTAGAGGAAAAAAAAAGGACGGATAGAACCCTAGGTCAAATGGTGGAAGCAAAGCTATACAGACAAAATCTCACACAGAAGCATACACGTACACACTCACAAAAAGAGGAAAAGGGGAATAAAATCATAAATCTTGCTCTCAACGTCCACCTCCTCAATTTGGGATGATTCGTTGTGTAAAGGAGGGAAGGAAGGAAAGAAAGAAAGAAAGAAGATAAAGTAAAATAAAACAAAGTTATTAAAATAAAAAATAATTATTAAGAAAAAAATTAAAAAACAAAAAAACAAATAACGGACAGATAGAACCCTAGGACAAATGGTGGAAGCAAAGCTATACAGACAAAATCTCACACAGAAGCGTACACATACACACTCACAAAAAGAGAAAAAGGGGAAAAAATCATAAATCTTGCTGTCAAAGCCCACCTCCTTAACTTGGGATGATTCGTTGTCTATTCATGTATTCCACAGATGCAGCATACATCAAGTTGATTGTGGAGCTTTAATCTACTGCTTCTGAGGCTTCTGGGAGAGATATCCCTTTCTCTTCTTTGTTCTCACAGCTCCCAGGGGCTCAGCTTTGGATTTGGCCCTGCCTCTTCGTGTAGGTCACCGGAGGGCGACTGTTCTTCGCTCAGACAGGACGGGGTTAAAGAGCCGCTGATTCGGGGGCTCTGGCTCACTCAGGCCGGGGGAGGGAGGTGTACGGAGTGCGGGGCGAGCCTGCGGCAGCAGAGGCCAGCGGGATGTTGCAGCAGCCTGAGGCGCGCCATGCGGTTTCTCGGGGGAGTTGTCCCTGGATCCCGGGACCCTGGTAGTGGCGGGCTGCACAGGCTCCCCAGAAGCGGGGTGTGGATAGTGACCTGTGCTCGCACACAGGCTTCTTGGTGGTGGCAGCAGCAGCCTTAGCGTCTCATGCCCGTCTCTGGGGTCCGCGCTGTTAGCCGTGGCTTGCGCCCGTCTCTGGAGCTCCTTTAAGCAGCGCTCTTAATCCCCTCTCCTCGCGCACCAGGAAACAAAGAGGGAAGAAAAAGTCTCTTGCCTCTTCGGCAGGTCCAGACTTTTCCCCGGACTCCATCCCGGCTAGCCGTGGTGCACTAACTCCCTGCATGCTGTGTTCACGCCGCCAACCCCAATCCTCTCCTGGCGCTCCGACCGAAGCCCGAGCCTCAACTCCCAGCCACGCCCGCCCCGGCGGGTGAGCAGACAAGCCTCTAGGGCTGGTGAGTGCTGGTCGGCCCTGATCCTCTGTGCGGGAATCTCTCCGCTTTGCCCTCCGCACCCCTGTTGCTGTGCTCTCCTCCGCGCGGCTCCGAAGCTTCCCCCTCCGCCACCCGCAGTCTCCACCCGCGAAGGGGCTTCCTAGTGTGTGGAAACCTTTCCTCCTTCACAGCTCCCTCCCACTGGTGCAGGTCCCGTCCCTATCCTTTTGTGTCTGTTTATTCTTTTTTCTTTTGCCCTACCCAGGTACGTGGGGAGTTTCTTGCCTTTTGGGAGGTCTGAGGTCTTCTGCCAGCATTCAGTAGGTGTTCTGTAGGAGTTGTTCCATGTGTAGATGTATTTCTGGTGTATCTGTGGGGAAAAAGGTGATCTCCGCGTCCTACTCTTCTGCCATCTTCCCGGAAGTCCTCTTACAAGATTAAAAGTGTACTTATAATAATAATCAGAACCATATAATTTTGTTTCAGGAAATACTTATTTTAAATGCTAGTCTTCATTCTCGAACAGTCCTTACAAGTAATATTGTAAAAACAGCCAGGTGTCTTATCCAGTGGAAATGTGATAATGTCCTAAAACATTCCTCTACTATTAGATAGTGAGTTGCTTCTAATTGTCCTTAGTGTAATGCTGGGCCTTAGTAAATTTATCTTTATATATATTTTGGCTGATTTCCTTAGGCCAGATTCATTGGTCTGTGAATATTGAATATTGGGCCCAACTTTGACAAGGTATTTGCCAAATTGCTTTCTATAAGAATTGTACCAATTTATATTGTCATCAGGAATGAATGGGATGGTGAATTCATTGCACTTTTATCAGCATTTTGGGCATTTAGTTACTTTTTTATTTTTGTTTCACATGTCAAAATGGTATTTGTTTTAACTTACACTTTCTGGCTACTAGAAAGTTTAAATATTTTCAAATCTGTATTTGATATTATTTTTCTTTTTAATGTTAATTATCTGTTTAAGCTATTGCCAGTTTTTCTATTATATTCTTAGTGACTTTCTATTGGAAGTTTGAATAGTTGAATAGTCCTTTTTTTTTTTTTTTTTTTTTTTTTTTTGCGATACGCGGGCCTCTCACTGTTGTGGCCTCTCCCGTTGCGGAGCACAGGCTCTGGACATGCAGGCTCAGCGGCCATGGCTCACGGGCCCAGACGCTCCGTGGCATGTGGGATCTTACCGAACCGGGGCACGAACCTGTGTCCCCTGCATTGGCAGGCGGACTCTCAACCACTGCGCCACCAGGGAAGCCCAGAATATTCCATGTTTTATACACATAAAAATACGTAATCAAGTTTTTAATCCAGTGCCACATTGGCTGAAAAATTTCCCAAAGTTTTTGTTTTTTTAACATTAACATTTCAAATATTATGGTAACATTTGTTATTTTCATTTGTGTATTCTTTATAAATTCACAGCACAGAAAATGATTTCTTTGTCATTTGTTTTGATAAGTATTCAATATTATTTTCATTTTCTCTGGCTTGATTTTCAAAATATTAAACTTTTTTAATACTACATCTGGAACTTGTTTCAGCATATGGTGTGGGGTGAACATATTTGACTTTTAAATAATTTACTGTGCTATGACCCAGCTGCCTGATTTCCCTTACAAGTGGCCAAATGCCCAGTGAAAGAAGAATGCTCTTATATTTTGTGTTCGTTGAGATAGCATCTGTTACTTTATTAAGTATGCCAGAATTTCTTACTGAGGAAACTATGCCTTAGGTGAAAGTTACATTTAAAAAGTTGAGTTAATTCTTTCAGATCAGAGGGATATAACTTATTATCTTGGTATTCTTTATGGAACCCTACTTATTATAAGAATATACCTTAGCAAAATAATGTAGCTACTTCTGGCTTTTTCAAAAGTATTTTAGCCTATAAATGTTAATGTATCTTTTTAATCTTCTAGATGGACTTGGATATCAAATCTGAGTTTGAATTATAGCTCAATAACTGATTGTTAAGTAATTTTATGCAAAGCTTTCAAACTTCTGAGCCTCTGTTTTCTCTGTAGAAAATGAGGATAACACCTACCTTATGGGACAATGGTAAAGATTAAGTGAGGAAACATATATAAAATGCCCAGGAGCTAAAGAAGAGACAGATTCATTGTTTTCTTTTTTCTATGATACAAACTTTGACCATCTGAATTGGTAGAAGAGAACAAGAGCTCCTGGTAAAACACACATAGCCAATATTTGACTTTGAAATATGTCTCATTTATGAACCTTTTTTTTTTTTTTTTTTTTTTTTGCGGTACGCGGGCCTCTCACTGTTGTGGCCTTTCCTGTTGCGGAGTAGAGGTTCCGGACGCACAGGCTCAGCGGCCATGGCTCACGGGCCCAGCCGCTCCGCAGCATGTGGGATCTTCCCGGACCGGGACACGAACCCGCGTCCTCTGCATCGGCAGGCGGACTCTCAACCACTGCGCCACCAGGGAAGCCCGAAATATGTCTCATTTAAATTTTGAATATAGTTATTTCTGATCTCTAGGAAATTAAAACAACATAATGAAATTATATTACTAATATCCAATTCTAGGTTCTTTTAATTTTTTTCTGTATTCAATTATATTCTAAGAAAGTTAACTCATTTTGAAACTTCCCAAGGCAAAAATGATAGTAAGCCTTTGGACTTCAAAGTGTTTGTCTACCCAGAGGAGGACTTATGCTGAATAACAGTAAGTAGAGAAAGGTAAGGAATAAGATGCTATTATGTTTTCGGAAGATGCAAGCCATCTGAAATAAGAAGGAAAATGCAAATGAGGCAAGGAAATTTGCAGAGCAATTTAATGCATTGTCTTACAACACTGGTCACCATTGCATGATGAGATATGCAGGTTGCTTAGCAGATGTGTTCACTCAGCACATAGAACTTATCTGGAAGTTTATTCTGATAAGAATAAAGCATGCCTATGAGAAAGAAAAAAGAAATTTGTCTCCTCAGCTCACTCCCATCTCAAATTACCTATTTGTCAAACTCCGTGGAGAGTTTTTACCTTTGTAGCTTTGGGTTGCATTATCTGACCCTTTGGTGCCACTCAGGAAGAGAGATCCCTTGTATTAAAGAGTGTTATTTCAACCAAGTCCAAAAAGGAAGAAGTGACCTGATATGAATGGGGACCTGACCAAAATAGAGAAAGAAAAAGGTGGTCAAGAGAATCTGAGAAGGCACATAAGGTTTGTTTCTTCAAACATAAGAGAGTTAGAAAATAGGGAGGTTGGGAGACTTGAAACTAACAGTTGTTGAGCGATAAAAATGATGCTGTGTTGGTCAGACCAGGGATTGCTGTATGCAAAACAAACACCAAATTACAGTGATCTAAATCACTGAGAACTTTATTTCTTGCTCATGTTTCTGTTCAATATGGGTTGAGAGAATCCAAGTTCCTTTCACCTAGTGGCTTTTCTATCCCTAGGATCCTTAGGATCTCAGATGCCTCCACTGGAAACTGCTCTGGTTGCTGAGTGAGGGAAGAGAATGAGAGCATGGAAGTCTGCTTGGGGGATTTGTCTGTGCCCTATTTATGAAAGCTCACATGGCCCCACCTATCTGTAAGGGAGACTAGGAAATGTACTTGACTGGTATGCCCAGAACGAAAAAAGAGGAAGTTTTGTGAACACTTAGCAATCTTTATCGCATATCCTAACCATGTTGTGTCAAGTTTTTATTTCATGTGAATATTCTGTACCAGGTGGAATTTGACCTTGAATTTATTCAAATAATGCAGTCATGGCCCATTTTAACTGGATGCTACTCTTTAGCCTTCCACATCAAATTTTGCATATTTTTAAAAGTGAATGTTCGTACAAACATCATCTTACTTCTTATTTTCTCAGGAAAGAGTAATTAACCTGAAAATCAATGCCATACTAGATAACAAAGCAAATCTTAGCCTTGGCTAGGGAGTTTATATGACAATCTTCTGATGTCCTATAAGCATTATTGAGTCAGCCCTCTAGACTCATGGAAGCTGGGCTTTTCAGACAAGACTACTACTTTTTCTTAGTTGGACTCATAACCCTTGCAAGGCAATACAACAAATTTTATATAAGCTGTGCCTTAGTCTAAGACTTTTCAGTCAACGCACTCTTTATTTTATCCCCAACTTTTCTGCCAATAAAAAGGCAACTTACTGGCTTTCACCAAAGGAATTATCTTTCTTATCCCATCATCAGTGTCTGTAAAGGATAGCTGGAAAAAAGTGCTGATTTGATTAATAATGTTCTCCTTAATAGTCACTTTAATTTCTCCATTAACAGAATCCTGATATGACACTGCCTACAAAACAATTGCCAAGTCTGGGATTGAGTGATTAATTGAAACAGTCGCAAGTAAAGTTGTTTTTGCCATAGAAACGTATGAAAATTACAAATATATTTACTGTGAGAATACTTTACACAGGCTCGATTAAAAAATATTTAGTATTATAGTAGTCCTGGAGCATGAGTCAGCAAACAGTCATCAGGTTTTCTTTTTGAATCAGAATGAAGATCATGACTTCAAGGTGGGTTGTTTATAACATGGATGAAATGAGAAAGAGGAAGCCATAGCTGTCACCTCAGAGAGAATCAGCAAGATGCCTCCTTGATTCTCTGTAGCACCATAGTGCTTGGCACTAGTTCTCAAAAAGAAACTTCATGATATTTGCCAAATGTGCTGATGTGTCTCATATTAAAATCTGTCCTATTGTAGGTATATATTCAGGAGTTCAGTGCAAATGCATTGATTTCCAAAAGCCTTGGATTTATCCTGCTTATATTTTTTATCAATTGGAAAAATTATTCAAATAATTGGATCTTAATTTCTTCATCTGTAAAATGGGAATATCATCGCATACTTCATAAGGATATTACAGAAAATCAGATAACATACATGAAAGTGACCAGCACAGGTATTTTGCCTTAAAAATACTGAAATGTCATTTGGGATTTGATCTTGTTGATTCTGATTGAAACTCTTGTTAACACTGTTTAAAACTCTGCATTTATTTGATCTGGGCTTCCTTGAGGGTTGCTTTCAGGGATATTTTATTTATCCTTGGCCTTCATATACAGAAAGAATATCATACTCTGTATTTTTGCTCTTGATCTTACAAATTCTGACCCTCTTTATAAACACACGCCCATGTCTTTGAAGACGTTTCCATCTCTAAATGACTTCTTTCCAAATTGTGACCATGTATTATACCCTGACCTCCTTTTGATCCTTGGCTTCATTATGGCTGTAAATTCTAAAATTTCTAGTATAGCTCCTTATGAAAATCCTCCAACCCTTTTTTGAATCTGGCAAGGGAATTTGAAAGCAACTTTCTTCAAAAAAGTGAGAGCATAAGCCAAAATAAAAAAGAGAGGACATAGTCCAGTCCTGAGCTAGAGATGAGCAAGGTGTCTATTTATTCATTTGGTTTGTTGGTGGTTCATCTGATGGTGTCAGTCTATAGAGACTCTGCTATCACTTTTTTGGATCACTTTGCAACTAGTGCTCTTACTGCCTTTTTTTTCCCCTTCTGGTGAAGAAAAAAGCAAAAAATAGTTATATGCTTTTTGAGAAATTTTAAGAGAAAGTAAAAAATGAATTCGTCTCATTCTTTCCTTTCTAGGTTCTAATACTTGTCACATTTAACTAAGGAATATGAGTGAGATTCAGCCCTTTTACCTCTCCCTAAATGTGGGATAAGTAGTGAAAAGAGAATACCATCATGGGTGCTCCAGACCTGGGCTCTATAATCAGTGTTGTGTCTTTAGCAAACCCTTAAATCTCTATGTTTCTCAGTTTTCTTACTTATTAAGCAGAGTAAGTAATGGCCTCCCTACATCACAGGGTTATCTTGAGAATCAGATAAAATGATGAATATCAAAATTTTTTGCAGAAGCAAAATGTCATTTTTAGACAAATGTAAACTGTCCCAAATAAGCAATGCTTCCCCTTCTCTTTTATACTAACTCTAACACATTCAACTATAAATATCAATGTAACTTAATTTCATAAACTTAATATAAATAAAAATCCTATGGAACACGCACATATACATTACTTTTTTCTCATTGCAGTCATCAGTGACACTTGTCGAATTGTCATCTCGGGCACAACATTAACTTAGGGACCAGGTATGTCGTAATTCCTCGTCAATGTGCTTGCTCTGGAAATTTACTTAAAGTAATTTGATGAAAAGCTTTGTTAATTCAATTATTGAATTTCATGCCTTATATTTAAAGTCTATAAACAAAAATTACAGAAAAGTACTTAAGTTATTGCAGTATTTTAATACCGTGATTGAATAGCATTTATATTTGAGATTAGTAGGCAGCATATTAAAGTGATGTGCTCATGAAAGTGAAATATTAAAAACAGCTTATGAAAATCTCCCATCTGGCAGTTACAATTGATCAGAAATCTACTCTTCAGCATTATTTTGAAAATAGCATGAGTTTTTAATTAAAACTGTTCATTCGATTTATTAATGTAAGTAAAACCTCCCATTTGACCAGGTTTAACTTGAGAAAGTGGTTTTCTAAAGCCCCTTTTATGGATTGAATGATACAGTTTTCAATAAAGAATAGTTATAAAAGATGTCAGACATTTATTCTCCATCAATCTTTTTTGTGTTCTCTTTAATTTCAAAATTGAACTGTGAACATAATTCTTCTTGCTTAAAAATATTTGATGAATTCATGATCTTAATTCTACTATTTTAAATCTAAGCTAACTAAAGGATCTAAGATAAAAGCCTTTTATAAACTATGTTAAGGTATCCTTTATATCAGTTAATTTAAATAAAGCTGGCATGGACGAGAAATAAGCACATTATCAAGCTTAAAATTCCTCACTTAAAAACAACATGCAAAGCATTTTTATTTAGACATTATCAAAAGCTTATTCAGTTGCTGTACTCCTTATTACACATCATCTCATTTAATCCTTTCAATAATCCTGTTCCTCCACGTTCTTATTATCTACATTTTACCTGTAATTAAATCAAAGCTCAGGAGTTATGTAACTTGTGGATAAATTTCAGGAGAAAGATTTCAGACCAGGCAATTGGCCCTGAAGCCACAGGCACTTCCTCACTGTTCTGAACTGGAGCCCAAGGCCCCTGCTTGACCTGGTCTGCTGTAGGAGGGTTGTAAGGACAGCACTACTAGCTTCTCTCATGGAACCTCAGCACCTGAATTAGAGGCTGTGGTAATTCCCAGACATAGTTATTTATCAAAACTGGATTATTACAGATATGAATTGAGAAATTGTAAAATGGGAAATACTTTCTTTGACGTGTCTGTTGCCTGGAGAAATGTCTGTTTCCCTCATGTTTCACACTGGTTAACATCCCGCCAACGTATTAGATCACAAAATAGGTGATTTCTCCACATGTTCAGTTACGCAGTATTATTTCTGATGTGTTAATGATAATTTCTATCATTTCCAAGTGAAAATTTAAAATATGGAGAAAGTTTATTTGTAATTGAGCCCTGTAGGTCCTAGAATAGGAGTGAATGAGCAAAGATATGAACACCTGACTCTCCTGCCCTGGTGATGTCTTTAGTCTCATGACGCTCCCGTAAGAGAGGTTTCTACAACCCATTTAGTAGCTGATCGCAGCATAGCCATTCACCAGGAATTGAAAGTCAATGGACTTAACTATTGAGAGTCTCCTTGACTATAAATTTATATGATGAATATGATCGCTCATGAACTTAGAGTTAAGTTCAAAGCCGTGAACTTTATGTATTGCTGCTGTTATGGGACTCAGTTTCATCTCATAAGATTTGGAATAAATGTGCTCAGAGGGTCTTTCAGGTTAAGCCTCACCTTATCAATAAATATATGGTCATTAGACCACCGGCGTCTGTATCTTCCATTAGTACCATATATAAATATGGATCTGATTTCTTGTTCAAATTTTCCAGTGTGCTCCTTTAATATACTACTAATGGTCAGCATGGGAGCAAGGGAGACTGAAAACTCGTTCTACCAGCAACTCAGCTTGTGTCTCTCTGTGAACCTAGGAAACTTAACTGTGCTGTTCTTTAGTCTATACCTGTAATTTGTATCTCTGCTTGTAACTCTGACTTACATCTTTATTATCTTATCAACATTACTCAAAATTATTGAAAGATTGTGTTGCTACTGCCATTTCCTACCTTTTCAACAAATAAGTTCTATGAACTCTGGAATATATTCCCTTGCAAATAAATTCCAGAGTGTTTAGTTGTTTATTTACCAGTACTCTGAGTTACAACAAAAATTATTTATCAGAACTTATAAACATGCAAGCAGGATGAAATGAATTTTAAATGTTTGGAAAAGCCAAGGTTAAGGGAAAATAAGAATAAAAAAGTAAAATTGAACCAGGGGTGAGGTTGGTATATAAAATATTTGCTCTGAAGTTCTATATGTTTGCTAGAGATAGATCACAAATTTGACTCTAAGCTTTCTAGAAACCAATCAGAGAACAGAAATGTGATTCCTGTCTCTAAGTTAAAAGGAAATGAGTTGATTTGAAGAAGCATATTAACTATTCATGAAACCAAGATCAGGTAGAAAAATTTTATATATTTGTATATGGTAAGAAAGCAAAATTGAAAACATATTTATCATAGAGTAAGGAGTATCATAGGTCTGTTTTGTGTAAAATCCCTAAATATTGGGAGATGCAACCTTGCAATGGTATAATGCAATAAGAAACATTTTTATGGGAGAGTGGTGGCTATATTATATGATCCAGTCATGGCACCCTTTGATGATCCAGCCGGTGCAAGGAGAGACTTGAGAATATCAGTAGAAGTAAGGAGCAATGTCAGGCCTATAAATGGCTCCAAAGCTTCAACTTAAACCACTTTATAATAAAACATCAGTTCAGCTCACATCCCCCTGATCCTTCTTGGAAACTGATGGCATTTGTTGCTTCCGAGTAAAAGGGGTTCCTTGTTACCTCACCAGGTTTAGCAAAGATGTCCTAGAGCCGGGAGTAGTAAAGGCCCAGGTAAGCGGGGGCGGAGACCATTTCTCTCTTATCACTATAACCCCTGGGCCCGCTAGTGGAATGCCTGGCACATGATAGGAGCCAGGTACTTGTTGCTTTGTATTGAGGTTATTCCTGACCCAAGCTCAAAACTTAACTCACTGTTTTAATATAGGCACATAACTTTGCCTTTGTAAGGAGGAATAATGATACTAACCTCAATGGGATGTTTCCAGGAGAAGATAAGACATAGGGACACACTGGCCAATAAACAGTGCTTAATAAATATTTGCTGAATCAACCACTGAACTCTAAAACACTGTACAATGTAATAGATGAGTAATTAGTGGATTATCTCAGTACTGCCACGGTAAATATTTTATTGGAAAAATATCTGTGCTAATGTTCTGACTGACATTACTTTAGTAAATAATCTGAGTTATAAGAATGTATTTTTTTCCCATGAGACTCAGTGTAAGTATATTTTATTTTGAATGGGGATAAAAAAACAGTTTGGAGAGGTGTTTTGTTTTTTTTTCCTATTGCATTAGCCTTCTTTCAAAAAAATTGCAACCATTGACCTAGATTCTAGAATGGATGGACTGCATATTCTTGATAATCCTCCCTAAATATTTATTTTTCTCTGTATTGATATTTTGATTGGTATTATGCAATAGTAAGTTTCAGATTATATTACTTGATTAAGTAGATTCTGAGTAAGTTTTATCAATTAAGTGACAATAATTGATGGGCAAACCATTGGTTTCTAAATATACTTAAATTTTCTAACCTCATCTTGCTAGCATACTGTCATGTTTATTAGTAAATAATTTGTCTTCCTCCATATATGACCCTTCTATAAAATAACACATTATTCTCTATTCAAATGATACAATTTTCTTCCATACTGCCTTGGAAATCCAATCTCCAGTATTTGTTCTTAGATTCTCTTGTACTATATAATGTAATGTTGAGTTAGAGATTTCCAAACTGGCCACAGTTTGGTTTAAAATAACATTTTCCTTCAAGGGCCTGTTTATTGGCAGCCCCTTCTTGAGCATTAAGAGGCATAATCAGAGATGTTCTGAAATCTATCCTTGACTAGGAACTCTTCCTTTACTCCACTGTTTTATTTATTGGGACATAAAACTCATATAGAATTGAAGAAAGGAAAAATCATGCCATTTTGGAAATAATCTTAGTATCATATTTCCATCTTTTAGGAGATAGGTATATGTATACGTTTAATAATATCACATTGCATATTTGGGTATACTTTCATCCATGCAAAAGGCCAAGTTTTTTCTGCTTTTGTCCTTCTCCTTGATCTACGTTTCCTGCAGGATTTTTGAAAATTTTGGTTTTATCCTTGAGAAATATATACCTTTTCTTCTAGCTCCTCTGTTCTCTTCTTATTCCTGTTAATGTAGAGATTTTTTTTCAGACATTTACATTTTTAATTTTATATCTAAAATTCTGTAATACATTTAAATGTGATTTCTAATCTATTACTTTCCAATCTATGATTTAAGCTAACAGAATTTAACTCATTATAATAGAGAAATTATTTGGTCTTTTTGAGCCATCTGTGTGTTTCTTGACGTTGCGATTTCAAATTTTAGAATTTTACTTAATTATAGTCTTACCTTGTTTAAAAGTGATGGTTTAGATATTGAATCCATTGAGCATGGTGGTGGTTATTAATTTGCCAAATATTTCCAGTTTTCACCTTTTAGGCGTATGATAGTACATAACTTTCAGGCTCTATTGTGGTTGTGAGGAGGAGGCCATAGGACTAGTTCTGTCCACTGAATTCTGAGCAAAAGTAATGTATGTCACTCCTGAATCAAAATATTTCCTAATCAGTACAGGCTCTTCCAGAGTTATCTTCCTCTCAGGTGCAGGGGCTGACAACACTTAAGATGCTGGCTGTCTTGTCAGACCTAGATCCTGGAGTCAGGTCAATGATCAGAGCCCTCTGCTGGCCTACAATTGACATTTATCATGAGCAAAAATAAACTTTTCTCATTTTAAGCTGCTGAGATTGGGGAAATGTTTGAAACTACAGTAACCTAATCTAGATCCATTGGGACAGGTTGTGTTTGGTTGTAACCTTTTCTAGATGGCGCTAATAAAATTTGAAATGGCAGTGCTCCATCCAGAACCCTGCAGATCCTGTTTACAATCGACATTGTTTTCTCGCCTTCTGTGTGCTTCTGCATCTAATAGCATGCATTTGAAATTCTCTTCAGAAGACTGTCTTCGAGTTACTGGAGCCACTTACTTTTGGGAGCATGCAAACCAGTAATTGACTGGTTCATGAAATCCCAGTTTCCTTACCTGCAGAGAGGACAACTTTAATATAAACGTACACTCTAGAGTTCCTCATCAGGATCAGTCTGAAACCACCCTCTGGGAGACCTTGCCTGAAATCTCACCCTTGCTTACTGCTTCCCCTTTCTATGTCCTGCTTTCTTTACTCCCTTATAAGTTTCTCCTGGAAATTCTTCCTTAATAAGTCACTTGTGCCTCCTGTTAGAATTTGTTTCTGTGAAGCCCTACCTAAGATTGGGAATGGAATATATAAAATGTAGTTTCATAACAGTGCTTAAGGAAATACATTTGCTTAGATTTTGACTTATTATGGTATATAAGAAAACATCAAAGTTTAGCGCGATCTTTTTTTAGCTTTAAACCATTTAAACCAGGAATTTTGTCATGTTTAATGTGCTGTTCTTTATCAGATTGAAACAATGTTGCTGCTTTATTTTTGTTAGTAAGGCATGATTTTTATATCATCATTACTTCATTTCTTTGCTTTGGGTGGTGGACTTGTAATCATTTTATCTGTTTATAGTCCTCAAACATCTTCAGAGCCCAGGTTACATTATAAGATACATTTAGGGTTGGGATAAAGCTTGTGATCACATAACAGAGCAGAGCTGGCCAATCACGGGAAATTTACCAGTATACTCTCATTATTGTAGTGCTTTGGTAAACTGTTGTAACTGGCCATTGATCATGATGGCATATAAAAGTAAAGAGGG
Source organism: Delphinus delphis (assembly GCF_949987515.2). Taxonomy (NCBI): domain Eukaryota; kingdom Metazoa; phylum Chordata; class Mammalia; order Artiodactyla; family Delphinidae; genus Delphinus; species Delphinus delphis. The sequence continues at coordinate 99,767,175 of NC_082685.1, read as the reverse complement.
AAAACCCCACTTCTTTCTTCTAGTTCTGCTTTTATGTTTGAACTGTTAAATGTTATTAACAAGACTTATCCTTTTGGTCAAGATATTTTGTGCACTATCCACTTTGGCTTACAATTCTGACTGATTTTCTCCTTGCTTTACTTAACTTCTGAAATGATATTGATACTTAATTATATGTTTGTTTAAAAGATACAACGCTTTAGCAATTTTCAAATGTGGAATTTATTTGAAAGCATTCTTACATACTTTTAGGTCACATGAGGAAAAGCCAGCTGGAAAGCAAATCATCCAAACCTACTGAAATGGTGAGGATCCTTGACTTCATCTTCTAAATTAATAGGATCCATGTAGACAAATGAACTAAAAACACAGTACCACAGTATCCTTTGTTTGGACGTATATCAGCCTTTGAAGAAACAATGTATTTCCTTTCTTGGAAAATATCTCTTGTTATGAGGTAAGACTCTTTGAACTTTATTTTGTTGGTCAAGGGAGGAAGAAGTGGTGGAGAACTCAGGTATATTCTAGTTAAATCCCTATAAATTTAATTGCTCTTTATCTTTTTATCAGCCATTCTATTTTTTTCCTTCTTACATCATTTCTTGAGATAACTTTCATTTACATTTCATTTATATTTGGTGAGTAAAACCAAAAGTTACAAGCAAATCTTTAGGTGCTATAAATTTTTTTAAGGATGCAGGTGAAACCCATTTATCTTTTCTCTCTGCCTCTGAGATAGAGTCAGAGCTAGACAATAAATGATGTATTGGCTCACAGTAAACATTTGGAAAATAATATGCCACTATCTATTTTAACATATTCACATATCTTTGCACTTAGCCTATTCGTTTTTAGGAATGCAGTATACAAAAATAAAAGTGATAATATATAAAATATTTATACAACGGGGTTTATTTTACCCTTGTTTATAATTTCAAAGACCTGGAATTACTCTGAATATCTAAAAATAGGTGAATGATTGTATAAGTGAAGGTACAGTTCTAATAGAGGATATTTTGCATCTATTAATATAAATGAGTTAAACTAATACATCCTGACATGAATAGATGCTCTTGATTTGTAAAAGGGCAGCTGTAGGAAAACAGGTATTGTATGAACCAATTTCTCTTAGAAGAAAAATCTCTCTGTATTGGTATGAGAATAGAGTCATGCCTCAAAGAATATATACTAAAAAGTTAACATTTAACCCAAGGGCAGCATAGCTGGGGAAAGAATCTTAGCTAATAACATTTTAATGCCTCTGTATTATTCAGCATGATACAGCAAGCACACATTTCTTTTGTAATTTTGAAAATGATAACGTTTATTAAGTTTTCTAAAGAAAAACTGAGAGAAAGATATATAAATATATCTGCCTCTCTTATTTTTTATTTAATTTTTATTTATTTTTTGGCTGCGTTGGGTCTTCGTTGCTCTGTGCGGGCTTTCTCTAGTTGTGGTGAGCGGGGGCTTCTCTTCATTGTGGTGCGTGGGCTTCTCATTGTGGTGGCTTCTCTTGTTGCGGAGCACGGGCTGTAGGCGCACTGGCTTCAGTAGATGCAGCGTGTGGGTTCAGTAGTTGTGGCCCGTGGGCTCTAGAGTGCAGGCTCAGTAGTTGTGGTGCACGGGCTTAGTTGCTCCTCTGTTATTTAGGAAACACTTTTCTTATCATTAAAATTATTTTCTTCTACTAAGCATTTCTATTTTTCTCTAAGGGTGTCTACTTTTGGCTTTTGACACCAGATTTCTTTTGGAGTATATAAGTAGAAAAACTCATTTCAGACCTTATTTATATGTAGTACCTGTAAATGTCATACATGATGTAGGAAGATAGAGCTAACTATGCAAAGATGGCCAAATAAATTCCCATTGTACCATGTTACTAGGCAGAGGTAGCTCTTCTCCTCTATGAATTCACCTTCAAAGAAACAAAGAGCACGATGTCCAAGTGGTGATTTCATAGACATCACTAACACTCACCAACACCTTTGGGTCTCTGCTTCTTCTGGACATGCAAAAAGACTTCAGTTTCCCATTCCCTTAAAGTTAGGCATGGGCATGAGACTTCCTCCAGTCAAAGACATGTGAGCTAAAATAGTGTGCGTTATTTCCAGTGAACAAGTACTAAACTTTTTGTTGTCGTCATTGTTTATTTTCACAACATAAACTGTTGTACTCGACTGATAACAGTTACTGAAAAAGCTTCAGTTGTCTGCATAATATTTGGATCTTATGCTCTAGGGTTGTCAGAATTTTTGTAAGTAGGAGACACAACCTTTTAGAATTATCTATGAGATAAAAGAATTTTTTAATTCTATAAAATTTAATCTCTTACCTAGTGGGCTGTGTTGTCAGACTGATCTAGGTTCATATCTTGACTCAGTCATTTACTTGGTAATGTACAAACTACTCTACTTCTCTGGGTGTCAGTTTACATCAGTAAAATGAAAGTATGCATACTTGTATCACATGGTTCTGTGAATTAAACAAAGTAATGTGTGTGACCCAGTGTTCTATTCGTAGTGTATGCTCAATAACTGTTAGCCACCTGTTCGGTAGATCCTTGTGAAAATATTCTAAGTGAACTTGAGAAAGTAGAGAGAGAGAGAGAGAGCATTACGATAAAAGGAAGAAAGCTGTTATTTGTGACAGGAATTCCCTCTCCTCTCAATTTGATTAGCTATGTCTTTGAGGTTCTGGAGTAATGTTGAAAGAGTATATATGTATCCTTTGGATTCTTAGATGTTTAATTGGGTTTATGTTATTTATTCCATCATAGGAGAAAAAGCTAAAGATTTCTCTCACCTCTATGGATTATAGCTCTAATCTATACATATTGACTGAGTCCTAGTTCATTTTCTATTTTAAGTTTATCAAAATATAATTCTCTCCCATTTGGAGCCCCTTTCCTCTTCTACCTCGCAGGTGTTAGCCTCTCAGAGACAAAACATTGTTCCCCTATCTCCCAACTCTACTTCTATTCCAACACAGCAACTACCAAGAGAGATACTAGCAAATAGCAGGGGAATTGGCGCATGTACTCTGGTATGAAAGTTTCACACGTGACGTTTTATGGGTAGAAACACACGCCAGAAAAACACTGGTAGTTATGCTTTCTGGAAATTGGAGTAGTTTACGCACATCATTCATTCCTATACCAGACAATGGAACAATAGGATAGGAGGGTAGTTTATGGACATCATTCATTCCTATACCAGACAATGGAACAATAGGGTAGGAGAGCTGCCGTCTTGACACATTGAGCTGCTTCTTTAAATATATCCATGCCTACTCTGAGAGTTGAGATGGATGTGCTCAGTAATTTAACTTCTGGTTACATATTTTGGAAAGGTATTTTACTAGGACCTATTTAGACAGATTGGGGTGATTCAAATTTACCAAGTTGTGATATGGTGGTTAATACTTAAATCGTCTACTCCAAATGATCATTCCAAAACAATCAAAGTGTTTTCATTCTCCCTTACCAGGGATTGGCCACTGATACATGAGAGATAGTCTAGAAGGCACTTCTGGCAAGGTTTCCCTCACTCCCTCAGTCTTAAAGAGAGACTCAAGAAAGAGATAGTGTCTTTCTTCCTCTAAATGTTGTCATGTTTGGATATGATGTCTGGAGTTACTGCAGTCACTTTATGACCATGAGGGTACCATTTGAGGACAGATCTAACACACTGAGATCTTTGATGATGAAGTTAAAACTCTGATTACATTGATCCTGGAATTGTGTTGCTAGAGGCTTCTTTTTATGTAAGATGATAACTTTTTTAAATTAAGAAATTTGAGTTGGATTTTTTGTTATTTGTGGCCTAAGACATTTACATTGATATACAGTTAAAGAGTTGAATTTGGGATATAGTTTGTAAGTATTCAAGACTTTGAAAATACTTACTAGGCATGTGACATGGGCTTTTCAAAAGAGAGCACATGGTGAAGAATACAGATGTAGTCTCTGCCCTCGGATTTTGCAATTGAATCAGTAATTAGACAATTCTGCATTACAACACACTGTTAGTATACAAGTATATAATGTGTGGCATCACATGAGAAGGGTGCCTGACTCAGTCTTGTGAGATTGGAGAAGGTTTTCCAGAGGTTAAAACTTCCAGTATGTTATCAAGATGATTATGAGATATTGGCTAGGCATACGTAGGTATGATAGTCAAGATGCTTTTTTCCTGGCAAATGAAAGTAATTATTGGCTGCTGTAACCAGGAAGTGCAGTGGTAATTTCAAGCCCAGGTCATCAAGAGGCTCAAATGGTATCATCACTAACAACCTAAACAGTGTGGAGGGATGGAGTTGCCATTTAAAAAGGTGGGTTGGGCATATAAGTTTCAGAGGGAAATGCAGGAGCTCAGTTTTGGACATATTCATTTTGAGATGCCAGTTATATTTTCAAATGGGGACCTCAATAGGACAGTTGGCTATGTAAATCAGGGGAATGGCTGTAGGTACAAATTTGTGAGTTGTTAGTGTATACATGGTTTTTAAAGCTGTGAAGCTGGATGAGATTGCTGTAGGTTTGAGACTAGATAGAAAAGAGAAGAGGTCCAAGGAATGACTCCCTGAGATTCCAACATGCAAAAATATGGGAGATAAGAGAAAACCAGTAAAGAATATGAAAATGAGCATCCATAGATATAGGATAAAAATCAGGAAAATGTGGTCTTGGAAGCAGAGATATATAGAAATATAAAAAGTGGAAAGAATAAAACGGAAAAGACTTTCACAGGCCCCCTCCACCAGCCTGTGTCTATGTCTCAATAATCAGCCTTCTATTCAGTGTTATGGATGGAACTCACATATTCCTAGAAAAGGTCATCCTCCCCTTTTCTGTATTTTCCCATCCTCTCTGATGGAAAAAGAACAGTCTGAGTTAAATATAGAGGTTTTGCTTTATTTAATAGGTAAAAGTCAGGAAAGAAATAAATAGTACTGTAGAAAAATCAGCAAGTAATCACTGCCTTTGTTTCCTTTCTGCTGAAGCCTTCAAACCCAAGTTCCAAGGGGTGGCTAGGGAACTAACATCCCCAAAAGATACAGGCATACCTCAGAGATGTTGTGGGTTTGGTTCCAGACCACTGCAATAAAGTGAATATCAAAATAAAAGTGAGTCACACGAATTTTTTGGTTTCTCAATGCATATAAAAGTTATATTTACACTACACTGTAGTCTATTAAATGTGCAATAGCATTACATCGAAAAAAAGAAATGTACATACTTAATTTAAAAATATCTGATTGCTAAAAATGCTAACCATCATCTGAGCCTTAAGTGAGCTGTAGTAGGAATATCAAAGATCACTGATCACAATAAAAATTTAATAATGAAAAAGTTTAACTATTGCAAGAGTCACCAAAATGTGACATGGAGACAGGAAGTGAGCAAATGCTGTTGGAAAAATGGCGCCAGTAGACTTTGCTCAACACAGGGTTGCTACGAACCTCCAATTTGTAAAGATGCAGTATCTGAGAAGCACAAATAAAACAAGTTATGCATGTAATAAGTTGTTCAGATCATAATCATCCTGCCTCAACTTCTTTGACCACAGATGTCTCTGCCACCAAATATTTCTATATCTACTTGTTGATGTTAATATTCCTATAGAGTTCCAATATAGAGAATGTTTTAAATAAAGGCGATATTTTACTTTAGTGCTTTCACCATAATGCAGCCGTGTAACGGAACTTAATGGATAGAAGGATGTGAAATATAGGCAGTGAACAAAAGCCTAATAATCAGGAGAACTGAATCCTCTGCTTGGTGGGTCATGAACAAGATTTCAAATACAGGAGTAGGTAAGCTTTACATTCAGACAGTCTGACTCTAGAGCCCATACTCCCAACCAGTACTTGAACTGTGTCTTGGACTCTTGCAAAGATAACACATGTGAAAGCGATTTGGCAATTTTAAAAGCACTCTGAACATATAGATACTATTATCCTTTTTTTTTTTTTTTCTTATTTCAGAGATCAGCCAGGAACATCTAGACCCCACTTACTCTCTGGGTACCCTGTTAAAGACTCCTTTCTAAAGAATCTTTGTGTGTGTTTGTGTGTGTGTGTATGTGTGTCTGTATGTGTGTGTAAAATCCTGGCTGCTTTGCATGGATTTGTTGAGCCTGTTTAGAAAATGTTTTTCTTTTCTAAGCACCCATTGGCCTTATTGTCACTAGATGGCAGAAACAGATCCTACTTCTGTGGGAGAATGAGAGTTCGTTTTGCATTCGAGAAGGGCACAAAAAAGCTTCCCACAGACGATGTTTACAGGCTTTCTTTATTTTGACATTTCTTCTGAATACATTAATGTTTTTGGAAATTCCCTGTTAGGTCCCCTGCAGGGGTATGCGGCAAAGTGATCTTGGCTTACACGGAAAAAGGATGGTTTGCATTATGCACTTTATATTTCAGTTTATAATTTTAGAATCAAATACTACTTTATTTAAGATGGGGGGCAGAGTGGGGAGGGGGTGGAGTTACACACTAAGAAAAATCAAGATGCTATGTCATATTACTAAAGCACTGCCACCAGAATATTTTCCCTGAGCCAGAGATGCCTTTATTATAATTCATTCTCTTTAGAATAAGGGAATGACAATCAAGGTGTCAAATATAAGTATATTTTAAAATTTCCTATGTGAATTTCTGTACTGGAGAGAGAATGATTTTTTCTTTCCCGTTTTTACAAAGTAGTTACTGCTTCAGATTGCTATTAGTTTCCTATAAAATTAAATGATTGAGACTATTTATTTTAAAAGCCAAACCGAGGGCTTCCCTGGTGGTGCAGTGTTTGAGAGTCCGCCTGCCGATGCAGGGGACACGGGTTCGTGCCCCGGTCCGGGAGGATCCCACGTGCCGCGGAGCGGCTGCCCCCGTGAGCCATGGCTGCTGAGCCTGCGCGTTCGGAGCCTGTGCTCCGCAACGGGAGAGGCCACAACAGTGAGAGGCCTGCCCGCATACCGCAAAAAAAAAAAAAAAAAAAAAAAAAAAAGCCAAACTGATGCTCTAGAGGCTATATGAACAGCATTTCACTATACAGTCATTGATCTTTAATTGCTTTGTACACATACCAATTATGTCCTTCCTTTAACACTCCCAAATAGAAATGTCTTAATTCAAAGAAAGCCATTCCAGTGTCTTGAGGCTGAAATTATGGATTAAAGATTATGCCCTGTGCATTTGTTCCCATGTATCTTTGAAAACACTTTAAAAATAGTCTTATATTAAAGAAATACTTTTGTTCCTCTTAGAAAAAAAAATTTAACTCCCTTAGGATTAAAGGACCGTTTTAGTCTTATATTTACTTGCTTAAAATGCAACTTTAAAATATACGTGTCATTGTAGTTGTGGCTGTGGGAATTCCAAAACCATAGGAAGAAATGCTTGGTGAATTTATTTGCATACCAATACCCAGAATGCTTTTCCAGCTCACTGCTATTTAATCGAAATCAGCTGGTGTCAGAGCTCTGGGAACAAACTGAACCATTTTGACATGCTTCTCTGTGCATGTACTGAGTTCTTTTTCTGCACCAAGTACACAGTAGAAACTCCAAATTTGATCACCACTGTGAATTTTTTATAGACTTGACATTTTTTTGATCTCCGTTTTCTTTACAACTTTCTTTTAACCCTTCCTATGAAACATTACTCTATTATTGCAATAAAATTCTAATTGATAAGTGGGTCCAGGACTAATTACTTGGAATGTAAGTTAACTTGAATAACTTGTGACTCAAAACATGAGTAGGAGATTGGGAGAACATATTCTTCCACTAAAAAAAGTCAAGTCGGAGAGAGTGGTGTAAATTTGGGGAGATCTACAGGTTTGGTGGCTGGAAGTTGCTGAGGTCTCATGCAAGTCAAGGATACAATGGATCTATTTTAAATTATGTTCAAATGGTACTGGTCAGAGGTAAGCTCTAGTGAGGTGGAAGGTGTGAGTTTTCTGGAGTATGTATTAGAAGGAAATCAATTATGGCTATTTGATGACATTAAGAATTATGTATTATGGCATGGTGACAGCATTGTGGATATGGTTTTTTAAGGGTCATTTTTTAGAGATATCTATGAAAATGTTTATAGGTCAAATGATATGATATCCAGGATTTGCTTTAAAATAACATGGGAGAAATGAATAGCGGTACAGATGATATAAACGCCATGTGTTGATAATTTTTGGATCTGGGCAATGGATATATGGGGGTTTATTATACTGACTCTATTTACTCTTGTGTCCATTGAAAATGTTCTGCAATAAAATATCTTTAAAAGGAAAGGTGAAGAAATAAGTCACACAGGACCTGAATATACTCTACATTTTCTTTCCAAAAACGTTATGATTTATGTCCTTAGGTATTTTATCACATACATCTGTGTGAAAGTTATTTCCTCAATTAATAAATAAGAAAAAGGAAACCGTGCAAACTTCTCTTCATTTATGTCCCCCTCCCAGCTATTTCAGAACGTATTCTATCTCTCCTGGATCTGTGATCATGTTCTCTCTTCTAGATACTATTCAGTGGTATTAAAAGACTCTCTATCATCTTACAAAATTATCTTGGTCTTCACATCCTCTTCTTATCGCTCTCTCTCTTCTTTTATAGGATTCTTCAAAGGATTATCTATACTTTCCCTATTACTTTCTTATCCTATTAGTCATTCTTTTAAAAAATTAGTGAAAAAGTATACCATGGATTCAAAGAAGCAAAGGACAATTAAATGAATGTTACCAATAACTTACATTTCTAATGTATCTCTCCTTATTCATATCTCCCTTACATCATATTATATATAATGCAAAAGGATAGACACTATATTGAATTTTTTGTTTTCTCTCTTTTCTTCTTTATTGATTTGCCACTATGTATATATTACTAAACACTATTGTTCACTTTTACCTGCTTGATAACATTTTACACATTGGATCATTCTGTAGTATTCTTCTGTGTTATGCTTTTGAGATTCATCTATGTTGATATGTGTAGCTATAGTTCATTTATTTTTACAAATCCATTGTATTGTGCTCTGTCATATTTTTGTACCACAATATATTTATCTATTTTATTCCTGATAGACATTTACTTCCAGGTTTTCTGCTTTTAAAAAATAATACTGTGTGTGTGCAGGTTTTAGTGTATTTACACATGGTGTACATGTGTATGAATTTCTCTAGGGCATTTCTGGGTCACAGGACATGGGTATCTTTCACTTTTCTAGGTGAAGGCAAGTTGTTTCCAAGATGTGCAACATAACCAGCAGTGTATAAGTGTTCCTGTGGTTTCATGTTATTGTATTGTCAGCACTTGATGTTGTCAAAATGGAATATATTTTTTAATTAATTAATTAATTTTACATCTTTATTGGAGTATAATTGCTTTACAATGGTGTGTTAGTATCTGCTTTATACCAAAGTGAATCAGTTATACATATACATATGTTCCCATATCTCTTCCCTCTTGCCTCTCCCTCCCTCCCACGCTCCCTATCCCACCCCTCTAGGTGGTCACAAAGCACCAAGCTGATCTCCCTGTGCTATGTGGCTGCTTCCCACTAGCTATCTATTTTACAATTGGTAGTGTATATATGTCCATGACACCCTCTCACTTCGTCGCAGCTTACCCTTGCCCCTCCCCATATCCTCAAGTCCATTCTCTAGGTCTGTGTCTTTATTCCTGTCTTAGCCCTAGGTTCTTCATGGCATTCTTTTTTTTCTTAGATTCCATATATATGTGTTAGCATACGGTATTTGTCTTTCTCTTTCTGACTTACTTCACTCTGTATGACAGACTCTAGGTCCATCCACCTCACTCCAGATAACTCAATTTCATTTCTTTTTATGGCTGTGTAATATTCCATTGTATATATGTGCCACATCTTCTTTATCCATTCATCTGATGATGGACACTTAGGTTGTTTCCATCTCCTGGCTATTGTAAATAGAGCTGCACTGAACATTTTGGTACATGACTCTTTTTGAATTATGGTTTTATCAGGGTATATGCCTGGTAGTGGGATTGCTGGGTCATATGGTAGTTCTATTTGTAGTTTTTTAAGGAACCTCCATACTGTTCTCCATAGTGGCTGTACCAATTCACGTTCCCACCAGCAGTGCAAGAGTGTTCCCTTTTCTCCACACCCTCTCCAGCATTTATTGTTTCTAGATTTTTTGATGATGGCCATTCTGACTGGTGTGAGATGATATCTCATTGTAGTTTTGATTTGCATTTCTCTAATGATTAATGATGTTGAGCATTCTTTCATGTGTTTGTTGGCAATCTGTATATCTTCTTTGGAGAAATGTCTATTTAGGTCTTCTGCCCATTTTTTGATTGGGTTCTTTGTTTTTCTGATATTGACCTGCATGAGCTGCTTGTAAATTTTTGCGATTAATCCTTTGTCAGTTGCTTCATTTGCAAATATTTTCTCCCATTCTGAGGGTTGTCTTTTGGTCTTGTTTATGGTTTCCTTTGCTGTGAAAAAGCTTTGAAGTTTCATTAGGTCCCATTTGTTTATCTTTCTTTTTATTTCCATTTCTCTAGGAGGTGAGTCAAAAAGGATCTTGCTGTGATTTATGTCATAGAGTGTTCTGCCTATGTTTTCCTCTAAGAGTTTGATAGTTTCTGGCCTTACATTTAGGCCTTTAATCCATTTTGAGCTTATTTTTGTGTATGGTGTTAGGGAGTGTTCTAATTTCATTCTTTTACATGTAGCTGTCCAGTTTTCCCAGCACCACTTATTAAAGAGGCTGTCGTTTCTCCACTGTACATTTCTGCCTCCTTTAGCAAAGATAAGATGACCATATGTGCGTGGGTTTATCTCTGGGCTTTCTATCCTGTTCCATTGATCTATCTTTCTGTTTTTGTGCCAGTACCATACTGTCTTGATTACTGTAGCTTTCTAGTATAGTCTGAAGTCAGGGAGCCTGATTCCTCCAGCTCCGTTTTTCGTTCTCAAGATTGCTTTGGCTATTCGGGGTCTTTTGTGTTTCCATACAAATTGTGAAATTTTTTGTTCTAGTTCTGTGAAAAATGCCAATGGTAGTTTGATGGGGATTGCATTGAATCTGTAGATTGCTTTGGGTAGTAGAGTCATTTTCACAATCTTGATTCTTCCAATCCAAGAACGTGGAATATCTCCTCATCTATTTGTATCATCTTTAATTTCTTTCATCAGTGTCTTATAATTTTCTGCATACAGGTCTTTTGTCTCCTTAGGTAGGTTTATTCCTAGATATTTTGTTCTTTTTGTTGCAATGGTAAATGGGAGTGTTTTCTTGATTTCACTTTCAGATTTTTCATCATTAGTGTATAGGAATGCCAGAGATTTCTGTGCATTGCTTTTGTATCCTGCTACTTTACCAAATTCATTGATTAGCTCTAGTAGTTTTCTGGTAGCATCTTTAGGATTCTCTATGTATAGTATCATGTCATCTGCAAACAGTAACAGATTTACTTCTTCTTTTCCGATTTGGATTCCTTTTATTTCCTTTTCTTCTCTGATTGCTGTGGCTAAAACTTCCAAAACTATGTTGAATCAGAGTGGTGAGAGTGGGCACCCTTGTCTTGTTCCTGATCTTAGTGGAAATGCTTTCAGTTTTTCACCATTGAGGATGATGTTGGCTGTGGGTTTGTCATATATGGGCTTTATTATGTTGAGGAAAATTCCCTCTATGCCTACTTTCTGGAGGGTTTTTATCATAAATGGGTGTTGAATTTTGTCAAAAGCTTTCTCTGCATCTATTGAGATGACCATATGGTTTTTCTCCTTCAATTTGTTAATATGGTGTATCACGTTGATTGATTTGCATGTATTGAAGAATCCTTGCATTCCTGGAATAAACCCCACTTGATCATTGTGTATGATCCTTTTAATGTGCTGTTGGATTCTGTTTGCTAGTATTTTGTTGAGGATTTTTGCATCTGTGTTCATCAGTGATATTGGCCTGTAGTTTTCTTTCTTTGTGACATCCTTGTCTGGTTTTGGTATCAGGGTGATGGTGGCCTCGTAGAATGAGTTTGGGAGTGTTCCTCCCTTTGCTATATTTTGGAAGAGTTTGAGAAGGATAGGTGTTAGCTCTTCTCTAAATGTTTGATAGAATTCGCCTGTGACGCCATCTGGTCCTGGGCTTTTGTTTGTTGGAAGATTTATAATCACAGTGTCAATTTCAGTGCTTGTGATTGGTCTGTTCATATTTTCTATTTCTTCCTGTTTCACGCTTGGCAGGTTGTGCATTTCTAAGAATTTGTCCATTTCTTCCAGGTTGTCCATTTTATTGGCCTAGAGTTGCTTATAGTAATCTCTCATGATCTTTTGTATTTCTGCAGTGTCAGTTGTTACTTCTCCTTTTTCATTTCTAATTCTATTGATTTGAGTCTTCTCCCTTTTTTTCTTGATGAGTGTGGCTAATGGGTTATCAATTTTGTTTAGAACCCGCTTTTAGTTTTATTGATCTTTGCTATTGTTTCCTTCATTTCTTTTTCATTTATTTCTGATCTGATTTTTATGATTTCTTTCCTTCTGCTAACTTTGGGGTTGTTTTGTTCGTCTTTCTCTAATTGCTTTAGGAGCAAGGTTAGGTTGTTTATTCGAAGTGTTTCCTGTTTCTTCAGGTAGGATTGTATTGCTATAAACTTCCCTCTTAGAACTGCTTTTGCTGCATCCCATAGATTTTGGGTCGTCATGTCTCCATTGTCATTTGTTTCTAGGTAGTTTTTGATTTCCTCTATGATTTCTTCAGTGATCACTTCGTTATTAAGTAGTGTATTGTTTAGCCTCCATGTGTTTGTATTTTTTACAGATCTTTTCCTGTAATTGATATCTAGTCTCATAGCATTGTGGTCAGAAGAGATACTTGATACGATTTCAATTTTCTTAAATTTACCAAGGCTAGATTTGTGACCCAAGATATGATCTATCCTGGAGAATGTTCCATGAGAACTTGAGAAAAATGTGTATTCTGTTGTTTTTGGATGGAATGTCCTATAAATATCAATTAAGTCCATCTTGTTTAATGTATCATTTAAAGCTTGTGGTTCCTTATTTATTTTCTTTTTGGATGATCTGTCCATGGGTGAAAGTGGGGTGTTAAAGTCCCCTACTATGAATGTGTTACTGTCGATTTCCCCTTTTATGGCTGTTAGTATTTGCCTTATGTATTGAGGTGCTCCTATGTTGGGCGCATAAATATTTACAATTGTTAGATCTTCTTCTTGGATCAATCCCTTGATCATTATGTAGTGTCCTTTTTTTGTCTCTTCTAATAGTCTTTATTTTAAAGTCTATTTTGTCTGATATGAGAATTGCTACTCCCGATTTCTTTTGACTTCCCTTTGCATGGAATATCTTTTTCCATCCCCTCACTTTCAGTCTGTATGTGTCTCTAGGTCTGAAGTGGGTCTCTTGTAGGCAGCATATATATGGGTCTCGTTTTTGTATCCATTCTGCCAGTCTGTGTCTTTTGGTGGGAGCATTTAATCCATTTACATTTAAGGTAATTATTGATATGTATGTTCCTATTCCCATTTTCTTAATTTTTTTGGGTTTGTTATTGTAGGTCTTTTCCTTCTCTTGTGTTTCTTGCCTAGAGAAGATCCTTCAGCATTTGTTGTAAAGCTGGTTTGGTGGTGCTGAACTCTCTCAGCTTTTGCTTGTCTGTAAAGGTTTTAATTTTTCCATCAAATCTGAATGAGATCCTAGCTGTGTAGAGTAATCTTGGTTGTAGGTTTTTCTCCTTCATCACTTTAAATGTGTCCTGCCAGTCCCTTCTGGCTGGCAGAGTTTCTGCTGAAAGATCAGCTGTTAACCTTATGGGGATTCCCTTGTGTGTTATTGGTTGTTTTTCCCTTTCTGCTTTTAATATGTTTTCTTTGTATTTAATTTTTGACAGTTTGATTAATATGTGTCTTGGCATATTTCTCCTTGGATTTATCCTGTATAATCCTGTATCCTGTATCCTCTCTGTGCTTCCTGGACTTGATTTACTATTTCCTTTCCTGTATTAGGGAAGTTTTCAACTATAATCTCTTCAAATATTTTCTCAGTCCTTTTGTTTTTCTCTTCTTCTTCTGGAACCCCTATAATTCGAGTGTTGGTGCGTTTAATGTTGTCCCAGAGGTCTCTGAGACTGTCCTCAGTTCTTTTCATTCTTTTTTCTTTATTCAGCTCTGCCGTAGTTATTTCCACTATTTTATCTTCCAGGTCACTTATACGTTCTTCTGCCTCAGTTATTCTGCTATTGATCCATCTAGAGTATTTTTAATTTCATTTATTGTGTTTTTCATCATTGCTTGTTTCATCTTTAGTTCTTCTAGGTCTTGTTAAATGTTTCTTGCATTTTGTCTATTCTATTTCCAAGATTTTGGATCATCTTTACTATCATTATTCTGAATTCTTTTTCAGGTAGACTGCCTATTTCCTCTTCATCTGTTAGGTCTGGTGGGTTTTTATCTTGCTCCTTCATGTGCTGTGTGTTTTTCTGTCTTCTCATTTTGCTTACCTTACTGTGTTTGGGGTCTCCTTTTTGCAGTCTGCTGATTCGTAGTTCCCGTTGTTTTTGGTGTCTGTCCCCAGTGGCTAAGGTTGGTTCATTGGGTTGTGTAGGCTTCCTGGTGGAGGGAACTAGTGCCTGTGTTCCGGTGGATGAGGCTGGATCTTGTCTTTTTGGTGGGCAATCCATGTCTGGTGGTGTGTTTGGGGGTGTCTGTGGACTTATTATGATTTTAGGCAGCCTCTCTGCTAATGGGTGGGGTTGTGTTCCTGTCTTGCTAGTTGTTTGGCATAGGGTGTCTAGCACTGTAGCTTGCTGGTCATTGAGTGAAGCTGGGTGCTGGTGTTGAGATAGAGATCTCTGGGAGATTTTCGCCATTTGATATTACGTGGAGCTGGGAGGTCTCTTGTGTACCAGTGTCCTGAAGTTGGCTCTCCCACCTCAGAGGCACAGCACTGACTCCTGGCTGCAGCACGAAGAGCCTTTCAACCACACGGCTCAGAATAAAAGGGAGAAAAAGTAGAAAGAAAGAAAGGAAGAGGATAAAAGAAAATAAAATAAAGTAAGATAAATAAAGTTATTAACATAAAAATAATTATTAAGAGAAAATTTTTTAAAAAGTAAAAAAAAGAAAAAAAGAAACAACAAAAAAAAAAGGACGGATAGAACCCTAGGGCAAATGGTGGAAGCAAAGCTATACAGACAAAATCTCACACAGAAGCATACACATACACACTCACAAAAAGAGGAAAAGGGGAGAAAATCAGAAATCTTGCTCTCAAAGTCCACCTCCTCAATTTGGGATGACTCGTTTTCTATTCATGTATTCCACCGATGCAGGGTACATCAAGTTGATTGTGGAGCTTTAATCCGCCGCTTCTGAGGCTGCTGGGAGAGATTTCCCTTTCTCTTCCTTGTTCTCACAGCATACGGGGCTCAGATTTGGATTTGGCCCCGCCTCTGCTTGTAGGTCGTGGAGGGCGTCTGGTCTTCGCTGAGACAGGATGGGGTTAAAGGAGCAGCTGATTCCGGGGCTCTGGCTCACTGAGGCCGGGGGGAAGGTAAGGGCACGATGCGGGGCGAGCCTGCGGCGGCAGAAGGCGGCGTGACGTTGCACCAGCCTGAGGCGCACCGTTCGTTCTCTCGGGGAAGTTCTCCCTGGATCACGGGGCCCTGGCAGTGGCGGGCTGCACAGGCTCCCAGGAAGGGAGGTGTGGAGAGTGACATGTGCTTGCACACAGGCTTCTTGGTGGCAGCAGCAGGAGCCTTAGCGTCTCATGCCCGTCTCTGGGGTCCGCGCTGATAGCTGGGGCTCGCGCCCGTCTCTGGAGCTCCTTTAAGCAGTGCTCTTAATCCCCTCTCCTTGCACACCAGGAAACAAAGAGGGAAAAAAAAGTCTCTTGCCTCTTCAGCAGGTCCAGAATTTTCCTGGACTCCCTCCCGGCTAGCCGTGGTGCACTAACCCCCTGCAGGCTGTGTTCACTCCGCCAACCCTAGTCCTCTCCCTGCACTCCGACGGAAGCCGGAGCCTCAGCTCCCAGCCCCCGCCCACCCCGGCGGGGGAGCAGACAAGCCTCTCGGGCTGGTGAGTGCCGGTCGGCCCTGATCCTCTGTGCGGGAATCTCTCCGCTTTGTCCTCCGCACCCCTGTTGCTGTGCTCTCCTCCGTGGCCCCGAAGCTTTCCCCCTCCGCCACCCGCAGTCTCCGCCCGTGAAGGGGCTTCCTAGTGTGTGCAAACCTTTCCTCCTTCACAGCTCCCTCCCACTGGTGCAGGTCCTGTCCCTATTCTTTTGTCTCTGTGTATTCTCTTTTCTTTTGCCCTACCCTGGTATGTGGGGAGTTTCTTGCCTTTTGGGAGGTCTGAGGTCTTCTGCCAGCGTTCAGTAGGTGTTCTGTAGGAGTTGTTCCACGTGTAGATGTATTTCTGATGTGGGGAGGAATGTTATCTCCATGTCTTACTCTTCCGCCATCTTCCCCCTCTCCAAAATGGAATGTTTTTTAATCTGGTGTGCTGGTATGTGAAATAATAACAGAATTTCCTTGATCACTAAGAAGATTGAGTAGCTTTTCCTATGTTTTGTTGGCCAATCAAATTTCCTACAGTGTGAATCACCTCTTCAGGATATGTGAGAATTTCTATTTAGGTTTTTATTCTTATATCACAGAATCCTAGGAGTTCTGGTCGCTCTTCAAAACATCCAGTTATAGCTGCTACTGATGTCATGCCCACAAAGTTGCTCTTGTTGAGGTCTTTACTGATCTCAATGTTAACAAATCCAATGGACAATTTTTAGTCTCCATTTTACTTGATTTTTTGACTTCTCAGTTGCATTTAAAAACTCCTTTTTTCCTGACATTATACTCTCCTGATTTTTTTTCCTACTCTGGCTTTCCTTAGTCTCTTCCTCTTCGTTTCTACTCTTTATTTTTTAATCCAATCTCAGTTAACTAGTGTTCTTCAGAGCACCATCCTGAACTTTCTTCTCTTTTCATTATCCACTGTATACCCAGGACTTTTGTATAAATGGCTCCTTCTGCCTAAAATCTAAAATACATTCTCTTCCCTTCCCTCTATAAACTCTCTCTCTCTCTTTATGTCTGTTTTTCTCTTTCTCTTTCCCTTCCTGCCCCCTTTCTGTCACCCACCCGTCCCCTCTTTCTTTCTCTCCTCCACCGTTACCACCCAATCCTCACTGATTTTAATACTCATTTAACACTTCCTGTTTCACATTCAGTGAAAATTACCCCGGGAGATCTTCTCCAACTTCTCAGTCCAAATTATATAATCTTTTCGCACCCCGTGCATTTCTTGTATATCTAGTCATTTGTGCTATTATTTGTTTCTTGACCACACGACCTACTGGACTCAAAGATTTGTGTGTTGACTCTGCACTTGTTTGTTCACACATGCATCCCCTGGGCTCAATATCATTTCTGGTATATAGTAGGATCTTAATAAATATTCTTGAATAAAAGGGTAAGCAGACTCAGGACTATGACTTTGCATAAGTATATGGTGATATCATTTAGCTATAAATGGAATTTAAGAGGGAATAGAGTTTACAGAAGATGAAGAGTTTAATTTTGGATACGTAATGTTCAAAATGCTTTTGAGGGGGATATTCAAGAAGAGGGACAGTAGGATGCTTGATATGTGCATCTGAGACTGAAGAGAGCAGTATCGGTTGGGATTATTGACCCATAAGTTACCAGTGTATGGGAGATATATGGGATAACGAGAAAAGAAATGGTTCGGAGAGTGTATATAGCCTGAAAAAGAGGACCATACACAGATGCAGCTGGCAGTGATATGGTCTAATTCAGCACTTTTCTCCTTATAGGCAGATTTTCTCAGCTCAGCCCATTAGACCTAAGAGTCACTGAGTTACAGAAGTAAAATATTTAATTCCATAACATTTCTAAACACATATTTCTCACATTTCTATATAATCAATCCTGAGCAGCCTATTGTCTATGCAATAACAAGATGTATGTCTATGTGTGTTTATTATTTTTTAAATCATTTCACTTCTCAAAGTTCTCAAGTGGCCTCCCAAAACACTCAGAATAAAACCCAAAGTCTTTGTATCATGGCCTATGCTGTCTTCTGCCTTCTCCAGGCTCACCTTTGTTCTCACTATCTCTCTCTTTCTACTTTCTCATCTGCTCTGCCCTCACTGGCCATCTCTGGAGATGCTGTGCTCCCAGCCACGAGTACCCCCGGCCACAGCTAGGACAGGTTCTTCTCATGTGTTTCCATAGCTTGGTTCCTCCTTTCTTCCTGTTTCTCGTCAAGTGTCACCTTAAGAGAATGGCTTCACTTGACTCCTATCTAAAATAGCAACCTGAACTGTTATACTCTGTCCTCTTTCTTCTGTGTTTTCTTTTCATTTCTTCTTTATCAATTTAATTTGTGTTTCTTCCCCATCCCTCTCCCCAACATAATAAGGTTAAGGAGAATGTGAATACTTAGTGTTTGGCTCATTCTCATAACCTCAGTTCTAGAACAGTGTTTAACCCTTAAAAGCCACTCAATAAATGCTTGATGAATGAATGAATGTGAAAAAATACAGTAGAAGATGCAGAAGAGGTATGGCATGGTGGTTAAGTGCAGGGATTCTGAAGTCCATCTGCTTGTGTGACTCCATCATTCACTAGTTGGGAAAACTACTTCATCTCTCAGTCCCTCATTTATCTTATATTTAAAGTGAGGGTCACCATTCCACTTACTTTATAGTGTTGCCATGAGGATTAAAAAAGATATTACACAGAAAACCCTGTTCCAATGCCTGGTGCATAGTAAGCTCTCAATAAACATTTAAACCTTATTAATATTAGCAGCCCAAATCAATGCACTTTATGGATTACACCATTTATTTAGGAACTGTTTACTGAGTACCATTACATGTTAGATATTTTTCTGGAGATTGGGGTCACAGTGATTAATAGGATAGAGATATAACTTAAAAACTATTTCTTGAGACCAGAGTTTAAAAATATATTTATCATTTAAATAATTTTGAATCAACCTGAAATTTATTATCAAGTATCCAACATTCAAAGACACTTTTGAAGAATAGCATTTTTTCCTTTTTCCTTTCCATATCTGTAAACAGCAATTCAAATTTCCACCAGGGCTTGGCAAATTGATATTTACTAAAACTCTCTAACTCTGGGAAAATTCTCCCCTCAACTTATATGCTATTGATCCTCAGCTCAATGAAGAGAAACATAAAAATCTTCTAATAATTATACTCCTATTCCAAAATCTGGTTTACAAGCATGGGAACTAGTCAATGATAGATTCAAGATACTGCCCCTTTTTCATTTATCTTACTTTAAATATTATTCATCTTTGAATTTTTTTCTTGTGAACTGATGAAGCAGTGAGTAAGTGTGGTTAATGGCTTAAAATAACTTGTATAAAAGTTTTCAAAAACTATTCATGCTCCTCCAGCCCCACTCCAAGTATGTGTTCAAGTAAACACCAGTTAACACTTCTTGGAGACCAAGTATCCTTTTCTTTTCTTTCTTTTTTTTCTTTGATTGATTTAATTTAATTTAATTTAATTTTGGCTGCGTTGGGTCTTTGTTGCTGTGCGCAGGCTTTCTCTAGTTGCGGTGAGCAGGGGCTACACTTTGTTGTGGTGTGTGGGCTTCTCTTTGTGGTGGCTTCTCTTGTTACGGAGCATGGGCTCTAGGCGCACAGGCTTCAGTAGTTGTGGCCTGTGGGCTCTAGAGCGCAGGCTCAGTAGTTGTGGTGCACGGGCTTAGTTGCTCCACGGCATGTGGGATCTTCCTGGACCAGGGATCAAACCCGTGTCCCCTGCATTGGCAGGCGGATTCTTATCACTGTGCCACCAGGGAAGTCCCCCAGGTATTCTTAAGCACGCTCCTTTTTCGGTTTTCTTTCTAAACTCCTTTAAGCTTACTATGCTACGTCGCCTAATCCCTTGCTCATCACCTCGTGAGTTGTGTTCGTTGGTTGGTTCCTGAATGATATTTTCTGTGCTCAGCAGCATATCATTGAATCCTAATTTCCTCAGCGTTGAAAAAGAAAATAAAATTAGTTTTTAAAAAGGAAGCTAAAGGCCTGTCTTCAAACCAGTTCTGATATGTTTTCCAGGAAATTAACAATACATCTGGTCTTATGAGTAGTTGTTATATTTAAGCGGCATTAAATAGTTTTCTCTTCTCACACCATTCCCCGAAACAAAAACAGTTCCACCAATTGTTATTCAGAGTCTAAAATGCACATGTGAGTATAATTCCTTTGGGTCCTGAATATTTTTTGGTCTTTTAAAGTGCCATGTTTAAATAAAAGTTATCATGAAGGAGTGTAACTTCAATCTTTATTACGCTATTACTCTGCTAACTTCAGAAATATGATTTGGGTGCCTGGAGAGGTGGGGGATAGTGTCTGGGTGCTTAGGGGGATAGTGTTTGGGTGCCTGGAGAGGTGGGGGATAGTGTCTGGGTGCTCGGGGAGGGGGCATTGTCAAAGAGGGGAGAGACACTGCAGTAGGGACCTATGAGAATACCAAAGACCGAGTCACGTATTTTACACTTTTTCCTCTAAACTTCTATAAGAAGAAAAGATTTAGATCTGTGAGTAGTCTAATAAAATATGGTTATAATACTAAAATTTAAGAATAAGAAGTATTTTTGAATTAATTAGGTTTTCGTTGCCATTCACACTTTTCTAAATGGGAGGACAGGATATTTGAAAAACTACAGTGTGGCTAAGTACTATTTACCAGTGCACACCTGTTAAGTGGCTGCAACAAACCAGGTTCCATACCAGATGAAAAAGGCAAACTCCTCCTAGTCAAGAAGCTTATAATCCTGTGCTGAACAAAGCAAGTAAGCAATCCCTTAACAGACACTCTAAAAGAAACCAAAGAGGTATCAGAGAGAACTTTCAGCTCTATCTTGAAGGTTGCTCAAGAATTTGGGAGAAAAAGAAGGACATTGCAGCAAGAGGGACACATGTGCCCACGATAAGGCATGATGGGTGCACTAAGTTGTCTAGTAAGGCAGCATGAGAAAGATGTGTAAGAGTGCTGAGAAATATGACAAGAGAGGCAGGGGCTTTGAAAAGCATGGTTAAGAGCATGACTTCATCTTGTAGATTTGTTGTTGTTGTTTTTTAATTTTTATTGGGGTATAGTTGATTTACAATGTTGTGTGAGTTTCAGGTGCACAGCAAAGTGAATAAGTTATACATATACATATATCCACTCTTTTTAAAAATTCTTTTCCCATATAGGTCATTACAGACTATTGACTAGAGTTCCCTATGCTATACAGTAGGTTCTTATTAGTTATCTATTTTATATATAGTAGTGTGTATGTGTCAATCCCAATCTCCCAATTTATCCCTCCTCCCTTTTATCCCCTGCTAATCATAAATTTGTTTTCTACATCTGTGACTCTACTTCTGTTATGTAACTAAGCTCATTTGTACCTGTTTTTCTGTTGTTGTTTTTTTTTGCTGTACGCAGCCCTCTCACTGTTGTGGCCTCTCCCGTTGCGGAGCACAGGCTCCAGACGCGCAGGCTCAGCGGCCATGGCTCACGGGCCCAGCCGCTCCGTGGCATGTGGGATCTTCCTGGACTGGGGCACGAACCCGCGTCCCCTGCATCGGCAGGCGGACTCTCAACCACTGCGCCACCAGGGAAGCCCTGTACCTGTTTTTTAAATTCCACATATAAGCGATATCATATGATATTTCACTTTCTCTGTCTGACTTACTTCACTCAGTATGACAATCTCTAGTTCCATCCATGTTGCTGCAAATTGCATTATTTTGTTCTTTTTTATGGCTGAGTAACATTCCATTGCATATAGGTACCACATCTTCTTTATCCATTCCTCTGTTGATGGACATTTAGGTTGCTTCCAAGTCCTGGCTATTGTAAGTAGTGCTGCACTGGACATTGGGTTGCATGTATCTTTTCAAATTATGGTTTCCTCCTGGTATATGCCTAGAGATTGCTGGGTCATATAGTAGTTCTATTTTTAGTTTTTTAAGGAACCTCCATACTGTTCTCCATGGCGGCTTTACCAATTTACATACCCACTAACAGTGTAGGAGGGTTCCCTTTTCTCCACACCTTCTCCAGCATTTATTGTTTGTAGATTTTTTCATGATGGCCATTCTGACCAGTGTGAGGTGATACCTCATTGTCGTTTTGATTTGCATTTCTCTAATAATTAGTGAAAAAATGCTCCACATCCTGTAGATTGTAGAAACCATGCCAGTTTTAGAAAGATCATTCCACGTGCATTTTGAAAGAGTTTCCAGTCAGAATGATATGGCTTTAATGAAGGCCATAATGATGAAATCAAGGGAAACTGGTTAAGGTGGTGCTCATCAGAATTGAGAAGACAAGAGAAATTTGCAAGTTGGTTTAGCTAACTGACTGGATGGAGAGTGGAAGGAAGGGAGAAGCAGTTTCTGACTTGGACAGCTAGTTCAAGGGTAGCACCATTTTGATAGAACGTATGGAGAGAGAAAATGTAAGAGTAAAAGGATTTGTAACCTGAGCACATTTAACTGAAGGTTAACAGGATGTATGGATAAAAATGCATAATGAGAAGTTAAAAACAGATTTATAGCTCTATAAAAATATCTGTCAAGATCCAGATTATTTGAAGTTATCAAGAATAGGAATGAGATTACACAGAAAGTGAGTCATGTGAGACTAGAATGAACTAAGAAGAGAGCACAGGAGGAACATCAAAATTTAAGACCCTTGTAGATAAGGCAGAGTTCCAAAAGGAGGACAAATAGTGTTGTCAGAAAGTAAGTAGAGAAACAAAAGAATTTTGAATTATCAAAGGGAGGAAAAACTTTCAAAGCTGTGGGAATGGTCAATAGTGCCAAAGGCATCTTCGGAATCAAAGAAAATGAGAACTTAAATGTGACCCTTGGCTTTTATGATTAAGGAGGTGGTTACTTACCTTAACAAAGCAACTTTAATGAATAGGAATCAAATGGTAGTGGTTAAGAAGTGACTGGGAATTATGGAATTTGAGCAGCGGATGTATATTATTCCTTTAGAAGCTTGACTCTAAAGAAACAAGAAATAAAAAAGAAAAAGGTCTGATATAAAGAGTGGGTAAACAAGAAATATATATGTTTTTAATCTTCTTTTTCTTTTTCAGTGGAAGATGAGTAAGGTAGAAGTGTATCCCTCAGAATTAACGTGGTCCTTGATATTAAATGCTTTATGAAAAACTCCTTATTTCTTTTCTATTATGATTTTGATCAGTAAAAAATTAATCACTCAGCAGTACCACAGATCTAGATAGGAGGAAAAGGTCTATTTTTGAATAGGAATAGGGCTATTTTTTTTTTTCCTGGAGGCAGCATGGGATGAGGTTATAATGTTTTAGGAGTAAATCATTTTTCTTTTTAAAGGTAAGAGGCAGAAAGTTGAGGAAATAAATTCCAGATGATCTTGGTTTTCAAAATAAGAGGCAAATATACATTGGGAGTAAGTAGGTAAAAGTTTAATACTGGTTTCCAAGGAATAATAAAACTTTGGACAAATACTCTAGAAATGGAAAAGGGTACTAGTAAAATGTATTTAAAATTACTTATCAACCTAGAGGGCATTGTTAAAATCAGAAGCTATATATTTGTAAATGTACCAAATGACATGCTTCTGTGATTTTTTTCTAGCACTGCTCAGTATGTATGTAGAAATGTAGAGAGTAGATGACTGGGCTTATCCAGGGCTAAATACTTGTAGCACAGGGACACAGGAAGTATGATCCTAAAGGTGCTAGCAAGAGAAAAACTTAAGACACTGTCTAAGGATTCTATGCTGGATAAGAAGGAAGGTAAAGCCAGGAGAAAACCCATTTAGAGACTTGGAAAACGACAAGGGTAGTGCCTGATATTCCTGGAAGTGTAGATACTTCAGATAAAGAGGGAAAGTAGTCAAGCACTTTTTTCAAATGTATTGGTAACTGCATACTTCAGATCTATTGTAAGGGCTGCTTGGTTGAGAGAAGTAACAGTGAAAATAAAAATGACCTTAAAGAAATAGGAAAATGATCTAACAAAACAATAGAGATGAGTTTCAGTTGATATAAGTGCAAAGTAGCATCCTTTGTGACAAAAACTTGATACAAGTACAGAGTAGAGAAATAGACAAAGATGAGTGGAAAAGAATAGATATGGGTAATATCTAAACCAAGGTCCATGTATTTAAGACAGTTAAGGGGAGGAAACAACCTAGATTCTTTTCTTTTAAGCAGTTTCAGAAATTTGAGTATTTAGGGAAATTTTGAGATTTATTTTTGAAAAAGCAGTTGGATGTGAGCAGCAAGAAGTGAAAGTGAAATTTTTTTAATTGCCAGAAAGAAATAAAATCTCTGAAGCTTTCTCTCATGTCTACCCATAGTACAAACAACAGCCTTTCAGGAACAATGTGTCAAGAAATCATTTGTTGTATAGATAAATATATTTATTTCAGGCAGAACACCAGGAATCTATATCATGTTCTTGGTATAGTTTAGACTGTGACTTTTTTTTTCTTTAAGGGTACTAGGAAGAAAATAAGATTTCTCCAGAAAAAGATGATTATATACAAAGCAAGACTTAGCTAGTTTGTTCTTTAATGTAGTAGAATTTACAATCATGCAATACATGGAATGGGGTAATAATAAATGATTCATGAGTGGATCAAATGATGGGTCTCATATTTGATGTGCATGCAGTCTTATCCTAGGCCACTGAGCCAGACTTTCAGATGGGCCTTTGCCTTTCACTCTTCTCCTGGGCCAGAGCTCTCATCAAGCAATGCTCCCTGGACAGCTGGCTGTGCCGTGAACCATCTGGAGTTCCTACTCCCTCGTGATGCCCATTACAAAAAAGTTTCAAGTCCTCAACTTCACCTTTAGGGAATCTATATATCATTTAATGAGACATCCAGCAGCACCATTTGTAGGATGATGTTGGCCATAAAAAAGTGTTTGGGGGAGTTCTAGCAGTTTTATTTTAAAAGAAATTACAACCACATCAAAACTATTGATATTAGGAGAGGTCCACCTTCCCAAGAAGCAACAGCTAACACAAATTGAGCAATTACTATGTGCTGCCAGGTACTGTGCTAAGTGCCTTAAAGGCATTATTTCACCACCTTAGGAAGTAAATTTGCAAATTAGGAATCTGAGTTTGTATAGGTTAAGTGACTTCCCCAATAAATAGAAAGCAGGGCTATAAACTCAGAACAATTTGGGTGTATGTGTTTCTTTAAGCTTTGTTTATTGAGGACCTGCTGGGTTTAGGATATCATTTTGTATATAGGAAATAAGAAGATATATAAGCCATATATCTTCCAATCAAGATTTTACTAGGCCAGATGAATATGTAGACAACTTTCTATAAGATAACATAAGTTCCAAAGTAGAGTCATGTATACAGTTCTTTGGGGGACAGATAGGAAAGCAAACATTTTTTCCTAAGGAGAGAAAGATTTCACAGTGGAGGTGAATTTTGAACTGGAATATAATGTATGATTGGATTCCACTAAAGGAACTTTGCATATGCTGGAATAGTTTAGCTTGAACATTTTGCTCTCCACAACTTGAGAAAATTTATAAAATATTATTTCAAAAGAAATCTCTAGTGCTGCCTCATGCTTTGGGGGTGGTGGTAGAAATCAAGAAGAGAGAAATCCAGAAGTAGGTTTATGTCAAATAAAGATAAAAGCAAAAGAAGGGTTATGAATGATTTTAGAAGTGACTGGAAAAAAGAAAGACAGAAATGGAAGAGAAAAGAGGGCATCAGAGAACTGTAGGTGAAATAAAACAGGGAAGAATCACAGTAAAGGAGACCAAGGAGAGATTGGGTTCGAGAAGGCAAGAGAAATTTTAAAAGATCTGACTGCAATGTTATCTATATTTTAGGGCATTATAGTAAAATATAATAATATAATTTCCATGAAAAACTTTCTCATAAAAAATTGAAAATGTTTGTTGAAAGTAGTAAAAATCAAAATGCCCTGAATGTGTATTTGATGACCACATCTTCAAATACAGCAGATACAGTCAAAGAGAATCTTAAGTCGTAGCTTTCAGGTATCTTATTTTCTTGCTATGCATCTGAGCCATATTTTAAATCCATCTTCTGAAAATAAAATTTTAACTTTTCGTGGCAAATAAAATGGCTTTGTTTTACTTATTTTCAAGAAGGTAGTCAATTCATATGTGCTTTTTTAAAGTATGATTTTTCCTTTAAAATCTTGATGTTCTAACTCTTTTACAAATCTGTGGATTGATGTGCTTTCAGAAAACAGAGGACATCTTCAAGGAAGTGGTTATACAAGGCTTTGGTGCTTTGTGAAAATTCCATTTCTCTTTCTATGGAAATGTTTGCATTTCAATTCCACTCCCACCCACTGTTTTTTTGTTGTTGTTAATGCTGTCCTGATGTCTTTCAAGTCACACATGTGTTTGTGTGCGTGTGTTTATGGCTTATATTGTTGTTGTTGTTGTTGTTATTGTTCTAATAGAAAGACTTTGGGGTGTGGTAGACTTTTCTGACTCTCTGGCTATAAACTCTTGCAACACATAACAAACAGCCGATCAGAGAAATGGCAAACATTGTCTGTATTCTCTATGCACTTGGCAGGGATTTTTCATATTGTATATTATTGGCTTTGCTGTGTGATAGCACAACAGAGCCTTTGTAATGCTCTCAGCAGAGCTATTTATATACTGCGACTCTGTTAAGTATCCTTCCCTCTGCTGGGGTTCTTCCACAGACTCAAAGAGAAAGTGATTTGCCCAAATAAAAAAGTATGGATTGGCATTGCTCAGAGCACAGGATGCTGCAAAGGCAAAGTAAGTCTTTATATAGCTCACATTAAGTATTATTATTTTCCGTTGAATGGCAAAATGAAGGTTAGCCTGAAATGAAGTAAAAAGATATTTCTTTCTAGCAATCAAGATAATTAGAATCAGGTTGGCATGCACCTGTGTTTGATGCACTAACTATGTTGTGTCAAAGGGCCCCAGACCCTGGGGTCACCTAAATTTCAGTGATTTCCTTCAACAACTGTTGGGATCAAAATTGTAAAAGATGAATGTCAAAAGGCTCCCTGTCACCTGTGGTCACTTTTTGAAATGGATTACTGAAAATCTAAACGACTTGGCTATAGGTACTACCCAGTAAGGAGAATCAATGTAAAATCCAATAACAAAAAAGAAGGAACTAATGTTATTTTATTTTCAAGTTATCCCATTCAGACTAGTCACTAACAATCTGAAACTGATAATTAAATTACCTGGGAAGATCCAGTTAATATTTTCCTTCATATCATATTTAGGCTGATACTGGATCATATAGATTTGAAGCTTTACTTTCCTCTCAAAATTAACCTGAAACATTTATGTTTTTCTGAATTTGTTTAAAATTATGCTCATACCATTATGCTTGTACTTTTATAAGGACACCTGGTTGAGATAGAATTCTAGCATTAGCTGGACATGGGACCCGTTCTCTGTTATCAAATTCAAGCAGGGAGGGCTTGCCTGCAATCTGACATTTGTATTCATATTAAAAGAGCTGATATTTGGATTCACTCATATTCAGTCATGACATGTTCAACAGCATGACTTTAAAAATAGCATAAAATGCGTAAAAATAATAAGGGAAAGAGATACTAGCAGAATGTGATGCTCCAGTTAATGTCACACTAACCCGAGGATATGGGAAATGTCAATTTTCAGTGGTTAAGGCAGACCACAGATTTGTGTGCAATTCTAGGAAAAAATGATTATGTAAAAAAGTGATGATCTTTTATTTGCTATTTGTTCACTTCTTGGTTAACTGTATAAAAGATCAGAGAGATGCAGGCAGAGTAACTTTCTGGTCTTTACTGGCACAATGAGGTAAATTCCAGAAGGGAATAAGGGAAACAGAAAAATGAGTTTCAATTTTTAGAAATAAGGTTTTTCATGTACTTGCTTAATGAATGACATTATTTTGATAAAAAAGACAAGGTACTTGTATTCTTTTTCCAATATAGTTCTATAACTATTCCCCATTTGGGGGATTTTTTTAAAAAATCTCCTTCAACAACTATATATCCAGGTAGTAGCTGACTTGTTTTCTCTGTGTAAGATATGATATAATTTGATTACAAAAATTTAGTTAGATGTATTATAGAATAAAAATAGTTTAATAAATTATGCTATATGAAAACTCATTGAGATAGCAAAAAAATGAAGGAATAAATGATCTGTATTCCAACTTTCAAATTTTATGGGTGTGACAAAATACTTATGGTGACAAAATTGTATTGAGTAAGAAGAAGCCGACCGAACTTGAAATACAGAGGATTTAGCTAGGGAAAAGGCTATACTTAAAATTAGATTCCTCAAGAGGCTGCAGAATTTTTTTCCCCTGGAAAATAACTATGCTAGATCTTTAAAAGTATGGCATGGCCTTTGAAAATGCCATTAGCTCTGCCAAATAGAGTATATAGAGCTTGGCTATCCTTGAATGACTTTTCCGAGTAGAAATTCAGGCAGAGAAATGTCTAAAACAGTTTCTCCCAATAGTACATCTTGTGAAATAGTAGGCCATTTAAATATTTGGGAAAAATGGAATGGATTCTTCTGTCAAATACTTATGGGATACTTTGCATGTTATAACACTTTCTCAAATTACAAAAGTATATTAACCTATCAAACCCTCTGAGAAGTTCTACAGTCAAGAAAACTGTTTACCCTTGTTTGACACAGCATTTTAAAATGTATTTGACCGTGGAATCACTTTATTACACAGTACCCAGGGAAACTAGCATATCAGATAATACAATTTTGGCATATCAACTGACAGTGGAAAAAAGTAAGTACATTTTAAAATTAAACTGGCCTATAAGGTATTAAGTAATGTTATCTTATTTAATATTCACTGCAAAGCTAACTGGTAGGTGTTATCTTCCTTTTGAAGATGAGGAAACTCGGGTTCAGAGAAGTTTAGTTACCTGCTTTGGTGACAGAAACCTTATGAGCAGCTGGGTCAGAATTCAAACCCAGGTCTATGTAATTTCAAACCTCATGATTTGTCCTCTTCTCTCTTATCTCTTGAAAATGTTTTGCTACACAGTTAAGCCCACTACCTAATTTTTCTTCTTCTCTGGGGATCAGAAATGGAATGACTGAATAAATGACTATTTCAAACAGTAAGCTAGTAGTCAGTGATCACTTATTTATTACTGAGTTGCTATCAGAATCATGCTGTTGGTTTTCGAAAGAACTTACTCCTCAAGATACACAAAACAATATGTAAATGACAATAAAAAACTGTGTTTGTTAGGAGCCAAGATGAATAGAGCAGAAACTAAGGAATTTAACTCCTTCCAGCAGGGTGAGCTACACATGATCCTCACTTTCCTTCTGCTGGTTTAGATCACATGGGCCATTATCATAGTCAACCCCCTTACATCTTTACTATTGCTTATCTCTACATCTTTATTGGCTTAGCAAATCCTCAGCTCATTTTATAAATAACTCTCTACTTACTCCATGAACCTGCAGGAAGAGCTGAAAGAGACTAGAGAAAAATACATGCAAGGTGACTGGTCTCCATTCCTCAGTGCAACTCCATTTCCCACACTCCTCCCCTGTGCTTGACCACTATTTCACATTTTCTTTTTTCCCCTTAAACTTATTATAGCAGGTCCATATCATCACACTCTGTGGATGACCTTGCTACCTATTTCACAGTGAAAACAGAAGCAGGGAAGAATCAGAAGAGAACTTCCAACAGGTTCCCATGCCTGTTAATGCATTTGCATATGTAGTATTTGTGTTCTACT
Source organism: Delphinus delphis (assembly GCF_949987515.2). Taxonomy (NCBI): domain Eukaryota; kingdom Metazoa; phylum Chordata; class Mammalia; order Artiodactyla; family Delphinidae; genus Delphinus; species Delphinus delphis. Next base: position 99,737,328 of record NC_082685.1, on the reverse strand, counting down.
TTCCCTTGATTATCATGGCATAAGTTTATCCTTATTTCTGTAACCAACCACTTTCCTTTACAGTAAAGTTCCTCAAAAATTGCATATATATTTATTACCAAGAATTTTCCTCTCAAGCTCTGTCAAACCCATTCCAATCAGGATTTTGCTCCTATCAATCCACTGAAACAGCTGTTGTCATAGGCAACAGTGACCTCCATGTTGCAAAATGTAATGATAATTTTTCAGCTTGGCTTTGCAGTAGCATTTATGACATAATTAATTACCCTCTTCTTTTTGAAAGGTTTTTCAGTTAGGTTCCAAGACACCATTCTCTTGGTTGCCCTGCCTAGTGGCTGCTTCTTTTAGTCTCCTTGGTTGGTTCCAGAGAGCCATAAGATCACTGGACCACTTCTAATTTATTCAACTTTCGCTGCCTGGGTGAGCTCATCTAGTCTACTAGCTTTAAATACCATCTATTTGTTGATGAGTCTCATATAAATCTTTCCTAGACCCCTTTTTCTCTAAGTCTACACACTGATATTTAATAGACAATTCAAATTCAAAATGTCAAAACAGAAATCCTGAAACTCTCTATTATACTTCCTCCTTCTGCAGTCTGTCCCTTCTCAGTAAATAGCAACTCCATTTTTTCATATATTTTTGCTGGTTCAGGGCAGCCATTTCATCATGTAGGACAGCAGTTCAACGGCTCAAGGCATTGTCTACCTATTGACACCATTGCATTTGGTAGACCATCTTTCAGTTCTATAAGTTCATCTATTTCTGTAACTGATATGGTAAGAACAACGAAACTTGTAGGCATCAGTCCTTTACCTACTTCCTTAACTATAAAGTAGATTCCCTGATGATGATGAATGAGACATCCAGTAAGAAACCAGATGATTTTGCTGGCAGAAACACGGTAGGTAGAGAAGAAAAGTCCAAATCCAGAAAAAGTGGTTTTGTTCCAGTCAGCCGAGTCTCTGCTGGAAATAGTTTAGCGTAATGAGCAAGCCATCAAGTGGATGCTTGATTTTAGGGATATATTGGTTTTAGATTGATCTATCATGTTGGCATCCTGACACTTAGCAGGGTAGTAGCCATATCAATTTGGGTGAAGGGGAGTTCATTTAATTGGGCTCATATCTAGCCTCTGCCTTTGCCATACTGGCACTTTATTTGTTAGCCCATTTTGAAAGTACTGGCTTAAGCAGGATACTGGGAAAAAGAGGCTAAATGGCATTCACAAAAAGTAGTATCTTGTTTGCCTGATTACTGAGAACCTCTGTGACAATGGAGGTGAGCATTCAAGGATAAAAACATCTTTCCACTCTGAAACTATTTCAATAGATCTACCCAGATACCTTCTCTTAAACCAGTTTGTTATTAATCTTCAAATATTTTGAATCTCTGACCGTCTGACCAGAGCTTAGTGACTATCCGTGTATTGTATATCCTTGTATTGTATAAAATCAGACTATTTATCCTTCCAGGTAAAGAGGACAATGAGATGTGTCATACAAAGTTCTACTGTAAAGAAGATTTTATTTTCTATTCTTCCTGGCTTGCCCTTAGGGTACACTCTAGTTTGGGCTAGCATATGGTACGAAGCCAGCTATAAACCAAATTCAGATTTTTCCTCCTCAGGTAACTAATCATAGTTATGAATCCATAAGTGTGGATTAAGAAATTGATAGAAACATGGAAAGAATTGTCATGTTGAGAGTGTAAGTCAAGTTTTCCTGAAACTTACACATTCAGGCACTTCTGGCCTTTACAATAAGTAAAACTTTCACTTGACAATCAATGGATGTTGGCTACATCTGTGAGTTTATGGCTTTAACACTAATCAGGTCCGGGCATATGGTTATCTGTTGTTTAACAGTGAAAGGTAGGAAAAGTCATGAGTTATTTCTCAAAAAGAAAACAGCTATTTGCAGAAGAAGACATAATTTTGCTATAAACCCTAAAAGATATTGTGATTATCTTTTGTATATAATAAGCTCCAGATGGCAGCCCAACCCACCACAGCTATGGGGGCACCAATAGACCCACTGGTTCAAAGGACCAAATGACAGAAATGTTTGTATTGAACCTGGAATATTTGAAGAGGCTGTTCTTGTTCTGAGTTTTACACAAAGCTGGCAATATTTGGGGCATTCAGAAACTGGGATAGAAAAGCCCGTATCAATGTGGTATGTGCATGCATTTCTGATATAACACTTACTTTGAAAACACAAATTTCAATTGATATGTTGGGGGACAGTTTGAGCATAATGAACATTTCATGTTTCTTTAATTATGATTGTGAGAAAGACTAGGTGAATGCAGAAAACTACTCAACTGACCTGAGCCATTTAGGAATACACAAAACACGCCCACCTACCCACCCACAAACAAACTTCTACATCTACCAGATACCTGAGTTCACCAGATACCTGAGTATTATGAGTCACAGCCATCCACATCTGGTGTTACAGTGTTCTATCCTGCTTCAGGTAATCGTCCTCCTGCCACTTCCCACTAACTCACATGCTGTATCCCTACCCTCACTCATGAGCAAACTTCAGGTGTTTGTCAAGGTAAAGTACCATATTTATTGAACTATTTACGAATTTCTTAATCACTTGATGTGTAAAACTGTGCTATTATATTTGTTAGGTTTAAAAATTTTTAAGTGTGTCACTGATGAATTTGTGCTCCTACCCCATTTTCCCCAAAAGTCAAGTGATTTTATTGTATAATTTTGCATAGCATGGCAATTTTTAGGAACAGATATGCCATGTTAGATCAGAACTGACTGTACAACACAATGTGGGAGAGAGATTCCCACAAACAGGAAGATAAGTCAGATATTTAGAGGCCAAGAAATGGCAGTTTTCTACAGAAAATGAAGTGATAAGGACTGAGAATTGAAGCAAGAGAGAGGGTGCAGTATCAAAGTATTGAGTATTTGTTATATTCTAGACATTATGTTAGGTATTTTAAAATTCAGTATTTCATGGGAGAATGCTCATGGTAATGTCAGAATGATAGAATAAACATCATATGACACAGAAAGGAGTAGGAATGACTGCAGAGGAGACAGTTTTAATTATAGACTCTTAGAGATACTAGAGTCATCTGGTCCTTATAAGACAGTTGGACTCTACTGATAGTATGGCTTCTTTGACAAGGATGAAATAATAGGCAAATAAATGCATAAATATAAGATCCTCAGGCCTTCTCCCTTCAAGCAGTTTAAAATTTATTGTGAGAGTTAAAACATGTTCATAAAAGAGTACAATGCCAAATGTGTGCCATGAATTCTTTAGAGTTCCAACCATGACAGGAGGCTTTTTGGAGCAAGTGTTGATTTTGCTATTTCTAAAAAAAAAAAAAAAAAAAAAAGCAGTTTGGGGATAGAAAAGAGGGAGAGGTCATTCTCAGAGGAAGGAAAAATAGGGGCAAAGGAAGGGGGTAGAATATGTTCGACATATTAGAAAATAGTTTCAAGAAGAAGGAAATACAAAGATAAGAGAAAGAAGGAGAGAAATAAACCAAAGACACCCAGCAAGACAAATTAATGATGTGCTTAGAAAAGTGTTTTCAGTGGAATAGGGGGGATGGAAGTCAAATCAGCTAATCAGGATGAGGATGGTGAGGGAATAGAAGCAGTGAGGTGTAGAACATTTTATTTTATGAAATTTGATGGAAAAGTTACTGCAGCAGATTAAGGATTCAGAATGTTCAAACAGAGTTATTCAAGAGACGTATGTGCATGCTTGAAGACAGACTTGAAAAGTGTGTAAAAGTCTTAAATATATATATATATATATATATATTTTTTTTTTTGCAGTACGCAGGCCTCTCACTGTTGTGGCCTCTCCCATTGCGGAGCACAGGCTCTGGAAGCGCAGGCTCAGTGGCCATGGCTCACGGGCCCAGCCATATATATTTTTGATCTAGGGATAAACTGTACTTATGGGTCAGAAGTATTTCTTTTGTCTTTGAATTATTTTTTGTTGCCTTTTCTATTTTTGTTTATTTATAGACTTTTATTTCCTCTATTATCTCATTCATAAAGTAAAAAGTATATTTTTTACCACAAATCCATACCATTTCAATTCTAATTGAAATTACGAATATTCTTATAGTTTTCCACTTAAAATTTAATTTGTAAATATTCCTTCTACCCAAATCACCTTAATTTAGAAGCATTTAAATCAATTTTGTCATATTCAATTTTGTTCCAAAGAAACCCTTTTCTTTTTGATATAATAATCTAGAACATGGTTTAGTTAAAAGGAATATCTATCAATGAAGATGCCATTAAGTGCTAATCTTCATGTATATCTGGTTACATTTGATTTGTCATCAATATTCTTGAGGAAAATTTAATAGCACATATCAAAATTTTAAAAATAATCATATCAACTGATCTTGAAACTCCAGTTGAAATAATTTAAGAATACTTTTATAATGAATTTCATTATAGTGCCGTTTTATAATCACAGATAATTAGAAAAACTCCAAAGAGGGAAGTGGTTAAATAAGTCAAGGTAAAATAAGTCCATCGATGCAATGGGATGTTAATTAGCCATTTAAAAATGTTTTCAAATCTATATAATTATATGAGTAGTGCTTAAAGTTCAGAGTATAGTATAGGGAGAAAAAATAAACATATAAACATATTTTAATATGAGTTTAATGGCTTGGCATTTTTTACATACATGTATATATATTAGGAAAATTTATCAAAATTAACCAGTTTTTGTTTTGTTTGGTTTGTTTTTGCTGATTGTGGCTTTAAAGATGATTCAGACTGCCTCTTTTCATCTACGTGCATTTTATAAATTATTTTAAGAATAAATTACTTCTATAATCAGAGAAAATATTTTAAAATATTTAAATATTTTGAAATATTTTAAATTTAATATTAAAATATTAAATATTATAAAATATTTAAAATATTTTAAAATGATGGCACAATAACATCAAAATTACAAGATAACTCAGACTCTAACAAAGCTTATACATGGACATGACAATGTGACATTTTCCACTGTAACTTCAACGTGGGGAGAGTGGCTACGATTAGAAAATAAGCTAACACTCAAGTTTCAGTGTGCAACCTTGGAAGATGCTGATGATACAAACAAAGGAGAAATTGAATTCCTTTTTTGTGAAGGGCATTAGGAGTGTTTTTTAAAATAGTACTTAGGTTTGCTACTGAAGCCCTTTTTTGCCATCAGATACTTTAGTTTTTATAAGGAATATGATTATTCACCTCTGAAAAATTAACTACCATTTGGTTAGTGTGCAAATGCTAAATCAAACACCTGTTTTCAAGACATTCACAGTTGATAGCCTGCTGAATCTAGTCTACCTGATGCTACATTTTGCATTTTTGGGGGAAGTATTACCTCAAGAGGAATCTCCACCTCTCAATGTTGGGAGAACATGGGGGTTTTTCCTTCTTAGAAGGCAACCTCTTATTTTTTAACTTTTTGTAGCCCTTATGTACAACACCCATTTCTCACTTATTTTCTTGTTTTTACCTTGTGTTATTTTCGACTAGAATACATTATGACCACAGGTACTAACAAACAATTTCTCTGGTGATTTTATCCTGGAAATGTCCACCTCTCAGGGGGAAAACCTTGCTTCTATTTGCAAAGCGGTATCCCAGAAATGTTTTGCCAAGATCTGTTTTGATTTCAGAGAGAGAGAGAGAGAGAGAGAGAGAGTTTTGATTTCAGAGAGAGAGAGAGAAGTAAAGCAGTATATCTCAGAAATGTTTTGTCAAGATCTCAGCTTTGCTTTCATAGATAGGTAGAATGATAGATAGATTAGATAGACAGATAGATAGATACACAGATAGATGAATGATAGACAGGAAGATAGATCTCTCTCTGTGTGTGTATATCACACTTCAAATCGTAGCAATAATAAGGCTAATTTTTCATCTTGTGTTAAAAAATTTGCATTGATTTCAAGAGCTTGAACAAGTGTGGTGTGTGTTTAGGTATGAAGCAACAAGTGACTTCTCCATTCATCAAAAGTTTGTTGAAAGCGTGGTTAACCAGTAGAACACAAGAACCTGTGGAGCAGACAAAGATTAATTATACCTGTACCCATGCAGCAATGTTTGTGTTCCAAACAAATTATATTTGCTTGTGTTTAAATGATGCATAAATCTGATGCGTGCAGATGAACGTGTGTTCAGGATGGGTGAGCACACTTGTTTGAATGTCATATTTATCCCTGTATTTTGTCAGAAAATTAACTTCTTTGGAGTTTGTGCTTGAGCTGAGCATATGGTTGTTGATCTCTGGAGATGACAGCCTATCTGAGCAATAGCTCCTTATGGCTCTAGCTCTCCTCGGCTGGCAGATGCTTTGGGCTTTTCTACAATTAAGTGGAGATCATCACTGTTTTCTTTGAGCACTGCTGTGCCTTGTACTCTGAAGTGTTTTGTTAATCACTGTCTGCCTTCGACAGAAGCTGCCAAAGCTCTCATTAAGTTTGAATTTTGAGATGTCATGCTCGAATGATGGAATTTCATCCTTTTTCTGCATGAATGGAATTGGCTGTGGAAAGGTGCCAGAAAAAAAATCATGTCACTAAAGTATGCTTGCTTTATATTTTAGGGATGAAACAAAAGGAAGTTGAGCGGGGGGGGGGGGGGTTCCGGATAATTTGTCAATTCTGGAGCATATATTTTCCTAGGTATTATAATTGTGGGATGCTAATCTTTACTAACAGGGATGGTTCCTTTACTGCATGTATCAACAGTTAGTAATTTCCTTGTTCACAGAGTGAACTTTAAACCTCTTCACCTTTCTTGCCCCAAGACCTTTCATGGCATTTGATATCGCCCCTCAGAATGTTGAAACAGAAAGTAGTATGCAAGTTGCACAGGAGCAAAGTGATTTCTTTAATAACCTGTCTGTCTAACTGGGGCAGGAGAAGATATTTGGTAGAAAAGGAAAAAAAAAAAACTACTTTTGCCCTTGTTTCAAAACAATTGCTTGAAATTGTATAGAGTGAAAACTAAATGCATCTGTTGACTATTTAATGATTTGCTGCAGGAAACTAAGTGTTATGGGAAATATGGTTTGAAAAGACATTACCCATTTCTCTTGGTGAATCTAATTGTTTCAGTTGAATGAGTCAAAGTAGGAAGTAAGCCTTGAAGAAAAAAAATACTTAGAGTAATTAGCTCTATTGCCTAATCACTGGAGTCATAAGGTATTTGGAAATTTATTAAACTGATATATAAAGTTCTGCACTTGTAAAGACTGACATCTCCTACTTGTTCACAAACTTCAGAAGCACCATTGTTTTTGTGTCTGCGTTGTCTGTGGCTCAGTTTATTTTACTCAACAACATATGTGATGGATATTTCGTTGAAATGTTTTAATGGTCATAAACAAAACAAAATTCAAACCTATTACTTTGCATCAGGAAGAAGGCTGGCTACTTTGACTACAGTAACTTTAGTATCCTTACTTCTGTATGAATACAACATGCATTTTCCATAAGGCCAGGAACAGATTTCATAACATGCTGTTTAAGTGCCCACTCCTTTTAGACTGTTTTAATGAATTTGCATGTCAGAAGTGCCTGAGTAAAATGTTGATTGAGAGTTCTGAGGCAAAATATTAGTTAATGTTTTTCTGTGGCTGCATAATGACTAGGAAACTATTATTAGTTTCCAAACTCTAGGAACAACTGGAAACACACTCTAGGCACCTTGCGCTGTAATAGCAGATGAGAACCATGCGATCTGAAATAGGAACTAGAGGGAAACAGACAAGCTTATGTGCATATAATTTCTAGTTTTAATCTTTCATTCTATATTTAGACAAAGAAGATCACTCATCTGACATAACTTGACTCATGCAATGAGATCCTATTGCCTACAACCTTTCCCTTACCTGGGTTTAAAGAACTGTCTTTAGAAAGAAAAAGGATGTTACTTTAAAAAATACAGGACTATAAGATCTGGCCTCTGTTCATAGATTTGAGACCTATGCGCTATGAGAAAGTCACAAAACTCTTCAAATTTCATTAAGTTTTTGGCCTGTATACCTCACAGTGGTATTGTAAGAATAATATAAATTGAATGTAAAAGAGCTTTGAAAACATAACGCACTGTAAAAAGGTAAGGCAGCATAACTCCAACATTCAAGTTCAAAATCTACTCCTTTCTTGATAGACCCCCTTCTCTGGACTCAAAGTTTAAAGAGGTATCCAGGATCCAAAACCAGACCAACATGTATTCTTCTAATGAAATTTTCTATAATGATATAGTAGAGCACTTAGTAATGCTAAGTCTCAGTATAGATATTACTTATGCACTTTTATGTACACTTTTGAAGCCAGTTCTCTGATTTATGATAGCCATTTAAATATATCTTCTTTAATATTGTCCTAAGTAAAAGTTATTTTCCTATGTCTTGAATAAATTCGATTATTAAAATGTATTTTTGTTAAATGATTTTGAAATTTGTTAAAGTAGAATCTAAAATACAAAAATATAATTGACATCAGCAAATAATTTGTGAAATAATTTTAAAAGATCTAATCAACTTCAAAATAAAAAATCTTTTTTTAATTCAAAAATCTAGTTTCATTAAGTATACCTGGGACAGCAAGATAAGTTGCTTGTAATTTTAAATGCATTAGTTTTTCAAAAATAAACATAGTAAATCCTCATTGTAGAAATGGCAAGGAGTAAGTAAATAAAAACAAGAACACAGGAAAAGTAAACATTCCCATTATTCAGATACAAACACTCAAAGATGTTGGTGTAGGTCTCTTACCTTAATTTTTTTGTTTTATATGATGAAGACCATCTGAATTTTTATACAGTATTGAATCCTGTGCTTTCCATCTAATATTATATGATACTATATGGATTTAAGACTAAAAAAATTTATATATAATTTTCACATACATGACACACATAAATATATATATATATATAATGTTGCAGTTGTGAGCATTTAGCCTTTTGCCAGTGTTTCACTTTACACTAAATATTATAAAACTGTCTGATTTTGGTATCTTTTTTTGAAATTTTAGATTTTGAGAAATTTAATTACTGCCTGAAAGGTCATGAGAATTGTTGAGGTTTTGATGTGCATATATAAGGCCAAATTCCTTATTTGGACTATGATTTAAAGCAGGATAGAGATCCTGTTTTTCCATCAATAATAGAATTGTATCTCATTGAACTTCTGATGAGGAGAGTGAAAGCATTGTAAAGTTTTTTACTTCCTTATTACACACACACATACACACACACTAACACACATTACGAAATGGAGAAAGCAATGTTTTGCATAAAAGCACCTAATGCCTTTCTGGAAGGAAATCTAGATAATGATGTTGAGCTCCATATCTGTTGGCGATATCATGTCTTGAACGTTAGCAGAGAAGGCAGAAGTCTTCCAAGGCCACCAAGTCCACACTGATTTTAGATGTTTTCTAACACTAGCATTATTATCTTCTTAGTGCCTTCTCTCTCCTCCCTCCACACCTGCTCCCACATTCCCACCCCTTCACCACTCTCACACTGACTTTTCAACATCACAAAGACATTTTGAAAGAATAAAGTTCAAAATAGTGCAACTATTTACTGGACCTACAGTGACATAATGAATCTGTCTACTTTTTTGCTTACCTATCCCATAAGGAAAGGATTAAAGTAGATAAGCTATATTAAGCATTTGTTAGCGTGTCTAGCATATAGCAAATGCTCAATAAAGCATGCATTTTGTCTTTTGTTGTTAATAAATTGGCAGGGCCGTGATATTATCCTAAAAAACCCGTAAGAGTCTATAATAAATTTCCAATACATATTAGGAGTACACTAGTTGGGGGAGAGAAAAAAAAATCCTAAAATTTAGGAAACTCTTCCTCATGGAGAACAAGTTCTATCATTAAAGACATGGCTATCTAGAGACATGCATACATTTATTACCTGCTAAAATTCTGGAGAATTTTTCTGGAGTATACATCACTAAAATAGATATTACAGATTATGATAAAAATTTTATTATTTGGAAACAAGCAAAAAAATAGGTAGTTTTAAGATTGATTGCCTTGTCCTTAAGTTTTGGTCTCTTTTTTTTTTTTTTTTTTTTTTTTTGCGGTTCGTGGGCCTCTCACTGTTGTGGCCTCTCCCGTTGCGGAGCACAGGCTCCGGACGCGCAGGCTCAGCGGCCATGGCTCACGGGCCTAGCCGCTCCGCAACATGTGGGATCTTCCCAGACCGGGGCACGAACTCGTGTCCCCTGCATCGGCAGGCGTACTTTCAACCACTGCGCCACCAGGGAAGCCCCTGGTCTCTTTTTTAACAGAACAGTTTTTATCTGAAACTTAATGTCGTCAGTATGAACTGAGTGCCAAAAAATTTGAAGTATTAAAAATAACTTTTCAAAAATACTTGGATTTAGTTAAAATATAAACTGATTTAAATTGTATTCATATTTTAGTGCCACATGTATTTTTGAATATTTCAAAACAATCCATTTTAAAAAGAAAATATGTTGCTTATTTGAGGGAAGATCTTTAGACAGCCAATATATCACAGGCACAATGAGATGGCCTGTGGTCTGCTGGAAATAGTGCTATTTCCTCGCCTCTAAAAAAAGAGCATTGGATGGCAAATCATTAAGAAAACACAATTCTCTGTTGTGAAATCAGTAATATTTATACCTAATTCACAATACTTCCTCCTGTATTAATCATGTCGAAAGATAATTATCAACAGGCATTTTTGAGCCTAATTATTAGTAAATTGTCACCAGCATCAGATATTATACATAGTATACACATTGTCCCCTGACCTTCAATGGAAATGTAAATGGAAGTAGACTGAGTTAAAGTACCAATATTCTGAATAAAATTAAGTCCTACTGATTAAAAGGTAACATAATGAGATATTTCGGTTATTCCAGCAGGTGTATTTTAAAAATATTCTTTCCCGAACAAAATTGCTTTGTACGTTACTCATACATATTATTATAAACCAGATCAGGCTGTTCTCTCTTGGTACTGCTTCCCAGAATTATGCTTTTTATAACCAGAGAAATTGTTTGTGCTCTCTAAAGATCTCTACATAATAATCTCCCTTCAAAATAAGCCCCAAAATTTGAATGTTGAAGAATACAAAAGCACAACCTATCATTTATAGATCCTTAGACTGATGGGTAGGCTGATTTTTTTTTTGACCTTTTTTTTAAGGACATGATCTCTCTTTCTCTCCCTCTCTCTCTTTTCAAGACTATTTCTTTTAGAACGGAGTGATACATTTATTACAATGGATGAACCTACACTGACATATCTAAAGTCCATAGTTTACATTAGGGTTCTCTCTCGGTTGTACAGAGTATGGGTTTAGACAAATGTATAATGACATGTATCCGTCATTATAGTATCATACAGTGTATTTCACTATACTGTCTCTTTTTTAATATGTGTGAATTTACTGTCACAAATATGGATTAACATAAGCTTCAGTTTATTTTTACTTATTGACTTTTAAAAACACGTCTCCTCTGAGCACACTGATTCTGTTTTTCCCTACACATTGCCTTAGCTGAACTCCTAGAATCATTTTTCCACCCTCCTTTTTCTTCTTCCTGTGCACATCCTATTCCTAAATGAGGGTGCAAGTGCTGTTTCAATCAGTATTTCTTTACCAGGAATCAAGTCCCAAGGCAACAATTCTTGCTTATGTCATATATTTATTTTTCCCCTAATTGTTATTAGGGGAAAAATCTAATAACAAGGGAAAAATCTATATACAACATATTCTACTGTCAAGGAGTTGACACTTGAAAAAGAAAAGGAAAATATAACCTTGTATATATAATGGCAATACAAAAAATCTTAATGTTCTTTTATCTCTTGCTTTCTAGAAAACATAACCTTCTCCCTAGCCATCAAAGTCTAAAGGGAAATAGGTGTGTGTTATAAGGAAATGTAATGGGAAAGACTTAGTTGGTATTCAGCTTCTGATATTCAAAAATAGAATTACAAATTTGGTACCCAACTTTGCAAACAAAGCAATCACCTTGATGGAAAATTTTCCAAACACCCACTTTTTTTGTTTTGTTTTGTTTAGCATTTGATCCTGGAGGATTTGCTTCATGGAATTCTTCTAATACATAAGAAAATATCCTTGTTTACCATTTAGTGTTTCCCAGGAAGTTGAAGTACCAAAGATAGAGGATATGATATAGTAGAAATTTCATTTTTAGTCTAGAGTGGGATTATTAGAAGCTGTGAAGAACAGCAACAGAGAAAAAAGAATCAGCCAGATTGTCTCTTGTCTTAGATTTAGAGAGGGGAAGGAGGGCTAAATAAGGTCTGTGGAGAGGGAGAGCAGAAGCTCAGACACAGCACAGCAGTTCTTTGTGGTCAGGTAACAAGAAACCAGAGCTTAGCTAGTAAGACGTAGACAGGACCAAGGAGCAGATGGTAATCAGGCTAGAGAGTTTTCCAGAGGAGATGTGGTGAATTGAATTATTGTTCCTAATATGTGTCACTAGCTTCTGTCATAGAAATATTTACTCATGCCCTCTAATATTTAAATTTCTGGTGCTTCTGACAAGAGTTGTGGATTATACAGCTCCTCTCCATTGATTTAGGCTTGGTCATATTATTTTCTCTGGCCAGTGGACTCTGGGCAGAAGTGACAATGTGCTAGTCTGTGCCATGGATTTAGGAAGCATCATGTTTTTACTGACTCCTCTTGCACTTCTGCTACTCATCATGAAAAGATCCTAATCTGAGTAGTCACTGCCCTCCAAATAAAAAACACATGAAAATGACCTGAACAGGATCTAGAGCCTAAAGCAGAGTCCCTCAAGCCAAACCACAAACCTTGGTGCAAGAAAAATAAATTTGTATTTGCAGGTCACTAAAACGTGGGGGACGAATTTTTATGCAACATTATAACAGAGGAAATGGCCAATATACGGCTCCCCAGAAGGACCTTGCTGCGGATGGCTACAGATTCAAATGTTTAAAATTAAATGAAAGAATTCTTGTAGCACCAGCACAAGCCTAGATGAGGCCTAAATCATACAGGGATGCTGCCTCTTCTCGAAGAGACTAAGAGGTCATATTATGTTGTGCCATCAGGATGCTCCCCCTCCACGGCCAGCACCTCCATAACCTTAGAGCCTGGAGGAGACAGTGGACATTTTGAGGGCTTGACCTTTCCCTACTTCTGTGTCTCGGACACTTTGGTACGCCTGGACTTCATCTTACAAAGGAAAACATGGAGTGGAGAGAAACTGAGAATTGTTATTCAAGACAATAATCACTCCTTAAATAGACAATTTATATCATTACTTAGTTTAGGCTTTACAAATTAGCCTTTTTATTTCTTGTTTGCTTATTTATTTCTTCTGGATAACCCCAATTTGGGGGTTAGGAGGAAGACTAGAGTGATTCTAGGCTAAGTAAACATTTTTTTCTTTATATAACCAAGTTATAAATTGAATTAAGACTAGTTAAGATGGTTTGTAAGGGTTTCAAGAGGAAGTAAGCTATAAGTAGAAGTATGAAAGAATGGGAAGAGATAGTTTGGTGAAAGATGATTGGAGTGGATCTCAATTTTATTCCCCTTTATCTGCATATGGTACACATCTGTATGTGGTTGTTTGTGTGAAGAAGAAAAATCACTCAAAGCCCAAGAGTTTAGTTTTCAAATTCAAGGGAAATCAATATTGTAACTGAAATTCCTTTATGTGTACTGAGGCATTTTTTACTATTGAGCTTATCTGATAAGAGTGAAGAGCTAAGCAAGAACATGCAAATGGATGTAATTTTGCTTTAACTTCAAGTTTCTGTATGTTTTTAATAACACCTTTCTAGATAAACTATTCCCATGAAGGTTAAAAGTCAAAAGAAGAAACAAGCATTGTAACCCTATTAATTTTCTGAGAAATCACTACCAATGGAACTTTTTGTACTTTAAAGTGTACTATTCTAGCCAAGTAAATCTCTAATAATTTAGCTGTCCCTGTTCCAATTATTTCTGTTTACTGTAGCTGAACCACAGAGGATATTGATATGCTTTTGAAATTCATAAAACATGTGGATTGATAAAGAGAAACAGGTATTTTAAAAAACTGTCTTTTGGCCTATTTTATTAAATCAGCAGTACCTATTTATGGATTGGGTGGGATTGTGGATGTATTCCATGATTTTGGTACTTATTATTAATATTATTAATAATGTCTGTCACATTTTATATTCAAGTACCGTATGATCTTAATTTATTACAAACATCTAAAATGGGCAATGAAGTTTTCCTGTTCCTATAGGTTATAAAACCAAAACATAAGGGGCTAAATTCATTTTATTAATTAAGACCAAATCTGCTAACTTAAAAAAAGTCACAGTAGAGGTTCATTTATTTCTAATAAAAATAACTCTTAAAGTATATTCTCTCTTTAAGACCTTTACCTTTTTACACGCTTTTCATATTTCAGTAAAATATTTCTATTCAGATAATAGTGACAATAGCAGTTTGAACCAGATTAGAAATATTGAATACAAGTAATTCCTCTATGGAAAGATTCCTCGGAGTTTCAAAGATTTTAGATTCTTTGGATAGACTTTTAGTAAAACATTTTCACCATTGTGTGTGAAACATGTCATTGATGAAAATACTTGACATTACATATATTCATTGATGTTACAGCATTACCACATATGATACTGCAGTGATTTACAAATCTATCCTTGCAGATAGAATCTGAAAGGTAATGTTGCTTATTCTTAGTTCTTCAATAAACATTTAAATCATGAGTCTTGAAAATGTCAGTATTTTCTGACCCTGATCACAAAAACAAATAGAATTTCTTATCCAGAGATCATTTTATTATTTAGAATTATATATTACAAATAATTATGTAATAATTTATTGGAATAGATAGCCTTTCTATCCTTTGCTTTTTGTTAAAATATTGTATTAGATTTTTCCTTGAAAATAACATGTATAAGATACACCTTTAAAAATACGAAATCACCACTCCAAAGCAGTAGTATTCAAATAAGGCCAATAATATAAACTTCATGTAGCTCTTTCTGAATTTAGTTTTCCTTGGAAATACATGTGTGATGTAATTCTCTGGGATCATTTCCAAATTTATTATATCAGCACAGCATTCTAAAACTCTCAATTCCTCTTGAAAGAATTGCTTTCCAGATTCTCTGGTCATGGATCTATTCTTTTCATACAACAGAGACACTATGGTAGTTTCATTTCTTGGTTTTTGGTTTCCACATGAAGAAACAGAGTACCCCTCTCTGCAGAAGCTTAGTTAAATACCCCTCTGAGGGAACACTGCTACAGGTGCTAAATGTGAGCAGTGCTCATGTTTTGATGTTAATTTTTTCCCAATACATTATTAGATTATTTTCAAAATGTTTATCATATAGTGGCATCATTAACTTGATACCAAGTCAAAGTAAAAAATGGAGAAGTTTCAAAAATCATTTCAGATTTTGCCAGTTTTTTACAGCATTAAGCAAGGTTCCTTTTTGTTAACCTATGAAAGGCTGATACAAGTTAGCTACTGCAAAATAACTTCATCGTTTATGCCACTACGTGTTAAAACATTCAAAACAAGTTCATGTTGTCTTGTGATTTCAGTACGCTTAGGTAAAGGGAAAATTTCAGTACGCTTAGTTACCACAGTGTGGTAACTGAAATGTTAAAACAACAATAATAAATCATGTAACTTTTAAGTAGAACTTTAATATGTTTGTTTTATAGTCAAGTTCTAGGTTTTAACGTAACAAGTTTAGTTTTCATTGAGCTCTTGTAAATCACGCTCACTTTCAGTAATATTATTCTTCAGGTCCATTTCTATAATATAATGTTCCACTCTTTGGAGTTTCCCAGAAGTAAATACCTTTCAACTCCGTTAGAAATAATACGCAAAGGCAAGTAAAGGCATGTGAAAACACACACACAAACACACATACACACACTCACACACTCTCTCACTCACTCACAGGTAGTAAAGGAAGCTTCTGATATTCCGTCAAACATCATAGATTTGTTCAAGAAAGAAAATGTGGGAGTCACTGAGAGTGCCTTAACATCTAGATGCCATCCCTCTAACTATCCTTTGCTCTATATAAACAATCATTATTTCACATATTTCCTTTACATGTTAACATGGAGCATTTTAAATGTCATTTTTGTATTATGTCTTTCATACATCTTAGGCATTTCAAAAGCTGTATTAATGTCAACATTTTTGAAACTTTCCTCTATTATGCTTTCTGATAGGGGCATTTTCTTTATTGCACATATCTAAATGAATTTAGGAAGTTTAGCTGCCTTGAGATTTAACATTTGTCTATGTGTGTGAGCATGTGTGTATGCACATGTGTGTGAGCACATGTATAAATACACAGACAGACCTTCCTATGAAATATTGTATTGAGTGGGTGAGAGTTGTTTAGAAATCTCATACATAGATTACTGGTCAGGTTGTAGAGATATCTGAAGCAGAAAAGACGTTAGCTCAGCATAATGAATATGTCTGCCAACCATTTTTATAATGGCTTGGTGCAGTTTTTATTGTCTGACAAACCGTATGCTGTGCTGTACTGTGAGCTTTCTTGTTCGACATAATAAAAAATGATGCAGTGTATCCCTAGAAGTCTAGCTGGGTGAAAGCAAGGCAGCAGAGTGCTGCTTCGCCAATAGTTTGGTCGCACATTCTGTTAGAATTATTCTGCAGGTGATAAATACACAATTACCATCCTTTATAATGCATTGTGCATGATCTATAGTAGAGACACAAGCTTTTAAATCCATTCATACACCTAAAATTTCTTTACACATATTAAATAAACCACCAGGTGTATCTGAACCTTTTGAGATGAAGATATTTACCTATACTTAGCCACGAAATAACTTACTTTTGGTTTGTTAATTTACTACTATATTTCATGTGACAGTTTTTTTAAAAATTTGCTCATCAGAGAAAAAATATTTCAAAAGATAAAAGTTTCCAGTTACTTCATAGCTAAGTACATCAATATTGCATTAAAAAATATTACATTAAAGATTTAGGTTTAGTATGAGTGATCATTTTCACTTGAACGTTTCCATACATATGAAAAGATCTATGTTTGGTTTTACTAAAAGTGTGTTAATATAAGGTCTATGAAGTACACTGTATACTTCATAGACCTTACATTAATGAGTCTTATACAATAGAACGGCATGGTATGTATATTCACTTTAGTGATAAATGCTTCATTTCTTCTTTAGAGGATTATTAAAAGCGTTCTCTGGAGGAATAAAATGGTGGAAGTCACACATTTAATAGCTCAGGTACAAAGAGTCAGATTGTGCCAGTTGGCAAAAGTTAGCAGGAAGCTGTCACAATAAATGGCAGCAGCTGCTCATAGTTCTAAAGAGTATGTCCCAGTCAGAACTGAAAACTGATGGCATCTACATTAATACTACCTTAATGGCCCATCTGCTGCTCCATAGGGTCCCTAGCTGCTGTATGGAGTCATAGGCATTTGACAGGCAGTCTCTGTATGCCAGACGCACATGGTGCCAAATGTTTTAGGCTGCTTCCTCTCGTTCTGATCTGTCAAATTCTCCCTACTCATTTATCAGGCAAGGAGTTATGAGGGTTTTTCTTTTCTACACATCATTGGTTTTCAGCATTGGGGCAGCTGAGAATTTGGAAGGCAGACTATTTTTGTTACTATTATTATTTTTTTCCTAATTGACAACGCAAGGCAAAGTTGTCTGATACACTGTACTGTACTGGGTAGGTTAACAAAGCGCTGGGACAAGCAAGCTCTGTGGAGGAATCAATCGAGAGCATTTTAAAATGCAATGCTGCATAAATATGTTTCCGTGATTGTATTGGAGGAAAATAGTATATATTTCTGTAGAGCATTATTAACTGGGCAAATATTATGAGAGCTTACTTTTAGGTTGTTGAGATAGAAAAATGCTAATATTACATTGGAACACTGTTAAAAAACACCTGGATAGGAAATGGAATGTTCACATTTAAGAGCATCTCTTAAACTTCTGTTGCCAAAGTGGAATAAGTTTTACACAGTAAGAGTCAAACACAGATGGAAACCAGTGTGTGTTTTGTAGCAGTTGATTAAATTTTGCAGAAATAATATCATTCACTATTGAGGATAAGCTATTATTTATTTTGACTGTATTGAAGGGTCAGGGAAGTGAAATTCAAATATCAACCAGTAAGTAACTAGTGGAAAGTATGTGATAAGATTTATAATACTTTTTACATTAAAAATTGGAAAATGTTATTTTTGAAAAAGATCTCTAGACAGCAGGATCAGACTTTGCTCAAGTTAAAAGATGATTGACTTTCTCATTTGGGGGACCAATCATAATATGGCTGCCAAATGCATACATTTTAGAAGATCTGCCCCTTTTCTGATGAAGGCAGCTGACAGATAAACCCTGTTTCCACTGGGATCTCCCTAGCTTGCCTGAAACTTTCTAAAACATAATGATTCCATATTTGCAAGAGTTTTTCAGTCAATGTGATGGACTACGTGGCCTGTTTTTATTGGTGGTTATTCTCTCTCTCTGTTGTCAGTTTCTAGAGTTATCCAGTATTTTTGGTCTTATTTAATTAAGAATCTCTGAAAAGTAAAAAAAAATACACAAAAATAACCCTATTAAATGGGTGTAAATAAGTCAGATGTGCCACATATCATGGTGTTCAAACAAGAAAGTGTAGGTGCAACAGAGTCAGTTTATTCCAAGTTCCAGCAGGTTTCTCAATCATAATCAATTACAACAATAATGTTACCAATAACTTAAAATCAACTATTAAAAGATGTTGCTATGTTTTCTTTATAAACCTAATTTGAAGAATAGATTATGTGTAAGTGATGGAGTTTAATGCAAGTGTGTGTGTGTTTGCATGTACATGTGTTGTAAAGGAATGGAACCTGTTTTTGGTGGGTTCACACATTTAATTATTGTTAATATTTTCTTAATTTCTGTGAGTCATCTGCTCTTTCAATAGATATTTTTAAAGACTACAGCAGTCAAAAGACAAGTTTTAATATATGTTTTAGACTCGCTTAAGGTTTATTAAATTATTTCTACTTTCAAATAGATCCAATATTGTAGTGACTGTTTCCCAATCTTCCAGTAGAATTAAAAACTCAGTTAAATATCAAAACCAATTTGTAATTTGTGCTATTTATTATTATGACAGCACATCTCAGGCATATTGTCTGGGCAGGTACAAAGCCCAGAAACTTTTGATAAAAAGGGTCAGAAACAGCCCTGTTTTCTTCTTATATGCTCATACATCACTGATTTTCTTTTGCATTTGGAAAGCTTCTAGGATAAAAAAATGTAGAATTTGGTATTTAGAATATGTTAGAGATGGTGTTAGAAGCAGAATGTACTGCGTTTGATCTTGACAACAACGCTGTGAGAGAAGTTTTACTCCTTATTATCATAAACAGAAACTGAGGCTTTGGGATAGTAAACGATTTACCCAGGGTCACAAATGAGATTGAACTGAATTTGACCCAAGTCTGTGAGAAGTTAAGGTCATACTACGTCATTGTTTATAATTATGTTTCGAAAAAGATAAAATATGAGATGTATTTGGGCTATCTTAAAGAAAGCAGGACTGAAAGAAGTGTGGGCCTTGAGAAAGGACTCACCATAAAAGGAGTCTGACAGAGTGTGTCCAAGGTCAAGGCCTGTATCTTAGAGGGGTGTGTGAGTTCTTACACAGCATGTTGGGGACAGCAGAGCACATCATGACCCAGGCATCTCTTTGACATTTGAGGGCTCTTGGGAATTGACTTTATGGATTAGAAGGGTACAAATCTTTGGGCTCTAGGCTGCTTTGCTGTAGGACAGCCCTTGATGAAATGTAATACAAAAAGTCAGAGTACTGATTCTCACTCTGAGGTAGGTGGTACTGATGAAGTTCTGGTACAAATAATGTCCAGTTGGCTTCAGCAATTGATTGTGAACCACCACTGAGGCATCTGGCCCAGAGAAATACCCCTCAGTTCTAGCTTCTCTCACTGGTGACAACAGTATCCAAAAAACAGCTTGATGTGTGGAGGCAGGTTAGCAGACAAAAAAATTGGAAAAAATTGTAGAGGAAAAACTCAGAAAAGAGAAGTCCACCTGCAAGTCAAATAAATGAGGATACTACAGATATTTGGAGTATTAATGTAAATTGCTTCCACTGGTACACAAAAGCATATGAAGTCTGAGGCTGTAGGGTTCATATTTTTTGGTCCTCGTTGTCAGAATTCATCCTTCTACAGATACTTTAGTACAACTTCAGTAGGCTAGAGATATGGAGGGTAGACATCTTGTTTCCACATGGCAATAGCTAGCATGTAGCAAAGAATCCAAAGTGGGGCATCTTTAATATTGCTGTTATTTGGAGTGGAATTTGTTTTCCAGAATTTTATCTAAGGCTTTGAGTACATGCACTATTTTCCTGGAAAAATAAATAAAAAGAGCGAAAAAAAAAAGGAAAAGAAAAAAAAAAAACAGGGACTCTAAGGACAGAAAATTAAAGAAAAAGCATTCTCTCAGTTGTTTATAGCTCTAATGTGACCATTTCCTACAGAGGTGTCAATACATTTCCCAATTAGACATATTTCTGTCTTTTTATTTCTTTACTTTTTAATTACTATAAAAGCTATATCCACATAAGATATTTTTTACAAATCTTTTGTAATATTTTTTTCTTTGTGGTGCCCATGAGCTCATATCACATATGATACAATAATTCTCACAGAGAATACTAAAGAAGGTGATAGCAAAATAATGGCTCACTATTTGCAGCTGGGTAAGTTGACAAGATCCCATTCTGACAGGTTCTGCTGAGTTAAAGAATTTCCTGGGGAGTTCTGAATGTTTCTTAAAACACAGTCCTGAAAATAAAAGAATAAATGGGTAAGAGAAGTAGCAGATTCGGGCTTAACAAGAAAGTTACCTTGAAAGAAAGTGCCTTCAGATTTATTTTTGAAGGAATCTGATGTTGCCAATAGAATTATAATGGAGGCTAAGTTCTCATGTGCTCTTCTAGTACTTCTAATGGGATCCTGCATGCAGTTTGCTCCTATAAATCCAGTTTCCTCATTCAAACTGAGCTCATCTAGAGCTCATCTGACAGAATATGTCTTGTAAATATGGCTAAATTTTGCAAGTCTTTGTTGGTTTTTCTGTTTAGGGGTGTGTGTGTGTGTGTGTGTGTGTGTGTGTCTGTGTATGTGTGTTTGTATGTGTATTTCTTTATATTAACGGTAATGGGTTATATAAGTTTTAATCAGATAAACTCCTTCTTATTGTGCAGCTAACCAATACATTATCTCTTTTAGGCAGTCTACTGCTATAATAGTTAAAGCCAATTTAACTTTTATAAATATTAATCAATAAATATGTAATTGACACAAGAATTTCAAGGGCGAGGTAGACTCTTAATGGCCAATTGATCTTAGCCTTTCTAACAGACGGTCTTGTTAACTGAGCCCTGATTTTTCTCTGTAGTGTCTTTGTCTTTTAAAGGATCCTGGTACCTCCCCAGCTACAGTGGGTGAATCTTAGCTTGTCTAAACTATTAAAAGTGACTTCATTCTTCTTACCAAGTGACTGATTGAGAGATGGGAGCTTACATAGTTCCAATCTGTGAAGGTTTAGGTTAATATAGCAAGCATGGTTAAGCAGAAGGTTGGAAATAACGTGTCGTTGATGTCATTGAGCTATTAAAAACAAAGCTGAAAAAAAAGGTTGCAGAATTCTTGTTAGGTGAGATAATAAGCCACTTACTATTTAAGTAGTTTTGAATTGAGTGCTCAGTTGCTATCAATCAACTCAAATTATTCTAGCCGATGTATTTCTTTTACATAAGAGTTTAAAATGGAACATAGTGTAGTGAGTTGGTTTGACTATCCTAGTTTAGTTGGAGAAGGACTTATGTAAAAGTTGAAAGTGAGGAAGCCAGGTTGGAATTGGACTACAAGGGTCTTAAATTTCAGTTTTAAGCATTTGACCTGCATCGCGTAGACAATGGGAAAGTAGTGTCTCGGCGACATTGATCTTGCTCTTGTGGCAGTACATATAATCTATTGGAGGAAAAAGAGACTAAAAATAGGGAAATGAATTAGCAGTCCAGTTGTGAAGCAGTGAGGGCTAGAATGGTGGTAATGATGAAAACGAAGGGTTCAAGTGAGAAAAACTTGAAAAACAATTGATAGACTTAGTGACTGATTAAATACAGGGGAAGAAAACACAGATGAGACAGTGGTTGCTTTGAGCTCTTCAACAGAAAATATCTACTATGCTGCTAGAAATTCAGAACCATCCTTTAAGATGAGAGTTTCAGACTGATTTGAGCTGTATTTTTGGATACGAAAACAACTTTTTTATGCATAAACCACACCTTTTCTTCTACATGTAGTGTGGGTCTCAGTAGGAACTCACATTTGGTTAGCTGTAATAGACATTTGAAACTCCTACATCTTAAATTTTAGTTTCCATTGATTATATAGTAGCTAATTTGTTCTTAAGTAGGTGATAATAGAGATTGAACTCTTAAAATAGAGACTGATTATTATGTCAATAGAACGTGACTTTTAAAAAAACTCCTTGAGACTAGAAATGAAGAAAAATATATTTGAAACAGGTTTTTGGGTGTGTATGTGTGCATGTGTGTGTGAAATCATTGTGACCCAGCCACGTGAGACAAAAAAAAAAAAAAAAAAACAACTCCAACTTTTCTTAACTCTGGTAAATTGAATAACTGTTTTTTGATAGGAAAAAAATAAAAGAATTTTTTATAGTTGTTGCTGCTCTACCTGGCAAAATCAGTTGTAATAAGGGAGGGTAGAGGCAAAAAAACCCCCCAATAACACATTTTTCTGCAATGAGAAGCCATAGTAGATGAATCTGATATAGGGCCTGGAAAAGTGAGATGCTAAAATTTCTGGTTAGAGCATTCATTTTTTAAGGGGATCTAAGAAAAACACTAAGAGCAGCATCGATATAGCTGCATGATAACACAGAAAGGATCTTTGAAGAGAGCTTGGACAGCCTGTGACTTGGTTCAATTGCTACCACATTGTATAAACTCAACATATATTGACTGATTCAGTACAGTGACTACATCCATGTGTTTTAAAGAGTGTTGGGGAGCAGAATTCAACATGTGACTGCTAGAACCAGGTTTGTGATTATCTAGCTGAAGACCCTAAGCAAGGTCTCACTCTATCATGCCAAGTTCCCCCATCCACTCAATGGGAATAGCACATTCTCCAGTTTACAGAATTGTAGGTAATAGTTTAAAATGTTTGTATGTTTTGAAAAACATAAAATTTTATAAATATGAAGGGAATTAAGATCATCTTATTTGATTGAGTAAAATAATTTTTGACTGTTTTCCACATAAAAATGAATGCAGCTAATTGAAGAGTCACACAACTAGGGGGAAGGAGGCCTGCCATTTAGGAAGAAAAATGGACATCATTTTGCATTATAGTTTTAAGTATTTGCTCTATCCATCATTTTGTTCTACTCCTTTAAGGACTCACATAATAAGAATATTATTCCTTCTTTGCTGGTCTTCCATTTCTTCTACTTTCTAAGCCTTTTTACTTCTTTAATTTTATGATTTTTATTTTCTTGGTTGCTTTTCTGCCTTTCAGTGCCCCTTATTCAATTTCTATTTGAGTCTATTTTCCTTTGGGCACTTTGTGATTTATTCTTTATTTCTGAATTAATTTTGTTTTTGTTTTTTCATTTCTTTCCTGAGTTCAATCAACTTCTTTTTATCACTTCTCTCTATTTAGGTTTGTTTCTGTTTATTGTATTTGAATTTCTAATTCAAGTTGCTTTCTCATATCCTTGAAGGCTGAGTTGAGCATATTTAATCATATTTGGAATGTTGATTTTTTTCATTTTCTTCTGCTTCCTGGTTATTTTGCAGGAGGGAGGATTTTATTCAGTTAACCTATGTGACATTTTGTTTCCTGATATTTTACAATAGTTTAATATGGATTTATTGAACTTCCTCTTTAAGGTATTTAGGTGTCTTAAAAGATTCCTAGCTTAATGTCATCCTAATTTATTAGTAGAGCATAGTCCAGGTACTTTGTCTTTTTGTTTGTTTATTTGTTTTTGTATTGGTGTGGTGAAACAGAGGTTATAAGTCCTCTGGTTTATGGTTCTCTTTTGTTATGACATAGCCTAGATTTCCCCCATGTATACATATACAGCTAGGACTTTGAGGCAAGCCAAGGAAGACCTAGAAAAGCTTTCCTAAATGACAGGCCTCCTTCCCCCTTGGTTGTGTGATACTTCAATTGGCTGTGTTCACTTTTATGAGGGAAATAGGCAAAAATTATTTTACTCTAGGCTATATATATATATATATATATATATATATATATACTTTTTTTTTTCCTTTTCCCCTTCACCACCCAATTGGCAAAGAGTGATTTTCCCATTCTTCTTTGTTCTATTTTCTTCCCCAGAAGCTATATATTTTGAAAAGTACCCCTTTTAGATTGAACCTGAGCTCTTAAATCATGTGTACTTTGAACTTCCTTCCCTATTGTCCATGCTCTGATCTGCCTGGACACTTTTTAGTATTTTGGGTGAACTTAATATTCCTGAAACTTGTTTTGATTCCCCCTCAGAACTCTTCGTTAGTTTCCTCTTTTTTCCTCCCTGGAGTTTTTCTAGGTCTGCCTTTGCTTGCCTCAAAGCCCTGCAACAGGGCAGGGGTGGAGTGGGAACAGGAGAGAAGGTATGGAGGGTTGTGGTGATTTTTCTTTTTTTGCTTATAGTTGTTTTGATGTTTTAGTATTGTCTATCTGCAAATGGTGTTGAAGACATAGTTTTATGTAGAATTTAATTTTATCTTCTTTTCATTGTTTGGGGCAGTATTGGGGGTTCGGAAGCTATGCAGATGCCTCTGTCCTTAGCCTTGCAGAAGTACTGGGATTTCATGTATACCTGTTATGAACATCTGTGTACAAGTCTTTCTGTGCATGTATATTTTCATTTCTCTTGGATAAATGTCTAGGGATGCAATTGCTGGATAGATATACATTTAACTTTTTAAGAAATTGTCTGAGAGTTCTCTAAAGTGTTTGTACCAGTTGGCTCTCCCACTTGCAATAGAGAGAACTATATATTCTTCCAATACAGACATTAGAGAGGATTGAAAATATGCCATGTTTTGTCTTCCATTGTTGCTGTTGAGAAGTCAGCTGTCAGTTTTATTGCTTTCCTTTGTATTGGATCTTTCTTTTTTCTCTGGTTACATTTAATATCTTCTTTTTGTCTTTGATGTTCTGTAATTTCTCCATGATACAGATGTGATTATTTTTATTTATAACACTAGAATTTCATTTGGCTTTCTTGGACTCAGGTTTAGTGCTTTCCCATAAGCCTGAAAAATTCTTTGCCATGATCTCTGACAATTGCCTCATCTCTTTATCATATTTTTCTTCAGAAATTCAAAGTTCTAGTACATTGGAGCATTTTAAACTATCTTTAAAATTTTCCATTCATTGGTTTGTTTGAATGTTTCTTTTACATAAATTCTTTGGTTCTGTGTTTCAATTCAATAATTCTCACTTCACCAATGAACATTATGCTCTTAAATATGTCCAGTTAGTTTTGCATTTTAATAATATTTTACATTTTAAGAGTTATGTTTTGCTCTTTTTCAGTATGATTGGATACCCTTTATGGACTCTTTTTCCTTGCTTGAATTTTTGAGCTTGTCTTATATTTATTTTTTCATATTAATCATACTTATTTTATATTTGATTGCTGATAATTTTAATATCTAGTCTTTAAGGATATGAATCGGCTGTTAGTCTGTTCTTTTAGATATCATCCATGGTACCTTTTCCCCTGTGTTTTTTTTTTTTTTTTTTTTTTTAATGTAAGCTGCTTATTTACCATAAAAGTTTTTGTATGGGAATACATTCCTACTTGGGTTAAAATTATATTCTTCCAAGAGGATTCATGCTTGCTTCTGTTGACTCCCTCAAATAATAACAAGCCAGAGACATTTAAAATTAAATTTCCCTCATGAGGCTTTTCAGACAATAGTTACTATATATTAGAGGACTGATATGACTGCAACAAATTCTTAGGGGAGAAATTTTGTTTGTCTGTTCCTTTTACTTAGTGCCAAGTTTGAGACAGTCAGCTTTTCTTCCTCTTCTCTTCTTTGTGGCACCTTCATTTTTACTTCACCATTACAGTGGTGGTGTGTCCATTGAGGTCTTACCTTGATATAGAGCCTTTCTTATTACATTCCCTACCTTATCAGGTTCTAGGCTTTATATCCTGTTTCCTCTTCCATGAAATCATCAGTGGAAAATCAAGGAAATCTGGATTTGGCCAAACACTTCATGGAAAGATTTAAATTCATGGGTTCCTCTTTTCACTAATTTTTAACCACTGTGAATTCTTTGATACATTTTAATTTTTCCTATTTTTTTATTATTCCTTTCATTGGATTTTATCTGGTTCATTCTCCAGATTCTCATCTGTCATTCTGTTGGATCTGGAAATCTGTGTGCATTTTTTTTTTTTTTTTTTTTTTGGCAGTATGCGAGCCTCTCCCTGTTGTGGCCCCTCCCGCTGTGGAGCACAGGCTCTGGACGCGCAGGCCCAGTGGCCATGGCTCACAGGCCCAGCCGCTCCGCGGCATGTGAGATCTTCCCGGACCCGGGCACGAACCCGTGGCCCCTGCATCGGCAGGCGGACTCTCAACCACTGCGCCACCAGGGAAGACCCTGCGTGCTGTTTTAAGTGGCTGTTTAAACACTACTGGAGAAGCTAGGTAGGTCGATGAACTTACTTTTTTTGGAGTATAATTGCTTTACAGTGGTGTGTTAGTTTCTGCTTTATAACCTTAGATACTTTTTTGATGCTTCCCAGAAACATTAAGAAAATAATTATGTTTCAGAAATTAGGACACATTCCTTGTAGCACAATGTTTGTATCAACAATCTACCCTTATTTGAAAGTATATTATAATGCATGTAAGACACCAGTGTCTCTGTGATACTCTCTTAGCTATTTCTATGAAAAAACATCAGGGAAACAAAGAGATTAATTCCAATTTAAGTTTAGTGTGTTAATCAAAATGATCTCCAAGTTGTACAGTGCCAATAGTTTTCAATCAGACTATTGATAACTATAGAGAGGAAACACAAGCAGAAAGAGAGCATTTTCAAGGTAGATGATTAAAGTAACACTTTTAAAAACTGTACGCTGTTTAAGGGGTTAATTTGTTTAGCAATTGAAAAAAACAAAAGCAACAGTAATTTAAAAATGAGGATAATTTGATTCTAGAAACCAGTAAAGTTGATAAATCCTACTGTAATAAAGGAATCAGCAAGGTAAAAAAGTAATTAGCTTTGTTAAACCAGAACCATTTGTATGTGAAATTTAACTTTATTTTTAAAAGGCTTACATTTTAATTGTAATTATTTTTTATTTTGATTTGAAAGTGACTCTAGTTCCAAAGTTTAAACAAAGTCAAACTCAATTGGCATACACCTATTTTATAATATGACAAAAAGTTCTATGGTACTAATGTAAGATTTTGGGCAGACAATGCCATCATCTCTAGTCCATCGGCAATTGAACATACATATATACGCCTTTCTTCTGAATGTTGAAAGTACCTTTTAAATCTTTATTTTCCTGTAAATTAAAAAGCAACCTAAAAGCATTTCAACTTTTTAAAAGTGCTCAGTTTTAATATTCTGGGACTAAGTGGTAAGAGCCAGGAATTGGACACTTTTTCAAATATAATTCATAAATATATACATACTTCTGTATTATTTGTTTATTGAAATATCCCCTCCTATTGAGAGCCATCCCCTCCTATAGAGTGCCATAAATTGGTTATTTATTTTGGTATCGGTCGGATCTAGCTTAATGCTTGGCAATGTTTAGGTGCTTAGCAATATTGCTGAATCAATAGTGTAGGGGATTTCTGAATTTATATTTCTGAATGTTTGTAATATACATATTTTCAAAGTTTTCACATATATGCATGCCTCCATACTTTATATATGTGTATATCTTTAATTCTGGAAGTTTCTATGGAAATAGTGTATATATAATCTTCATTTTTCTCATGTGAAAGATGAAGCCTTCAGAGATTAAGAAAAATAATTGTTCTAGATCACTATACTAGTGTGGGCAAACTGTTACTATAACTGAGATTTCCTTTGTCAGTTACATGTGCATTTATGTGGGACACGAGGGAATAAATTCACCTTGTAAGACAAAATAATCACAGACTTCGAACTTCCAGTCTCCCACTTATTCCTGTTTAGAAATACTTAGGTTCTTTGGCTGGTATCCAGAGTACAACATGGACATTTAGAGGTTATCTATTTCAAATTGCTTCTTCTTAAAAGGAAACCTAGTTCCTTCAGGATTTATTTAGGTTATTTTTCCTTATCTAACTCTATTCAGAGTTGAAAGCATTGCAGTCAGATTTAGCTATTTTGCCTTTGTGGGCTTGTTCTGATTCTCCTTTTGTCTGACCACATCTATATATTATCCTACATTTATGTAAGTTTTATATTTGAAAGCACTCCTACATCTATTATCTCATTTTATCTTTACAACAACCGTCTGTGCTGCATAGGGAGTTACTATTATTACTGTTTTCCAGCTGGAGAAAATGATACGAAGGTTAAGTGGTTTGTTCAATATCACATAATTATTAGAGGAGCCACAGGACTAAAACCTAGGGGTTTTAAATCTTAGCCTATGTAAGATCATACTGCATGCTTTTCATATCCATAGTGTAATTAATTTATTATATATGCAAGAAATATAAACAATACTTTATCAAATATTTGATTAATGACTCTAAATATTTTTAGTTAACAGTAATCATTTGATTTTAGTATGTTCTTGTTCATAAAAATAAACATGTCACTTTCTTTTAATGCTATTTATTCAACAAATGTCTTGAGTTTTTACTATACACTAGGTTTTCTTCTAAGCGATGTTTTTTACCATGATGGTAAAAATCAATTTTTTTAAAGAAAATTAGTGCATTTTCACTTAGCGAAAAGGAAATATTATGTGAAAATTTAGAGTTAAGAAGAAGTAATTTGGACCTCCTCCAGTTTATACTATATTCTTGTTTACAGTATTATGGAAATATATGGGAGTTGAGAAGTCCAAATACCATTTTGACATATATGCCAAATTATATTCTGTGGTCATAAAACTGTATGTATGTATTTTATGTATACAAAGTAATTTTGTAACAATAGAATAAAATAAATCAATGCTTTATCTTTCATCATAGGAATAAAGTATTCACATAAGTGAAATTTCTAGACTACTGAATATCAACTTTCCAACTACCAAGTGCTAACAATTTAGATGAAAATATTTCTAAAATCTAATACATAATTTTATTTTTTCCTAATTTAACTTTAAATGTTTATGATAACTCAGCCTTGTCTTCATGCTTGCAAGTGTTTCAGTATATTATAGTGAGGAGCTCTAAGGCACTGTGTGCTTGGTGGTTCTCCCAGCTTTACTTTTTCTTTTTAAAATATATTATGCTGTCAGCTTCTAAAAACACCTTACTGAATGTTTGTTTTTAATTTATTTGCTGCATACTATAACTTAGAAAAAAAACAATGTTTGAAAGGTAAACATGTAGGTAGCTTTAGTTTAAAATTAGCTTTTCATTAGAGACAAAATTATACAACAAAACAACTGAACATAAGTGTATGGATAATGTTTAATCTCACTAATAAACAAAAATGCCTATTAAAACAATAAAATCTCAGTTTTATCTCAGCAAATCAGTGAATTTTTATATTAATGCTCAGATTTTTTAAGTGTGAAAAAATGGTCATTTTGTATACTGTTGCAATTTAGCAATATGTATTAATATCTATAAAACAGTACATAACTTTAGCATAGAAATTATACTCCCATGTATACTAAAAGTTTAGGTAATTTCATGAATATATAAATAGATACATATATACATATATTGTATATTATTCCTTTGTATTTTCTCTCAGAGGCAGAGAGAGGTAGATAGGGAGATGATAGATAGATAGATGATAGATAGATAGAGAAAGAGGTATGTGTATTTATATAGAGGAGGTATAATAAGTTATTAAATAAACAATCAGGTTTTAAGTATTCTATGTTTAATAAAACATTTATATATTTATGAAGATATAGAAATAGAAATCAGCCTGGAATGGTGTTACCAAAATGTGAACAATAGTTATCTCTAGGTGATGACAATAGGAAGGATTTTATTTATTTTTCACATATCTTTATAACAGTTTTAAAAAAAATCAGCCTATATTAATTTTATTAAAAATATTCATCTTAATGGTATAGAAAGTAGGGAGTAAGAGTGTTCAGGCAGTAGAATTAAGGGACAATGCTATGTCAGTAGAAGTAGTGGCAGATTATAGTCTAATAGGAATTGACATCATTTTATTGAGTAAGCACATCTATCTGCCAGACACCATTTGTATATGTGCCATTTTGTTCAATCCTCACAATGTATTATTTTCCCATTTTACAGATATGGAAGCTGAGACTGAGAGTAACTTACCTAAGGTGCTATTTTGCTTTCTTTTCAGCAGTAACAGTATATATATCATGTTACCTGGAGGAATTCTAATGTATACAGATTCTAAACCAAAATTCAAATGAGAGGTTGTTTAAGATTATAAATTTTGTTCTCCCTTACTTTGAAAGGTATTCAAATTCAATATTATTACAGGGCAATATATGGCAAGTCCATAGAAATTACTATTTTTTTGAATATATCTTATTACATGATTATTACATAAGCAGTGGTTTAAGTTCTATGTGAGATAAGGATATATAAAATTCAGTCTTTTTCACAAAGGAGCTACAGAAACAAATTTTAAAAAGAACATCTATATACACTACTATATATAAAATAGATAATCAACAAGCACAGGGAACTCTACTCAATACTCTGTAATAACCTATATGGGAAAAGAATGGATATATGTATATGTATAACTGAATCACTTTGCTGTACACCTGAAACCAACACAACACTGTAAATCAACTATACTCCAATATAAAATAAAAATTAAAAAAAATCTAAGTAGAAAATAAGTATCATAAGGTAGGTACAGATAAACTGAAATCTAGAGGAAAGAGATAACTGGACTAACTGGGAAGAATCAGGAAATGCTGACTAGTCAGCTTGCGAGTTGGATCTTAAGAAGTGGGTAAGATTCAGCAATGCAAAGATGGGTGCATGCATGGTGTATGGGCACGTGTGTGTTCCAGATATTCTAGTCCTAGGGCATCATGGATGTAAAGCCAGAGATACGAGAAAGTGTTGGACATGTACTTGGAACTGAAAGTGGTTCTGTAACTTTTGAACACAAGGATTGTGAAAATTGCAAAGGCTGTAGAAAAATATTGGGCTGGTAAAGAAAATGATGGTCATATCCTGGAGAGCCATGATGCCAGGCCAAGGGATTAGAATTTTATTTTATTGTCAACAGGGAGTCACTGAAGCATTTCTATTACATAATGATTTGATCAGAGTTGTACTTTAGCAAAATTAGGCTAACAGTAGCACATTCCATGGATTACTAGGGAAGAATCTAGAGGTAGGAAAGTGAGCTAGGAAAGTTTTAAAAGGTTCCATGTGTAAAACTATATCTTTGCCTTTACAGGATCCATAGGGCTTATTATGTGAAACATTGCCATAAAGGGAGAATGTACTATGAAAGAGATCCAATGCTTTGCTTTGAGAGCATTTTATATGGAAAGGGCGTAGATTAAAAGTTAATGAAGAATTAAACACCGTCATTCTGGCATTTATCCTCTTTACTTGGGTTTTTAATATAGAAACTCGTGCAGTTACAAAGTTGGATATCAAAGTAAAAATCATTATAACCTGAAAATTATTCATAAACAAACTGTCATTTATGAAATTAGTGTCCACTGAGGTATTTTCCCCAACAGTTAATCCTAGTGTCCACCTCAATATTTGCATAGTTCACTATCTTTCCAGTTGTCAGGTGTGGTATATCTCTGTAATGGGATTATCGTTGTATCCATTTTGATTGAGACATGGTCATAGAAATTTAAAGTAGATGATCAAAATAATTAGATTAAACAAATCAAGACTATCAAAGCGTCAGGTTTTAGGAAACTGGAAAAAATTTGAGGGAGGTAATTTCTTCAGAAAAAGCCTGGTTGGGATTCTCATTGTCTGAGCATGAGTATATGTAGGGATGTGCCTGATCCCCATTTTGGGTTTTCAGCTGGATCACTAGATAGCCTGAAGTGTGTTCTTTGCAGTAGAAGATCACAGTGAACCCAGTGCTAAAGGACAAACATCTGGCAAAGTAGCCTGGATCAGAGAGAAGAAGGCAGCATGAGGACTTCTGCTACAGAATGAAGGAACCTACCTCAAGAAGATGCCAGAAGTTGAGAGGAAATACTAAGCACTGAGCCAAAGGACAACAATGATTCTGTCACAAAAGCTAAAGTTGGAGAAATCCAGCAAGAACATTCCCCAAAACACAGAAAAAAGTGGTAGATTTAAGCATTTCTCTGGAAAGAGCTTGAGACCATCTCATAACTGGGGCAATCACTTGAGAAATTTTTGCTCCTTGGGCTCTTCTGCCTCTTTCCACATCTCTCTGAACTTTACTTGCTTTAATCTTGTTTGGAATTGGCAGAAACTCTAGTTAGTAATAGAAGGGATAGAAATGTCATGTAGAAATACCATACGTGGAAAGAGGGAAGAAGGAAATTACACCCTGCCTCCTCAAGAAACTATGGGGGGTTTCTGCTAACAAGTGCAGAATTTAGAAAGATTAACTTGTATCAAGTTCAAACTTTCAATTATTATTTGAGTCTGGACTTTTAAAATTTTTAATTGAGACTGAGTACTAGGAATAACCAGTGAACTCATGGGGACTGCTTGAGTTTTTATCTGGGAATGGGGATGGGGGAAGAAAGGTACACACATCAACTTGATTTAAAAGGAAAGTGATAAAGTTCCTTTAGTGTTTTCATTTTATGACTCCTGCTTGTTTAACTTAACAATATGGTGTTGCAAAAGCAAAAGTGAAATTGCAAGTTATGAAAGTGATGAAGGTTTTCACAAAGTCAATGAAAGTGATATTGGGATCTGATTAACAAATAAAAAGTTGGCAGAGTTAGGAATTTAACAATCAAGGAACAGAAAGTCAAAACGCATGATGATGTTCGGAGAGTAAATCAGGGCATGGCCATCTTCTCTATCGTGATGTAATGATGGTTAGAGTACTACATGCATTTGTCAAAAGTCATTAAGGTATCCACTTAACATTAGGGGATGTTATTGTATATAAAGTATACCTCAGTCCAAAAGGAGAGAATTAATGAATATGAAAGGATTAAATAAGATAATTGGAAAAATGATGAACCCTTTCAATATATTTTGCCAAAATGAGTCTCATTTTGACCTGCTGAGAAAGTCAAGCATGAAGTACAGAATGTCATTTCAGGTTATCACATAATTTTGTCAGAAAAAACTTGACAAGTGAAAACCAAAATATTATTTGTGTTTCATATTCATTTACAAATAACTTTAGATAAATGTCTACATTTTATTTAAAATAAATGAACCACACATATTTTCATAATTTTACTAAATAGTTGAAGACACAAAGTCCCAAGAAACTTCTTTATCATATATTCTGAATTCATTATTATTTTACAAATTTAGCTTTAAAAAAAATCAGAGTAATTCATAAACATAGTTCTAAAAGAAAAATAATATTAAACCCACACATATAACTTCTATCCTTTTACCCTAGAGATAGAGTTATATTAAACTTTTGGTTAAATAAATATTCACAACTTATTTTTCTATGTAACATTTTTTCACAGTTAAATCATAAAGTGTATCATAGTTATATTTCCTTTCTTGTAAACTTTTTTCTTCGAGCTAACCTATTTTTGTTAATTTTCTTTTATTATCATGCAGTATATATATATTTTTGAATTTTTGAATTTTATTTTATTTTTTATACAGCAGGTTCTAATTAGTTATCCATTTAATACATATTAGTGTATATATGTCGATCCCAATCTCCCAATTCATCACACCGCCACCACCACCCCCCCCACCACTTTCCCCGCTTGGTGTCCATACGTTTGTTCTCTCCATCTGTGTCTCAATTTCTGCCCTGCAAACCGGTTCATCTGTACTATTTTTCTAGGTTTGACATATATGCGTTAATGTACGATATTTGTTTTTCTCTTTCTGACTTACTTCACTCTGTATGACAGTCTCTAGATTCATCCATGTCTCTACAAATGACCCAATTTCAATCCTCTTTATGGCTGAGTAATACTCCACTGTATATATGTACCACATCTTCTTTATCCATTCATCTGTTGATGAGCATTTAGGTTGCTTCCATGACCGGGCTATTGTAAATAGTGCTGTAATGAACACTGAGGTACATGTGTCTTTTTGAATTATGGTTTTCTCTGGGTATATACCAAGTAGTGAGATTGCTGGTTCATATGGTAATTCTATTTTTAGTTTTTTAAGGAACCTCCATACTGTTCTCTATAGTGGCTGTATCAATTTACATTCCCAGCAACAGGACAAGAGGGTTCCCTTTTCTCCACACTCTCTCCAGCATTTGTTGTTTGTAGATTTTCTGATGATGCCCATTCTAACTGGGTGAGGTGATACCTCATTGTAGTTTTCATTTGCATTTCTCTAATAAGTAGTGATGTTGAGCAGCTTTTCATGTGCTTCTTGGCCAACTGTATGTCTTCTTTGGAGAAATGTCTATTTAGGTCTTCTGCCCATTTTTTTATTGGGTTGTTTGTTTTTTTAATATTGAGCTGCATTAGTTGTTTAAATATTTTGGAGGTTAATCCTTTGTTCATTGATTCGTTTGCAAATATTTTCTCCAATTCTATGGGTTGTCTTTTTGTCTGTTTGTAGTTTCCTTTGCTTTGCAAAAGCTTTTAAGTTTCAGTAGGTTCCATTTGTCTATTTTTGTTTTTATTTCCATTACTCTAGGAGGTGGATCAAAAAAGATCTTGCTGTGATTTATGTCTAAGAGTGTTCTTCCTATGTTTTCCTCTAAGTGTTTTATAGTGTCCGGTCTTATATTTAGTTCTTTAATCCGTTTTGAGTTTATTTTTGTGTATGGTGTTAGGGACTGTTCTAATTTCATTCTTTTACATGTAGCTGTTGAGTTTTCCGAGCACCACTTATTGAAGAGACTGTCTTTTCTCCATTGTATATACTTGCTTCCTTTGTCATAGATTAGTTGACCATATCTGCATGGGTTTATCTCTGAGCTTTCTATCCTGTTCCATTGATATATATTTCTGTTTGTGCCAGTACCATATTGTCTTGATTACTGTAGCTTTGTAGTATAGTCTGAAGTCAGGGAGTCTGATTCCTCCAGCTCCATATTTTTACCACAAGACTGCTTTGGCTATTCAGGGTCTTTTGTGTCTCCATAAAAATTTTAAGTTTTTTTGTTCCAGTTCTGTAAAAAATGCCACTGGTAATTTGATAGGGATTGCATTGAATCTGTAGATTGTTTTGGGTAGTATAGTCATTTTCACCATATTGATTCTTTCAGTCCAAGAACATGGCATATCTCTCCATCTGCTTGTATCATCTTTTGTTTCTTTCATCAGTGTCTTATAGTTTTCTGCATACAGGTCTTTTGTCTCCTTAGGTGGGTTTATTCCTACGTATTTTATTTTTTTTGTTGAAATGGTAAATGGGAGTGTTTCCTTAATTTCTCTTTCAGATGTTTCATCAATAGTGTATACGAATGCAAGAGAGTTCTGTGCATTAATTTCGTATCCTGCAACTTTACCAAATTCATTGATTAGCTCCAGCAGTTGTCTGGTGTCATCTTTAGGATTCTCTATGTATAGCATCATGTCATCTACAAACAGTGACAGTTTTACTTCTTCTTTTCCAGTTTGTATTCCTTTTATTTCTTTTTCTTCTCTGATTGCTGTGGCTAGGACTTCCAAAACTATGTTGAATAATACTGGTGAGAGTGGACATGCTTCTCTTGTTCCTGATCTTAGAGGAAATGCTTTCAGTTTTTCACCATTGAGAATGATGTTTGCTGTGGTTTTGTCAGATATGGTCTTCATTTCGTGGAGGTAGGTTCCCTCTATGCCCACTTTCTGGAGAGTTTTTATCACAAATGGGTGTTGAATTTTGTCAAAAGCTTTTTGTGCATCCATTGAGATGATCGTATGGTTTTTTTTCCTTAATTTGTTAATATGGTGTATCACATTGATTGATTTGCATATATTGAAGAATCCTTGCATCCCTGGATAAATCCCACTCGATCGTGGGGTATGATTCTTTTAATGTGTTGTTGGATTCTGTTTGCTAGTATTTTGTTGAGGATTTTTGCATCTATATTCATCAGTGATATTGGTCTGTAATTTTCTTTTTTTGTAGTATCTTTGTCTGGTTTTGGTATCAGGGTGATGGTGGCCTCATAGAATGAATTTGGGAGTGTTCCTTCCTCTGCAATCTTTTGGAAGAGTTTGAGAAGGATGGGTGTTACCTCTTCCGTAAATGTTTGATAGAATTCACCTGTGAACTCATCTGGTCCTGGACTTTTGTTTGTTGGAAGATTTTTAATCACAGTTTCAATTTCATTACTTGTGATTGATCTGTTCATATTTTCTATTTCTTCCGGTCTCAGTCTTGGAAGGTTATACCTTTCTAAGAATTCGTCCATTTCTTCCATTGTCCATTTTATTGGCATATAGTTTCTTGTAGTAATCGCTCATGATCCTTTGTATTTTTAATTTTATTTTGCGGTACGCAGGCCTCTCAGTGTTGCAGCCTGTCCCATTGTGGAGCACAGGCTCCGGACACACAGGCCCAGCAGCCATGGCTCACGGGCCAAGCCACTCTGTGGCATGTGGGATCTTCCTGGACCAGGGCATGAACCAGTGTCCCCTGCATCAGCAGGCGGACTCTTAACCACTGCGCCACCAGGGAAGCCCAATCCGTTGTATTTTTGAAGCGTCAGTTACTTCTCCTTTTTCATTTCTAATTCTATTGATTTGAGTCTTCTGCCATTTTTTCTTGATGAGTCTGGCTAATGATTTATCAATTTTGTTTATCTTCTCAAAGAACCAGCTTTTAGTTTTATTGGTCTTTGCTATTGTTTTCTTTGTTTCTATTTTATTTATTTCGGCTCTGATCTTTATGATTTCTTTCCTTCTGCTAACTTTGGGTTTTGTTTGTTCTTCTTTCTCTAGTTCCTTTAGGTGTAAGGTTAGATTGTTTATTTGAGAATTTTCTTGTTTTTTGAGTAGGCTTGTATTGCTATAAACTTCCCTCTTAGAACTGTTTTTGCTGCATCCCATAGGTTTTGGATCGTGTTTTCATTGTCATTTGTCTCTTGGTATTTTCTGATTTCCTCTTTGATTTCTTCAGTGATCTCTTGGTTATTTAGTAACGTAGTGTTTAGCCTCCACTTCTTTGTGTTTTTTACGTTTTTTCCCCTGTAATTGATTTCTAATCTCATAGTGTTGTGGTCAGATAAGATGCTTGATATAATTTCAATTTCAATTTTCTTAAATTTACTGAGGCTTGATTTGAGACCCAAGACGTGATCTCTCCTGGAGAATGTTCCATATGCCCTTGAGAAGAGAGTATAATCTGTTGTTTCTGGATGCAATGTCCTATAAATATCAATTAAATCTATTTGGTCTATTATGTCATTTAAAGCTTGTGTTTCCTTATTAATTTTCTGTTTGGATGACCTGTCCCTTGGTGTAAGTGAGATGTTAAAGTCCTCCACTATTATTCTGTTACTGTTGATTTCCTCTTTTAGAGCTGTTAACAGTTGCCTTATGTATTGATCTACTCCTATGTTGGGTGCATATATATTTGTAATTGCTACATCTTCTTTGATTGATCCCTTGATCATTATGTAGTGTCCTTCCTTGTTTCTTGTAACATTCTTTATTTTAAAGTCTATTTTATCTGATATGAGTATTGCTACTCCAGCAGTCTTTTGAATTCCATTTGCATGGAACATCTTTTTCCATCCCCTCACTTTCAGTCTGAATGTATCCCTAGGTCTGAAGGGGCTCTCTTGTAGACAGCATATATATGGTTCTTGTTTTTGTATCCAATCAGTGAGCCTGTGTCTTTTGGTTGGAGCATTTAATGCATTCACGTTTAAGGTAATTATCGATATGTATGTTCCTATTAATATTTTCTTAATTTTTTGGGTTTTTTTTTTTAGGTCCTTTTCTTCTCTTGTGTTTCCCACTTAGAGAAGTTCCTTTAGCATTTGTTGTAAAGGTGGTTTGGTGGTGCTGAATTCTCTTAGCTTTTACTTGTACGCAAATCTTTTGATTTCTCCATCAAATCTGAATGAGATCCTTGCTGGGTAGAGTAATCTTGGTTGTAAGTTCTTCCCTTTCATCACTTTAAATATTTCATGCCACTTCCTTCTGTCTTGTAGAGTTTCTGCTGAGAAATCAGCTGCTAACCTTATGGGAGTTCCCTTGTATGTTATTTTTCATTTATCTCTTGCTGCTTTGAATAATTTTTCTTTGTCTTTAAATTTTTCCATTTTGATTAGTCTGTGTCTCAGCATGTTTCTCCTTGGGTTTATCCTGTATGGGACTCTGTGCGCTTCTTGGACGTGGGTGACTATTTCCTTTCGCATGTTTGGTAAGTTTTCGACTATAATCTCTTCAAATATTTTCTCTGGTATTTTCTCTCTCTTCTCCTTCTGGGACCTGTATAATGTGAATGTTGTTGTGTTTAATGTTGTCCCAGAGGTCTCTTAGGCTGTCGTCATTTCTTTACATTTTTTTTCTGTATTCTGTTCTGTAGCAGTGAATTCCACCATTCTGTCTTCCAGGTCACTTATCTGTTCTTCTGCCTCAGTTATTCTGCTATTGATTCCTTCTAGTGTATTTTTCATTTCAGTTATTGTATTATTCATCTCTGTTTGTTTGTTCTTTAATTCTTCTAGGTCTTTGTTAAACATTTCTTGCATCTTCTTGATCTTTGCCTCCATTCTTTTCCCGAGGTCCTGGATCATCTTCACTATCATTATTTTGAATTCTTTTTCTGGAAGGTTGCCTATCTCCACTTCATTTAGTTGTTTTTCTGGAGTTTTATCTTATTCCTTCATCTGGTACATACATAGCCTTCTGCCTTTTCATCTTGTCTATCTTTCCGTGAATGTGGTTTTTGTTCCACAGGTTGCAGGATTGTAGTTCTTACTTCTGCTGTCTGCCCTCTCTATTTTTGTTAATTTTAAATGATTTATGAATGTATTATTACTAATATTACTCAAAGTTTCCAACAGAACTGTAAACCTTCATTAATATGATTAAACACATTACATGTTTCTATTGGTATTTTTTTAATAGCTCTGTTAGAGTATAATTGCTTCACAATGCTCTGTTAGTTTCTGTTGTGCAACAAAGCAGATCAGCCATATGCATACACATGTCCTCATATCCCCTCCCTTTTGAGCCTCCCCCCCATCCTCCCTATCCCACACCTCTAGGTCATTGCAAAGCAGTGAACCGATCTCTCTGCACTATGCTTCTGCTTCCCACCAGCCAAGTATTTTACATCTGGTAGTGTGTATATGTTGAGGCTACTCACTTTGCCCCAGCTTTGCCTTCCCACTCATATCATCAAGTCCATTCTCTATGTCTACCTCTTTATTCCTGCCCTGCAACTAGGTTCATCAGTACCTTTTTTTTTTTTTTTTAGATTCTATATATATGCGTTAGCATACAGTATTTGTTTTTCTCTTTCTGACTTACTTCACTCTGCATGACAGACTCTAGGTCCATCCACCTCACTACAGATAGGTCAATTTCGTTTCTTTTTATCTCTGAGTAATATTCCATTGTATATATGTGCCACATCTTCTTTATCTGTTCCTCTGTAGATGGACACTTAGGTTGCTTCCATGTCCTGACTATTGTAAACAGAGCTGCAATGAACATTGTGGTGCATGTCTCTTTTTGAATTATGGTTTTCTCAGGGTATATGCACAATAGTGGTATTGCTGGATCATATGGTAGTTCTATTTTCAGTATTTTAAGGAAATTCCATACTGTTTTCCATAGTGGCTGTATCAATTTACATTCCCACCAACAGGACAACAGGGTTCCCTTTTCTCCACACCCTCTCCAGCATTTATTGTTTGTAGATTTTTTGATGATGGCCATTCTGACAGGCATGAGATGATACCTCATTGTAGTTTTGATTTGCATTTCTCTAATGATTAGTGATGTTGAGCATCCTTTCATATGTTTGTTGGCAATTGGTATATGTTCTTTGGGGAAGTATCTATTTAGGTGTTCTGCCATTTTTGGATTCGGTTGTTTGTTTTCTTGATATTGAGCTGCATGAGCTGCTTGTACATTTTCGAGATTAATCCTTTGTCAGTGGCTTTATTTACAAATATTTTCTGCCATTCTGAGGGTAGTCTTTTCATCTTGTTTATGGTTTCCTTTGCTGTGCAAAAGCTTTTAAGTTTCATTGAGTCCCATATATTTATTTTTGTTTTTATTTCCCTTTCTCTACGAGGTGGGTCAAAAAGGATATTTCTGTGATTTATGTCAGAGAGTGTACTCTAAGAGTTTTATAGTGTCTGGCCTTACATTTAGGTCTTTAATACATTTTAAGTTTATTTTTTGCGTATGGTGTTAGGGAGTGTTCCAATTTTATTCTTTTACATGTAGCTGTCCAGTTTTCCCAGCACCACTTATTGAAGAGGCTGTCTTTTCTCCATTTTATATTCTTGCCTACTTTATCAAAGGTAAGGTGACCGTATGTTCATGGGTTTATCTCTGGGTTTTCTATCCTGTACCATTGATCTATATTTCTGTTTTTGTGCCAGTACCATACTGTTTTGATTGCTGAGGCTTTGTAGTATAGTCTGAAGTCAGGGAGCCTGATTCGTCCAGCTCAATTTTTCTTTCACAAGATTGCTTTGGCTATTTGGGTTTTTGTGTTGTTCCATGCAAATTGTGTTTTTTTTTGTTCTCATTCTGTGAAAAATGCCATTGGTAGTTTGTTAGGGATTACATTGAATCTGTAGATTCCTTTGGATAGTATAGCCATTTTCACAATGTTGAGTCTTCCAATCCAAGAACATGGTATATCTCTCCATATGTTTGTATCGTCTTTAATTTAATTCATCAGTGTCTTATAGTTTTCTGCATATAGGTCTTCTGTCTCCCTAGGTAGGTTTATTCCTAGGTATTTTATTCTTTTTATTGCAATGGTAAATGGGAGTGTTTCCTTAATTTCTCTTTTAGAGTTTCCATCATTAGTGTGTAGGACTGCAAGAGATTTCTGTGCATTAAATTTGTGTCCTTCTACTTTACCAAATTCATTGACTAGCTCAGGTAGTTTTTTGCTAGCATCTTTAGGATTCTCTATGTGTAATATTATGTCATCTGCAAACAGTGACAGTTCTACTTCTTTCTGATTTGAATTCCTTTTATTTCTTTTTCTTCTCTGATTGCTGTGGGTAAAACTTCCAAAACTATGTTGAATAATAGTAGTGAGAGTGGGCAACCTTGTCTGTGCCTGATCTTAGAGGAAATGGTTTCACTTTTTCCCCATTGAGAACAATGTTGGCTGTGGGTTTGTCATATATGGCTTTTATTATGTTGAAGTGGGTTCCCTCTATACCTACCTTTTGTAGACTTTTTATCATAAATAAGTGTTAAATTTTGTTGAAAGATTTTTCTGCATCTTTTGAGCTTATCATATGGTTTTCATCCTTCAATTTGTTAATATGGTATATCACATTCATTGATTTGCATATATTGAAGAATCCTTGCTTTCCTGTGATAAACCACAGTTGATCATGGTGTATGATCCTTTTAATGTGCTGTTGGAATCTGTTTGCTAATATTTTGTTGAGGATTTTTGGATCTATGTTCATCAGTGGTATTGGCCTGTAGTTTTCTTTTTTTGTGACATCTTTGTCTGGTTTTGGCTTCAGGGTGATGGTGGCCTCATAGAATGAGTTTGGGAGTGTTCCTCCATCTGCTATATTTTGGAAAAGCTTGAGGATAGGCGTTAGCTCTTCTGTAAATGTTTGTTAGAATTCGCCTGTGAAGCCATCTTGTCCTGGGCTTTTGTTTGTTGGAAGATTTGTAATCACAGTTTCAATTTCAGTGCTTGTGATTAGTCTGTTTATATTTTCTATTTCTTTCTGTTTCAGTCTCAGAAGGTTGTGCTTTTCTCAGAATTTATCCATTTCTTCCAGGTTGTCCATTTTATTGGCATATAGCTGCTTGTAGTAATCTCTCATGATCCTTGTAATTTTCCATGTCAACTGTTACTTCTCCTTTTTTCATTTATAATTCTGTTGATTTGAATCTTCTCCCTTTTTTTTCTTGATGAGTCTAGCTAATGGTTTATCAATTTTGTTTATCTTCTCAACGAACCAGCTTTTAGTTTTATTGATCTTTGCTGTGGTTTCCTTCATTTCTTTTTCATTCATTTGTGATCTGATCTTTATGATTTATTTCCTTCTACTA
The DNA here is from genome assembly GCF_949987515.2 of Delphinus delphis. Lineage (NCBI taxonomy): Eukaryota > Metazoa > Chordata > Mammalia > Artiodactyla > Delphinidae > Delphinus > Delphinus delphis. Next base: position 99,694,670 of record NC_082685.1, on the reverse strand, counting down.
ACTTTGGGGTTTTTTTTGTTTTTCTTTCTCTAATTGCTTTAGGTGTAAGGTTAGGTGGTTTGAGATTTTTCTTGTTTTTTGAGGTAGAATTTTATTGCTATAAACTTCCTTCTTAGAACTGCTTTTGCTGCATCCCATATGTTTTGGGTCATTGTGTTTTAACTGTCATTTGTTTCTAGGTATTTTTTTATTTCCTCTATGATTTCTTCAGTGATCTCTTGGTTATTTAGTAGTGTATTGTTTAGCCTCCATGTATTTGTATTTTTTACAGTTTTTTTTCTGTAATTGATATCCCGCCTCATAGCATTGTTGTTGGAAAAGATACTTGCTACGATTTCAGTTTTCGTAAATTTACCAAGGTTTGATTTGTGATCCAAGATATGATCTATCTTGGAGAATGTTTCATGAGCACTTGAGAAGAAAATGTATTCTGTTGTTTTTGGATTTAATGTCCTATAAACATCAATTATGTCCATCTTTTTAATGTGTCATTTAAAGCTTGTGTTTCCTTACTTATTTTCATTTTGGATTATCTGTCCATTGGTGAAAGTGGCATGTTAAAGTTCCCTACCATTATTGTGTTATTGTCGATTTCCCCTTTTATGGCTGTTAGCATTTGCTTTATGTATTGAGGTGGTCCTATGTTGGGTGTATAAATGTTTATAATGGTTATATCTTCCTTTTGGATTGATCCCTTGATCATTATGTAGTGTCCTTCTTTGTCTCTTGTAACAGTGTTTATTTTAAAGTCTATTTTGTCTGATATGAGAATTGCTACTCCAGCTTTCTTTTTATTTCCATTTGCATGGAATATCTTTTTCCATCCCCTCACTTTCAATCTGTATGTGTCCCTAGGTCTGAAGTGGGTCTCTTGTAGACAACATAATATACGGGTCTTCTTTTTGTATCCATTCAGCCAGTCTTTGCCTTTTTGTGGGAGCATTTAATCCATTCACATTTAAGGTAATTATTGATATGTATGTTCCTATTACCATTTTCTTAATTATTTTGGGTTTGTTTTTGTAGGTCTTTTCCTAGTCTTGTGTTTCCTGCCTAGAGAAGTTCCTTTAGCATTTGTTGTAAAGCTGGTTTGGTGGTGCTGAATTCTTCTAGCTTTTGATTGTCTGTAAAGGTTTAAATTTCTCCATCGAATCTGAAGGAGAACCTTGTTGAGTAGAGTAATCTTGGTTGTAGTGTTTTCACTTTAATCACTTTAAATATGTCCTGCCACTCCCTTCTGACTTGCAGAGTTTCTGCTGAAAAATCAGCTATTAACCTCATGGGGATTCCCTTGTATGTTATTTGTTGCATTTCCCTTGCTGCTTTTAATATTTTTTCTTTGTATTTAATTTTTGATTGTTTGATTAGTATGTGTGTTGGCCTATTTCTCCTTGGATTCATCCTGTATGGGACTCTCTGCACTTCCTGGACTTGATTGACTATTTTCTTTCCAATGTTAGGGAAGTTTTCAACTATAATCTCTTCAAATATTTTCTCAGACCCTTTCTTTTTCTATTCCTCTTCTGGGACCCCTACAATTCAAACGTTGGTCCATGTAATATTGTCCTAAGGTCTCTGAGACATTCTTCAATTCTTTTCTGTTTGGTTTTTTTTTTTCTTTTTCTGCTCTGTGGTAGTTATTTTCAGTCTTTTATCTTCCAGGTCACTTATTTGCTCTTCTACCTCAGTTATTCTGCTATTGATTCCTTCTAGAGAATTTTTAATTTCATTTATTGTGTTGTTCATCATTGTTTTTTTGCTCTTAATTCTTCTAGGTCCATGTTAAATATTTCTTGTATTTTCTGAATTGTATTTCCAAGGTTTTGGATCACCTTTACTATCATTACTCTGAATTCTTTTTCTGGTAGATTGCCTTTTTCCTCTTCATTTGTTTGTTCTGGTGGCTTTTTACCTTGCTCCTTCATCTACTGCATATTTCTCTGTCTTCTCATTTTGTTTAACTTACTGTGTTTGGGGTCTCCTTTTCATAGGCTGCAGGTTTGTAGTTCCCGTTGTTTTTGGTGTCTGCCCCCACTGGGTGAGGTTGTTTCACTGACTTGTGTAGGCTTCTGGCAGAGGGGACTGGTGCCTGTGTTTTGGTGGGTGGGGCTGGATCTTTTCTTTCTGATGGGCAGGGCCAAGTCCAGTGGTGTGTTTTGGGGTGTCTGTGACCTTATTATGATTTTCGGCAACCTCCCTGCTATTTGGTGTGGCTGTCTTCCTGTCTTGCTAGTTGATTTGCATGGGGCATCCAGCACTTGAGCTTTCTGGCTGTTGGGTGGAGCTGGGTCTTAGCACTGAGATGGCAGTCTCCTGGAGAGGTCTCACCCATTGATGTTACGTGGGGTCGGGAGGTCTCTGGTGGTCCGATGTCGTGAACTCACCTCTCCCACCTCAGAGGCTCAGGCCTAACAGCAGGTTGGAGCACCAAGACCCTGTCACCCACACGGCTCAGAAGAAAACGGAGAAAAAAAGAAAGAAAAAATATATTAAAAGAAAAAAATAGTGATAATAATTAAAAAAAGAAGAGAACAAGGAAACCAATAAACAAATCCACCAATGATAAACAAGCACTAAAAACTATACTAACATAAACAGAAAAATCAGAAACAAATCAGTTGTAGACATCAGACCCCAAGTTCACAGTTGCTCCCAAAGTCCACTGCCTCAAGTTTAGGATGATTCATTGTCTATTCAGGTATTCCACAGATGCAGTGTACATCAAGTTGATTGTGGAGATTTAATCTGCTGCTCCTGAGGCTGCTAGGAGAGATTTCCCTTTCTCTTCTTTGTTTGCACAGCTCCTGGGGTTCAGCTTTGGTTTTGGCCCCACCTCTGCGTGTAGGTTGCCCTCAGGCTTCTGTTCCCACCCAGATAGGACAGGGTAAAAGCAGTGGCTGATTGGCGGACTCTGTCTCACTCATGCCAGGGGATGGAGGGTACGGGTTATAATTGGAATGCAGGGCGAGCCTGCAGTGGCAGAGGCCAGTGTGACATTGCAACAGCCTGAGGAGCACTGTATGTTCTCCCAGGGAACTTGTCCCTGGATCACAGGACCCTGGCAGTGGTGGGCTGCACAGGCTCCCGGGGGGGCACGGGGTGTGTGTGGATAGTGACCTGCTTTGCACATAGGACTTGGTGGGTGCAGCAGCAGTGTTAGTGTTTCATGCCAGTCTCTGGGGTCTGAGCTGATAGCCACAGCTCGCGCCTGTCTCTGGAGCTTGTTTAGACGGTGCTCTGCCTTTTGTGGGCAGAAATGGAACAAATCCCCTCTTCTCAAGCAACCCAAAACAATGGTGTCTTGCCTCTTCAGCAGGTCCAGACTTTTTCTTGGTCTCCCTCCTGGCTAGCTGTGGTACACTTGCCCCCTTCAGGCTGTGTTCACGCAGCCAACCCTAGTCCTATCCCTGGGATCTGCCCTCCGAAGCCCGAGCCTCAGTTCCCAGCCCCCACATGCCCTGGTGGGTGAGCAGACAAGCCTCTCGGCCTGGTGGGTGCTGGTCAGAACTGATCCTCTGTGTGGGAATATCTCTGCTTTGCCCTCTGCACCCCCGTTGCTGCTTTCTCCTCTGTGGCTCCGAAGCTTCCCCCCTACTCACCCCCCATCTCCACCAGTGAAGGGGCTTCCTGGTGTGTGGAAACTTTTCCTCCTTCACAGCTCCCTCCCAGAGGTGCAGGTCCCATCCCTATTCTTTTGTCTCTGTTTTTTCTGTTTTCTTTTGCCCTGCCCAGGTACGTGGGGAGTTTCTTGCCTTTTGGGAAGTCTGAGGTCTTCTGCCAGCGTTCAGTAGGTGTTCTGTAGGAGTTATTCCACATATAGATGTATTTTAGATGTATTTGTGGGGAGGAAGGTGATCTTCACGTCTTACTCCTCCGCCATCTTGAAGGTCCTCCTACATCTTCTTTCCAATTGGGATGCATTTATTTTTCTTGTCTAATTGTCCTAACAAGAACCTCAAATATAGTATTAAATAGAAGTGGTAAGGGAGGACACGTTTTCCTTCTTCCTGATGTTGGGGGAAAGTATTCAGTCTTCCATCATTAATTATGGTATAAACTATGTGGTTTTCATAGATACTCATTTTTAGGTTGAGGACATAACCTTGTACTTCAAGTTTGTTGAATCTTTTTTATCCCTACAGTGTGTTAGGCTTTGTCAAATATCTTTTATGCCTCTATTTATATGATCCTATGGTTTTGCCCTTTATTCTACTAATGAGTATTACAGCAATTGACTTTTGGATGTTAAAGAAACCTTGTATTCTTGGATAAATCACACTTGGTCATGGTGTATAATCCTTGGTATGTATTGCTGGATTCCATGTTCTAGTATTTTATTGAGGATTTTTGCATATATATTCATAATGGATTTTGATTTGTTGTTATTCTTTTTTGTGATACCTTTTTCTAGTTTTGGTATCAGGGTAGTATTGGTCTGAGTGTTCCAACCTCTTCTATTTTTTTAGACGATTCTGTGAAGAAGTGGTTTTAATTTTTCTTAATGCATTTAATAGAATTTATTAGTGAACACTTTGGGCTTTTCATTGTAGTTAGTGTTTTGTTTTGCTTTTATTTTTGTTTTTTTTAAATTAGCAACTCAATGTATTTTTATAAATCTCTACAGATTTTCTTTCTTTCTGAGTCACTTTGGTTGTTTGTGTCTTCCCAGGAATGTGTTCATTTAATCTAGATAATCTAATTTTTGGCATAAAGTTGTTAATTAATTCCCTTATAATCATTTTTATTTCAGTAAGGAAATAGTGATGCCTCCTGTCTTATTCCTGATTTTAATGATTTGAGTCATATATCTTTCTTTCTTGGTCAGTCTAACTAAAGCCTTTGTCAATTTTGTTGGTCTTTTCAAAGAACCAACCTTTGGTTCTGCTATTTTTTTCAATTATTTTGCTATTCTCTATTTCATTTTTTTCTCAAATCCTTGTTATTTCCTTCCTTATGCTTGCTCTGAGTTTACTTTGATATTTTTTTTAGTTTTGTAAGGTGGAAGTTTAGGTTATTGATTTGACATCTTTGCTTTTTAAAAAAATATAGGTGTTTGCAGGTGTAAATTTCTCTCTGAACACTACTTTTATTTCTTGTCATAACATTTATATTGCATTTGTATTTCCATTCCTCTCAAAGTATTATCTAATTTCTCCTGGAATTTTTTCTTTGATAATAAAGAGTAAACATTAAATGGTTATCTATGAGTATGTTGTGTAATTTCTACAAATTTATGAATTTCCCAAACATCATTCAGTACTGATTTCTAAATTTATTCTATTTTTTGTAAAATAGAATACAACACAAAATAGAATATGTACAAAGTACATATTCAGTAATTTTGTATGATTTCAATAATTTTAAGTTTCTTGATGCTTGTTTTCTTTCTGTCTTATTTCAGTCAACTATGCCTTTGTGAAATTCATCTCTGTAGTTTATTTATTTATTCATTTATTTTTGCTTTTAATACTCCATAGTATGAATATACCATAATTAATTACCTATTAAATTGTTGGGTAATGTGGATAAACTGTTTAGGTTATTTGCATTATTTTTCACATTTTTATATGTACATTTTGGTGCACACATGTATGCATTTTTGTTGTGTATATAGCTTGGAATAGAATTATTGGGTCGTGTATTTGTGTATTCAAGTTTAGCAGATGCTACCAACTGCTTTGTTTCCTAGCAGTTGTGCCAATTTGTTTTCCACAAGAAGAATATGAGAGTTTTACTTGCTTCACATTTTTACCAGCATTGTACTCTCACTATTTTTAATTTTAGATATTTTGTGGGTGTATCTCAAATATGGCTTTAATTTGCAATTCTCTGGTAGTTGAAGAGGTCAAGCACCTTTTCATATATCCATTGGACATTAGGATATCCTCTTTGGTTAAGTGTCTATTCAAGGGACTTGGGGCAATGCTTTTATTATGTCATCTGTAATTTTTTAGGAGTTTATGTATAGTCTAAGTATGCATATTTTGTCATGTGTATGGATGTATTCCAGATATCTTGTAGATTAAGGAATTCTCATATTTTTAGTTTGCTGTTTTTATCTGAAGTGAAGAATTTTAACAAACTGCTTTTTTGCATATATTGAGATGCTTATATAAATTTTACCATTCATTTTTTAGCTCACATGTTTATTTTCTAGTGTAAAACCAATCTTGCATTCTTGAAATTAACTTGATCCATATGTATAATAATTTAAAATTTTACTAGATTTGATTTTCTTTTATTTTTTTAGTATTTTGAAATCAATTTCACAAGAGAAATTGGCCTGTAAATCTCTTTCTTATAATATGTTTTCCAGGTTTAGTTTCAGTCATGCTACTTGCATAGAATGACTTAGAGGGTGTTTTTTATTTTTTGGGAGAGTTTGTTTAAAATTGGCACATTCCTTTGCACATATTTAGAAAATTGACCAGTGAAACAATCTAGGCCTAATGTTTGCTTTGTGGATCAGTTTTTATTTATGAATTCAGTTTATTAATAGCTATAAGATATTCAGATTATTTTTCAGTCAGTTTCGACGTTTTCAAATTTATTGGCATATTATTGGTCATAATTACCTATTATTATCTTTTTAATGTTTCCAGATGTGATGACATTTGCTTTTTTATTCTTGATATTGGTTATTTGTGATTTCTTTCTCTTTTTCCCTTGATAAATATTTCTTTATCTTTCCAAATGACCACATTTTGACTTAAAATTTTTTTTTTCTTATGTTGATGTAACTTCTACTTCATTAACTTCAAATCTTATTTTTGTTCGTTTTTTTTCTTGTACATTCTGTGGGTTTAATTTCCTCTTCTTTTCCTGACTTCTTGAAATCAATATCAAGATAATTGAATATTTTTAGCTTTGTTTTTTGCTAACATATACACTTAAGGTTACAAATTTCCCTCTAAGCCGATCCACAGTTTCATACCAAAAATTTGATACACAGTATTTTTATGTTTTTATTTTTGTGCATTGTTTTTGTATTTTTTATTTATTTATTATTACTTTTGGCTGCGTCGGGTCTTAGTTGTGGCGTGTGGGATCTTTTGTTGCAGTGCGCGGGCTCTTCGTTGAGGCGTGCAGTATTTTTAATTCAGTTTAAAATATTTTGTAATTTCCACTGTGATTTATAGTTAGTTTCACGTTTTATTTGGCAGTGTGTTGCTTGATTTCTAAATGTTTACTGATTTTTTAAACTAGGTTAAAAAATTAAGTTTGACTTTATTATCATTATGTTCTAAGTATGTATATATCATATCAAATACTTTGATATTTATTGAAACTCGTTTTATGGCCCAGCATATATTAACTTTTTGTATATATTCTATGTGCATTTGAAAAGTATGTTCTTAGTTATTAAAAACAGAATTATTGATTTAAATAAGGTCACATTTGTTATTCCTTTTGTTCAAATCTTACATGTCTCTACTAATTCTGAGTCTTTTTGTCTTAACAGTTACAAAGATTGAGGTTTAAAAATTTTCGACTATGATTTTGGATTGGTCTGCTTCTCCTTCTTGTTCTTTCTGCTTTTCCTTCATATATTTTGAGGCCATTTATTAACTGCAAAATGTTTAAGACTCTTACATATTTCTGTTGGATTGATCCTTTATCATTATTAAATAAAAATCCCCCTTCCTCTCTAGTAATACTTGTTGATTGCTGAGAGAAAACATTTGCATATTATGTATATGATAAACATATCAGAATATATTCAGAACAAATAAAGAACTTTCAAAACCCCAAAATATACAAACTAAGTAAAAAGGACAAGAAATTCGAATATGCAGTTGACCCTTGAACAACAAGGGTTTGAACTTCACGGGTCCACTTATACAAGGATTTTTTTTTCCACTAAATACCACAGTACTACACTATCCACAACTGCTTGAATCTGCAGGTGCAGAACTGAGGATATGGAGGGCTGACTGCAAAGTTATATTCGGATTTTTGACTGTACAGGGGATAGGTGCCCCTAACCCCCACATTGTTCAAGGATCAACTAGACAGTCCCTTCTTTATTTTATTGTGGTAAGTGTATGTAACATGGAATTTACCATTTTAATATTTTTGAGTGTAAAATTCAGTAGCACTAAGTACTTTCACATTATTGTGTGACCATCACCACTATCTGTCTCCAAAATTTTTCCAACACAAATGGAAGTCTGTACCCATTAAAGCAATATCCCTTTTCTTTTTAAAGGATGCCATGATAAACGTTTACTTTTGTTTAAGTCGAGGACTTTATAGCTGTGGCTACAGACATTTTTGATCAAACCTGGTTTGTGATTAGATCAGTTTAAAAATAATTTCCATATCTTCACAGTTGACTGAAATAGTTTTTAATCACGCTTTCTAAATATGTGCAAACATAAAACAATGGATAGACTAACTTGGTTATAACTACAAAGCCAAAACAATTTATAAATTAAAAATAACTATAAAACAAATATAGTTCAAATCAAACCATTCGCTTAAACATAACACGTTTAATTCAAATAATTACTTACATGTTTAATATGACACTGACTACTGTGACACAGATAATTTTGAGGATGATAATCCCAGACACTTGGCTTTGCTTAGAGCAATATTTCTCAACCTTAGCTGCATACCAAGCTAAAGCAGGGAGCTTTCAAAAATACTAATGACTGAACCTCACCTGCAGAGATTCTGTGTAATTGCGCTGGGATGTGGCCTGAGTATTGCAATGTCTTAAACCCTCACAAGTGAACCTAATATCAGTCAAGGTTAGGAGCTGTGGGCTTATATGAATACGTTGTTTATATGTTGACTATTATTTTCTCATTAGACTTTAATTAATATTGAATTACTTGGAGCTAACAGTGGAGTAAACCAGATATAATACAGAACCAAAAATTTAATGACAGTACTGGTCAAAGAAATAATACAAAATGTGCTTATATTATTATTTTTTTAATTTGTCATCAAAAGGAGAACAAGACTCAAACTTTTTGAAGAGAAATTATTTATCTGCAAAAATATGCCTGAAAAAAAATAAAGGTCTGCAAATTCTTATTTGAATAGTGTTCCATGATTACCTAGCCTTGTGTAAGCATGAAAAAAACCCAAAAAACAAAAACCTAGCTCATTGGTTCTTAGTCATGGCCACATACATTACAATTATCTGGTAAGTTTTATTTTGCTTTATTATTTTTTTTGGTGAGGTGTAATTGACATTGTTTTGTTTTTTAAAACACATCCCATGTCCCACCTGAGAAGAATTCAATCCCTGGAAATAAGAGTAAAATAACAATACCTTTATAAGGTTTCCAGGTGATTCTTGTGTGCAGGCAGTTGTGAGAATCATTGGAACAGACTATTATTTGCAAAATATATAAAGCAAGTTGGACACTTTAAGAAAAATGTAAATGTTTTTTCCTTTATATAATTTTAAAAAGCATATTTGTAGGTAAATTTTACATAAAAAGTAATTTTTATAATCATAAGGAAATATAAATGCACCTCCATATTTATTCTCATTTATTTTACAATAATTAAAAAAAACCCTAGAAGTTGGTAACTATGTTTCACGTATCGTTTACTGTATTCTTAAACCATTAGCATGGGACAAAGTTGACTTGAACTCATTAGAAGATTCTTTTTTTTTTAGGAGACAGAATGGCAGAAAGATTGACAAATCATAAAAGAAAAGAAGATTTCTGTAAAGTTAAAATGTGCTGCAATGAGGTGGAAAGAAAATAACAATGTGCATTGTAAGGTTTTGAATAAAGTGATCTGCAAATTACCTAGAAAGTTCAGAAAAAAATACTAAGATAATTTTAGTGACATTTCATTCAGTAGCCATGTCCTGAAGTATTCTTAGTAACACTTCACATATACCATAGATATATGACTGGAAGAAGATAACGTCAAAACATTTGTAAATATGTGATGAATTCTGCTTTAATTTTTATGAAGGCTTTCAGTGAAATCACATTGAAAAATTCACCTAGTCTTGTTTGAAGTCTAAGACCTCTGGCATTGTATCTGAAATTTTTTTGTACAAGGGATTTTTTTTTTTTCTTTTGCAGGAAACATCATATATCTCTAATATTGAAGGGTGCTTTCATTCACTGACTCTCATTTATTACCTAAATGAGAGTAATGTGTCAGGCACTGTGCTAGGAGTTGGGGAGTTACAAAAGTGGGAAAATTTATTAATCTTTATTGTGTGTTTTTGAGCAATGAACAAATCAGTCAGCAATTACAATTTAATGTGTGTGCTATAAATTATATTATTACTATTAATAATAATAGTACCTAATTGCAAAGAGCATTTGCTATATGCCAGACTGTGTTCTAAGTATTTTGCATGTATTAACTCAGCCAACAGTAGAACTTAGGCTGCTCCTGATATGCAATGAGTAGGTAGCTATCTGATTCCTGTGACATCAAAGAAAGCTTCCTGGAGATGGTGGTGACTGAGCTGAGTCGTAAAGCAGAAATTAGACCCAATCAAGCAAAGAATCACTGGACAGGTAGTCTAAATAGAATAGCATTTGTAAATGTATGGATGCATAAGACAGCCTGACTTGTTTATTGAACAACAAAAAATTTAGCATATTGGAACATTGGGTATGTGGAAGAGTGATGGGAGGAAAGGATGGAAAAAATTCAAATATCAGATCACGAGGAACTTATATATCATGCTGATGAGGTTGGAGTCTCCAGAAAGTGAAGGAAAGATATTTAATAATTTTAAGCATGTTGTTAACATAATCAGAATTTAGTACTTCAGAATGACAACTATGGTGGGCATTCTACTTAATATGGAGAGTGAACTAGTAGGGAAAAGTTGGAGTCAAAGAATTAAGAGACTCTTGCAGTAGTCAAGGCAAAAGATGATAGCCCGGGCTTCCAGCAGCGCGGAATGGGTGGAGACAGTTGACAGAGCTGATAGATATAAGTAGGTAAAATAGGTAGGAGATTGTAATCAATTTTGTGATTAGGGAGTATGATAGTTAATTTTTTTAAAATAAATTTATTTATTTATTTATTTTTGGCTGCATTGGGTCTTCGTTGCTGTGCCTGGGCTTTCTCTAGTTGTGGTGAACAGGGGCTACCTCTTCATTGCGGTGCTCAGCCTTCTTATTGCGGTGGCTTCTCTTGTTGCGGAGCATGGGCTCTAGGTGCGTGGGCTTCAGCAGTTGTGGCACGTGGACTCAGTAGTTGTGGCTCGCAGGTTCTAGAGCATAGGCTCAATAGTTGTGGCACACGGGCTTAGCTGCTCCGCGGCATGTGGGATCTTCCCAGACCAGGGCTCGAATCTGTGTCCCCTGCATTGTCAGGCAAACTCTTAACCACTGCACCACCAGGGAAATCCTGATGGTTAATTTTATGTGTCAACTTGGCTAGGCCTTGGGATCCACATATTTGGTCAAATATTATTCTAGATGTTTCCCTGAAGGCATTTTTTAGATGAGGTTAACATTTAAATCAATAGACCTTGAGGAAAGCAGAGTATCCTCCATAATGTGGGCAAGCTTCATTCAATCAGTTGAAGGCCTTAATAGAAAAAAGAGACTGATCTCCCCAGAAGAAGAGAGAATTCTGCCAACGGACTGCTTTTGGACTTGAATTGCAACTCTTCCCTGGGTCTCCAGCCTGCTGGCCTACCCTGCAGAGTTTGAATTTTCCAAGATTCCACAATCATGTGAGCCACTTCCTTAAAATAAATCTCTGTCTGTATTATACATCTGGTTGCTTCTGTTTCTCTGGAGTACCCTGATTAGTACAGAGGGAAGATAAAAAAGGAAGTCTAGGATTATTCTTGCAGTGGATGGTTGGTGGAGCCATTCCCAGACATTGGAAACACAGGAGAGAGGACTTAGCAGGATATAAAGAATTTAGTTCAGACATATTTAATATGAAGTGTCTGGGGGCACATACACATGGAGAGGATCAGTAGATGCTTTTATGAGACTGAAAGTCAGGCAAGAAATCTGGTCTAGATATTTCACTCTAGGGGAGGGGGTTTCAGCAGTTGAAGAAAACTCATTCAGGAAAATAATAACAGCAACATAGAGACATAAAGCAAGAATAGGCACCTGAGGTAAGAGGACAAGGAGACTGACAAGAATCTTTTAGAGCTGAAAATAAAAAACTAGGACAGAGTGGTATCACAGAAGTCAAGAGAAGAGAGAATTTTAAGAAAGGATGAGTCAAGTGCTGTTGAACCATATAAATGTAAGCCTTAGGAGGAAATCAGTGACCTTAGAAAGAGGAGTTTTCTAGAGCTATAAACTAAGATTATAAAAAGTCAAATAGCACTTACTACAGTATTTTTCAAAGCAAATCATACTTTTAGCCATCACACAACCATATTTGTAATGAAATTCGGAGAGAAAATTGCACTGGCATCCATATATTTATTTGATCTACAGAGTAACTCTGAGGCTGAGAGAGTTCAGGAAACTTGCCAGCTTTCCCCTGGGCAAGCGACAGATTCAGAATTTGAGCTTGGATGTCCAGTGCTCCATAAGGGGCTCATAATGATACACTGAGTCCCACAGCTATAAAAGCAAGACAAGAACCCACATATAGCAACAACTGAAAAAGGGGAGAGGAAGAAACAGAGGGAAACAGGGAGAAAATCCTAGATAAAAACTTGTACTTGCTCGTAAGGGAAGAAAAAATATGGAGGGTATTAAATTGGAGGAGAAAGAGGTTTATAGTTGACACCAACTGAAGAACAGGATGGAAGGATTCCATAACAGTCAGTATTAGAGAAAGTGTTCAAATATTTTTCAAAATTTAACAACATAGAAAATATACCAATCAACTGTTCTTTTAAAATATTATATAAATCACTTATTTCTTTGATTGAATGAATGCTTTTTCTTACTAATATTCCGAACATATAGTGATAAATCAAAAGGAAGATCTTAGTGTAGAAATTTTGATATAAATGTACAAAACAATTGATGCCTAACATAACTTCTATTTTTTTAACAAAAAGTTAGTGTTTGTTTGCTACCTATAGTGGAAAGAAGGTATATTTGCAGTATTTGAAGTATCACTTCAGAATTAGCAACTTACTTTAATGCTTACTTGTAATACTCTCTAATTTGAAAAGTCATCACATACATTTTTTTGAAAAGCTGGATCAACGAGAATTTCAGGAAAATACACCAACAGTCGTCCCAACCTCCAACACACACAGTTTATGATCATCTTGTTGTCTTTATTTTCTTTTGTTCCTAGAAGTAGAAATAGATTTTGACTTTCAAATAAATGATTTTATCTTGGCTGGCTGATAAAATTTATTGTCTCATTCACATAAAATGATTACTACCTAAAGTTTCACTTCATAAATACTATTGTTTAGTTTTAAGAATAATTTTGGGAAAGCATAGACTACCTTGTTGGAAGTATGTTATTCATTATTCCTTTAAGAAATTTTTAGAATATACACAGGGTGAAGACACAGATCTTATGGTCTGCATTTTCCCACTCTCTCCTCTGTGTCATATACCCTCAGAATTGTTTGTATGTAGCAACATATTAATGCCTGTTCACCAATCCCAGTCCATTTTGTCAACATAATCACCTAGTGGTTATATGCATCATTTCATTATACTCTTAGAAAATTAGCATAAGTTTTCCATTTTAAAAACATGTTATTAACCTACATCTTAATATTAACCTACTTATATTTAAATATAATTGAATGAATTTGTGAATCTTCTTGCTACTCAGGTTGTTTTTAATTATTTATAATTTTTTTATTTCACTTTACTATATAAATGATATATTATAGGTATGTTTAAGCCTAACTTCCATTAGTAATGTTAATTTTACATTTATTGCAACATTCTTAGACCTTTCCACATTGATTGAATGGTTTGTTAAGGCAATCCAGAAAGGAGGGAGAGAAAACATGAATGTATAAACTTTTAAATTACTATTTTTATTACCTGGGTGTTGTTCTATAAAGTTAAGTATTTTAGCCAAAATCCAAAATGTTTCTTCACACAAATTGCCATAAATTCAGTCTAATACTTTAGTTCCTTTAAGTAAGCAAGCTATTTATTTCCTTTTATGAAAGTCATTTAAATCAAGTGTGTTTGCATGTGTGAGTGTAGTTTAAATTATAAGTTATATAGATTTTGTTAGAGTGGGATCATATGATTAAGAACATATTTGCAAACGTAAACTTTCCTCAACATATACCTGTATTTAGCACAAGTGGCTTAAATTTGACAAAACTAAACTCTGAATATTCATTTTTATAATATACTTCAATCTATGTATCACATTTACTGATAAACAAAAATGCAAGTTTTCCATGTCATGGGGGCGGATCATTAATTGCAAACAACAGGATGGAAAAATGAGTGGAAGTAATTTATTTTACAGATAATTGTGAAGTAATTTTTTTCTACTGCACTTTCTTTCCTTTAAAATTGCTTATAATGCAGTAGATTTAGTAATTTATTACTTAATATTGATAACAACCAACATATTCAATATAAACACTTCAGAAAATCGTCCTTATGGAGGAAACAGACTGCATTTTATTTCCAAAGAGCTTTCTCTGTGCCAACCATAAAGACAGCAGGCTTCGCACACCGTTTCCTAACACAAAAATTATAATGTAAAATTTCTTCTTTCAGGCCTGTGCAGAAAACATGAAACTTTTCTTTTAAAATAAGATTCCTATGCCTAGTCTTTAGTTCTCAAGTCACAGATGTTTTGTGACAAAGTTTTTCAAATGCTTTTAGTTTTCAAACTTCTATCACTTTCCTCTTAGTATCTAAAGTTCATGCTACCTGGATTTTTTTCTCACAGAAATCCCATCACCTGAATATCCTCTTAGCTTTGAATACATTTCATAACCCTTGTTATAGTAAATCCAAACGTACTTTGCTTAATTTATCTATCCCTAAAAGTCTTCAAGAGTTCAGTTCTCATTATTCTTTGTCGCAGACTCATATTTTAAGCAAATTGCCTGTTATTCAGATCTTGAGAATGCTCTTGGATTGATGCTTTAACTTTGTTCTTAGAGGGAAAGGAATATTTCTTATTTTCTAAATTTCCTGATTTCAATTAAGGTATTTTTTGAGGTGGGGCATTGTTTGTAATGATCACTCCTCTCCATGTGCTTCAGGGTTTCACAGAAAAACCATAGCAACTAGGGGACTCCAATGTACACGTTGCCACATGGCCAATGGTTTACATATTTTATAAGATTATTTTAGAGGTCATATTAATTTATTGAGCTTTACTAAATTTTGTAAACATAATTTGACAAATGAAATTTGAAATGGATATAATGTTTAGAAAATCTTTATGTTAAATAATCTTTCATGGGTTTTTTTAATTTGTGGTTTTAAATTTAGGGAAATAAAATTTAATAAAACCACACCAGAAGGAACAAATTTAATGTTATTATAATGCCTCTAGAGGGCAGTATTAAATTATTTGAGACTATACCTTAGAATTTTCTCAGGCAAGTCACTCAACATTTGAAGAGGAGACACTGCAAATGGGAGAAGGTAGTATTCTTCGTGTAATCCTATTCATGGATGCAAATAGCTGTGAAATTCAGGTCCTCACACTTGAATCAACAAGTGTTGCAGGGAGGGGATTTTTTTTAATTGAGCTCGTATCTGCTCTCCAGAGAAGAGTTTCCTTTCTCCTATTAGGGTCTATGGACTGTTATTGGCACACTCAAAATATGTGAAGCTTCGAATGTGAAAAGAAGGGCACTTGTTTTCCAGTAGGCATTCTTTCCATGCAAGCCACTAAAAGAACCACAGTTTTGGTCAGATCACTTTATTTTCACATATGTGGTTTGAATTATGGATTTAAGAAAAAACAAAGGATTTAAATGAATTAATAATTACTTTAATAATCTTTTCAAAATTGTATCAACGCAAGTATAATTTTTATTCTCTGAGGATTCTTTCTCTCTCTTTATATCTATCTATTTATAGATATTTATATCTAGATGTCTCATACATCCCATGGCATGTACATATATATGTGTATATATATATATATATAGAGAGAGAGAGAGAGAGAGAGAGAGTTCTAGATATATATATTTATAATACTTCAAGTTATTTCTTAGTATGCCTATGAATGAAAAAAACAAGTAACTATAAGGGGGAATGAAACCCTTCCTAGCTGCTGTCACTTAACTTCACCCTTTTTCACACAGAAACTGTGCTCCATCCCTGAAGCACAGGACATATCCCTGAGACCAGGGTGAATTATTTGGCCTGCTCAAGTAGAGAACTATAATTTACAGTTTTTCATTTCAGTTCTTTTCTTTGTAGATGTATCTTTCTGAAGTTATAAAGTCAATTTGATTTTTCCTGAATAATCATGTCACACCCTGAGGCGATGAAAGAAGATTCGAGGCCCCAGCTGCTTTCTTGTATTCAAAACTGGTTGAAAGCGTGAAGGTTTATTCCTCTTGTTGTTGATATAAAAGGTAGGATCAGCATGACTGCTTTACTCGTTCTTTTGGCATTCTCTTTGGGAGTGTAGAATATATTTTCTTTTGTAGAATATGCTTCCAAACCGAATACAGAATCTGAGGGATGGTTTTGCATTTCTTCCAATATTTTTTGTGAAGGAAATATTAAACATGCCCTTTAAATTTGTAGAAGCCATGCTTAATTTAAAGTTAAGTACATGAGGAAATGTAGATTTTGGTAAAAAAAGAAAACCTTATTTAAGATAATTTATATATAGCTCATATTTCTTAGTAATCGGTGTTTGTACAGTATTGTGAATGTTTCATGAAACCTTACAGTGTCTGAGAGGTACAAAGTATTATTCCTACCTTAAAAATGGGAACACTGAATTTTAGAGTCAAAAGCGACTTCTGTAAGGTTACATGTAGATCAACATTGGCATACGCAAGGAAAAAAGTTTTCTGATTCCCGTCTAAAATTTCTTATTACAAAGAAATCCTTTCTCTATCAGAAAAGAGACATCCTCTGAAAGTAAAGAGGAAACAAAGTCCATTTGCTTCCAGCTTTCTCTAAACAACAGGAGCCTTCTCAGAAGGGCTGTCTCTAGGACCACACACTCCTTGTTGGCCATTGGTGCTGATGCACTGAGCTACAGATGTTGTTCCTCCTCCTAAGTCCAAAACAATGGTGAACTGATGGTTTTGCCTCAGAATAGTCTGTGCATCCACTGTAAACACATGGGACTGATCAATAAATAAATTTATGGCTTTTCTTATATTTAATTTATGTCATTTTTAATACACATAAGTATTGCAGTGAAGTCCCTGATTGGGCACATATAATTAAAATCTCCCACCAGCTCCCATGGCAAATAAGATACCATAATTGTTATTGGTTCAAACCAGGACATTCACACCTGGTGGAAATGACCCTGGCCACATAAGTGATTCTGCTCATCACACCCCCGTGCACACTCTAGTTCGTGAAACTCTTAAAGGTGGGTTGGCTTGTGGACCACCCTGAATTCCAGCAATAACTCCATTTTTTTGTGTTGGCAGGCCAAAATCATTGTTCCCAACTACTGAACAATCTCCTAACATGTTTCCCAACTTCCAGGGTAGCTCTTTCTACTCTCATACATCCCACCTTCTGCCATTGCAGCTCATCAAATTGTGTCCAAACTAAGCATTCAAAGCCCTCTATAAACTTGCCCAATTTTACTTACTTAATCAAGCAGATTTCTTCTCTCAGTCTCTACACTCAATACAGATGGGTCTTGCATATGCCCCAAACTTTCAACACTCTTTATTCAATCCAACTCACACTTTGGAGTTCCAGTTCCCAATGTATCCAATGGCTTCTGGGGTATCAGTACTTAGATGCTCCATAAATGAGAAAAACTTACCTTATCCAGAGTGCAGTCCATCATCTCCACACACACACATGTTTTCTTTCTGTGATGCCAACCCCAGTGAAGCTTCCATTGACCATCCGTAGAATCCTCAAACTTAAAACTGTCACTTCCCTCATCCACTACTTCTGGATAGTTCTGAAGTCCTAAGTATTTCTTGAATCCATACTCTTCTCCTCTTCCTGAGTCTAGATCACCATCATCTCTTGCTTAGATTACTACAGCATTTCTCATGATGTAAGCAAAGTGGTTAAAGCTATCATTTCTTTACTTAAAAATTTTAAGTGACTCTCTTTAGCTTTCAGGATAAAGTCTATATCTTTAACATGGCTTATAAGGCACTGTTTTATCTTGACTTTGCTTATTGATCCAACCACAAATCTGGGCTCTGGCAAGATTGACACCAATGATGAAAAATTATATTATTCATTTAGTAATATTTTATAGGAAAATAATTTCCACCATGATTTTTAAGTATGAGGGAAATTAATGCCTCTGAATGTGGTGGTCAAGAATTCTCAGTTTGTCAAACACACTTGTCTTATCTTGTATTTCCACACATTAGTTCAGAATCTTATCTCCGTGTAGATCACTTACCTTGAGTACACGCTCACTCCCAGATTCCTTGCTCGGTAACTCTTACTCAGACAGTAGGTTTTAGCTTAGATATCAATTCTTATAGAATATTTACCTTATAAGCTAGGCATCTGGGCTCCTACCTATGTGCATTCATAGCACCCTGCATTTGCTTCATCACATGAGGATATCATGATTTCCTGTTTTCCTAACAGTACTCCACTAGACTCTAAGCTCCATGAGGGCAAGGGCTCTGTCTCTCCTTTTCACATTTGTGCCCTCAGTTCTGGGCATAGTGCTTGTAACCATTAGATACTCAGTAAACATTAGGTAAATGAATGAATGTAACAAGTATAGCTTATGGTTCTAAGCATTACATCATATTGTTCCTGTATTGAGAAAGTTCACATTTCTGTTCATATTTTTTGTATTCATGTGTAATAAATATTCAGTAAATATCTGTTCATTAATTATATTCTTCCTAAAACCTTGTTAGAATTATTCATCTTTGCTTCTAAATTTAAAAGTCAGGTATTTTATACATTTCAGTTATCATTAAAGAATTGCTTAGAAACAAAATTATTAAACCATACAATTTTAAGAGCAGAAATTTATTTATTATAAATGGATTTATTGTAATTTTTTTCTTTTTTCTTTTCCTTTATTATGAGAGCATAAAATGTGAGATTTGGAAAAGACCTTGTAGATGATCTAGCTCAACTCCTGTTACAGACTTAGATTCCATGGCCCAGAAATGAATGAAAGGTCTAGTAGACTTTCACCAATCTATATAACATACCTTTCAAAATAGTCCTATATACGTTAGTCTGAATTCTTTGCAAAATATACAGGCTTGACTACTCTTTTGAATAGTCATCATACTCTTTTGAATTATCCTTTGGATCAAATACAAAACATTGTCTGAGAAACATCTATATCTAATCTATTTATCATTTGGATTTCACTTTCTTTAGCATTCTTTCTTTCCATTACTCTGCTACCATCCCCTATACTGTAATGCATTATCTAGCAAAGTCTCTTACCTTTTTCCCACATGCAGGCATGTGTCTCCTACTGTACTGTCTAGTATCTATGAGATACAAGAGGCAGAATATTGTAGTTCTTAAGAGCATGGGCCCTGGAGTCACTGCCTGGAATAGAAACCCTGCCTTCCCACTTGCTGGCCATGGGAATTTGGGGAATCTAAATTAATCTCTCAAGACCCTTGTTTCCTTACATGCAAAACTAGGGAAAAGTGATATTGACCATTTAGGATGGTTGTAAGGATTAACTATTTAATATATGTAAAGTTCAAGGTATATCATAAACAATTAGTCGGTTTATATGTTACTTATAATGACTGGTACATATTCAATTTACCAAAGGACATTCTTACAATGTCTGAAGAAAGTTGTGCGCGATTGTTTCAGAGCTATCTATGTTCTGATATGCTGTGCTGTATTCTAATAAATCTGCACTTCTTTATACATGTTTGCCATTTATGAACTCTATGCAATTTCTTAAGACATTTTTAAATAAAATGCTTCCATTTTTATATTGTTCAATATATTTCCAGAATCCTGAAAGACAAGCTGCCTTTCGAATTACAAAAAACAAAGTCAATAGTAAAAATGCTGTGTATCTTTTTACCTTTAAAAGTTTAATGACTTTCATGATAAAGTAGTAAATTGAATTCTAGACAAAAACCATATAGACAACATATAGTAATTGATAGAAGATGGAATAAATCTAATTTTTACCCATTTTCTTAACAAGATGTTTGATTTCACAATTGGTTCAAGTGTGCAGCTTCTTCTTAAAGGTTACCTCAGGTATCCCACAGATTAGGATGGGATAACTAAGAGTAGTTGATATAGAATGACTAGTTGAGCAAAAAAGAACTGTCATAAGGTCAAAGTGAAAATAAAGAATAAGGCTAGCTTTTGTGAGATTAAAATACAAAATAATGATAAAGTCAGTAATAATGTTTTATAGTTTCCAAAGTATTTCACTTACACACTATTACTGTTGATATGTTACAGGGAAGCATTTCCTAATCACTCAATTTCTACCTGGGTTTGTGCCCTTTTGAACTACTGAAAGGACATATTTATTTATTTTCTGATATTTTTGTTTACTTCTTGTTATTTCAAATGCACACTTATGCATGCATTTTAAAGTAATTTTCTATTCTGAATAACTCAGCCAGAAATTCTTTTCATCTGTTTAATTTCCATATGGAAATTTTATATTTCTTGTGCTGTGACTCTTGGGCGCATGAGGAAGTGTTGGTGAGTGGTCTGTAGCTAGGAGCTGCTAAGAAGCCGCTTAATCCCCTGCTGGGTCAGTTGGGTGAGTTCAGAGGTGGGGTGGTGGGACACGGAAAAGGCATAGGACAAAGAAGAGCTACATTTCTTGCTCACTTTTTCCTCCAATTGGCAACTCAATCCTTTTGTGTTAACAAGCTCTTCTGGGAATATAAATCAGGAAGGCCAGAACTACAGATCATTTGTTTTTGTATCCTTTGTCTAAATCATATTGACAGCTAGCAGGGATTATGTTACTGTGTGAGAGGAAGGTGAAAAGATCTGGAATGTAAAAGCAGCAGGGAAAAGGAGGAAAGGAAAGGCTGAAGAGTTGCCAGGGTTGCTTAGGCATCATTTCCTTATAGACTCCTTGCTAACTCCTCCTTCTTCACTTGCTTTTACTGTTGGTAGCACAGGGTTTCCTGTATTATTGGGATTTCTAGAAGATACCTCTAGTAAATGTGGAGATTCTCCTTTATTCCTTTTACATCAGCCTTTTACTGGGATGCCTTTCGGGGAAAGGGTGCTACTTAAAGTGGTCAGAAGTGGATAACATCTGTTTCCCAACTATCTTTTCCTTCAGACCAAACTCAGATTGACCCTGATAGGCATATGTGGCAGAGTGTCAAAAATAGGAGGTCAACATTTGTCTCATCACCTAATTCATCCTCTTGTACCAAAAAGGGAAGTAAGGGTCAGAGAGTTAGGCCTTCACGTTGCAGTACCTCCCTTCCAGATTTTCATCAGTGCTTCTCAAATCCCCATGCCCCTGTACCGTACCTCTACACACTCACATGCACACACACACATGTGTATATCTCCTCTAAGACCCTCTCTAACCTCTGATTTTTGGTTTTACCAATACCTCCTTGCATCAAAAATATGCCTGTGCATCTTGTGATATCCACTGTCATAGGCTTCAGTCACAGGCTTTTCTCCTCTTTTTTATGAACTCTTATTCTGTCAAGAGTAAGATACAGACTGAAGAGTCTAGCAGCAGCCCTGGTAAATTTCTACAAAAATTACTTAAAAGTAAGGACACTTACCATAGTAGTCGACATAGTCTGGTCTCATGAAGAAGGCACATTCCTTCCATTAATGTGACTTTGATCCTATTCCTTGAAAATAACAACTCAACATTATTTTATTATGGGGTATTTTACTAAATTTCTAAACCAGTTTATAAAAATAGGCCACTGTATAAGCTAAGAAGAACTTTGAGCCATTCAGAATAGGTGGTATCAGCAGCTTCAAATAGGATCTGACTCCCAGCTTTATCTCCTGAGAAAAATAGACGGCTTTCAAGTCATTCCATTGTACATGGTGGGGAGGTGACATGCTAGCTTTCTTAAAAGGCTGACTTAGTTTCCTTAAGTTAACCTTTCAGGTAAGTTGAAAGATTTTGTATCCTGTATATGAATGACCAGAACTTGGTAGATGTTCAGCGATACTTATTGAATTGAACAAGTTGAGACTGGCAAATTTTACTTATATTTATTTTCTTCAATATTTGCCAAATGAGGATATTCATACATTCAACAAGTGACTACTGAAGGCCTACTATGTGCCAGATACTGTTTTAGAATACTGCTTCTCTTTTTATACCATCTTTTTATACCATCTCAAATCTTTTTATACCATCTCTGCAAAATTTATATGCATAACACAACCTTAGTAACATCTCTCATCATATATGGTGTTTTTTAAAGGGACCCGAGGGAAAAATGTTCTCCTAGCAAAGGTGCATCGCAGTGGCTGGTAGTAGAGAGCCCTGTGTAGATTGAGAAGCTATTGGCCCCATTCCCATACTCCACTCTGATATCCTAAGTGTTTTCAACCCTCCACCTTCCCTTCTTAAATATCAGTAGCCAGGAGAAGAACAAAGCCTACTGAGGAACTTCAATTTGGCTAACATATAGCATAATGCATTTTATAATGACAGTAATTTTATAATCATAAGTTTCAACTTCCTTTTAGTGCAACCTTGTGTTTGGAAAGTTTGAATTTTTTTCTATGAGGTACCTTTTTTCTTTTAATATTAAAATTATATTATGTCTAAATAGAAACTTTAAAATGGAAAGGAAAACCTTTTTTTTTACATTATGTTTATTAAAACACTTTGTGCTTATGAAAATATATTCAAAATTAAATTATTTCTTAAAGTACATTGGTGAGCCTTTTGAGAAGCAGATACCACAATTTTAAAAATTTCTTCCAATTCTTCTAAATGTTTAGAAACCAGGATTTATTGCTTAGCTTTAGATTTTTTTTTTCTCAGCACAACTTGAGTGGAAAGTTTTTTTTCCATTAAAATCCTCTCAGGATAGTAGATTTGTGGAAAATATAAATAGATCCAGACATTGCAGACCTGTACTCTGAGATGAGATTATGTGTTCACTTACAATTTTAAAAATCCTTTATGTATTCAAATATTAAGAAGTAATACAATATGGAACAAAAAATAAAAGGTAAGAGACATTCATGACAAACCATCATTTGAAGATGAAATAAAATGCTTTTGTAGCAAGACCACGATGACTTTAACATTACCCTCAGTTTAAGGAAACTTGAGACAGGCTTCTTGTGACTCTCGACTCCTAACCTCCCTTTTCTTAGGTCATTTACTTTAGGAAATTTGTAATTATAAATTTTTCTCTGCTTGTGGTGGTGTGATGAATTGGGGGATTGGGATTGACATATATACACTAATATGTATAAAATGGATGACTAATAAGAACCTGCTGTATAAAAAAATAAATTCTAAAATTCAAAAAATAAAAAGAAGTAAATCTTTTTAAAAGCTTTTTGCCAGTTTTATAACCCAGGAATGTCTCTCTCAAGGGCCTGAGAGCCACCCCTTTGAAATGTCTGATCAAGGGAGATGGCACCTCTATTCCCAGTGTCTGTGGAGGGTAGGTGCCTAACTTCTGTGGGACACTTTGCTCCAAATTATAAAGCTACTTTCTATCATAGAACTATGAGAAAGTTTACATTTCCTTTGAGTAAGCCCAATTAGAAAACACAGGTGGCCTATAAGTCCCCCCTCTACCCAGCTCTTACAAACCCTTCTTCTCTTTGTTTCAGTGGAATTGAGCTCAGACGAAGCTCTGGCCTCTCCCCCTTATTGCAATAGTCTTGAATAAAGTCTTCCTAGCCTGTTTAACTTTGGCTGGTGCAATTTTTGCTTTGACAAGCATTAGGCTACCAAGTAGTTTATGCTACAAAAGAGCCAAGTATAGCTTAGCTACATAAACATATAGAATATTCTACTACATAAAATATTTTGTTTCTTAAATAGTATTAATGAGTCATCTACCACAGATGCTTCTGTAGAAATTATATTGTATGTAATAAATTCTAAGTAGAAGAATTCCATACCTTTTTTTATCATCAATATATCATTTTGTTGTATGTGAGAGTATATAGGTTTGTATTTATCCTTGAATATGTGATGCATCTGTTTGTCTATAGAGAAAACTCACAAAAAAATCTATTTATTTAGTGCATCAGTCAATAAGTCCAGAGATGCTGTATTTGAACTTTAAATTTCTCATGCAGAGAATCCAATAAATTCTTCCACAGATTCCCTTTGGCATCTGAGTAAATTTCTAGTGCCCTTTAAATTTTTATGGCTGTTTCTCCTCCTCTCTTACCCCAGAGGCAATGTTTCACTACTTTCACAATATCTCCAAGCCCTTACTTGCTGACCCCCTCCTCCAGTGTTGAATTAACACATAGCTTCTAGACCCTGCTGGTTTCCCCCTGGACTATGTCTTTCCGGCCCCAACTCTTTCTTTTATTTTTTCTTTTTTTTTTGACACTCTATCATTGTCCTTAGTGCATAAACCATAAGAAATTCTTAGTATTCCCACAGATTAGCCTAAAAACACCCCAATCCAAGTTGCTCTGTACATTTATATGTATGTTCGTATTTAGAGATGCATTAAATTTTTCACAGGGTCATGTAAAAAAATAACTAACAAAATATTATATTAGAATGGTTTCTGATTCAGAATAAAACCTTAAGGATATAGAGTTCATTATATGACAAGCTTATAAGTCACTAATTGGTTTTCTCAAATCTGAGGAACAAGAAAAATGTCAGGCATTCTTGATTCGTTTAAATTCTTTAAGAGGCTATGCGCTGCAAATATTTTTGAAAAGTATCAGAGTCAATTAACAACAAAAAATGGGAAAAATTATATTCTGTTGAACATATTGACTTGACAATTCAGAACTTAAATATATAGTGAACATTAATCCAATAGATAAATATTTATATGTACTATACGATCACATAAGAATAATTGAACCAAATGAAGTGGGAACAGTCTTTTAAGAGTAAGATATAGAAGCTGGTTCAAATTATGTAAATTGGTTTGGTTGAGGTCGCCTTATCAGTTATTCAGTTTTAATGATGACTGTGGATGACCCATCATTGATTCTGCCAGGGTAGTGGGTAGTGTTATTGAAGGAAGCTAAAGTGATGGCATTGACATATTGGCACTTACTCTATTGCCCTCATATTGATGTGATGCCTATAGTGTATCAATGATTCATGCATAAAATCACTGAATTCTCAGTGCCAGAAAAGTTAACTTCTGTAAAACGTTGTCTAAAACCTCTTTTATGCTGTAAGATAGCAGCTTCTTTAGCTTCTTAAGAAAATAATCTGTGTTATTTATGAATTTATTTTAATTTCAAATGATGAGATTACTAAATATGCACTCCTTTTACCTGTGATGAGACACGTCCCGATGAATATAGACGTTCTTTGATAGGTGGCACCTCCAATGTGCAAAATTTTACTGTGAAATTATATGAATTTGAATGCTATTTCTGTTTATGTTGGATTAAATTCATATTTCTAAATTCAGCAGCCTCTTCCCTCTCTTTCTTGGTTCATTTTCAACTGTCAAAAGTCACAGCTTTCCCCAAAGCATTATAAATAACATAAAACAAATGTAAACGAATGAGAAATAAGGATGACAAATTCCCAAGTATTTGGGGGGGTGGGTTGGTAGGGGACGTGTATGAAAATTCACTCTCTATTCTATCCACAATTAAATTCTGTGTTATTCTTATAGATTCAGGAAATTGTAAAGCAGCAATACATCTTACAAATTTCCTTTTAGTCTTAGGCCTTCACTGATCTTCCTCCATCTTAAAAAAATTTAAAAGTGTAACCCAACCTATTTTTACTCTCTGTATCACAGAAAATGTATGGCAAATGTAGATAGTGAGAACAATCATTGACTTATTTTTTTTTGTTTATATTCATGTCAAAATATATTACCTACATTATAATAATTTAGGATCAAATTTCTTCCCTTGTAGAAGAATTTAACACTAATTTTACAATTTATATAGTAATGGGAATGCAATCAAATACAGATTTTCTTTTATTTGATAATCATTCAAGAGTATATGCACTTGAATCATATCTGATATCAATATATCTTTGAAAACATAGGCCTTCAAAAACTTAATTCAGTAACTGTAAATAAAGTTGAATAAACATGTTTATTTTACAAACAGAAAACAAATTTTTTACGTCTAAAACTTTAATGGGATTGTTTGAAATATCATTCATTTTTTCCAAATGTTCTTCACACATTAAAATGTAACGTATTTAAATCACTTGTATTCCTGGAGTAGAGGATGTTCTTGACAAGAATTAGGACATGTCAGCATTAGAATTACTAAAATGTATTATTCCTGTAAATGAAAAAAAAAAATCAAAGAAATGCATAGCATTTATACCAAATGAAGTAACCAAGGTACATTTTTTATTGTTTTTAAACTAAACTGAAACTATATTTTGGTAAAACTAGTAAGTGCAGTTTTTGGAGAGTGATGTTGTGTAATCAGAGGCCATTTTATGTTTTTTATTAATATTCAGCCTCTACAATTACTGATTTTTTTTTAATCATCACCTACATTTCAAAACTTACCAAGCACAGTAAAAAGTGTCTATGGCTGCCTGATAAACCATTCTAAAATTCAGAGACTTAAAGCAAACAGTACGTTATTTGCTCACAGTTATGTTCCACAAAAGTCAGGATCTTTAGCTGAGATCACATGGAATACTGAAGTTGTCACAGAGCAGGACAACCTGAATGGGACAGTATGTGTGCGTTGTTGGCTGTGAATGTGAACTCTGTTTCTAGGCTCTCCTCCAAGTAGCCACTCCATGTGTCCAGTTTAGGCTACCTCAAAAATGGTGGTTTCCGGTTTCCAAGAATACTTGATCCAAGGAGCAAATCTCCAGTGTCTTAACAAGCCCCTGCTTGCTTCATGCTTACTAACGTTCTACTGGCCAAAGCAAGTCACATGACCAAATCTCAGTGCGAAGGATACCACACAAAGGTATGAATATCTGGAGATATAATTTATCAGGGACCGCTCAGGTAAGAGTTTACCACAGCGTTATTGATCAGAATATGAAAATTCCTACCCATTGAAGATCAAATCTGAATGTAGCCTTCCTAGTTTCATTTTTTACTTTTATTAATTTTTTATTATTAATTACTTTTAATTAATTAATAAAATGGGGTTGTGGACAGAGATATGAAGTTATAGATATAATCGAATTTTACAGACATAAAAATAAAGCTGGAGCATTAGATTAAGATATCAATATAAAAATATCAATGACAGCTTACACATTTTAAAGTAGTAATAATGGGTACTATATCATTTTCATTTATCATCTTGTAGTTGATAAAAACCTTTCAGGTTCTTTCCTCTGCAGTTTAAAGGAGATGCTCATATTTTAGTTTTTCATTTTTCACATAAGTACACTGAGTAGCTTTTTTGTTTCTGTACTTTATCTGTGCCTTTCAACAAATATGTAATGTTTTTGTGTTTTTATGACTCTAGTTTGTTGATTCTCACCTTCCATGTTTGAAAGCATAAGACATAGAGTAACTCGTATGCTTTAGCGAAAAAACTGTTTGTTTCACTTTATATGACCTCCTCAATATTACTAAGTAGATATTTCACAAACTGGCTCCCTTGTATCCTGGGTTACGTATTCTTAGAAATGTCACCCAAAATAACTTCCTGCCAAAGCACTTCTCATCAGCCCTCTTATCCATCCATTCCTTTTCTCATCTAATGTGGTTTTCTGATCTAAATCTCCTTTTCTTTCCTTTCTTTATCTTTTCAAAGATTCTATTGTAAGAATCTCTATTTCTAGACAACCTAGTTTAACTTCCTTCAGAGGTTCCCAGCACCCAGTTTCCTTATTCAAAATGATCTTCAGTAGAAGTGAGAGGAACTGATATTCTAGTAGTTGCAAAAAAAAATATAGAAATAAATTTACATATATTTGAAACTCACATAATAGGAACTAAAATTGGAGAGGGATTACTTTACATGTAAAAGTGCTTTTCAGATTGTAAAGTGCTATACAAATTTAAGGTATTATTATGAATAATAATGGTGATGTTGATGGTGATCACAAAATCAGTAGCCTTTACTAAAGACTAGTTCAGCCATGAGGAGTTGTTCAGTTAATTTAATATTCATTGTAGAATACCTTCCAAATCATTGAACTGTCCACATTGTAATAGCCGCTATTTCAGGAAGATTTTTTACATGGGTTCATTTACATATCAGAGTCTTCTTGAATGTTCACGTTCAATGCTAATCTGTATAAGATGAAAGTTATAAACTTGGAATCCCTATTGTCATGTGGAGTAATTAGCAGATAATGTGATAATTGACTAGGTCTGCCATTTTTAATAGATTTTCCTCAAGTCTGTAAATGTTTGGTTTATTTTAAAACTCATCCTATAGCAAAATATGGGGATTATACGTGTGCTATTTTGCGCAAAATGCAAAATCAATGGTAAACCATAAGTACCGAAGGGACATCATTGTAAACTAGTTATTGACGTGCTAAAAGTCATTTACTCCTGCTGTGGAAGATAGATTGTGACACTATTAATTTAACTGGCAGTGGGTATACTAACATAGCTGCCGTGTAAGCCAGCAGCCCACCATCTGTAAAATTTTATGCATATTTTGTGCAGATAGCTATACCATATTTTGACAACCCCAAATCAGCTTTAATCTGTCAATTTCAAAGTTTGTCACCAGAAAGTTCATCTGAAGGAGAATGTCTGTTCAATTCACGTTAAATGCAAAATGATTACAGCAGATAACACTTACAAAACGCACCATTTCTTGGAAAAATAAAGTTGTTTAACATGGTTATTATGTACTTTCAAGGCATAATACAGTTTTTTTTAAAAAGCACGTCTTAAAATGCCGATATGCAGTAGTATAATGAAAGATATTTTTACTCATGGAAGGCATCTGGCAATAGCAGTAAAAGTAAAGATGCTTTTCTCTGCAATAATTCTTCATTCACATAACAATATGTAAGCGGGTAAAAAAATGGTGTAGTGCTGAATTTTTATTTCTGGTTCAATTTGAAGGAGACCTGATACTCTTTTCCAAAGTGAACATTTTTTTTCTACCGTATCCACAGCCTTTCTGCTCTCAGCATTTAAACACATTTGGCTTTAGGGAGGAGTGGGTCCCTTTACAAGAGAATCAGGGCTGTATTTCTACAGCACCCTCTCACTTAAACATTCCACTGGCTGCATTGAACAGCAGCTGAAAACTGTCAAGGTATGAAAAGAATGTGCCTTTTAATCTCAGAGAAATTATAGTAAGAATCAGGAGAAGACATGTCTTAAGATAGCACTGTGTCTGACACATGATCACTCATGATTTTTGTTTTTATTTTTTCTAATTTTAATCTATTTTGCTTAGATGTTTTATGTTGCATTAAGTGAAACAGCAAAAGGAAAATAATAGTTCATGAAAAACTTATGAAAGAAACTGAAAAACAGCATAGTTCTTCAAAAATTGTAATGGGGTATAACCATATGAAGTGCATGAATGGGGCCGATATTTAGTTCAACATTAGGATCTTTGAAAACCCATATACTCCAGGTCAGGTACACAAAAAGTTCTGCATGTTTTTTTGTTTTTGGTTTTTTACTTTATTGTGCTTTTAAAATGATTGAAAAACATTCATCTTAATCTTTCTATTTTACAAGGATTTTGGACCCCAAATTTTAATTGGGTTAATGAAAGTTTACTTTCGTCCAATACCCTTTGTTATAATTGTGTAACAGTTGAAGAACATTTTTTCACTGAAAAGAAATAGGTTTTGTTGAGTGGAAGGTAACTGGACTTGGATCTTTTGCTACATACAGACCGCTGACAGGTATTTCTTTCCTACAAGAAAATGCCTGTGTATTAATCTCCACACACAGAGTGAACTAAGTAACTGTTCAATTTTTCTTTTTTTGTTTCAAGTATTTGGAAACTCTAGTAACTACAAATACTTTCCCATTTACAGACCTAGCAAGGTTACAGAGAATCATGTGTGCAGGTTTTACATAGAGCATCTGTTTTCTTTTTAAATTCTAAGTGAAATCAGTTACAGCAACATGAAAAGTTCTAGGGGTATATTCTTCAAAATAGGAACTTACCCTCATTGCCTACATGACCATCTTCTACTCTTTACTGTTTTGCAGTTGGCTTTTTTTTTTTTTTTTTTTTTTTTTTGCGGTTCGCAGGCCTCTCACTGTTGTGGCCTCTCCCGTTGCGGAGCACAGGCTCCGGACGCGCAGGCTCTGCGGCCATGGCTCACGGGCCCAGCTGCTCCGCGGCATGTGGGATCTTCCTAGACCGGGGCACGAACCTGTGTCCCCTCCATTGGCAGGCGGACTCTCAACCACTGCACCACCAGGGAAGCCCATGCAGTTGGCTTTTTACTCCACCATTTTTTAAAAATTTTCTTTATCCAAGATCTCCAGTAGCCTCCTCACTGATACATTAAGTACCAGCTCTTCTTCTTTTTTCTTTTTCCTCTCTGCAGTGTTTGAAAATGCTGATCAACCCCTATTTTACCCTTTTGTTTCCTTATTCTGATTATTCCCTTTTCTGTTTTCCCTTCATAGTTCTTAACCAGTTACCTGATTCCTGAATATAGATAATCTTCATGATTAAATAATCAACCTTTCCTCTTCTCTTTTTACTAACTCTAATGAAATCTTATAAAGTCTTATGGAATCAACCATTGCAAATCTCTCCCTAGCCCACGTTGTCAATGCTAACTCCTTTTTTTCCAAATGTCTACTGGACATTATTCAGTCAATTTCAGAATAAGCCTGGTGTAGGATATATAAATAGTTACCACTGAATAAATATTATATTATAATATATTATTATTATATTAATAATATAATTAATATAAATATAATTAATAATATATAATATTATTATATATTAATATATTATATTATAATATTTATAATATTATTTATAATATATTATATATAATATATTATATTATAATATTTATAATATTATTTATAATATATTATATATAATATATTATATTATAATATTTATAATATTATTTATAATATATTATATATAATATATTATATTATAATATTTATAATATTATTTATAATATATTATATATAATATATATAATATATTATATTATAATATTTATTCAGTGGTAACTATTTATATATCCTACACCAGGCTTATTCTGGAGATACTCATGTGAGGAAAAACCAGCATGGTCATTGTTATCATGGTGCCTAAGTTCTTGCAAGAAAATCGAAATTCAAATAATCACACAAATCAGTGTAAAATTAAATCTGTGACAAAGATTATAAGTGAGAATGCCTTGAGAGCCTGTAATAAGAAGATCTGATCTAGGGAAAGCTGCTGTGAGAAGTGATCCTTAACCCGATGTTTAAAGACATGTAAACACTGACAGTGGACATCAACTACGTGAGGAGAGATATGAGTGTTCCACACCATGGGAAAATCAGGTTAAAGACTTTTGTGGAAATGTCCTTGTTTGTTTGTCTCTGAAAAAGGCCAGTGTGGCTTGAGCACGTGTGAGATGAAGCTAGTCAGGAGAGGTCGGATCTTACTGGCCTTTGTAATCTGTGACAAAATTTTTTATCTTTATCCTAAGAGCAAATTTTCAAGCAGTCTGAGGGTGGTATGTTATGACAGACATATTAATTTTTAAAATATGACACTAGGTGTAGATTGGAGAAAAGACTTGACGGAGGGCAGAGAGGTAGAAGAGAACCTACTGAGTTGGCCTAGTTGAAGGCTCATGGTGGCTTAGTCTGCTGTGTGGTGATACCAAAGAGGAACTTGATGGATGAGTCAAAAAATAGTTGGGGGGGTTAAACCATCAGGACTAGGTGATGGATTTATGTGGGAAGGGTGGTGCGAGAAAGTGAAAGAAGGTTCAGTGATAAAATCCTGACTTCCAAATAGGGATGCCAGAATAAATAAGTCCAGTTATATAGGAACTTCAGATAAACAATGAATTTTTTTTTTAGTATAAGTATGTCCCATGCAATATTTGGGACATATGTATAATAAGATATTATTTGTTATTTATCTGAAGTTCAAATTTATTTGCTAAATCTGGCAACCCTCTTTCTAACTTGCCATCTCTGAATTAAAACCATGGGAGAGAACCAGGAGGAGAACATGAGTAAGGTTTTGCTCACGTTGAGTTACCTGTAATTCTAGGACACTAGAGAAGAAATGTCAGTAAGGTACTTGGATCTGGAGCTGAGTGAAAAATGCTTGGGATGAAGATATTTTTGTATGGTGTCTCTAGAAATACCTCAAATTTCACATGTTTTAAACAAAATCATCTTTTTAAAAAATCATCAATTCATTCCTTTCCCTTAATTTCATCATTTTTGTTAGCAGTGCTATCATTATCCCAAGGAAACAGAAACGAAATTTGATTATTACTATTGGTTTTTTCTATTATGTTGCCCTATTGATACAATCAGTTACCAAGCCTTACTACTACCAGCCCAGTAGCTCTCAATATTAGTATCTCTCAATATCTATTATCTAATTTTTTGCAATCTTATTAGTTTGAACACTCCTTACTTTAAAAAATAGTTTTATATATTTAAAAAATTCTAGTCAGTTTGTAGTCTACGTTGCTTCTAAAATATTCTTCCTCAGCTATAAGCATCAGCCTATAAGCTTATAGCGACTTCATATTTCCTATGAAATAAAGATTACTATGATCTTAATTGTTTTTATGAAATGACTGACGTAATTTTCTTGAATCTAAGAGCCCAGAGGGCCAAATAGATCTTTAAATAAATGCAAGTATTTATACTAAATGAATTTTTCTTTTATATGTAGTAGAAATAGGCAGTTGAAAACCTAAGGAAAATAGTTTAATTATGTATTATCCAAGAAACAGTGTCTTAGAATGGAAGTGTGAAGGAGTAAGATAGAAGTGTCAGGAAGAAACTAACCCATCAACGTGTTGATCAGTTAAGCATGAACCTGAAAACATAGAAGATGAGTACAATATTATGAAGACCTAAGTCCTTCAGGGGGAAATATACATTGGTATTCTTCACGTAGCATTTCATAATTGTTTTGAGTTGAAACTCTTTTAGTATCTCTCCCATCAAAAGCACACTACTGTCACTGCTTACACTGACACCATTATTCAATTTTAAATTAATGAAAATGCTTATAGCCTCACAACTACACTATGACAGGAGGACTGGCTTCTTACACACTCATTTTCTGCTGAGAGTACTTCTGTTTTGTTATTCCCAGTATGAACAGTGCATTGCATTGCTCTACCAGATAAAATAAATGTATGCACAAGAAAGAGCTTGATCTAATAGAAAGCAGTAATAAAAGCCAAAAGACTTTCTGAAAGTTACTCAATATTTATTGGTAGAAGTTATCCACTAATTTTTTTTAACAAACCAACATATTTCTGAATCACTTTGTAGCTACTGTCTTGTACTTTTCTCTTTTTTTTAGTTAGATCTGTACACACATGCTCTAAAGAGCAGAAAATAAGTGGACAAGAGTACTTTTTAAAATAGTATGGGTTGGAGACGACTGAAACAATAGAATACTAAGACAAATGGAGTCATTATTCATAAAGTAAAATTGTAGTTGATTTGATGGGGTTACCTGTTGTGAAATAAACTTTCAAGAAAAATGTAACACTCTGATAACCTGATAAAGGTTGTCACTTGACTCCATATTATACCTGCCAATGATACATTTCATCTCTAATGGGATGCCATGTGTTAATTGGTTTTGTGGTTATGAATCAAGTCACTCAATTCCTGTGGATGATTTTCAAAGCAGGAAAGGGCAGGGATGAAAAGAGGGAAGGAACATAAGCTAACTCTGAGCTTGGGATTGCTTTTGACCTGTTAACTTCTGGCCTTCTGTTGAAAATTTACAACAAACAGAAAATCAACTAGTTTTTCTTTATTGTTGTCCCGTTGCATGATTCTAGCTTTTGCAAGATAATTCCTAGAGCAATATTGTTTGTACTAGGAGTCCCTTTGGGGGTTCAGTGTTATTGAAGTTTGTCTCAACTGAGAAGTAAGTCTAATCAGAACATTTGGTATCCTCTGTATCTTAAATCACAAAGGAGATCTGACACAATATTAAGTCCTCACATTCAGAACTTCGGGAGTCCCTTCCAAGATCTTGCTATTGCTTAACTCTTCATTTCCTAACCTTTCACTGACAGTGGAAAAACATATTTGAGATCAGTGACCAGGAGCAGATCATATAAGTAAGCATACTATTAACTTGTCATATCTGTGCTTACTCTCACTAAATTTATTTTTTGTTGCTTGTCAACATAGGCATGGAGTTCAGAGAATCCATGATAATAACTGTGGAGATGAAAGATTGACAGTGAGGAATCATTATGGAGTTAAGCAAGCTTATACTCTATACAGCTAACTTTAGCACTAATGTCTGAGTTACCAACTGAAAGAAAAAAAATGTTTCATCACTGAGGAAGGAAAAATCTTTATAGAAATCTTTGCTATAGCGTTCAATTATTTTTGAAACACAGTGTAGTAAACCAGATTTATCTCAATTAACTAGATTCCACAGGTTGTAAATCATACCTCCTAACCACTCTGTTATGGCAATAAATTATATTTTTCACTCTTCTCCAAAATTAAAGAAGAAGAATAGAGACTCTGGATCACTGTTTTACAAAGCTTGGTCCATGGACAATTTACATTAGAATCATGTGTACTTCATTCACCTATTTGATCATTAATAATTCTTTTACTCATTCATTCATGAACTATTTATTAGGTATTTATCATTTGCCAAGTGCTGTTTAATGTTCTGGAGCTGCAGTGATACATGAGAAAGTCTCTTCTCTTGCTATTAGAGATGAGTATTTTTAGAAAGGAAATTATCCTGGGCCCCATCACAGACCTACCAAATAAGAATATCTGGTGATCAGGCATTCTGAACTTTTGCCCTAGATTTATAGGGAACATTGCTAAAGGGGAGAAAAGCTGTCCACAGTTAACCATTTCTGGGAGCATTTCAACTTGAGATACAATGCATGTTTTTCACCATTTCTCAGAAACTCCATATTTGAAATAATCAGAAGAGTTCTCTTATAAGTATGCACACACATACACACACCCAGACAAACCTCCAATTTTCTCACTAACTTGGGAGACAGAAGGCAGGGACTGGAAGCTTATCTAAAACATTTTTATTTGGGCAGGATATTTCTGTTGGTATTATATGGTATTACATGAACTCTTCAGTTGACTTATTTAAGCCTCTTCAGTTTTTCTATGATTTCCATATTTGATTGCTTCTTCTATTCTATTTTCCTCCCTCTACCATGTTTTAAAAATACATATTTAATAGTATGTATTGGATATAATTTGTTGTTTCATTTGCTTCACCAATAGCATTAGTATTTGCCAGATTGTGAACTTAGGCCTAATGTCAGTGTTTCCTTATATTAATTCTATCCTACTCTTTTGTCCACTTTTAACTATAATTTAAGCCCTGACTTTTTTCATGTTTTCTAACTAGATTCTTCTTCCCTCATAGCTTTTCTAATTATTCTTTCCACCATTATTCTTAGTGCCATTTTTGGGTGTGGAGGGGATCAGTATCTTAACTACATTTTTTGTTAATATGTCTTCTGCTTATGTTGGAAGGCCTATAGGCCCCACACAGTCAATAAAGTTAGCAAAGTCACTGCCCCAAAGATAAAGTGAGACTAATTTGCTTTGGCAGCCAACACACCCCAAGAGATTTGGGAGCCCAGCCAACCTGAACTTGGAAGCAGTGATGAAGCTGTCGACTGCCCGAGACTTTTCATTCTGATTCAGTGCAAAAATGGTGGCACAGGACAAAGTGGTACCCAGCTAGGTTCTGTGAGGCCTAGGTTTCATCTCCTGAGTATTGTGCCATGAACCAGGCCACAGGTAAGACATGAAATAATGTAGAATAAGGCAATGCATCTCTGACAAAAAATTTTAGGTATTAGATATAATATGCTAATTGTACAGTGATGTTTCTGTAACTGCAGGTAAGAGAAAGCTGCAAATACTTTTCTAACTATAATTTAAATGGCTTCATTAGTTGCATTTCATGACCCAGTACTCTTGTGATTTTTCTGAGGTACAATTTACAAGAACAGAGTTGAGATTTCAACCATTTAGTAGGATGCTTTCAGTTGAACTCATTTTTTTCCTATGAATTACTATGAAATACCTCCTCAAAGAGCATATCCAGGATGTTCTTAATTAACTTCAGAGTAGGTATGTGTTGCTAACAGTTTCTCAATGTCACGATCAAATATAGTGATTTTCATTGCATCATTTCTTATGTGGAAATTCCCATGGAAAAGTTAATCATGTAGCAATTGAAAGAATTCTGAACCCCCGACTTCAGTGTGTATAAGAAAATAGGCAAGTATGAAAAAAATGAATAAGATACTAATGTACAAATAATATAAACACACACAGTTTAACTTCTTCACTGAGTTTGGCATCTTTGATTTAGATAGCACATGTTTATTGTATAAAACTTTTTTATAGCTCTTTAAAGTGATACGGGCCTAACTTTCAGGTAAATTTGAAGAAGTGTTTTAGAATTGTGTAAGAATTTATAAAATGTGCCTACTTTGATACTATTTTAAGACATTTAGAAAATTGTATTTTGAAGACTTTTATCATAAATGAATATTCTATATGTTACACAAAATCCCATGGTTTGTTTGACATTGGGGTCTTCCTTTGAAGCCAAGTGAAGAAAATGAAATACTTAGATCCTTAGTCCTAATCTCTCTCCCCATTTATTTCTGTCATCCTGCTGCTTGGCAGCTGCAAACCTAGCTCTTACCTCTAGGCAAGAGGGCAAGCAAGCGTCTCTTTCCTGAACTAATGGCCATGCAGCTCCTTGGATTAATTGGCAAGTCAGTGGTGCAGCCAGTATGTTGTTTCCCCAGGAGACCTGGTACTTGACATCAGCAACTTTTTAAATTCAGTTTGGCCTTAAGTTTGCTCCCAAACTTAACCCTTTGTAGGCCACTCATATTCCAATGGATAACCATATTAAATATTGGCTCTTATGATGTAGGGTTACATCTTTCAGAAAGACTTGAGAAAAGTGAGAAAGAACACTGGTTAATTATATAATAAGTAAAACATCTTTGAAAGGAAGATGCTTCTTTTTTTAAAATCAACTGTTTTGACCATTTATGTACAGAAAGGACTTTCAGAGAATCTTAAGACAAACATTTTTTATGAGCTTTGCTAGATAGTTTTTTTCTTGAAATTATTCTTTAAATAGTTAATTCCCTCATACTTTTTAATCTTAGGCAAAATAGATTACAAGTTAGAAATTTTACTTCTTATTTGACCACAAACTTTCTAAATGACCTTGGAAATACAAGATGAAGTACACTTTATTCTGAGTAAAATTAACAGTTTGGATAAGGTAAAGTGTTTTCCAATTCTAAAATTCTGGATATATTTTTAAAAATTCAGCTAGTGATTCTAAATTTATTCTCTAGAGATAGAAACAAAACCTCAAATACTTCTAATTAGTTTTTCTGATGAACAAAAATAATTTCATCTAAGCTCAGGTGTTCTCCATTATTTTTATTCAATCACTCCCAGAATTGAATGTTATGTAAGTAAAGTTAGTAAGAACTGATGCTGCTTAAAAAATATTCTCTTCAAATGACCCAATGCTCCAGACCAGCACTGTCTAATAGTAATATAGATTGGGTCACATAAGCAATTTTAAATTTTCTAGTAGTCATTAAAACTAAAAGGGAATAAAGTTAATTTTAATAATGTATTTTAAACCAATATATCCAAAATATTATATTTACAACATGTAGTCAATTTTTTTTTTTTTTTTTTTTTGCAGTACGCGGGCCTCTCACTGTTGTGGCCTCTCCCGTTGTGGAGCACAGGCTCCGGACGCGCAGGCTCAGCGGCCATGGCTCACGGGCCCAGCCGCTCCGCGTCATGTGGCATCTTCCCGGACCGGGGCACGAACCCGTGTCCCCTGCGTTGGCAGGCGGACTCTCAACCACTGCGCCACCAGGGAAGCCCCTGTAGTCAATTTTTTAACATGGTATATTTTGCACTTTTTTTTTCTTTTGGGTATTTTACATTTTCTACATTGCAATTAAGGCACTAAATTTTAATCAGAAATACTTAATCTGTATTTTGACTTCATAAAATTTATAACTGAAAAAATGGAACCATGCCTACAAGTTGCTTCACACATACTTAAAGAGTTTTTCCTTAATTTTTAAATTAAATTAAAATTTAAAAACTGAGTCCTTATTGGCACTAACCACATTTCAAGGTCTCAGTAATCTAGGTGACAAGTGGAACCACATTGCACAGCACATATCTAGATATTGATCCACTTTTCACCGGAGATGAAATGACATTTTTAAGGCTTCTTATTTAACAACAACAACAAAATTCTATAAAGGCTGAAAGATACTTTCCTGTTAAATTCACAAATTAACATTTAATGAAATGTTAAGATAAATAGGTTTACCTGAACTTTTTTTTTTTTAACTCCAGCTCTTTTCTATGAATACCAGTTGCCTGAATGGAATAATTATTATAACTCTAGACCCTTGTTTTTGAAGTAATCTAAGATACCCTCTTCTAAAGCAGGAGGTAATCTTTGCAAAATAGTTTTCTATTTTTTGCTGAGATCTTATAACTTTGGCGGTTAAAGCATCTCAAGAGTGAAGAGAAAATTTTGTCCAAATCCAAATGTTTAAATAACTAGAGCATCAATTTCTTAAGTACATATGCTACAAATGATCATTCTGAAGCTCAGATTTTCTAAGCTATTAGGACTTCCCTGGTGGTCCAGTGGGTAAGATTCAGCACTCCCAATGCAGGGGGCCTGGGCTCAATCCCTGGTCAGGGAACTAGATCCAGCATGCTGCAACTAAGACCTGGCCCAGCCAAATAAATAAGTAAAATAAATAAATATTAAAAAAAATTTTTTTTCTAAGCTATGAGTGAAATCATTGAAGAGGAGGAAAGATTTCCTTTAACTTTCAATATGGTATTTAACAAAGAAAAAGGTCTATTTGTTCATTATAAAAAAGATAGCTAGACATCAAATTTTAGAATTGAAAGAAAATTAAATGTCATGTAAATAGTCTAAATTGCACACTTCAAATATAAGAGAACTGAGCCCCAGGGAGGCCAAATGACTTGTCAAGATCACCAGCTATTTTGTAGCAGATCCTGGATTGGCATGCATGCTTTCTTAGTATTATTAAAATCCTTATTTCTTGATATCCTTACTTAGTACTTTTCCCAAAATTTATGTAATTGCATGTGCATAAGTGTGAGATTGCAAAATTATTATATACTAATTCCAGAAGGCTGCTGGGCAAATACATAGAACAAGAGAGAGATTTACTTCTGGTTCTTGCATACTAAAAAGATGCCTTAAAATTTAGCAATAATAATGTTGTTCATTGTATGCTTTTATCCACTCCAAACTGCAAAGTGCTTAAGGCCCCATACAGATGTAGATAATACAAAATAAAACTTCAAAAAATTTACTATAAAACATTTAAAACCGGAAAACATATTGCAAATAATATCTTCTTAAAAAATATATTGAAAGAAGGTGAGAATCAAGTTTAATAGAAAATAAATACCCTCTGAGTATACAGTAACTTGTTTTAACAATTAATTAATGGAAATAAAATAAAAATGTATCATTTACATTACCAGATACATTATATTTTACCTACAAAATAGCAACCTACCTAAAAATACTGAATCATGTTCTGTTTGTTTGTTTGTTTTTAATGTGTGTAAGTATAACTTCGTTAGCAAAGCAAAATTCAGAAATTCATTTAAAAAAGTCAGATTTTTTTAGACTATCTTGCTAATTGATAATAAATTAACCCCCAAAGTTTCAAGTTTGTAAAGAATGCATATTTCAGGATGACCCCCAACTAATATAATTTTTTAAAGTAAATAAAAAATTACTACCTAAAATGTTGATAATTATGGAAGCTGAATGATAGGTACCTGACAGTTCATTTATTTATGTTTTCTACTTTTGTATATATTAGCATTTTCATAATAAAAAGGTAAAAAAAGATAGACATACCTATTTCTAATGATGGAATTGTCATACTCAAAGTCTTTGTAGAGATGTGGTTAAAAAGAACTATCAATGATAAAAAGAAGGTACTAAGTATTTCATGTACTCATTATACGTTAAGGATATCATGAAATTATGGGATAAATGGATATAGAGAAAGCTCAGAAATGGAAAGAATCAGCATATATCTATGCCGTAAGTAGCAGGAGCTTCTGTACCTTCACTGTAGTTTCCACTCTAACATTAATGTAGTTTAACCTTAACTTTTTCAGAGTCTCAAATTCATTATTCATACTTTTGAGTTGAGAAAAATAATTGACTATTCATTTGAGTCAGCCAATGGATTCACTCATTCTAGGTCAGTTGCCCATTTCAGGTCCAACCAGCCCAGACCTGAAGAATGAGGTCATTATATAATATATGGA
Organism: Delphinus delphis; assembly: GCF_949987515.2. Taxonomy (NCBI): domain Eukaryota; kingdom Metazoa; phylum Chordata; class Mammalia; order Artiodactyla; family Delphinidae; genus Delphinus; species Delphinus delphis. The sequence goes on along the minus strand of NC_082685.1, from coordinate 99,653,965 downwards.
GTCATCCTCTTCAGGTTAGTAGACAGGACAAGTTTTTCTAAAGGGACAGGGATGGGAAGGAAATTTTGGATGTTTCAATACTATTTTTTTCCATTAGTATTGCACTAACCCCCATGTTTCTGCTGGCCTCAGTGTGTCTGCGTTTTCACCAAAAGTTATATAGCCCTTAAGTACATGTGTTCCAGAATTTTCAAGAAAGTCAGCCCACTCTTTTTTGATACTTATTCTTGACTGGAGCTTGCATTTTATCAGCATACATCTATCATCTTCATTTTATTTCTATATTGTGCCAACGTGTTGTAGTCTGTGCTTCTCCAGGCCACACAGACTTGGCAGTGATGAAAGGGTCATACATTCTGTAGCAAAGTGGCATTTCAGTTGCTGCAGATATTTAGTGGCACAGCAATTTCAGAGTAGAGAATGACATGGGGGGGAATATCTACATTTTTTATGGACTTTCTTTGGATATTTTCAACATTTTACTCCAATCCTCATCTATGCGTGATTGAGTTGAAAGGGAGGAAACAGGCAATAGCTTTCCTATAAATGTACCCTTACATCTCACTGGCCAGAACTAGGTCACAATCCCATGCCTGAGATCAAGGGATCTCTGTTTGCTCTCCAATCAGCAATGAAGTCTGATTAGAAAGAAGGAAGGAAATAGCTTTGGTGTAGACATGAAATGGTGTCTGTTATTCGACCCCTTCACTATAGTGCAGACACTAAAATTTGGATGGAATTGACTTTACGCCAGGGGTCCTTGATTAGTGAAAGCCAGTGCCCCATTCACCTCTTTCCATGGTGATTAGTTTAGTTACCTAGGCTTTAGCCAATTGGCACATGGCATTTCTCTGGCCACAGGAATGCTTTCAGGGCTGGTGTGATCAGAACTAAACTGACAACTTTTGCTGGATCTTCTACAATACAGAAACTCTTCTCCTGGAAAGTGCCTTTATTCAGAGGACTACTTTGACCATTTTATCTCAATAAGGAAAACCAAATTTAGGATGAATTCGACTCTACAGAAGGCCAAGCAGAAAGAAAAAAAAAATTATGTTTCACATTATGTTTCAGTGTTGAGCTGCCAAATCAAACCAACTATGAATTCAAACAGTTATAAGTGAACTAGGCAGTCCCCTTTGGTATTAGTTTTTAAAAGTAAGGATTATATGAAAAATGTGTATTTATGAAAGAAAAATGCTTTAGCAAATTTATTGTAAAGATTTTAAGTCCACACTTTATTAAGAAGGATAAAAGTTTTTAAATGATTGTCATAAATTATTATATTTTCTTCACTACAAGTTAGTCAATCAATGCCAAACAAAAACCTTTGTCTTAGGGTTTTTCAAAGAGAGATGTTAGATATTTTTTTCTTTCTTTCTTTTTTTTTTTTTTTTTGCGGTACGCGGGCCTCTCACCGTTGTGGCCTCTCTCGTTGCGGAGCACAGGCTCCGAACGCGCAGGCCCAGCGGCCATGGCTCACGGGCCCAGCCGCTCCGCGGCATACGGGATCCTCCCGGACCGGGGCACGAACCCGTGTCCCTTGCATCGGCAGGCGGACTCTCAACCACTGCGCCACCAGGGAAGCCCTAGATATTTCTTGTTAGTAATTTTGTGCTACTATATCTAAAAGATTTCTTTTTAGTATATATACAGTATAAACGTGTTGCTTTTATATACAACCAAAAATGTTAAGTTTTTTCTCTGAAATTTATAGATATGAGAAATGTGATTTGAACATAGAATATACTGAATATTTAACTTAAACTTACTTCATCTAAATATAAAAACAATAAAATTGGAATTTAGTTCCTTCATGTTATAAAATTCCTAGTACTCCATTCCCAGAAATTTTGCAGGAGGTAAGGAATCCCTTTCATGGCCTGCACTGTCATTGGAGGCCTGTGGCTAGGTCTTTTCTTCTCACCTTCGCAGCTGATGCTGCAGCTGCCCCTCTTATCTTCCACCTGCTTTGAGGTACCAGCCTTGCTCTGCTAGGCCCAGTGGCCCAGGGCCACTTAGCTCCCATGCAGAGATTTCTTTGTTTGGATTGTGCAACATTTATATAAAGGGGTTAAATAAATGATTATTAATTAATAAATATACTTGAGCTGTTCCCAAATACTTGTCCACTTGTTAGGTTGACCTGATCCCTTGTGCCCAATGCCACAGACACACAAGCAGAAAATCACTTTTCGGGTTAGTTTATTTGAGCTTAAGGTACAACTTATAAAATTTATGCCTAGATAAATTTATTCTCCTGGGTAGAACAATATGAGAAAATTCTAGTTGGCTTGCTTTCCTAAGGAGCTTTCAGAATCCAGAGTAGATGGTACTTAGGTTAGCAACAATATGCTAACCTAAGTACCGTCTGACCTTCTAGCTCCGGCCTTTCAGTGACTGATGATGTACTTAAGATGCCACTGGGAGTTTGAGCAGGCTTATGGTCACTTCTCAGCACTTTAAGAAACCAAAGCATAAGACTTACACATCTTTGTAATATGGACTTTTTGTTAATTATTTTTGTATAAATTCATATATTGTCATTAGGAATGTTTAATTCTCTGGTATGTAATTTTTTGTCTCTAAGTAACTATGAGAAAAGAAAACTAGTTTTCACATAAAGTCATAAACTCCTTTTATCTATATCAGTGTTTTCAAGTGTGTTTTACCTCTATAAGAGAAATTGTATTTAAGTGTTTATATATATATATGTGTTTAATTGAGTTAGTGTCCTTTTACTATTTTCTTAAAATGTGATGGGCAGACAGATGTCCTTACTTTTAGTATTTTCTTAAAATGTGATGGCAGACATATGTGAAGACTACATTTAATGAACTGGTACCACCCTGCTGAGTCTTAACCATCAGTGCATGCCTGTGCTAGGCCAGGTTTCATTTCCAGTTTATTTCAATTAAGTGTCTGTAATGTAATTACATGGCACAGGAAGGATCTGTTGATGTCGTGAATTTGATTTTTAATAAGATTACTCTAAACTACCATGAGCCTTTATAACTTTGAAAATTCCTGTTAGGTAATTATCTTTCTATCAACTGTTAGGAAAAGTCTCATTTACACAATTATTGGCAAGATTTCCTTTAAGGTGGGTTACGGTGGGGAAGGTACTTAGAATCACTCCTTGGTTTATTAACTACAAAATCTTTTTTAATACACCTGGCATTTTTTTGGCTGAAGATAATTCCAAAATATCATACATGGAGGAGAGTTTTCATTTAGAGTAAAAATTCTTCATCACTTGTATTATAAAATTTGCCTTTTCTTAACTTTTTATCCTCCCATCTCTATTCTCCATATATACATTTTCTTTGCCCTTTTCTCAACTTTCCAGGATTTTTATTGGGAAACGAGGCTCAGGTGATGATGGTCCTTAGTATTCATGTTGCTAATGATTACTTAGGTTTTTGGTTTTGAGACGTCACACCCCTGCAACAATTGCAAATCCCTGTGCAAGGAGTTTACTGAGTTTCACTCTTTAGTTGATACTTATTTGGTTAATATTCTTACTAACAGGGACGAGGAAATTAAAAATTAGTGGCAAGTGTAGAAGAGAAACATCCACAATGATAATTTTATATTATTTATAATATTCACTATTAATTTAAATATTGAAGAGTACATACGTACTTCCTTTATTTTATTCATTATTATTGATTCATATGCTCTTTCCAGAAGATTTCAAAATTAGAAGTATGTTTGCAAAAAACTGCTACCTAAGGTCAAGCTTAATGACCACTGAATTGAACATATTCTTATAACCTAAATATGATAAATGGCTAAGCCTGAGTTTGATTTTATTTTACTACAAACTTATGCTAAAACACAAATGGAATGATTTTCAATGTAGGAATTACCTTTATTTAGCTGTATCAGCAGGCTGGAAAGAATTGGTTTTATTTTTACACATTTTTGGTAGACAAATTACCAGTTTAAATTTTTTCCAGGTTTCTAATTTTAAAATCTAATCCTCAAAATATAAACAGTATTCAAAAGCAGAAAGGTGTGTTCTAGTTAGCTATATGTGCTAATAAACACAGCATGAATGATAAACCAAATTATGACGAACACTATATGTTCATTCAATAATGAACATATTCTCATTTTCTTATACTTAAAATAATTTAAAGATATGATGGAATCTAATTAAATATAGAATTTCTATGGCTACTAATAGCATATTCAAAGTAGAATGTTTTTTCTGCATTAAAATTTTAGGAACCTAAAATAAATATAATTGAAGCAATTTTTAATTTACTTGTTAAGTTTTTACAACAGCACTAATGTCTAGGTAATAGACTTAAATCCTCTTCTGTTAAATAAGAATACTTGACTCATATTTGTCACTGTAACTTCTTTCAGCTTGACAATTGAAGTTGACCTCGCAGCACTGCCCCCCAAGAAAACTGTTGACTGCAATCTCTGACATTAGAACCCTCTACAGTCCTTATCTTGGACCTTTGAGACTCAACCTGCCACATTATGTGAACTATGGTCAGTAACATACCAATCAGTTTTATTCACCAGGTATCAAGCTGAGGCTGAATAAGTAGCTTGTTATACTTCTGAAATTAATAGTCATTTTGACGAGTTATCTTTTTCTCTTAATTTTTTAAAAAATTTTCTTTAATTGATGAATGCTTACTGGATCTCTAGAAAACTGTAAGTGACTTAGGCTAGTTGGTCCAGAGTAGTAGACTGAGCCAATAAATTTTAACCCCTTTTTTTTTCCCTGCTTGGCTCCTAAATTAAGTGTTGAACAATTAAGAGTGTCTAGTTGTTTTTTTTTTATTATGTATAATAGTTTTTCATGTGTAGCACCATGTTGATTTTGTTCTTATATGAACCAATGACCTAATATTTACTTAAACTTATTTATTAAACCATCATAAAAGAAGAATGATTTAATTTCTTAAGCCACACTGGGCTGGGGTAGATAGTCCAGTGTAGTATAATAATTTTACCCTTTAAGGTTATCTTTTAGAAGGATGACTTTCACTTGAAATGTCTGTTGGCAATAAAGACTATGACATGTTATCTGTATTATATTGATATTCATTCAAGTATTTAATAAATATTTATTAAAAACATACTATGCAACAGCCACTATGCTAGCGATACAATGAAAAGAAAGTTTAGCAGAAGAGATAATTTGTGATCATATCGTCATACAGTAGTATAAACTTATAAACTTTAGGTTGAGTGCTGCAAAGGAAAATTTATGAGGTACAAGAGTATATTTCACGTATGAAAGAGTTAGTCTTGAAGTGTAGGGAAAGTTTCCCTGAGGAAATGATGCTTGAGATGAAGTCTGAAAGATGGAAGGTGTCAAAGAAGATAGGGGAGACTATTTGAAGCAGATTGAACAGGATATTAAGATGGAAGGGAAAATGGTGCTTTCAAGGAACCAAACAAAGTCCAACGTAGTAAAATGTTTGTGAATATGGGGAAAGTGGTTTAAAATGATCATTTAGAAATAGACATAGACCAGTTTATGAAGAATCTTGTAGCCCATTGTAAAATTTGGATCTTTATTCTGAAAGCAATGAGAATCATTGATGAGCTTTAAACAGAAAAATAACATTAATTAATTTTTATTTTTAAATATCCCTCTGATCTGGTGGGTGGGATAGTTGCAGGGCAGTGAGGAGGCTCTTACAGTTGTTTGGTGAGAGATTGTGAGTTTAGACAAATGAGGAGTAAATGGTTAGGATAAAGTGGTGGCTCACCTGCGGGGGTAATAGGCGAGGGCAAAGAAGAATCTTTTGTTTCTGCCTTTCCTGCTGGATAGATGCTCATTGATAGGAGCGTCTTCCTCTGCTCTGTGAGCTGATTTTACTCTCACACTGCTGTCTTGACAGCGGGAATGGCTAAGAGTTAGCAGACGGGCCACAAAAGTACAGGGCTGCCTTCAATGCTCTAGAAAAGAGACACAGGAAGGGTTCTAACTTCTTGTAATTCTTGTGCTTGTTGTATATCTACTTCTAATTCTGAATCTGTGGTTAATTCTGAATCTGTGGTTCTCATAAACCCAATTGAGAAAGTCATGTTAAATTGACTTCTTCAGATTATCTGAGTGATCCTGGTTGGAGCATGAATATGTTCTCAAAAATTTTTCTTTTATTGCCTCCTTTTCCAATATCAGGCAATCCCAATTTGAAATGTCTAGCATGAAGCTAACCTTGGTTGCCCGTTCTTCACTATCTTATAGGTAGGGACACTCTGGAAGTGCACGGAAACGGAGCTAAGTCAGCAGTTCAAGCATGTACTTAAAGGAAAGTGCTGGGTCCCTTGTCCAATCTTTCAGGCCCCTCCTGGATAGTCACTAAGGGAAACAAGACTTGGTGAGAACCATTGAACTCATGGCACAAGTTCTCTTTGGCATAGTTGAGTTTTTGGTGGAGATTTTCAGTGGAGATATCATGTAGGCTTCTCTCAATGGAGTTCTGTAGTTCAGGGTGATATGTTCTAATAATGTAAACTTGAAAAGCATTAACATAAAGTAGTGGATCAGGTGACCATATAATTTATTGTCTAAGCCAGAACACTTTTGAAAGTAAAAGAGGTGTTGTCGACCATCATACCGAAGCAACAAGCAATTGAGAATGCCCTAGAAACGTCATGAAATACAGTCATGAGCAAGGAGAGAAACCTTGGATTTGAATTAAATTATCAGCAATTCCTCACGGAGATTTCATCAATGGAGATTGACATTGTTAAGGATTTACATTGCTTTATGTAAATCAATGTTATTCACAACTCATTTAAGTAGGAAAACACCAACAACATTGCTTTAAATTGAAATTTATTTATTTATTTTTTTAACATCTTTATTGGAGTATAATTGCTTTACAATGGTATGTTAGTTTCAGCTTCACAACAAAATGAATCAGTTATATATATACATATGTTCCCATATCTCTTCCCGCTTGCATCTCCCTCCCTCCCACCCTCCCTATCCCACCCCTCCAGGCGGTCACAAAGCACCGAGCTGATCTCCCTGTGCTATGCGGCTGCTTCCCACTAGCTATCTACCTTACGTTTGGTAGTGTATATATGTCCATGCCTCTTTATTGCTTTGTCACCGTTTACCCTTCCCCCTCCCCATAGCCTCAAGTCCATTCTCTAGTAAAAGCCCGCCTTTTTTGTCAGGGAGAAAGAAATGTCATAGGGTTATTTAGATAGTTGTCTTCAGCTTTTATACTTTTGGAAGGCTCTGTAATTATAACCATAGAATGTGAAAGTATGTTCAGAGGGGATATGTCATTCTTTGTGGTTGCTCTGAACCCTTTGACCATCCTTGCTCTTCTGGTTTTTGATATATGCATTCCTAGACTCCCTCTTGACTATGTGATAGTTTGGACTGAAGTAAAAATCTGTGGAAACCTGCTGGTAAGCCTATTGCTTTCAGTGGTAATAGTGACATTTGTGGCTAATATTATCCTTTACCCTCATCCAGCTTTGAATGTAGAAATGATGCCTGAGCTGTAGTGTCAGTCTTGTGTCCATGAAGGAAAGGCCAAAAAATAGATATCCTGGACCTGAATTATTGAGCTAGTTAAACAGTATTCAGTGTCAGCAGTAGCAGCTGGTTTTGTTTTTTGTTTTTTTTTTTCCTATGTGAGAAAAATTAGCTCCTCTTATTTAAGACACTGTTTATCAGTTTTTCTACATCTTTGCAGGAGAATCATTCCAAAATGATTCAAAGGGCGAGGAGGTGATTATTAAACAACTATCCAAGAAACTTCTTTCCAGAGAAGTTGGTCAGTGTGGTCATGGCCACTGAGCTCGTTATCATGAATGTTAAGTTTATATCTAGTAAAACTTTACCAGTAAGTGATAACTTGGGTCCAAAAAATTCAGTTAGGTAAAATGGATGTGAGATCATGTTTCTGCAAGAGTAGTGACATGATGGGGGCAAATTTGTCTACTAATTGGGTGCTTCTGAGTGGTTCAGCTCTGCCCTGGCCATGCTTTGTCTACCCTGGTGGCATTTTTCTGCTCTGGGTTAAGTATTAATAAAGGCTGTTAACGGTTCTGCTGGAGTGATTCACAAAATGAAACATGATGCATGTTTTGCTGTCCCAAACCAGATTGGGTAGAAAGGATATCGTAGATGCAGAAATTTGCTTTCTACTTCCTTACTTCCCAAGAATAGGCTGCCAGCTCTTCTGGCCAGGCCCAAGCCTCACTTTCTCCTGTACAGATCCCTCTTTGAGCTAGAAAATTGGAAATCTACCCTTCAACTGTTTGAGAACATATGCTTGATAAAAGATAAGAACCAAGATCCAATCCAATTATATCTAAAATCACCTTTCCATGGAACTTTGTAGTCATTGTACTGTGCATCTAGACTTCAAAAATCTGTGTTCTTTGCACTAGTAGCTACTCATTAAAACAGTCTGTTCTCCCTGAAAGATAAGAGGCATTTGGCACTCACCTGACTTCTCTTTGACTCATATCTCAAGTACTGAAGTTTGTGGGATGCTGGTAGTTTAACAACCAAGAACACTCCTGGTTATGTGCCTTTCTGTGTAGGCTACAGTATGGAATCTTCTTTGATGTCCTAGCCCTAAATGCCTTAGGTTTTTTCCTAAAAAAAATTCAGCAAAATCTTTGTTTAATACCCTGCTGCAATGTTTTCTAAATTGGATTTTACAGTCATATGCTTAGATAAATTTGGAAAAATAAACTTTAAACTTTTTTTTTAACTGTAAGAATTTTTACAACTGTCATTCCTGAACCTTTAAGATTAGTAGCATAAAGAATGTCTTAGACTCATTTCATCCAGACTTTTTTCTTCTGGAAGTTACTGGGGGACTAAGGTCTCATGAAACACATGGGGTTTTGTCAAATTCATGTGCTAAATTTGGAGGTGCACCTTTCATTCTGGATATGAGGTTCTACTGCTTGCATTCTGAGGTATCTCTTTTTTGTGCCCCCTTTCTAAGTATTAGGTGTTTCATTCTTCCAACATTTTTGTATTTGAGGACTAATATCAGAGTAATTTCATGATATAAACTGGATTTATTTATTTATTTATTTTGCGGTATGCGGGCCTCTCACTGTTGTGGCCTCTCCCGTTGCGAAGCACAGGCTCTGGAAGCTCAGGCCCAGCGGCCATGGCTCATGGGCCCAGATGCTCCACAGCATGTGGGATCTTCCCGGACCGGGGCACGAACCTGCGTCCTCTGCATTGGCAGGCAGATTCTTAACCACTGCGCCGCCAGGGAAGCCCCTATAAACTGGATTTTGAGAGTGGGAAATACCCTATTCAGTTTGAGGTCTGGAGCAACAATCTGCAGACCCATGGGCTTACATGTATGATATAGCACAGTATCTGACTGAAAAATGAAAAATTCAGTAATGAGCTTCAGAGCTGGAAGATACTTAGATATCTATTTCACTCTTGTTTTACAAATGAGAAAATTAGTGCTCATAAAAGTAGAGTGGCCTACTCCTGGTTAGCAGACAGTTAGTGGAAGAACCAGAATTAAAATCTTTAATAATTATTTTTTTCCCATTACACTATACTTTCCCACAATCCTTGGAACACAGTATGGACTTAATAAATGTTTCTTGAATAAATACATGGTTAAATTAATATAAGTAACTGCATGTTTTATCTGAAGCTTCCTCTCTATATCTCCCTTCAAAATCTATAAAAATCTTTCTCCTAGAGTCTTTTCTAGCTTCATTTTTTAAACCTTAATTCTTCCGATACAAAGTAATTTGTCATTCAGGTTTCTTTTTAACTATCATAAAAATCAGTACCTTGTTCCAGAACTCTTCCTTAGTTATCCATAAAGGAAATGAGGAAAAAAACTGAGTGGCATGGATGCCTGCAAACAAAGATAAAAGTAAGATTATAAGTTATTCCTTGAAAAAGAGTTCTCATTCATGCTTCACATCATTTCCTGCCAATCAATGCCAAAGTAGCCTTTATCATTTACGGGTGCACCATAATTGCCAAGTATGTTCATGGTAGACATTTCTCTGTGTTCTTAATTTGTGAAGAACAGTGGGCTCTAAACCAGTGAATCCACAATTCCCCACTTTGGTCTTGTATTATTATATTTTCTGAGAGCGTGTAGCACACTCTTTTTTTTTTTTTTCCCCACACTGGGAAGCATGTGGGATCTTAGTTTCCCAACCAGGGATCAAACCCACACCACCAGCAGTGGAAGTGCAGAGTCTCACCCAGGAAAGTCCCAGCATACTCTTGATATTTTTGTATTTTGTACTATATTTGGGGCCATGACATGGATTCAGTGAGAATCCCCAAGCCCAGCATTTTACACTAACCATTCCCCCAAATCTGAATTGGGAGACAGAGTTGTGTAAATATGAAGGCACATATGCAGGCAAATTGCATATTTGTGTATTGGACAGACATATAATGAAGGTCACAAACATAAACAAAGCCATATCATGATATGGTGAACTTTGTGGTAGAAACAGTGCCCTTCATAATCTAAGACTTTAAAGAGAATTACCCTCAAATTGGCAGAAAGGAGAAGAAAGAATCTGCTACACACTCTGTAGTGATTGGAAACATTTCAGGAGGACAAATTGAACATGATTAATTCTCCAGATTAATTGACAGTATTAATTGAACTGGATTTCTTATTTACAAATAGTTCCCATTTCTCCCAGCTGTTTCATATTCATTTGTATCACACACTATGCCTCACCCCAGGGTTCTGGTTACTGAAATCCATTGGTCAACTCATTTGTGTAAATAGTCTAATTTCTCTTGATAATGTACTGTGAAGAAGGTAGGAGTGTGCTGTGTCAGCTTCTCCTGGTGCTGGTTTTTATATTTGCATTTTAAAAGTTAAATGTGATGGTCTTTATGATACAAAAGGAAGAAAATGAAACTCTTCATGAATTATATGAAATACCATATACAGTCAGGGTAATCTTATAAACATAGAAAATGATGGCCAAAATAATATAATTTAATGTGGCTTGAAAAATTTTTTGTCTTAAAACAGCTGTTGTTTTCTGTTTATTTTAGTGTTTGTTCATGTGTACATACACATGCTCAAAGTAGTCATTAGAAGCATTTACCTGCCTCATGTGGTCTTCTGTTAAAATAGAAAACTTTAAGGGAGAGTAAAATATTAAGCCTTTGATAACCTAGTGTCAGTGAATTTATTAGATATTTTGCTCAATTGATGAAAAGAGAAATATTGGAAATACTCAGTTTCCAGACACCAAGAAGATTTCGTCAGCTTGAAAAATTTAAAATAGGGCAACTGTGGAACTGGAGGGAATGAAGCTATACTTGATAGTCCCAATTTGTATTTATGGGGATGTTTGATATATCTTGAGTATCCACTAATAGTAGGAAATAGTCTGTACACATATGGAGGTGGATTAAGTAGAGTCTTCATGACTTGTTAGAAGTGTATTCATTTAATAGAGACAAAGTCAAAAACACTCAAACTAGCAATGAAGTCAAATCACCCTTTATTCTTATATTCTGCATTTGATGCACTTGGTGCTCGGTAGGTTGAATCAAAAATGATTTTCAAAGTGAGTTGACAGTGGTCAGATTTCCTTTATAATCAGGTGGCAAGAGGATTATGCACACATCACATTTTCAGAGGCCTTCTCCTCAAGTAGTAATTTCTATAATACTGGTTTAAAAAAAAAAACAAAACTAGACAAGATGTGATTTTTGAGTACAGGTTCTCAAAAAGTGTGCAAAGCTGGAATATAATTGTAGGCTGTATTATTAACTCAAAGGCTGGCATCATTTCAGCATAAAAAATAACAGTTATGGGAATGAGGACCCCCTTTTTTGAATCATGAAAGAGCTTGTGTATGGATATTATGAGGGATTTTCCTGAGCCTTATTCTTAAACAGATTACACTATTCAAAGTCTCAAAGAATCAAAATCGTGCTCAGCTGGGGCAGTCAATGTGCAGTCTAAACATGTGACAGATGCAGAGAAAACTTCAAAGATGCCATTACAAACGCCTGTGGAGATATTTAAGGAGCCAGATGCTACTGTTTCATGTCTTCCGCAGCTCTGAATGTGTCCTGTGATCACCTTCCAAAGAGGAGGTGTGGTTCAATCTGGTGAGGAACAGAACACCACCTAATCTTTTTGTTGCTGTTGTTTGCATACATTGTATGGCCGGGGTGTGAGGGGTTGGGATCAGTGACTCTAACAGGGAGGACGTGTATATGAATTTGCTATTCCTTATAAAAGCATGAAGGCACAACTGCAAGGAAATATGTACATGATGTATTCTGTGAAAGCTCTCCTCTCAAAAAGCGTGATTTATAGGTGTGTATTGCCATGGAAGCCCTTTTTTTCTTTAACTTTTGTCATGAATTTAGGCACTAAAAGAGGTAATAAATATATTCATTATGGTTAATATTTACTTTCCATTTTGTTTTGGTGAGAAATAAATTACTTGAGACAATGTATTATTAAGTGTATGTTTCATTTTCATCACTACTGCCTTCTGGAAAAGAACTTAATATTTTGAGACAGAATGAAGACCCAGGTAAATATAAAGGCAGTGAGATTTAGTTAAAAATTAAAAAACGCCACCTGCTTTATTTCATTTGGATTCCTTATCTTTAGTTTTCTTCTCCATTATAGACTATGTAAGAGAGTCTGTTTTATCTCAACTTTTAAGAACACAAATTCATAGGCTTATTATTCCAAATGGAACAAAGAGAATGAAAGACAGTTTCTAGGAAATATGTGATATAGCAAATAAAACAACCTAGAAAATTTGAATCACTGTGTAATGTTTGAGCATTTTTTTTGTATCGAAAAAGTGATTCTGCCCAAGTTTGTTCTTTTTTATTATATGAATGACGCACCCTAGCTCATCCTCTATTAAATCAAAGAGAGATTGTTTTATTAATTTTTGAATTGAAATTTGTGGCATATTATAAAAAACAAAAGGCATAATTATTTACATGAAAAGGGATGGCTATAAGTGGAAAATAAAAAGCAAAGGATATTTTTCTTTCTAGTGTAAACATCTGGCAGTAATCCTTGCTTACACAATTAATGGGCATTTAATTGGCAATGATCAGTTTATTGCTGCAATATGAGGTGAATGTTTCCCCAGGAACAAACAGCTGTTGCAAGAATTTCACAGTGATTTAGCAAACACCAGGTGATAGCTGTATCTTGAAAGAAGTGTTCTGTCTCTCAGCAAATCACAGTGCATCGAAAAAACAAAGTGAAAAGTAGCATAGCGGAAGAGATCCAATTGTCACTGGCATTAACATTTATCTAAAAAGCAAACTTCATAAAACAACAGACTAATTACGTTAGACATTATCCATGCCTCAAATATAAAGAAAGAATTCCTCCAAGAAGCAAATAATACATTGGCATGACATTCTTCTATTTAAAAGTAGTATTTTATGTCTTGTTTTAAAGACATAATAGTTGATAAAACTTTTTTTGTATTCTAATATTTTATCCTTTTAAAAGTCTTAGAAAATTTGATAGTCATTCTAATTTTTTGATTAAAAAGTTATTGAAGTCATTCCACAGTTACCGACAATTATATGCTTTTCTTAATAGATTTTATTCAACTGTCTAAAATTAAATGTACCACTTTTTAATTTGCATTGCTTGTGAGCTGCTTTCCCATTAAGTTTTAAATAAAAAGTTTTTCATTTTTCATTATGCACTCTTATTACTAATTTAATAAAATGATAATAGCTATGCAAAGTTTCTGTTACTACTCAGCTTTTGTCATAGATTAAATTACACATTTTAAATGTAGCACACTGGCAGACACTGTTATTTCATAAAGCTGAGTTTCATTAGTGAAGAAAGTAATTTTGCTTCAGCAAAAGAAAAAATGCTTTTATTTACTATACTATTTAGTATTAGCTCATACTAGAGTCTACGAACAATGAACTCAAATGAACAAAGCATCAAGGGCCAATTTATAGAACAATGCTTTTATTTTTTCATGTATGCATTCTGCAATAATTCATCTCCATGACAAAAGCAGACAATCAATCATCTTCTATTGTGCCTTTCTCAATAAAATTACCATTCTTGATGTAACAAAAGAAAGCTGCCTAAGTAACAGGAACAGTTTTACATGCTCAAATCAATAAATTGATCATATTTCAAAAAAACTTTACCCATTAATATGACAGTGCAGTTTTATGTTTAACTTATCCACATTAATATTAAATTATTAAGTAACATTGTTCTTTTTTCATTCAAGAAAACAATAAGAAATAAGAAAGCATGTTAAAGGAATGCTTTCAAGGGTCTCTGTGACAAAACTTTGTTGCCTACATATGTTGTTGTTATGCTATCGTCTTATAGCTGTGTAAATTGAAATACATAACACTTTGGAAGTAAAATCTCTACATTTATTAGTCCTAAAATCATATGGAATCTATGTATTGTTACAAAATTTATTACAAGACATGTCAGAACGGCAGATTTAAGGCAATCTTATGATATAGGGTATTGTCCTAAAGCGAGACATTTATATGGTAGTAAGTATACGTTAAACATACAAACTAATGCAGATATTTCAAAAAGTGAAATCTGAAAATGTCATGTGAATATAAAGGAAACTTAAGTTCAAAAGTTAAGTAAAAGTTTCCACACTGGGAAAATGAAGAAGGAATATTATAGGTATAGATATAGCTACATACACATTCTAAATAACTTGCTCTTTTATTTTCAACTAGAAGAATAGAAGCTTAACATGAAAAAAGTAAAAGTTTTTAGAAGTTTTCTAGCCAATATAGAGTTCAATACAGAGATACGTATTTCATTTTCATACTGTTTGTATATATATAAAATACTATTTTTCCTCCTAAATTTCTCTCACTGAGATCAAGTGGAATTACAGCAAAATTCATAGATTAAAATATGAATTATTTCTGTATAACCTACCAGAGTAACAGGATTAATTTAAGCTAATAACACTCATGTCATTAACCACTCCAAAATTCAGATGACTTTGGAACCTCTGAAGATTCTCTATAATTGTATTTTCTTTTTTCTGAATTAATGAGGCCAGGCCATAACATGTTTCAAGAAAATGAAATCCTTTGTTACAGAAATGCAAATTCTGTGACTTAGCAT
Organism: Delphinus delphis; assembly: GCF_949987515.2. Classification (NCBI taxonomy): domain Eukaryota; kingdom Metazoa; phylum Chordata; class Mammalia; order Artiodactyla; family Delphinidae; genus Delphinus; species Delphinus delphis. Next base: position 99,638,843 of record NC_082685.1, on the reverse strand, counting down.
CTAAGAGACTATATAGTATAAATGATTATGAGAATAGTTTCATTGCAGTATACATGACATCATAATAATTCACAATTTTCAATAACATGCACCAATTATGTAATTAAATTCTGAATATTTTGTGCTTATATTGTCTATAAATTTACTGTATGTTCATGAGTTACACCATGACACAAGAATGGCATTCTAAATTTGATATTAAATATTGTGTTTGATTTTAACCTCATAGTAATTAATTTGAAAAATTGCAATCAAAACATATTACTGTAACTGAAAGTTTAAAGTAAGCATTAGTGAAGATTTTACTGCATTTCATTATAAAATAAATGTTTTAATTGAAATGTTTTTAGGTCGTGACTTTAAACAGTTGCTTATTTTGTTGCCCTTTTCTTTCCTCATGAACTGGTTAATTCACTCTGATTTAATTCCCAGTCAATGTGATGTAATAGTTATTTACTGAGAGAGATGTATTACTGACGATCAGCTCTTACTAAGGAATCTTGCTTACTTATACGTTACTCTCAGAAGGAACCGATTTCAGGGAAAACTAGAAAGTTAGTTTATGTTGGATGTTTCACTTTTGTCTTGCCATCCTTAGCTTTCTTTGCTGAAAAAAGAAAAAGCAGCAGATAAAATTTAACAAGAAATCACAGTGTTGTTTATCATACCATCACAACAGTATTGCTCAGTTTTCTTCAACTGTTAACTTATCTCTATAAAGAATCTATGCCTTGGGACCAAGGTTTGGTCTTTGCTCCCAGGTCTCAAGAAACAACTTTACAATTCAGTTATTTTCTCTTGAAGTCATCACATCCTCTCTTCCCCGTGTTCCGTTCTCTCCTCCTCCCCCTGTTTCTTTCTCTCCTTTCTACTCCTTTTTCTCTATCACTGCCCGATCTCTTAAAGTGTAATGAATAACATCCCCATGATTTCATTACAAACTTTGCTTTGGAGGCAGGGCCCAGGAAATTTCCATCGAGCGCATCTGTTTCATTAATCCTGGAACTTTGTTGCATTTTATTTAAATTATATAACCAGTACCACTGTCTATGGAAGTCCTTGGTTTCTTTCTTTTATGGATGGCAGTATTTCCAGCAACAGCACCAACTGAAGAAACTAGAGCCAGCTATGTTTGTAGGTATATAAATCCAGAGTATTCCATTGAAATTTGAATTTTTTTTTTCTTTGTACTCTTTTAACAACTGTATTCAGAGCATGATGGTGCTTCTTTTTACTTTTGTTTTTGTTTTTAGCTGCACAGCTACTGAGTCTTTCTCATGCCTAGTCAGTCTTTCCTTGGAGTAAGAAATTGATCTGAGACTATGTGTTTTTTTGAAAGCTTTGGCAGAGAATAAGAGAGAATAATTATTAGAGAAATCTAGGCTGACCTTTTGGACAAGTCAATTTACACCAGTTTACACCACTACGACTATATTGCCGTAGTGCTCATACTTTCGTGTGCATCAGAATCATCTGGAAGGGCTTGCCCAGTCCCACCTCCAGAGTTTCTGTTTCAGTAGCATGGAGGTGACGGAGAATTTGCATTTTCAACAAATTCCTATGGTTTGCTGATCTTGAGAGCTACTGTTGTGTTAAGCCAGAGGATATTTTAAATCTTATGATTTTGAACCTTTATAATATGGTGGATATCTTGTATCATTTTGGGCTTTTTAGAAAAGTATGATTTAATAGTTTGCCAAAGAGTACATTATTTCATATAATAGGGATTGCATGCTGAATGTGTTTTGATTTCTTTTTATACAACTTTATTTATTTAGAGCAGTTTTAGGTTCATAGAAAAATTGAGAGGAAGGTACAGAGATTTCCATATACTCCCCATCCCCACATACACACAACCACCTCCATTATCAATGTCCCCACCAAAGTGGCACATTTGTTACAATTGATGAACCTGTATTACACATCATAATCACCCAAACTCCAGAGTTTATATTAGGGTTCACTGTTGGTGTAGTAAATTCTATGGATTTGAACTAATGTATAATTATGTGTATCTACCACGACAGTATTGTACAGAAATCCTCTGTGTTTCACCAATCCATCCCTCCCCACCACTGGAAACCAGTGATCTTTTTGCTGTCTCCATAGTTTGTCTTTTTCCAGACTGTCATACAGGTGGAATCATATAACATGTAGCCTTTTCAGATTAGTGTCTTTTACTTAGTAATATGCATTTAAGGTTCTAGCTCTTTTTTGTTTGTTTGTTTGAGCACTGAATAATATTCCATTGTCTGGATATACCACAGTTTATCAATTCAACTACTAAAGGACATCTTGGTTGCTTACAGGTTTTGGCAATTATGAATAAATCTGCTGTAAACATCCATGTGTAGGTTTTTGCATGGCCATAAGTTTTTAACTCCTTTGGGTAAATACCAAGGAGCAAGACTAATGGATCATTTGGTAAGAGTTTTAGTTTTGTAAGAAACCACCAAACTGTCTACCAAAGTGGCTGCACCATTTTGCATTCCCACCAGCAATGAATGCGACTTCCTCTTGTTCCACATCCTTGTCAGTATTTAGTGTTTTCAATGTTCATGATTTTGGCTGTTCTAACAGGTGTGTAGTGGTATCTTGGTTTTAATGTGCCTTTCCCTGATGGCTTATGATGTGAATCTGTTCATCTTCTTTGGTGAGTTATCTGTTAAGGTCTTCAGCCCATTTTTTAATTTGTTTGTTTGTTTTCTTATTGTTGAATTTTAAGTTTTTTTGTACATTTTAGATAACAGTCCTTTGTCAGATGTGTCTTTTACAAATATTTTCTCTTAGTCTGTGGTTTGTCTTCTCATTCGCTTGACTGAATGTGATTTTTGACTCGTGCAGTTTGTGCCTTAGGCTGATGTCACCAGATCCTAAGATTATTCTGCAAAGCTGTTTATTTTTACCAGATGTTACTTCTAGAGATCAAAATTATTTATAAGCCGGAGTGTCAGTGGTCTGACTAAAGATAAGCTTCTTTTTATAACTGTACTTCAACAAAATGAAGATTTCTAATACCTTGACCCTCCTTTTTTTTTTTCCTTAGAATTAAACTGTCTTGCCTTCATTTGCTGTACTATCCAATGAAGTCTACAGCTTATCACTTCAATCACTCTCTTGTCAATTACCCCCATTCCCATTTCTGTTTGCTTTTCAAAATTCTACCTCTAAATCAATCCAGTGTTGTTATTTCCTTAGACTATACCAGGGAGGCTGAGTGCTGATGGGAGGAAATCACACTGAGTAACCACTGCAAATCCATGATCTCTACTTCAAGTGGAACCTCATTGCTGTCTGGCGGCTCTTCTTTCTTCAGTTGGCTCTCTTTTCTATTGACTGTACCTACTTTGAAATTTTTCTTCTTTCAAACTTTTTAGCCAACCACATCTGTATTTACACTCTGAAAATGGTTGTGATTCCTACTTTACAGAGAAAATGCTAGAAATTGGATAAAAATACGTCGTGCCACCAAATCCACCCCCACCCCCAAAAAGGGGCAAGAGCAAGATCCTCATTCCTAAAACAAATACCTCTTTCAATGCTCTGAAGGTACCTGTACATAAAAACATCATTTCTTTTATTATTCCCCATTCCAACTGTGTATTTATCTTTTCCTCTCCACTTCCTCCTTCAGTATCAGCATTAAAAACATGCCCAAGTCTTTTCCTGTTTTTCCATGTTTCCTGCTAGAGACCAACTTCTCTCACCTTTCTCTGGTATGCTTACTGAACAATATACTTTTTCTCACTGTTGCTGTCCCTAATCTATTCACTTCTCAGTTTATGGCTCACAGCTCTTTCTTAGCTCTTTCTTCCCTTAGCTTCTACACTCTGACCTCTTTTCTTCACTCTATTCATTCTTCACATACTCTTCTGGCTTCACAAAGTGCAGTGATCTAATCTACAACCAGTCTTTGTTATACCTGCAAATGTAGCGTCCACTCTGGTCTCCCTCCTGAGTACAAACCCATATAATCCAACTGCCAGCTGGAGATCCCTTCCTGGAAGGCCTACACTCACCTGAAACTCAGTACTACTTCCATCAAACTTATCTCCTTCTTCCTTGAAATGTGCTTCTAATCATGTGGACTTCTAATTAACAAAAAAGCAGGCTGATACACTACATAATAGTCTGCTTGGACTCAGCGTATCTCAGAGTGCCTCATTACTACTGTGTGACTTGATGTATGTCACACCACTGAATCTCTGTTTCTTTTCTATAAAATTAGAATGACCAAGTGACAAGACGTACATTATAGGAACAAAGTGAGATACGTATGCTATAACATGTGAAATGCTTCAACTAAAATACATAGTGCTGTACAAAAATAATAATGATAATCTTACTGTCATTTATCCAAAAGGTTAAAAATTAAATAGGTGATAGTTGATCAGTCATCTCTCACTAGAATATTATTTGCCCCAACAAAGGGGCGCATTTATTTATCTTTTTATATTCTTATTTAAATGTTCCTTTTTATGGATCTTAGCATTTTTTCAAAAGGCTGATTCTTCTGGGCTTTCATATATTTCATGTGTTTATTAAATGACAAATCCCTTTTTACATATTTATCCTTTAAGTACCTTTTTGTTTCTTTTTTATTGTGGGGTGACAGGTGGGCTTATATGCCACTTCGGCAGGTTTCGCTTTTTCTTTTTTAACTTACTCTCTTCTTGTAAAAGTTAACTTAAACTTTTCAATATCTCCCCTCTCTTTCAAACCAGTATTATATATATTTCTTGTATTGTAAGAATTTTACTAGTTGTTCATTACTCTCAAGCCATCTTCTCTTTTACTAAATCATAAGGTCTTTTATGTGACCTTTTTGAAATTTTCTACTGTGTCAGGCTTCCCTCCTTGATTATCACAAACTCTAACAAAACCTGGCCACTTAATTTGAAATGTTATATCACTTTTAATCCACAGATTAGTTTTTGTTGATCAGAATTCGGTGTGGAAGTAAGTACTTGGTTGTTTGATTTACTTTCTGTGAAAAGAAATAGCACAAACTTTGAAAGATGCTGAGTTGAAACAAGAGATGGCTCACACTTTGGCTGTGTAAAAGTTGCATGTCACCAATTGAGAGTGTCATTTTGGGCACATTTGGTGTTTTCCATTTGTAATGGTATCATCAATTTTTTTTTCTGCCATGCATTCACTCCCAGTTGAGTACATACAATCTACAGTTTTTACTTTTTATCCAACTCTCTCAGAGTCATAGAACTTGTTTACATAATAGAAATTAAATTATCAGCAAAAAGCAAGTAATTTATCATGTCACAATTAATCTCCTTGTAGCAAAGTATTTTGATTTCCACTCAGTACCAACTTACACTGGTTTAGAAAGGAAGGATATGATAAAATTTCCTTGTCTACACTGCTTTTTTTTTAAATGGCTCTATAAGACTATTACTTTAAAATACTTAATGATTATTTCCTTTTTACAAAGCAAAACAAATTTATTGGAAAATATTTAAACATTACAGAAAGGAGTAAGATAAAAATAAAAACTTCTCAAATAATCTCATTTCTCAGAAAGAGTTTCCAATAGTATTTGATATACAACCCCCCGATTCATATCTATGTCCTACAAGTGTTACGTACAAAAAGCAATAGAATTATATATATATGTATACACACAAACACATAAATACACACACACACACACAACTTGCTTGTTTCACTTACTAATATGTTGTGAATCTCTTCTGTTTCAATTGGGATTTTTTTTCCTCACTTTTTAAGATCTACGTAATATACCAATGGGTGGATAAATCATATTTATCCGATTAGCATATTTTTAAAGATCATTTCCAATATTTTATTACTAAGGACAAAATTGTAATTAATATCCTTGTACATATAATTTTACATGTTTATGTGAATATTTCTGTAGAACCAATTCCTGCAAAAGAATCAAGAAGGTACACATTGGGCTTCCCTGGTGGCACAGTGGTTGAGAGTCCGCCTGCCGATGCAGGGGACATGGGTTTTTGCCCCGGTCCGGGAGGATCCCACATGCCGTGGAGTGGCTGGGCCCGTGAGCCATGGCCGCTGAGCCTGCGCATCCGGAGCCTGTGCTCCGCCATGGGAGAGGCCACAACGGTGAGAGGCCCGCGTATCGCAAAAGAAGGTACACATTGAAAATTTTGTTTGATATTGCCAAATTGCCTTTAGAGAAAATTATTCTATTTTACATGATAACTAACAATATATAATATCTTCTATCTATTGCACCCTCGTCAATTCTAAACATTATCACTGTGTGTGTGTGTGTCCTTTCTGATAAGTAAAAGACAACCCTAAAGTTATTTTATGTGTTTATAAAATCTTGTGTTCTTTAAATGTTTGTTTTTGCCCTTTGTATCCCCCCACTTTTTTAAACTTGGCTCTTTCTTATTTAGGTGTAATATAACTATTAGAGTTAGGAGTAGTTAAATTATATGTGGTTGTATATGTTACATACATATTTCTGCTTGTTTTAAAATTAAAAACTGGTCTATAACATTTTACCTCACAAAATTTCTATAGGTAAATTGTCTACAGTTTTCATGTTATGCTTTGAAAGGCCTTTCTAGTTCCAATTACCATCTTGTTTGTTTTTGGTAAGTTTTAACTATAATTGTAGAAATATTTTATTCCTTTTAATGGACTATAAGCAATGTCTTTTAAATTTAACAGAATGTACAAAATATTCCTATTTTGTCTTACATAAACTATTTTTTCAAATACTTAACAAATATACTTCCTTTATGAAAAGTGGGTCTAACTTGCTTAAAAAGGAAAAAAGAAGCTAACGTATGTTTAATACACAGCTAGGCCTTATGGCTAAACATGAGTAGGGCTAACAGAAAAGCCAAAAGTATAAGTACAAGCTAAGAAGACAGTTGAAAATAAGAAATATAAGGAAAAGTTAATGGAATTGGACCGCTAATTTTAGAGAAAGAGAGAAAGCCATGAATGGCCTTTGTAAAAACAATAGGATTGACAACAATTTACAATTTACTTCTACCCAATGACTATTGAATAGAAAGGTTTGAACCAAAAATAGGGGGGATTTTTATTAGATATTGGTACACGTTTTCTGACAGTGAGAATTATTAAACATTGAAATGAACTGCTTTGGAGGTCTCTAAAAATTGGATTGATTTCTAATAATTCTGGAAGATCCTAACATTTGAAATTGTATAATGATTTGGGTAGGCAATCCTGAGGCATCTTTCATTATTTTATGATAGCTCTGAAAATGTCTGGAAACACCAAATGTAAATTCATATTTTGGGAAATACTCTGCAGGTTTAGTTTGGTCTTGCCAGCCAACTCCCAAAGGTTTTCCCCATTTTTTAGTTTATCCTTACTCCAATTCATCATAAAAGCTACTTAGATAAAAGATCCCAACCTTTGACTGTGAGTTTCCCCCATGTTCAAGGACAATTTGAGGCTGCTGAGTCTGGATCTTTATATCCTTGATGATGATCTGATTCCAAAATACCATTCCTACCCAGCCTCCACCTGCACTTCTTCATGTACCACAATTGTGGCCAAACCTCACTCTTCACTTATTCACAAACTGGCTGTGTAATTTCCTTCCTCCTTTTCTTCCCACCTCTCTTTATGTCTATTGTCTAACTGCACACATACCATCCCCTCTACCTGTAATGTTCTCCATCGCTGTCCATAAAAGTTTCATTCATTGTTCATATATTACATCACAAGAAGTTTTCCTTTTCTCCTCAGATGAGGGCTCAATATACAGCTATCACTTGTTTATATCTTTATCTCTACCTCTAGCTGCAAACTCTACAAAGCCAGTGTCTCTTTCTTACTAATCCTTATATTCCTAAAGGGGCACTGGTTGTTTTCACATAGTACCAAGTTTCCTCAAATTTGTCTAATCATAAGAATTACAATTAAGGATGCAGACTCATGGCTTCAGCCTGGCTACTGCATCAGAATTCTGAGGAGTAGTAGAAAGGAGTTTTATCAGAAGGAAAGTTTGGAAATCACTAACATCTAAGTACTTAATAAAACCATGTCAAATAAATAAATGAATGAGTCCATTTTTATTTCTTTGGAGTTTCCTCTTTGAGGACATTTAATCAAGTATATATTTCTGTGGCTCTCCTGCTTTTTCTGTTCCTGATATCTCCATCAAAATGCATTGAGCAGAAGGGTGTTGAACTCAGCAAAATTAGTTGCTTTTATTAGCCAATTGACAAATGATATTCTAAGCATCCCTGTAGGTCTTAAAAAACAATGATTACTTTTGAGCAACATTTTCAAGCTGTTAGGTGGGAGTTTGAAGTAATGTGGAGGGCAGGGTTGGACAACCTTAATTCAGTGTTCTGAGATATGTTTGTCACTGGTTGAACTTCACCTGGAATGGCTTGGTGCAGCCACTATGGAGAACAGTGTGGAGGTTCCTTAAAAAACTAAAAATAGAGTTACCATATAATCCTGAAATCTCATTCCTGAGCATATACCCTGAGAAAACTATAATTCGAAAAGATACATGCACCCCAGTGTTCATCGCAGCACTATTCACAATAGCCAAGATATGGAAGCAACCTAAATGTCCATCGACAGATGAATGGATAAAGAAGATGTGGTGTATATATATATACACACACATATACATACACACATATGTCTACATATATATGTAAAGGAATATTACTCAGTCATAAAAAATGAAATAATGCCATACACAGCAACATGGATGGACCTAGAGATTATCATACTAAGTGAAGTAAGCCAGACGAAGACAAATATCATATGATATTGCTTATATGTGGAATCTAAAAAAGAAGATACAAATGAACTTATTTACAAAACAGAAATAGACCCACAGACATAGAAAACACTTATGGTTACAAAAGGGGAAAGTGGGGGGAGGCAGGGATAAGTCAGGAGGTTGGGATTAACATATACACACTCCTATATATAAAATAGATAACCAACAACGACCTACTGTCCAGCTCAGGGAACTATACTCAATATTTTGTAATAAACTATAACAGAAAAGAATCTGAAAAGGATATAGATATATATAAAACGTGTAGGACTGTGGAAAGGGCCTGAGCCAGAAGACCCGCTGGTCCTTGACCTGCAAATAACCTTGCTCTGTGACGTTTTGAAAACCTCTTCGTTTCAAAGGGCTCAATTTATTCATCTGTAAAATAAGGGAGTTGAAGTAGCTGATCTCTGAGGTCCCTTAGCTCTAAACTTCATGATTCTCTGATTCTTGTTTTATCTGAGAATTTCATTTGTCTATGTGATTTCTTTCTTGCCTCTGAAATGATAATTGAGGGTTGATTATACGTATCCAGTCCAATTATTCATAGATCATAAAGATTTTTATTATTATATGTAGAAGATTAAGATGTATGAAGGGCATAAGATTGAAATCTCTACAAAGCCTAATGATAAAAATGCCATTATATACTAAAAATTTTCTTCTTTAGGATACTTTACTGGTATTTTCTGTTAAAAAAAAATTTAAGATCAGTGCTTAATATTTAGTGTGCTTCCATTCTCGGAGAGCTGAATTTTTAAAATATATGTATTAAACATGCTTTCTTATAAATTATGATACATCATTATTGGAAGCACTGGGCCATGGCAAACGATCTATTACATCATGATTTACTATGCTGTATTATGTCAACTGATGGATTATAGCATGTCAAGTTTTGATATGTAAAATTTTTAAGATAATTGGAGAAGCAAAGCACAAAAATAGTTCATGTACTCTTTTAAATAAAAATCTCCAAAGTAATTTTAGACATTTTAGAGGGTTCTGTATTTTGGCGTAGCTGAGTGTCAGTGTATTACCTCTGTGGGTATATAATATGCACAAGGAAAGTTATTAAGGTTGGACGTATGATTTAAATAGCTGATGACACCTTTAGAAGGATATAAGAATTAAGACATTTTATAAAGCTTCACATATCTGTTTTTTTTCTGATTTTTCAGTATTGTGTCAACCATGGTTTTACAAATATGAGCCCTGTTTTTTAAAGAATCAATATATTTTGCCTGCTATTCTACTCAGCAGTTACTATCAGCATAAATTTGCTACCAAGGAAACAATAAAAATAATTCTTTGTTGGCCAGTGGACAAAGAAGATCAGTTTTACAGAAAAATTATCTACACTTTTAATCTGAATAGTGGCATAACCAATACGATGCCAACTACAGATTTAAATAAGGTAAAAAACACCACAATTTTCCAGGATTAAAATATGATCTTACAGCATTACAATTTCTAAACTGCCAAATATTTATAGTTTAGATACATTTCACTTGAGAATATAGGTATTGTCTTTACTGAGTATAATAGAACTAACTTTTTAAAATTAAAGGATAATAATGCAATAATATTGTTATGAAGTGAGTGGGATTTGGGTGTCAGAGCCAAGTTCAATTTTTTTTTAAAACATCTTTATTGGAGTATAATTGCTTTACAATGATGTGTTAGTTTCTGCTTTATAACAAAGTGAATCAGCTATACATATGTTCCCATATCTCCTCCCTCTTGCGTCTCCCTCCCTTCCACCCTCCCTATCCCACCCCTCTAGGTGGCCACAAAGCATCGAGCTGATGATTCCCCCTGTGCTATGCGGCTGCTTCCCACTAGCTATCGGTTTTACATTCGGTAGTATATATTAGTCCATGACACTCTCTCACTTTGTCCCAGCTTACCCTTCCCCCTCCCCGTGTCCTCAAGTCCATTCTCTACATCTGCATCTTTATTCCTGTCCTGCCCCTAGGTTCTTCATAACCATTTTTTTGTTTGTTTTTTAGATTCCATATATATGTGTTAGCATACGGTATTTGTTTTTCTCTTTCTGAGTTACTTCACTCTGTATGACAGACTCTAGGTCCATCCACCTGACTACAGATAACTCAATTTCATTTCTTTTTATGGCTGAGTAATATTCCATTTGGGCATATAACCTGAGAAAACCATAATTCAAAAAGAGTCGTGTACCACAATGTTCATTGCAGCTCTATTTACAATAGCCAGGACATGGAAGCAACCTAAGTGTCCATCGACAGATGAATGGATAAAGAAGATGTGGCTCATCTATACAATGGAATATTACTCAGCCAAGTTCAATTCTTATCTCCACAATTTGCTAGCCATGTGGACTGGACAACTATTTAAAGTCTTTAAACTGGTTTCTTTATGCGTAAAACGGGACAAATAATCCTCTACTTCTTAGGCATGTTGTATCATGTGAGACTACACATTAAATGTGCCTAACAGAATATGGCTGCCTCCTAAAAAGCCCTCAATAAGTATTAGCTTCTGTTATTGTCTGATGTAGGCCTGTACAATAATTCATATTTACTGTCTGCTCTATGAAGACTTTCTTTCTCATTTCTTATTTATTTTTTTACTGAAGTTCTGAAAACATTCAATTATTCAAAGGTTTTTTTTCAAAAAACTATGTTCATCAATTAAATCTTTCATATTTTTAGAGATTGTAAATTCTCTCAGACCAATGTTTTCCTGATTGCATTTTGTTTGGGGAATCTGAGCTGTTTAGTCTCTTCTCCACAAAAGAAATTTTTCTATATGCTATAATTTCAGGAATTTCTGTAGCTCACAGTAGAGCTGAGAAAGACAAAACACTAAAGTACACACAAAGAAAATACTGCTGTTAATCATCATGTGACAAATTATTATGGCTAGTGGTTTATTTGAGGCACTTCTTTGGAATTAAATGAGAACCCAGCTCATCCACATATGCCCCTTCTTGTACCTTTGCATGCTTAGAATTAAAGGCAGCAATGTATGTTTTTTAAAGGCACGTACTGGATGCCTTCCATTTCCTCCTCCTGGTCTTCTTTCCATCCTTCTCCATCTTGATCTCTTCCCCAGGAGGTGTTTCTGAATGGATTATATTAGTAAGGTTCTTGGCCTTCTGGCTTCCTATTGAATGTGGCATGTGGGATTCAGCAGGGATGTGAGGGAAGGGAGAAATTGAGGTTAGGTGTTTATTCCACCACAGTCTCTCCCTGCAGGTTTGTCTGAGGCTGTCTACATCCCTCCATCACAGGTTATAACTCCCTCCAGGTGGTCGTGCCCCACAGACCTCTTTCTGTCTCACCTGGTTCTGGTGACTGCCCTCTCCTGCTCTTCTGGGCCTAGAGGCGGGAGGAGGTACAGGTGTTTTTATATTGTTGTAACCTCTGGTTACTGCACTAACCCTCTGGTGATTTCCCTGTATCCTTCTTACACTTTGTAAATCTCTCTATATTAGATTCCCCTCCAAATACTCAGTTTGAATTTGCCTTTTATTTCTTACTGTAGGACCTACACCCCGTACAATACTCATTTGCATTTTTAATGTATCTTCATGTTACTGTTTAAATGGTAATTTCTTTGAGAACAAAAAGTATTTACTATTTTTAATTTGCCTCCTTTTATAGTCATAAAGTGGTGGATTTATAAGGGAAGAAATAGTATATAGGTTAAATAATAGTGCTGGATTTGAGGTTTTGAGTTGGGAAGGTGTAAGGATATGTGCTGGGCAAGGGCTGAGGAATTTCTGCATCTTTTACTCACACCATATTGTAAGTCCAAGATGCGGCTCGCACAGGCAGGGTGTAGAGAGAAACTGGGTGTTTCCAGGGTCTCACTGATGAGACGGGATTCCATTGGCTTCTGCTATTACCCCACTGTATTGTAGTAGCTAGAGAAGGAACGTGGACAGCGAGTGATGGCAGAGCTTTTTCAAATTATCTTTTTTTATTCATATTTCATGGCATATAAGGTGATGACAGCTATGTTGTTGAGTTCTGCTTAATCCTCTTCCCTCAGAGCCCCTTTGGATACCATGGCATCAAAGTATAGGTAAAAGATAAATGTTGGTGATTTAGTAAGGTATTTCAGAACTATCTATTCCTTGGATATAAAAAGAAATTGAGGTTACTATCTATAATCTAGTAAAATGATCTCTCTCTCGATATATATATATATATATATATATATATATATATACGCGCACACACACACACACACTTACTTGATGGTCATTTTCATAGGGAAAATAGTTTCTAAAAATGTCTGTATAATCAATAGAAAGTGTTTTTCAAATTTGCTATCATATTCAATGTCATTTACTAATGTTTATGTTTTTACTTAGATTTTCACAAACTTTATATTTTTTCAAAAATATAAATATTTTGTAATGATAATATATTGCAAAGTATTATCTCCACATAATCTCTAGCATATTTTTATAGCTCACTTATCAACAATCCACAGAAGTGCAAACTTAGGTTAGTGAAGACCTGAAGGTAACAGGAATGTCCCGTTTTAGTCCTTAAACCTTTTTAATCCCTAAAGGTACACCTGTGAAAAAAAGCTGGAGGTGGGATTATGAACGCATAAAATATATTGTTTTATCTAGACCTACAAAACTTGACTGAATTCACTCTATTCTTTGATTCTAAATATATGTTTGGAGTCAAGGAAACAGGACAGGAACAATATTTACTTCATTACAATCTTTTCCATGAAAATACTTAACCCTAGGTTTTTCAGCAACTGGGGTTTGAATTCACTAAAACTGTTAGGCAATATTTGAATAATTTTGTGAAGGTAATGTGATAAAAGAATCCTCTGTAAATATCTGATTAGAGTCAAACATTTAGATGAATGTGTCCCCAAGAGAAGTCTTACAGTTACTATAATTTTACAGAAGAAGTTTGTTACATACATATTATTATTTTAAGCTACAGGTTTAGAAAAATTTTTTTAAAAGCTTTGTAAAGCAGGGCCAGTAAATGTTGAGTTGTTTTACCCACTGTACTTAGGAAATTGTATAGATTCTTGACTAGAGAGAATTAATGTTTTGTTTTCCTTAAAAGATGAGAGGACTAAAAATGTCCCATATCCTGTTAAGTGACCTATAAAAGCTACTTTATTCATTTTAATAGCTTTTTTGGTTCTCAAATTCATTTGAATATGGTTCTTTACTAACTAAAAATATTCAGATATTAACTTAATTACATTTTACCAATTAACAATACTTTCAAGGGTAGAGGTTTCATTTTGTTCAGACATTAGTTTACCTGGAATCCTTTGGTTTTAAAAAATAAAAATATATACCATTAAATTGTGAAAAAAGGTACACACATAAGTAGCTGTGATTGGCCAATGATTAACATAACCTATGTAATGTATTTATTTGAGTAACACCTTCAAATAACATATATAATGAGTACTGCAGGGGACATTATATGAAAGTTGACTATTAGTGATAGTATGCAAGTATTTGGTATAGTACTTACAGAAAAAGTCCTGTCCTATAACTCAAAAATAGTTTTATAAAGAGAATACATGTAAAAATCTTTAAATATTTTGCTTTATGAATATTCATAGAGAGATTTAATATCCAAAAAGATCTTTTTTTTCCCTTTGCATGTAGACATAACATAAGTTGCTAGATGTCTTAAAACATGTAGCATGATTACCTTCCCTTATGGGAAGTCCCTGTAGCAAGTTTTTACTACCACACTGGCTCAAAATATTGTAATTCATATACTACTAAGATCTCTGAAAAATCATTGTTTATTTTTGTGTGACTAGGAGCATGAAATACCCTTCCTTCTAGGGGTCTTTGTCCCATAAATGTTAATGCACCCATGAAACTGATCTGATGCCTTTTAACTTTATTTTTAAAATCCAGTACCGAATTCCCAGATTATACTGTCAGTACAATGTCATTGAAAAACAGCTCTGGGCAAAAATATGATGTATGAAGCTTATTTCCTTCCCATTAGATTTATCTGTGCCATCCTGATAAACTTCCCATGCCTATCAAAATAACCAAATAAATTGAAAAACTTGATGTCAAGTGAAAGTGAAGACTAAATCTCTGCAGAATATCACAGAAATTTATTTATTTCCCAAATATTCACTCAACACCAACCATGTATCAGACACTTTTTGAGGTGCTCACTAATGATACGGTGAACAAAAATAACTCTTCATAGCCCTATGGTCTAATAAGGAAAAGACAGAGACATATTTTTCAAATAAAATTAAAATGTTGTTTAGGTTAGGGAGAAAGGTAAAGCAGGAAAGAAAAATATGAAGTTTCAGCTTTTAACAGGGGTGGTTGGAGAAGGAGGGTTGAAAAAGTGACACTCAAGCAAAGACCTGAAGGAGGAGAGGAAATGATCCTTTTGGCAGAAGAGAGAGGGGAAATCCATGTATCCAAGGATCCTGGCATGTTTGAGAAAGAGTGAGGAGAACAGAGGGGCTGGAGCACAGAGAGTGAGTGCAACAATAGAAGGAGTAGACGTGACCAGAGGTTGGATCTTGTCAATCTGGCAGGCTGTGTATTCAGAGAGAGTTAGGAAGCAGAGGAATAATGAAATTTGAATTATACTATAAGAGGATCATTCCGGTTGCTGAGTTGAGAAAAGATGCTAGGCTGCAAGTGAACCAGGCTGGAGATGGTAGAGGGGATGAGAAATGGTTGGAAGTGAGATGATGTAGAAGTTTAATCTGTGGTTGTAGAGATTCCGAAGTACACGTTAGGAATAAAATGTCCTATTTTAAATGTGATGGAATCTGTAAAAGTATATATTTAAAAAAAGAAAAACTAAAACTTCTGTGAGTAGAAATATCCTTTTCACATGGATATATGATAGTCATGTTTATATGGCATTGCTCTATGATATGTCAGTGGTTCTGTTATAGATTGACTGCAATTAAAAGAAAAAAAGATACAATGTTTATCTAAACTGAGGAAGCTAAAGAATTAGCCAAGGAGTGTGATAGGTTAATAGTTTGGAACTTTATCCTTAAGCAGTGGGTAGAATGTTTCATTGGTATTCTATCCCTAGGAATGAGATGTGTTGTTTATAAAATCCAAAGGAGGAGAAATGTACTAAATTGGCCCTGATGAATAGATGGCCACTAGATCAAAATTTAACTGGTTGAACCAATAACATTCAGTGATCAAGAGAGTTGTACGCAAAGTGCTAGTAAGAGAAGGAGGAGGAAAAGGAGAAAACGGGGAATTAATGTTCATTAAATGTTTACTATATTCTAGAAACTATGCTGTGTGTTTTTCTTACATTGCCTCATTTAAATTTCAAAACATTATGGAAAGTGGAATTAAGAGAAAAATAATTAGGGAAAAGCACTGAAGGTAGTGCAGCAGGGAGGCATGGAAAGGAAAATAGTCCACGTGCCCAAGAAACTGGAGGAGGGATGCAGAATGGGCAGAAATAATTAATGCTTTTATATTGAAGTTGCTGAAGAATTTTAAGTAGTATTATGACTGTTGTATTTGCATAGATGGTTTTGGTAACCATGTGAAGGCTGGGATTACTGGGAGCTAAGGCTGGAGACAAAGGACTAGTTATGAGTATGTGGAATCAAAAAATGCAATATGTGACTATGACCAGGAGTAAGACATGTTTGTTTTAAAGTTCTCTTCTGCCATCCAAATAGACAAGCAGCTTGATTACACAATTCAGGAGAGTGGTCTAAATGAAAGACAGAGATTTGGGACTGATCCCTATAGAAGCCTTGGACATAGATGAGATCATGGGAGCTGATGGAAATGGATAGAGTTAGGACAACAGCCAGCACTGAGAGAAAGAAGGAAGAAGAGTTCATGAAAAAAACTATGGAAGATCAATGGAAAATTTGGGGAAAAAGAAGACAGTAGCATGGGAGCCCTAGGGAAGAAAGTTTAAGGAAAAAGGGAGGAGTTAAATAAAAGTGAAAGAATGTAGTCAGAGAAGGTAAGAACCTTAGAACATTCAGCAGCAGGATTTTCTTGTGCTCTGAATAAAAACATCAGACCAGCAATTGGGGCAAAAGTCCAATTGAATTAGCTTAAGGAATGCATTAGGAGTTGAGGAATTAGAGGGCAGAACGGTAAAGCTCTCTGTATTACTTCTAGTAGGTATAATAATGATCCCCAAAGATGTCTACATCCTATTCTTCAGCACCTGTATGTTACTTTACATTGCAGATGTGATTAAATTACTAATTTTGCAATGGGGAGATTATCTTGAATTATCTGGGTGGGTCCAATGTAACCACATGGTCTTTTTAAGAAAGGAAGGCAGAACAGTCAGAGAAGGTGATGTAGTGATGGAAGCAGAAGTCATAGGGATGCAGTTGATGGCTTTAGCGTTGGAAAGGGACTGAAAGTTAAGGAATGTGTGAAGGCTCTAGAAGCTGTAAAAACACAGGAGATGAATCCCTGGAGACTCTAGAAGAAAGACAGTTGGGCTAACACCTGAATTTTAGACAGGTTGAAACCCATTTTGAACTTCTGATCTCTAGAACTTTAAGATAATAAATTAGTGTTGTGTTTTAGCCACCAGGTTTGTAGTAATTTGTTATAGGAGCAATAGAAAACTAATATATTACCCTTGGCTATGAAAGAGGAGAAATACAAAGAGAGATAAGAGCACAGGGTGTGTGTGTGTGTGTGTGTGTGTGTGTGTGTGTGTGTGTGTGTGTGTGTGTGTGTGTAAAATCATCATCAAGGATTCTTGAGACTACCCTCATGAAAATTCTGTAATATGGTAGGATGGTAGCTTTGGGACTTGTTTATTGGAAGATTTTACTTGTATGCAATTATATAAATGATAATCACTCTTGTGATAATTTTACTCGGTTCCTCTCATATAGGTTTGCAAGGACTGAAGAAGCAGAGTTGACAGCTGTACTTTTGGATACTTTGATATTTGTGTACTTGTGTTGCCACATTTTTATATGCCTCTACAGTCATTTTATTTTATGTATGCAAATTCTGTTCCCATGCTATTTTTATGCATTTTAAAGAAATCTCTGCTCAGAGTGTTATTCATAATAATAGTGTGTTCCATTTTTGTTTTTTTAAAACTAGTGGAAAATAAGTTCCTGCAATATAATGAGGACCCATGACACTTTTCGAACTTTCAAAATGAAATGAAAATCCTTTGATTTTAACTTTCTGTTCGTCGTCATAATCATCCCTGACTCATTTCCCAGCATAAGCATCAGAGCAGTAACATGTAAAACTTCTCAATGTCTGTCAAAATGACAATACCTGAAAAGAAATGGCCTAGTTTAAAGAAAAGTTCAAGTGTTTGCAATCAAAGTAATCAATACAAGGTGATTAGATATTAATAATGGAACAGAATTCTCAGTGTTCTATTTGCTCATTACTTCAGATTTTTCTCATTATTATAGACTACAAACCATAATTATAATTTATAAATATTTTAGATCAAATGAAATAATATTTGCCTCTAATAATTATATACAAATCATTCTTTGCTAACTCAATACATACCTTAATCCTCAGACCATTGAAGCTAAAGTTTAGTAACTCATACATTCACTCTGTCCTCATGTAAATACAAGTCAAACTTATTCTAAAACGATTAAAATACAGATGTTAAGGGACAAGGCTAACCAGGTCTTCTGCTTGTAGCTGCCGTGTTTGGAGTTGTCCAAGATGACTTGAAGTATGTTCAAAACAGTTTCCTCTGACACTCCTATGTAGTTGTATTTTAAAATCAAACAGGATTATTTTTCTCTAAACAACACTTTCCTCTGTGCAATATTTTCCCCTGTGATTTCTTTCCTCTATGCAGTTGCCTGTGCTGATCGTTCCACGTGCACTTCTCTCTTCCTCCATCTTCATCTATCTCAAAGCCTAACTGTAATTCAACTTTTTTTCCTGATGTTTTGCTTGATTTTAAGGGAAAAAATGCACCTCCACCCCCTTTTGGGATGTAACATTATAACTCTTTGTGAACTGATCATCCCTTCATTAGGATAGAGTGAATGCTTCTAGATGGAAGGAATGATTCATCTTCTGATCAGCTGCATCCATGGTGCTCATAGTGGGGGCTTTCAACAGAGCAGAGCCTCTGTAATGACTAAGTGAAGATTGAGGTTCTGCTCTCCTCTCTTAGTAGGTTGCTATATTAAAAAAAAATCATTAGCTCTCTTCAAATAATTATTCTTATGGATTTTTCTCTTGATTAGTAATGATCTTTAGTCCTTCTTCAGAGTAGCATTGTTTAAGGAAAGAAACTCTTCATGAGAAATGTCTAAAAATGGAGAAAACAGATTTCAATTCATAGCTACTCAGCTTTACTTAAAAATACCCAGATAAGCTTCCTAATGCATCCATTTATGATCATGGCTCACCTTTTCCTTTATATGAGTTTCATGCTTCAGTGGAATTATTTGGTTTTACTGGAGTTCTTTTAATTTACACTTAAAGTATAAATTTTATATAAAAATCTATAATAATGTTATCATGATATTTTTTTCACATTTCATATCTCTGATAAAATACAATAAATAGCATATTTGGCAATTAATATCAGTCAGGATTTCTGTACGAACTCATTGGATCTTTACAACTGCTTTATGGTTTACCTACAACTATAATCTACACTTAATAGATGAAGGAGGTAAGGCAGTGTTTAAGTAGCATGGCTAAGTTAACACAGCTGGTTATCAGCAGAGTAGAGATTTGAACCCATGAATATAGTTCTCAGCAAATATATCTGAGTGCCTCTGTATATTCTTAAAGGCTTTTTTTTTTTTCTTTCTAGAATGAGATTCATGCCATTGTTTTCTATTTCTTCCCACCTTTCTTGTTGCCTCATCTGTGGGCTCGAATCTAGTACAGAATTTTTCATATGGTATTAGTATTTAAATTATTGAATAGTCTTGGTTCACAAGATTTGAATGCATTGGTATCAGGGGCACTATCTTTAGTGCAACTAAGTTGCATTTAGGAGCTTTAGTTTTCTCCTCTATAAAATGAAAATGACAATATTCAAGATAAATTAGGGTATCAATTGAGATTAAGTATGTAAAATAACCAACATATTTCTTAAACATAATTGTTGCTCAATTAGTTCTATTTATTTCACCCTCCTTTAATACTCTCTATTTTAGAATTGGAGAAAAGTATCTGTGTCATGAGAACACACTTTTTATTTGTGAAAATTTCTAAACGAAATTTTCAAATGGCCTGCATGTGGTATGCAGTTGATTGCCAAATGCATTTTCTAGTCCTTTTCCATGTGGCAACACTAAAACTGTTCCTATCCACACTGATTATCTACCTTTTTCATTTATTTATTACAAATTTCTGAGACACAGACAATTGGGGGACGTTGGCAGACGTGCTATTGTGTGTGTGTATGTGTATATATCCCTAGTCTTTCCAAAAAAGTCTTTTCAACTAATTATGGAAATAAACATAAAGGTGTAATGTCTAAACTGGGAAATTTGTTTAGTTATAGTTCAATAAGGTGATTATAAAGCTCAGTTTCAGGGAACTATTTGGATTCCATGAAACATAGGGTGTAAATTATAAAATATATACTTTGTTCAAGTGCGTGTGTAAAATTCAGAATCAAATAAAGTAAAATAGCAAGGCTTTTTTAACTTTAAGATTTTCCAAACTATGGAAGACCTTTCTTTCATCTCTGAAACAACTATTGATATTCCATGGAACACAGTTTGGGAAATGTTTGTTTGATATGAGACAATTGAAGATGTTAAACCTATGTTTCCAAAGATGTATGATATGTTAAAAGTTGTTACTTGAAAACCTGAGTTACATAGTCGAATTCATTTAGAAAATTAACAGAGTTGAATAATTTTCTCTTATTAAAGGAATTCTTAGAAATTTTAATATAGTAAATATGTCTGTTATTAGTATGCTAATAATATGTTAAAATATCTAAGAGGATACTTCCATCTGTAGCATAGCTCAAAATGACTTGATTATCAGTCACTTTTCTGTAAAAGTCCCCATTAACATCTCATGGAATATTAGTGCTGCAAAAATAGTTTTAAAAACTTGGTACTAGATCATTGGTTCTCAAAGTATAGCCCCCTGACTAGCAGTATCAGCATCACCTGGAAACTGGTCAGCATTGCAAACTCTCAGCCCCATCCCAGATCCACAGAATCAGAAACTCTGGGGTTAGGGTCTATAATCAGTGTTTTAACAAGCTCTCCAGGTGATTTTGATAAACACTGCCGTTTGACAACCAATATTTGGATGTTTGTAAGTTTGACCACAATAATAAGTGCAAATATTTTTAACTGGACTCAAATTAGAAAAAAATAGATAATGAAATTTTAAACGTATTGTTTTGGGCTGAACAGTGTCTCACCAAAATTCATAGGTTGAATATCCCCTCACAATGTAAATATGTTTGGAGATAAGGCCTTTAAAGAGGTAATTGAGGTAAAATGATATCACATGGGTGAGCCCTAGCCCATGTGACTAGTCCCCTTATAAGGGGCAATTAGGAAACACATGCTCACAGAGAAAAGACCACTTGAGGATGTAGCAGAAGGCAGCCATCTGCAAGCCAAGGAGACGCCTGGGAAGACGCCAAACCTGCAGATACCTGAATCTTGGACTTTTTGCTTCTAAAACTGTGAGTCAATGAATTTCTGTTGTTTAAGCCGTCCCAGCCTATGGTATTTGTTTTGGCAGTCCTAGCAAATTTATGCAGGTATGTATTTAAATCACTGAACTTTTGGATTGAGTCAAATCAATTCAAAGGGTTTTTTTGCTATTATAAAGTGCTATGTTTACTTTGGAATTCATCTTCATGAAAGCTCACAAATGTTGTAATATTTTGGAAGAAATGATACAAAGCATCCTTGCAGTTGTTTAATTATATCTTGGGCTGAATAAGCCACAAGACTCGAGAGAAAGTTTTGAGCAGAGGTGGTAGCTCTTGTTAATGTAATTAGCCTGTTACTTCTTTCCTTTTATTTTGTCTAATTTGAAGGTAAAAGCTTATTTCTATACCCCCTCATCCTTTTGGTGTAAGGTCTTTTTGTTTTACCATGTAGCAATGGTAGCATTTGGTATTTTATCTAGAAAAGAAAGACTTCGTTGGAAAACATCTAATTTATCTCGTAAAAACTCCACTACTTTTGTCATTTATTAGTACAAAGTACATTAAACTAGAAGTAGTAATATGTTTCCCTGGTTTTAAAATATATTTATCCCATACACCATTAATAGATTTAATACCATTAGTGATTTAAATGATGTCTGTGTATTGCGTGTTTTAGGCCTTAGGTGGCTAGAGTTAATTCTTTCTATATGACTGCTTGTTATGAGACTTATTCTCACATATATCTCATAATGGTTCCTGTTGATTGATCTAATTATATACACATGGTTTTATTGGAGCTTTGTGAATCTGGAGATACCCATGTTTGCTTAATGTTCTACAAGCACAATTCAAAACCCTTTAGGCTTACCAGGATTGTTTCCATAATCCTTAATTGAGAAAAGTAAGCCTTGAGAATTTTGAAATACCCTGCCTAAATCAAGCTTCTGGGCCAGGAAATTTTCTCATTAGATTTTTTGGTTTTTTGAGAATCTTTTAAAAATGGGTTATGTATTTTTTGTGTGAATGTCATTTTAGAATGAAATGAAACATATTTATTCCTATGAGTGAATATAAATGTCTTAGCTTTAAGGTCTTTGATTTTCAAATGTGAAGAATGACTATTTTGCAAAAGAATATACAAAATAAAATTATACCATAGTAAGCAGTGACTAGCAGAGAAATAGTAGTATTTCAAAACAAGGCTAATACCCTTAAATTACTATATTTTATGTATGAAGATAAAGATAGCAGAATAATATTAATTTTCATAACTAAGTTAATTTCATGGAACACTCCTGAATGGTAGATATGAATCTGTGAATTTTAGTTTTTTTATTGGTCTTCATAACACATCAAGAATATCATCCTGATGCTTGAAACATGCAATTGTGTCTATAATCTGTGATTTATCCTTTCTCTCTGCAGTTTTAATGATTTTTACATTTTTTTTCTTTGTATTGCTTGAAGAATAGTTCTGGCAAATAAGGTTACTCTGTTTTCTATCCGCTTCAGTGTTTTGGGCTTTCAAGTGTTATATATATATATATATATATATATATATATATATATATATATATATATATATAATTTATTTTATTTTTTATTTTTGGCTGCATTGGGTCTTTGTTGCTGCGTGCAGGCTTTCTCTGGTTGCGGTGAGTGGGGGCTACTCTTTGTTGCAGTGTGCAGGCTTCTCAGGCTTCAGTAGTTGTGGCACGAGGACTCAGTAGTTGTGGCTCACGGGCTCTAGAGTGCAGGCTCAGTAGTTGTGGCACACGGGCTTAGCTCCTCCGTGGCACGTGAGATCTTCCTGGACCAGGGATCGAACCCATGTCCCTCGCATTGGCAGGCGGATTCTTAATACTGTGCCACCAGGGAAGCCCTCAAGTGTAATTTTTTAACAGAGCTTCAGTTTACTGAAAGCCCAAGACATACCTAAAGTTTTGTAATTCCATAGACATATGAAATTTTTCTTGACTGAATCACTTTATTTAATAACCAAAATCTTGTGAAGCATAAACCAGCAAAACTGTAATGCTGATCGAGGTTTCTCTCATAAATCTTTCCCACCACCCCCATCAGATATATATATGTTTAGCTGCAGTAAAAGACTCAAGGGAGGGCTGTACTGGAGCTGAATAATGGCGGCAGGATGGGGGCCAGAGGAATGCTTAAAAACGGCAAAGAATAACAAATGAGTGACTTGCTAAATAGTGGAGAGCTTTGTGAACCATAATTACATTCTTTGAGCAGCCAAAGCAGTTTGCTTTCTTGGTACTTACTGACCTTGATTGGAGAAGAGTTGTCTAATATACTTCGGAAATGAAAATGGTACAATTAGCTCCTAAAGGAAGCTAACTGGGTTCGGTTCATCTGAAGTTTACCATCCATGGATGTTGATAGTTGCAGTGTAACTTTAAGAAGTTATCATTTCAACAGGAAAGACAATGATTGATGAAATGAAAGTTAAAAGATCTTTATGATTCAGAAAGGATCAAAAAACCAAACATGACCTGAGAAGATTTAAATGAGACTCCAGTGTTAAAATGCACACACGTTCGTTTATGAACATCTCTTGTCAGGAAAATACCTTTATGATTGATTCATATTTGTCTATTTACAATACTTGGAAACATTATTGAGTCTTTATTGTTAGGCACTATATTAAATACTTTCTTCATTAATCCTCTTAAGAGACTCATGAGGGTGAGAACTAACTTCATATTCATTTTACAGATGTGAAAACTGAGGCCTAAAGAGGTTTAGTAATTTTCTCTGGCCAAGGGTTGGGGGCAGGAGTCAATCCGAGGCATTTTGAACACATTCTTTAAGCAGCATCGCCTGATAGTGAAATAATTGTGGAAGACTTGACCATTAATAAACTGGGGCACCTTTACTTATCAAAAACCACACTGAACCACAAATACTAAAAAATTGGTAGTCTCTGGTTCCAAATGGAAAAAAAAAAAATCTGTCTTTATTTGAGCCTTCATATCTGCTTTGTCTTCTAGTTCCCTCTTGACTGATTAGAGCGTAGTAATATAATAAAGTTGAGATTTAAGAATTTAGATTTTTAAAATAAACCTCCCAGTGTGTATACTCTAGGTTAAAACACACGTTTTCCTTTTTTTCTCCCTCCCATTCAGAACCTTTTCATCCAGACAGTACTTTTAAATTTCTTTGTTTATAATTCAGTTTTTTTCTTTTTTTCCCCAGTGTTTTCAAATAGACCAAGTATTGGTCTTTAAAACTGTTAGTGATGTTCAATTGGAAATTTAGGCAGTGATTCAGTTTTTTGCCTAAATGTAATATTACACCTAAAGAGAGATGGGAGAAAAAACTTGAAATAGAGGATATATAGCTCTGCTTTAAATCTGGATTAGCAGCAGTTGTCTTGAAAACATTGTTTAAGTTAACAATATGAAAATGTAGTATGCAGCTGTAGTTAGTGAGTTTGCTTTCTTATGTGCATAATATGAGCTTGTAATGGAAGTAATGTCATATACTATTTAACTCTGACATTTAGTGTTTGCCCTAGTAGATGGTCTTCCTTTTACTTAAGTGCCATTACTTTTATGTAGTCCATTTTCATTGCATTTAGTCCCATTTTAGTAATAATGCTTGCATGATTTACCAGGCAAATGCAATCTTTGCCCTGAATGGCACAGTGCAAGAAAAAATGGAAGCTGTTAAGAGGCTGAATGGCAAAAAAGTATTATTGACCTATGGTGGCAGCCATGTGTTTCAATTATTTTCAAGAATCCATTTGTCAAATAAGTGAAGCGATGTGGGACGTCAAGTTCAAGCTGGGGTTAGTGCCTTTCTACATCTGATATGATGTATCTTCTGTAGCCATTTAATTGAATTACCCAATTTATTTTTCAAGCAACAATGCTCTACCAAAAGCCATGACATTAAACAATTAAATATGAGTTTAAAAGTCTGCATTTTGTGTAGTTCATCATTCCTCTGCAGCAGAAAGTGAACCCTAGGGCCTGAGAATTTCTGATTTTGGTGTAGTAAAAGCTTAGCTTCTAGGGAACACCCTAACTGTCCCATATGGAAACATTTTAAAAGTAATACTTCATAATTCTTCTTTGAGCAGAACGATGGCATAAACATTTAGAATTTAACTGAGATGGCTCAATAATTCCTTGAGAAACAACATTCTATGTGGACAAGTAAACTCTAGGCTGTGATCCTTTTACCTAATTTTAATGCTCAATGATTTTGGTTAAGAATGCTTTTCTATTTGAAGTGTCTCCATTTTGTGAATGTAGAGGAGAAATCCTAACGAATAAAATAATCAGGCTTTCAAAGAATTATGAAGGGGAAATGCAGTTGAGAAATACCTATGTTTTCAAGTCACTAAAATATTCTGAGCCATTATCACTTACAAAGTTGTTGAAACTTTTAATGAAAAACAAGTTACGTGACCATAACTCTTCCATTTGTCTGTGTGAGGGGAAATGGTGGGCGAGAATTCAAAGTAGATGCGTGCTGGCTTTAGTTAAGATAACTACTGTGGAAAAAAAGTTAATTTTTATATTTTACAAGGGTATTCTATAACAAGTATTAAGAACCCTTTATTTTAGGTTTTCTTTTGTTGCCAAATTTGACATAAAGATGTGTTTTTGATCTGAGGAGAATAATTACTGAAATGCAGAAAACAGAAGCGACTTATATTTTTTTCAATTAACATTCAACAATTAAATTTTAATATGGTCAGGGAATTGTTCAGATCCTTTTGTATAGGGATACTGCACCTTTAATTATCTGCCCTCTGGTGCCAAGCCTTTTCTTTGAGTGCTTCCATAAAAGCTTATTGCAGCTAGTTATTGAGCAAATTAGTACTTGAGTTTTGGTGAAAAATGTCTTTATTAGTCCTAAAACCGGAGTCACTGTGCATTCCCAGAAGGCGTGATTTTGTTTGATGAATAAATCTAGTAATTATCCTGCTGTTAGGGCTGTACTGCAAATGTCATAAGCGGATAAACAGAGGGAGTAAGCCTTCCGTAAATTCTCTAATTATCTATGTTGGACTACTTATCGCCTGCAGATGATTTATGAGCATATTGATATATCCTTAAGTATGTTCATTTGAGTTCACAGATGCAAATAATTAAGGCACTAGTCATTTACAAGGGAGGCTTCAGGTCAGGGTCATTTCATTATAAAATTTCAGCCTGGCTTGTACTATAAAACAAGATACAGATATAATCGCCTTGACCAGGATATTTCCTAAGAGACATTTAATTTTCTTTCCTTGTATCTGGAGATATTATTCTCACCCATTATTTTCATTAAATAAGACTTTTTCAACTTTCCTATGTCACCTATTTTTATTTCATTTTAAGAAATAGTAACTGACCTATGTTTAATGTTTCTAAATTTCTTACCAAAATGATCACTGCGAAAACCCAGAAATTCTTCAAAACATTTAAATGCCATTTAAAAATTTCCAAAACATGTTCTTCAAATACAGGTGCTTTATATTTATCTTAGACAATTTCACTTCAGGTAACTGGCTTCCTAAACTGTAGAAAGTTACATAAAGAATATTTTGTTCTCATGCCTATTTTCTAATTGACTAAGAAATCAAATATATAAATCCCTCAAAAATAATTTATTTTAATAATTAAAGCTAATATACCCATATATGATAAGAAAAAGAAGTTACTCTGAAAAGTTGAACATGAATAGTTAATAAAAGTACTTGATACTAGTTCTCCAACACATTGAATTACAAACACTTTAAGAAGATGAATGATTTTAAGATACATCTTACATATTTTGGTACTTTTTGAGCTGTGATGTGTGGAAGAAAATATACCAGTTAAAGGAGAGTGTAGACATTGTAGCATATTATTTAAAAAATTGTACAAAAACAAAAAGTTAAGCAAGCAAAAACATTCTTTTGATATTACT
This sequence comes from Delphinus delphis, assembly GCF_949987515.2. Taxonomy (NCBI): domain Eukaryota; kingdom Metazoa; phylum Chordata; class Mammalia; order Artiodactyla; family Delphinidae; genus Delphinus; species Delphinus delphis. The sequence continues at coordinate 99,611,486 of NC_082685.1, read as the reverse complement.
AGAAGTCAAAGCGCTAAATAGAATCACATGGATGTAATCATCGACTTGATTATCTGATTTATGAGTAAGGAACAAATCTCTTTCTGGCCAGATCCTTATTAAACTGAGGTTTAGCTACATAATTCTTGAAGAAGGCTACTGATGGTGTTCTCAAAGGATTTATGTCAGTTTCGGGTCATTGTATTTCCCAACTGACAAGAGCAAATTAATTGGAAACTTACGTATATTTTAAAAAAATCGAGGTTGTCCCGAGTCTCAAACTAAGAGGGACAGTGGCTCAAACCTCTAGAATCAATTCAGTCTACACAGAGCCCTCTATAAAAACTGATCTGACGTTTGATATTGGAGGCAGATTCTTAGCAGAGTTGCTACCAGTTGAAAATCAAGATTATCTTAGAATTCGGTAAATAAAGGGACATTTCTGTTTAATATATCAAGGTGGTATTTCATGAATCTATCATCATAAAGCAATTTCTTATGTGCCTTTCCTTGCTTTCTTCCTCTCCCAAAACACACGGATTTCTCCATTTCCTCCTCTACCCCCTCTCCACAGCCATGTGTAACAGTGATCACATTCACTGCTTGGGATTCAATACATCAGACTTGATATTCCACTATTCTTTCTCTTCCACTGTAGCCTAAAACGGTTAAGTATTGTAAAGCCCATTAACAAGAAGAATCCAGTTGGCTTTTATTTCAGCTTGTCTATAAAGATGCCTTAAATGCCAATCCACTTCTAGAAATTAGCTTATCATAAATGTACAACTGAAGAAATGTGTCTTATCGTACAAATTTATCAGTATTAAGTCATGAAAACTAAGTCTTAGAATTAGACCTTACAAAAACTAAAATGCTTTTCACATTTCTAGCATTCATATGCAAAAATTGACATTTTTACAAGTATTGAATCTCTGAAAAGTCCTTCTTGGCAAATTGTTTTTGCAGATTTTCCCTAACTGAGCTGAATATGCCATTAACAATAGTTTGATCTATCAGGAAAACTATATAGATATAATTCACTGTTTTGTAAATAGAATAGTTTTATAAATTAAGTCTTAAAAGTTAGTACTTGATAACAAAGTGAATCAGCTATACATATACATATATCCCCATATAAAGCAGAAACTAACACACCATTGTAAAACAATTATACTCCAATAAAGATGTTAGAAAAAAAAGAAATGCAAAAAAAAAAGCTAGTACTTGAAAAGGTAAACTTTTTACTCCAAATGTTATTTCAGCATGTATGAAATTATGCATCTTGAAAAAATCTGTAAAAGCAAATTAAAATACATAATTCATACTTTTAATGAGTTATGTGTATTCATCCAAGATGCAGCTAGAACAAAGTGAGTAGGTAAGTCTTCTGACTTCCAGTCCCTATTCCCTTATAGCATTGAGTCTAATACAGAGAACTGAAGAGCAGGAGTATAACTATACTTTCTACTCAACTCATCATTCTCTTGATATTTAAGTAAATCCAGAAATGTTAAGTATCTTTATTTTATTAAAATTTCCCATTTCTAGAATATTGTGGTATTTTTAAAAAATTCTGGTTGCTCCCTAAAACTAGTAAGAATAGATTTTTCCTCAATTACAGAAATCAAATTTTCTATTTTGCATTTCCAAATATTACCACTAAAGCCAATAATACAGGATTAATAAATATGTGGTGAGCAAAATTTTTGAAGGATTTAAACACAGACACACACAATTTTGCTTTAATGCATGCACTCATTTTCCATGGCTACTTTCTTTTCTCTCATTCAATTCCACCTCTCATTCTTTATATGTTGCCATAAGTTGAACATCTAGGGCATGTTTGTTAGGACATGGCTAATATCTTCTAGTAAAGAAGGAAAATAAAGCCGGTATTTAACAACGATTTTCTTCTGAGTGAAAATATATTGTGTTTTGTTATATGTTTATCTACAAAATGTTATATAATATAGGTTATATGGCTAATATGTATGTATATATTATATGCATTTATATGTGTGTGTACATATCTGTATATCTTTTGATATCAGAACTCTTTCTTCACTAGAATTATTTCTGAGCCAAGCATTTTTCTTTGAGAAGATGAAAAACAAAACAAGTAGTGAGAAATTGCAGTGCGCCTAAAATTGTGCTGAAACTGTGATGTCTCAGGACTGGCTCAGACATCCTGGGTGCCTCAAATTATATCATGGGAATCTTTACTCTTATGATTAGCTGTGCAGGACAATGATTCCACTGTTTGGATTGCAGTCACCGAACTGCTAGATAGCTGGGAGGCAGAGAGGGGTCGTGCAGATGTCACGGAGATCTAAGGCAATTTTTTTTGGCTTTCTGAAGTTGACTTTGTAGTATCGGGGTCAGAATGTTTTTACTTCTTGACAAATCCTTTATAGAAATAATTTACTCATCTTAACTTAAAAAGTCCCCCCAAATTCCTGAATATTTTAGGTTTCTTTTGTGCCTATTGTTAAAATAAATAAAATGGAAAAGGAGGACAAATGTAAGAAATAATAGTGTCATTGAAAGTGTCATTGCACTGTAGTTTGTAAATGATTACTTCTTTTTCAAATGAACACATGCATATTCTCTCCCCACCCCCGTCCCCCTCCCTTCTCTCTCTCCCATCCCGAAATACTGGAACACCCTTTTATTTAATGTTGGTGCCTGAAACTGGGAATGCATAGAGAAACAAGTAAATAGCAGTCTTTCTTTGTGGGCATTCAATCACTGTCAACAGCTTATTTTTATGAGTAGTAAATTTAGTTTCAAAATAAGCACAGTGAAGAAAAAGAATGTGATGCTAGAATTTAAAGAGCAATATATCACCTGACTAGTGTTCATGCATAAAATAGAATCAGATCCTATTGGGCCTGTGATAGGACTATTAACTGACCTACAAGGATAAAAGCACAAAGGTAGATATCTAATTCCCTTGCTCCCTGTGCAAGTGAACATTTTTCAAAAGAGCTAACTAGTAGAATCATTGATTTTCCTCTTTGCTACTCTTTGATTCTCACCAAGATCTGAGCTTATTCCTATTAGCAAGACTTCATTAAATCTCAGAGGAAACATGCCTGGTAAGGAAGTAAATGGAGGTTCAGGAATACCATAGACCATAATTTGCAATTTTTATAGTAATCTTATTTATGTCTCACAAAATTGCCGTAGTACTTTGGTGTTAGATACAGAACATTTCTCTAATTCTGTTGTTTTTTTTCCTTGCCATTGAGGACTTTCTTTTCCTTTTTCTTTTCAGTGAGTTTATATAACCTACTTGGAGAAGTTTGTGTGCATTTGTTTTAAAATCATTGCCTTTGATTTTATATTTGATAATAAAAAAAAAAAACAAAGGTAAACCCCAGTGCAGCTCATCATAACATTGTAACACTGAGAATTGTGCTTCTTGTTTATATATATTGTCTGTGGTTGTAGTGTTTTAATTTCCTACCATGTTATTTATTGAAAAATTATATAATATGATTATCTTTGCATGTTAACATTTTTTTGATTGGTTTACAGAGCTGAATCTTAGAACTCTTGTACAATCTTCATTCTTTCTCTAGGTTTTAAAAGTTTGTTTCATTTGCTTTTACTTTTTCACCTAGAAGTATCAAAGCTGAGGAGTCAAAATTTAGAAGAGTTAAGAATGAAATAAAATGCCAATAGTTTTCATTCTTTTTAGACTATAGGTCTTTGCTTACTGAACAATAGGGGAAAATAGGTATTTAAAAAATTTGCCAATGTTTGTAATCTTGAGAATTTACCCTTAAAACTAGTTATTCAACATCAGATGAAAGGTCATCAATAAGCAATATGAGTTGTTCACTGTATGGGATGTACTTTGGATTTTGTCTGATTCGAGTCATTTCAGCTCGGCTACTTCGGATTCTGTGATGGGATGTAGTCCAATCCAATCTTACATGTCTTATATGTGGTATGTAGTGTTTGTTTGGTTGGTTGGTTTTACTGTAACCAGCGGAAGTGGAGAGATCCATATAAATCCCCATTTCTATGATCCTCTCAGTGGGCTGTATTGAGCAAAGAAAAATTCACTTACACACCAGAATTACAACCAAAGAATTTTAATAGTGTTTTGTTTAAATTAGGTGGAAAATCTGAGAAGTATGTGTGATTTCTAAGATGCTCTGGTATGTTGCACGGGGTTACAAAGGACAAGTAGATTTTAAGAAAAAAGATAAAAATTAAGATATACAGACATTTCTTTTACCTCACACCTTTGTAAAAATTATTCTCCTCCTTTGGCCAGTAGTCAGTCTTCAGCTTCTTTTATTTATTTATTTTTGAAACATCTTTATTGGAGTATAATTGCTTTATAATGCTGTGTTATTTTCTGCTTTATAGCAAAGTGAATCATCTATACATATATGCCCATATCTCCTCCCTCTTGCGTCTCCCTCCCACCCTCCCTATCCCACCCCTCTAGGTGGTCACAAAGCACGAGCTGACCTCCCTGTGCTATGCGGCTGCTTCCCACTAGCAATCGGTTTTACATTTGGTAGTGTATATATGTCCATGCCACTCTCTCACTTTGTCCCAGCTTACCCTTTTCCCCCCTCCCTGTGTCCTCAAGTCTATTCTCTAGTAGGTCTCCATCTTTATTCCCGTACTGCCCCTAGGTTCTTCATGACCTTTTTTTTTTTAGATTCCATATATATGTGTTAGCATACGGTATTTGTTTTTCTCTTTCTGACTTACTTCACTCTGTATGACAGACTCAAGGTTCATCCACCTCACTACAAGTAACTCAATTTTGTTTCTTTTTATGGCTGAGTAATATTCCATTGTATATATGTGCCACATCTTCTTTATGCATTCATCTGTCAATGGACACTTAGGTTGTTTCCATGTCCTGGCTATTTTAAATAGAGCTGCAGTGAACATTTTGTCACATGACTCTTTTTGAATTATGGTTTTTTCAGGGTATATGCCCAGTAGTGGGATTGCTGGGTCGTATGGTAGTTCTATTTTTAGTTTTTTTTGTTTTGTTTTGTTTTGTTTTGCAGTACGCGGGCCTCTCACTGTTGTGGCCTCTCCCATTGCGGAGCACAGGCTCCGGACGTGCAGGCTCACCGGCCATGGCTCACGGGCCTAGCCGCTCCGCAGCATGTGGGATCTTCCCGGACCGGGGCATGAACCTGTGTCCCCTGCATCGGCAGGCGGACTCTCAACCACTGCGCCACCAGGGAAGCCCTATTTTTAGTTTTTTAAGGAACCTCCATACTGTTCTCCATAGTGGCTGTTTCAATTTACATTCCCACCGACACTGCAAGAGGGTTCCCTTTTCTCCACACCCTCTCCAGCATTTACTGTTGGTAGATTTTTTGATGATGGCCATTCTGACTGGTGTGAGATGATATCTCATTGTAGTTTTGATTTGCATTTCTGTAATGATTAATGATGTTGAGCGTCCTTTCATGTGTTTGTTGGCAGTGTGTATATCTTCTTTGGAGAAATGTCTATGTAGGTCTTCTGCCCATTTTTGGATTGGGTTGTTTGTTTTTTTGTTATTGAGCTGCATGAGCTGCTTGAAAATTTTGGAGATTAATCCTTTGTCAGTTGCTTCATTTGCAAATATTTTCTCCCATTCTGAGGGTTGTCTTTTTGTTTTGTTTATGGTTTCTTTTGCTGTCTTTGAAGTTTCATTAGGTCCCATTTGTTTATTTTTGTTTTTATTTCCATTTCTCTAAGAGGTGGGTCAAAAAGGATCTTGCTGTGATTTATGTCATAGAGTGTTCTGCCTATGTTTTCCTCTAAGAGTTTGATAGTGTTTGACCTTACGTTTAGGTCTTTAATCCATTTTGAGTTTATTTTTGTGTATGGTGTTAGGGAGTGTTCTAATTTCATTCTTCTACATGTAGCTGTCCAGTTTTCCCAGCACCACTTATTGAAGAGGTTGTCTTTTCTCCATTGTATATTCTTCCCTCCTTTATCAAAAATAAGGTGACCATATGTGTGTGGCTTTATCTCTGTGGAATCTAGAAAAATGATACAGATGAACTTATTTGTAAAGCAGAAATAGAGACACAGACGTAGAACATGAACTTATAGATATCAAGGGGGTGAGATGAATTGGGAGATTGGGGTTGACATATATACACTACTATGTATAAAATAGATAACTAATGAGAACCTACCGTATAGCACAGGAAACTCTACTCAGTGCTCTGTGGTGACCTAAATAGGAAGGAAATCCAAAAAAGAGGGGATATATGTATACGTATAACTGATTCACTTTGCTGTATAGCAGAAACTAATACAACATTGTAAAGCAACTATACTCTAATAAAAATTAAAAAAAAATTTTGGAGGTGATTTTTTAATCAAGACCACATTTCTGACATTAATTCTGGTGCAAGGGGAAAACAGTAAAGCATAAAGAACTTTAGCAGGAAATAATGTATTTTGAATAAAGAGGTAAGTGCTCAAGTATATAAATATGAGGCCCAGCTCAGAGTATATTAGGAGTTCTGAGGGAAGAATGAAAACCATCGGAAAACTACCAGAGGAAGATAATTGTTCACTGGTTGGATTCTGGACATTTGTTTTTCTCATCTATCATTTATAGGTATATTTTAGTAAAGGCACTATATACTAAATGTCAAAAATACTTTTTTGAGAATTATTCATAGGTGGTTTGAAAGCTAATAAAGAAGATGCCCTAATAGTACAACTAATAGTAAGGAGTATATAAGCTAGAGTGAAGCCACAGAAGTAGTGAGGATAACAGTGCCTAGCCATTTGCAGGGAAAAAACATCTGGATCCAATAGTGGTTTTGGTTGTGAGAACTGATCAAGAGACAAATAGAAGACGACACTAATGTGGAAGTCAACTGTGCTACCTGTGGTACTAAGGATGATGAGAATGATGGAGAAAGTGTGTGTGATGGGGGGGTAGAGACTAGCTAATGAGTCTTTATTACACCCTGTGAAAGACTCAATGTAAAATATTGGGTAAAACTGGAAATATAGAGTAACTTTCTTTTAAAATAAACTTGGTAGCTTATCTATATTGATACGTGTATATCAGTAAACCCAGGACTAAATAACAAAAAGGATGATGGGATGATCATCACAGATATATCATTTATTGACGCTTTATTATGTGCTGTGAATGGCAGTAAGCCTCATCTCCCTTCATTCCATAACAACCTGATGAGACAGGTACTATATTAACCCAATATAAGAAGGAAGGAATCTGAGGCTCGTAGAGGTTAAGGAACTTGCCCCAAATCACTCAGCTAGAAAGATGCAGAGCAACGACTTGGATATGGGAACTTTGATCCCAAACACCATGTTTTCAACAACTACCATGATATTGCATCCTTCTGAGGCTATTCGATAGACACTGCCACAGTTATCTTTTTATGACAACATTTTGATAATGCAGTTTATGTTGACTTAAATCTTTATTAAAGACTGTAACCAACACTTCAGAAAAACTTTACGGAAGTGTCTGTTCTCTTGGATGGCTAAGAATTTGTTCTCTACAGAATTGTTTTCATTTGAATAGTTTTCTTATGATTTAAATATACAACTGTATATTTTAACTAATATGTAACTGCTTTTAAGAGCTACCTTAATATTCTCTCCAATGCTCTTTCTTTTTAGGTCAATATTTATAATTCTATATCACTTTTGTGGAGTGGCAGTTTTAAAATAGAATGTCTAGCTTTTCTTAATACTTTGATTTGTGCAATTTGTTTGAGTTCATTCTCATTCCAAAGTTTCTTCAGGACTAATTATGTTTTGTGTGTGTGTGTATATTTGGAGTTAATAAGCTTAGATACTAGGGGGGAAAACAATGGAAAGATTATACCACAGATAATTAATAAAAATCAATTAGTTTGTTAATGAGTACTCTGTTGGTACCCAAGGTGGAAGAAACCAGCTGGGGGAAAGAAATCAGGATCCCTGAACAGGACATTTAGAATGCCTGAGTCCTGCTGAGAATTCAAGAGGAAATAACTCTAAGAAGCACTTACTTGGGTTCAAACTGGCTAAATTTCCTCTTGAGATTGCAATTCCTCTAGCTAATAAATCTAGTAAAAAAGTGATTCACCTTTACTGTATGCCATAAAGCATTTTCTGAGGCCTTAAGTACATTGCTCACTGCCCTGTATTAAAAACAAACCCATAGTTGTAAATGTCAATGACTAAGAATATTAGAGCCCTTGCATCTTTCTTGTTTTAGTAGAAAAGCTGGAAGCACCCATTACCTCTTCTATGACTTTTTACATTGTATTTATTTAAATGGCAAAAGTCAAACATGAGATGACAGGGAAATATAAAATCTGTCTTCCAGTGGTCCTTGGACAAAGCAGAAAATTCTAATGATAGCAATTGACCTTCATATAAAGTTTTTCAGAACAACCCATTCTTCCCATCGTTATATTTATGATAAGAGTATTTCCTCTCCATCATATGTAATTATGGATCATTTATAGCAGTAACAGAGAAGAGTTGATTTATATTAAAAAAAAACAACTAATTCCATTTGATGTGTTTTCTCTAAGGATTGAGGGAAAAATGTATTCTAGTGGACTGATAACTTTTATGTGAATTTTATATACGGTTGTGTTGTAAATAAACATATTTCCAGTAATTGTTATGAATCCAAATATGACAGCTAATGGGTCTCCCTCTTGGATAAAAGATAAAGTCTAAAAGATGTTTTCAGTATTGGTTTTATAATAAAAGTGTTCCAGATTCTGTGAGTTAGATTTATAGTATGGAATAAGATACATAAAACTGATATTGAATTTTTTTTTTTTTTTTTTTTGCGGTACGCGGGCCTCTCACTGTTGTGGCCTCTCCCGTTGCGGAGCACAGGCTCCGGACGCGCAGGCTAAGCGGCCATGGCTCACGGGCCCAGCCGCTCCGCGGCATGCGAGATCTTCCCGGATCGGGGCAGGAACCCATGTCCCCTGCATCGGCAGGCGGACTCTCAACCACTGCGCCACCAGGGAAGCCCGATATTGAAAAATTTTACCTAATGGCCCCCTCTAAGTATGAGTTAGAATCCTGGGGGTAAAAGATCATTGGTTTGACTCAAATAGTTGGCTTCCACAGATAACAGGTTCCTCTAATTATCTACACAATTTCTGGATAGTGAAATAGAGAGTGCTCACACATGGGTAGGAGAAAAAATGGACTGAATACATACAAATAAATGATTCATTAAGTAATGTTAGACTATTTTTAGTCAACTAAAGAAGTAAATAAGTTAGTGCTGTTTTCCTTCAAATAAATGCAGAACTGTGTGCTTAAAAACCACGTTCGTACAATGGACAAAAGTGGTATCTACACTCATTTAAGTAATTGGATTACAGTTTCCTTTTTAGTGCTCTCTGATAGTTCCTCTTTTTCCCCTAGTACATTTTTAATTTCCTAGGTGGCAAGAGTAATTGTCTCAGTTTCATGACCTTACTTTTCTTTTAATGCATGGGATTTTTCAAATGTTCTGGCATCTGCCTACATATAAAATACAATTATGCTTTATTTCAAAATATGTTGAACAATGAATGCACCTTATGTTCATTTTAGGAATACGTATAGAGATATTACACACAAATGAGGAATTCATCTGTGAATACGTGAAGTTTTGGAGCACATACGTTTATCATTTTCCATTTAACTTTCGCTATTCCATCAAGAAACTGAATAACATTCTTCATACTTATTAACTAGTTGCATTATTTTTTCCCCATCAACTAAAAAGAAGCAATTTTTTTGAAGCCATTTCTAAATTCTTGGAAACCCTGTGAACCCAAAGAGACAAACTGGCCTGACCTGTGGGATGGTGGCGGTCACCATCTAACTCCCTTCAGAGGTACATGGCCCCATGAAACATGTCAGAGCTACCTCAAACTTACACAGAATTAATATTTAGTATGGAAAATTAAAATTGTAGCTTCTGGAATGCATTTCACTTTTGGTCTTTAGGTACCACAGACTTTCACATAGGCGGTATATGATTTTACACCTTCTCTTTAAAGTTAAGGAAATCGAGACTTTAAATTACTTATTAATATTGCTAGACTTGTGATTGAACCAATGACCTCTGATATGGGAATATTTATTTATAATAAATATTTATTTATTTATATTATATATATATATATATATATTTATTTATTTATTTATTGAGGAATTTATTTATTGAGGAATAAATGCCTGCTCTATCACTAAGTACTCAGACAAACTAACCTCTCTGTGTCTTGGCTGGTTCATCTGAAAATAAGGATACTGATAATGACTATCTCATAAGGTTACTGTGATGATTAAGATAAGGTAACTTTTTAAAAGAACTTATAATAATGCATAGTATACAATTAAGTGCTATATAAGTGTTTGCAAAATAAATCATTTAATCATGTTAATGCACTCAAATCATATAAACCCTTCCTTTGAAAGACTGCCAATCAGTGGAACTGCTAGAGGTAAACACTTTTCCTTCATTTGATATTAGATACTGCATTGTTAGTTCAACAAGCTGTGGAACGCTTCATATTTGCCAGGATTAATGTTACCTGCTGGAGACTAGGAAAAGAAAAGATGCTGCCCTAAAAGAGTCTATTCTGGTTGAAGAGATTGAAACATACATCTAAATAAATAATTAAAATACAGTGTGATTGGTGCTATGAAATAGTGTTGGAAGAGCTATAAATTTCAACTTAAAGGAGGGTCTCACAAAGGTGATTCAGTAGCTCTTGAAGTTTTAATAGAAATATTTCTAGTAAGGACTGAGGAAAATACATCTTAGTGCAAACAGAAAGGACAGATGAAACTGTTGTGGCTTTAGCTCTGCCCTCAGGCTTTCTCATGCAGGGACAGGGTAGAAGAGCAGCCCAAAGTGGGGCTTTCCCACTGTCGTGCAAAAAGGAAGAGCAAGGGGGTGAGCTGAACCGTGCAATCAGACTTACAGCTTCTGTTCAGAAGTGGTCTGTGTCATATCTCCACTTTCTGTTAATCAAAGGAAGGCATGTAGTCAAGCCGCAAATCAATGACGTAGGGTTCAATATACTATGTTTCTCTCTCAAGAGTAGTAGAGGGCACATGACAATGAGCAGGGATTACAATCTCTCTCTGGAAGAAAAGGAGTGTATAATTGAACAGTAATATGAACTATCACAGGCATTTAGGGAGTTGGGGGGAATTTGCTGTGGTTGGAATGCAGACCATTAACTGTAGGGAATAAAACAAGTGATAAAACAAGAATGATAAATGTAGCCAAATTGTGAAATATCTCGTATCTTGCTGAAACTTTTTGACTTTATCCATGATCAACAATATATTTTTATAAGAATGACCCTGGCTGAAATGTGGAAGACGGCCTGGACAAGGAGAAAGTGGAGGTATAGAGGCTGGTTAGGACTGAAAGAGAATGGTACTGGGAGGGAGCTTACAAATACATGTAGAGTGCCTGGAGAAGGTAGAATTGGCAGACAGACCAGCTATGGAAGGTGAAGAGTAAGGATTTGGAAAGAAAGAAGTAAAGTTAGGAGGGTTCCAGCTTGGTTGGCTAAGTAATGAGATTGAATGAACCGGGAAATATGGGAAAAATCAGTCATTATTACCAAGAAAAGGAGTAGGATTATTCTGTCAGGGTCAAGGTATAAGTTGAAGGGAGGCTTCAGAAGATGGGATTGGTGGGCTGACTTCACAGAAAAGTGACTGGCTGTAGAGAAAAGGAACCCTAGCAAAGGGAACAGAGTATGGCAATGTAGATAGTATTAAGCATCACGCCGTGCTCAGAAATTTTAAGATACTTGTGGCCACAAAAACAAGAGTTAAAATCAAAGAAGGGAATACTGAAATAGTCAAATATACAGTCTTAGTGTTCTGGTCCATTTTCTTTCTCACTTTTCCATCTCAGTTGAAGAGTACGTGCAAATTGAGAATGACACGAATGCAATAAAAAGTCTTACTAACGGGTTAAACTCAATAAGGTTAAAGGCCAACTAGAAATCAAGTTATATTCATAAAATGAGCTGTGAATATGACAAATGATCAGGAGAAATATATAAATTTAAAACATCTATTTCTAATGTTTGAACACAAAGCTATCTTGATACTGTAGTTTTTTTTTAAATTACTCATTTAATTTTAGGAATGTAGAAATAGTCACACAGAAATTGGCATCAATAATTAGTACTGGGACTCTGTATTAAGTTAGCCTTCATGATTATGTGGTTCATTTCATGTTCAATTTAGGTGATATAACCAGAGTCAATATTAACACTGTAAATATCACATACTATTCTTGTATAATGATAACATAAGACAGAATAAAATTTTATAAAGGAAAATATTGTTATAATAGATTTTGAAAGGAGGCTGGCTGGCTAGTTTGGATAAAAAGCAGCTGGTCATAAAGGTCCTATTGGGTATAAAACTATCAAGTCAGATTCTCAGCTTAACATTTCCAGAAATTCAGTTTGAAAAATTACTCAATTATTAACTTCTTGAAGTCTGACTCAAGTTTAGTTGTGAGCAACAAAACTCATGAAACTAAATTATAAACCATGACATTCATTTATTCATTCACAAAATACTAGTTACTAACATACGATGTCTTTTCGCTCAAAATTACATGAAAGAAAATTTACATGGGAGAATACTGTGTGTTTTGCATGAAAGTAAAATAAATAAAATGCCTTTGAATTGCCATCAGACTAGAACTGGACAAGATACCATTCTGTAGTCTAAAAGAATTTTATCTGTATACCCAATTCTCTGAATTCCTGAGACCCATTCCGGATATAGTGACTGAGGAGTTCCAGGGGTGGGACCAGGAGATCATAGTGTCTCAGGTGATTCTTATCGTGAAGTGTCTCAGAAACGTTGGCATGATGCATCAGCACTTGCTTCTTACTTCTCCTTCTCAAATATGATCTGTGCAGGTTTCTGACTTCTCTGTCCAGGTTTTTAACATTAAAATTCTTGTGGATTAATAGCTTATTCCTGAGAGCACTTCTTAGTTGCTATGACTTATCTGAGAAATAAGTATAACACTTGATTTCTAAAGACTTGGTCTCTGTAGTATCATGTTTCCACACCATATACTGGTGAATTATTTTGAAGAAAATTGGTCTCACTTATCAATATTTTGGGTGGATACTAACCACTTTAATTTCAAAGGAAGATTTTGTCTGACCTGTGCCTAAATACAGGTCATTTCATTAGAGTTTACAGTTAGTAAACTGCCAATCTGGAGTAGCTTGTCCGAAACCCTTGCCAATAAATATATTAGAAATTCAGAATGATTCATATTTAAAAAATAAAAATGGGAAATTTGCTATATATTACATCATGTACCAAGTGTGATTGAATGTGCTCTATAATAAATGGAGAAAAGTTCGTGTGTGTGTATGTGTCTTTCTTCCTGTTGTTGGTTCAGGTCAGGTTCTTAATAAGTCTTCTGTGTCAAACTTGAGGAAAAGAATTCTGTGCGTTTGTTTTTTTACTTTGGAATAACAGTTGACAGCTTATAAACCTATATAATAGTAATGAATGAGAGGGATAAGAGAAGTGAAATGAATGAATGCCTTTATGTTTTAAAAGTGCCTTTCATTTATCCCTCCATTAGATATTTGAGTCCCTATCCTTGTTTTGTGCCAGGTACTGTAATTCTATGTGAAGACTACGGTCATAGTCTTCTTTTTAATATTGACTCGATACGAATTAATTTTTTTAACTTGAAGACATATTCCCTTAGTATTTGAGAACATACAGATACGTCTCATGTCGGATGTCCGTTCTGTGGTATATCTTTCCAAGTTTGATCAGGATTAATGAGCAGAGTCTTTTCCTGGAGACTTTTACCTTCATTTCAAAGAGACTGGGGAAGCCCAAGGGCTCTGTCACCTGTGCCAATAGCAAGAACAGTGGCAGGTTTGCTGAAATTGATTATGAATGTCTCCAACTACTGGGCAAAGCTGAAGTACAGTCTGTCCATATCCATGTGAGGATAGAGTAGAAATTAAAATGAAAGCAGGACACAGCAAGGTAAAGTAAAAGATTTTGCTATTAGGCTAGTGCTTTGATCATAAAGATTCAAACGTATCTATCACCCTACATCTGTGAGAATGTATTAAAAGGTTAATGAAGTTTTGTGCCTTTTTGGACTTAGAACTAAATTGTCAGTTCAGCAAATATGAAAAATTTTTGTACTATAGACTATCCCAGGAAATTCTCTGAGGGAAAAAATGAGATGCCTTTACGATTTATTTCAGAACATCCAGTATCTTAAAACTGTTCTACACAATTTTGAGGCTGTTTCAAAGGAACTGTATAGAGCTAATCCTGTTTAAAAAGAAATTGGGAAGGCTCAAGAAAATCCCTTATGTGAGCAATCAGGACAATATGTATAGTACTATGATTTATATACAATTTATAGACCTTTGAATCAAATATTCACCATTTTAATAATTTCAGGGAGACAACTGCTTCACCACAGTCTGTAGCATAAGAATCACATCATAAGACTGCATATAATAGTGATACTGCCATGGGTTAAATGAGCAGAGCTTGAAGTGTTATTTTTTTTAAAATTGAAAGGTTGTGGCAGTAATAAAAAGGTTGAATGGTAATGCCTCTAATTGAACAGTAAGGCCTCTTCCCTATTAAGTCACTCTTTCATCTGTCTTTTTAATTATTTCATTATCATTTTGTACTGCAGTTCACAATGAAATGACCATTTGTGTTTAAGTGAAAGCTAATTATTAAGACTGAATTATTGTGCAGTTTATTGATCCCTATGGAGGATTAAGGGCTTTAAGTTCGTCTAGACAGAATAGTTAGCAAAATGACAAAAGGAAACATATAAGACCCTTGGGAAGAATCCCTATGCTCCATAAGCAATTAATGCCTGCCAGGTAATGGAATTTAAGTTTATACTAAATCCAGCAGAGCTTTGACATTTCAACTGCCTTATAAACACATTAGTCTAATGAATTAAGACTTATGAATTGTGTTTAGATACAAGTAGGAATAGTAAGTCCAGGATATTTTTAGCCATCATTGATTGAATAAAAATAGATCATTTTCTCTCTGAATCTGATAAAAAATGGAATATGTTCTTCTTTGTGTTGATCTCTGTTCATTCTGTTCTGTGCTGATGGATGTGTATTAACAATTTCCATTTCCCAGAGAACGCTAATCTTCCTTATGGATGTGAAAAGTATGCAATGATAAACCAAGAAAGGAAAAAACTACATATATGTGTGTATATATAGTACTTCTGAGTAAGAAACCAAACAGCCTGTTCATTTCAGTCCAGTGCTGGGCAATTTTTAAAGCCATCTGTCATCACAGTGATGAACGAGCCCCAGTCTGAGCTGATGCTACAACCCATTGCTGTTAATTATAAGAGCATGTACTTGACTGGACTTCGAGGAGATCTTACCCAATCCTTCAGTTATGTGACTTTTCTTCCTAAAGTGCTTTGTGTTCAAAGCTCTTGTGACAACATGACATAAAGGTTTTTGGAAAAAAAATTGCTAAAACTCTTTCGATAGCGAAGATTTTGGCAAGTACCCTGGGCAATAATGACAAATTAATTCAGACAGGTGGTGCCAAGTTTCAGGTATTTTTCTTTGCCATCTTCATTTTCAAACTTCCCACAAAAATCTCTTTTAGTGTACCAACCATAATTATTTAAAGGTCAGATAACAGATATTTAAGTTTTATGCAATAAAAATCAGGTACATTTTACCTGTCTAGACTTCTCTGAATTTGAAGTTGCTTTTTCGCTATGAAATTCTTGAACATTTTAACAGCCTTCTGTGTGTCTTATACACACACACACACACACACACACACACACACACACATATATGTATATATCATGTCAAGGACTATTCAATGAAGAGGCATCATATCAGTCAGCCAGAGGCACAGTTTAAATATTTAAGTATATTTATACAAAATATATTTTAGGTGCTTATCATATAAGTTTGGATTAAATTGAAAGCATTCATATGCACCAGGTGTCATCTATTTAGCAATTGCAAAACTGTTTGCTTCCATTATATTTATGCACAATTTTATTGCTTGCATTTGACAGTGGCAAAGTAGCGAGTTTAATAAGCAAGCGTAAGTTTTTATAGCAATGATTATGGACTTTTATGGTATTTAAACTAGATTAATCAGTGAAGTATGATAAAGTCGAAGGATTAAACAGACTGTGCACTTAAATATAAAACACTAATGGGGAAATCTTCCACGAGGCAATATTTGTTATTATGAAAATATAATAAAAGTATAATTGGTGGGGTTCTCTTTCTAGGAAAAAGATGGGTTTTCTAAGCTTAAGAAGTCAAATTAATGCCTAGGGAAATAGGGCATCCTTCTTATATATAGACATGGTGTCACCTATGTGAGAGTCGTTTGATTTTTAAAACCTAACATAAAACTTATGCCTTACATTATGCCATTATATGGCTGAATTGAAAATAGGATCCTAGAGAAAAACATTCTAAGCATTTCTCCTAATTTTATCTTTGTACAATTGCACATATGCCCCTAGATATGCATATTCAGATGTTGATTTATAATACATTTGTGTTATTAGAAGACTTCGTTTTCTGTTTTGAAGAAAAACTCCTAATGAGCAAAGTTGTAAACTATGTTTCAGAATGCTTGAAGTTTGAATGCCTCAAGTCTATTGGTGGGTTAAAAGTAAAAGTTCAAGTGAAGAGGATTAATTTACTTAACAAAAATGATAGGTATATATGACTCAAAGTCAAATAAGTCATGTTTTCTAAACTTAAAAATACTAATACTTGTATTATCTATTACTACTTAACAAATTTCATTAGAACTTAGCAGTTTAAAGTACCAAACATTTATTGTCTCAGTTTCTGTGGGTCAGGAATCTAGGAGCAGCTAAGCTGGGTTTCTCTGGATCAAGGAGGCTCATGAAGTTTCAGTCAAGCTGCCAAGAAGGGCTAGAGTCTCATTAAAGCCTTGTTGTCCTTTCCTAAACTCATGTGGCTGTTGGCAGGGTCCAGTGTCTTGCTGGCTGTTGACCATGGCACTACCTCAGTTCCCTGCCACCTGGGCCTTGCCATAAGGCAGCTCACAACATGGCACCTAGTTTCCCTCAGGCCAAGAAAGCAAGAGAGAGTGATCACCTAAGGTGGAAGCCACAGTCTTTTTACAACCTAGTATCAGAAGGGACATTCCATCATTTCTGTTGTATTCTAACAAAGGAATAAGCCAATAAGTCAAACACACTCCAGAAAGAGGACTGACAAGGTTATGTACACCAGGAGGTGGGGATCATTGTGGGCCCTTTTAGAGATTGCCTTCTACAAAGCTGATGGCTTAGCAAAAGAGACAGATAGCCAACTGTTAGAGTAGAATGCTGTGCCATGATAAAAGTGTTTGTAGAGTGCAAAGGAAGGATATCTTGACAGACTGAGGGTGTTACATAGACTGTTGAATGGGAAAGATGATCCAAAAAAGTTTAGAAGAGCCAGTAGGCAGTGGCATATGTGGGAGTGGCTGAAAAGAGCGTTTCTGGTAGAGGGGTATGTAAGAAGGCTTGCAAGTAAACTACAGGTTGATGGTTACAACTAGAAGACAGTCTATAATAGGAAGGGTGGGAATTTAGGCTTATATAGGTAGGTGGTAGCCAATGACCTTATATGTTAAACTTGGGGTTTGAACTTTATTCTTAAAATTGGCAGAGGAATTGATAATTATATATCTGATCAACTTACTTTTTAGAAAGACCACTCTGGTACAGTATAGAGAATAGATTCAAGATATAAGAACTGGTTAGGAGACTACTTAGCTTATAGAGGAGCAAAGGAAACTTGAACAAAGGCTTAGTAGTAGTAGGAATAGAGAGAATGACATGAAACAATAGCTAGTAGGAAGGTAAGTAAAAGCTACAGTACTAATTGGATATGAGGCAGTAAAAGGATCAATAGACTATATCTAGGATAAGCATAGTGACATAGGTAATATATGTTCAGAGAAAGGAGTTGAGTTTTTCAAAAAGGAAGCAAAATTGGTCTTAGTTGGTGTACCAGTTAGTTAATATAGTTATTATGACTTAGGGCTTGGGTAGCCCTAAGGAAAGAAAGAAACATAATAAAAAGTCATGAAAGGATACTGGTAAGATAAAACATTTTCTATTAGAGACAAAGGTATCAGATGATAGATGACTAGTATGATGTCCAAGAAATTGTTAAGCAGTTGTTACATTCTGTGTTTCTTACATACCTTCATTTTCATCCCTTTGTTCCTACAGGAATTACAGCAACTTTACCCAACTTCATAATGCATATATAAAAAGACTGTAAGAATGTGACAGGATTCCAGAGACCTTAGCCTTGGCAGAGCACACAGGTGTCAAATGGTAGCAACTTTGATTAGAAGATTGAAGCATACATAAATGATCCTTGGAATTAGACAAGCTAAAATGCACCCATCGCTTAACCTAGATTCTCCAAATCCAGAAATCATAATATAAATTTCCAGACAATTACTAATTCATGGTTAAATTGTGCCTGTTAGTCAGTGTATCTTGACCTTAAATGATGTCTGCAATAGCGTCAAAGCCAAGTGATGCTGTGTTGTCAAGTAAGGATAATAACAAAACTGACCTCAAACCTTAGTTTCTTCATAAGAAATCAGAGGGTATGCATTGTTTTGTGTATTTTGCAGAGTATTTTGGTGCTTGACTAACTCTTATCAAAGATGGGAGTATGTGAGCCTGAAAGAAGGATGAACGACCTTCCTTCCGAAAATACTGTGAATGATGGCTATGTATCAAACCAGAACTGCTAAACCTTTAGTTTTGAAGTATCTTGTATCAGTGAGTCATCTTGTCAACATGCATACAAAAGTGACATACACACTAATAAGCTCAGTTTAACAATGAACCTAGTATTTGTCTGGAAATTTACACTGAATTCACAGAAGGTCTTTAATTACAGCATAGTGAAAATTTTTAAAATAATATACTAGTAGTTGAACATTGAGATTTTATTTTCTTCAGGAAAAACTGAAACTTCCTAAATATTTAATCAGGCAACTGGCAAGCATATATATTGCATGTTTTCTAGTCCTGTATGAGAAAATGGAAGTATATTAAAGGTTTTAATCCTGGACTAGAGTTAGACGTTATGGGTTTGAATCCTGGTTGCATTGCTTAGTAGCCGGAGAATTTCTGGAAAATACCAACTTCTCTAGAGCTCAGTGTAGTTATTGGCGAAAATGCAATAATAGTGACAACTACTTAACAAGCAGGTTGTGCAGCTTAAATGAGTAATCTACCGAACAACAGTTAACACAATGCCTAGATATGAAAGGCACTTAATATATTTTAGCTATTCTTAGATAGTCAAATTTCCTTTCAAATATTCTTATTTAGTTCTATTTTCTGGTTTTTGTTTTTGTCCTTTATATTTATTAAATAACAGAAAACATAGGATAACTTTTAAAGAACATATACATGAGAAATTGTACTTAAAATTAATTCAATAATTTGATCCTCAGAGCACACTTAAGCTATTCATATTATTCATTTGTTCATTCAGTAAATCAGTATTTATTGGATATCTGTTATCTGCTAAATCACTAAATAAGGCACTGGGGCTACAGTCTCTGCCCTCACGGAGTTTATAGTCTATCAGGAGATAAAGATGCTAATCACATAAACAAATGCAAAACTGACTCTGACATGCTGGTTTTAGAATTTGCTGCACTCATATTAAGAATGCGATATTACATGCTAGGAGTATTAAGTGTCAATATGCCTACAATTTTGCTAATAGTGTTAGTGAATTTTATAAACATACATCTTTATTTGAATATATAGTTAAGCAATATAATGCATAACTCATCTAGCCTAGTGACTACTGAATAATCAGAACCTAATAAATACTAATCTATCTTATCTAGCTATAATTGTGTGCATATTCACAGGTATTATTAAAAAGGAAATCATCATTTGGGGCCGTATTCAATGTTAATCCCAAAATGCCACGCAATACACATCAAAATAAGTTTTTGCTACTCTTAGAAGCAGTAACATTCAATGAGATGTTATGCTCACTGAAATAGGGGTTAATTTTATTTTTGATATGTCCATTGTACTAACACTCAATATGAAACTGCAAATATCTAAGTGACTTGGAATAGTAGAATTGTAGACCCTTAAAATCGACTTCAAATTTCATCCAACTCCTAAAGTCTCTATATTTTACATCTGGAAGATAGTCTCACTATACGTTGAAACACTCTTTTGACCCTTAATTATACTATAATTAATAATTTAAACTCAATTGGCTCAGACTATATTGAATACTAGCTCTATTCACAAAAATTTCTTTCAAAGTTTTAAACTTCATGATATGATAATTTGGTGAATTTTTAGAGCACTATAACCTAGTAGCATATAAAGCGTATGAGCATATAAGTGCCCAGGTGAGTAAACCATTAATTTCTAATATTGGTAGAGTCAATTTTTAAAGACACTTTGCTACATCAATTTACTAATATTTTGAGTTACACCTTAATGTACACATTTGATGATGAAAAAAATCAATGAAATGATCACTCTTACCTACATTTGCTAATTATTTAGCAACTTTATAGAAGCCATATTTTTCTTGGAATAGGTGAAAATGCCAAATTAACTAAATTAGTGAAAGTGCATTGATTAATTTTTAATAAGATAGCACTGAATAAATGGAATATGGTTAATAAAATCTGAGAGAAAGTTGTACTATGAAACTGGACTTTAAAAAGGAAATATTCTTTGGTATGTTTATATCTTGAAAAAGTATAACTTAGAAAGATTTGGGCTTGAGAAACTGCGAGCTAATACTATTAGAAGACATATTGACAACTTACTGAATATATTTTCATTGTGAGAGACTTAAACTCAGAATCCTAATTATAAATTAAAATTGGGAGAAATAAACTTGAAAATGGACACTTTTTTCAGGATACTTATGTGAGATATAGACATTCTATTATATAAGCATGTATGCTTATATTATATGATTTAAGGGTCTCTAATAGTCTCCTTTTCTTTAAAATAAATAATCAAATTCTTCCACAATTTACTTTGATTGATCCTCTTCTTTCCTGAATTTCCTAAGAAGGGGTCACTCCTGGTATCTCTCGTAGCTTGGCTGAGGCATTTATCCTTATTAAATATCTTACTTGGGTAATTTGTTACCCCTTCCTGGAAGGACTAATTTATTATCCATAGAATGATTAACAGATTTGTTGACACATTCTAAGAGCTTCCTCTATCTGATTATAATTTAATTAACTTTATTTAGAATTTGTACCTCAGACTAAAATAATTAGACGATGCAGACTAAGACATTACAGTCACATATTTAGAGTTTGAAGGAAGCAGTGGGGGCAGAGGCTTTGAGGAAAATTGGGCTACATCAGGTTTTGCCATTTTATTTGATTAATCATTGGCTTCTGGGTGAGATTGTTTTATCAAAGGGTCTGATGAACTGAGCTATAAAGTGAGATTCAGAGGAAATGATAGAGAATGAGATTTTGGCAACTTGGAGAAGTGGAAACAGAGATAAAGGCCAAGAGAAAGAGTACATAAATGCACAACAGATTCTGAAGAATTGATAAACCAATGATGAAGGAACAGCAAAATCAACACATTACAAATTTGCATGTGGCAAGTTTTGTGAATAAAGCCTAAGCTTCACTGCAATGGAGAAGCATGTCCTATAAGAAGGAAAAGGCTGAATTGTTTAGTACTGAAAATTAAAAACAAATTTAGTAGGCACTTGCTAACAATATTTTTTAAAGCATGCACATCCAGGAAGATAACAATTAATCAAACTACTTATTAACCCACTGATCTTAATAAGTAGATGTTAAACTAATACCTTAAACTAATCAAACTATTATTTTAAACTATTCTGTTAAACTAATCTATACATTAATTCTACCAGATTTGTATCTTTTATTTATTGGACTAGAAATTTATCAGACTATTTCTGATCAGCTGACAAATAATTGGCACCAGTTCTGCATCTTCTGCTACCAAGAAACTTACTTCCTAATGTGAGAACTTACACATCTGAATTGAAATTCTTCTCAATTCGTGTGACTCAAAGAGAGAACTTAAGTTTGTCTGTTCTGTATCCAAAAGAAAGTTTCAGGCTCCCCCTAAGAGCTTTTAGAATTAAAGAGTTAAGTTTATTGAAAGAGGGTGCATGGTAATAAAAAGGGCTTTTAAAAAATGTTACAAGGCCTCATATTTCTAAGTGAGAACTTGTGTGTATGGCAGGTGCCAAAGGAAATTTACTTGAAAGTGTAATATACGATATGGGTTTTTTTGTCTTTTAACAATTTCCATAGGTAAAGCATTCTGTGTTAGAAATTTAATTATCTTAGACAGTATATTTTTCCACCTAAATGATCAGTGCAGAAAACCCGGAATGGTACTCTACCAATTCATCTGAAAATCAGCCGTTTATTTCAATCTCTCTAACGTGTTTTTAGCTATGACCATCTTAGGTTTTTGTCTATTCTACCACACCTTTTTAGATAAGGCTATGTTACATTTTGAAGTTTATTTCATGATTACTTGTTTCTTTAAATTTTGTTTTAATTTTGATATTTTTCCATTTCCTTTGAAATGTTCTAGCTTATTAAAATAGACTTATAGCTAATATGTTACTGTAACACTACTATAAATAAACCCTTACTATGTGGCCATGGCTCCTTTCAACTTTTTATTGTATTCTCCCTCTTTCATTCTTTGATTTGCTTCTGATAAAAAAAAAACTCATTAGTTTGTATTCTATTTTTATTTGTTTCTTTTATCTAAAGATCAAAGATTGATGATCAAATGTATGATTTTCTTTACTCTAATAATTTTTTTCTTTCTGAAAACTTTCTCCATTCTTTCTTAGCACTCCCTACCCCTTTTCTCATTTCTAGAATAGAATTATATGTTCATATACTTTTACTCTCCTATATTTATGTACAAACGTTATGAATTTTTCCCATACTTCAGGTTTGGCTGAAGACCTTGCAGTGTTTGTTATACTCCGAAAAATGTTCTGATGACTCAACCATGTACCTAAGAACTATTAGGCGATTACTTTTACAATGATTGATAGGTTGTTGTTTTAGTTTATCTGAACTTTCATTATTAAAGTAAGACATCTTATCCAAAAATGTTATTTGTCTAAGTTTTGGTTTGGGGAATTTCTTGAGGGATTTCTTTTACATATTAGTGTATGCCTCACTGTTTTATACAAGTACACATTTTGAAACAGTATTTGTGAAGTGTTTATTATTTTGCCAGTTGTTTAGGTCTCAAACTCTGCCTTTCTATACTCATATGTTATTCTGGTCCACCAAAGATGGAGAAAAGACTGTTAATCTCACATGTTATTGGGATTCATTGTGATCATTTCCTTATAAGTTAAAAATTTTTGCTTAACACACGTATTGGTGATCTTTCTTATGCCTTCTTTGTCCATTACATTATTTTAATTTCTCAAAGCAGCATATAATTATACCTTACTTTTAATTCAATTTGACTAATGTATTTTAATTATCATAACTGGTGTAAATTTAATTTTATGTTTTATTATGCTCTACTGAAAATAAAAAATACATGCTATGTACCCAGTACAATGACACTATCATCTCATTTAACCCTTTTAATAATACTATTGTTATCTCCATTTCAAGATGTGAATTTTAGGTTGTAATTAAATGATCAAACACTTGGGTAGTAAGCAGTAAGTTAGAATCTTCTGTTTGATTTTTCGATCCTTCTTTTTAAACTCGTTTCACTATATGCCATGGCTACTAAGTTATTATTTTTGTTAATTGCATTAGTTGTTACCTTTTATTTTTAAAAACATTCGTATATTTCTCAAATATTTAAAATCATTAAGTAGAGTTCAACTCACGTTAAGATACAGCTTTGGATTGGATCACAGAGCAAACTGTAAGCTGAAAACAAGCTTCAGAAAAGATAAAAATACATTAAAAAATATATATTAAAAATAAAAACAAATAAAAAATAAAGATTGTAATTGATATTTGCCAAGATAGATTTCAGATAAAAATAAAGCTTTGAATAAGACAAAGACTGATTATATATATGTACACATAAATTTTTAAAACTTCATTTAAAAGATATTAAATAGAATATTTAAGTATTTCTAAAAAATAATAAAAACACTACATATCAGACTCTATAGAATACAGCTAAAACATTAACCACAGCATTATTCATAACTAAATTCTGAATCAATATAGTTATTGAACATAAAGCCATTAAATAGTAAAGTATTCTGAAAAGAAGGAATGAAATACAGATGAAAATAGAAAATAAGTAGGTACAGAAAAATTACAGAAATAATAAATGAGTCAGATGCTAGTTCTTTGAAATGAACAAATAGATCAACTATTAACTAATTTAAACAAGAAAATTAAAAGGGAAAAAACATAGACAAAATAACTTAGGAGGCCATATAAATATTGAAACCTAGGAAATTAAAAAATAAGAACATTAGACTACTTTGCATATAGATCTACAACTTAAATGAATTAGATAATTTCTTAAGTAAATATACTCAAATTGACCAAAGAAGACAAAGAAAATTAAGCCAGACTAACTTTCCTAGAATAGATAAATTTATCAAAACCTATGACCATATCCTATGCCATCCACACCTCCAAGAAAAGCACCAGGGCAAAATGGTATCACAAGGAAATTCTACCAATTAAGCAAAAAACAGATAATCTCAATGCTACTAAAATTGTTTCAGAGCATGAAGCAAGAAATATGTTTTAAAAGAAGTAAACATTGGTAACTATGTACAGTGTTTACTGAGTATTAGAAAGAAACTAGAGATTGATCAAAAAGCTAAATAAAATATTAACACAGAATTTTATCATGTTAAGAAATAATAAATCATGACCAAGTTTATTGCAGGAATATGACTGTAGTTTAATATTAGGAAATCAATATAATTCACATATTAACTCCTAAAAAAAAAAGCTTATGATCACCTCCATTAATGCTAAAAAGGCATTCAATAAAATCCAATATCTACTCTTGATTTTTAAAAGTGAAAAAAAACAGTTAATAGAAGAGAAATCAATGAATATTTCCTTAATATGGTAAAGTATATGTACCTCATTACAAAAGTCAGCATCTTTTTAAAATGAGGAAACATTTTTCCACTAGAGTCAGGAAAAATGAAAGTATACATAATGTCACTAATATGATTTTATAGAAGATACTGTAGGTGTTAGTAAATGCAATCAGGCAAGAGAAATTATGAGACACGAGCACTGGAAAAGAGATAAGTTCTCTCTATTGGCATATGATATGACAGTGCACTTGATCAAAAACCAAGAGAAACAATGACAATAAGAGAATTTATTGGGGGAACAGGATATAAAATTAATATATTAAAATCAATAGCCTTCATGTAGCATACTGTAACTCATTAGAGGACACAATGAGAAGATTTCAAATAGGGTAAAAGATACATTACCTAGGAACATGAATAAGAAAAGCACAAAATGTAGAAAGTTCAAATATACCTGGATATCGCAATAATAAACTAATAGACATTAGTGTTCTTAGGTACGATAATTCTACATCATGAGGGTTTAGGTCTGAAGTTAGTATATAAATCAAATGCATCTCAGTAAAAATTCCTGTAGAAAACTAGTCAAGACCAGAGAGGAAAAAAAGGTAAGGGATAACTCTGCCAGATATTACAACATAATGTGTAAAATTGTTGTTAAAACAGTGTTAAAGCTGTGAAAATTTGGCACATGGGTAGATAGGCCAATGGAGTAGAATGAAAATCTAGAAATAGATCCTAAAATATAAGATAAAATGTGGTATATGTGGCTTCTAAAATAAGTGTGCCTGTGGTGGGGGAAATACAGACTTAAAATTTTGAGATGTATGGCTAGCCATTTAGTAAAATACAAATGGGTCAGAAATCTATATTTAAAAGAAAAACCATAGATCTACTAGTATAAAAAAGAATGAATTCCTTTATAACCTTGGAACATGAAAAACCTTTCTAATATGATTCAACATTCAGAATTGGTAAAAGTTCTAATTACTAAATTCAAATATATGTTTAAAGTTTGTGTGTATGGAGTAAGAGAAGCTCCATAAAGTAAATTCAATGTGACAAACTAGAAGAAAATATTACCAGCTTTTTTCTTAAAGGGATAATCTCCAAATAAATAGCTCTTAATAATTGGAAGGACCAAAATTAATAGATAAAATGTAAATAAATATCATTTCAAAGGAAAGGCAAATTATCCATAACAATATGAATACATGTTTAGCGTCACTTACATGAAGACAAATGTAAATCAAGATTACACTGAAATACCGCTTCTTACTAGCAGAGCGGCAAAGGTTCAAAAGTTTGACTGTAAACTCAGTTGGCAAAGCTTTGGAAAACAATCATTCTCATGTATTACTGATAAGCATGAGAAATTATACAAACCCACTAGGATTATTTGGCACTACCAAAAAAAATAAGTTATTTTCTCTTTGACCCAGAAATTCCACTGATTAAAATCCACGCTTAAGGTAGTTCTCTACGAATATGAAGCAGAATGCACACAAGGCTTCTCATGTAGGTTATTTATAACAGCAAAATAGTGGACATCAAATAAATGTCCATCAAAAAGGGGCTGTGGTGTACCCTCAATGAGCCTATTTGATGAGCTTATTTGTATAAATTCAGTTTTTTTTTTCTTTTTTTAGATCAAGAAATAATTCTGTCTACATCACTGTGCATTGTGATGTTCTGCTTCTTCCTCTGGAAACGAATAATTCTTAGATAGGATTTTTATGCCTTCTTTTTACATGTTATCTTAGTTTTTAATCTCTCTCTGCATTCTGGATAAGCGTCTTAAATTTATCCTCCATACCAGTGACTTGATTTTCTGTAATCAGATCCAATTGGGACTACCTCCAATGTGGATTTTTATTATGCCACTGTTTTATGCTGCCAGCACCCTTTCTATCTTAACTCAGTTTTATCCTTAAGGCTTCTTGCTTCTGCTTCCTATAATTCATTTCCTCTTGTATTATTTTGAGGACAACAAGCTGCTGCTTGACTTTTTTTTTAAGTATATATTTTTCTCGTGAAGGTTATTTTCAGTTATTTTTTTCCCTTGCCTATTAAGTGTAATTTCCTTTTTCTTTATACGGAGGTAGTAATTCATAGATGTATTTTTATTTGTCTTGAGTGGGCAGAGTGTTTACCCTCAGGGTGTGATGCCACATCTCACAGCTGCCGTCACTATTTACTTGATGGTAGGTGGTGTATCCTCTTATATCTCAGCCTGAAGCATCACCCTAAGCTTGATTTGCAATTTGTAAAGTAGTCCTATAAACTGAGCTTACATCATCTGCTGCTTCAATGCTAAACTTCTCCTGTTCCAATTTTCATTTACTGCTGGAAGTCTTCTTTGAACAAAATAATGCTAAGTCCTTACTTCTTCCCCAGTACTGCTCCTTGCTTTTTTTTCAGTTCTATACTTCTGGATATAGTGTTTGAATCAACATAGTTCTACTTAGATATAAGAGGGAGAGAAGCCAGTACTTGTTAGAGGTAGGGCTGTTCACTGTAGTTTGAATTTTTGTGCATATCCTATCTTATTTGGGAGATTTATTTTGGTCCAGAGTATGGATTGTTTTATATGTAGTACAAGAATGTGTCATGAATTATTAAGCAGAAATCTTACCCAGATTTACGCCCATAGCCTTTTCTTTGGTTCACTTTGAATCATGAGTACTTTAATTGGTGCTCAGTAGGAACAATATTACATGTATCTTACATACCACCATTTAACCCTAAAGCCTCAGAGCATTTTCTAAAGTTTTCTTCTTGTTTCAATGAAAGATAATGTCCAGAGACATCTTCTTCGAGATCATAGG
The DNA here is from genome assembly GCF_949987515.2 of Delphinus delphis. Classification (NCBI taxonomy): domain Eukaryota; kingdom Metazoa; phylum Chordata; class Mammalia; order Artiodactyla; family Delphinidae; genus Delphinus; species Delphinus delphis. Next base: position 99,583,510 of record NC_082685.1, on the reverse strand, counting down.
CATTAACTTCTTTATTGGCTCTTCTCTAATAATTTTGTACATAATAGTCTTTGTGTCCCTTTCTTCATTCCTTCCATTTGTCCCTCCTCATTTTAAATGAATAGAGATCAATACAGACATTGTGTTTAAAAACTGTCTGACTTTTCCTTGATTCCCAGCATTGTTCATCTGGGTACTGGTCAGATCTTCACTTGAAGAGTGTGTTAACGTGCATAGCCCCTTGCCTGGCTGTCAGATGTTAGCAGGTATTTGTTCATTGTGACTTTGCCATACTTAAAGTGGCCTACTTCAGTACCTGTTTCTGTAACTGGCACAGGCAGTAAAAGAAACAAAATTGCCATCTCCAACTTACGCTCACGAGTGCTCAAGTATCGTGTAAAGGGGGCAGCCTCTTCTCAGTTCCAACCTAAATTCTAAATGACAGTTTTTCTAATTTACATATATATGTATGTATGTGTGTATATACATATATATGTATGTATATATATACACACACACACACACATTGCAAAAGATACTAATAAAAAGCGATTAAAGTGATAGCCATTTCCGAAAATGAGAACTGCTGTGGATCATAAGAGAGTGTCCACTGTGATTATTAGGGCTGAAGCTGCAAATCTGCTGAACTCAGTACAGCTGCAGATGGCGCTGAGGTATTCTATTGCTCTGTGGGAATTAGAGACCCGATATGTGATATTCCCAATATCCCCTCAGGGTAGGAGCGACCAAGAGCCAACATTAGACCTACTTTTGGATGAGGAAGCCAAAAGTGCCTGTGGAGGAAAATAAAAGTCTTTATTACACAAAGATAGTGGAGCACAGAAGAAGCAGAGAGAAGGAGCAACAAAACTTAAAAAACCCTGCCTAGCTTAAGAATCTAAATCACAATATGAAAACATGTTGGTAAATTAATAAGAAAGCTACCTTAAAAAAAATCAAAAATTGAGTTATTTACTACAGAAAAACTAAAAATAGAACAACCTAAACGTTGAAAATATGTTTAGGAATCTTCAAGAGCTAATGAAAGATTTTCTATATATACACATACGTATATGTATGTATACGTATTACGTATGTCTGTACACATACCAACTTTCAAGGAATTATAAAACAATACAAGTAGTAATAAAACTGGAATTGTTGGGGAACATGAACTTTCTCTGCTGCAGTGTTCTAGCAACCATTCGTCAGCTTCTAAAATGTTGAGACACTTATTTAAAGGCATCAATAGCAGAGGAGTCTTGCTGATCTGGCCAATTACTGAATCGCAGTTGGTTCTTTCTCCAACTCCCTGGGTGTCTAGAGGCAGTTATACTGGTAGCAGTTGATTCTAACACACGTCCAGAGGAAATTGCTCTTATCAAGCCATGGGTCAGTTGAGTATTCTGGAAATCATTCTAGACCTAGAACACATGTCTTTAACTCTTCCAATAATTTTTATAAGCCCTTAATTTCCTGAGTTAAATCACTTCCTACTTAACAATACTTAGAGACCCTAAGGATGGGAATATGGTTTGGCGATTTGACATGATTTGGTTTGAAATCTGGTTTTCCATTACTATTAGAAATAGGGAGATCTGTAGTATACTGGGGTAAAATAAATGATTACATTATTATCTAGAATTGTATGGGTGAGGTGTCTAAGGCTAGTCTTTGGCAGAACAAGCATTTGCTGTTATGGACGATTAAAAGAAGAATGGAGTATACAGGGCTGGCTTTCTCTCAATACAATAAAGAGAATAAAGAAAATAACACTTGAATGCCTTGGCAAGGTCAGAGACCAAGGGGTTTCTATGAGGGCCCTAAAAGTATCTCTTATTCCTTCTAATTTGAAAGCCTCTCAGCTGGAAATTAGATGCATAGCTAGAATCCGCTGTTTGTTGAATTTCAATGTAAGTTCAATTCACAGCTTTTCCAGGTTTCTTACATAAATGTCAGAACATTTATTGGGAGAGAGTGGGCCCCTGAGAATTAGAACAGGGACACTTAAACAGGTTTAGGAATGTCTAAGCCCAAACACCAAAACTCTAATGAGCCTCCTTGAATAGCATAAGCAACCTCTTCAGTGATTGAGACATTTGTCCTGCCTCGTGACCTTTCCTGAGAAAATTACCTGTCAAAGGTAGTCCGATTTTTTCATACTCTTAAGCTTAGTTCTTCTCATTACTTTCAGAATCTATAGCTCAAATCATATTAGTCACACATGTGTATACTTTATTTAAAATATACATGCAGTGTGTACATGTTTAACCATTTTACTTACAGTGATTGTGATCAGAAATGTTTGGAGATTATTGTACTAGTCAACAATATTCAAAGAAGTCCATTAAAGACCGTATCTCCTTTAGGAAGGCCAGAAATATAGAACAATGTTAGCATTAGTTAGAAAAATCATAGTAAGAATGGATAGCCAATATGACAGATGGATTCTAAACTAGAAAATCAGAAAGGCCAAAGAAGATTTGAGCAACACAATTTGTGAGAGAAAAGAGAAAACCCTTTACCAACTTGAGACTGTACATTATTTGCAAACCACCATATATTTCTGAAAAACTGTACAATAAATTGCAAAGGAGGAATGAATTAAAAAATAACAACACACACAATCTTCTTAAAGTCCAATATAAATTGAATGTAATAGTAATGGAATAAAAGATCTAAATGACAGGGTTTATTGTCAATAAGAATAATATTACAATACTGAATTTATAGTCATAAACAGTATTTACATTGCATACTTATAACAAGCCTGAGAAATAGATCTTTTTAGCCCCACTGTTGGATTAGAAATCTGAGGCCGAAAGAGACCAACTTGCTCAAGGTCACACAATTAATAAATGTGGCAATAGGCTAATTAAATATACATCTATTGGCCTATGAATCTTTGTACCACAGAAGAAAGAATAAGCAGCTATTATGTTACTACATCAAAAATTTTTAAACTACCTTTTTAATAAAATTTATTTTTTAACAGTAGTTTTAGGTTCATAGCAAAATTGGACAGAAAGTTTTCCCCTATAGCTCCTTCCCCACACAGCACAACCTCCCCCCTGTATTAACATCCTGAATCACAGTGGTATATTTGTTACAATATATGAACCTACATTGATGAAACATCACCTAAAATTCATAATTTACATTAGGGTTCACCCTTCGTGTTGTACATTCTGTGGGTTTTGCAACTGTATAATGACATGAATCCATCACTGTAGTACCATATAGAATCGTTTCACTGCCCTAAAAATTCTCTGTGCCTGGGAATGGAAGAGAAATTCCTTAACTCAATAAAGAATATCTACAAAAACCCTATAGCTAACATCAAACGTGATGGTGAGAAACTTGAAGTTTTCCCACTCACCACTACTTTAAACATCTTATTGGAGGTCCTTGCTAGTGTGATTACACAAGAGGAGGAAATAAACTTACAGATTGGGAAGGAAGAAATAACACTGTTTGCAGATGATGTGATCAGCTATGTAGAAAAACTTGAAAGAATTGACAAAACAATTCCTGGAGCTAATAAGCAATTATAGCAAGGCTCCAGGGTACAAGTTAACATACAAAAGTGAGTCACTATATAATAGCAATGAACAAGTGGAATTTGAAATTAAAAACACATTACCATTTATATTAGCACCCCCAAGGTTAAATACTTAGGTATAAACCTAACAAAGTATGTGCAAGATATGTATGAGGAAAACTATAGAAATCTGATGAACTAAGTCAAAGAACTAAATAAATGGAGAAACATTCCATGTTCATGATAGAAATATTCAAGACTGTCAAGCTATCAGTTCTTCCCAACTTGACCTACATGTTCATCTAATCCCAATCTAAATCCCAACAAGTTATTTTATGGATAATAAAAAGATTCTGTATTTTATATGGAGAGGCGAAAGACAAAGAATAGCCAACATAATATTGTATGATTCTATCTCCTGTTGAAGCTTTCTACTGAATTTTTCTGTTCCATCACTGTATTCTTCAGCTCCAGAATTTCTGTTTGGTTCTTTTTGAATAGTTTCTATATTTTTATTAAACTTCTCATTTTGTTCATGGATTGTTTTCCTGATTTCATTTAGTTGTCAGTGTTCCCTTGTATCCCACTGAGCTTCCTTAAAAGTTGATTTCTTTGTCAGGTCATTCGTAGATCTCCATTTCTTTGGAGTGGTTACTGAAGCTTTCTTAGTTTCTTTTGATGGTGTCATGTTGGCCTGATTCTTCATGATCATTACGGCCTTGCATTGATGCCTACTCATTTGAAGGGGAAAATACCTTTTATAGTCTTTACAGGATAGTTTTGGCTGGTAAAGACATTTCTCCTATAAGGTCCCTGGGCTGATGGGATTATCTCTGGGAGACCACTCAAGTGGGGTTGGAGCCTGGTCACATGGCTGCTGCTCTGCCCAAGTGGGGTTCACCATTGTTAGGCCTGTTATCAGAGGCTTAGGTGGGCATGTATCCCGTCTGTCTCTGGACAGGTGGAACTGCCTCCAATACCTTGATCTGTAGGGCTGGTGTTGGGACAAATGTCCACAAGTGGGTCCTCAGATGGCTAGCCTTTTAGCAGGTGAATGGATGGATGTGGCTCGTGTCAGTTCCCTGGGAGGGATCCCATCAGGTCACTGGACAGGTTGCTGGGCAGTTAAGACTGTCTTGGAAATCTGTCTACATGGGGTTAGATCAAAGCCATAGATCCTCTTCAGACCACAGCTGTGACTGAGGTCTGCAGGGCTGCCTCTGGGGGCACATAGACTGTCTTCCTTGGTTCTCTGGGTGGGCAGGAGTGCTCAGGGTTCACTGGCTTCTACAAGGTACCCAGTCAGAATTAAGGTTGGTGTACCCATTACCCAAGGCATGGATAGGCAGAACTCCTTCCAGATCCACTAGTGGCAGGACCAAGACCAAATGGGGCTTTAGCTGAATCCTTTAGGGGCTGGGGCTTTTTCTGGGCTTGTAGCCAAGACCATACTTGGCAATCCTGGCACCTGGGCACAGTCCTGCCTTCTCAAAATGTTCTTCCACTACCTTGGGCTCCACCAGGGTTTTACAAGCTCCTATCTAGATCTCAAAGCTCCCACAAAGGCATTTTTTTTGTCCGTGGGTGGCTGCTAAATAATTGTTGCTGTTGGATATGAGTGTGGGGTCTCCTATTTAGCCATCTTGCTTATATTGTCATTTCACATATCTTGATAAGTTGTGTTTTTATTTTTGTTCAAAATATTCTTAGGTTTTTCAAGATTCTTTTGGCCTATGTGTGGGTTTAATCGCCCAGTGTTTGGGGATTCTTCAGCTATATTTCTCTTACTGATTTCTAGTTTAATTCCATTGTGGTTGGAAAGCAGACATGATGTGATTTTTATTCTTTCAAATTTGTTAGGATGTGTTTTATGGCGCAGAATATGGTCTGCCTTGGTGAGTATTTCATGTAAGCTTGAGAACAAGGTATATTCTGCTGTTGTTGGATGAAGTAATCTATAGATGTCAATGACACCTAGTTGATCGATGGTGCTATTCAGTTCAACGATATACTGATTTTTCTGCCTGTTGGATCTGTGCATTCCTCATAGAGGGGTGTTCAAGTCTCCAATTATAATAGTGTGGATTCATCTCTTTTTCCTTGCAGTTCTGTCAGTTCTTGCCTCATGTAGCTTGATGCTCTGTTAAGTGTGCATACACATTAAGTATTGTTACATCTTCTAGAAGCATTGACAGCTTTATCATTATGTAATGGCCACCTTTATCTCTGATAACATACTTTGCTCTGCTCTGCCTTAAATTTATATGGCTACTCCACCCTTTCTTTAGACTAGTGTTAGCATGGTGCATCTTTCTCCATTCCTTTACTTTTAATCTATATGTGTGTTCATATGTATGTGTCTTAAAGTAGGTTTCTTGTAGACTACATATATTTGGTTCTTGTGTTTTGATCCACTATGACAATCTCTGTTTTCTAGTTGGTGTATTTAGACCATTGATATATAAAGTGATTTTTTATATAATTGGAAATATATATATATATATATATATTTTTTTTTTTTTACTGTTTTCTACTTGTGGTCCACGTTGTTGGTTCCTGTTCTTTTTTCTCTCAATACTTCAAATATTTCACTTTACTCTCTTCTTGCTTGCATGGTTTCTGAGTATACATGGAATGCAGTTTTTTCTTTGCTTCTCAATAGGTAAAGTATTTCTCCACCACACCCCTCACATGGCTTTTTAAAGGATTTTTTCTTTATCTTTTATTTTCTTAAGTTTGAAAATGATATGACTATGTGTAAATTTTTGGCATTTGTCCTGCTTGGTGGTGTCTGAGATTCCCGTATCTATGGTTTAGTGTTTGACATTAATTTGAGAAAATTCTGTTTTTGTTTCAAATGTGTCTTCTGTTTCTTTCTTCCTTCATTCTCCACCTGAACAAAACTTTTAAATCCTTTTGGGTTAACCATTCCAGTTGAAATCCTAAGCACTGTTAACCAAACTTCCTAGAGTATCTTCAGCTACCTGGTTACACACAGTGCACAACTTCTAATTTTATTCATCATTAATTTGTCTGAATAAATCTCAGATTTATAAGATCATATGACAGACTTTCAAACTGCTCCTATTCCATATACCCTCATGTTGATCAACGCATATCAAGTCCAATGATCAAGAAGAGAAGGTTAGAGTTGAAGTAAATAAGATTTAAATGTAGGTGGAAACAGTTGCTATTTACCTCATTAGTTTTCACTGCAGGCAAATCATTGCCTCATTGTTTTATGCACAGATTAAGTAGTATTGGCTCATTTGTGAGAATCACCTCCGAGAGAATAAAAGCAACTTTTACCTCTCTTATTTTCAGTAAGTTGTCAGTACTAATCTTGCCATTCAACTATCCTGAATCCTGGTTGGTGAATGTTTTTGGCTTTATTTCTGCCTGTGCTTTCAAAGATATTTATTTATTTAGAATGCTATTTGGGGTACAGAAAGTAATATTAACATTTAACTTACTGTGGTCTTTTTCTCTGAAAAAGGAAACTGTTCCACTATCATTAATATTTTGTGCATTGATTACCATTTCAAGAAACATTTCTCCTACCTGGTGATATATTGTCAAGAAATTCTCAGCAGTTCTGACTTGTATCTGAATCAATCAAATTAATGAGATTGAATGTTACAGAAGTTGAAGTTACTGAGTTCTTCTCTCGTTTTTTTATCTGCAGCTGAAAGTTATTGCAAGATAACTGTATTTCCAAATCTCATGAAATTTTAACTTGTTTGAAGTTTAGAATTACAGTGCTGCTTCACTAAATGCAACCCACTTGTCTTTGTTGTTCAGTGTCTTACTTTTAAATATGGCTCTTGGCATCAGTAATAAGATTTTTGAGACACCCTGTTAATGTTCATGTGTAAAAAATATCGAAAACAGGAGCTTACCTATCATCAGAAGGTTAGACTATTTTTACCTTTTCTTTCAGATTTCAACTTTAATAGGCACAGTAGAGGACTTTAAACTCTTCAGTCTTAAACTTGTTAACTTTATTACAGTTATTACTCATGAAATGAAAGTACGGTTAAGCACAAAACATATTTCTTCAAGTTAAAGTATTTTGTAAAATTGAATTTATGTAATGTTAGTTTTATACATAAGTACAATGTGAAAATCATTTTTCTGTTTTTCTTGGCGCTATGTGGAATAGTCTGCTGATAAATGATCCCCACCATATTAGGTCATTAAATTAGGCATTACAGTCTTGAACTTTTCTCACTTTACTTTAGTTGTACACCCATATCATTCAAAAATTTGTTTAAAAGTAGCATAACTTTATTATACTTCATCTTTTTCCAAAATGTGTTCTTTGTTATGTTTAGATTAGCATAACAGTTATGTATGTTAGTACATACTGTAAAGTAAATAATCTGATTAAAAGTGAGTGTTTGTAAAGATTATACAAAAGTTTTACATTTTGCCTTATTTAGGAAATGTGTTTTCCCCTTTCTATGGAAAAAAATTTCAGGCTTAATTTGTCTGAACTTTTGACAATTATAATAGAAGTGGTACAGAAGTATCTTCAGCAGATGAACCTGACTGCTACCTAGAAGTAAAAAGTTCTCATAGGAAAAGGTCAGACAAATGATGGAAAGTGATCTCCATAGGGAAGAGAAACATATAGAGGAACAACCTTTCATATCTCAGGCTTCTTTTCTGTATGATTCTTAATTTGTGGTGGCATTCAATGTGGAAATAGGACATTCTACAAAGCTTGTGGAAATGCTACTTCTTGATCCATCTTTCTTTACAACTAAAATTGATGAAATCTCATAGAAGATTTATTCCAAAACTTACTGTGTAACAAAAATATTTTTCCCCAAAATAATGAGAAAATACTTTATGAATTTGTTTAATTTCTCTACATAGTCCTTCAGATTTTCCTTCTGGTACCAAAAACGATGTGTTCAAATGAGTGGTCACTAACTGGAAGCACCTTTTAATTTAATGAGACTGGCTTCTTTGAAATTGTAGGTTTTAAATCCAGATAATACCATGTAGCTTCAAGAAAATTTAACTATACTTACTCAATATTTTGTAATAACCTATAAGGGAAAAGAATCTGAAAAAAAATTAATATGTACAAATGTATAACTGAATCACTTTGCTATACACCTGAAACTAACACAACAGTGTAAATCAACTATACTTCAATAAAAAAAAGAGAAAATTTTAGTACATCTACAGCAATGTTTCTAATGCATTACAACAAAGCTGTCAAATGTTTAAACTGGATAAAGACTTTTCTTGTGAACAAGTTTTCTAGAGATATATTAAATATTTGATTGTTGATTTCTTTGGAAGCTTTTTTATGTCTATTTACCTAATTTGTATATTCAACAATAATTTGCATATTCAACAACTTATTGTTCCAGTTGCTGTGGCTGTGTGAGAAATTATCCCGAATCTAATAATATGATCATGACTTCTATGAGTCAGGAAATCAGACAGGGCATAGAGGGTATATAGCCTGTTTTTGCTTTACAATGTCTGGGGTCTCAGCTGGAGGACTGCTAGACTGAGTGGTAAATTCACCTAAAGTTCTATTTACTCACAGGTCTGGTGGTTTATACTGTCTGTCAGCTGAAGCCTCTGTTAGGATAGTTACAAGATGGCTGTCTCATATTCAGGCATTCTATCCATAAGCCAAGTAGAAATCAAATGAAAAGCGTAGCTTGGAAGGGGAAATTCTTGTTAGGGAATCCAGCAATGTAGAACATGGGTACTGTAGGTAAAATCTGGAGAAGCAAGCATTACTTAACTGGGAACAGAGCTGCTACCAGTAAAATTGTGGTTTTATTATTAAGGCATATTAGAATGTGTATTATGTGGGCAACTATCCGTACTTGCACTCTTGGTATTCGCTAAGCCTGCCCTAAAATTCTCTTAAGCTTCGAGCTTTGCTTTGCTATACAATTTTATCTGCTACAAAACTTCTAACTCAATTCCTGCTTTCTAGGGCTAGAGATAATTATATTCTAGTCTGAACCATATTTGAAATGAGTTGTTTATCATTCTGTGTTCATCCCATCTTCGTGATAAATTTAAATTCAAAGTTATAGTTATGGCTGCCCAATAATCAAGCTGGAGACAAAAATAGGGAAATTTGGTTTCCATATTCCCTTAGTTGCATCTCGTAATCCAGCAAACTTTCTTTTATTAATTGATTAGTTATAGATTTATATGTTACCTGTAGAACTAATCACATTTTGAAAGTGGAAAGCTTTCATATGTATCCAGTGTAGTTCATTTCTTATAAACTTATTTAAAAAATAAACATAACTTTCTCTTACAAACATATACTAAATTAGCAGTTAACACTAACTCAAAACACTGAGAATCAGTAATTGAATGCAAAGGTGATCTGATGGTAACTAATAACTAGTTCTCTTTTACCAATTCATTCTCTGTCAAACCTTCATTTTGTGCTTGATTTAAAATTTGAGTTTTGCTCTCAATTTCCTTAGGAGAAAATATATAACCAGAAGTGGTGTTTTGGTTTTAAAATCCCCTATCGCTAGCACTGAATGTGGACAATATTGCAACAAATAGACTAAAACCCAGGTTAGTTAGTCACTCTTAACCTTACTGAGATTTTAGTACCCAAGTAATCTATTATCAGTAGAATATACACTGCCAGTTGTCTTTTAAACATTTTAAATTGATTTCCTTCCCTTGTGTTAAGGGTGAACAGGATAGCTGAGAAAAGTTGTGGTCTGCAGCCAAACCAAAGTTACTTGGCAGAGATCATATCTGTGAATTTAGTGTTTTATTACTTATAAAATAACAAAAGCTTATGAAGTGACCACAATTTACCAGCTGTTGAGCTAGATCTTTGAGAGAGACACAAATTAGTCCTGTTTCAAACTTAATGGAAAGCATAGAGAACATAGATAATTATGGTGCACATAATAAGTACTATTTATATAAGCACAGTTTGTTATGGAAACCCTGTGATTTTTGCCATTGGAACACATTGGAACAAATTGAAATTTGACTAATACAAGATAAACAGCAGGAGCCAAATCTTTGTATATAAGTTAAATGGTGTTCTATTAAATACATTTTTATTCCTTTTTTTTTTGTTTACATTTTTTTTTTGCCTATCAAAGCTAGTAAATGTGAATCTTGGTAAGACTTAGTGCAGGAAATACAGTCTTTATAAGAGTTTAATCAAAATAGAAGGCTAGATTGAAGAACAGAGTGGGAAGCTAGAATAACAGATGAGAAATGTACAGTTTATGTGAGTCTGGAATAAGGATGTGGCTTCTGTATTTGACCGAAGAGTATGAGAAGAGAAAACAAATTTAAAAACTTTTCACCTCCACCATTCCATAACCTTTATAACTTTAGTAAACTTTATAACTTTAATGCTGAAACTACTCTTAAAAGTTTGACATTATTTCAAATCAGAACTTTCAATTATATTTTAATCTCCCTCCTTAAATTTCCAAATCATATCACAAAATGCATTTCTTCCCCGCTCCTCCTTTTGAAATTTGGGACTCAAGTGTTTTGCCTTAAATTGGAAATTAACTGTACAATTTACTATTTAATATTAAAAACGCTATTACATCCAATTGAGGACCCATAAGAAATCTAAAAGAATGTGCTAAAGGCCATTATTCAAGGCATATGTTCCATCCCATAGAGGACTCATGGAATTAGGGTTCCAGAGCATTTTTTAAAAATTCTACTCAACCAGACTTCTTCACTGCTTAGTTCCTTTTTTGTCTTTTAAATCGAAAGTCCCTTAGACTTAACTAGTCACTACTTTTCTCCATTTTCTTCATTTCTCCTATATCCTCTCAGTCTCCATATCCTCTTTGGTTACGCTCCCAATGTGCCTACCTTTTCTCTGAATCTCTAATATACGTTACCAGTGATCCAGATAACTTTACCTCCACTCTGCAGAAGTTCAGGGGTTGGGGTGGGGAGTAGGCTGTAGAAAAGTCAGATCTCACAGGTAGCGCACACTCTGGACCGTCAAGTCCTTCACACAACCAAGATGAAGTAATGGGGTTTCCCCTCTCTCCTCTCTCTTGATCTCCGTTATTATAACCAAATAACCCCTCCATCAGATCATTCAATTCTTGTTGGGATTTTTCTTACTCAAATAAGACTGGGGAGGAATACTTGTTAAGTCACAAAACTAGTAACTTTATTTACCTGCTTTTCTCTCTAATTTTGACTTAGCCTTTGAAAATTTTTCAACAAATTGTTGTTAACAAAACTTTTTTAAAATAGACTATTTACATACATTTGCCCGTACAAATATTTAACTATATTTCTAACTCCATGTTCCATAATATGGAAATTTTATAGATGTAGCGAACACTAATTCCAGTCATATTCAAAGAGTGCTGACATAGATGTTTTCCTGATATAAAACCTCTTTGTCTTACTCTTTTCATTTGAAGATGTTGACAATTCTTGCTTGATTTGAAGGCTTATACACATTATTTTTTGCCCTCTGTGAGGAACTCTCTTGTTCATTTTGCTCTATGGCTGTTGGCTTTTCCTTCTCAGATTTTTTTTTTTTTCCATTTTCCTTCTTAGTCACATCTTCAAATGGGGAATCAAGTCCATGTCCTTTTTGGGACTGGATGGCTTTCTCAGTCTGTTCCTGCCCTTAGAAGTTTGGGAAACCAAGATGTGTTTTAAGCCCAGACAATTTTAAACCAATCTGTGGTTTCTTTGGCAAACCATCTCCCTTAAAAACTTAGTAGGCTTCTTGTTGAATAAATATCAGCCCTTAAAAGGATATTTCCTCTGAGTTATTGTATCATATAAAAAGAGTTACTATTTACTACATTTATAATATGATCTTTACCTTGAGTCTCAATTTTTGGAAGATCTTAACAGAAGGTATGGAAGCAACATCTTTAGTTCCCTCTTTATTGCAAAGCTGAGTTTAAATTATCTTTGTTACTTAAAATAATTCAATTTTATCTCTTAGTGTTTGTTATCTCAGGGCACTTGGTTTGTCCCATACTACAAATTCCAGAATTCCTTGAATGTCTCCATTTCTTTCATTTTAACCTGCAAATTAACCAGTTCTTATCTGAGCTTACTAATTTTTAAATAATACACTGTCAAAAGTAGATTACAGCAGTTAACTCAGATGAGTAACATTTAGTTTTCTAAAATCATTTCTTAGGAGTTCACATTCATTAGGTTTATGATCTAGTTTCCCAAACATTCTTTGTCACTATAAGCAGTAGAAAGATCACTGTCTTTCCAGAAGACAATGATCAGTGTCTTCCTCAACCTATCAGTAAAGCAAGGTCACATATTTTAGTTATTTGTTTCAGAAACTTCTGACTTATAGGATTAATTTCTGTGTTAGGATAAGCTGAAATACGTTACAATAAAAAAAACTACCTTAAGATCTCAGTGGCTTAAGAGAACAAACATTTGTTTCTTGTTTCTGCAGAATACACTGCAGGCCTGGATGAGTTTGCAAGGAAATAGTCATACATGCAACAACCAAGTAATCTAGCATGACTAGAGTCCCTACAATTTTATAGTTCCACCATCTGGAATGCATAGCTGTCACTGTTGTCATGAGGAGGATAGAGAGCACTAAAGGGTCTCACACAGCAATGGAAAGCTTCTACCCATAGATGATGTACATGACTCTCTCTCACAGCCCAGTGGATGATCTGATCACTTGTCACATGGATGTGATTGTCTATAAAGGGGCAAGCAGGTATAATCCTCTTCTACACCCAAGAGAGAAGACTTGGATGTGAATAGGCTATACCACACTCTCATATCCTGCTTTTGTGAATTTCTGCCTCTTATCCTATGAAAAGTAAATCAGTATCCTTCTTAGAAAGTAGGGACAGAGGTATCATGTGAGTATGATCTCCTCACATGAATAAAATTAAAATCTAATACCATCAACTACTGACTAAATATTTAGATCATTTCTTCATTCCTGATGTTAGTTGCTATCAGACAGCTTGTTAAGGTCTACATTAAAATAGACTGGAAACCTTACACCTAATGGCTTCAGACTTGGAGCAGTAGAATTTCTTCATGACTTTTTTGGTTCCATTTTGCTGTCCTTCTCTGTACATTATTGAACATGATGTGAAATGTCTTCTCTTTCCATAGCTTATACATACAGTGTATTTCCCTCCCTCCCCCTCCCTTCCTACCTCTCTCTCTCCCTCCCTCCCTCCCTCTTTCTCCTCCCTCTCCCTCTCTTTCAGTAGCTATATAAATGGCAGAATTTACTGAGAGTTCGGAGCAAAGTAGGTTTATATTGCAATAATACTAATCTCGAGTTAATACTAGTCATCTCTATTTTTTAAAAAGCTCTCCTTTAACAGTTCTTCGATCAGCCCCTTCTCTGCTCTTTATCCTCTTACCCTCATTCTTTTGCCTCCTTTCTTATTGCTGCCCTTCTCTATCAGGAGTGAGAACATTCTTATTTTATTTTCTGTCCAATTCAGTAGCCTCTGCAGCATCTAACTCCAGATTTAGGACCATATTATTCCCCATTCTCTGTGAGTGAGGGTAGAGTTCCATAGCTTCATTTATACCAGGATAAAGATAAATTTCTTCTGGGGTTGACATTCAGCACTCAGCAGCTTGATTACTGACTTCCAGTTAGGACCAAGGAAGGTATCATATAACCCTTGCTTCCAGAAGCAACAGTGTTCCTTCAGTTAAAGCATCAGATAAAACCACTGTAGGAGGAGGAATCAGATTTCATTGATTTACTTAAAATTTCCGTTATAAAAAGAACTAGTTAGATTTATTTATTAATATCTAGGATCTTATGAATAAATACCCAAGAATTATAAATAAATTTTGATAAATTCTCAATTCATGTAATGGAGTTTTCAGAGCTTATAAATGCCCAATTTGTTATTAGAGAACTGTTCACATTAAGACTTTCAATATCAAAGGCAAAATTTATTTCCTAATTGCAAAAGAAGAAATGTTTAACAAGTAATAATTTCACAATTTTCCTATGTATTTATTTTGAAAAAGACCACCTTTCAAGATCATCGTATGCTTGATCCAATGTGACACATCTGAAAATATATTCAATTCAGAATTCTAAAGAAGCAATGTAGTCCCTTCATGTGACTTCTTAGTAGCAAAAAAATTAGATTTCATGCTTATGTATGAAATAAAGCAAAACTTTAATAAAATACATCTTCAGGTTCATTTCTAATCAACCTTTATCACCTATTATTCACCCTATTAAAAATGGAGATGGCAAGCCTGACAGGCATGTCAAGATGAATCCCTCAAAGAGATACATGTCAACGTTTAAATAGAAAATATGGAAATGCTAAATTACAAAAAGTGCATTTTTATTCTTTCCTTTATACAGAGATTTTAGGCAATGAAAGGTAATGAGCAATTTCCTGGAACTCTGAACAGCAGTCCAGTGATGAATTATTAGGACCATTTCCCCTTGCTCAACAATCTGCCTGCTGGATTGGGATGAGCTGACATGGACAGTTTTAATGACAAGATTATAAAAACTTTGAAAGCTATGTAATAAGTAATGTTATAAGTTATAAGTATATAACATTAAAATTATAAGTATATAACATTAAAATTTTTTATCAGACAATATATACTTTAAAACAAAGGCCATAAAGAAAGATAAAATTTTTTTGTGGTTATCTGGGATTCTTTTTCCCTTTTTTTAAAAAACATGGCTTCTTTGTTTCATGATGTCATTACACATTTTAAGGCCACAGAATCTCTCTTTTGTTTCTTTAAATAAACACTAGAGTTACAATATTGCTCGTAAGTACTTAATGAACATTTGGTTTTGACATGATTATGGGCAGATGTAGACCATATTTAGAGAGTTGAGAAGCATAGATTAGGAATAAAAAGTAGAAATGTATGCAAAAATTCTCCATTGAAAGATATTATTATTTGTTCAAGATGAGAGCAAGAATGATATTTAGGGAATATATGTTACCATGTGACATGTTAAATTTGTAGTTACTTCCTCATACTCTTCTCTAAAAAACCTCCTGATTCCTTATTGCCTGAAGGTCCTAACCAGCTCAGCAAAGTGACCTCCCACAACTTCTACTGTCTAAAGATCCTGTGATGGATGTGAAATTAATTGACACACACAGTACTTCAGTTAGGTGATTGAATATGACCAAGAACTGGTATCATGGTTTATGTCATGTTAGGAAATGTAACATAGAAATGACCCTCATCTTAGCCCAAAATGTTAATCTATAATTAATTTCAATTCATATTTCCTGGTAATTTTGTTAAAAGAAATAATTATATTCTTATAGTTATTTTAATATTTTAATATGGTTAAAACAGGTCATCATCAATCAAGAAACCTTCAAAAGCATGTGGGGATTGAGAATAATAAACATAACTGTAAAATATTTTTGTATCTTTAGATTCATTCAATATAATAAATAAATCTTAGATCCTTTTTAAATGAAGTTTAATATATTTTTTAAAAAATAAAAATAAAATGCTTCAACTTTTAAAATGTTTTGTAGGAAAACTGGGCTTATAGAAGTTATGCAGATTCTTTAAAACTCTTCAAATCTGTAGGGATAATGTTTCAGAAATAAAGATGGGAATCTAGATTGCATAGATGGAAAGATAATTTCTCCTTTACCTCTTTGGAGATTCAAACACTGAACAATTTTTGATTATGAAACAAAACCTTGTCAGTTATTACCCGACCAAGTGAATTATAATAAGATGTAGAATTTATGATGAAAAGACAACTTTCCGTCATGTTCCACCTAAGAAATCATTCATTGTAACACTGGTTCTGCCGCTTTGCCCTTTCTGCCAGCCATGATTAACCTTAGTTTCTGAGAATGAGTCTGGACTGGGCAGCATCTGACAAGTACCATCCTTGCTGCAGTGACTGCATCAAGTTGGTTTCTTTCCAAAAAGTTACTTCGTAGCCAAGCATACTCTTAGCAGATTGACCTAATAGAGAAGATTTCTGGACTTCTGCCAAACAGGCAAAATAGTGACATATTCACAAAGCTGTTCAATTTAAAGTGAAATTGTATTTAAAAAGGTATGAATACAAAAAGGTTCACTTTGTAAAAAGTCATTCCATAATTCGTTTTCAGGTAAACAAAGCTTTAGAATAAAATAATTCCCATGTCGTTAATTTTAAAATTTCATAAAAGTTCATCTTCAGATTTGTTCAACTATTACTCTAAATTTTGATAAATTGAAAACATTTAAATGAACGTTGAAATGATAGTTTAAAGAGTGTCTAGCTTTTGAAAAATTTCTAAATGCATGAGAAATCTCTTCAATTTCCTCATAATAGAGTAGGTACAAAATTAAGATTTTATAGGAAACATGGAAATATATTTTCAAAGATGGTTCCAAATATAAAAAGAATGCTTGAGCTACCCATAGCAAATAAGGGATATTAGCTTATTTTTACATATTTATAGCTTTCATAAATATGTATCTCTATAATTATTTGTTTCCAGACTCGTTCGTATTTTGAATACTCAGCAATGACAACTCATTTCAAATTTTAAAAATTCAATTTATGTTTAAAATAGACACAAAATGATAGAATCTCTAGAAATGAATACATGGGGGAATTAAAATGAATTACCATTAAGATTTTTAGATATAAAATCATTGACATTAAGATGCACTCATAGCAAAAATATTGTGTATTTCAGCACTTTAAAGGAAAATTACGGTGACATTTTAGAAATAGAAAAGTTGAGGTACAACTTCACTAATAGTTTCATTTAATAAAATCAATTTTAAGGACTATCTCATCTTTGGCTCTGGATCAAAGAAAAAGAAATAACTGTTGCATTAAAAAATTTTAGCCTGTAAAATAATTTTTGTCGCAAACTTGATGAGAATGGAGCAAGACTGTGACAGTAGGCAAGAACAATGTCTCTGTCTTGCTGACAAAATTTTATAGTTGTCATGCCTGACCCTGAGTTTTTGTCATTTATTTCTTCTAAAATGTCCAAGATCCTCATTTAGCAAACTCAAAGCAGGATGTTTTTTATAGAGAGTGCATGCATCATAATTGTGATTAAATATTAAAATGCATGAATTCAGAATTTAGAAAACAAATACCTGTCTTAGGTGATTTAGGGTGAATTTGATAAACTTGACTTTTTTCTATCACCTGAATTATGTTTTAGTTTTATTTTTCCCAGCTTTATTGAGGCATGATTGACAACTAAAATTTTATATACTTAAATTGTACAACCTGAAGGTTTGACATATGTCTACATTGTGAAATATTTACCACACTGAAAACTTCCCATATCTAGGTACATGAAACTCGTAGGTCTCCATATAGATTCAACCAAAAGAAGATTTCACTGAGAGGTATCATAATAAAACTATCAAAAATCAAAGAGAAAATTTTGACAGCATCAAGAGAAAAAAAGAAAAATCTTCCTTTCATACAGGGGGGCTCCCGTAAGGCTATCAGTGGGGTTTTCAGCAGTAAACTTGCAGGCCAGGAGAAAATGGATGATACATTCAAAGTTTTGAGAGGGAGAAAAAAAAAACTAATAGGGGTGTGTAAATCACTTTAGTATAACGTTAAAAGACAAAAGCATTAAAAATAAATATAGGTACAATAATTTGTTGCTAGATACACAGTATAAAAAGACGTAGATTATGACATTAAAACACAAAATGTGGGAAAGGGGAGAAAGGGTAGAGTTTTTATATGGGATCAAAGTTAATTTGTCAGTTATACGTATATATATTATTTCAGATATTTTCCATTATAGTTTATTACAAGATATTGAATATAGTTCCCTGTACTATACAGTAGGACTTTGTTGTTTATCTATTGTATATAGTACTTTGCCTCTGCTAATCTCAAACTCCTAATTTATCCTGTTCCCCTTCCCCTCTGCTGTACAACAGAAACTAACACATTGTAAATCAACTATACTTCAAGTTTTTTAAATGTTAATTTATCAGATTAGAATAGATCATTATAATTATGTTTTATGTAAGCCTCAAGGTAACCACAAAGCAAAAAATCTGTAGTAGATACACGAAAGATTAACTTTAGCATT
Source organism: Delphinus delphis (assembly GCF_949987515.2). Classification (NCBI taxonomy): domain Eukaryota; kingdom Metazoa; phylum Chordata; class Mammalia; order Artiodactyla; family Delphinidae; genus Delphinus; species Delphinus delphis. The sequence continues at coordinate 99,564,913 of NC_082685.1, read as the reverse complement.
TAATTTTACTGCCTTTGTTTCTCCAATTCCAAAATTTTGATCCAGATAAAACCAGGATATTCTTAAAAATCATAGTAAAAATATGTGTCTGTGTATATATGTGTGCATATGGTTACCCTCACAGAAACTTACGTGAATGGATGAGTGAACAGATAAATGAATAAAAGTTCAGGTTTTCTTCACATAACGTTGATGTCAAAGAGGTATAACCAATCTCTCTTAAGTCCAGTCACATCATATCACTATAGGAGTTACAGATGTTTTAGTCTATGGCTTGTTTGAATATATTGAAATTTCTTTTATCTAAATATATTAGAGTTTTCTAACCTGAAGAAAAAAGTGGCACAGAATTCTAGGATAAACTCTTTTGGAAAACCATTTGTGATCTTTACTATAGAACCTAAGAATTAATGTTCAATACTTTTCTCTGTGGCTGGAATAGAGCCTGTTTCTAGTTTTCTGGGATTATTGCAAAAATAAGGCTGGGCCTCTAGCCAAGCATTAAATGTTGGTCTGATTCAGTCCTCATATACAATTGTGTATGTTTTGTAGCTGTTCTAGGTGCAAGTTAAAACAACTTAAACAAACCGAAAAACCCGGTGGTATCTGTCTTATCGTGAATCTCGTTCAACCTGAAATTTAATTATGTTACTATGTGGGTTTGTAATGTGGATTAATAGTTTTATTGTACTCGTGTGATTAGTTTCTGTTTGTTCTAATTTCTTTTTCACTCCTTCCTGACCTTGAGGTGAAAAAACACAGAAGATGTATTCCTTCAATTTAATGCCAGTTTGAGATGTTTCTCCTGCATCATCAGATCAATGAAAAGTAAATAGCCTACATTTCTTGTTTCACTGTGCAGTATTGATCTTTCTTCAGCTTTTGCTTTCTTTTTTCCCTGCGTCTTGTGTCTTTCAACCCCTGGGACTGAAGTGATTGCCATAGATTGGACAAGCTAACAAGCGCATGATAAGGAACGGGTGTTTTGTGGCATACTCACATTCATGCCTGGTATATAAAAGCCTGCTTCCACATTGAAAGAAAGGTGCCATTTTGTGTGTGGGGCATAAGCCATTAAGAGAACTAGAAGGAAAAAACCAGGAAGGAAAATTTTTTTTGCTATCCCAAATCTTTGCAGATAGTGCTAAATTAGGTGATGAAACTCCTTTGAAAAGTAAAAGACAAGTAGCCTGCAGGAAAATGTCATATGCTTTTAGCTTTAGCAAATGACTGGATGTTGGCAGCCTGTGGGTAAGTATCTGCTGTCCTTTAGTGTCTATGCTTTCTCAAGAATATTTGTCGTGGTTTTTGTCTTGTTTGGTTTTGGTTTTTAAGATTAATTGCCAATCTTAGAGTTTGAGATATAGTTATTAAAATTTGGATTCCATATCCAACACCCAGAAATATACATTTAAGCCACGTACTTTACTTGACAAAGCATTAGGAGATATATCTGCTTCTTTAACCATCTGACTTATTTGTGGCTTTTGAGGTGAAAAGAACAATTTTGTAAAGATATGATCTGATCTGTTTTTAAAATGTCAAGTAATGGAAGGAAACAGAATAACTTTATGAAGCTTAGAAATAATTTGTTTCCTCTCTGCCTGTCTTTAACATGCTCATTGTAGAAATGTAATCTTCCAAGTTTTGTTTTTGGGCCCTCTGTATCCATACATTTCTCTAGCATTGAAAAATGGATAAATGAGTAATTGATATTTTATCCCACGCTATTGTTTCCTTACAGAAGGATGTTTTATGCTGTGCAGCTCACAAGTTTTCTGACATCACGTTAGGATGGTGGTGATCCGGTTTCTTGACTGAGTGCTTTTTAGCTGTTGCTACTACTGGTAGTCAGCCCTGTAAACTAATGTATGTATTAATAAGAAAGTTACCCTTTAATTTTTTTTTCTTTATGCTATCCTGCTAGAATTTAGTTTGCAAACCTACAGTCAGGGAATCATTCTGGACTCCATGAATGAAAGGGTCACACAGAAGAGGAAATAAAGCTTTTCTTCTCATGGGGAAATTTTACCTCTGTAAGTGTTAGGATAGTATGAGGACATGTGTAGAATGTTTAACTTATTACTGATTTTAAGAAGGAATATTCACAATGCACAGGTTCCTGATTCTGATATGCAAATCTCTGTCCAGTGATATATGAACTCCATATAGACACCATGGACACCACTGCAATGCGGCTTATTAGCACATTGTTTTCAACATGACACTTTCATATCATTAGCCTTTTGTTGTCTGAGTAGAAAACAGTGTGCATGGAACAAATTAAGCATAATGCTCAGGCTTTTGTGTCTTTCTCAGGTTTTATGGCATTTTATAATTCTTGGAGTTGGGCGATTGTTCTAACTCAAGCTATTATGTAATCCTTAGGGTAACCCTAGTGCTGATTTGAAAGCTATTAATTTTCTATTACCGTGTGCTAGAGATGCTCTATAGTGTGGCACTCACCTGCGTTATTGAGTCAATGACCAATTGCAGAGTTGCTCTGTGGTGGTTGGAGCTTAACTCAACCCTCTGAGATCTCATTTATTATTTGCAGATATTGATTTTGGAAAAAGAAAAGCTAAGATGTGTGAATATAATACTGACTTAGACCTGGCCTAGAGCTGTTAACTCTTAATGGTCTGCATATTGTATGTGCTAACAAGTAAAACTAGTAAATATTTTGTGGTTTTAGCCAAGATAAATTTATGCTGTGTTCACAATAAATATTAGTATCCAACAATGTGTGAATATTGAGTCCCCAAATGATCTTGCTGTATGTTCATAGAATCTAAACTTAGCTCTTATTTATAATTTTCTGATGTCTTATAAATGCAAACAATAGAAGAATAATATATCATAAACAGTGTGCTGAAAACAAGTCCCTGGTGTATCTGCGATATGATCTCTAATTAGTGTGTATTTTTGTGTGTATATAGGGTGAATCTTAGTGATAATTTATTTTTCTTAAAGAGACATGATAGTTTGGACAGTTCTAGGGGAGTTTCCCCAAGCAGCCTCAGAGACTGTAAAAAACAAAGGAGCATATAAAATTTGGGAGGGGGTGATTTTCCCCTGAAGGAATCTAAAATTCAAGATGAAGCCATATGGGCTTATATGGCAACCTAACATGAGGAGTCTCTTGACTGAGGGGACCCTGAGAGCTTAGTATGACATTGGAACTCTTATAGGCTGGCAAGTTTGCAAAGACATGCTCTCATGAACTACACAATTACTCTTCTATGCTCTGTGTTAATAGCTAAGGCTTACACTGCATACATTTCCTTAAAACCTGAATCTTCTCCTTCAAATGGCTTCATTATTTTCATAGAACAACATTTCTAGATAGCCAAAGTCATTGGAAACATTTATAAAATTATGTTTTGATTTATTTAAGGTAAGCCATTTAAAAAATTTAATTTATTGTCTGCCACTTTTAATTAATAAAAAATGAAAAAGAGCAAAACCTGTTTTAATAAAAATTGTAATCAACTATCTTCACAAGTAAAAAGGGGGATTATGTTGTTAACAACCCATTTACTCCTATAAATTATCTGAACATAATTGACTACGCAATAGGAAATATTTGTTAAATAATTTCTGTAAGCCTTACATGTTCAAGGATTACTCTATACCATGAACAGTAGATATGACCTTTGCACTGCTCCCTCCTTAGCAACGCATTTCATTTCAAAGTTCACCAGTCCTGTCTCCTATTTGCAACTATGCCATGTAAGTGTCCTTAGTGTATTCATTTATTCCTTCATTTTTTTCATTAAGCAGAAATTTATTGTATCTGTAATATGTTCAGTGTGCTAGATGAGAAAAATATAAGGAGAAATGATATTCAAATAAAAAAAATTCAATACATATTAAAGGAAAGCAAGAAGGCCAAGCCTTTGATTTTAATAAAGCTCAAATATAGTATTATAAATATTATAAAACTCTAACACAAAGCCATAGTTCATAAAACACAACTTGTTTTTGTGACAGAAGCAAAAAGAATGCACTGTATTGTGAGAGTACACTGAAATATAGAAGGAAAATGTTCTTCAGTATGAATTTAATTTAAAAAAAAATTACCTTTTAGTGATAAGAAGGACATCCAGCAGAATTGTTTAATGTGATTGTTTAATAAACAAACATTTGTTTAATATCAATTATGTGATAAGGGCTAGCAAGGTAGAGAAAAAGTGTATTTTCAGCCCACACAAGAAAACAGTAGAGAGGAAAACACACCAAGCCCTAATCCATAGTCACCCTTTGGAATACCCATTCATTGAAGACTTTGTAGTAAAAGGTCAAAGGGAAAGTTTTACATTCTTCAATATATTTTTCTAAATGTTAAATCATAATTAATTGCCTTTCAGTTCAACTTTAAATAATGAAAAAAATTCACATGATCATTTTTTTGGTTCATTATATTTTTGGTATCACATTTGTAATATACATATGACCTAGAGGCTTCTGTAGGATTTTATTTCGAATATTGATCAGACTGGGGCCAGTTTAAGGATCAAGCAGAGATATTCACAAATTAATGACACTGAATTTGGCTTAAATCACCAAATACCTAGTAGTGAAATTAGATACAAAACCCCAAACATGCTTACGATGGACTTTAATAGCTTAAATGCCAAGTTGGCTACTGATGAGACATCTCTTGAGAAAGTTTTAAGTAGGGTAGAGATCCAAAATCAAAGCTTTATAACTTAAGATTATATGCTTCTGACTTATAAAATCCCAACAGTACATTTTCAATGACACATTGGTCATCTGAAACTACAAATATTTTCCTAAAATGTTTAACAATCTCTTGTTTAAAGTAACTGTAGTTTTCTTTTAATCTGAAAATATAATCAAACACTTGAGTCAGTATTTTTAATGAATACTCTTTCCTTTTTGTCAACAAACGACAGTGACAACTAACTGATGAGGGGCAGTCACATTATATGTGGTTTTGCATGATTAACTAATTTCATAGTTCAGGTTAATCTATGGATGTCATTCCTTTCAACAAAATGGAGGCCAAAGAGCCCCATCACTGGTCCAAATTACTACTCTCTAACTTCTTCATAATGATGATGAAGATATCAGGCTTTCCTTTTTCCTTTTTCTTATATGATTGCTATTGTTGTTATACACTACAGGCTAACATACAGGCTATACATATACATACAGGCTAAATAGCAAAAAATAATACTAGATGTGCTGTTTTCTTTCATTTAGAGCGTGCTTTTTTCTGGCACAATACTTTGTTCATATGAACATCAACTTCAAGTGTGATCTGTTCCTTTTTAGTGGCCTGTGAAATAGTACCATAAGTTTTAGCAGTGAGATTGGAGGCAGCCTGTCATGCAAAAAGTAAAGCATTACTCAAGAGAGGCAGTTTTAGCAAAAGGTCATTGTTAGGCTCATATGGGTAGGCAGTGAGTACATAGCTTCTTTTTTCACTGTCCATTCATCCAATAGAACAATTTTATTTCTAAATTTAAGACTTCAGAGATGTTATTGACCCTTGGTCTGAAAAGATGCTGATGCTGAAACTGGCTCTTCTTACTACTTGACTGTAATTTACCTACTCATACATTTAGGCACCTACAGCAGCAGTCACCACTGAAATCCATTTGGCCCAGGCTTTTAGAACCTTTTGGCTTCACTTGGCTTTTGGCCTAGACTCAATATTTTATAAGAAAATTATTTAAATTCTCCCTGAGATTGCAATGTAATTTTCTCCCCCTTGACTCTCAACTATGTCAGTTCATAGTCTTTCTTCTTATATATTCCAAAAATTAAAATCACATGAGGACTGAAACTATCATAAATCCATGATCTCTAATTGGACCTTCAGTTCTACTTGACTATGCTTTTTGTTAAGCTTTTTGTGACTCTCCTATTTCTCAGTGACTGTGTCAAACATGTTCCACACTTCTCAAGTTTCAGACCCCACCTCCTCTTGCTCTGTGTTGGACTTCTGGTGCCAGTTCGTATTTGGTTCATTTGGTTCTTCTCTCTTCCACACGGATGATTTTGCTTCCCCACTTTCTTTTTCTTGGGTAGGATCAGAGGGTTCTAAATAGAAACAGATTCTGAGTTACTTTCAGTGGAGGACATCTAGCATTCTCCTCCCCTGCCTTTTTTGACCTGGAGACCTTATGATCCGAATCAGGAAGCTATAAAGTAGTGGACCTTCTGTCAGTCTGAACTGTTATGGAAGCATGGAAGCTAGTTGTCATGGAGTCAGCAGATTATATTTTCATGAATAGAGAAGGAAATGTAATTTTGGGCCACTGAGATGTTGAGGATATTCCATAAAATAGCCAAAAGTGTCCTGACTAATATGCCTTTATGTTTAGGTGTTGATCTTGCTATCCATGATCCTGAAAGAGTTGAGATAGAATAAGAATATTTCTGTAACTTTTTGTGCATCAGTGACAAAGGAAAAATTGTAGAGTGCCAACCTTGTAACTGTAATCCTTACACAATGATCATCTGCTTCTTCTGAGACAATGTTTAATTAAGTAAATATCTTCACTTTAAATAATTTAATAAAATATGGTCATATTTTCTTCCTCTCTATGAAACTTTGTTAAAATTGGCATTACATGTCATATATACATATGATATATACTTATATGTAATTTTACATATTTATAAATACCTACTAGCATCCTCAAGGTCACATAGCTGGTGTCTAATGGAGCCAGAGTTTAGTACCAAGTATTTCTGAGCACAGATCCATGACTTTATCCTCTCTGCTATACTACCTTTTTCTGAAATTCTATATTTCCTTGGTTTATACTGTATGTACTATCCTAATTATCATTTTACCTCTGTGGATGTAATTTGTTACCTATTAGCTATTACATGCTTGTATGACTTAGTCAAGTAACTTTCTTTGAATCTAAGTTTACCCAAGTATAAAATGAGCATAATAATGGGTACTTGACAGTTTTTCATAAGACTAAGTGAAATGATGTAAACATACTTAGTTTATAGCTTAGTGCCTGATGAATATTGGCGTTTGAGAAATGTTAGATGTATGCTTCTTTATACTTTGCTTATGTCATCACCCTCTTCCTGAATTGACCAGCTTCTTTGGTGATGAAGTTTTTACCAATTTTAAGATTCGTATCACATTATCTCCTTTCTCAGCTACTTTCTTTCACTTGAATATTTAATTTCTTTTTTATTATATGTATTTTATTTTTCTGTTATATACATATATGTCTTATTTTCAGATGGATTCTGAATTCCTTGAAGTCAGAACCTAGCTCATCCCGATTCTTCATTTATTATATATATATATCTGATGCTACTAATTATATTTATGAATAGGCACATCCTATTTGAATCTTCTAGTGGGAAAGTATCATTTATGTTAAATCATATTTATCAAACACTGAACCTCTTGGAATTCTGAATATAGTGTCAACCTGACATGTCATTCATACCAAGCCATTACTCTTAATTGCCACATAGTGGTATTTTCCTAACTCAGCTCAAAGTACAACATTGGTGACTTTAGGAAACAGGTTCTCTCATGAACCTAGGGGAGTAGCTCTTGACTTTTATTCCCTAGTCTTTACTCCAGAATGAAGTAGATTTAACTCTATTTCTTTTTCATTCAGAATTTTTTCTCTTCTCTCCAAATATACATTATTAGTTATAAATGATTGCATTATAAGATATAGTTTTATCTGTAAATATTTCTTTCAGTGATGCTGTTCTGATAGAAAACCAACGAAATGACAAAATTCTTTAAAAAAAATGTATGATGGAGTTAAAGCTGGCAAAATGATGGCATCCAATGAGTTATGAAGTTGAAAACATAGGGGCCTAATCGCATGCATTTATCTATTTCCTGTCCTTTGCGGGGGTTTTTATTAGTAGATTCTCAAATTGGATTTTATGTCATACATTTATTAATGAGACACTGAGTCACGGGATCATCCATTAATATTGCTTATGGTACTGCTACTATATTTCTATGTTCATTGCTTTAAGTTGGTTACTATAGCCTGTGTTTAAAGCTTCTAACTCTTAGATTCAAAGCATAATGTTTCTGAATATTTTCAGTGCTTTAAATACACAGTGCTTCTGTAGTAAGTCATGATACGACGTCTCAGGAGACGGATGGAGCTGCCGTGCTTTGTTTTTTTTTTAAAGCTACATGAATGCTTGTGAAGACTGACATCCGTGAAGACTAAAGTGCCTCAGTTTCAGAAAGTAACTGCAACTCAGGAGGGGCAGTCAGTGCCTGTTACTATGCTGCAGTACTCATACCTAACAAAGGATTGCCCCTGTCCTTGTCCCCTTTGATTCTCTTATCTCTTCTCTAAAACTCCTATTCGGAACACTGATTTAGTTGTTTTAGACTGAAAATTTATAGGCCCAGCAGGTCCCAAATACAATTTCTACCATATCTTTTTCCCTTCAAATACACCAGTTGTGGAAATCTAAAATAAAACAATTGGTCAATGAGGTCAAGAGGTCATTCCTAGAGTAGCATGGCTCTGGGAGTAGTGGAGTGAAGCTTGAGGCCCAGGCTCCAAACCCAGACAGACCTGTAATTGCACTTGTGTTCTACTTTCTAGGGCCCCTGAGCAAGTGGCCTCACTGCTTTGCAACTTAATTTGTCTACCGGAAAAATGGATATCATAATGCAATAATACAATAATAATGTAAGGACCTACCTTACAGGGATGGTGTGTGGGTAGATTAAATGAGATAGTGAGTTTAAAGTCTTAAAGTGCTCAGTATGGTGTCTGGCACATGGTAAAGCCTTCAGTCAATTTTAGCTTCATCACTGTAATTTTACTGATGCAGTTGTTAGTAGTCTTGATCATTTAGTGTTGACTGACCTCAGAAAAATTGTCTGGCACTGATTATAATACCTTACAATTCTAATTTTTCATATGTGGTGTGAAGATACCTACAAAAAATTTCTGGCTAGTGTAATCTCTCCTTATAGGCCATGTTAGCCAAATTATAATTAGGATATTGCTTGGTAGTCACTATTCAGAAGAACAAGTCTGGATGTGTAATGGCACTAGGCTATATTATCATGAAGCACCCAATCTTTTTAGAGGCATGTTCACATCTGCTCTCAGAATATCTGTTTTCTGGAAATGGTTATGAGCTTGCTAATAGAATACATCATTGCTTCTATTATTGCCAAGTGCCTCTTTTAATTGTTACTTTCTTTTTTATGTTAGGAACTTCAGTCAGGTTTTTTAAGTGATCCACTGTGTTGGTTGTCATGTTTCACTTTTAGTAGATACTGTTATTTGCATTGTTTCTAAGTATTCTGAGGGAGTAGGCGCATCTCTAGAATTCCTGGAATTTGGTAATGTGTACTACTTCTAGAATAGTTTCTTAATAATGGCTTACTTTTAATGGCTTACTTTTAGTGCTTTGTTTTCTCGTACTCTGTTTTCTTCCTATGAGATATAAGGATTGCTTTACTGAAGTGTTCATATAATTTTATAGGTTGATATTGATGCTACATCTCCTTTGAAAAAAAGTTACTGGTTTTTAAGTGGGTTCAAATTCTGTTAATTCTGTTTCTGATTTAATAGCTATTTCTATATTTCTATGCTATGAAATAGCATAAAGAAAAATAGAAAATTACTTAAGTCTTGGAGATCATTTATTGAATGTCATTATTAATAGAAAACGTATATCCACAGATACTCTCTAGAATTATGAAATATGTAAACTTTATTACCAGAAAGACAAATAATAGAAAATCATGTATCCCATTATTTTCTTTTTTTTAATGAATTTTTATTGGAGTATAGCTGCTTTATAATGTTGTGTTAGTTTCTACTATACAGCAAAGTGAATCAGCTATACATATACATATGTCCCCTATTTTTTTGGATTTCCTTCCCATTTAGGTCACCGCAGAGCATTGAGTAGAGTTCCCTGAGCTATACTGTAGGTTCTCATTAGTTATCTATTTTATACATAGTATCAATAGTGTATATATGTCAATCTCAATGTCCCAATTCATCCCACACTCCCCCTTTCCCCCCTTGACGTCCATACATTTGTTCTCTACGTCTCTGTCTCTATTTCTGCTTTGCAAAAATCATCTATACCATTTCTCTAGATTCTACATATATACATTAATATATTTGATTTTCTCTTTCTGACTGACTTCACTCTGTATGACACTCTCTAGGTTCATCCACGTCTCTACAAATGACCCAATTTCATTGCTTTTATGGCTGAGTAATATTCCATTATATATATGTACCACATCTTCTTTATCCATTTCCTTTTTTTTTTTTTTGGGGGGGGGGGGTACGCAGGCCTCTCACTGTTGTGGCCTCTCCCATTGCGGAGCACAGGCTCCGGACGCGCAGGCTCAGCGGCCATGGCTCACGGGCCCAGCCGCTCCGCGGCATGTGGGATCTTCCTGGACTGGGGCACAAACCTGTGTCCCCTGCATCGGCAGGCGGACTCTCAACCACTGCGCCACCAGGGAAGCCCTCCATTTCTCTCTTGATGGACATTTATGTAGCTTCCACATCCTGACTGTTGCAAATAGTGCTGCAGTGAACATTGGGGTACATGACTCTTTTTGAATTATGGCTTTCTCAGGGTATATGCCCAGTAGTGGGATTGCTGGGTCTTATGGTAGTTCTATTTTTAGTTTTTTAAGGAACCTCCATACTGTTCTCCATAGTGGCTGTATCAATTTACATTCCCACCAACAGTGCAAGAGGGTTTCCTTTTCTCCACACCCTCTCCAGCATTTATTGTTTGTAGATTTTTAATGACAGCCATTCTGACGGGTGTTAGGTGGTACCTCATTGTAGTTTTGATTTTCATTTCTCTAATAATTAGTGATGTTGAGCAGCTTTTCTCACGCCTCTTGGCCATTTGTATGTCTTCTTTAGAGAAATGTCTATTTAGGTCTTCCACCCATTTTTTTGATAGGGTTGTTTGTTTTTTTTGATATTGAGTTGCATGTGCTGTTTGTATATTTTTGAGATTAACGCTTTGACCGTTGATTCATTTGCAAATATTTTCTCCCGTTCTGAGGGCTGTCTTTTCATCTTGTTTATGGTTTCCTTTGCTGTGTAAAAGCTTTTAAGTTTCATTAGGTCTCATTTGTTTATTTTTGTTTTTATTTCCATTTCTCTAGGAGGTGGGTCAAAAAAGATCTTGCTGCGATTTCTGTCAGTGTACTGCCTATGTTTTCCTCTAAGAGTTTTATGGTGTCTGGCCTTATATTTAGGTCTTTAATCCATTTTGAGTTTATTTCTGTGTATGCTGTAAGGGAGTGTTCTAATTTAATTCTTTTACATGTAGTTGTCCAGTTTTCTCAGCACCACTTATTGAAGAGGCTGTCTTTTCTCCATTGTATATACTTGCCTCCTTTGTCATAGGTGAGGTGACCGTAGGTGTGTGAGTTTATCACTGGGCTTTCTATCCTGTTCCATTGATCTATATTCCTGTTTTTGTGCTAGTACCATACTGTCTTGATTACTGTAGCTTTGTAGTATATTCTGAAGTCAGGGAGCCTGATTCCTCCAGCTCCATTTTTCTTTTTCAAGATTGCTTTGGCTATTTTGGGTTTTTTGTGTTTCCATACAAATTGTAAAAATTTCTGTTCTAGTTCTGTGAAAAATGCCATTGGTAATTTGATAAGAATTGCATTGAATCTGTAGATTGCTTTGGGTAGTATAGTCATTTTCACAATCTTGATTCTTCCAATCCAAGAACATTGTATATCTCTCCATCTGTTTGTGTTGTCTTTGATTTCTTTCATCAGTATCTTATAGTTTTCTGCATACAGGTCTTTTGTCTCCTGAGGTAGGTTTATTCCTAGGTATTTTATTATTTTTGTTGCTATGGTAAATGTGACTGTTTCCTTAATTTCTCTTTCTGATCTTTCATTATTAATGTATATGAATGCAAGGGATTTCTGTGTTTTATTTTGTATCCTGTGACTTTACTAAATTCATTGATTAGCTCTAGTAGTTTTCTGGTGGCATCTTTAGGATTTTCTATGTATAGTATCATGTCATTTGCAAACAGTTGACAGTTTTACTTCTTCATTTCCAATTTGTATTCCTTTTATTTCTTTTTCTTCTCTGATTGCCATGGCTTGGACTTCCAAAACTACATTGAATAATAATGGTGAGAGTGGGCAACCTTGTCTTGTTCCTGATATTAGAGGAAATGCTTTCAATTTTTCACCATTGGGAATAAAGGTTACTGTGGGTATGTCATATGTGGCCTTTGTTATGTTGAGGTAGGTCCCCTCTATGCCCACTTTCTGGAAAGTTTTTTATCATAAATGGTGTTGAATTTTGTCAGAAGCTTTTTTTGCATCTATTGAGATGATCATGTGTTTTTTATTCTTCAGTTTGTTAGTATGGTGTATCACATTGATTGATTTGCGTATGTTGAAGAATCCTTGCATCTCTGGGGCAAATCCCACTTGATCATGGTGTATGATCCTTTTAATGTGTTGTTAGATTTGGTTTGCTAGTATTTTGTTGAGGATTTTTGCTTCTGTATTTATCAGTGATAGTGGCCTGTAATTTTCTTTTTTTGTGGTATGTTTATCTGGTTTTGGTATCAGGGTGATGGTGGCTTCATAGAGTCAGTTTGGGAGTGTTCCTCCCATGCAGTTTTTTTGGAAGAGTTTGAGAAGGATAGGTGTTAGCTCTTCTCTGAATGTTTGATACAATTTGCCTGTGAAGCCATCTGGTCCTGGACTTCTGTTTGTTGGAAAATTTCACAGTTTGAATCAGTTGCAATTTCATCACTTGTGATTGGTCTGTTCATATTTTCTATTTCTTCCTGGTTCAGTGTTGGAAGGTTGTGCTTTTCTAAGAATTTGTCCATTTCTTCCAAGTTGTCCATTTTATTGGCATATAGTTGCTTATATTAGTCTCTTATGATCCTTTGTATTTCTGTGGTGTCTTTTGTAACTTTTCCTTTTCCATTTCTAATTTTATTGATTTTAGTCCTCTTTTTATCTTGATGTGTCTTGCTAAAGTTTATCAATTTTGTTTATCTTCTCAAAGAACCAGGTTTTACTTTTATTGATCTTTGCTATTGTTTTCATTTCTCTTTCATTCATTTCTGCTCTGATCTTCATGATTTCTTTCCTTCTACTACCTTTGAGTTTTGTTTGTTCTTTCTCTAGTTCCTTTAGTTGTAAGGTTAGGTTGTTTGAGATTTTTCTTGTTTCTTGAGGTAGGATTGTATTGCAATAAACTTCCCTCTTAGAACTGCTTTTGCTGAATCCCATAGGATTTGGGTCATTGTGTTTTCATTGTCATTTGTTTCTAGGTATTTTTTAATTTCCTCTTTGATTTCTTCAGTGAACTGTTGGTTATTTAGTGGCATATTGTTTAGCCTCCATGTGTTTGTGTTATTTTATAGTTTTTTTTTTCCTGTAATTGGTTTCTAATCTCATAGCGTTGTGGTCGGAAAAGATGCTTGATATGATTTCAATTTTCTTAAATTTACCAAGGCTTGATTTGTGACCCAAGATGTAAGCTATCCTGGAGAATGTTCCGTGTGCAGTTGAGAAGAAAGTATATTCTGCTGCTTTCAGATGGAATGTCCTATAAATGTCAATTAAATCTATCTCGTTTAATGTGTCATTTAAAGCTTGTGTTTCCTTATTAATTTTCTGCCTGGATGATCTGTCCTTTGGTGTAAGTGGGGTGTTAAAGTCCTCACTATCATTGTGTTACAGTTGATTTCCCCTTTTATGGCTGTTAGCATTTGCCTTGTGTATGAGGTGCTCCTATGTTGGGTGCATGAGTGTTTACAATTATTATATCTTCTTCTTGGATTGATCCCTTGATCATTATGTAGTGTCTTTCCTTGTCTCTTGTAACAGTCTTTATTTTAAAGTCTATTTTGTCTGATATGAGAATTGCTACTCCAACTTTCTTTTGATTTCCATTTGCATGGAATATCTTTTTCCATCCCCTCACTTTCAGTCTCTGTGTGTCCCTAGGTCTGAAGTGAGTCTCTTGTAGACAGCATATTACAGTTCTTGTTTTTGTATCCATCCAACTAGTCTGTGTCTTTTGGTTAGAGCATTTAATGCATTTACATTTAAGGTAATTATCCATATGTATGTTCCTATTACCATTTTCTTTGTAGTTTTGGGCTTGTTTTATAAGTCTTTTTCTTCTTCTTCTCTTGTGTTTCCCACCTAGAGAAGTTCCTTTAGCGTTGTACAGCTGCTTTGGTGGTGTGAATTCTCTTAATTTTTGCTTGTCTGTAAAGCTTTTGATTTCTCCATTGAATCTAAATGAAATCTTTGCTGGCTAGTGTAATCTTGGTTATAGGTTTTTCCCTTTCATCACATTAAATGTATCCTGACACTCCCTTCTGGCCTGCACAGTTTCTGCTGAAAACTCAACTGATAACCTTATAGGGATTCCCTTGCATGTTACTTGTTGCTTTTCCCTTGCTGTTTTTTTTGTTTGTTTTTTTTTTTTGCAGTACATGGGCCTCCCACCGCTGTGGCCCCTCCTGCTGCAGAGCACAGGCTCTGCACGCGTAGGCTCAGTGGCCATGGCTCACGGGCCCAGCCGCCCCACGGCATATGGGATATTCCCGGACCGGGGCACGAACCCATATCCCCTGCATTGGCAGGCGGACTCGCAACCACTGCGCCACCAGGGAAGCCCTCCCTTGCTGTTTTAATATTTTTTCTTTGTCTTTAATTTTCATTAGTTTGATTAATATGTGTCTCAGCATGTTTATCCTTGGGTTTATTCTGTATGGGACTCTCTGTGCTTCCTGGACTTGCGTGGCTGTTTCCTTTCCCATGTTAGGGAAGTTTTCAGTTATAATATCTTCAAATATTTTCTGAGACCCTTTCTCTTTCTCTCCTTCTGGGACCCCCCAATTAGAATGTTGGTGCATTTAGTGTTGTCCCAGACGTCTCTGGGTTTGTCCTCATTTCTTTTCATTCTTTTTTCTTTATTGTGCTCTGTGGCAGTTATTTCCACCATTCTGTCTTCCATCTCACTTATCCATTCTTCTGTCTTCATTTTTCTGCTGTTGATTCCTTCTAGTGTATTTTTAATTTCAGTTATTGTGTTGTTCATCTCTGTTTTTCTTTAGTTCTTTGAGGTCCTTGTTAACCATTTCTTGTATTTTCTTGATCTGTGCCTCCATTCTATTTCTGGGATTTTGGATCATCTTTACTATCATCACTCTGAATTCTTTTTCAGGTAGATTGCCTATTTCCTCTTCATTTATTTGACCTTTTGGGTTTTTACCTTGCTCCTTCATCTGCAACATATTTATCTTCTCATTTTGTCTGACTTAGTGTGTTTGAGGTCTCCTTTCTTCAGGCTGCAGGGTCATTGTTCCTCTTGCTTCTGGTGTCTGCTCCCAGTGGGCAAGATTGGTCCAGGGTTTTTGTAGGCTCCCTGGTGGGAAGGACTGGCATTCATTCTGGTGGGTGGAGCTGGATTTTGTTCCTCTGATGGGCAGGACCACATCAGGTGGTGTGTTTTGGAGTGTCTGTGAGCTTAGTATGACTTTAGGCAGCCTGTCTGCTGATGGGTGGGTTTGTGTTCCTGTCTTGCTTGTTTTTTGGTGTGAAGTGTCCAGCACTGGAGTCTGCAGGCAGTTGGCTGGAGCCGGGTCTTGGAGTCAAGATGGAGACTTCTGGGAAAGCTTTTGCCAATTAATATTCCCTGGGGCTGGGAATTCTCTGGTGGCTCAGCATCCTGGACTCGGAGCTTCCACCCTGGAGGCTCAGGCCCGACCCCTGCCTGGGGAACCAAGACCCTGCAAGCTGCACAGTGTGGCAAAAAAAAAAAAAAGGGAGGGGACGGGGAGAAAACAAACAACGAACAAAACCCAAGAGAAATAGCAAAGACAAAAGCAAACAAACAGCAACAGCAACAATTAAAAAAAAAAACGAAAACAAATGAACAGATGGATAAAAGCCAAGGCATATGGTAAAAGCAAAACCAAACAAGAACAAAAGGTAACAAAGAAACACACACACATACATTAAAAAAAAAGAAAAACAGGGAAAACAAAAAAGAAGAGAACCACCAGACAAATAATAGGACCCCAAAATGAAATCAAACAATTAAAAAGAAAACTAACAAAAACAAACAGGAGACAAGGTAGAATGCAAACTAAAAAAAAGCAAAACATAAAACACACAAAAATGATTAAAAAAGATTAAAAACAGAACAAAGAATAAAAGGAAAAAAACACAAAGCAATGAAAAGTAAAGTAAAAATAGAAAAATGAAAAAATAAAAATATATTAAAATTTTTTTTAATTAAAACTAAAAAGTAATAAAACAACAGAACAAAACAAAACAATAGTAATAATAATATTTTCCTGAGGTCTCAGCTGTCAGTGTCTTTGCCCCCCCCATGAGCCACAGCTGAACTCTGCCTCCCCAGGAGGCCCTCCAATACGTTTGGGTAGATCTCTGGACCCATTGTGGTCACTGTAGGGGCAGCTCAGACTCTGACCTGACCCAATTCCCACGTGTACTTGCTCCCAAAGTCCACAGCTGCTAGGGCTAGACCATTCTCAGTTGTGGGAACACTTTTTGTCCCTTTAAATATTCCATAGATGCAGAGTTTAGCATGCTGATTGTGGAGATTTAATATGCGGCTTGCGTAGCTGCACGGAAAAATTTTTGTTCCTCTTCCCTAGTCACCCCACCTTTGGGGCTCAGCTGTTGTTTTAGCCCCACCTCTGGGTGTGGGCCACCCACAGGGGTCTGCTCCTGAGGCTGCTCTGGAGCACTCAGGTCTGCTCTGGTGAGGACAGGGCATGGAGGTGTCATGGCTGCCAGGATCACAGGAACCCCAGTGGCACCAAGTACATGGGGGTGGGTGGGTCAGTGGCCGTGAGAGATCCAGTCCCACCAGTGAGGAGGTGCACAGGTTAGCCAGCGGCCATGGATGCAAGAGATCCAGCCCTAATGGGAGCTTTTCCTAGCCTAGCAGCCATCATGAGAGGATCAGGCCCTGGTGGCATTTCCTAGTGCCCAGCAGCAGGTGTGAGGAGGCCAGCCCTGGTAGGGCCCTTTCCTAGTGCCTGGGGGGCAGGGGTGGTGCATGGGGAGAGAGAGGCTGCAATGGTGGCTCCACCCCCTGCGTATCACTCAACAGCAGTACCTTGCTTCTATGGCAGACCAAGTTTCCTTCATAAGCATTCCTGGTTGCAGATTTCCTTCCTTCCAACCCCTCAGGCTGTCTCCTCACAGCCAATGGCAGTCCTTTCCCCGGGTTTGCTCTCCAGTCCCCATGTTCCAGCTCCCAGCCCTTGTGAGTACCAGTGAGCACACATCCCAGTCTGGGGCACGCAGGGCTGTGACAGTCTCACTCTGTCCTTTCTGCCACAGATTGGCTGTTTCACCCTCTTCCAAGAGCCTCATATGCTCCCCTTCTGTCCCAGCTGATTTCCCCATCGATGAGCTGCCTTCCTCACATACAGGAACCTCTCCTCTTCCTCAGCTCCCCACAAGGGGTGCAGGTTCCATCCCACTTCCGTTCCTCTTCTTTTTCCCTTCTTTTTTCTTTCATCCTACCTGGTTATGTGGAGATCTTTCCTGTCCTTTCTGGCATCCAAGGTCTTCTGCTAGTGTTTAGCTGGTGCTCTGTGAGAATTGTTCCATCTGTAGATGTATCCTTGATGCATTTGTGAAGAGAGAGAAACTCCACCTCCTCCTACTTCTCCACCATCTTCCATTATTTTCTTTTAGTACACACTTATCCTAAGTTTATAATTTCTGAAAGGTCTATTACATTATACAAACTGATGTTATATATCAGTGTTTAAATGAAATATAAAGATATTATATAGTATTATGTCATAATTCATTGTCTGGCGGTAGGTGCCAATTCACTATCTATGTGGCAAAGTACAGTACTAATTTTAGTTAATTGATTTATCACAGGGACTAAGATATTTCTGGAATTTATAAGCCACAATAGTGTAAGAAAGGATGTGAGACAGACCTAATAATTCCTAGATCTCATTCAAACTTTTTACTTAATAATACAAACTATCAGATTTATATATGGCCAAATTTATTTCTCAGTTGGGAATAAGAAATGTTAATTATTTGTATTAAAGAAATGTTTAAAAGTACCCTATATTCTTAGGATACTCAGTATACAGAGTCATTTGAATGAAGGACTAGATGATTCAAGTCAAAAACTAAATCAGATTCTTTCCATGTGTAAGTTATTCAGTGTATGACTACATTAAAATTGACCATTTAAGGATGATTTGTTTTATTTATCTCCTTTTATCTGTACTTTCTATATCATTTTACAGGTTATTCATTTAGCATAATCAATGTAACTGTTGAAACAACCACAAATCATTTTTATCAGCCTTTTTTAAATTATATAGGTAAAAGTGATGAGTTTCAGAAGCTTTTAGCACACTTCTCTGTAGGATACAGAGTACTGAGACTATTGAAGGAATGTATATATCTTACAAAAGCACTATTACCTTTTTCCAGGGGAACCTGGTCCAGTATGTTGAAAATGATCAGGCATCCAGCATATACTGTTAAGATTCCTCTATAAACTCAGCAGTAATTCTAGAGAAATAGAAATAGTAGTTCTAGAGAAATAGAATATATATATGAAAGAGAACAAGAACAATTCTTCTTCTTAGGAATTTATAGAGGTTAAAGAAATGATCAAGTAAAGAACAATATAAAGAGTAATCATTTTTGATTAAAAAACATGTGATTACTGATTATGTCCCAGGCTTATGCAAGAAAGTCAGGGTATGAAGGAGAATGATGCAAACGCTACTCTCAAGGAGCTCATAGTAGTAGCTCATAGCTCAGACTCTGCTCTCATATTTTGTCTGGGGTGAGACAAAATAATTTTGAAAAGGTGCATCAGGTACAAAACCATGAAAGACCAAGAAGTCTTAGGAATTTGGATTTTTATATACTAGGCCATATATTTTAATATTATACACATTTTTTGTCTATATAACTAAATTTTATTCTAATAAAATATAAGGTTTAAGAAGGTAGAGTCCTACCAGTTTTGTTCACCAGTTTATCCCAGTCACCATTTTGCAAGGGGCCTGGAATGCTATAGATCTTGAAAAATATAATCCCTGACACTGAGATCTTAGTGCGAATGAAAAAGTGTCAGACTTTTGATACCAGCTTAAAGAAGTAACCAACTAGTACTCATTTATTTATTGGTTTAATTTTCTGTTTTATACTTTTCCATTTTGGAATTTAAATATCTCTGATTAAAAGTATTCATGTGTGTGTATGTGTGTGTGTATATATATATAAATATATATATATATATATTTATATATATATAGTTTTGCAGAAAGGGAACTCTGGTGTTAGAGAGGAAATCTATTAATAGAACTTTAAAAAAAAACTTTGAAAAGAACATTGATGATGATAATCTGTAAAAAGGTAGAATTTGAAGAAGAAGGATAGGTTTAAGGTTTTGAAAAAGTAAAAACAGAAGTACTGTTTGGATGTGTAAGTCTATGATGGCAAGATTTCTGCTCTTGGATGTCTAGGTGAAATGATGATGAGGCAAAAATTACAAAAAAAAAAAAGGATCTAGTTTAAAGAATAATTATGCCCCAATGTGCCCTAGTGGAGAAGAAGGACCTAAGGCAGGACAGACGTATCAGGAGAGAGCTGGCTAAGGCAGAGCAAAGTCAGCTGGTTCTGAGGAAGGCTGGGACATGGCATGCCTGATCAGTGCTATTAGCTATCTCTGGTGCTCAGTCAGGACCAAGGAGAAGAGTTATTTGAAATGGCCACTCAGATGGGCCTCCAGGTCTGCAACAATGGACACTGAAGGGGCCTCCCATCCTCTGAGATCCCTAAGCTCTCCCTCCATGCCTACCTCCCCTCACAGGGGTACAGAAATGACCCATCCCTCCCAGTCACACCCTCCTAGAACTCCATGCTGAAGCTTCCCTTTGCCAGTTCCCATGAGCCCAGGAGTGCATGGAATTTCCCCAGGCCCCATGGTGGTGGCAGTAGGCTCTCCCTCCATCCCAGTCTTCTGGGGACCTAGGCCTATTTTCTGCCAGACATGAGCTTCCTTCTCCCTGCTGCCTTCATCCAGGGGTGGGGCTTTTGCACACTTTGGCCTTTCCCAGAGGATCATCACAGGCCAGCACTTTCTACACATGTGGCTCACAGGAGGGTGTCTGGGGTGGGGGAATCAGGGAATGTAACCTGGAGTCCACAACCTCTGGTTTTTCTGCTTTGATCAGGAGTCATGTCTCAGCCTGGGAGGCCACGAATGAAGGCCACAGTCTCAAAGACAAACAAACAAAAGCTTGGCTATTTTGAGTCTAAGTTTCTGTGAGTACATAGTGACACTCACAGATCAAAAGTGTCTAACTGGAATCCCAGAAGGCATAAATGAACCAAACACATGTTTAAATCTCCACTGTGTTTTCTTAAAATTTACTGTCATTTAAAATCGGCAGATATGGCAACATGCTAGGAGGATGTCACTGGAATTGAATGGCTGACACCCCCTGTATATAGGACATGACCTCAGGAAGCTCCATTACATCCTATCATCTCCCAACACTGGGGCTGGGCATTGTTTGTTATTACATTGCATTCTTTCTTAAAAGAACTTAAAACTTTTATTTAGAAATTGACATATAATAGATCGTCCAGTAGGCTACATGATTCAAGGAAAATTGGAGTAAATGTTTTCTTGATGGGGGTATAGATTACTGGTATCTGTTTAATGTGCAGAGTGTACCTTTATTGAAAATATGTCATTGTGAAAAAATCTGTAGTAAGAACTCTAAGTATACTTCAGAAAAGATATATGATAAAAACTTCAGTGAAGGGCTTCCCTGGTGGCGCAGTGGTTGAGAGTCCGCCTGCCGATGCAGGGGACACGGGTTCGCGCCCCGGTCCGGGAAGATCCCACATGCCGTGGAGCAGCTAGACCCGTGAGCCATGGCTGCTGAGCCTGCGTGTCCGGAGCCTGTGCTCTGCAATGGGAGAGGCCACAACAGTGAGAGGCCCGCGTACCGCAAAAAAAAAAAAAACTTCAGTGAAATTGAATAAATAAGATTTCAGTAGTCTGTTTTTGGGAATGAAAATGAAATAATGACAATATTATGAAGTAAAACTATTTAACAACTAAAAATATAAATCTGATACCATAATTTTCAGATGGAAAGTTTAAAAAATATTGTCTACTTAGCAATGTAAGAATTACGTGTTCCAAACAAAGAAGCATTTCCAAAGATAGTCTAATTAGTAGTATTGTTTCATTTAGTCTTGCATATGCAGCTGAACTTAGAAGTTAAGTGAAAAGAGAAATAATTTGTAGGTGCCTACCATTTCAGTTAATTCCTGTCACTTAATTTTACTAATGGTCTTAAAAAGTATATGATGTATATATTAGTTTGCTAGGGCTGTTAGAGTATCTGAAACTGAGTAGGTTAAACAACAGAAAGGTACTTTATCATAGTTCTGGAGGCCAAAAGTCTAAGATCAAGGTGTCAGTGGGCCATGTTTCTTTTTGAAGGTACTAGGGAAGAATCTATTCCAGATCTTTCTCCTAACCTCTGGTATTTCCTTGGCTTGTGGCAGTGTATCTCCAGTATTTACACAGTGTTCTCCTTGTGTGCGTGCCTCTACATCAAAGTTTTCTACAGTATTAAGTTATCAGTCATATTGGATTAGAGGCTCACCCTACTGTAGTATTACCTCATTTTAACTAATTACATCTGCAGTGACCCTTTTGCCAAATAAGGCCACAGTCTGAGGAACTGGTGGTTATGGTATGTAGCCCTATATTATTTCAACATATGAATATGGGGCTACATGATTCAACCAACAACGTGATTAAAGACATTTTTGATCAAGTGTCTCTGAATACAATAAAAAATTATTTTTATATGTTAAGAAATGTCTTGAAAAGTTAATGTAAATAAGTCAAAACCACAAAAGATGATTTCTTTTCATTGGTTGCTATTGAGGCTGGTCTGATTATAAAAGATAAATTCAAGGTGACACTATTTTGAACATAGTTCTCTTTATTGCATTATTCTCCAGGAACATTTTTTGCGGGAGGGGGGTGCTAAAATATTAAAAATGGAGCAAGTCATGGATATGGCAATGATCATCATGAATTAAACAATCTTCTTGATTTAAGTCACAGTAAGTTTAAGACTGCTTGGTGAATATAGAGGTCTGGTGTACTATAGGGAGATCAGATGACAATGTTGGTATAATACACCAAGAGATGATTTTTACTTATGAGAGACACCAATTTGTTAATATCATTTGAGAGAAAATGGCTATGTCATCTCACTAGAAAATATTGGATCAAAAACTTGGCTTTTTTTAAAATTGGCATTATAATTCATTTGAATAAACACTTTGAATAATTCTCTGCAAATGAGTTCAAAAGTAGTTATACAAATATGTGCTTTAATTCATTTGGAAAGGAATAACATGTCCAAATTTGCTATACTAATATCAGATTCCAGAAATGAAATAAGTGATGGCCTGAATTACTTTCCAAAAATTGGAGTTTTAAAGGTTGAAAACACACACATATATATATGGATTTAAAAATCTCAAATACTGTGAAAATGGACAGACACTTTTTGACTTACCTTCTGGTATTAAGTCAAAGGAGTAACAAATTGCTATTAAACTTTTATTTATTCATGTTTTATATTTATTTTGAAATTAAAATATATCTAAAACTATTATGCTAAACATATAATCTTTTCATAAAAATAGATTTTGTTATATTTCCACTAGTTACTTTTTCTTATACATGATGGATTCCATTTATTATTATACAGTAGACCTGTTCTGCACATTATAAAATGTATTGAAACACAAAACTATTACTCAGCTTCAAATTAAATTGTGCAACACACTAGACTGCACGTGATTATATTTCATACTTTTAAACACATTTAAAAGAATATTCAGGGGACTTCCCTGGTAGCTCAGTGGTTAAGAATCTGCCTGCCAATGCAGGGGATATGGGTTCAATCCCTAGTCTGGGAAGATCCCACATGCCATGCAGCAACTAAGCCCTTGTGCCACAACTACTGAGCCTGTGCTCTAGAGCCCATGAGCCACAACTACTGAGCCCATGCACCACAACTACTGAGCCTGCATGCTGCAACTACTGAGGCCCGCACACCTAGAGCCCGTGCTCTGCAATAAGAGAAGCCACCACAATGAGAAGCTCGCACACCATAATGAAGAGTAGCCCCCGCTCGCTGCAACTAGAGAAAGCCTGCACACAGCAATGAAGACCCAACCCAGCCAAAAGATAGATAGATAGATAGATAGATAAATTCTCTACATAGAATCTTAAAAAAAAAAAAGAATATTCATTATAAGTACTTACCACTTTGTCATGTTAAAAGAGTACTCATTCATTCCATAGGGCCAAGCACTGTTCTAGATACCTATGAAAGTACTACCATTTTACCAAGGAGGAGACCAAGGTTCAGAGCAGTTACTTTCCAAGACCAGACAGTGATTGATGGACCCAGGAGTCCTTCTTACTCCAGAACTTGTGCTCTGATATACCATATTGCTTCTCTTTGTACAGTAGTTCAGGGAGTATATTACCTGTATGTACATATGTACATTGGAAGATCTATCTTAATTCTTTATATTATACGATCTGAAGAAAAATAGATATATAATTATGGCTTGAATAATGGCTGGGCAAATCCTTCCAGCAGTTTACTGTATGACTTATGAGCTTGAGAGCGTGGGTTTGAAGTCAGCCTGTGTTTGTGACCTGCGGAAAATCACTCAAACCTTCTAAGCCTTACTTTCCTCAGTAAAATGGGGTTAATCATGCGGTTGCTGTGAAGATTATCTGAGATGATGGATGTTAAGGCAGCCATTTAGTAACTCATAGGGAACCATCAATAAACTTTCCCTGATACAATAGATCTGTTTCATGCACTGCAAATATATTCTCTCATTCTTTCTTTTCAATTTCTCAATGGTATCTTTTGATGAACAAAAGTTCTTTCATAAATATTTTAAGTGTAAAATAAGTAGAGAAGATAGCACATGTCAGAACAGTACAGAAGTGATGAGTTTCATTAAAGTGAACCTACCATGTAAGCAGTACTTAGAACATTATCAGCACCTCAGAGGCTCCCTTATACCACTTCCTGTTCTTCCTGCCCTCAAAAGATAATCATTATCCTAACACCATAGAAGAGTTTAGTCTATTCTTAAACTTTATATAAATGGCATCATAGAGTATGAACTGTTTTTCTGCCTGGATCCTTTTACTTGACACTGTATTTATGTGATTCAAGCATGTTGATGCATGTAGTTGTGATTTGTTCATTTTTATTGCTGTATAGAAATTCATCATACAGATATTGCATCATTGACCCACTATATTGTTATAGAACATTTATGTTGTTTCTATTTAGAGTTACTATAAATAGTGCTGCTGTGAATATTCTTCTGTATGTTTCCTGGCAAACAGATGTGTGAATTTCTCTGGAGTAAATATCTAGGAGTGGAATTGCTGGTTCATAACATATGCACATATTTAGCTCTATCACATATTGCTAAAGCATATTCCAAAGTGGTCATACCAGTTTACAATCCCAGCAGGAGTGTATGCATGTTCCAGTTAATCCTGACTCTTCAGCACTAGTAACTGCACTGGTGACTGCAGTTTTTATTTTAGACATTTGGGTTGGTGCATACTAGTATTGGTTTGTGTGATTAATTTGGGGTTGATTCTGTGATGGTCGATGAAGGTGATCATCTTCTCTGAAGTATTGGCTACACATGTGTGTGTAGTGGCTATTAATTCTAGAAAGTTCCCTCATACTCTCTCTATCCCTCTTAAAGGTAACAACTATGTTTTCAGTCTCCGTAGGTCAGTTTTATAAGTTCTTAACCTTCACCTAAATGGAATCACATGATACATAGATCTGGCCTTTGTGGTTCAACATAAGGCCTTTGCAATTCTTCCATGTTTAATATTGATGAGAATTGTGTTTCTTTTTATTAGTAAGTAGTATTTTATTTTATAAAGTTAGCATTATTTATTCATTCACCTATTGATTATAAATTTGAGTTGTTCCCAGTTTGTGGACATAGTATTTTCATTAATTGCTTTTAAAAAGTTCTTTATGTTATATAGGTTAGCTCTGTCTAATAGAACTTTATATGCTGTCCACTAGCCAGATATGACCATTGAGCACTTAAGATGAGGCTAGTGTGACCGAGGAACAGAATTTTTAATTTTGGTTTAAATAGCCACATGTGACTAGTGGCAAAAGAGACAGTAAAGGTCTAGATACGCATCTTTTTGTCTGATATATGTAATGTGGAATATTTTCTCCCAGTCAGTGGCTTGCTTTTTTATTTATTTTAACAGTTTATTTTCATAAACAGTCTTAATTTTTGTAAACTCCAGCATTAATGTTGAAATTTTATTTTCTATTTGTGTGTTGCTACTGTATGTTGTATGCATATGTACTTTCTTATGTCAACCCTTTATACTGAGACTTTGCTGAATTCACTTATTAGATCAATAGTGTTTTGGTTTGGTTTTGCTTTATAATAATTCTTTTGGATTTTATACATATACAATTATGTCATGAACAAATAAATTTGAATCATGTTAGAAAATACCACAACTCAGGTTTTATTATGACCTCTTGAAATCAAACAAAGATGTAAATAGCAAAAGTATTAAAAAGAAGAAAATATATTTGTCTAATTTTGTTACTTACAAGGAGAGTTTGAATTCTGATTTTTAAAATTTGCTTGGGAGGATATCGTATCAGTTCATCAAATCCTCTGTGTGTCATCTAATGGCTGTTTTGTGTCAGTTATTCAAGTCTCTCCAATAATAGGTCTCAAAGACACAATACGGAAATATGCTGAGTCTGCAGAGTCTCTGTCTAAGCCCAAAAGTATGCTCCAAACGAATGAAGACCCTTGACATGAGAAGATTATATGGGAACATAATAAAAAGAGCTGTAGCTAGGGCATTTACAAGAGCTAGACTGACACATTAAATCTCTTGAGGCCCCGAGGAGAATCTAGAGTAAAAGCTAAGAATATTTCTGTGTTATAGCTCTCTCTAGCATAAAGAACATTGTTAAAAGTATATAGAGTTAACAAGTAAATTGGTTTAAATAATTAAGGTGAACATATATGAATAATTAATTACAAAATTATGGTATAGACTTCTAGTTTCATAGAATTCAAATTAATTCTATCTGTAGAGCCTTATATCTGTGAACTCTAAATTTTAAGAGCATATCATCTCAGAAATGGAAATTTTAAATTCCTTCTTGATCTTAAATGGATGCCTACATACACTTATAGTGTAAGCTGTACAGCAGAAACTGAATCAATTTCCACTTAAACACTATGGCAGATGCCTCTAGAAATAACATAAAAATGACTAAAATATAGGATGCTGTAATGCCTAGTATTAAGTTGCTGCTGATTCTTCAAGTAGTAAACAGTGAAGAATAAGATGTGTAGCTTTTGAAGTGACAAGAGCTGTATCTAGTCACTGGAGTACCGTTTAGAAAATATCTGTTCAATGCAGTACAGTATATTGATGTTTCCCATATACTTTCTTCTAAAAATTTACCATTGTGGCTAGAGCCTAGTGAACAGAGGGGAAATGGGACTAAATGAAGTTGATGAGTGGGCAAACACCTTATAGACAATGAGGAAGAAAATGGAATTTAAACATATGTGAAGGGTAGCCAATGAAATGAATTTAGTGGTGAAATGACATGACTGTGTTGGGATTGGAGGATTAATCTTTATGTAATATAGAATCAATAATGCAGAGTGGACAAGAGAAGAAGAATCAAGTTTTAATACTGGGTTACTGAATTGGAACTTCTGAACAAAGGCCATGACCAATTACTAGAACTAAATTAATTCATCAGGAGAAAAATCAAAATGCCTGTGGTTTCTAAAATTGCAGTAATTGCTTAAAGCTGGATATACTTATAAAAGCACTGGTTGAGCTGTGGGAACTGATTCAATGGAAACTCCTATGGGTGGTGTACAACTTTAAGAATGTTAAAAATTATTCATGATTAAGCCCCATTGAGTTGGTAAGTTAATAACATTTCTGTAGTAGAAAATGTTTCATCAGCTTAAGAAATATTAAAGATCAAAGTATAATAAAGAATTGGCAATTTATTTTAGGACATAAAATAGAAATCCAGGTCTCCAAATGTATTTTATTAAGGTATTTTCCTTCTAAATTAAATGGTGATTATCACTAATTTGATTAATATCAAATTTTCCAAACTTTGGTTTTGTGTTTATATCTAGTTTTTGTATCATAGTTGCAAAGTGAAAGCAAAATACCCAATAAAAAATACCCAAAATACCCAATAAAAAATACCTTTTATTAAAAAGTATTATGACTTTGAATGGTATGTTCAGATTGTGTATGTCACCATATTTGAATTTGTAGAATAAAGTATTTTGTCTGGAGGGTGGGATAAGGATGGAGTTAAGAGATAGACTTATACTCTTTTACTTTAGAACTTTCAGAATTGCTTGAATTTAAAATATAAATACAGCAACGTTGGAAATTTAGATACATATGATTCAATTTTCTACAGGCTACCATTACCCATCCAGCCCTGTTGTCGAATCAGAGTAGGGTAAATTTTTAAACTGTTGGACGTGGGAAGGGAGCATATGGAAAGTTAGGCCAGATGAGGAAACAGCAGGCAGTTTCCCTTAACCCTAGTATTCTCCTGACGCAAACTCCACAGCCTTAGAAAATGCACATCTACTAGCTAAAAGATTTACTAAAATGATGGCCACTGTGCTAGAAATCACGGAACCACAGGGTTTGCTTCATCCCTATAAATCCTTTTTTTTTTTAATTGGAGTATGGTTGTTTTACAATGTTGTGTTAGTTTCCGTTGTACAACAAAGTGAATCAGCTATATGTATACATATATCCCTTCCCTCTTTGACCTCCCTCCCCTCCCTCCCACCCATCTAGGTCATCACAGAGCACTGAGCTGAGCTCCCTGTGCTATACAGCAGGTTCCCACTAGCTATCTATTTTACACATGGTAGTGTATGTATGTCAACCCTAATCTTCCAGTTCATCCCACCCTCCCCATGTGTCCACATGTCCATTCTCTACATCTGCGTCTCTATTCCTGCCCTGCAAATATGTTCACCTGTACCATTTTCTAGATTCCACATATATGCGTTAATATACAATATTTGTTTTTCTCTTTCTGACTTACTTCACTCTGTATGACAGACTGTAGGTCCATCCACATCTCTACAAATGACCCAATTTTATTCCTTTTTATGGCTGAGTAATATTCCATTATATATACATACGACATCTTCTCGGGTACATGTGTATTTTTGAATTATCATTTTCTCAGTGTATATGCCCAGTAGTGGGATTGCTAAGTCGTATGGTAATTCTATTTTTAGGTTTTTAAGGAACCTCCATACTTTTCTCCATAGTGGTTGTATCGATTTACATTCCCACCAACAGTGCAAGAATGTTCCCTTTTCTCCACACCCTCTCCAGCATTTAATGTTTGTAGATTTTTTTGATGATGGCCATTCTGACCAGTGTGAGGTGAAACCTCATTGTAGTTTTGATTTGCATTTCTATAATAATTAGTGATGTTGAGAATCTTTTCATGTGCCTCTTGGCCATCTGTGTGGACAACTGCCAGGTAGCACAAAGGTATAGCTGGATCAGGACAGATATGGAAGTCTCTGGTTTACCCTACAGACTCCTGGCTAACTAGTTGTGCCAGCTTGCTTCAGTGACCTTGATATAAAGCAATTCTATGTGCTACATATGCAGTTGAACTTTTTATATTTCACTTAACTCATTATCATAGAGGTTTCCTTTAATTAATTATATAACATTTTGTTCAAATGAAGGAGTTGGTCAGATTGATTTCTACAATTTTGTGGTCAACCCATTTCTAACATAATATATAATATGTGCCTAGCTTTTTATTTATGTCTGACAATAGCTTATTTTTTGGTTTTGTCCATGCCCTAAGTATGTTAAACACTGGTAACTTCCTTATGGGTTCTCAGGTAATATATTTTGACTGGTTAATCCAATTCATTTAACATTTTTAGAAGCTGTTTATAAACTCAGATATTATTTATAATTAATATTTTGTCTCTGTTGCATTATACTAGTATAGACATAATTACTTGATGGCATAAGAGAAGAAAATAATTTAACCACCCTTGTTCTCATCTTACGTTCACAAAGTAACCTGATGATAATTTGATTTTGCAAACAGAGACAGAGGGCATTTGTCAGCGATTATGAAAATCAGTTGACTTTCGTGGTCAATGTTACAGTTATTCACCAAAATAACTTTCTAGACACAGAAAGAACTGTACTTCTCTGCGTCCCTGGAGTTCTGTGTGGTCGTGGGGCTTGCTTTGACCAATAAAATTTGAGTTGGAATGATACATTCATATAGGAGATGCCATAAGTTTAGAGAAGTCTAGAATACTAGCTGCAGCCCTGAAGAGCTACCTGTACCCACAGTGGAATTTATGTGACTGAGAAATAAACTCCTTATAATGTGCCACTGAGATTTGGGGATTGTTTTGACTACAGCATACACTAGAATATCCTGACCAGTAAACCTGAAACTTTTTGATAGACATTTAACAGTGTCTATTAATACAACAATATTATGTTCTTAATGAGGTCCCTGAATTAAAGTATAATTATTTTATATATTTTACATACTTTATATGAAATTAATTTATATTGGTTCAGATAATGTTTAGGGTTATATTCAATCACACTTTATAATATTTAGTTTCATTTTCCTCTGAGTATATTTTTATTACCTCACTCTCATTATATTTTCATTAAGTATAATTCTCTTATTAGTATGTCTTCTCCAAAACCAAAATAACCCCTCCTAAGAAGCAATTACTACATCCTTTTGCAGAAACACACCTATAAAACTAAAGATGGGAAATATGATTTTATTTGTGTTTCCTTTCAGCTAAGAAGCCTTCTCCAGAGCTTCACTGTTGAGCTTTTGACACTAAACCCAGACATTGAGCATCATAGCAAATTCTCAACAAGATCATTATCTTACATATGAAGTTATACAGTATTATTACTTTAATATAAGCACATATGCTTTTAAGTGATTTCTTTCTTATTTTAAATACCCACATCTTGCATGTCTTTCAATTGCACTTTAAGTCTTCATGGAAAGAAGCCACAAAATTATGTTAAAACACATAGCCTGCTCACATGTAGTATCAGGGCTCTATCACAGATATTATGAAACTTAGTTACAATTCATGTAGAAAATCAGAACCTGAGCAAATAGAAACTTCTGTAAATTAGAAGAGTAGAATGGGGAGAAAATATCTCAGTATTTTTTGTGTCCTTGGGGACTTTGGATATAAGAGCATTGAAATGGAACATGGAACATTGGTGAAATTTCACATATTTGGAAGTGATTTATTCTTTTTCTTAGTAGAAAGGTGATCAAAATTTGGCTTTCTTCTTAACGTGATCACCAAACTCAAGACATGAAAGAGTTTAAATTTATTAGGAAACTTTTCTTAAAGAGAATTAGGGATGATATCATGGGTTGGGCGAAAACAACCCATCTCCTGCCTCCTCAGATCTCCACAGGTATGTGGGTGTATGAGGGCTTTAGGGAGGCAGCTTGTAGTGGCAGGGGTATAAACACTCATCATAACTGACAGGCTTGGGAAAAAGATGGAGAAAGCCTAAGTGTAGGGCCTGGGCAGGGTTGTTGGATATGGCTGAGGACGCCCATATATAGGAGGACCTCTTACCAGAGTTCAATACATGAGGGTATTTAGCAGAGTAGGACATGGATGTAGGGCAAGATCAGCAGGTTAGCACAAACCATACCCGTAACAGTTCATATAGTTCCCCAGATTTCCCAAACATATTCAGAGACAGACACAGGAGTCACAGTGATAGGCCAAGAACAGGGTACAAAAAGAATGAGTGGTGAATGAGAAGGTAACACGGACACAAACCTGAGACATGTATCCTTCCCTGTAGTATCCTTTCGTGTTCCCCACCACATTTCTGTGAGAGAGCTGGAGGAAGTGCACATAAATTTCACTTGTCCACTATTTCAACAGATATCCATGAGAGCCTTTGAATGCAGCTTGGAATAATGGTTGGGAATGTTAGCTCTGAATTAGCTTAGCGCCTCAATGCCACTAAGAAGCTGTGGGTCCATAGGGTAGGTTAATTAAATTTTCTTCACCTCAGTTTCCCTATCAAAGATAGTAGAAGTTGGACTTATGCCCTGAGTAGGTGTGATTAATAAGTAATATAAACACACTGCTGGGTATATAATAAGTAGCATTTCTGCAGCTGCTAAAACTACTTTTATTACTACCATGGAATAATGGCCATTTTTCCAAAAAGCAGTGAAACAGAAATGTGTATATATAACATCCTGAACTCAAATCTAATTTTAATATATGGATGCTATGAATATTAACAATGATCATGTTTCCATTTTTATTCTGATTTGAAAATTCAATGGGACTTGATACTATATATCTTTTTTGAATAAAATTCCTATTTATTTTACAATTCTTAGGCATTCTTCACCCTGCTTTCCTCATCCAGTTACTTTTTTCTTTTAGCCATTGAGTTTCTCTAAGCATCATCAAATCCTTTTAGGTGAGCCGAATGATATTGGTGTTGGTTGGTGTATAGGGTTTGTGAAGAGTCATGATAAAAACTGCACACGAGGGCTTCCCTGGTGGCGCAGTGGTTGAGGGTCCGCCTGCCGCTGCGGGGGACACGGGTTCGTGCCCTGGTCCGGGAAGATCCCACATGCTGCGGAGCGGCTGGGACCGTGAGCCATGGCCGCTGAGCCTGCGCGTCCGGAGCCTGTGCTCCGCAACGGGAGAGGCCACAACAGTGAGAAGCCCGAGTACAGCCAAAAAAAAAAAAAAAAAACTGCACGCGAATATCAGAGACTGGAAAACTTTGCCAATCAAGCAAAGATCTTTACCCAGTGAGGGGGTGCGTGCAAATACCTGAACAGGAGAGGTCATAATGATTTTGGAAATTATTCTGTCATCAATATTTAAAAAGTAGAAAGGGAAGGGAACAGAAAGCATTGAGGTGAGCTAAGAGGTAAAAACTCAGTCTGAGGTCATGAATAGAATATAGCAGTGTGTGTAGGAGTTAGACAGAGATGGTAAATTTGAGGAGATGGAATCGGTGGAACTTGGAAAAATGATTAGAAACTGGGACAAATAAGTGGAAGCAGTCAAATATACACAGGATCAAGTAATTTCCCCCAATAATAATTAATAATCAGGCATTTCTTATAGAGCTTGCTGAAGGAAAAAGCAAAATATTCTTAGTTATACAGAGAAGTCATTTTGAATTTTTTACTTGGAGCAATTACAGAAACAGAGGTCTGTGAAATTAATGATAAGGCCCTTTCTGTTAGCATGCGAGTTCTTCAGTTACACAGAAATGGTAGAATCTAAAGAACCTATGAGAAATCCCACCTAGATCCTGTAAACGATATTCCCGTCATAACAAACTGAGGAATTTTTTTTTTTTTTTTTACTAGTTTCAAAATTGGTTTCATATTAAAGAGGAGTTAAAGAATGACAATATTGGTTCACAAACTGCTCCCCTGGATCACAGCAGGGTTTCTGGAGAAATTCCTTGGGACTGACTTCTGCAGTGGGAAATAGAGTAGGGCAGAGCAGCTGGGGATTTGGGTTTCCAAGTGTCCCTTCAAAGCTGAGCCATTCATCTGTTTTATGTATGGAGCTCACCATTAAAAAATTCTACTTGAAGAAATAATTCCATGACTAAAAGAACTGTAAATTATCACTTTATGGTATTTGTAATACTTGAATACAATTGTTAGAATAAACTTTATAGCAATGTCCTTCTCGTTTACTAGTATCAGTGCAGTTATTACGATCTCTATGGAAAGTCTTGAGTCAAAGAACCCCTTTTTGGATATTGATTTGAATAGTATGTGGACTTGATGATACGCAGTGATGATTATATTCAGGCTTCTAGTGCTCAGAGCAGGCAGGGCAGAAAGAGGTCCTCCTCATGGACTCACTAAATCCTCCAGGCCTCTGCTCTGGCGAGTTACACATCATGCTCTGGACAAGGTCACTTGGCCTAAGGCGTTTTTATAGACAAGATCATTCTGGAGGCATCTGAGGCACACGTTTATTTTCTCAGGTCCCAAACCAGTATATCTTGAAGCACATAATTACCTCACTAAGGTTTCTGTAGACATTGTAATGGGAAAATACAGGAAAAGAGACAGTTTCCTTTGACACTGAGAGGGTCACTGTTAAGAAGGGTTTTGGCAGGGGACAGAGTTCCATGGTTGAGAGAATGACAGCATACAGAGCCTAGTGTAGCAGTTTGCAAACACAAATTTGAAAGATAAGAGATTAAAAGATGTGGAAGACTATGTTAGTTATCTGCTGCTGTGTAACAAACCCCCCCCCCAAATTTAGTGGTTTAAAACAAAATAATTTATTATCTCTCATGATTTCTGTGCCAGAAATGTGTGTAAGGCATAATGGAGATGGCTTGTCTCTTTCATGACATTTTGGGCTTCAACTGGAAAAGTTGGAAGTTGAGTGCTAAAATAATCTGAAGTCATTACACTAACATGTATGGTGGTTGATGCTGGCTATCAGCTGGGGACTTAGCTGAAACTGTTCCCTGGAACACTTTAACATGATGTCTACATATGGTCTAGCCTTCCACACAACATGTTGGCCAAGTCCAGAAAGACAGACAGAGAGAGAACCAGGCAGAAGTCATTGCACCTGGTATAATATAGTCACAGAAATTTGAGAGTTACTTTCATCAACTTCTATTTAAGGCAGTTACAAAGATGCACCAAGTTCAAGAGGAAAGAACGTGGATTATATCTTTTTTTTTTTTTTTTTTTTTTTTTTTTTTTTTTTTTGTGGTACTCGGGCCTCTCACTGTTGTGGCTTCTCCCGTTGCAGAGTACAGGCTCCAGACGCCCAGACTCAGTGGCCATGGCTCATGGGCCCAGCCGCTCCGCGGCATGTGGGATCTTCCCGGACCAGGGCACGAACCCATGTCCCCTGCATCGGCAGGCAGACTCTCAACCACTGCGCCACCAGGGAAGCCCTGTCTCTTGATGGAGTTGTATTACGGTCACATTAAAGAAAAACTTGTTGGACAGAATATATATAGGTGTATCCATCTCGGTATGATGCGATCTGCCATGAGAGAAGTCAAAAGTGATGAAAAATGATGAGCATGTTTATTGTGCTTTGTTCTGGGGTGCCAATCATACTTTTCCTCCTATTGGTTCTGAACCAATTGAAAAATATATACAGGAGTCAGCTTGATAATGCATAAAGCTTCAGTGGAAAATGCAGGTCAAAGTATAAATCAAAATGGTTTTCCCTTTGGAATGAATTACTCACCAATCCATAGTGATGAGAAGACTTACCCAGTGAGATTTTCCTCACTCAGAGCAACAGGGGCAGAGGATACGAGGAGAAGGAAAAGATGAGAAAGAAAAAATAGATGTGTACCTCTGGCCCAAGGTACATTTTCTTTATTCTATGGAAACATCTTCAATTGGAGTAAACTTGCAATGATGGTAGATAGAAAATGGAATCGAGGGCAGGCAGAGTCTTAACAGGTGTTGGTACAAACTTAAAGCTTCAAAGGGACTTGTTTTTGCTGCCAAGAGGATCGATGCAGATGTACACTTTGACTTCTTTAGACTGATATGAAAAGTTTGTGAATTTATTCCATGCCAAAACCCACTGTTATCTGACCAGCAAGGAAACAGTTCTCCCTTAGAAATGGTCTCTGGTCATGAAATTTTCAAACAAAAGACAGGCAGGGTTTTGATTTTTAATGATTCCATAAAGCCCACTTTGTGCTTTTGTGTGTGTGTGTGTGTGTGTGTTGTGCTTTTGTGTGTGTGTGTGTGTGTGTGTTGTCAGATTCAAGAGCCAGACTTTTTTAATGCCTATCTGCCTCTTTCTCCCATCTCATGACTGAATGGATTTGTGAAGCTCAGCCTTGAGGCTTTAAGAACTGAAAGGCCTTTCTCAGCAACACAGGTAAATCACCTGCAGCTGTAAGCACTCTTCACCGAAGGTTAAATTTATTCCATGCTATAGAGTAGGAGTTCATGTCTGTAAATAATTGTTTTATGCTCCTTTATAAACATTTTGGTAGAAGAGAATTCCTGGTTTAAGTCAGTAACATACTTTCCCTGCACTGCGAATTAGATTGATTCTGGTGGCGTGTGAGATTGATAATACGTAGATCTGTGTTATGACAGCCATTGTTTTAGTGCCAAGTTGAAGAGGAATGCTTCCTTAAATGTATCATTGTATAAAATATTGACCTGGAGAACTTCATTATTCAAGCTGGAGAGACAGTCACTACTTAACAGTAATAAACTGTTTCTGTGTTACACTGAGAATACTTCGGGAAATATGAGAGTTGTCAAATCTCTTGAAAATCCTGTCTTTATAGTACACATGACACTAGAGCTATAGCTGTATTTTCTGCTAATAAAAGCAAAGGCACAGACAGATGTGAAGGGTATCACGGCGCACTGACAAGAAACTAAGAAAAATGAATACCTAGTTTAGGAGTCGGAAAGACACAGGCCAATGACCTTGGGAAGCTTTACTCTTTTGAGATATCTTTGTTCTTGTAAGGCAAGCAAAGATAATGCCCCATTAGTGTAAAAAATAAAATAAACCCGAGGCTCTAAACTGAACACATTTTATGAAAAATACCCTGAAGTGTCTCTTAACCGAAAGTCACATGAGATAACATAAAAATAAAATATGCTGAATGCCAGCCAGAATATCTTAGGAAAGAAAGACATTTTAGAAGTTTCCAAAAATGATATACAGAAGTGCAAATTAAAAAAAAAAATGACAGTTTGAACTGCTATGACATTTGACATTTCTTTCATTTGTTAGAAAAAATCTTTTCTTCCAATTAACCTCAACATCTCCTCCTTTCCTCCTGTAGCATTGTTAAGGAGGCCCCTCCCTTTTTTAGAAATACTGCAGTTAATGTTACTTAAAAAGTAGACACCATGCAAACCTTTTTGTGAATTGCTGTTACAGTAACCTCCTGTTTGTCTGAAATAGAAACAATCAAAATTAAAAAAGAATCAGGAAACATGAGCATACAAGAGAAAAGCTAATTGATGTTTAGTACGACTAATCATCCCAAAGTGCCTCATTAATAATTAAAGAGTATTCATTATAGTTTTAGTGATTTATTTTATTAGTTTTTGAGATTTGGAACTCCATCAAGAATACATGTGGGAATGCTCAATTATTCAGAATATCAAATTGAACAGAATACCAATATATAATTCCACTTTTAATTTTTCAGAACTATGAAGTTGGTCATATTTAACCAATTTCTTTGTTATAATAAAACTTCATTTCTTTGATAATACCTATAAGTAACAGTGTAAACTGTATACTTATTTTTTAAATGACTATGAAAAATTCTAAAGAAAGGTGTTTTAATTCTTAGGTATCATTGT
This sequence comes from Delphinus delphis, assembly GCF_949987515.2. NCBI lineage: Eukaryota > Metazoa > Chordata > Mammalia > Artiodactyla > Delphinidae > Delphinus > Delphinus delphis. The sequence goes on along the minus strand of NC_082685.1, from coordinate 99,528,268 downwards.
ATTGCCTGAAGTTTAGATATTGTAGGAAGAATGATTTTCCATTATGTAGTGTAACTATTTTGATTTTATTAATAACATTTCAGTACGTAAAGAAGTCTCAACTTACTAGATTACCAAAATGTTTTCAAAAGCCCTTAAGAAAAATATGATCCTACAAGGAAATGCAGATATAAATACACACACACATACACACACACAAACAGAAGGAAGACAAGAGGTAAGGAGCAAGAGACTTTTTAAAAGGGAGAGATAAATGATATCATGTACTAATGGAGAAAAACAAGGGTAAAATAATAAAAACATAAACAAGCTGCCATTACTTCCAAAATTTGCTTTGTGCTTTATCTTTGAATTTAATCTATTAATTAATATTAATACAAAATTTATTTGGGCCACATGTCTTTGGATACATTTTATTTTATTTAAAAAATTTTTTAACATCTTTATTGCAGTATAATTGCTTTACAATGGTGTGTTAGCTTCTGACCTACAACAAAGTGCATCAGCCATACATATACATACATCCCTGTATCTCCTACTTCTTGCATCTCCCCCTTTCCCCCTCTCCATATCCCACCCCTCTAGGTGGTCACAAAGCACCAAGCTGATCTCCCTGTGCCATGCGGCCCCTCCCATTATCCATCTATTTTACATTTGGTAGTGTATATGTATCCATGCCACTCTCTCACGTTGTCATAGTTTACCCTTCCCCCTGCCCATGACCTCAAGTCCATTCTCTAGTAGGTCTGCATTTTTATTCCTGTCTTGCCCCTAGGTTCTTCATGGCTATTTTTTTTTTTTTAGATTGCATATATATGTGTTAGCATACGGTATTTGGTTATCTCTTTCTGACTTACTTCACTCTGTATGACAGACTCGAAGTCCATCCATCTCATTACAAATAACTCAATTTGCTTTCTTCTTATGGCTGAGTAATATTCCATTGTATATATGTGCCACATCTTCTTTATCCATTCATCTGATGATGCACACTTAGGTTGCTTCCATGTCCTAGCTATTGTAAATAGTGCTGCAATGAACATTGTGGTACATGACTCTTTTTGAATTATGGTTTTCTCAGGGTATATGCCCAGGAGTGGGATTGCTGGGTCATATGGTGGTTCTATTTTTAGTTTTTTAAGGAACCTCCATACTGTTCTCCATAGTGGCTGTATCAATTTACATTCCCACCAACAGTGCAAGAGGGTTCCCTTGTCTCCACACCCTCTCCAGCATTTATTGTTTGTACAGTTTTTCATGCTGGTCATTCTGACCGGCGTGAGATATTATCTCATTGTAGTTTTGATTTGCATTTCTCCACTGATTAATGATGTAGAGCATTCTTTCATGTGTTTGTTGGCAATCTGTATATCTTCTTTGGAGAAATGTCTGTTTAGCTCTTCTGCCCACTTTTGGATTGGACTGTTTGTTTTTTTGATATTGAGCTGCACGAGCTCCTTGTAAATATTGGAGATTAATCCTTTGTCAGTTGCTTCATTTGGAAATATTTTCTCCCATCCTGAGGGTTGTCTTTTCGTCATGTTTCTGGTTTCCTTTGCTGTGCAAAAGCTTTGAAGTTTCATTAGGTCCCATTTCTTTATTTTTGTTTTTGTTTCCATTTCTCTAGGAGGTGGGTCAAACAGGATCTTGCTGTGATTTATGTCATAGAGTGTTCTGCCTATGTTTTCCTCTAAGAGTCTTATAGTGTCTGGCCTTACATTTAGGTCTTTAATCCATTTGGAGTTTTTTTGTGTGTGTGATGTTAGGGAGTGTTCTAATTTCATTCTTTTACATGTAGCTGCCCAGTTTTCCCAGCACCACTTATTAAACAGGCTGTCTTTTCAACATTGTATATTCTTGCCTCCTTTATCAAATATAAGGTGACCATATGTGCATGGGTTTATCTCTGGACTTTCTATCCTGTTCCATTGATCTATATTTCTTTTTTTGAGCCAGTACCATACTGTCTTGGTTACTGTAGCTTTGTAGTATAGTATGAAGTCAGGGAACCTGATGCCTCCAGCTCCGTTTTTCTTTCTCAAGACTGCTTTTGCTATTCAGGGTCTTTTGTGTTTCCATACAAATTGTGAAATTTTTTCTTCTAGTTCTGTGAAAATGCCAGTGGTAGTTTGATGGGGATTGCATTGAATCTGTAGATTGCTTTGGGTAGTATAGTCATTTACACAATGTTGATTCTTCCAATCCAAGAACATGGTATATCTCTCCATCTCTTTGTATCATCTTTAATTTCTTTCATCAGTGTCATAATTTTCTGCATACAGATCTTTTGTCTCCTTAGATAGGTTTATTCCTAGGTATTTTATTCTTTGTGTTGAAATGGTAAATGGGAGTGTTTTCTTAATCTCACTTTCAGATTTTTCTTCATTAGTGTATAGGAATATAAGAGATTTCTGTGCATTAATTTTATATCCTGCAACTTTACCAAATGCATTGATTAGCTCTAGTAGTTTTCTGGTAGCATCTTTAGGATTCTCTATGTATAGTATCATGTCATCTGCAGTGACAACTTTACTTCCTCTTTTCTGATTTAGATTACTCTTATTTCTTTTTCATCTCTGATTGCTGTGGCTAAAACTTCCAAAACTATGTTGAATAAGAGTGGTGAGAGTGGGCAACCTTGTTTCTTTCCTGATCTTAGTGGAAATGTTTTCAGTTTTTCACCATTGAGGACAATGTTGGCTGTGGGTTTGTCATATATGGGCTTTATTATGTTGAGGAAAGTTCCCTCTATTCCTGCTTTCTGGAGGGTTTTTATCATAACTGGGTGTTGAATTTTGTCAAAAGCTTTCTCTGCATTTATTGAGATGATCATATGGTTTATCTCCTTCAGTTTATTAATATGGTGTATCACATTGATTGATTTGCATACATTGAAGAATCCTTGCATTCCTGGAATAAACCCCACTTGATCATGATGTATGATCCTTTTAAAGTGCTGTTGGATTCTGTTTACTAGTATTTTGTTGAGGATTTTTGCATCTGTGTTCATCAGTGATATTGGCCTGTAGTTTTCTTCCTTTGTTACATCTTTGGTTTTGGTATCAGGGTGATGGTGGCCTTGTAGAATGAGTTTGGGAGTGTTCCTCCCTCTGCTATATTTTGGAAGAGTTTGAGAAGGATAGGTGTTAGCTCTTCTCTAAATCTTTGATAGAATTCACCTGTGAAGCCATCTGGTCCTGGGCTTTAGTTTGTTGGAAGATTTTTTTTTTTTTTTTTTTTTTTTTTGTGGTACACGGACCTCTCACTGCCGTGGCCTCTCCTGCCATGGAGCACAGGCTCCGGACACGCAGGCCCAGCGGCCATGGCTCACGGGCCCAGCCACTCTGTAGCATGCGGGATCCTACAGGACCAGGGCACGAACCCGTGTCCCCAGCACCAGCAGGCGGACCCACAACCACTGCACCACCAGGAAAGCCCTGTTGGAAGATTTTTAATCACAGTCTCAATTTCAGTGCTTGTGATTGGTCTGTTCATATTTTCTATTTCTTCCTGGTTTAGTCTTGGAAGGTTGTGCATTTCTAAGAATTTGTCCATCTCTTCCAGGTTGTCCATTTTATTGGCATATAATTGCTTATAGTAATCTCTCATGATCCTTTGTATTTTTGCAGTGTCAGTTGTTACTTCTCCTTTTTCATTTCTAATTCTATTGATTTGAATCTTCTCCCTTTTTTTCTTGATGAGTCTGGCTAATGGTTTATCAATCTTTTTATCTTCTCAAAGAAGAACCAGCTTTTAGTTTTATTGATCTTTGCTATTGTTTCCTTCATTTCTTTTTCATTTAGTTCTGATCTAATCTTTATGATTTCTTTCTTTCTGCTAACTTTGGCACTTTTTTGTTCTTCTTTCTCTAATTGCATTAGGTGTAAGGTTAGGTTGTTTATTTGAGATGTTTCTTGTTTCTGAAGGTAGGATGTATTGCTCTAAACTTCCCTCTTAGAACTGATTTTGCTGCATCCCATAGGTTTTGGGTCATTGTGTTTTCATTGTCATTTGTTTCTAGGTATTTTTTGATTTCTTCAGTGATCTCTTGGTTATTAAGTAGTGTATTAATAGCCTACATGTGTTTGTATTTTTTACAGATTTTTTCCTGTAATTGATATCTAGTCTCATAGAGTTGTGGTCAGAAAAGATACTTGATACAATTTCAATTTTCTTAAATTTACCAAGGCTTGATATGTGATCCAAGATATAATTTATCCTTAAAAATATTCCATGAGCACTTGAGAAGAAAGTGTATTCTGTTGTTTTGGGGTGGAATGTCCTATAAATACCAATTGAGTCCATTTTGTTTAATGTATCATTTAAAGCTTTTGTGTCCTTATTTATTTTCATTTTGGATGATCTGTCCATTGGTGAAAGTGGGGTGTTAAAGTCCCTTAGTATGATTGTGTTACTGTCGATTTCCCCTTTTATGGCTGTTAGTATTTGTGTTATGTATTGAGGTGCTCCTATGTTGAGTGCATAAATATTTACAATTGTTATATCTTCTTCTTGGATCAATCCCTTGATCATTATGTAGTGTCCTTTGTCTCTTGTAATAGTGTTTGTTTTAAAGTTTATTTTTTTCTGATATGAGAATTGCTACTCCAGCTGTCTTTTGATTTCTATTTGCATGGAATATCTTTTTTCCATCTCCTCACTTTCAGTCTGAATGTGTCCCTAGGTCTGAAGTGGGTCTCTTGTAGACAGCATATATACAGGTCTTGTTTTTGAATCCATTCAGCCAGTCTATATCTTTTGGTTGGAGCACACAGTCCATTTAAATTTAAGGTAATTATCGATATGTATATTCCTATTACCATTTTCTTAATTGTTTTGGGTTTGTTTTTGTAGGTCTTTTCTTTTTCTTGTGTTTCCTGCCTAGAGAATTTCCTTTAGCATTTGTTGTAGAGCTGGTTTTGTGGTGCTGAATTCTCCTAGGTTTTGCTTGTCTGTAAAGGTTTAAATTTCTCCATCAAATCTGAATGAGATCCTTGCTGGGTAGAGTAATCTTGGTTGTAGGTTTTTCCCTTTCATTATTTTAAATATGTCCTGCCACTCTCTTCTGGCTTGCAGAGTTTCTGCTGAAAGATCAGCTGTTAACCTTATGGAGATGCCCTTTTATGTTATTTGTTGTTTTTCCCTTGCTGCTTTTAATATTTTTCTTCATATTTTATTTTTGACAGTTTGATTTATATGTGTGTGGCGTGTTTCTCGTTGGGTTTATCCTGTATGGGACTCTCTGTGCTTCCTGGACTTGATTAACTATTTCCTTTCCCGTATTAGGGAAGTTTTCAACTATAATCTCCTCATATATTTTCTCAGTCACTTTCTTTTTCTCTTCTTCTTCTGGGACCCTATAATTCAAATGTTGGTGCATTTACTGTTGTCCCAGAGGTCTCTGATACTGTTCAAATTTCTTTTCATTCTTTTTTTTTGTGTGTGTGTGTGTGGTACACGGGGCTCTCACTGTTGTGGCCTCTCCTGTTGCGGAGCACAGGCTCTGGACGCACAGGCTCAGCGGCCATGGCTCACGGGCCTAGCCGCTCCACAGCATGTGGGATCTTCCCGGACAGGGGCACGAACACGTGTCCCGTGCATTGGCAGGCGGACTCTCAACCACTGCACCACCAGGGAAGCCCCTCTTTTCATTCTTTTTTCTTTATTCTGCCCTGAAGTAGTTGTTTCCACTGTTTTATCTTCTAGGTCACTTATCCATTCTTCTGCCTCAGTTATTCTGCTATTGATCCCTTCTAGAGAATTTTTAATTTCATTTATTGTGTTGATCATCGTTGTTTGTTTCATCTTTAGTTCTTCTAGGTCCTTGTTAAACGTTTCTTGCATTTTCTCTATTCTATTTCCAAGATTTTGGATCATGCTTGCTATCATTATTCTGAATTCTTTTTCAGGTAGACTGTCTATTTCCTCTTCATTTGTTAGGTCTGGTGGGTTTTTACCTTGCTCCTTCATCTGCTGTGTATTTCTCTGTCTTCTCATTTTGCTCAACTTACTGTGTTTGGGATCTCCTTTCACAGGCTGCATGTTTGCAGTTCCTGTTGTTTTTGGTGTCTGTCCCCAGTGGCTAAGGTTGGTTCAGGGGGCTGTGTAGACTTCCTGGTGGAGGAGCTAGTGCCTGTGTTCTGGTGGATGAAGCTGAATCCTGTCTTTCTGGTGGGCAGGTCCACGTCTGGTGGTGTGTTTTGGGGTGTCTGTGACCTTATTATGATTTTAGGCAGCCTCTCTGCTAATTGGTGGGGTTGTGTTCCTGTCTTGCTCGTTTTTTGGCATAGGGTGTCCAGCACTGTAGCTTGCTGGTCGTTGAGTGGAGCTTGGTCTTGGCATTGAGATTGAGATCTCTGGGAGATTTTCACCATTAGATATTACATGGAGCTGGGAGGTCTCTGGTGGACCAGTGTCCTGAACTTGGCTCTCCCACCTCAGAGGCACAGCACTGATGCCTGGGTGGAGCACCAAGAGCCTGTCATCCACATGGCTCAGAATAAAAGGGAGGAAAAAAGAAAGAATGAAAAAATAAAATAAAATAGTTATTAAAATAAAAAATAATTATTAAAATAAATTTTAAAAATAATTTTAAAAAAGAAAGAAAGGAGCAACCAAACCAAAAAACAAATCTGCCAATGATAACAAACACTAAAAACTATACTAAAGAAAAGAAAATGAAATAAAATGGAGAGACAGAGCCCTGGAACAAATGGTAAAAGCAAAACTATACAGACAAAATTACACACAGAAGCATACACATACACAGTGACAAAAAGAGAAAAAGGGAAAAATATATGTATATCGTTGCTCCCAAAGTCCACCTCCTCAATTTGGGATGATTCAGTGTCTATTCAGGTATTCCACAGGTGCAGGGAGCATCAAATTGACTTTGGAGATTTAATTTGCTGCTCCTGGGGCTGCTGGGAGAGATTTACTTTTCTCTTTGTTCACACAGCTCCTGGGGTTCAGCTATGGATTTGGACCTGCCTCTGCGTGTAGGTCACCTGAGGGCATCTGTTCCCCACTCAGACAGGACGGGGTTAAAGGAGGAGCTGATTAGGGGGCTCTGGCTCACTCAGGTTGGGGGAAGGGAGGAGTACGGAGTGTGGTGCAAGCTTGTAGTGGCAGAGACTGGCGTGACATTGCACCAGCCTGAGGCGCGCCGTGTGTTCTCCCGGGGAGGTTGTCCCTGGATCACGGGACCCTGGCAGTGGCGGGCTGCACAGGCTTCCAGGAGGGGAGATGTGGAGAGTGACCTGTGCTCGCACACAGTCTTCTTGGTGGCTTCAGCAGCAGCCTTAGCGTCTCATGCTCGTCTCTGGGGTCCGCGCTAATAGCCGCGGCTCACGCCCATCTCTGGAGCTCCTTTAAGTGGCGCCTTTAATCCCCTCTCCTCGTGCACCAGGAAATAAAGAGGCAAGAAAAAGTCTCTTGCCTCTTCGGCAGCTCCAGACTTTTTCCCGGACTCCCTCCCGCCTAGCTGTGGCGCACTATCCCGCTTCACCCAGTCCTCTTCCTGGGGTCTGACCTCTGAAGCCTGAGCCTCAGCTCCCAGCCCCCACCCGTCCTGGCGCGTGAGCAGACAAGCCTTTCGGCCTGGTGAGTGCTGGTCGGCACCGATCCTCTGTGCGGGAATCTCTCTACTTTGCCCTCTGCACCCCTGTTGCTGCGCTGTCCTCCGTGGCTCTGAAGCTTCTCCCCCGCCACCCACCTCCAGTCTCCACCAATGAAGGGGCTTCCTAGTGTGTGGAAACCTTTCCTCCTTCACAGCTCCCTCTCAGAGGTGCAGGTCCCGTCCCTATTGCTTTGTCTCTGTTTTTTCTTTTTTCATGTGCCCTACCCAGGTATGTGGGGAGTTTCTTGCCTTTTGGGAGGTCTGAGGTCTTCTGCCAGCGTTCAGTAGTTGTTCTGTAGGAGTTGTTCCACATGTAGATGTATTTCTGTTGTATTTGTGGGGAGGAAGGTGATCTCCACGTCTTACTCTTACGCCCTCTTGAAGCTCCTCTGGATTCAATTTAAATTAACTAATAATTAGCTCTTACATTCTGTAGTTCTAGAAGGCTTTGTTGTTTGTTTGTTTTACTCAGGAGGAATTATTATTTTTTTATTTGTAAATGTCCATATCAGCGTATACAATATGCCCATTTTCCAGAGGACAAAACCTAGATTTAAAGAAAGGTTTGTTTTTAAGACCTTGGTCAGCAGTTCTGAAGAAGCTTGAGGCTTTGCATTTCATTCCTCCCGAGCAATCATTTCTTGCAATTGCCTCAGTGATGGGAATAGGCAGGGTAGTCTCTTCTTTCTCAGACTTTTCCCCTTGAAAGTTGATTATTTGTATATCAAAAGTTGTTGCAGATTTTATGCCAAGGAAATAAAAAATAGTTGAAGAGAAAACAAAGCAATTAATTAAAGTACATGCTATTAATAGTTCAATATCTCCTAGTTGCAAGTAATTAAGAAAAGTATCCACAAATGATCAACAGAGTGAAAGTATGGGCTTTCTGGGGTACAGTGCTATGGTAACCCATTCATGAGTTATCAAGAAATGGTCTGTTTTCTGGACATGAGACTCTAAGGCTTTTCAGCTATAAAGTCAGGTGATTTCCTCAAATTATCTTTGCTGTCAGTAGCAATTTGACCATCATATATGACATACATTATAGGTCCATATCTTTCCTTTTTATGTGTGTTGTACTATCAATTACACATAAAAAATTACCAAGTATTTTAAAAATATTTTTCAAATATTATGTCACTATGTAATTATAAATCTTTTTTTAATTTTTAAATTTTTGGCTGCATTGGGTCTTTGTTGCTGTGTGTGGGCTTTCTCTAGTTGTGGTGAGCGGGGGCTACTCTTCGTTGCGGCATGTGGGCTTCTCATTGCAGTGGCTTCTCTTCTTGCAGAGCACGGGCTCTAGGTGCACAGGCTTCAGTAGTTGCGACACGTGGACACAGTAGTTGTGGCATATGGGCTTAGTTGCTCTGCGGCAAGTGGGATTTTCCCAGACCAGGGATCGAACCTGTGTCTGCTGTACTGGCAGGTGGATTCCTATCCACTGCGCTACCAGGGAAGTCCAGTAATTATAAATCTTAAGTCAACTTGGCAAATTAAACAGAAACCTTCACAGTGTACTAAAAGATATCTACTTTTAGTTGGGCCATAGTGAACTTCTTACATGGGACATTATACTTGAATCCTGGCTGCTCCAACAAAGTGAAACATATTTAACACTTCTTTTCTACATACTAATACTGTATTCTATTAGAGAAGTATCCACATCACTCTTCCTTTTCAAACCATTATTCTGTCTTTTAGTCCTAAAATAAAATGTAAGAGATGCTAAATATTAGTTCCAGGCAGATACAAGGTGTTGAGTGGTAGTGAGGTAACCAACTTGTGTATCACTGAGACGTTCTGGAAGACATGTCAGGAACTCATACCATCTAAATTGTCATGCCCCCTTTTCTAGCTGGCAAACCGTCTATTTATCAGCCACCTTTCTATTTGGTTACTTGATATGAAATAAAGCCATCAGCTCTGTTTCCAGGATTTTTCAACAGTAGAAGTATCGCATCTTAAAATAACTTCTGGCTCTGTATCTTAAATTGCATTACAGAGTGATGGGGGAAAGAAAGTAAGACAACATAGCAACAGGATTCTGGTCAACCTTGCCTATTAGTATTTTTTTTCCTGCATTCATAGGGGCTAATTCTAGTGTTCCTTCTACCTCAAGTTTTTTATTTTTAAGATTATCAGTCAAATGAATTTTTTTTAGAAGTCTGCCTTATAGAGGTATATATTTGTATATTTACTCTCATTCACTCTCATTCTACTCCCACATTTCCCTACCACATGTTAAGACAAAGAAGATAGAAAGAAGCCTTTGTTAAAGGTTCCATTTAGCCATTTTCTACACAAAGAATCCAGAGCCCTAATTCTCCCTTCTAATAACAGAACCAGAATCTCTTGAATGACATCTACCAATTCTGAAGACCAAGCACATAATGAAATAAAGGTACTCATTTTCAGGGTGAGATGAGAGGAAATCAGGGAGCTAAAGGTCAGTAGACTGAATGTCCTGAGAGAGAGGGGAGGAAAGCAGAGAAGTAAAGGAGCCAGACAAAGGTTATCACGGGGGCCATATGTTAACAACTGAGATACCATGAGATTCAACTGAGACACTACTCCTAGACCTTCACTGGATGGAGCTCTACAGCTTACAAATCATAATGCAGACCTACAGTCACACGTGTTTTGTATGTTCTTGGGTCTTTGCGTGTAGAATTAATCTTTTGTTAACATCTGTTGAATATCTGTTGGTAATAGACTATAGTTTCTCTCTGTCTCAACATTAGTGGTAGGGTATTGGTTAGATGGGTACAATTTTGTTTGGTTGAGGGAGTGATAAAATAGTCTAGGATTTAAAGTTTTGAAGTAAGGGCTGGCAGGGAGAGAAGGATACATTAGCGCCCTTCTGTGTTTCTCATCTTTCTCACTGGGTTTCCTCATTCACACAAAGAAGCCAACCAAGGCATAGATGCAAACTGGTCCCCTGTTTACAGATGAATTGCATGAGATAGTGTTCTTAAGTCAGAACCATTGGATATAGCATCCGGTTCTTTAGCCTGTGAAAGGCTGACATGATAATTAGTAGAGACAAATGTGCAAGTCATATAACCAACATTCTCAGATGGTTTTGTAAATGAAAATGCCAATTTACTAATTTGTATTGGGAATCAGTCTGTTATCATAGCAAAACATCCGTGTCCAGTGTCAGGAGATCCTGTTCCAAGAATCGAGGCAATTGAAAAACTTAAATAATATTGAAAAATCTACTTGGTAAGTTGTAGCTTTAGGAGAATATATATTTTTATTCCAGCTGGCAGCCTAAACTGTCATTTCCAAACTAAAGTACTTTGAGAGTACGTGTGGGTACATGTTGCATAGCCTTAGAGTACTAATTTTACTACAAAATTTTATTTTTTCTATCAGGAATTAGTTAAGCCATTTAAAAATGTTTATATTAAAACAAACAAGTATGTTACAGGGTATGCAGAGAAATGTAAGTAGGTATTTTTAGATCAAACACAAAATAAAATTTCCATTTTTGAGGCGCTTTGGTACTAGAAAAAAGGGGCTCAATACAGACTGGATTGTGTACCAGTAGTTCATTTCATATCTTTTTAGCAAACTATAATCAGAAAATTTGTGAAAGATTCATCGGCTGAATTGACACCCTACTCTGGGTAGAGGTTAGAGATGCATCTCCACAGTGACGGAGACTCACGGACGCATCCTTCCCCTCCAGCGCATCTCTGGACAGGCTCCTTGCTGAGCATTGTTCATTTGTATTCATCTTTATAGCCTCATTCATTCTTTTTTCAATATACTTTCATAACTTTTCTAAATTTATGGCTTATTTTACATTGATTACATTTTAGGTTGACTGCTTCCTGATGATATATAAAGGACACCTTAATCTCATGAATTACCTGTTTCTAAATCACAATGCAGCTTGAGTTACTTTATAGAAGGTTTGCCGGCTCCATCTGCATTATATGGATTTTGATCAACAACAATTACATGGAGTACACCATCTTTTCCTGAGTGTTTTTGTATTTCCCTTACCCTTGTCTTAACTGGTTTTCAACCTAGGGTTTTAGATAACATTGCTTTCTAGCTTTTACTTTTTGTTCATCTTCAATAACACTTTTTGAGTGATTCTTGTTTTAAAAAGTTGAAATTAAAGTAAAACCCTCCATAGAAGAGCCAGATAGGTTAATCTACATAGGCACATATTTAGATTAAAAACTATATTTTCCAATTTTATGAAATCAAGCCTACTATAATCAAAACACACCAAAAAATAGCCTGAAGTGTGTTTAATAAATGTGTGATGTCTTTCCTGTCTTTTTTTTTTCTGCTTAATTTATGACCAAGGTAATTGTATAAAAGAAAGTAAAACCAATGAGAGAGGATGGGTGGAAATGAACATTATATGGCAATCATGTGTTTTTCTATTGAATATAATATTCTAGCTCCTATCTCCATCCCTACCTCTTCCATCACTCACAGTTGGTTCATTTACTGTTTTGTTTTTATGACACTTGCCAATTCTAAAACTATATTAGCTATTTATCTGTTTATTTTCTATAATTCTCATTAAAATGTAAGCTTCATGAGAGCAGGGATTTTCTCTGTCGTATTCACTCTATTGTTACCACATAGAAGAGTACATGATGGACCTCAGTATCTATTTTTAATGTACAGTTTCTTGTTTCTCAACTTCAGCACTGCTGACATTTTGAACAGGATAAATCTTTGTTGTGAGAGTCTGTCCTGTGTATTGTAAGATGTTTAGCAGTATTCCTGGACTCCATCTTCTAGATATCAGTAGCTCCCCTCACCAAGTTGTAACAAACAAAAAGGTCTCCAGACATTGGCGTTGGGGGAGAGGTGATGGTAAATTGCCCCTAATTAAAAACCACTGGTTTAATAAAATCAGAAATAACATGGATCTAAACCTGTTCTCCTTCATATGAAGAGACACATAAGAGCAAGACCAAAAGAACTTGCTTAAATAGACGAATGAAATTATGGATAGGCAATCCAATTTTACAGAAGATGGAAGATGACATGGGGCAGGGAGGTCAGTAAAGCAATCCAAACCATGTATGCAAATTGAGGATTCAGTTGGTTGGAACAAATTAGAATTCTAGCATTTCTGGTGTGCCAAACACTTCATTTGTCCCTGGATGGTGATGCTACAACAGGGTGACAGGATTAGCTGTGAATATTTTAGTTTAGGTGTTTTTTTGTTTGTTGTTTTCTAATTGAGCCATTGCAGAATGACAGTCTTCCAACCTGCTCTGATTTTGGCAGGACAGTGTTCTCCTACCAACTGGCTGAAAACAAAATAAAGCCTACTATGGGAAATTTTTTTAAGCAGTATGATTAGCTCGAACATACATGGACTTCTTTGCCACTTTCTAAGTGCTTGAACAGCCTTTTATTCTGCAAATTAATAAGGAATTAATATCTGTGATTACAAATAAACTGATGGTCTAAGTAAGTTGCATATATTAATGAATGATAAGCTTATATGAATCAAAGTGACATTTGCTTTATTTACATGATTATATTGAAATACTACAGTAAAGTTATTTCACTGATAGTTATTTATCTGAGAGCCAGTAGCTAGTTAGAGCTGCATTTGGATTTTGAACCCTGGTTTATCTACTTTAAAGCCAAAATATTACCAGTTTGCTAGGATTTGCACTAGCAAAAATTCCTAAATAATGTCCTATAAATACAATTTGATGAAACCCTAAACAGAAAGTGTTTTTCAATCCCACTAAAATACTTAACATGTTATACACTTCAGCAATTAAAATGTTAAAGATATATAATTCCATTTGCTAGAAAGAGTTCAAGATTAGACCAAACAGATAATACTTGAGTTTTGCCCCAGGATCTTCATATTTGTTTAGTCTAAGGACAGGTAAATCCATCCAGAAACCTGTCTAACTATACTGATTTATAGTTGATTTAAGCATTTTTTCTACAATAGTACACTTTCTCCTTTTTTTCTCCCTTTCCATTTTTATTAATTCTTGATGAGAAATCGACCATTCATTTATGTTCCACTCATTCATTCATGTACCTTTTATTCAGTCAAGGAATACATTAATTTCTATAACCCACTAGGCAGAGATAAGACTGTGGGTCTTTGTAAGTTACCTAGGGGTGAAAGAATTCAGCTATTCTTTTGAAATTCTTCACTGAGAAATCAGCTGGGGCAACACTTTACATTGTAGAACTAGAAAAGTGGAATTAAATTGGTACTCTAGCCGGTGAATACACAATTAGAGCAATCATGTGCATGTTCGGCCAATAATTATTTGAAGATTGTGTGACAATAGAATAATGAAAAATAGCAAGCTGTAATTTTATCATTAAAATTTTTCAAATAATTATTTCTAGGTATTATTTAATGTTTATAATATATGTAGTAAAATGATAGCAAATCCTTAGTGCACAGAGGAATGGTGCATGGGGTGGCCACTATATGCTTTGTATTCTTTAATGAGAATAAGCCTATTGTATTTGTTGATTTCTGATATTCCTGTGGGTCCCTGGACAGGGTAGCTTGTTACCATTAAATGGAGTTGAGTTTCCTTGTTTAAAGCCTCTGACTCCCTCACTCCTTTTTTGCTGTCTCTGATTCTTAGGATACTCATATATGAGTACCCTAAGTCCATCTAGGTCCATCCACATCTCTACAAATATCAACCAAACCCTTTGACTTTTTAAAAAAAGTATTTTCCAGAAAATGTTCACAGTGGCAGCAACTTAATCATTTTTTGTAGTTTTCAGGTTTACTTTTCAACTTTCTGAAATGCCTTTTCCTTATAATTTTTTTAAAAAGTATTTTGTTAAATGAATTTTAGAAGGCTTACAAAGTATTTGGTGAGTTAACGCTAATTTCATGTCATGTTATACATTCTCATAATATTTAGTCAACTAGTAAAATGTTTTTTAGTATTTTGAGATAATGAGTTTTTATTTTAATGGGTATAAAGAGTAAACTTTTTTACATATTTTTGACATCTTTATAAATTCATCAGCAACATTTTCATTTAGATACATAGGTATGAACAAGATATTTGACTATCCTAGTCTTCTTTGACAGGTATATCACATTAGTAGATCAGAGTAAAGTAATCCTCAGGACATATGTGAAAATCAGTAAGGTGTTTATGTTAATTCTTCATGCTAGACTTGTGAATAAGAGGGGAAGAATATGAATGTGAATCCAGGGCAGTTAGGTAAATTAGTCATTGGTTGAATCGACCAAGGATTACTAATGAATGGATTTATATCAAGATAGAGTGAGATTCTCTTGGCTCTGCTCTTGGTTCTAACTTAAGGTTTGGATAAAAGATTGAGGACATGCTCATCAAATAAGTGGATGACATTAGGCTGGACCTCGTAGTAAATAAATTAAGTAATAAGATCCATTTGAAAAAAGTTTGACCTAATCTAATAGCATAAAAATCAATATATCCTATACTAGTTCTGAAAACCATTTAAATAAGTAAAGATACAGTTATATGGATTAAAAAGAGTGGCTGGCCAAAACTAATTTTTTATGAAATTCTTTTTTTTTAATTTAAAAGTAGTACACGTTTATCAAAGAAAATTCAGCAAATGTAGAAATCTAGAAAGGAGCCAACAATAATGGCCATAATACTTTCATATATTTTGTTTTTTCATTTTATATACAAATTTATATTTTCCTACATCATTACTAACATTTCAATTTTTATATATGATTTATTTTCCCAGTTGTTTCATGTGAGTTTAATATCGTATAAATTATATATATATATATCTATATAGATAGATAGATAGATATGCATATATGATTTCTGTGAATTACTTTGCTATGATACCAAACAATACTAAACTCTGATAGATGAAGTGTTCTTAGAGAAGAATTTTTTCTGTAGAATTGCATATTGGTTTTCATAGTAAGGGATAACAATAAAGTAGTTTGCTTTTAAGCAGCAGATAGGTATCACTAGAAAAGGTACATTAGAGTAATGTTTAAGTAAGTACATTAGAATTGTCAATCAGATATGGTTTGCTGAAGTAATGTTTCTTTTAATATTTATGGTACCTTGGGTATTCTGTAATTGATAAAGTGTATTATTACTCTTATTATTATTATATGATTTATGCAATCCTGGATTATTAATTTTAACCTTTCTGCAGAGTGCGTGAATTACATCATGCACCAACAATTTTACATTTGTATGTATGATGTATTTCTCCTGTGGTTTCATATCAGTTTGTATTTCTGTAACCCTCACATGAAAGAAAATTTAATTGGAGTAAAATTCTTAGTTCACAAATTTTCCTTCCAAAATTCTGTATTGAATTCTGGAATTTGATACTGCAGGAGAAAAATTCTAATGCCCTAAATATCGTACTTAGGTGTTTCAATCTTTTGTGTATTATTATTTTCTAAATGCTTGATGGATCCTACTTTATTCTTGTAATGCAAACTAGATTATCAGTATGGTTTGTAGAATGGGCTGCTCTTCATTGATTTTTACTATAATTTAGGAATCCCATTAAGTATGCATAATTCCAGTTTAGGAATACTGCCTTCTATAATACTTGGTGATTTCTTCTTTCAGAATAGAAATTATTCCCATATTTATTTTTTTGGAATATTGAATTTTATTTATTTATTTTTATACAGCAGGTTCTTATTAGTTATCCACTTCATACATATTAGTGTATATATGTCAATCCCAATCTTCCAATTCATCCCACCACCACAACCACCACCACCCACCTCCCCTTTCTCCCTTTGGTATCCATACGTTTGTTCTCTATATCTGTGTCTCTATTTCTGCCTTGCAGACTGGTTCATCTGTACCATTTTTCTAGAGTCCACATATATGAGTTAATATACGATATTTGTTTTTCTCTTTCTGACTTACTTCACTCTGTATGGCAGTTTTTAGGTCCATCCACATCTCTGCAAATGACCCAATTTCATTCTTTCTCATGGCTGAGTAATTCCATTGTATATATGTACCATAGTTCTTTATCCATTCGTCTGTCGATGGGCATTTAGGTTGCTTCCATGACCTGGCTATTGTAAATAGTGCTGCAATGAACATTGGGGTGCATGTGTCTTTTTGAATTATGGTTTTCTCAGGGTATATGCTCAGTAGTGGGATTGCTGGATCATATGGTAGTTCTATTTTTAGTTTTTTAAGGAGCCTCCATACTGTTCTCCATAGTGGCTGTGTCAGTTTACATTCCCAACAACAGTGCAAGAGGGTTCCCTTTCCTCCACACCTTCTCCAGCATTTGTTGTTTGTAGATTTTCTGATGATGCCCATTGTAACTGGTGTGAGGTGATACCTCATTGTAGTTTTGATTTTCTCTAATAATTAGTGATGTTGAACAGCTTTCATGTGCTTCTTGGCCATCTGTATGTTTTCTTTAGAGAGATGTCTATTTAGGTCTTCTGCCCATTTTTTGATTGGGTTGTTTGTTTTTTTAACATTGAGCTGCAGGAGCTGTTTATATATTTTAGGGATTAATCTTTTGTCCACTGATTCCCTTGCAAATATTTTCTTCCATTTTGAGTGTTGTCTTTTCGTCTTGTTGATAGTTTCCTTTGCTGTGCAAAGGCTTTTAAGTTTCGTTAGGTCTCATTTGTTTATTTTTGTTTTTATTTCCATTACTCTAGGAGATGGGTCAAGAAAGATCTTGCCAAGATTTATGTCAAAGCTTGTTCTTTCCATGTTTTCCTCTAAGAGTTTTATAGTGTCTGGTCTTATATTTAGGTCTCTAATCCATTTTGAGTTTATTTTTGTGTATGGTGTTAGGGAGTGTTCTAATGTCATTCTTTTACATGTAGCTGTACAGTTTTCCCAGCACCACTTATTGAAGGGGCTGTCTTTTCTCCATTGTATATACTTGCTTCCTTTGTCATAGATGAGTTGACCATAGGTGCATGGGTTTATCTCTGGGCTTTCTATCCTGTTCCATTGATCTATATTTCTATTTTTGTGCCAGTACCATATTGCCTTGGTTACTGTAGCTTTGTAGTATGATCTGAAGTCAGGGAGTCTGATTCCTCCAGCTCCATTTTTATCCCTCAAGATTGCTTTGGCTATTCGGGGTCTTTTTTGTCTCCATACAAATTTTAAGATTTTTTGTTCTAGTTCCATACAAAATGCCGTTGGTAATTTGATAGGGATTGCACTGAATCTGTAGATTGCTTTGTGTAATATAATCATTTTCACAATAATGATTCTTCCAAGAACATGGTATATCTTTGCATCTGTTTGTGTCATCTGTGATTTCTTTCATCAGTGTCTTATAGTTTTTTGAGTACAGGTCTTTTACCTCCTTAGGTAGGTTTATTCCTAGGTATTTTATTCTTTTTAATGGATGGTAAATGAGATTGTTTCCTTAATTTCTCTTTCTGATCTTTCGTTGTTTGTGTATAGAAATGCAACAGATTTCTGTGTATTAATTTTGTATCCTGCAACTTTACCAAATTCAGTGATGAGCTCCAGTAGTTTTCTGGTGGCATCTTTAGAATTTTCTATGTATAGTATCATGTCACCTGCAAACAGTGACAGTTTTACTTCTTTTCCAATTTGGAGTTCTTTTATTTCTTTTTCATCTCTGATGGCTGTGGCTAGGACTTCCAAAACTATGTTGAATAAAAATGGTGAGAGTGGGCATCCTTGTCTTATTCCTGATCTTAGAGGACATGCTTACAGTTTTTCACCATTGAGAATGATGTTGGCTGTCGGTTTGTCATATATGGCCTTTATCATGTTGAGGTAGGTTCCCTCTGGGCCCACTTTATGGAGAGTTTTTATCATAAATTGGTGTTGAATTTTGTCAAAAGCTTTTTCTGCAACTATTGAGATGATCATATGGTTTTTCTTCTTCAGTTTGTTAATATGGTGTATCACATTGATTGATTAGCATAAACTGAAGAATCCTTGCATCCCTGTGGTAAATCCCACTTGATCATGGTGTATGATCTTTTTAATGTGTTTTTGGATTCTGTTTGCTGGTATTTTGTTGAGGATTTTTGTATCTATATTCATTAGTGATATTGGTCTGTAATTCTCTTTTTTGGTAATATCTTTATCTGGTTTTGATATCAGGGTGATGGTGGCCTCGTAGAATGAGTTTAGGAGTGTTCCTTCCTCTGCAATTTTTTGGAAGAGTTCGAGAAAGATGGGGGTTAGTGCCTCTCTAAATGTTTGATAGAATTCACCTGTGAAGCTATCTGGTCCTGGACTTTTGTTTGTTGGAAGATTTTTAAGCACAGTTTCAATTTCAGTACTTGTGATTGACCTGTTCATATTTTCTTCTTCTTCCTGGTTCAGTCTTGGAAGCATATACCTTTCTAAGAATTTTTCCATTTCTTCCAGGTTATCCATTATTGGCATAGAGTTTCTTGTAGTAATCTCTTAGGATGCTTTGTATTTCTGTGGTGTCCATTGTAACTTCTCCTTTTTCATTTCTAATTTTACTGATTTCAGTCCTCTCCCTCTTTTCCTGATGAGTCTGGCTAAAGGTTTATCAATTTTGTTTATCTTCTCAAAGAACCAGCTATTAGGTTTATTGATCTTTGCTATTGTTTTCTTTGTTTCTATTTCATTTATTTCTGCTCTGATCTTTATGATTTCTTTCCTTCTACTAACTTTGGGTTTTGTTTGTTCTTCTTTCTCTAGTTCCTTTAGGTGTCAGATTAACTTGTTTATTTGAGATTTTTCTTGTTTCTTGAGGTAGGCTTGTATTGCTGTAAACTTCCCTCTTAGTACTGCTCTTTCCGCATTCCATAGGTTTTGGATTGTTGTGTTTTCATTGTCATATGTCTCTAGATATTTTTTATCCTCTTTGATTTCTTCAGTGATCTCTTGGTTATTTCATAACGTATTGTTTAACCTCCATGTGTTTGTGTTTTTTCGGTTTTTTCCCTGTAATTTATTTCTAATCTCAGAGCGTTGTGGTTGGAAAACACAACCACAAAAGATGGTTGACATGATTTCAGTTTTCTCAAATTTACTGAGACTTGATTTGTGATCCAAGATGTAATCTATCCCGCAGGATGTTCTGTGTGCACTTGAGAAGAAAGTGTTATCTGCTGTTTTGGGATGGAATGTCCTATAAATATCAATTAAATCTATCTGGTCTATTGTGTCATTTAAAGCTTGTGTTTCCTTATTAATTTTCTGTCTGCATGATCTGTCCATTCGTGTAAGTGAGGTGTTAAAATCCCCCTCTATTATTTTGTTACTGTCAATTTCCTCTTTTATAGCTGTTGTCATTTGCCTTATGTATTGAGGTGCTCCTACGTTGGATGCCTATATATTTATAATTGTTATATGTTCTTCTTTGATTGATCCCTTGATCATTATGTAGTGTCCTTCCTTGTCTCTTGTAGTGTTCTTTATTTTAAAGTCTATTTTATCTGAGTATTGCTACTCCAGCATTCTTTTGACTTCCTTTTGCATGGAATATCTTTTTCCATCCCCTCACTTTTGGTCTGTATGTGTCCCTAGGTCTGAAGTGGGTCTCTTGTAGATAGCATATATATGGTCTTGTTTTTATATGCATTCAGCAAACCTGTGTCTTTTGGTTGGGGCATTTAATCCATTCACATTTAAGTTAATTATTGATATGTATGTTCCTATGACCATTTTCTGAATTGTTTTGTGTTTGTTTTTGTAGGTCCTTTTCTTCTCTTGTGTTTCCCACTTAGAGAAGTTCCTTTTGCATTTGTTGTAGAGCTGGTTTGGTGGTGCTGAATTCTTTTAGCTTTTGCTTGTCTGTAAAGCTTTTGATTTCTTCATCAAATCTGAATGAGATCCTTACTGGGTAGAGTAATCTTGGTTGTAGCTTCTTCCCTTTGATCACTTTAAATATATCATACCACTCCCTTCTGGCTTGTAGAATTTCTGCTGAGAAATCAGCTATTAACCTTATGGGAGTTCCCTTGAATGTTATTTGTCATTTTTCCTTTGTTGCTTTTAATAATTTTTCTTTGTCTTTAATTTTTGTGAATTTGAATACTGTGTGTCTCGGCATGTTTCTCCTTGGGTTTATCCTGCCTGGGACTCTTTGCACTTCCCAGACTTGGGTGGCTATTTTCTTTCCCATGTTAGGGAAGTTTTTCTCCTCACATATTTTCTTGGGTCCTTTCTCTCTCTCTTCTCCCTCTGGGACCCCTATAATGTGAATGTTGGTGCATTTAATATTGTTCCAGAGATCTCTTAAGTGGTCTTCATTTCTTTTCATTCTTTTTCCTTTATTCTGTTCTGCAGCAGTGAATTCCACCATTCTGTCTTCCAGGTCACTTACCCGTTCTTCTGCCTCAGTTATTCTGCCATTGGTTCCTTCTAGTGGACTTTTTATTTCAGTTATTGTATTGTTCATCTCAGTTTTTTTTGTTCTTTATTTCTTCTAAGTGGTTCTCTAATTCTTCTAGGTCTTTATTAAACATTTATTGCATCTTCTCGATCTTTGCCTTCATTCTTTTTCCAAGGTCCTGGTTCATCTTCACTATCATTATTCTGAATTCTTTTTCTGGAAAGTTGCCTATCTCCACTTCATTTAGTTGTTTTTCTGGGGTTTAATCTTGTTACTTCATCTGGTACATAGTCCTCTGCGTTTTTGTTTTGTCTTTCTTTCTATGAATGTGGTTTTGTTCCACAGGCTGCGGGATTGCAGTTCTTCTTGCTTCTGCTGTCTGCCCTCTGGTGGCTGAGGCTATCTAAGCGGCTTGTGCAAGCTTCCTGATGGGAGGGACTGGTGGTTGGTAGAGCCAGGTGTTGCTCTGGTGGGCAGAGCTCAGTGAAACTTTAACCCACTTGTCTGCTGATAGGTGAGGCTGAGTTCTACCCCCTGAGTCCTGATGCACACACTACTTTGTGTGTGCCCTCCAAGAGTGCAGTCTCTGTTTCCCCCAGTCCTGTCAAAGTCCTGCAGTCAAATCCTGCTAGCCTTCAAAGTCTGATTATCTGGGAATTCCTCCTCCCATTGCAGGACCCTCAGGTTGGAAAGCCTGATGTGGGACTCAGAACCTTCACTCCAGTGGATGGACTTCTGTGGCATAATTGTTCTCCAGTTTTGTGAGTGACCCACCCAATGGTTATGATATTTGATTTTATTGTGATTGTGCCCCTCCTGTCATCTCATTGTGACTTCTCCTCTGTCTTTGGATGTCAGGAATCTTTTTTGGTGAGTTCCAGTGTCTCTCTGTTGATGATTGTTCAGCAGTTAGTTGTGACTCCAGTGCTCTCACAAGAGGGAGTTCCATATTATATTTCTATTATCCACTTTCCATGTCTTACCTCTTTCTCTATCATTTAATCAATTATTGCTTTTCCTTTGGAATCTGAGAAAATTGATATTTGTTATCTGTAAATATCATATTGACTTAATTCTTTGCAGTCATGAGTAAATTTTTAATGTGCTTTAAATTTTTTGTTGTTTCTCACTTTATTCCAAATTCTTTCTTAACTTACCCATATCCTTTAAAAATACTATCCTGTTGCATTTCCTTCTCAATCTTTTATCTGCTAATGTATTTCTGCTCCTATTTCAAAGATACCATGCTTCATCATCCTTCTGACTGTATAAGATAGTTTTTATTGTTTTTTCCAGTTCCTGTAAGTCATATTTGAAAATTCATCTTCCACTGAATGTGCAGTATGATACCCTTTTCCCCTTGTTCTAAAAGTTGTGGGGTTTTTGTTTTGTTTTTATGCAGATCACAAAACTGCTTTTACTTCTTTACTCACCCCCAGTTAAACAAAGGATGGTATAATAATTTCCCTTGGACCTATTCTCCTTAGTTTGATGAGAAGTTTGATGTCCAATCCCCAGCTTCCAGTAGGCGTTCATGAAGTAATGTTTTGCTAGGCAAATTTTTTTCTATCATGGGGTCACAATGACTATAAAATAACTACAATCCTAAGTATGACTACTTCTCATAGTGTTTATCCTATCTTTACTTGAGCGGTCTACACTTTTTATGGTGAAACCAGTATGTGTGTGTGTGTGTGTGTGTGTGTATATAATTTCCATCTTGCCTAATAATGTTTATGTGTTCCAGTCTTCACAATGATGTAAAAATAGTAGCCTGATTCACTATTAGTTTGATCAGTAGTTTGATGTTCATTTCCTGGCTTCTAGCAGGCTTTCTTTATAACATATGGAGAAATTTCATCAGCAAAAATACATCCAATG
Source organism: Delphinus delphis (assembly GCF_949987515.2). Taxonomy (NCBI): domain Eukaryota; kingdom Metazoa; phylum Chordata; class Mammalia; order Artiodactyla; family Delphinidae; genus Delphinus; species Delphinus delphis. The sequence continues at coordinate 99,505,452 of NC_082685.1, read as the reverse complement.
AAGAAAGATTGTAGGATTAAGACTATGAGTAGTTATTCAGTAATCAGGTTTTTTTCAAAGAAAAGCAAAAATAATAGGTGTTGTGTTCTAGTTGTCATTTATATTGTACTTTTTAACTGGAGGATGTTGTGGCAGGGGAAAACAATATTTCCACTTTTGTTTAGATGGTCCAAACAGAAGTGGGCTCACAATGACAATTTTTAAAATATTGATTATTTTGTTCTTAGTTAATGTAATCCCTGTGAAATTCTGGTAGGAGACTGGACATCAATGCTGGTTTCTAGTGCTTGTTTTGAAAGATATATGTCCACACAGTTCATGAGTCATTAATGGCATTCTAGAAGATGTTTGAGACTTTATCAGAGAGTGGACAGAAGATATTTTAAATAAAAAGATTACCCAAGGACTTCAGGACAATATTCAACAATAAATGTGATAATAGTATGAATAACAGATCAAACCAAAAACATAAATTGAATTTTTAGATTTTAATGGAAGTTGTGTATTTTACAAAAAGGGAGTGATATAATTTTGCTTTACTTTGCACTGGTATGATCTGATAATACCTGAAGCTCTGCATCTGATGCTTGGCACACCCCTTAAATAGATGACCTAGAATAAAGTCAGAGAATGTAGGACAATATAGTGAAGTAATTTAATAATAAAAATTGCTGTCAGTATTGAGCACTGACTTGTAATAGATACTTTATTCATCAGTTTTATTCATTCCCTCCATCACTCCTACAAAGGAAGTTTTATTATCTCCATTTCCATAAAGAGAAGGAAAGTAAGAACTATAAGAGGTGAATATTATTATTATGAACATGTTTTACTCATTGGTAACTTGCTCAAAGTACACAGCTAGAAAACAGAAGAGCCAGTGTTTGAGCCCAGGAAGACTGACTCCAAAAATATTAATGATCATACCCTCATTGTTGAATATGACGATGTTCAGTAAAAGACATGACTTGCTATTAATACTGTTCAAAGTTAAAAGGAATTGCTATATATAAAATAAGTCCACTGTCACAACTAATTTCCAAATATGTTCTGGTAGCCAGTGAGAGAGAAAGCTGCAAAAGAGATTCAGATTTTGATGGTAAGTTGGATAGGATAGGCATTAAAATCCCTTCTAGTCCTCAGAGTCTAAGGTTTTTATAACTGTATTTCATGTTACTTTAATAAAATATTTTTCTCCTTTCTTTACTTACTTTTCCAAGCTGCCACTTCTCTTTGTTCATTTAACTAAGATATGCCTTGCATTGTCAGAGGCAGATGAACTGCGTGTATTGTACTAGGGTGCAAAGCAACTTTTCCCTACATGTTTTCTCAGAGTTGCACAATTTCTGGCAACATTACTGAGAAGCATGGAGAATTTCAACTTTCCTTGAAGCTTTACTGAATAACCTATACAGGAAGGGATAGAGGCCAGTTTTAAAATATAAATCTGTGGAACTCCACAGGAAAGGTGTTATTTTTACTTTTCTCTTAGCCTATACCAGTAAACTCTGTTTCTTTACAAACTTAGAAAAAGTCATCTCAAGTCACGCTATACTTAGATCTAAGAGCAGGAGCAAAATTCCCCATCTTGGAATCATGAGAATTGTTTGATTCAACTAACTTCTGAAGATGATAGATCTTGGCCATGGCTTCAGACTCCTGAATCACATCGTACTATTTGTTAGTGAATATTTTGTTCTTTCCATAAATATCCCCTAAAGATGCCTAAGTTGAATAAAGAAATCAATTTATTGAGAGTCCTGACACTTCACAGATATTTAAACACATTAATGTTTCTTTAAATATATGAGTGGCTCAATAATAACCACAATTTGAATATACCCTAAAATATTACCTATTTGGCTCATTAATTTAAAATATTGATAAAAGGCCAATACTTTTATCCCATTAATAAAGCAAAATGCATTAATTCATCCAACAGATATTTTTTGAGTAATTTTACACCCAAGGGGGTGAGGGAGAGAGAAACCAAAATGTAATATTTCAAAACTTACTTGTTGGTGAATTAAGAGAGAGATATGGATTGTTAAAATCAACTCAGAATAATTATACATCTCACTCAGAAATCCAAGGTATGCACACGCACAGGCTCAGAAGTAAGAAGTCTAGGACGGGGAGGAGCTTCAAGATGGCAGGAGGGTAAGACGCGGAGATGACCTTCCTCCCCACAAATACATCAGAAATACATCTACATGTGGAACAACTCCCACAGAACACCTACTGAACGCTGGCAGAAGACCTCAGACCTCCCAAAAGGCAAGAAACTCCCCACGTACCTGGGTAGGGTAAAAGAAAAAACAGAGACAAAGAATAGGGAAGGGACTTGCACCAGTGGGAGGGAGCCGTGAAGGAGGAAAGGTTTCCACACAATAGGAAGCCCCTTCGTGGGCAGAGACTGCGGGTGGCGGAGGGGGAAGCTTCGGTGCCACAGAGGAGAGCACAGCAACAGGGGTGCGGAGGGCAAAGTGCGGAGATTCCCGCACGGAAGATTGGTGCCGACCAGCACTCACCAGCCCAAGAGGCTTGTCTGCTCACCCGCTGGGGCGGGCGGGGGCTGGGAGCTGAGGCTCGGGCTTCGGAGGTCGGATCGCAGGGAGAGGACTGGGGTTGGCTGCATGAACACAGCCTGAAGGGGGCTAGTGCACCACAGCTAGCCGGGAGGGAGTCCGGGGAAAAGTCTGGACCTGCCTAAGAGGCAAGAGACTTTCTTGCCTCTTTGTTTCGTGGTGCGCAAGGAGAGGGGATTATAAGAGCTCCGCTTAAAGGAGCTCCAGAGACAGGCGCGAGCCGAAGCTATCAGCGCGGACCCCAGAGACAGGCATGAGACGCTAAGGCTGCTGCTGAAGCCACCAAGAAGCCTGTGTACTAGGACAGGTCACTCTCCACACCTCCCCTCCCGGGAGCTTGTATCACGCCGGCCTCTGCCGCCACAGGCTCGCCCCCCATCCATACCCCTCCCTGCCTCCCGGCCTGAGTGAGCCAGAGTCCCCTAATCAGCTGCTCCTTTAACCCCGTCCTGTCTGAGCGGGAACAGACGCCCTCAGGCGACCTACACGTAGAGGCAGGTCCAAATCCAAAGCTGAACCCCAGGAGCTGTGCGAACAAAGAAGAGAAAGGGAATCTCTCCCAGCAGCCTCAGGAGCAGCAGATTAAATCTCCACAATCAACTTGATGTACCCTGCATCTGTGGAATACATGAATAGACAACGAACCATCCCAAATTGAGGAGGTGGATTTGGAAGCAACGATATACATATATTTTTCCCTTTTCGCTTTTTCTCTTTGTGTATGTGTATGCTTCTGTGTGTCATTTTGTCTGTATAGCTTTGCTTTTACCATTTGTCCTAGGGTTATGTCTGGTTTTTTTTTATTACTTAAAAAATTTTTTTTCTTAATATTTTTTATTTTAATAACTTTATTTTATTTTGTTTTACTTTATTTTATTTTATCTTCTTTCTTTCTTTCTTCCTTTTTTTTTTTCCTTCTCCCTTTTAGTCTGAGCAGTGTGGAGGATAGGCTCTTGGTGCTCCAGTCAGGTGTCAGAGCTGGGCCACTGAGGTGGGAGAGTCAAGTTCAGGACACTTGTCCACAGGAGACCTCCCAGCTCCACGTAATATCAAATGGCAGAAATCTCCCAGAGATCTCCATCTTCACACCAAGACCCAGCTCCACTCAACGACCAGCAAGCTACACTGCAGGACACCCTATGCCAAACAACTAGCAAGACAGGAACACAACTCCATCCATTAGCACAGAAGCTACCTAAAATTATAATAAGGCCACAGACACCCCAAAACACACCACCAGACGTGGACCTGCCCACCAGAAAGACAAGATCCAGCCTCATCCACCAGAACACAGGCACTAGTCCCCTCCACCAGGAAGCCTACACAGCCCACTGAACCAACCTTAGCTACTGGGGACAGACACCAAAAACAATGGAAACTACGAGCATGCAGCCTATGAAAAGGAAACCCCAAACACAGTAAGTTAAGCAAAATGAGATGACAGAGAAACACACAGCACATGAAGGAGAAAGGCAAAAACCCACCAGACCTAACAAGTGAAGAGGAAATAGGCAGCCTACCTGAAAAAGAATTCAGAATAATGATAGTAAAGATGATCCAAAATCTTGGAAAGAGGATGGAGAAAATACAAGAAACATATAACAAGGACCTAGAACAACGAAAGAGCAAACAAACAGAGATGAACAACACAATAAATGAAATTAAAAATTCTCTAGAAGGGATTAATAGAAGAATAACTGAGGCAGAAGAACGGATAAGTGACCTAGAAGAAAAAATAGTGGAAATAATTCCTGCAGAGCAGAATAAAGAAAAAAGAATGAAAAGAATTAAGGACAGTGTCAGAGACCCCTGGGACAACATTAAACGCACCACCATTCGAATTATAGGGGTTCCAGAAGAAGAAGAGAAAAAAGAAAGGGAATGAGAAAATATTTGAAGAGATTATAGTTGAAAACTTCCCTAATATGGGAAAGGAAATAGTTAATCAAGTCCAGGAAGCACAGAGAGTCCCATACAGGATAAATCCAAGGAGAAACATGCCAAGACACATATGAATCAAACCATCAAAATTAAATACAAAGAACAAATATTAAAAGCAGCAAGGGAAAAACAACAAGTAACACATAAGGGAATCCCCATAAGGTTAACAGCTGATCTTTCAGCAGAAACTCTGCAAGCCAGAAGGGAGTGGCAGGACATATTTAAAGTGATGAAAGGGAAAAACCTACAACCAAGATTACTCTACCCAGCAAGGATCTCATTCAGATTTGACAGAGAAATTAAAAGCTTTACAGACAAGCGAAAGCTGAGAATTCAGCACCACCAAACCAGCTTTACAACAAATGCTAAAGGAACTTCTCTAGGCAGGAAATACAAGAGAAGGAAAGACCTACAATAATGAACCCCAGGCAATTAAGAAAATGGTAATAGGAACATACATATCGATAATTACCTTAAATATGAATGGATTAAATGCTCCAACCAAAAGAATTAGACTGGCTGAATGGATACAAAAAGAAGACCCGTATATATGCTGTCTACAAGACACCCACTTCAGACCTAGGGACACATACAGACTGAAAGCGAGGGGATGGAAAAAGATATTCCATGCAAATGGAAATCAAAAGAAAGCTGGAATAGCAATTCTCATATCAGAAAAAATAGACTTTAAAACAAACACTATTACAAGAGACAAGGACACTACATAATGATCAAGGGATGAATCCAAGAAGAAGATATAACAATTGTAATTATTTATGCACCCAACATAGGAGCACCTCAATACATAACACAAATACTAACAGCCATAAAATGGGAAATTTCCATAAAATGGAAAAAAGCCAAAACATAGACCCTGTCCATAAGATGTTTATAGTGTCTTGAAACTCAGTTTCAGTTAATTTAAAACTTAGAATGTAAAGTATATCCATCCTTGTGGATTCTTAACTTCTTAAATTATGTTACTTAAAGGCTTTTATTAAATTATGTACAGATTTTTTCCCTCTTTCTTTGATCACACTATCAAGCTCTTTCTCTGGTTTTTACTTAATATTCCTAGGACTGTCAGTCTGTTTATGCTCTTGTACTTTTGATAGGCAGATTGTATTCTTTTAAAAATTTGTCTTAAGTATCAGTACCAAGCAAATATTAAATATAGTTTTATAAATTTTAATGATAAAGGTTAATAAATGTATTCTAAATGTGATTTAGAATTATTTTATCTTCTCAAACAGATATAGGGGTATTTTGAAATGGTTCCTTATCAGTACCTAATTTTTGTTCCCATGGAGGAAAGGTCACATATATGTATGAAGTTTCATCATTATTAAGATGGGTAATATAGCCTTGAAAACTTTTTCCTATACATACTCTACATATCTATTAGTTGTCCAAAGGACTATATGTTTTCTTACTCATGAGAAGATCTTGTCTTTTATTGGTATGAATGTGCAGGGTAGAAAGAGAATTTACTCTGGAAAGTCTGATTTCAGATAGCTTACAGGCAAGGGAAGGTTATCAAATAATTTTTTAGAGAGAGAGCAAAACAAAACAACCAACCAAACAATCCCTCCCAGTGTTCTTTTTAGTAGATCTGCAAACTTTAGAGTATGCAGTAACTAAGGGAGCATGAGACCCACGCTTATTAATTTTTAGAATTTTGCATGAATCTTTAAAGTCGTTGGCCCTTCTGGGCAAAGTGGGAGGTTCAAATCTGGCCTAAAATTTAGGTTAATTATATTTTATCGCAAATTTAATTACAGTTTTAATTAGAGAAATACCAATAGCAAGTTGGCAGGTGGTTCAGCTGGAACTATGTAGCAATTAAGCAGATTTAATGCCCCCCCAAAGTCAAGAAGACAAAAACAAATAAAAATTTTTTGTTTAAGAAAATTGAACTTTACAATGTGATAGAAACTGGTTTTAATTTGTAAAAGTTTTAGGGACCTTGCCTTTGTGTCTACAAATATATGCATGGTTACAGCAAGTAATTTTTAAAAAATTATCATAAATGTCATTTTGTTGGTTTTAAATCTCTTCCATATTTAATTATGAAAAAAACTTTCACTTAAGCCTTACAATGGATAATGATAATCACAATACAATTCTCTGTTTTGAAAATATATCTCAAAATGAAGCTTTACTCTGTTTAGAAATTCTATAGCATTGCAGCTAATATTTTGTGTTTTAAAATGAGTTCATTTAACACCTGCACTAGAAAACCATTTAGTTTGTAATGTACACCATGCCTTTTTAAGACCATAATTGTAAATTTATTTTCCATCTTACTGTAATATGTCCTAAACCTCCTTTCTAAATAGCTGTATGCCCAAACTTGTTGAGATCTCCATGAAAACAGTTATATCTTTTTCAGCTCTGTTAGTAGAACAGGGGAAGAGACAAAATAAAATACAGAAAGTAAACCAATGGGTGGGGGATATTTTGTGATGAAGATCACTTCATATCAACTATTATCAGTTATATAAGATATCAATGATACAATCTGATGGAGATAAATCAGTTATACTATTCCTATAAATAAATGTCTGTAGCCCTGAAATGATCTCTAACTCTGTTATCTTTTCATAATTTTCCCTATAGGAAGAATAACATACAAGACAAGTAAATGCAGCTATACAGTAGTCTACAAGGTAGGCTACTTGTACTTAAAACATATAGAAACAAACTTTTTATAGGATTAAAAATGTATATGTGGAAAAATTACAAAAATATGGAAGCATAAGACAAATTTATAGGATAAATTTTTTGCAGCCTTATAAAAAATTCCATATCAAGACATGAGGCACAGATTTTATTATTATTATTTTTTTGTGGTACCCGGGCCTCTCACTGTTGTGGCCTCTCCCATTGCGGAGCACAGGCTCCGGCCGCGCAGGCTCAGCGGCCATGGCTCACGGGCCTAGCCGCTCCGCGGCATGTGGGATCTTCCCGGAACGGGGCACGAACCCGTGTCCCCTGCATCGGCAGGCGGACTCTCAACCACTGCGCCACCCAGATTTTATTTTTAATTGAAAATTTTAATGGTAAAAAGAAAAACTACTTGATCTAAAGTGGTAACAAACATATACAAATGAAATATCTGTAATTACACATATAGAAATCTTAGATCATTATTCTTTGGTGCCTGTTGATATGGAAATGGGGCTTTTACAGTTTATATACTTTTTTGCTATACCAAAAATAATACACTAAGAGAAAACATAAAATTCTTATGAAAATAGAAAGTAAGATGATAGAGCACTTATTATTCCAGTAGTCAAATAAAGGAAACTTGATAGTTTTTTTTTTTATCGTCCAAAGAATTCAGGTTCCCAAATTATCTTAATCTCTTTATCAGAACTCATACTGGGAAAGGAACTGAAAAATAAATTTATCTCTCCAGATAGTAAAACTGATATGCAAACACCTATCCATTCTTTCTGAAGTCTTGTTAAAATCCCAATAGCTCACAGTTATAAAATGGCAGTCATAAATATCCCCTTCTCGGAAAGTTGAATGGCCTCCCTAAATTCTATTAATGTTTATATAATATCTCAATAAACCTATCTGCCAATGAATATATGAAAAGCAGATGTTTTGTCTGCATTGCTTTGAAGGAATACCAAATTTTGTGTTCTGTGAATTCTGCTGAAAATTCCACATCTGAAAATAAAACTATATCAGTCTAATGAATACAATGGCCAACGAGAATGACTTCTAAAATTAAGAAATAAAAATTCCTTCCTTAAATGAGTTTGGCATCACTTATACCAAGTGGGCAGAAATGACTTTAAACATTGATGTTGCTCTATATTTAAATCTATTGACTTTAAAATGTACAGTATGAGTCAGAACAACTGGTGCTTTTTATTTACAGCATTTAATCCAGAAGCCTCTGCAGACAGAAAAATAATTCTGTCCTGGATGGTGTCCCATTTTTTTCCCCCACAGAGTTTTAAGTACTTCTTTAAAACTCTCTTGGATAAATAGTGAAAAAAGTTGGAATGTCTTATCATCATAATTTTTACAAAGCACCTTTTTGTGTAGAGTCATGTCTCAAATGGATATGTATTTGTGTTGAATATTTTTATATTTTGCTGCTAAGTAGCAAGAACCAGCAGTTGGGAGTTGCAAAAAGACTTCTAGAGACATTTTCTCTGAAATGTGTAGCAAAGGAAAGGATGAAGGAAGGAGTATCCTTTTACGGGCCAGCTGTCCTCTTAGCCAACACATATTAAACCTATTTCTGTTAAAACAAACTTTTACATCACAAAGATTTGGATAAAGTGTGTGTCAATAAGTAGTTGTTCCAAGGTGATAGCTACAGGCTGTTAAAAATATGTTCAGTTGAGTTAATATTTAAGGTATTTATGCTAAATATCCAAATCAGTGGTCAGGAAGGGATTCACTTTTAAATTGTATATTTTAAGGTAAAATTTAAATGCTTTGAGATACATAGTTCTTAAGTGGACAATTTCATGAGTTTTGATGAACGTATACACCCTTGTAACTAACACCTCAATCAAGATATAATATTGTGTTTCCCACCAGTGAATTCCTACCCTTCTATTGGCAACCACTGTTCTGATTTCTATTATTATGGGTTAGTTTCACCTGTTCTTGAAAGTCTCATAAATGAAATCATTCAGTGGGTACTCTTTCATCGGGTTTATTTCACTCAAAATAATTTTTTTCACATACATGATTAGTGTTTTATACTTTGAAGAATGGTCCTGAAACCTCAACACTAAGTCAGGCTGAAAGGTAAAGTTTAAAATAGACATTTTTGTAAGGATATTTTATAACATATGTACTGACTCTTCACTCTACAAAATCTTGATCATAGAGCTTATAATACCTAGTTAGCAGTAGCATCCAGGTTTTCCAAATTGTTAGTAATCATTTTTCTCCTGTCTGCATAGACTACTTCTCATTAGCCGCCTGCTGAATGAGAGTGATTCATGTTATTGCATGAATTTGTACCTTTTTAATTAATCAATTTTTGCTGAATAGTACTCCATCACATACATATACTACAATTTGTTTATCCATTCATACTGACAGAGAGTTGGGTAGTTTCCAGTTTTAGCTATTGTTAATAAAACTATAAAATGCATATAAATATTTTGATGTACATATATTTTTATTTCTCTTATATTAAAACCTAGGAGTATAATTGTTGGTTATAGGCTTGGTGTAGATTTAGCCTTATGAAAAACTGCTAAATAGTTTTTCAAACTATTTTAAAATTCCACTAACAACGTATAACAATTCTGCTTACTCTACCTCCTTGCTAAATTTTGGAGTTCTCAGTTTGTAAAATTTTAGCCATTTTAATGTGTGTGTGTGTGTAATGACATCTCAGTTTGCTTTAAATTAAATTTTCCTGATTACTAATGATATTGGGTACTTTTCCGCATGCTATTTGCCATTCATATATCTTCCTTTGTGAAGTTGCTATACAAATTATTTTTACCAATTTTTTACAATTTAATTTTTTTTTTTTCCGAGCAGTTAGATTCACAGCAAAATTGAGAGGAAGGGACAGAGAGTTCCTATATCCTCCCTGACCCCACACATGTATGGCCTCCTCTATTACCAACCTCACTCATAAGGGTGGTGCATTTGTTACAACTGATGACCCTACGTTGACACATCAGATCACCTTATCAGATCTTGTCTTTAGTTTGTTTGATATCAACAAAGCCACCTCAGCTTTCTTATGCTCACCTTTTCCATGATACATTTTTTCGTTCCTTTACTTCCAACCAGATTCTCATCTGCTTATTTAAGCTAAATCTCTTGTAAACTGCTTTTGATTATGTCCTATTTTTAATTCTAAAAAGCTCAGCTTTAAATGTGAGTTTTTTGCATGTAAATATATACGTAATTATTTAGATATTTGGATTCATCAGCCATTTTTCTGTTTTTTTAATATAATTGTTTTTCTTTTGTCTCTTCTGTCCCTCATTCTTGCTTTCATTTAGGTAATCTGATAAGTTTTAGTATTTCATTTTAATTACTCTATTTGCTTTTTAGCTGTGTCTATTTGCATTATTTTTTCATGGTTGCTGAGATATGCTTCCTTGATGTATCACTGTTTACTATAGTACTAAACATAGTCTCTTGAATTGGCCTATATATTTATGATTCCCAGTGCTCTTAATATTTTTCTGATCAATCTGAATTTCCAACAGACTTTCTCAACTTTTTTCTTCTTAAAATAAATTTATTTCACTATCCTTTTCACTGGTTACAAAATTTTAGGATACATTTTTATTCATTCAACACTTTGGGGATGTCATTCTGTTTTCTTCTAGCCAACATTGTTATAAGAAGTCAGCCATCATTTATATTACATATCATACTGTTTTTCTGAATGCAATGCATTTTTTATCTTTTTAAGATTCTTCTTTTGTCTTTCATTTGTAAGAGTTTGCTGTGATGTGACTAGTTGTGGTTTTCTTTATATTCTATTGATATTTTTTTCCCACCCAATTTTTTTTAATTAATTAATTTATTTTTGGCTCTGTTGGGTCTTTGTTGCGGTGCGCAGGCTTCTCATTGTGGTGGCTTCTCTTGTTGCAGAGCACAGGCTCTAGGTGCACGGGCTTCAGTAGTTGTCACACATGGGCTCAGTAGTCATGGCGCATGGGCTCTAGAGCATAGGCTCAGTAGTTGTGGCACACGGGCTTAGTTGCTCCGCGGCATGCGGGATCTTCCCAGACCAGGGCTCGAACCCATGTCCCCGCATTGGCAGGCGGATTCCTAACCACTGCGCCACCAGGGAAGTCCCTCACACCAAAGTTTGGGGAAATTTTATCCATTATTGCTTTAGGCTTGTCATTCACTGTTGTTTTTTGTCTCTGTATGTGTCTGTGTGTGTCTGCCCCATTATTTCTCTCCTTTCCTGGAACTCCAATACATGTAATTTTGATCACTTGATACTGTTTTTAATGTTACTAAGGCTTTCTCTCTCTTTTTCTTTCTCTCTTTCTCCAGATTAGATACTATTTATTAGTATATCTTCAAGTTTATTGACCCTTTCTACTACAGTCTTCAGTCTGGTGTTTATCACATTTAGTAAATTGCTGATTTCTGATGTTGTCTGGTGACCATGGGCTTTACCTGTTTCCTTTATCTCAAGGATAATTGTACTGTGCTGTTTTCTAGTGTCTGGAAAAAGCTGCCTTATACATTTTGTCTGGTTTTATATTTTTTCATGGTAGGTAGTTAAGTCCAGTAACAGTTACTCAGTCCTGTGCTGAAGGAGAAATCACCTATCTTCTCTTTTTATTATCTGCAGTGCTTATATATGATATTACTTATGACTACTATTATTTTTGTGCAAGTATAGTTGAAAGAATTAATTCATAGTACTGAGAGGTATAGTAGGTTAGTAAAAGTTGATTATGATGATTTGGGATTCTGAAAAAGATGTACAACTATGCTGTTAGAATGCAGCCTAGAATTAATGATGTTAGATAATCAAATTAAGTCAACTTCGATATAACCTACATTATTACTGCTTTTGTTTTTTTTTTTTTACATCTTTATTAGAGTATAATTGCTTTACAATGGTGTGTTAGTTTCTGCTTTATAACAAACTGAATCAGTCATACATATACATATGTTCCCGTATCTCTTCCCTCTTGCGTCTCCCTCCCTCCCACCCTCCCTATCCCACCCCTCCAGGCAGTCACAAAGCATGAGTTGATCTCCCTGTGCTATGCAGCTGCTTCCCACTAGCTAGGTACGTTACATTTGGTAGTGTATATATGTCCATGCCTCTCTCTCGCTTTGTCACAGCTTACCCTTCCCCCTCCACATATCCTCAAGTCCATTCTCTAGTAGGTCTGTGTCTTTATTCCTGTCTTACCCCTAGGTTCTTTATGACATTTTTTTTCTTAAATTCCATATGTATATGTTAGCATACGGTATTTGTCTTTCTCTTTCTGACTTACTTCACTCTGTATGACAGACTCTAGGTCTATCCACCTCATTACAAATAGCTCAATTTCGTTTCTTTTTATGGCTGAGTAATATTCCATTGTATATATGTGCCACATCTTCTTTATCCATTCATCTGATGATGGACACTTAGGTTGTTTCCATCTCCAGGCTATTGTAAATAGAGCTGCAATGAACATTTTGGTGCATGACTCTTTTTGAATTATGGTTTTCTCAGGATATATGCCCAGCAGTGGGATTGCTGCATCATATGGTAGTTGTATCCTCCATACTGTTCTCCATAGTGGCTGTACCAATTCACATTCCCACCAGCAGTGCAAGAGTGTTCCCTTTTCTCCACACCCTCTCCAGCATTTATTGTTTGTAGATTTTTTGATGATGGCCATTCTGACTGGTGTGAGATGATATCTCAATGTAGCTTTGATTTGCATTTCTCTAATGGTTAATGATGTTGAGCATTCTTTCATGTGTTTGTTGGCAGTCTGTATATCTTCTTTGGAGAAATGTCTATTTAAGTCTTCTGCCCTTTTTTAGATTGGGTTGTCTGTTTTTTTGTTATTGAGCTGCATGAGCTGCTTATAAATTTTGGAGATATCTTTACTTGACTCTCAAACCTTCTTTTTCTCTATTCAAGGTCTACTTTTAGAAGTTTGGATAAACTTTACATTAAATACCACAGATAAAAGAATAATTGATAACTCAAATTTTCTGTCAGTAAGCCATCAATATTTGAAAATTATCATAACCAATAATTTTCAGGTAATATCACTGAATTTATGCCAATTCAACCAGTTACAGAAAAACAAATGGAATATTTGGAACCTATTTTTTGTGTTGTTTTGAGTTAATTAGTTATGATATTTGTTGAGTTGGTTGAATTGTTCAAAAAAATTTTCAAAATTATTCAAAAAAGCAGCTCTTGATTTTAAGTTTTTGCTTGTTAGAACTTTGTCATTAGTTTGTAGATTGTCTGTATACATAAAATTTGGCATTGCTTTACACCCACAAATATACTTTGATTCAAATCATTGGCTGTTCTTACCTCTTCTTAAACTACTGTTTAATATTAAATTATAGAATATTTATTGGTTACACTACAATGTCTTTCTAGTGCATAATAAAACAGGAAATTTCTAGTGATCTATTTCTAAACTTCAACAGATTTTCTCAGCTCATGGGACTCAATTTTAAAACACAGCATATATCATTTATAATCTAATAAAAAGTATTTATACCACATTGTAATATGTTAGGAAAGGCTTCCAACAAATTGGAGTCTTGGTTCTATTTCTGTCTCTCTTACTTTCAACATGTGAATTTTAGTGAGCTTTTCCATCTTCCTAATCCCTGTGATCTTATCTGTAAAATTGTTATGATGCATTAGATCAGTGTTTCTTTTTTTTTTTTAATAAATTTATTTTATTTATTTATTTATTTTTGGCGGCATTGGGTCTTCGTTGCTGTGCACAGGCTTTCTCTTGTTGTGGCGAGCGGGGGCTACTCTTCATCGCGGTGCATGCACTTCTCATGGCGGTGGTTTCTCTTGCTGTGGAGCACAGGCTCTAGGCGCGCGGGCTTCAGTAGTTGTGGCACGCAGGCTCAGTCGTTGTGGCTCACGGGCTCTAGAACACAGCCTCAGTAGTTGTGGTGCACGGGCTTAGTTGCTCTGCAACTGGCATGTGGGATCTTCCTGGACCAGGGCTCGAACCCATGTCCCCGCCGCCCGCGCAGCCAGTCGAGCCGGGAGGTCTAGATCAGTGTTTCTTAATCAATGCATACATAGACTTTCAAGGGGAATAACTGTAAACATATCTGCCTAGTGTTTACTTACACTATTGTGTTATAATATTATTTGATATAGCCAAACATAAAACGTGTGAGGTAGTTCAATATGGTGCAGATGCTCTGCTATTCCTCAGGTTAAGAGGTAGAGTCCAACTTCCCTCTCCTTAAGTCTGGGCTAGATTTGGTGACTCATTTGACATAGAACATGACAGAAGTGATACCATGGGATCTCTAAGGCTAGGATATAAAGAAGCCTTATAGCTTCTACTAGGGAGGGCATCTTGAACACTCTCTCTGTGAGCCCTGAGCAGCCATGTAAGAAATCAGAGACCATTTGTTGAGAGGAAATTAGCCATGGGTCTCTAGTGTTTCTGCATGTCTCATGAGCAGAGTCACTGATCCTCATTTTGGGGTGACTGTCTTTTCAGTAACATTTTTGCAATGAACAGTCTTGAAAGATGTGGATAGTGTCTCCCTCAGAGCAGAGGGCAAGCATGCTTATCAACCATTACGAAAAATTTAGTTTATCCAAGTTTAGAATTTTTCTCACAGAACACAACTTTTACTGCGTGTGTTGGTCTACTTGCCTTAGCCTGTGAGACCTGAAGACATGGAGAACGGATACAAATATGTGGATGTTGATGGTGCTTCCTGTGCTATGAGTCGTAGAGTCATTTATCTGTGACCCAAGAGTTTCATTTCTTCTACAGGCATTCATTAAACTGTGACAGTCTAACTTGTTCACTTACAAGTTGCATAAAATCTCAGCCCCTTCAATTCTTGCCACTGTCCCACCAGACAGGCCTCTGGTGCTGAGACTAGCCTTTCATTAATCCCCACATGATACCAGGCCCTCTAGACCAGCCCATCTGCCAGCTGAATATGATCAAGTGATCTCAGTCAGCACCAGGAAGAGCAGAGAATTGCTCAGCAGAGCACAGGCCTGTGGAGAGACACTAAAATGGTCATTGGTTTAAGCCACTAAGGTTTGGGATACTTTGTTACACAGAAGGAGATAATTTGAACAACCTGTTACAAGCTGTTTCACTGTGCTTGTATAGCACTCAAACAAAAAGTAATATACCAATTATATACAGCCATAATGACACCACTAACATCTTTAGTTTCTGTTTTTAGAACCTTTTCAATTTTAATATATTCTTTCTGTAGGGATAAAAGTTAGCTACCATATTGCACTCTTATTAGAAGGTGATCAGATAAGTCAGAATACCCCATAGGATAGGGGTATGGGAATAAAAGAAGATATGGCAAGAAGTGATTATATTATCATATAGGGACATCTAGGACAAAAACTGCTCTGGATGCAGAAACCTAAAAAGTTATCAAAAAAATAAACATAGAGCATAAATTCACTTTTTTTATCATTATTATTTTTTTCCTTTAACAAATATTAATAAGAATCATATAATTTCTCCCTAAGATAGAGGCCCTAGATAAGAAAGAAGAAAAGAAAGGCTTGGCAGAAGTTGAGGTTGCATTGCCATATACTTTAAAGAACTTGTAACTGGTCTCTAAGACATCAGGCATGGGAACTTGCTAGAGCTCCAAGATATAACAATACCAATGGTTTAAAATGATTTGGTGCCTGAATGTAATACTTTTAGAGGTGAAAGCAGCCTCTTATATATATACTAGTCATGAATTCAATTAAATAGTTTATATATTTCAAAAACATAAAGGTTATTATAGATATCATTTAAGTGAATAGAGTAGTAAATATATAAAAAGTTTATATAAGTCTATGATGTATAAAACACTATTCTGGCCATCAGACAATATAAAATAATATATGTTAAAGGAGCTTAGTCATATGACATGAGATAAAATTTCAGTAATGTAAAGCTGTAATTGAATATTTGGTTTTTATATTCCTTTTCAGAATAAAAATTATTTAATTTGTCTCATAAAGATAAATGTGGAAAAAATGGGGAGAAGTCAAAACAAAGGTCAGAATAATATAAATAATCATAAGAACACAGGTTATGAGGTTTAGAAGGTATGTTCTATTACTAGAAAAACATTTAATCACATTGGAGGTGATTAAAAAGGAGTAACATCCATATTCAGAGAAATGTAGAACTAAAACAGAATATTCCTGACAGAGAGCTATGATTGAAAACTAGTACAGTTTCGCTCAGTACAGAAACAAGCAAGAGGCCTATAAATGGAACAAATAATTGGCTCAAAGAAGGTATGAAAGGGAAAAGGTTGAGAAGACTTGGACATTTGATTTGTGACTGTCTTGGTCAAGTCACTTTCTCTTTGAAGTAAATAAAATACAGTCAATTATTATAAACAAAGAAAGAGAACTTAATATCAATATCCTGGTGTATCTCACAAACCAGCTGGCTCTGATCTTCAATGTTCTGCATTTTAGCTCTTTGATCTCTTTAGCACTGAGAGACTTAATGATGTCCCTTCAACTCATTGTCAGATTCCACAAGGAGAAAATCTTAGTTTCAGCTTGAGTGAGTGTTTTATCCCTGGGCTCATTCTTGAGGGGGAAATTCTCTGAGATGATGGCTGGAGTTGGGCTGATACTCCAAAAAAAAAAAAAAAAAAAAAAAAAGTCCATGAACTTATTTGGTTGCTAGTGAGACTGTGGAATATCTGAGGACAGAGCAGTCACATGAGCAGATCCATGCTTGGAGAACATGCCTCCAATCTCAGAATGATTGGGGGGGGGGGACTCTCAATAGCAGAGCAGTCCCTCAGAATTATTTAGGACAAAGGAGATAGGTACACTGGGCGGCAAGAATAGAAAAGCAGAGGAGTGGGAAGATGCCACTTACTGTAAGAGAAAAACATGAGCTGGCATTTGTTGAGAAGACTAAGAGCGATGCATGGACTATTTTGTTAAATTCTCACAGTAACGTCTATGAGAAATTTTACAAATAAGATGTAGAAAACATAGAAACTAAATTACTTGAGGACAAAATGAGAGATCCAGGATACAAAACCAGATTTGTCGGATTCCATTATCCTATATTACGTCACCATTTGGCAGTTAAAGGAGAGTGAAAAATGTGTATTATATATCAAATTTGTAATCACACTTAAAAATTCCCATATAACTTGCATGAATTTGAATGACCTATTATTCATTTTTAGATGTGGAAAGAGAAGGAGGGGGAAGTAAAAATTTGGTGCCTTCCATAAATTCAGTACCTTGTTGCTGTTTCCACATACAACACTTCACACTCAAAACACCCCTTTGAAGCAAGTGATTTCATGTCATTTTAGAGTTGAAGAAATGATGGATAAGTGGCTGAGTTATGATTCACATCATCACCTAGTTCTCTTTTAGTTACACGATACTTTAGTGTTTCTCTTAAAAACCACTCAATTTTGTTTGGTATCTGACATAAATTCTAAATAATTACTCTGCCTGTTGGCAAATATAATAGTTGTAAATATTTGCCTAACATCCTTGTGAATGTTGTGTTTGCACAGATTATTCTAATTTAAAATATTCTTAAGATTTCATCAATCCTTGAAATTCTTCTAAAACAAATCCTGTGTAATAGATCCCTTGTAGACTGTGTGAGAGTATCAAAAGGTCTTACTTAAAGAGGATGGTTATTATGGCACTTGAGTATCTCTGTTTACAAGTTCAAACTGTTCTTGCTTTTTTCCTGCCAGGCAAGATGGCCTATTAGACAAACATTTTTCTATTTTGCAGAAAATTTCAGAGACAACTGAAAGCTTGAAATCAAACTTTTGTAACTACAATGAGATATCACGTATTCTTTTCAACTTTGGTTAATAATAATATGAAAGAAAGAACCCTAGACTAGGAATAGAAGTTTTGGTAGCATCTGAATTTTGCCATGCATGAGATACGTGATGTACAGTACTTCCTCAAACCTCTTCTCTTTCCTTACCTGTAAACTGAAGATCTGCTTGGCCCCTGAAGATCCATTCTAAACTAGTGTGTTACATGATATAATGATGATATGATTCTAAATTTTGTCAAATAGTTCATTTTATGTCACATGTTTCTGGATCGCCTTCTATATGCAAAATACTGTGTCAAGTGCTGTTGAGGTCTATGGTAGACAGATAAATTAACCCCCAAATGACCTGCACCCTAGTTCTCAGAACATGTGAATATATTTTATCACATGCAAAAGGAATTAAGGTTGCAGATGGAATTAAGATGTCTAATTAGCTGACTTTGAGAGAATCCTGGATTATCCAGGTGGGCTCAAAATAATCACAAGGGTCCTGTTAAGTGAAAGAATAGTTGGAGGAGTGAGAATCCGTGATGAGATGTGAGACTCAAATGGCTATTGCTGTCTTTGAAGATGGAAGAAGGCCACAAGCCAAGAAATGTGGGTAGCCTCTAGAAGTCAGAAAAGACAAGGAAATGGATTCTCCCCCAAAGCCTCTGGAAGGAACATATCCTGACAACTTGTGGATTTCAACCCAGTGAGACCTATTTTGGACTTGATAAATGTAAGAGAATACATTTGTGTTGTTTGAAGCCACCAAGTTTATGGCAACTTGTTACAGCAGCAGTAGGAAATCAATACACGGTGCAAATGTGAAGAACAGAAAATAGTTGCCTTCAAAGAGCTTTTATTTTGGCATAGGAAATAAGCAGAGTGTAAACGGAATTTATACAAGGTAAAATATGACAAATATATGCAAGGAAATGAACTAGCATCTGAACTCAGCCCACCATCTACTAAACTCAAAGACAAGGGGCCCTGTAAATGCATTCATTCAGCATGGTGCTAGGTTCTAGCAGACAGTAATGATCACAACCCAACACAACTCTGCCCTCATGGGATTTAGTCTCATGCAGATGAACAAATATTAGGTCACACCAATAAAATATAAACTTGAAAATGGGATAACTTACCTTTCCTTCAAATAAATATTTCTCCGATCGCATATAATAGTGGTGTTTGAAATAGGCAGGAAAGTCCCAGAAGACCGCTCTAAAAATACGGTCATTGACCTGAGATCTGATGAACGAGTGAGGCCTATTTAGTCAAAGAGGGGAGAGAAAATCTTTTCAGGCATAGTCCTCGTGGCAGGAAGAAGATGGTAAATAAAAAGGACAAAAATAAGGTCTCAAGAATAGAGACAAGAGAGAAGAGGATAGCTGGCTATGAGAAGAGGCTGAATACATATAGATTTGGGTCAGACCATTCAAGGCCACTTTAAGAGATTTTGCATTATTTTAAGACTAGTTTAAAAAGTACTGAATAGTTTTGAATAAAGGGGTGAATAGACAGATTTGCATAGGAACAAGATCACCCTGTGTATATGATAGAGCTGTGTGGAGATATCTGTATCTATTTATCAATAGATGAATGGATGGATGGATAGATGGATGGATGGATGGATGGATGGATAGAAGATACACACACACACACACACACACACACACACACACACATCTGCTGTAACCCCATCAGAGTAGTCTAAAGCAGGGTAAGTAGATTGGATGTGGATAGAATTCAGGAACCACTTGTGATTATCATTTAACTTGATGTGAAATCAGGGAAGAGAATGTTTTAGGAAGCATGGTAATCACTTTAGAATGCTGATGGAATCAGTGCATCCGTAATTAAAAATACCTAACCTCTGTTTAGTGCTTACAAGTTGCCAAGCACTATCCTTAGCATTTGGTATGGATTAATTTATTTGATATTTACAGAAACCCTAAGAGATTGTCATAATTTTGCATATGAGGACCTTGAAGAACAGAGAGATGAAGTAAACTGCCAATGTTACACAGCTAGTAAGTGAAGCATCAGGGATTTGAATTTGGGTAGCCTCTACATTTTTGCTATTGCTATGAAAATGATCTGCTTGATATAGCACCAAGGAAGTCATTAGGGACTTTAGTGAGAGTTGTTTCAGTGGACCAATGCAAACAGAAATCAAAAACAGTCAGTTGAAAAGTATCTGTTGACTTTCATTTTCTCAGAAAAGTAAGAGGTAGGGAGGTTGCCCTGAGTGGGAGACTGTCCAGGTTGTACAGATAACTGAACTTATCTAAGGAATTTTCATTTGTGGCAAAGCAGGTAGTAGGTGTACCTGATCAAAGCTGATGTCTTCTGCATTTGGCCAAATCCAAGGCAGTATTGGTACCTTTGTGGGCTCTTGTGTCACCGCAAGCTCTTATTTCTCACTGGAGAAATCAAGTCCCTTCAAAGCCCACAGGAGTAGATTACTTCAATCAACTTGCACCAAAAAATAAGCTTTTTGTAGTTCCTGAAGCCATTCACGATTTGCAGGGTATATATGAGCAGGCCTGTAAGACTGAAGGTTGCCCTATTTGTAAACGGTGGTCCTGTTAAGAAAGCAGGGACCTCACCCTGTGCTTAAGAAAATTACTTTCTAGACTGACGTTCATTGACCACTAGTCTCCAAAATGTTTATACCCACGTGAGAGACCAAAAAATACACAAATTCACATTCGAAGTGCAGTGGGAACATTGAGGAGTCAGAGAATAAATACACACCAATTTTCTAAATACAGAAAAAAAACTAAACACAGTACCAAGAAAGTGATTTTGGTTTCTAGATTCTGTCACTCTTTCTTTCTAATATGTGACTTTAATTTCCCAACAATAATAGTCACTTTGTCATATGGCTTGTAAGGGTAAGAATGTTTTCCCTTACAATTTGGGTGGAAAAAATAAGAAAACTTCCTTTTATAGATCAGCTGATCAATAGTGGATGACCCACAGTAAGATGATGTTACTCAAAATTAATATTTGAGGGTTTCTTTAACATTAATGCTATTATTAGGTCCATAATAACTTTAAATAACTTTGATTTGATTTTATCTCATAACAAAATACCTAACACTTTTTTAAAATGAGATAATGATTTTAAACTTTACATAGTATTTCTCTAAAACTGTATATGAATTGCTTCTGAATGCACTCAAGTTAAATCAAAGCACTTTAGCACAGAGGCCTACTAAAGTTTTTCATCAACTAGCAGTTGAGCTAAAAGGAATAGGATGCAAATAACTGTTGCCATGATTTACAACTTACCCACTGGTTTCTCAACAGAGTAAACGGAACTTCTACATATATGCCTAGCTAGCTTGAAGTCACTTGCCTTGGGCTAGCAATTAACTATTTGCCA